>NW_026087853.1:61935433-63135433 GCF_022539395.1 Myiozetetes cayanensis | reverse complement strand
AATTCTTGCAGTGCAGAGCTCGGCATGCCTGTGCCATCTGGGTGTTGGAAGCTGTTTGGTTCAATTCCGAGTCTAAAGACTGAAAAATTGAACCTAATGGTGGCAGAAACCTCAGTGGAAAACATATTTCTGTAATTATTTTCATTTTGATTAATAGGCTTTAACTATGTAGCAACACCCATGACTTCAGTTTAATTTAAAGAGTGATTAGTCAGTTGACTCTTCGTAATTTGATCAACCCAAAATGAAAATTTGGTTTTTGTTTTTTTATAAAATTTTTTTCATTCTTGTGAAGCACTAAAGTGATTCATCTTGAGCTTCCAAATTCTAAATCTTTCTATTTCCTCCTCACAGCGTTATTTTTGTGCAGGGTTGGAAATGATTGAATTCTGGAATGGTTTGGCTTGGAAGGGACTTCGGAGATCATCCCATCCCACCCCCTGCCATGGGCAGGGACACCTCCACCAGCCCAGGGTGCTCCAACCTGGCCTTGGACACTTCCAGGGATCCAGGGGCAGCCACAGCTTCTCTGCCCAACCTGTGCCAGGGCCTGCCCACCCTCCCAGCCAGCAATTCCTTCCCAATATCCCATCTAAAGGAGTTTGAAGCCATTCCCTGTGTCCTGTCCCTCCATGCCTTGTCCCCAGTCCCTCTCCAGCTCTCCTGGAGCCCCTTTAGGCCCTGCAAGGGGCTCTCAGGTGTCCCTGGAGCCTTCTCTTCTCCAGGGGAACCCCCCAGCTCTGCCAGCCTGGCTCCAGAGCAGAGGGGCTCCACCCTTGGAGCATCTTTGGGGCCTCCTCTGGACTCTCTCCAGCAGCTCCACATCCCTGTGCTGTTGGACCACAGAGCTTTAAATAGGTTTTTTTAAAAGTCTCTCTATAAAATTGAATCTCAATTAATAACAATTCATTCAGCCCCAGGAACGGGAGCTCTGCAGAGCTTCCCCCAGGGATCAGGTGGCTAAAAGCAGGGAATTTGGGAGTTTCATGCCTCCTCTGTGATCTCTTCCTTGGCACTATGATCCAGAAAACATCTTTTTAAGGTTGTTCTTTTTTTTTTTATACTTTTAATGCTCGTTATACCTTTCAGCCCTCGCTGTGCCTGAGCAAAGCTCAGCCTTGTGTAAGAGCCCTGTGAAAGCTTTGCCTGGCCCTGCCCAACACGGGGCAGGATCAGTGAGATCTCCCAACAACTGGCAGGGTTATTTTCCCTCCTGTTCCTGCTGCTCCTCTTGCTTTGCCGCAGCTGCCGGGATTTTTCCAGCACTTAGGATGGAAAAATATTCCATCCAGTTCTGCAGTGCGAATTTTCCATGAATTGACCATTATGAAATGCTTTGGCAGGGGTTTTGCTGCAGTTGGATTCCCAGCCTGGAATGCTTTGAGGTTTCCTTCTGCTCTTATCCAAATCCATCCCCTGGCAGAGCACAGGGCCTGCTTCCCCCTGCCAGGGTTGGATCAGCTGGAGAGGGACTTGGGATGAGGGATGGAGGAACAGGACACAGGGAATGGCTTCCCACTGCCAGAGGGCAGGGAGAGATGGGAGATTGGGAAGGAATTGCTGGCTGGGAGGGTGGGCAGGCCCTGGCACAGGTTGGACAGAGAAGCTGTGGCTGCCCCTGGATCCCTGGAAGTGTCCAAGGTCAGGTTGGAGCAGCCTGGGCTGGTGGGAGGTGTCTCTGCCCATGGCAGGGGGTGGAATTGATTGATCCTTAATATCCCTTGCCTGCCACCCAAGCATAGCCTGGAAATCCTTCCTGTGGGAAACCTTCTGTTCCCATCAGAAAACCCAGGGAAACAGGTGCTTTGCCCTAAAAATTGCAGCCACTTAATCTGCTCCTTTTTATTTCCTCCTGCACGAGTAGAAGACAGAACCCCCCTTTTCCAAAGCTGCTGGGATTTCAAATAACCTTTAAACCAACCCTGCCATCTCATTAGGAAATGTCAGCCTAATTTGGAGCAGCAGTTCCACAATTTGCTCCTGTGATATGGAATTAAATGTTTTGTTGGGTAGGACGAGGGTAACATTTACTTAAAATCTGTGCCCCATTACAAGGTATCATTGCTTCAATTACTGCAAAATTTGGAACATGTTTTGCTTCTAAATTAACCAAGAGGCTTTGCCCTTGTTATGCAAATCCAAGTGGAGCAGCTCAGCACTGATTTTTAGGTGCAAACTGCTTTTCACTGGGGGTTTTGATACACTCCAAGCTATTCAGTTTGTTAACTGTGGTTTTCCCTTACTCCCACGGGGCTCACAGTTCCTGGGGAGGGACAAAATCCCAAATGTTGTAAGAACTGCCACACCCATGGACACCTCACACAACACACTGGGGGGGGTTCCAGCAGGGGTTGAGCAACATGCACGTGATGCTGCCCCAAAAACAACTGTCCTTGTTTCCAGGGAGGAGAGGAAACAGCCTCCAGTTCCACCAGGAGAGATTTAGATTGGATCTTGGGGAAATTTCTCCATGGAAAGGGTTGTTAAGTATTGGAACAAGGTGCCCATGGCAGTGGTGGAGTCACTGGGAGTGTTGGAAAGACACGTGGATGTGGCACTTGGGGGACGTGGTCTGGTGGTGGTGGGTTGATGGTTGGGCTGGGTGATCCTGGAGGGCTTTTCCAGCCTCATCAATTCTGTGATTCCATGATTCCCCACCTTCAATGAGGGACTTGGGTGTGTGGGTTGCCCTTGTCAGCAGTGCTCACATGAGGATTGGAGCCCCTTGTTCTACATTTCCCTGAATTGTGGCCTCAGATAAAGCTGGTGAATTGTCCTCTCATTTGTTACTCACACAAGGCTTGGCAAAACTGGGGTTGAATTTGTGGCTGAGTGATGAATTAATCCCTACTCAAAGCATTGTGGAAATTTTAGGGGAAAACGGTTCTGAAATGATTTCAGTCAAGGCTGAGTGGGAATGTTGATTCCCCTGGAGAAGAGAAGGCTCCAGGGAGACCTGAGAGCCCCTTGCAGGGCCTAAAGGGGCTCCAGGAGAGCTGGAGAGGGACTGGGGACAAGGCATGGAGGGACAGGACACAGGGAATGGCTTCCCACTGCCAGAGGGATATTGGGAAGGAACTGGGTGGCCATTTGGAGGTTGGGTGTTTTCAACCAGTACTTAGGAAAAATATCCATTGCTGTGTTTAATCTTCCTTCTTGTGTTTGATTTTCCTCCCTCAGTGTAACTGTTCTTTCCAACAAAGCCCATAATAACCACCCAGCTGAGAGGAGTCTGCTCACTCCTGGTGGAATAAAGCCCAATTTTCTCACCTTGGTGCACTCACATTCCAAGGCCTATCGTTGTTCCTTCCCTCCATACGGGAATTCTGCAGTGGTGGTGGGGGGGCTCTCATTTTCTTTGGAGCTGCTGCTGCAGTGGGAGTAATTATATGATATCTGTATTTTAATCAAGAGGAGTGTGTTCTAAAGCCTGTGATGAATTTACCTGCTGGAAGTTAAATGCCTGTAACTAAAAGAAGGGAATGTGCATTAAATTGCTGTATTAAACTGCAGCTTTAAAGGAAAAACAGCTGCGTGCACATGATCTATGCACTGGTGGCTCCTGCCATTAGGATGCAAATCAGGCTGTCTATTTATTTCCAAAGCTTCGTAATTTCGTCTGAAAGGCATAAAAGAAACAAGTAGTAAAGCTGAAAAAGCAGCTGAAACCAAAGGAGTAATGGAAACATCATAAAAATATGATTGGCATTATCCCGTGTGGCATCGGAGATGATGCTGTGCCTAAAAACTGTGAGTGGGAAATGCAGCTCCATTCCACTGGAGTTTTAAAAGGGGGGATTAAAATGGAGTTTAAAATTCCAAATTAAAACAAGCTCCAAACCTGAATTTTGCTGCAAAATCCCTAAAATCTGTGGCTGTGTTGCCTCTGTTTTGCTCTTGACTTGCATCCATGTGGTTCCCATCGGAGACTCAACTAAGCCTGATTTTATCTTGCTTTGTCTTCCTGGAAGAAAATCAAATGAGATTTAAAACTCCCCGTGAAAACAATCTCCAAACCTGAATTTTGCTGCAAAATCCCTAAAATTTGTGGCTCATGGGACTGTTTTTCCTGTGTTTTGCTGTTGGCTTCTACACGATGTGACACACACGCTTCATGTTGTAGACTCAACTAAAGCCTGACTTTATCTTGCTTTGTCTTCCTGAAAGAAAATGAAATTAAATTTAAAAACCCACATGAAAACAAGCTCCTAAACTGAATTTTGCTGTGAAACCCCTAAAATTTATGGCTCATGGAGTGATATTGCTTCTGTTTATTCTTGACTTGAACATGATGCTTCCCATCACAGACTCAACTAAAGTCTGACTTTATCTTGCTTTTTCTTCCTGAGAAATGAAATTTAAAACTCCACATGAAAACAAGCTCCAAAACTGAAATTTGCTGTGAAATCCCTAAAATTTATGGCTCATGGAGCAACGTTGCTTCTGTTTATTTTGGACTCGAACACGATGCAACACAAATACTTCCCATTAAAAGGCTCAACTAAAGCCTGACTTTATCTTACTTTTTCTTGCTGAGAAATGAAACTTAGAACTCCAAATTAAAACAAGCTCCAAACCTGAATTTTGCTGCAAAATCCCTAAAGTTTGGGGCTTGTGGATCTGTGTTTATAGGAGGGAAATCCAACCTGTTGCCTCTGTTTGCTCTTGACTCGTTCACAACGCAACGCACGCGCTTCCCGTTGGAGACTCAACTAAAACCTGACTTTATGTTGCTTTTTCTTCCTGTCTCTTCCCCAGATTTGGATGACCCAATAGTGACAGTCCACCAGAGCATTGGGGAGGCCAAGGAGCAGTTTTACTATGAGAAAACCGTGTTCCTCAGGTGCGTGGCCAACTCCAACCCGCCCGTGCGGTACAGCTGGCGCCGCGGGCAGGAGGTGCTGCTGCAGGGCTCCGACAAAGGGGTGGAGATCTACGAGCCCTTCTTTACCCAGGTAGGACATCCCAGGAGGGAATTTCGGCCTCCTTTAGGCTCTGGGAAAGGATCTGCCCGCAGGTCCCTGCCTGGTTTGTGGGGTGGGAATGTGGGGGCGACCGCCAAGTCGTGACATCCCGACCGAACGCGCCCGGTTGTTGTTAAAAGAATTCCTAAGATAAAATGTGGTTCTATTATTTTGTGAAATACTTTTTTTTCTGGTAAAATTATGAAATAGGAAGCTGTGGGAGGATGTCCCTATCTGGGTAGGCCTTTTAAAGTGATTTTTCCTGCGGGTTGCAAGCCCAGACCTCTTGATTTTGACTCCTGATTTCTGATCCTTCCCAACCCAACAAGGTGATTCCACACAGAAGTTACAGCCCAAAAAGCTTTTTGGGAAGGCCAGGGGAGGTTGAGATTAAATATTAGGGAAATGTTTTTCTTGGAAAGAGTTGGAAAGCATTGGGACAGGCTGCCCAGGGCAGTGGTGGAGTCCCCACCCCTGGAAATGCTCACAAACCCGTGGAGGTGGCACCTGGGGACATGTTTTAGTTTAGATCTTAAAGGTCTTTCCCACCCTTAATGATTCCATAATTCTTTGGCAACTCCCAGTGGTGGGTTTTTTATTATTTTTTTCTGCTTTTCCTGTCTTTAAATAGAATTTTTTTTTGTTTCAGAATTACCCACCTGAAAGGGGAGGTGGCAAAAAATGGAATAAATGCATTTTTAAAGCCTTCCTGCTCCCACTCACAGCCACGAAAGCAGTCTGGGCTCTGTCAGCTTAAGTGAGATTAATTCATTGTTAATTGTTAACACACTTGCACAGCCCCAGAATAAAAAGGTGGCAAAATCCCATTGTCTGTGGACAAAAGTGTGGGATGGTGTTGGGGAAAAAAAAAATAAATAAAAAAAAGTGAAAAGAAAATAAAAAAGGAGAAAAATTGTTTTGGAACAGTCTCAAGCAATAACAAGTAAAGACTGAGGTGAAAACTGCCTGGTAATTTGGTGTTCAGAGCAGAAAGCAACCTGTGACTTTCATAAATAATTTTCAGCTCATAATTTGAGAGCACCTTCATTTTTTTTCCCCTTTATTGTGCTTGACAGCTTTATATTGCTCCATATTTCCCTGAGAAATGTGGAGCTGGAGCCTTGCAGAGATGGGAATTAGATTGCAGAGCCCAGTTATTGGTCTGCTCCATGTAATGAGATTATTTTTAATTTAACGTGTACGGACCCAGTTTAGCAAATCTGTGGCTTGTTTGCTGGGACTCAAGTGTGTAAAGTGGAGGTTTTAAATGTTTTAATTAAAAAGTGAGAGTCTCTGTGGATGGGGGACTTTCTATTTTATATTTCAGCATGGAAATGCTGATTATTGCCTCCCCTAAAATCTAAGAATTTATCTAATGAAATGTGCCACATGAAATTAGATAAATTAGATTTTTTTTTTTTTAATGTTTTCAGCTTGTTTGGATCATCCTTCCTAAAATCTATGAGTGGGCTTAATTAATGAGTAAATCACATTGTCCTGTTGATGGTTAAGAGCTCATCCATAATAACCTTTATGCCTTTCTTGGAGGTCAGTTTGAATCAGGGTGTCCTGTCTCTGTGCTGACAAGGCCTGATCTGTGTTTATAAGAGGAAAAAGATGTAATTAAAGGGTCAAGAGTCATCAGCATCTTCTGCATAATTAGCTGAGCTAATGAGAGGGGTTGCAGACAGTGAGAGCTGATGCGAAGGGGGACGGAGGGGATTTGACAGCAGGAGACACAAATTTGGGATGGAATTTTCTCCTTCAGGGGCTTAAAGGTGGATTATAATCTGAAAAGCAGGTCAGGTGGAAAGGGAAACAAGTTGTGACTCAAAGTTTCTCAGGTATTTTTTTTACCCCCAGAAAAGGGATAGTTCTGATGGTTTTCTTGTCTCAGCAATCACAAAATCCCAGGATGGTTTGGGTTGGGAAGGGACCTTAAAGCCCACCCAGAGCAAACCTGAAGGTTCAGCTCTGTGGGAGCGCTGGAAATGCTGAACTTCCCAAATCCCAAACCTCAGTGGAGGTTTTTTCCCCTCCGAGTTTGCATCCTCCTCGTCACACATTGTAATTGCCTGAGTGCGAGATTAAATTTGCTGTATTTACAATAATTATGCAATTAGACGTAATTAGGCTAATTATCCAAACCAGTGAAGAAAACACGTAGGTTTTTGTAAATCTCTGCAATCTGGGGACATGATCCAGGATTCCATTGTGGGCTCAGCCCGCAGGTTGGACTCGGGGAGCGGAGCCGAGGATGGAATTGCTGGGATGTGGCCGCCCTGCGCTTCCAGAACTTTGCCAGCCTGGATCAGGCCCTTCCCTAGCCCAGATAAACCTCCTTAAGGCAGGATCTCCATCTCCAGGATCAGCCTTTCCATTGCAAACATTAAATCACAGGGGCTTCACTTTAATCCCATCATTCCCGTGCCACTGAGTACAGGTTAAAACCACCTGAGTCCCGACATTCCAGACGTCTCCCAGGCCTGATTTCAAGGACTGGTTTTTCTTGCCTGTTCGTTTCTATCTCCTTTTTTATAGATTTATTTTCCTTGCTGTTCCACAGAAGCCTTTCCTCAGACCCCCCTATTTTTGTTGCAGTGTTCCCAGGCAGTTTGTCCACATGATATTGTTAAAATAAGTTAAATACATCACTCAAACTTTGGTGATGTTCAGAGTTGCTCAGCTACCCCAGGACACTGCGTAATGATCCTTTCCTGCTTGGTTTTTGATGCTTTGTGAGCACTGCAGTGGGAATCCCACACTGCCCAGTTTCCTTCCAAATGTTGCTGAAGGAACTCCAGCATTCCATAGCCCTGCTCTGTGGTTACACCGCTGGCTGAAAAGAAAATCCACCAGCAGCTCTTTTTCCAAGGGAAGCAGCAGGATTTCTGTAAATACCTTGGGCTTTTTGCATTGTGGAAATGTATTTCTTTATTAATTTTTTTAATTTATTTTAATTTATTTTTTATTAATTTTATCTTTCTTTCTTTCTTTCTTTCTTTCTTTTCTTTCCTTTCTTTCTTTCTTTCTTTCTTTCTTTCTTTCTTTCTTTCTTTCTTTCTTTCTTTCTTTCTTTCTTTCTTTCTTTCTTTCTTTCTTTCTTTCTTTTCTTTCTTTCTTTCTTTCTTTCTTTCTTTCTTTCTTTCTTTCTTTCTTTCTTTCTTTCTTTCTTTCTTTCTTTCTTTCTTTCTTTCTTTCTTTCTTTCTTCCTTTCTTCCTTTCTTTCTTTCTTTCTTTCTTTCTTCCTTCCTTCCTTTCTTTCTTTCTTTCTTTCTTTCTTTCTTTCTTTCTTTCTTTCTTTCTTTCTTTCTTTCTTTCTTTCTTTCTTTCTTTCTTTCTCTTTCTCTCTTTCTCTCTTTCTTTCTTCATTTCTTCCTTCCTGTCTTCTTCTCCTTCTCTCTCTTTTTCCTTTTATTTTCTGTAGTTTCTAATTTATTTTATCTTTTATTTCTATTTAATTCATTTACCACTTGAATTTATTTCATTTTACTTACCACTCCATTATTTTGCTTATTATTCTATTTATTTCATTCTATTTTTATCTATTTTTATTTTTTATTGATAATTTACTAATTTAATCAATTTATTTATCATTTCTTTTAACTCTTATTTTATTTACATCTTATTACATTTTTTACTTTCTTTTTTTTTTTATTCTCATAGATAATATTTATTAAAATAAATTATCCCAAAAAAACGCTGCGACTTGAAAGTCTCTGCCAAACTTCCCAAGTCTGGGTGTTCCCTTCATCCCTCCTTGTCCGCCTTCCTCCGTCCCTTCCTAATTCTCGTCCTCCCCTGGCAGGGAGAAACGAAGATCCTGAAGCTGAAGAACCTGCGGCCTCAGGACTACGCCAACTACAGCTGCATCGCCTCGGTGCGCAACGTCTGCAGCATCCCCGACAAGATGGTGTCCTTCCGCCTCTCCAACAGGACAGGTGGGCTCCCCCAGCGCCCCCTCACCCTCACCACGGTCCAGGGGCTGCCTTGGAATTGGGGAACGGTTTGGGTGGGAGGGGACATCAAAGATCTTCCCATTTCAACTCCCCTGCCGTGGGCAGGGACACCTTCCATGAGCCCAGGGTGCTCCAGCCTGGCCTTGGACACTTCCAGGGATCCAGGGGCAGCCACAGCTTCTCTGCCCAACCTGTGCCAGGGCCTGCCCACCCTCCCAGCCAGAAATTCCTTCCCAATATCCCACCCAAATCTTCCCCTTTCCAGTATGAGGCCATTCCCTGTGTCCTGTCCCTCCATGCCTTGTCCCCAGTCCCTCTCCAGCTCTCCTGGAGCCCCTTTAGGCCCTGCCAGGGGCTCTCAGGTCTCCCTGGAGCCTTCTCTTCTCCAGGGGAACCCTCCCAGCTCTCCCAGCCTGTCCCCAGAGCAGAGGGGCTCCATTCCTTTTCACCTACCCTGGAATCCCTCCAACAATTCCATGTCTTTCCTGTGCTGTGTTGAAAACTGACAGTTTCTGTTCAAAAAAATATTTCCTAGAAAAAAAAAACCAAAAGACAAACCACAACCTTTTCATATTCTTACATTGATTTAAAGGATTGATTTTTTTTCATGGGATTGATTTGATATGTTCTTACATTGACTCAGCCTTCGATTTGGTGCATTGATTTAAATAGAAATGTTTTATTTCAGATTTAATTAGCTCAAATGGGAATTTCCAAGCAGTTGTGTGGAAATGCTTTGCAAAAGGATAACTATTTAGGTAGAATCTCTGGCCAAGCTGTTTCCATTTCTGGAATTTCTGGGGAATTTACTCTTTTCTTTGGGCTTGTCCCTGCCTGAGCAAACAGCTGGTTGTGTCTCTGCCCCTTGTTATGGTTTTGTGTCTTGAGAGCTTCACACCAGTGATCAATCCCAAGGAATGTAATTGGGAATGCTGATTTCCAGGATGGTAATCAAAGATTTGAACTGTCCTAAGGTCTCTGTGTCCGGGACCTGCAGTGTCTGAAACACTTCAGAGCAGAGCTCTCAGCTCGGATTTCGGAATCATCAGGAATTTCAGAGAAGTGCGTTTGGGAGAACAGCTCTGCAGGAAATGCTGGAACATTTGGATGCTTCAGCTTGGATCAGGTTGGGTTATGCCTTAACAGGTTTTGCCTCAGGGCCCTGAAATCAGGGAGCAAAGGAACAGAGCACAGGGGAGGCATCAACATTCCCAGGACGTCGGCGATGAACGGCGCGTTTTATTTGCACTCACACACCTCACATTATCTCTGTCCTCACGGCTTTGATTCCAAGGGTTTGCCTTCAGCTCCTCCTGAATTGCTGATCTGACAGCAGGGACTTGAGGCCTGTGGTGCTTTCACTGCTGCACACAGCCAGGTTCACAGCCTGGCAATTATGGAGGATCTGCAGGTACCTGGCAAAACGATTTGGGAGCCCTTAATTCAGTCCCTCGTTAATTTTGCCAGGGGAAAAAACATATCCTGCAGTGAGGTTTGTCCCTCATGAGCTGCTCTGGTTTCAGAGCAGAAGCCTCTTTGCCCCAGGGACGTGTGGCTGGGAGGTGGGAGCAACCTCCAAGCAGTAACTCATCCACCTTCATCCACAAGAAGAGCGTGGGAATCGTCACCTCTCCCATTTTCCCCAGTGATAACTTTGCTGTTGCTGAGGGCAAGAGAATGTGGGGTAATTTTGCTAAAAGAATGAATTATTGCCACCTTCCAGATGTCATGTTTATTTTGGAATAAGGTTGTCTTGCTGCATTACTCTGCTGGAGTAATTTCCAAAGCAAACAAGCCCTGAAAAATTACACGGGTTCACACTTACTCACGAGGAATTTGGTTGTAACCATCAAGGGCAAGATTAGATGTGAATAGTGATTACTGCAACAGCTCGTTCCAGACAGGGACTGATGTGCTGATGACTCTGAGACAAAACTTCTCTCATTTAATAAGGTTTCATCACACATGGAAGTTCTGTGGTAAAACATCACCTGGTGTAACTCCACAGAAATTACAGAAATTGTAAACCCAGAGGAATCCAAGATAAATCCAAAGTAATGAAAATCAGAGCCTGAAGCTGATCCTGTTTTGGTGCAGGGCTGTCCTACCCTGTCCATGTGTTTTTAATTTGGAGCTGGAGGCTCGTCATGGAGAGACAGGAGTGTCTGCGAGGTGCAAACGGCACCACAGGGACTGGGATTGCTGTGGCTACAAATTCAGCTGCAAAGTGTGGGATCTAATGGAAAATCGCTGGCAATTTGGCTGTTCCACATTTCATGGAATCACAGGATGGTTTGGGTTGGAAGGGACCTTAAATCCCATCCAGTGCCACCCAGGGACACCTTCCACCAGCCCAGCTTGCTCCAGCCTGGCCTTGGACACTTCCAGGGATCCAGGGGCAGCCACAGCTTCTCAGGGCCTGGAAATGCTTTGGTCAGGAGGTGCCCCTTAGCAGGGACAAGCTTGTCCTCCTGCAGAAATCCATGGATCTGTTATTCCCAGCATAGCTGTGCTGGGTGTCAGACAGGAACCACTGACAGATGACACCAAGATCCATCCCCAGTCTCCCTGTGAGTCACTGTCTCATCTTCGGAGCTGGGGAAGGTAATTTTAGACCCAGCTCAGGCTGAATGGCACATCTGAGTGCTCTGAGCTAATAATAACATGAATGGATCCTTTCAGGAGCGTTCATTGTTCCAAACTGTCGGAGAAAAGGCAGGATATTTACCCATAAAACCCCTGGAATTCTGGGCTTCTCATAATACTCGTTCTAATATGAATAAGCAAAAGCAAATCCAAGGTTTATCTCAATTTGGTGGCACAGGTTCATTTGGAAATTATATTAGTTTATAATTTAGCAGCCAGTTCAGGCTCTTTAGTGCAGGGAGTCCTTAATACATTAATTGAGGCTGATTTTTGGCAGCTTCCAACATAAAATCACCCAGCACAGGAACTTCTACCAGGAAAGATGAGGGTTTCAATATGGGATTTTTCAGCTGCCCGACAAAGCTTATTGAAATCACAGCTGAAGCTGCTGTTTTGTCTGGGGAATGCAAGAAACAAATTAAAAAAGGGTTTAATTCATTAAGATGTAGTTTGTCCTGATAAACTTACTTTGTTTCTGGTCATTCAGACAACACAGTGTTAAGGGAATTAGGGAAGCTGGGAAAAATATTCCCAAGGGGTGGAGTCCCCATCTCTGGAGGTGTTAAAAAACTGTGTGGATGTGGCACTTGGGGACATGGGTCAGTGGTGGCCTTGGCAGTGCTGGGGGAAATCAGTTGGACTTCATGATCTCAGAGGTTTTTTCAACCCTAATGCCTCTATGACCCAAAGAAAGTATCTCCTTTATTTTCACCTGGGGTCACATCATCTCCCCCTCCCCCGGTCCTGGTGGTCTCCCCTGCCCCCTCCTTGGTGCAGGTCAACATCTCAGGGCATGCAGAGCTCTCTCCACAGGTCCCAGCTTTGTAAGAACCAGGTTCAGCACCCTTGGATCCGTGGATTTCCCATCAAACTTCCTCCCAGTTTGAGAAGTCCCTTCTCCCAAGCACGTCTTGCTGATGTTT
Organism: Myiozetetes cayanensis; assembly: GCF_022539395.1. NCBI lineage: Eukaryota > Metazoa > Chordata > Aves > Passeriformes > Tyrannidae > Myiozetetes > Myiozetetes cayanensis. The sequence goes on along the minus strand of NW_026087853.1, from coordinate 63,122,941 downwards.
GCTTTGTGTCCAGATTGCTCCTCCACGACCCTGAGGGGCCTTTCTTGGCAGCTCCTCATTAGCCACTCGTTGCTGATGCACTAATTAGGCCGTTGCTGTTGCAGCAGGGTTTGTCTGAGGTGTCAGGGAGAGCTCAGCTCGGGGAAGGGGGGGTTGAAGAGCAGCTTGTGCCAGCTATTTTTGGAAAGCAGGAATTGAGCTTTAGGGGCGCTGAGATCTCCACAAGATCCGTGACCTCAGACTGCACACCCGACTGTGGGGGGGCTGAGCTGAGCCAGGCTCAGCCTAATCCTGCCTGCCTTGGGATGGAGCCAGCCTGAATTTAAGCCTGCCTGATTTTGGGGTGGCTGAGCTGAGCCAGGATCAAGCCTGGCTTTGGGGTGGTTGGTTTAAGCCAGGCTGAATTTAGACCTGCCTGTCTTTGGGGTGGCTGAGCTGAGCCAGGCTGAGTTGTACCCTAAACACAGCTCTGGAGGGGCCCATTCCAGGCTGGGAAGGTCCCTTCCAACCCAAACCATCCTGGGATTCTGATTCTAATTCAAAATCTGGGAATTAGAATTCTTCTTTTTTGAAGTCTCCTGAGTAAATAGGGGCAGAAATGATGCTCTCAGGGACCTCAAAGGCTTCCTCTCTTTGCTCTGACTTGAAAGGGACTGTGCATTCTGTGTATTGTTGGGAATATCTGCATTGTATTCCTGCAAGGAATCCTGGCTGTAAATGAAATGGTTGCACACACACACACAAATGAAAGTATAATTCAATTATGTTCTATTACCTCAGTTCTGCCTATCAAATAATGCACAAAACTGGAGGAAATTATGTCCTTTCATTTCTATTCATCACAGATGAGTGAGTTGTCAAGGACAGGACTTTCTGCCTCCACTTTGATATTGCTATTAAATTATTGGTTTTCTCTTTGCATTTCCAGTAATCCCTAAAGCGAATTGTGACGTTTCCTCAATTCCATATATCCACTGGAAATGCATACATTTGTCTCACTGTAATTAGGACATGATTTTCTCTGTCTGCTCCATGAGTGACAGATCTTTCTTTCCTTCCCAGTGCAGTGCCAGCCTCAGACCCCCATCCCAGGCAGTAGCAGGAGCTTCTTTCAAGTTCAGTGAACATCTTTGTGGGATCATGGAATGAATCCTGGAATGGCTTGGGTTGAAAGGGAATTTAAAGCCCATCTAGTCCAACTTATTGTCCTGGGCACGTTGGCGAAGTCCAGCCTGGGAATGGAGAGGTTGGAGGTTCCCTGGTGGCCACACTCACCCATCCCTGAGGGCACAACCTCCACTCTCAATGCCACCAACCCTCACCTCTCCTCCTACCAGCCAGGGATGAGGGAAAGGGAGGATCAACACCCCTCTGCTCATGGGCCAGGGAATGGTTTGGGTGGGAAGGGACCTTAAATCCCACCCAGTGCCACCCCTGCCACGGGCAGGAACACCTTCCACCAGCCTAGGGTGCTCCAACCTGGCCTTGGACACTTCCAGGGGAGGGGCAGCCACAGCTTCTCTGAGGGAAAGGAGACGTTGAAGCTTCTTGAAGGTTCAGTCTTGAGGACTGGCCTCATTCAGCAGTATCTCAGTGTTAACCATGACTCAGTGACTCCTTGCTTTGGGCTCCACCTGAGAAGCCCTTGCCCCGTTCATTCATCAAGGCCAGAGTGAGTTTCACGCTGGTTTGTTCCTCTGTGAGGGTTGCTGTGTGTTGTAGCCATTAATTATTAATTTTACAGTCAGTCTCCATCCCTGCACTGTCAGTGCCTGACTTGTCTCGTGTTCCCACGTTAATGAGGGTAAAACAAAGCCGTGGCTGTGATTTAAATCCTCTGCAGGGCCTTGGCCAGCAGGGCTGTGTGTCGTGGCCCTGTGTCATTGCAACAGCACTTTGTCACTGGGAGTGTTTGGGTTTGTCCCAGGCAAAAGGTTTCAGACTGGCTGAGGCAGGGGATGGAGCTCCCTGTCCTGTCAGCTCTGTGCCTGCCCTGGGTCCAGTGACAGCTCCTCTTCTCTGCCTCCAGCTCTCTCCTCTCAGCAATCTCCCCCTGGGCTTTCCAGCCCTCAGTATCCAAAGATCAGTCTCATCCACACAGGGAGGATTCAGATGGCAGGAGATGGGTGACATCAATCCTGCCTTTAGGATGAGGATTTACAAACCCACGGGGAGCCTGGGGATGGGGAAGGGGCAGAAAGCGCCATTTTTAACAAACATTCCGTGCACTGCCGTGTTCCCAGGCAGGCTCTGAAATCCCGGGATGCAGCGGGAATGCTCGCCCACGAGGTGCTCTCAATGGGAGCCCCTTCACGAGGCTGCAGCTGCGCCGTGAATGCTTTCCCTGGGGATGAGTAGAGCCTTGTTCCCGCTGGGCAGGGGCTCCAGTGCCACTGCCACTCTCTTTGTCCCCTGCCAAGCCAACCATGACTCCGAAATGTGGCTCTGTCTCTCCCAAACCCCGGCTTCTGAAGGGCAGGGAAGAGGCAGAGCTGGTGGAACACTGAGCTGTTCTCATTCCAGGGCCCAAAAAACGACGTTTGGAAAGCTTGTTCCGTGCACTCAGCCCTGGAAATATTTACCAAAGCTTGCTATTGTTTGGTGATGAGTTTGATTATTCCTGTCAGGGTGGAAGGATTTTTATCCCTGGCTGAGTCTCTGCCTGTTGTGGGGTGAAGGTTGTGCGTGGGAGATGCTTTGCTGGGCAAACCTGGATGGCCCATCGTGGATCCCGTTAATCCTGGTGGCTGGGAATCATCTGAGAGAGACCTCAGCCAGGTGGAGCTTTGGACGTGGCTTTGGGGGTGGTATAAAAATACATCAATTTTGTCTTGACTCCTTCTGGCAGGGGTGGATGGGTTACATCAGGAATTCTGTCTAAATTTGTTGGATTTGATACCTGAGAACCTCCTGTGTCTCCATCACTTTGGGTGTTGTGAGGTGAGGGGGGGATTCTGCCCCTCTGCCCCCCCCCCAAGGTGAGACCCCCCTGCAGAGCTGCCCCAGCCCTGGGAACAGCACAGGGAGCACGTGGAGCTGCTGGAGAGAGTCCAGAGGAAATCATGGAGCTGCTCCCAGGGCTGGATCCCTCTGCTCTGGAGCCAGGCTGGGAGAGCTGGGGGGTTCCCCTGGAGAAGAGGAGGATCCAGGGAGACCTGAGAGCCCCTGGCAGGGCCTAAAGGGGCTCCAGGAGAGCTGGAGAGGGACTGGGGACAAGGCATGGAGGGACAGGACACAGGGGAAAAGGGGAGATTTAGGTGGGATATTGGGAAGGAATTGCTGGCTGGGAGGGTGGGCAGGCCCTGGCACAGGTTGGGCAGAGAAGCTGTGGCTGCCCCTGGATCCCTGGAAGTGTCCAAGGCCAGGTTGGAGCACCCTGGGCTGGTGGGAGGTGTCCCTGCCCATGGCAGGGGTGGGATGGGATGGTGTTTAAGGTCCCTTCCCACCCAAACCATCCTGGCATTTCATATCCCAGCTTGGGATCACATTGTGGCTCTCCTAGTTGGAGTTCAATTTTGCTGGCTGGTTTATAAATGCAAATGATGGATAAACACATGGATTGTCCCTTTGGATCACATCTCATGTCCATCCTGAACCAGAGCCAGCAGGAACCATTCCAGCAGGGAGCAGGAAGAGTGTGCAGAGACAGCTCTGTGATAGCCTGGCCTGCCATGCCAGAAAGAAAGATACATTTTCTGCCCTAAAGCATGAGGTTTAATAATCCTTCAAACAATATTTTGGTATAATCATCAACTATTATAATTGCTCTGGATCATCTTGTCATCTTTATAAATGCCTGTTCCATTTTTTAATCAGGCTGGACTGAAAAAAAAACCCCTCTGTTGATGAATCACAGGGTTCAGACTTGTGCTGTGTGTGATGTTTAGCCCCAAAAGTTTACAAATAACTACAGCAGAGAAAAAAAATATCCATTTTAGGGAGAGGATTAGGCCAAAGTTTCAGTTTTCTGTAGGGGATCTAAGAGGATTTGCAGAACACTGGGATTATTGTGAGGTTGGCACGGGAATATTGTTAAAAATGACACTTTCTGCCCATTCCCAATCCACAGGCCCCTGATGGATTTGTAAATCCACATCCTAAAGGCAGGATTGCTGTCACCCATCTCCTGCCATCTGAATCCTCCCTGTGTGGATGAGGCTGATCTTTGGATACTGAGGGCTGGAAAGCCCAGGGGGAGATTGCTGAGAGGAGAGAGCTGGAGGCAGAGAAGAGGAGCTGTCACTGGACCCAGGGCAGGCACAGAGCTGACAGGACAGGGAGCTCCATCCCCTGCCTCAGCCAGTCTGAAACTTTTTGCCTGATGTGTCTCTACTCAAAAAAAATCTGGAAAAGAGATTTTTGCAGCCACCAGAGCAGCCCAGTCAGTGTGCAGTGTCCCTGCTGTCCCCTGGAGCTTTGTCTCTGTGCCTTTGCCACTCCCTTTGTGCTCCAGCTTTGTGTTCCCTCCCTGGGGGGAGACTTTGGACCTGCACTGATGCAACACCCCTGGGGAGCACTGAGAGCTGTTCCTTGGCTTTGGGAGGGGAAAGAATTCCTGGATGGAGTTAAAAAAAGGAGATATCTGGTAAATCAGACCTGCAGAAGCCCCTCTGCCCCCTCAGGTGAGACCCCCCTGCAGAGCTGCCCCAGCCCTGGGAACAGCACAGGGAGCACGTGGAGCTGCTGGAGAGAGTCCAGAGGAAACCATGGAGATGCTGCCAGGGCTGGAAGAGCTGGGGGGGTTCCCTTGGAGAAGAGATGGATCCAGGGAGACCTGAGAGCCCCTTGCAGGGCCTAAAGGGGCTCCAGCAGAGCTGGAGAGGGACTGGGGACAAGGGATGGAGGGACAGGACACAGGGAATGGCTTCCCACTGCCAGAGGGCAGGGAGAGATGGGAGATTGGGAAGGAATTGCTGGCTGGGAGGGTGGGCAGGCCCTGGCACAGGTTGGGCAGAGAAGCTGTGGCTGTCCCTGGATCCCTGGAAGTGTCCAAGGCCAGGTTGGGATCCCTGGGCTGGTGGAAGGTGTCCCTGCCCATGGCAGGGGTGGGATGGGATGATCTTTAAGTTCCCTTCCCACCCAAATTCTGCTGTGATTCTCATATTCCCTCCTTCTCCCTTCTCTCTCTCCTCTTTCCTTGCTGGAACAGCCCCTCAGAGCTGTGACAGAAGCCACAGGTCCAAACAGGTCCCCAGCTGATGTTTGGTCCATCAGCAGGGGGGGGTTGATCCCCCCTTCCCCACTCCTGTCTGGTAGGGGGAGAGGTCACTGCTGGTTGCACTGGGAGAGGAGGTTGTACCCTCAGAGATGGGCTGCTGGTAGAGCTGAACCTGGAAAGAAGTCCAAGTGGCCACCAGAAAACTTCCAGCCTCTTCCTTCCTAGGCTGGAATTTGGCAACATTCCCAGGACAATAAGCCAGTGCAGTAGAGCTGGTTCTATCCTCAGTTGTACCATAAAGCTGGAAATCTGAGGATCAGAGTTATTGGTGCTTTGTGATACGATGCAGATTATAGAGATTCAGGCAGAGAAATATCAAAGTAATGGCTCATTGTTGCTGTGAATATTGGGAATATTCTCTCCATAAGAGGCATTTGACCCTTTTTGTTCTCCACTGAGTTTGATTTGCTGAAAACCTCAACGACCTTCCTGAATTTCTTTATATTCTCTGGATTACATCAGGTTTTTCAGGGCAGTGAGTTGCTGGATTTCTGTTTGTTTGTCTGTGGGGTTGGTGGGAATGGAGGGAAGTGTGTAATGTAAGTAAAGAGAGATTCCTGCCTGCAATCCCTCATTTTCCTGTGCTTGCTGTTTTGAGGGATGAAAAGGAGGTGTCACAGCATTTTAATCCCACCCCTGCTCTGTCTCTCTCCCCCATGGATCCAAAGGGCCCCTTTCATCCACAGGATTATGAGGCCATCGTGGTGAAAGCCCCATCAGTTGGCCTTTCATCTTCCCCTGGGAGTTTGGAAGGTTTATCTGGGGCTCCCTTGCTCCCTGACTCATGACCTGATGTTTGGGGAGAGCAAAGAGCAGCTCCTGGGAAAGAAAAACCCAAAACTTAAATCCAGCCAGGAGAGAGAAACAGGAGCCCCCTGAGTGCTCCCCGTGGTTGGTGGTGACCCTGCAGGGCTGGAGCTCAGTTCTGCTTGCACAGGGCATTCCTGGATCCCTGTGTCTTCCACCTCCACCCAGGCACACCTGCCTGAGCATGAAACACTGCCCAGTTTCACAGCTGGAATCCCAAATCAGGGGGATTTGGGATCCACCAGGTGAGGGTGTGAACAAACAGACACAGCTGGCAGAGCTGACTTGGTTTCTTGTCCCAATTTTTAGCCAGATTTCTTCGCTTTTGAGTTGCATGAACCCAGGAATTCTTGCTGGGAAGTATCTGCAGAGTCCCAGGCCAGGAGGAGCTGGAAGAGGGGGCTTTGCTTGTGAACCTCTGCTCTCCTGAGCCCCCAGAGGGTTTCCTTCTGGTGACCAGTGATGGGACCCGAGGGATGACCTGGAGCTGTGCCAGGGAGGGTCAGCTTGGATCTCAGGACAAGGCTCTTCCCCCAGAGGGTGGTTGGGCACTGAACAGGCTCCCCAGGGCAGTGGGCACGGCCCCAAGGCTGCCAGAGCTCCAGGAGGGTTTGGACAACGCTCTGAGGGACAGGGGGGAATGTTGGGGTGTCCTGGGCAGGGCTGGAGGTTGGACTGGGTGATCCTTGGAGGTCCCTTCCAGCTCAGGATATCCTGGGATCCCCCAGCCTGATCTGTCTGTGCTAGGACAGGTATAAATGAAACCCTTCCCACCTGTGTTCTCTGAAGGCAGAGAAAGCAAATTCCTCCTGGGTGAACTCCAAATAAAGGAAACTCTGATTTTGGAGTTGACTCTTGTGTTTGCCTCCAGTGATTAGTGTGTCTTCCTTTAATATTGAAATAAGATTCCTATATAAAGCAGAACACACGGGAATATCTCTCTGTCATAATGAGGAGAGTGATCTGATTTCTGAATGTAACAGTTTTATTTCCTTTCCTTTTTTTTTATTATCACGTTCCCTGCTATTCTTTGCCTGGAATGTCAATCCTTCACCTTCACATGCCTGGCTTTATTTAGGACTGCTGCTTTTCCTGTACTAGGAGTATATATATACATATATATTTATAAATTGGCTCATCACTTATGCAGTTCAGAGTGTGCCTTGGAGCAAAGCCTGAATCCAGCAAGCGTGGATCCCTCCCTGGAGATGACACAGGGTGTCACAGCTCAGAGTGGGATCTTCTATTTCTATTATTTATATTTCTGTTATTTATGTTGATATCCTACAATGAATTGCCCTGCCCTGCCCCTTCGTGTTGAGCATTGCTGTGGCTCCTCTTTCATCGTGTGCAAATATTTCATGGAAAGGTAAAAAAAACAAAAAGAGAAGGGAATTTAATCCATTCTCCTTCCTGGGAGCAGCAGCAGCATCTTTCCATCAGCCTGTGCTGCTTTGGTGCTCCTGTCATAGGAGGTTAGATGGAAATTATGGAAATTCCCTTGGAGCTGCAGGTCCCACAAGGTACAGGGATTAAAACCTCCATGCTGGATTGTTGAGCTTTCCATGGGCAAAGGGGTGTTGTTCCAACTGAGGAACTCCCAGTTCAGCTCCTCAGGCTCTGCAGGTTGTTCCCAGCTGGCAGCCAAGTCCCAAGGAGTTCGTGGGGAGGGGGTGGATTATCAGGGCTGGTTTTCAGCGAGCAGGATCTGACTTGAAGAGAGTAACACACTTTTCATGCCAAAGAAGAAGTTTTCTACTAATTCTTTTCTTCCAGGGCTTAAAATCCCCTGTGCTGGCACCCATCCCATGCATTCCATGCTGCTTCCCAAGTGTGGCTGCAGTGATTCCACACATCAATCCCAATCTGCCTGCAAGTGTCCAAGGCCAGGTTGGACAGGGCTTGGAGCAAGCTGGGCTAGTGGAAGGTGTCCCTGCCCATGGCAGGGGGTGCAATGAGATGGGCTTTAAGGTCCCTTCCATCCCAAACCAGTCTGGGATTCTGGGATTCCCTGGTTATAACTTTCCCTGTTCTTCTCTTTTTCTCTCTCCCCTTTCCTTGTTGGAACAACCTGTCAGAGCTATGCCAGAAAACAAGTGAGTGCCAGGACACAGGGAATGGCTTCCCATGGGAAAAGGAGAGATTTAGGTGGGATACTGGGAAGGAATTGCTTGCTGGGAGGGTGGGCAGGCCCTGGCACAGGTTGGGCAGAGAAGCTGTGGCTGCCTCTGGATCCCTGGAAGTGTCCAAGGCCAGGCTGGAGCACCCTGGGCTGGTGGAAGGTGTCCCTGCCCGTGGCAGGGGGTGGAAGGAGATGATCCTTCAGATCCCACCCAGACCTTTGTGTGACCCCACGACTCCTCTTGCTTTTTTCACAGCCCCCCCTTCAATCAAGCTCCTGGTGGACGACCCCATCGTGGTGAACCCCGGGGAGGCCATCACCCTGGTGTGTGTGACCACGGGGGGGAGCCAGGCCCCAGCCTCACCTGGGTCCGCTCTGGGGGGGCCCTGCCCGAGAAGACGGTGCTGAACGGGGGCACCCTGACCATCCCCGCCATCGGCGCCGCCGACGCCGGCACCTACAGCTGCATCGCCAACAACAACGTCGGCAACCCCGCCAAGAAGTCCACCAACATCATCGTCAGAGGTGAGCGGAACCAGAAAAGAGGATTGTTGGAATCCTCTCCCGGCTCAGCAGCTCCCACCTCGGGGTGTCCCGTGTTGCCAAGGGGTGGTGGTCGGATGGGGTGATCCCCCCCAGGTCTCTCTTCCAGCCTTGACGGTTCTGAGACTTCTGGTCGTTTCTGACGATGTATGGGGGGAATTAGAGTTGCTTCAAGGACCAGTGGCTCTTGTGCTGGAGGTGGTTTGGTGCCCCTTTGTACTGGGGAGATGGAGCAGCTTTTCCATGTGAAGTGGAGAGACATTGGTTTGTTGAGCCTGGAGAGAGGAGGTGAGTGGAGCTGGAAAACCATCCACCTTCCTCTTGGAAGGGTGTCAGAAACCTCATCTGGCACAGTGGTTCTCAATTAGTGCTGTCCTGCCTTTCCAAAGGGTCATGGTGGTCTTCCAGCCACCCGGATGGTCTTTCCAAATGATCTTCGAGATCTTTTCCAACCTGGAGGGTTCTGTGGGTTCTGCTCATTTCTGGGATGAGTTAGAGTTGCCTCAAAGAGCCAGTGGCTCTTGTGCAGGGATCAAACCCCTCAGGTGGAACAAGGGTGGTTTGGTGCTGCTTTGTGTTGTGGAAGATGGAGCAGCTTTTCCATGTGAAGTGGAGAGAAACTGGTTTGTAGAGCCTGGAGAGGGGAGGTGAGTGGAGCTGGAAAACCATCCACCTTCCTCTTGGAGGATTATTGGAATCCTCAGCTGGCCCTGTGGTTTTCACATCGTGCTGTCCTGCATTTCCAGGTGGTCACGGTTGGACTGGATGATCTCGAAGGTCTCTTCCAGCCTTGGGGATTCTGTGGTTTCTGGTCATTTCTGGGACTTCAGACGAGTCCCTGTGCTTTAATTATTCTAAACAACAGGATAAATGTCTGTCTCAGGTGAAAAACAGAGAAAAGAGGCTGCAGAACAGCTTCTGCCAGGTGGAGAGAAAGTATCCCTGGTTGTTTATCCCCTTCTGGATAATCCAGGGACATGGGCAGTCGGTTTGGTGATGGAGTTTGGTTGGCATCATCAGGGAGGATCAATCTACCCGAACCAAACAGTCCATCTGAAGCTAATTTTCTGTAATCTGCTGTGTGGATGGCAGTGACACCTGAACTCCTGGCCCCAGGAACTTTAAATGACAGCATGTGATTGATCAGAGTGGGGAGAAACTGCTGCATAAAGAGAATATTTCTGTGGATATTTCACGAGAGCCACAAGCCCTGGTCACTCCTTCCTTGCCCAACATCTCCTGCTCTTCAGCAGGATGAGGAATTAGGAGCTATTTCTGCTCTGAGGGGTCTGGGGGAGCCTTGAGTCAGAGAATAATGATGATGATGATGATAATAACAATAATAATATCCCCTCACACTTGTATTTGGAGGAGACACTGCCTGGGAGCTGCAAGATGTTGGACAAAATACCTTTTTGCTTCTTTCCTGTCTGCTGGGTGGCCCTGGGAGTTCTGGGAAGGGACCACAACGAGGACAGCCCATTAAAGGAACGAAGCTCAGCTCTTTTTTACCCCCCAGTTCTTTGCTACCCTTATTATTTCTGTTAAAGGGGAAGAACATTTAGAAGAGAAAAACTTTTATTCCAGTCTTGGTGGATTTATCCTTCCTAAAAGTGATGCTGAGTTTAGGAGTGGAATGTGAGACAGAGCAGATTTGGGGTTGAGTTTGTGTCCATGTTTCTGGACATTTTGCCTGTAGCTCCTTCCTTCTCTCCAGTTCAGCTCTTGTTGTTGCTGTGGACCAGGATTTTCACACAGCAGCTGAGGAGAAAAGAGAATTTGCTTGAAATAGCAGCTGAGCCAGGCAGGAGAAACGTTTGGGAAATGGAGTTCCCATCTTCTGGCAGGTGGAACATGAAACCCAGGATTAGCCAATAATCCCCTAATCTGACCCAGAAAGGAAATTTCAGTTGTCTCAAAGCATCCTCAGGGCTCAGATGTAATTTATTCCCTTCAAAATTCACTCCATTTCCCAGTGTCTTTATCTGCATGTGCCTTTATTCCATGTGCTTCATTCCATGGGTGCTGAAGCAGCTCCATGATTTTTTTCTTCTGGGTATTTTCTTTTTTTTTTTTTGTGGCTGCTGACCCACCACTCCTGACTGCAAACCAAGAGAGGTGGGGAGGGACTTGGGACAAGGGATGGAGGGACAGGACACAGGGAATGGCTTCCCACTGCCAGAGGGCAGGGACAGATGGGAGATTGGGAAGGAATTGCTGGCTGGGAGGGTGGGCAGGCCCTGGCACAGGTTGGGCAAAGAAGCTGTGGCTGCCCCTGGATCCCTGGAAGTGTCCAAGGCCAGGTTGGAGCACCCTGGGCTGGTGGAAGGTGTCCCTGCCCATGGCAGGGGTGGGATGGGATGGTGTTTAAGGTCCCTTCCAGCCCAAACCATTCTGGGATTCTCTGATTCTAGGATGGCTCCTCCATCCAGGGGGAGAACAGAAGTTCTGGAGATCATCTGTGAGGGACTCCTGCGCATCACGCTGGGAAGCAGAGCCAGAGAGGTGTTTTACAGGCCTTTTCAAGCACTTGGATTTAGAATCATGAAATCATTTAGGTTGGAAAACCCCCCTCAAACCATCGAGTCCAACCATCCCCCGGCACTGCCAAGGCCACCACTGCCCCATGTCCCCAAGTGCCACATCCACAAGGGTTTAAAATCCCTCCAATTTCTGTGATATTGGCAGAAGAACCTTTTCCCCCATCCTTCCTTTCCTCTCTGTGTTCTGGGAAGGGCTCACAGCAAGGAGCAGAACTGGATGAATTTAGGGACGTGGTTCAGTGCTGGGTTTAGGGTTGGACTCAGTTATCTCAGAGGGCTTTTCCAACCCAAACAATTCCCTCATTCTACATGTGCTTTTCCCCAGGCCTTGGCACACATCCCCACACATCTCTGCCATGGAGAGCTGCCCTCTGGGATGGGATTTCAAAGGGACAAGATTTTAGCCAAGCAAACCCATCTCGCAGCACATCCAGAGTGTTCCTACAGTCATAAATTCCCAGGGTGCTCCCCTAAAACCTTCCAGCTCTGGGAGTGATTGTGGGAAAAAGTTGAGCTTCAGAGTTGAGTGAGTCCATTTCTTTTTATAATCTGCAGTGGCAGGCTCAGGTCTGAGTGTCCTCCCAGGCTGGAGGGTCATGGGTGAGATCACACAAGGCTTTCATAGACCAATGGAGATGGTTTATTGATCCTCCTGCCCTTTCCTTAGGGCTTCCCAGAACTTTTGCTGTCAGGAATTTTATTTATTAATAAGTTTGCTCTTCAAAACATGGTGTGGTGCCTGTTGGGCACCGTGGATCTGTGAGGATGGATCAGAAGGGCATTCAAGAGGTGGGATTTATTCCATCTCTCCCCTTCTGACCCCTGTGTTGGGGCAGCTTCAGACAGACACGTGATTTGTCCATCTCAGCCTGGGGTTGGGGGCTCACAGGCACTGGACATGAGCCCAGGTGGCCAAGAAGGCCGAGGACACCTGGCTTGGATCAGGGACAGTGTCCAGTGGGATCAGGGCAGGGACTGTCCCTGTGCTGGCACTGCTGGGGTGACACCTCCAGTGCTGGGGGCACTTCTGGGACCCTCAGAGAGAGACCTGGAGGGGCTGGAGCGTGTGCAGGGAAGGGAACGGAGCTGGGAAGGGGCTGGAGCAGCAGGAACAGCTGAGGGAGCTGGGGGGGCTCAGCCTGGAGAAAAGGAGGCTCAGGGGGGACCTTCTGGCTCTGCAATCCCTGACAGGAGGGGGGAGCTGGGGGGGATCGGGCTCTGCTCCCAGGAAACAGGGACAGGAGGAGAGGGAACGGCCTCAGCTGGGCCAGGGGAGGCTCAGGTGGGACAGCAGCAGGAATTTCTGCCTGGAAAGGGTGGTCAGGCACTGGCAGGGGCTGCCCAGGGAGGTTTGGAGTGCCCAGCCCTGGAGGTGTCCAAGGCAGGCCTGGCCGTGGCACTCAGTGCTCTGGGCTGGGGACAAGGTGGGGATGGGCACAGGGGGATCCAGTGGGCTGGGAGGGCTTTTCCAGCCTCAGGGATCCTGGGATTTCACTGAGGGCAAGAAAAGAAGATATTCTTCCTCTTGGCTAAAAGTTCTCCATCACTGAAGCCCGATACACTTTTTTGGCAGGGTTGTGGTGTCATGCTTTGTTGTTGTATCAGAGCTTGGCTGATTAAGACATGGTGAGGTCTGGGCAGTTTTAACAATATTCTCATTTTGGCAGAAAAAAATTGAATTTTCCCAAGTTTTGTCACATCTTGGAGGGAGAGGAAACGAAGGGGAGGAAGACAAGTGCACAGTGGTTGGTTCTGGTGTTGCCAAGATCCTTTGCTGACCTCAAAATGCGTTTTAAGACACTTGTGTTGTGTCAGGTAACTGTGGCTGGGATTGGAAGGTCTCTGCCCAAATCATTTGGGAATGTTTCCTAGGATCCTCGTGTGTTTGTGAGGCATTTGTGGGAGAAAAACAAAGTGTTGAAGGGAAATGCATCCCATGTTGAAGGGAAATGCATCCCATGTTGGGACAAATCCAGGCTCTGACAAAACCCTACAGCCCAGTAAAGCTCTTGAGCCACCCCAGAAGCAGGAATGAGGATAATCCAGTGTGGAAACCTTGGAAAATGGGCAGTTTGCTCTGGATTTGGGGAGAATGGCACGTCCTGTGTGCTGAGTTTCATCATTTGCACCGTGTGGGCAAGGAGTGGAGATTTACAATATATCTCTTTTGAGCAGGGCTATGTTTTTCTGGCAGCTTTGGCATGAGAATTAAACTTTCTAAAGGAATTGGCCCCAGAAAAGTCCCAGCTGCAAAGTTCAGAGGATTTAGAATCTGTTTGGCAAGTGGGGTTGTGTCAGCTCCTCTCAAGTGTTTAATTTATGTCCCAATTCTTGTCTGGCTTCTGATGGGGCTCAGGAAGCTCCCTGTCCTCCTGTCCCTGTTCCCTGGGAGCAGAGCCCGATCCCCCCCAGCTCCCCTCTCCTGTCAGGGATTGCAGAGCCAGAAGGTCCCCCCTGAGCCTCCTTTTCTCCAGGCTGAGCCCCCCCAGCTCCCTCAGCTGCTCCTCCCAGGCCATGCTGGTTCATTCCCTGGAGTTTGTCCCTGGGAAAGAGGTTTTCCCAGGGGGTTTGGTCAAACACCAGGACATGGCCCCAGAGTGCAGTGGGTGAACTCCTGCTGAGGAGCTTGGAGCACCCTGGGCTGGTGGGAGATGTCCCTGCCCACGGCAGGGGGTGGAACAAGATGGGCTTTAAGGTCCTTCCAACCCAAACCACCCTGGGACTCTGTGATCTCCTTGTGCCTCATCTTCCCTCTTGTGTGGAGAACACTTCCCAGTTCAGGATTAAACTTCCCAGGGCTCAAATATTCATGAAACAAGAAGTGCCCCAAAAAGTTCTCCTGGAGGTCTCCAAGCCCTGCCCAACCTGTTGTGAGCTCACACCAGGCCCTGCTCTGAGCAGGACTTGGGTAGCAACCTCCTGAGGTCCCTTCCCACCTGGGTAATGTCTTTGAATCATGGAATAGTCTATATACATGGAATGATGCAATGGTTTGGGTGGGAAGGAACCTTCAGGACCATCTCGTTCCAACCCCCCACGCTGGTTCCTCTGGGATACTCACTTCTAAAAGCAGCTGAAAAGGGGAAGCCCCGCTGTGTTTCACACACTTTGATGGATCAGATCTCCTGAGAGCCTTGTAAACCGAAACCTTGGGCACCACAAAGAGATCCCCACCCCCTTCCCTCCCAAGAGCAGCTCACGTGTGAAAACAGGCACCCACCACGCAGCACCGCCAGATGACAGACCCCCTGCTTTGAAAAATTAGCAGCATTTTCCAAAATCAGAGCCAAAACCTGAAGCCTCTCCACGGTATTTTGCATTTAAATTGAAGATGGGGACGCATCTGCTCTTGTCAGTGCCAAATAATTACTCGATATTAAAAAAGTTTGGAGGCGCCTTCGGTGGGAGACGCTTGACATCTTAATTGTTCCGAGAGCTGCTGGAAGTTCAGGGCTTTAAAAAAACACAAAACAAGCACAAAAACTTGAAGCTAAACCCGTGTTGACAGAAGCAAAGTGAACTGTTGGGGGAAATGCTGAGAATCTGTGTCTTTTTTTAGCAGGATTTTTGCTTCCAGCCTGTCTTGGGATAGAAAGGGAACATGCAGGGGCAGCAGCGTTTTCTCACAGTTATCTCACAGAGCCCTCTCCTCATGGAAAAGGTTGTCAGGGACTGGAACAGGCTCCTCAGGGAAGTGATGGAGTCACCAGCCCCGGGAGTGTTCACAAAAACGTGTGGCACTTGAGGAGGTGGTTTAGTGGTGATGCTTTGATGGTCGGACTTGCTGATCTTAAAGATCTTTTCCCACCTCAATTCTTCTGTGACTCTCTGATTCTAAACACCCTATTGAAGAAATCTGAGAGTGGCCAATGTTGGTGCCTCCTCCCACAAAGCTCTGTGAGTGTTTTATGTAGTTCTTTTATTTTCTAATGATTTTTTAAAATGATTTTAGATTTCCTTCTAACCCAGACTCTGTTCTCATGAGCAGTGTTGAATCCAGGGGGGTTCCCCTGGAGAAGAGAAGGCTCCAGGGAGACCTGAGAGCCCCTGGCAGGGCCTAAAGGGGCTCCAGGAGAGCTGGAGAGGGACTGGGGACAAGGGATGTGCCAGGACACAGGGAATGGCTTTAAGCTGGAAAAGAGGAGATTTAGGTTGGATATTGGGAAGGAATTGCTGGCTGGGAGGGTGGGCAGGCCCTGGCACAGGTTGCCCAGAGAAGCTGTGGCTGCCCCTGGATCCCTGGAAGTGTCCCAGGCCAGGTGGGAGCAGCCTGGGCTGGTGGAAGGTGTCCCTGCCCATGGAAAAGAGTTGGAACTCAGTGACCTTTAAATTTCCTTGCAACCCACCCCATTCCTGGATTCTGATGCCCTTTTATTCTGTAAACTGTGTGAAGGGGGGTGGTTTTGCTACTCTGGTTTTTTTTTTTGCTCTTCTGTTGTACAATTAAGCCAGAAGACTCCAATTTCCCATCTCTTCTTTTCCTTTCAAACGTTCTCTTGGTCTGCAAAAGCAAATCAGAGTTTTTTTGGCAAGAGCAAATGAGGAGTTCCTGCTGTTCTTTCCACACAAAATAACCCCAGAACGGATTTTAATGCCACACAGCAAAGTTTAAGGACCACACTGGGATAAATCACCAGTGCCAAAGATATTTTGGGCGCTTGTTAAGTTGTCTGTGCTCAGCTTTGCTGGTTGATGGCACAGTTTAGGGTGATATCCTGGAGAACAGCGAAGACAGCTCGGCTTCCCTGCCAAAATAAACAGAGACTTTGTGTCTCTTTGGAGCTTGTGGTGGGAATTTTCTATTTTGCTGATTTGATGGGGGTTGAGATGTTACTGAGGGAGGAAGGAGCAGAGAGGGTTTCCTTCTGCAGAGGGAATGGGTTTTGTTCAGTTCAGAGATGACTTAGGCTGGGCTTTCATGGATTAAACCAGGCAGGATGGACTGAACTGCTGTTCCCAAGGTGTCACTGGAGCAGATTCCTTGATTTCGTCCACCAGCACAGAATCATGGGATGTTTGGGTTGGACCTTAAAGACCATTTAATTCCAACCTTCCACTATCCCAGGTTACTCCAACCTGACCTTGGACACTTCCAGGGGTGGGTTTTCCACAACCTCTCTCCTCCTCTGGGGGGGGGTCTCCGATCCCACAGCTCAAATGCAGATTTATTTTCTCTTAACAGAGGAGATGAGCCCAACTTTGCAATTGCTTTGCAATTAATTACAGCTATCATTGTGCTACAGCAAAACTCAGGTACAGAAATGCTGCTGCAGAGCAGTGACATGACTTAAAACATGTTTTTCCTTTGCTTTTTGAGGTTGGAAATGGATTATTTCACAGGAACATAAATAACTCAGAATTCCTGCAGCAAAACATCACTTTATGTGCTGCTATACATTTTTTTGTGTGCCTTCACAGTGAACCAAGCAATGGAATTTTTCCTTTTCTCTCAGAGCTGAGATAATCATGATTTAATACAGATCATGTGTTGGTGGTGGAACCCCCCAAACCACGGCCAGGCATTACAGGAGAACTTGGGGCGGATCAGAGAAGGGTGGGAAGATAAAGCTGAACCTGCTGAATGCAAACAGACCTGAGATGCTGAAACGTATTTTTATTGCTTTGAAAATGTCATTAATGAGGGAGGGCAGCGACTCTTTGTGAGGGGGTTTGAGGACGAGACGTGTTTGTTTCATCTCTGGCTGTTTGATCCCATCACAGCTCTTTGGGGCCTCTTTGCAGGAAGGCTGGCACTCTGCTGAGCCCCAGAGGGCGGTTCCAGAGCACATTTGCTGCTCTTTTGGAGCCCCATGTGCTGCTGATGGTCTGAAATCTCTGCTGGGAAGCAGCTCTGGCTTGGGCAGCTCTGCAGCACCATCACCCATGCCTGGCTGGTCAATCCCAGAACCCCAGGATGGTCTGGGTTGGAAGGGACCTTAAAGCCCATCTAATCCACCCCCTGCCATGGGCAGGGACACCTTCCACCAGCCCAGCTTGCTCCAAGCCCTGTCCAACCTGGCCTGGGACACTTCCAGGGATGGGTTTTCCACAACCTCTCTCCTCCTCTGGGGGGGGGTCTCTGATCCCACAGCTCAAATGCAGATTTATTTTCTCTTAACAGAGAAGATGAGCCCAAATTTGCAATTGCTTTGCAATTAATTACAGCTATCATTGTGCTACAGCAGAACTCAGGTACAGAAATGCTGCTGCAGAGCAGTGACATGACTTAAAACATGTTTTTCCTTTGCTTTTTGAGGTTGGAAATGGATTATTTCACAGGAACATAAATAACTCAGAATTCCTGCAGCAAAACATCACTTTATGTGCTGCTATACATTTTTTTGTGTGCCTTCACAGTGAACCAAGCAATGGAATTTTTCCTTTTCTCTCAGAGCTGAGATAATCATGATTTAATACAGATCATGTGTTGGTGGTGGAACCCCCCAAACCACGGCCAGGCATTACAGGAGAACTTGGGGTGGATCAGAGAAGGGTGGGAAGATAAAGCTGAACCTGCTGAATGCAAACAGACCTCGGCTGAGATGCTGAAACGTATTTTTATTGCTTTGAAAATGTCATTAATGAGGGAGGGCAGCGACTCTTTGTGAGGGGGTTTGAGGACGAGACGTGTTTGTTTCATCTCTGGCTGTTTGATCCCATCACAGCTCTTTGGGGCCTCTTTGCAGGAAGGCTGGCACTCTGCTGAGCCCCAGAGGGCAGTTCCAGAGCACATTTGCTGCTCTTTTGGAGCCCTGTGTGCTGCTGATGGTCTGAAATCTCTGCTGGGAAGCAGCTCTGGCTTGGGCAGCTCTGCAGCACCATCACCCATGCCTGGCTGGTCAATCCCAGAACCCCAGGATGGTCTGGGTTGGAAGGGACCTTAAAGCCCATCTAATCCACCCCCTTCAAATGCAGATTTATTTTCTCTTAACAGAGGAGATGAGCCCAACTTTGCAATTGCTTTGCAATTAATTACAGCTATCATTGTGCTACAGCAAAACTCAGGTACAGAAATGCTGCTGCAGAGCAGTGACATGACTTAAAACATGTTTTTCCTTTGCTTTTTGAGGTTGGAAATGGATTATTTCACAGGAACATAAATAACTCAGAATTCCTGCAGCAAAACATCACTTTATGTGCTGCTATACATTTTTTTGTGTGCCTTCACAGTGAACCAAGCAATGGAATTTTTCCTTTTCTCTCAGAGCTGAGATAATCATGATTTAATACAGATCATGTGTTGGTGGTGGAACCCCCCAAACCAGGGCCAGGCATTACAGGAGAACTTGGGGCGGATCAGAGAAGGGTGGGAAGATAAAGCTGAACCTGCTGAATGCAAACAGACCTCGGCTGAGATGCTGAAACGTATTTTTATTGCTTTGAAAATGTCATTAATGAGGGAGGGCAGCGACTCTTTGTGAGGGGGTTTGAGGACGAGACGTGTTTGTTTCATCTCTGGCTGTTTGATCCCATCACAGCTCTTTGGGGCCTCTTTGCAGGAAGGCTGGCACTCTGCTGAGCCCCAGAGGGCGGTTCCAGAGCACATTTGCTGCTCTTTTGGAGCCCCATGTGCTGCTGATGGTCTGAAATCTCTGCTGGGAAGCAGCTCTGGCTTGGGCAGCTCTGCAGCACCATCACCCATGCCTGGCTGGTCAATCCCAGAACCCCAGGATGGTCTGGGTTGGAAGGGACCTTAAAGCCCATCTAATCCACCCCCTGCCATGGGCAGGGACACCTTCCACCAGCCCAGCTTGCTCCAAGCCCTGTCCAACCTGGCCTGGGACACTTCCAGGGATGGGTTCTCTGGGCATCTCTGTCTCATCACCCCCACAGGGAAGAGTTTATTCTTAATTTCCAATCTAAATCTCTCCTCTTTTAGTTTCAAACCCTTCTCCTTTGTCCTTCCCTCTCTGCCTGTGTAAAAATCCCTCAACCTTGGGTCTGACCCCATGGAAACCTTTCAGTGAGGCCTCCAGTGGAGCTGGGAATAAAGGGAAAAGCCAGAGGTGGGATCCATGGCCTGGTTCAATTCACCTGACAATGCAGAGGGTGGTGCCTGGTGGTCCAAGAACCTACAGATGAGGATCATCCAAGGCACTGTTTTATGGGGATTGATGGGTGCAAACCTGGGATGTAAAAATCCCTTTTCCATTTGCTGGAGGCTCAGCTCAGGTGTTCCCAAGAGGTGAGAGCCAGAGCTTGGAGCCCCTCCTGGCCGATGAAAAAGTGCTTTAAAGCCCCAGTTTTGAGGTTCTGCACCTTTATCTTCCCTTGCAGGTGTTATTTTAACAACAAAGCACAGAGCAAAGTTAACACGACCCTCCTATCAGACTTTGTTCGGTCCCAGGCATGAGAAACTGCTGAAAAATCACAAATAAAAATAGTTTATTGAGGTTATTAGCAGCTAATTTGGGCTGTTCGAAACGTTCTGTTTGTCGTGCCCATCCAGTTCTTTTTTTTTTTTTTTTTCCTTTTCTCCTGCCTGAAAATGATTTACATAATATATTGACTGGGTTCTGTGTGTGTAAGCACTGCTTGTTCTGGGATTTTCAAACAAAAAGAAGCTCAGCTCCTGTCTCAAAGTTTCTTTTTGTGGCACTTTCCAACTGGTTCAGCCTCTGGAATCAAAGAGTTGCTTCCCTGGAAGGGACTGTTGTTTTCCCAAGGGAAGGAGAGAGAGACAAGTTCATTTTGCTGCAAAAGCCTAATCTTGATTAAAGCCATTGAAACAAAGGAAAGAATAAAAGAAATTAAGAAAATCAACCACTCAGGTTCTTGACTGTGTGGTTAAAATTAATTAGCAGCATCCTGACGCCTTTTGTGCTGTACCTGATACGTATAAATATATAAATAGCTACATAAAAAATACAAAAATATAACAAATTTTCCAGTCTCTAATTAAAAATCTTTCCTTCCTGAATAGAAGAAGTTTCTCCCACCCTGTGTTCGGATGCAGCTCAGTTTTAGGCTTGTTTTCCCACGTGGGGAAAGACCAACTAACTATTAAATAAAAAGGCGAATTCAGCGTGGCCTTTGCAGGCTCCAAAGGGTTGGTTTGTCCAGGGAGCCACTGGAGTGACAAAACTGGGGCTGAATGAGCATTTTCATCACTTTTGCAAGTGTAAGGAACAAATGCCCTGTGATTTTTTGGTGTGTTTGGTGGCTCAGCCACCCCTTGACATCACTGTGAGTACCCAGCAAGGGAAAAGGGCTTGTTATCCAAAATATGGGATCTGCAGCCCCTTCCAGGTATTAAAGGGGCTCCAGGAGAGCTGGAGAGGGTCTGGGGACAAGGCATGGAGGGACAGGACACAGGGAAAGGCTTCCTACTGGAAAATGGGGGATTTGGGTGGGATATTGGGAAGGAATTGCTGGCTGGGAGGGTGGGCAGGCCCTGGCACAGGTTGCCCAGAGAAGCTGTGGCTGCCCCTGGATCCCTGGGAGTGTCCAAGGCCAGGCTGGAGCACCCTGGGCTGGTGGGAGGTGTCCCTGCCCATGGCAGGGGGTGAGATGAGATGAGCTTTAATGTCCTTTCCAACCCAACCCATTCTGGAATTCTGTGAAATGGATCCTTTACTCAAACACTCCACAGGTTAATTCTTTTCCAGGCTGGGAAAGGGCTCCTTCAGCCTGGCCTTGGCAGGCTCCAAAGGGCTGGTTTGTTCCAGGAGCCACTGAAGTGACAGAGTTGAGTGCCAGCAGCCATTCCATGGGTGGGACAGCTGTCCCCAGGCTGGGGATGGCTGGAGCCCTGCAGGGTTGCCCCAGGGCAGGAGCAGCAGGTACAAACCAGGGCAGGCTGCAGCCTCAGGCAGGTTTTTCCCTCCTTTCCTTCCACCAGCTGGCACAAGGCTGTGTTTGCTTCCAGATGGATTGGAGGTGACACCGCTGGTTGTGTCAGTGATGTTGGGATGATATCTCTATTTTCTCCTCTCTCGGTGCTCTGGTTGGACAGGGGGGAGGAAGGGCTTGTAAACACCTCCAGAGATGGATCACAAACACGGAATGCTCATGAATTATTTTGGTTACTCCTCACTTGTCAGCAGCTCAGCCCAATTTAGGTGCTGTGTTTCCTATTTTTCATTTTGGAAGTGACAAGGGCTCGGGCTCTGTGTACTCTGGGGTGGGATTGGATTCAGGGTTTGGATCCTGCAAAAAATTAACCATGTGTTAAATGGTGCCTTGGAAGCTTCAGAGACTTCCCAAACATCACAGAACCCCAGGATGGTTTGGGTTGGGAGGACCTCAAAGCCCACCCAGTGCCACCTCTGCCATGGGCAGGGACACCTTCCACCAGCCCAGGGTGCTCCAACCTGGCCTTGGACACTCCCAGGGATCCAGGGGCAGCCACAGCTTCTCTGCCCAACCTGTGCCAGGGCCTGCCCACCCTCCCAGCCAACAATTCCTTCCCAATATCCCATCTCTCCTTGCCCTCTGGCAGTGGGAAGCCATTCCCTGTGTCCTGTCCAAAGTCTCTCCCCACCTCTCTTGGTTTGCAGTCAGGTGTGGTGGATCATCAGCCACAAAAATAGGAAAACACCCAAGAGAAAAAAATTCATGGATATTCTTCAGCACCCATGGAATGAAGCACATGGAATGAAGGCATGTGCAGATAAAAACACTGGGAAATTGAGTGAATTTTGAAGGGAGCAAATTTTCTTTCTGGGTCAGAAACCCCCAGGACCTCCCCACCCTCACAGTAGAAAAAAAATCATTCCTTATGTGGACTTTGACTGACCCCCTTTTAGTTTAAACCCTTCCTGATGGCTCCACACCCTTTTAAAATCCCATGTGGGCACCAAGCAAAGCCAGGTTTGTTCCTTGTTACACTGAACTGCTTCTCTTCTGCCTTTCAGCCTTAAAAAAAGGACGCTTTTGGATCACCCCCGACCCCTACCACAAGGATGACAACATCCAGATCGGGCGGGAGGTGAAGATCTCGTGCCAGGTGGAGGCCATCCCGCCCGAGGAGCTCACCTTCAGCTGGTTCAAGAACGGGCGGCCCCTGAGGAGCTCGGAGAGGATGGTCATCACCCAGACCGACCCCGACGTGTCCCCCGGCACCACCAACCTGGACATCATCGACCTCAAGTTCACCGACTTCGGCACCTACACGTGCGTGGCGGCGCTCAAGGGCGGCGGCATCTCGGACATCAGCATCGACGTCAACATCTCCAGCAGCACAGGTGAGCGGGCAGGGGCTGCTGGAGGGATGGAGCCTCGGGATGGCTTCATCCCTTATTCCCTCCTGGAATAAGCACTGCTCACCACGAGGGTTCCCAGGCACACCAGGCTGGACGGGGCTTGGAGCAACCTGGAGAGGAGAAGGCTCCAGGGAGACCTGAGAGCCCCTGGCAGGGCCTAAAGGGGCTCCAGGAGAGCTGGAGAGGGACTGGGGACAAGGCATGGAGGGACAGGAAACAGGGAATGGCTTCTCACTGGAAAGGTGAAGATTTAGGTTGGATATTGGGAAGGAATTGCTGGCTGGGAGGGTGGGCAGGCCCTGGCACAGGTTGGGCAGAGAAGCTGTGGCTGCCCCTGGATCCCTGGAAGTGTCCAAGGCCAGGTTGGAGCAGCCTGGGCTGGTGGAAGGTGTCCCTGCCCATGGCAGGGAGTGGAATGGGATGAGCTTTGAGGTCCTTTCCTTCCCAACCTATCCTGGGATTTCTATGATCTTAGTATCAGTTAAAAAACTGGGAAGATCATTCTAGGGGAAGAGCCAAGTTGGGAATGCCATGAATTGCCCACCTGGCACACAGTAACCACTGTACCATCTCCACTTTCCTGGGAATCATCTGGAAAATCAGTGGGATCCATTGGAAACATCCACTATGTTGGCCATTCCATAGCTGGCCATGCTGTGAGCCCATCCCTGTTCCTGCAGTCAGCAGTGAATTCTGTCAGCTCTGAAATTCCCTGTCCTGCAGGAAGACACCCAGGAAAGTGAGGGGGAAGAAACCCTGGAGTTTGGGCTCAGCCTCTTTTAGCGTGTTCAGCTCTGCTGGGGCTGCGATTTCATCACCGGCAGAAGGGGAAGCTGAAACACTTGCAGTGCTTTGAAGGTCGTTACTGATTCATCAGCTCTCATTACTGCTGGTAATTAGCAGCATAAGGCCCAGGCACAAACACGTTTCCCAAATGCCAGGACTTGCAGGGGTTTATTAATAATCTCCCTCCCTGTTCCTGTCTGCTGCTTTTGGGGGGAGGGATTTCTCTCTTGCTGTGGGGTCTTGTGGCACCTTTAGGTCTCCCCAGAAGGTTGGAAAGGGATGTGTGGCAGTGCCTGTTGACACACTTGGCATTGCTACTCGTTTAGCAGGAGTTGTTTGGTTTTTTTTTTTTTCATTGCCATTTTGTACTTTCAGCAGGAAAGGCAGAGATTTATGTCCTGAGTATCTTACATAAATGGACCTGAAGTAATCCCCTCCCAGCTCCCCCCCACCCCCCCATATCTCAACAAAGTAGGTCACTGAATAGTGAAAATCAAGACTCAAATGTTGAATATTTGCCCTGTAAAAGCCTCGTCATCCATAAAGCCAACCCTGGGCAAACGTTGCTGAGAGCCAGGATGGCTCTGTGGGACCAGGTCAGGGGGAACCTGAAGGCACAAGCTCTTAAAAAAGCAGCAAGATGTTAAAAAAAGCAACAAAAATACACTCCTTCAGTAAGGGGGTTCATGGTATGCAAAAAAAATAAAAGAAAAGAGAATGGATCAGGAAAATATGTCAGTCTGTCTAAGGGATTTTTTTCTCTGCTTTAAATCTTACATTTGAAGCAGGAAGAGTAAAGTTTTGGGGTCTGTGTGTTCTGCTGTGTTCAGGACAGGTTCTTACACTGCCTTTAGCCCTGAAAAGCAGCATCAGCCCAGTGAGACAGGGAACATCTGTCCCTCCTGGCCTCTTCTCCTTCCCCCTTTCCCCTGCAGACAGTTCTGTGCAGGGCAGGGAGTTGTGAGTCCAGGGGATGTTTTACTTCATCTTTTTGGCTGCACCGCTCTGAGCTGCCACGGGAAGGGCTGGCTGGAGGAGGTGGAGATCCTGCTTTTCCTGAGGGACTCCTTCCTGCCACCTCCCTCCTGCCCTGGCTGGGCACAGCTGGGTGTCCCACACGGCAAATACATCCAACAAATCGCTGCTGCCTGGGTAAAGCTGAAGATGTGCCGAGCACGTTCCACCCGGGGATAGGCCCATCCCAGACACGGATCTTGGGAATGAACACAGGGCAGGCTCCAGGTCTCCTGTTCCTCCATCTCATAGAATCCTAGAGTGCTTTGGATTAGAAGAAGACCTTAATGACCATTTCACTGTCCTGGGCAGGGACACCTTCCACGAGCCCAGGTTGCTCTAACCTGGCCTTGAGCAGGGTTATATTTGTCTTTCCATAAGTGCTGCTCGAGCCAGGCAGAGGAATCCATGAGTAACTAGTACATCTGAGGCTGTGCATCCTCCCTGCAGTGTGACTGGGCTTTCCCTGTTCAGCTCATCAGCTCTCTATTAACTAATGAATTAATTAAACATCCGGGCTGACGTGGGGGGACCTTCAGCCTTGATCTGTTTGTCCTCTGGTCATCTTGTTCCTGCTTTGATGCTACATAAAAGAGACCTTCATTTGAGCTCTAAATGTTTATTGAAATCACAGCCACTGGCTCGTTGCATAATGAAAAAGTGCTTTTTGTGAGATAATTAGTGCTCCAATTAAGATATTTGTAAACCTTAAGCACCGTCCAGAGTGATCGTTCAGCAACCACACAGACCTCCAGTTATTGAGGCAAATTGATTATTTTTGGGAGCCATTATCCTTGGAGTTTATCTTTGAAAGGAGGAGGTGAACAGCAGGGACAGATAAAGGCCGGATTTGGTTAAAAAGCTTTTTCTTTAATAGTTCTATTTTCGTACTTAATGTGCGGAGATTTTTCCCGTTGATTCTGTCCGGGGGAGCCGCCGTCCCTCCCCGTCACACAGCACAGAATGGGGGCCAGGAGGGGCCATCTCCTGCTCTGCAGCCCCTTCCCATGGAAATCTGCATTTTTTCTGGGATGTGTTCACCCTCAGGGGATTGGCTCCATCAGGATTTCTGGGAGCAGACACCCCCCGTGGCAGCCACAGCATCTTTATCCTTCTCCAGAGGGCTGTGGAGTTGGCTCCTCACATCTCCTGGTGCATGTGGAGCGTGGAGCTCCTCAGCATGGCTCCTGCCACAGCCCTGGAAGATAATTTGGCTAATTTGCCAGTGGCTGTGGATGTTCTGGGTTTAAAATGTTCCTCTTCAGTCAGACTGCAGAGTAAGGCGGTGTTTCAGGGTATTAGGGGTGTTGTATACATATATATTTGCACAATATTTCTAGTAAATATGTATTTATATAGACAGATATAGATAAATAGATATGGATACAGATACATTAGAAGAGTTCTAAAGCCCTGATTCTGGAATTATTTTACTGCCTAAGCAGATCTCTTGTCCAAGCCCCCCACCAGCACTTAAGGGAATGACATCAGGTTGCACCAGGGGAGGTTTAGGTTTGATATGAGGGAAAATTCCTTCATGAAAAGGGTTATAAAGCATTGGCACAGGTTTTCCAGGGCTGTGGTGGAGTCACCATCCCTGGAAGTGTTGAAAGAACGTGTGGATGTGGCACTGGAGGACGTGGTTTAGTGGTGCTGGGCTGGACTTGGCGATCTTGGAGGTCTTTTCCAACCTCAGTTATTCTGTGGTTCTCTGAAATCTATGGTTGAGGTTGTGTCTTCACCTGCAATTAGAAGTGGTTTGTGCCCCAGAGAACGTGGCCTGTGGTGTTTCCTCTTCTCCCCTGTGTGTGGGAGGGAGGGAACCAGAGTGATGAGGAGACAAAGCAACCGTGAAATCGAGGCACGATTCCCTCCCAGGTCACCCCATTTACCTTCCACGTGAGTACCTTGACAGACCCTCTCTCCTGGTGATGAAAGGCCACAGAAAGGTTAAAATGAATTCTCTTGACTTCAGCTGCTTTTCCAACCCTTTGGCTGGATCAGACAATCTCCCCCGGGCTCTTCTTTCGCCTCTGAGCCCCTTTCAGCACCTGCTCCCTGGTGTGTCCCAACACTTCTCCTAAAAGGACCCCACACCGGGGCTGTGCTGAGCAGTTTCAGCCTCTGTTTGCAGAGATATCTGCATAATTATCACTCCTGAACAGTTCTCACTGGCTGCCCTTCACAGGCTGAAGGATCTGCTCAAATACCTTTTGTATCCGAGCTCGGCTTCCCTTGCCCAGCTCAGCCTCTGTCTCAGCTCCTCCACCCCACCAGGGTGTGAATCATGGACAGGGAGCAAACGAGGATGATCCAACAGCACAGACTCAGAGCTCCAGGTTCATCAATCTCAGAGAAGCAGGACACACAGAGAACTTCAGCTCTGTCTCCTGGAGCAGCGTGGACTCCTCGATATTCCCGAGCCTTTAAATTCCTGGAACAGTGGGACTCCCAGCACTTATCTGGGGGGATTATCTGGGAGTAATCTCCATTTGGGATCATCGCCTGAGATGCAGCTCAACCCCTCCTGTGCTCTGCTTTAGCCTGTAATTACTGGGTGTTACCATCAGCCATGTTAAACAGCCTGACCACACCATCCCAAAGCTCCTCCCTCCTCACTGCTGAGAATTCCAGGCCTTTTCCCAGGGCTTTCCTTAAGGCACACAGGGATTTACAGAAGTGATATAATCCCCAGTGAAGGGTTCAGGATCGTGTGCCTCCCCCAAACCTACCATGGGACCACCTTGGACTAGATGGTGACTTAAGGATGGTGACAGTCCCAGCTGTGATGAGGGAGGAGTTGTGGGATAGTGTGATCATGCTACCATCAATAACAATAACAACAAAAATAATAACAAATTATTAACTATTAATTATAATTATTATAATCATCATGATGATTTATTAAATTTATACTATTATAGGATAGATACAGAAATTATTATGGAAATTATATAGAATTATAATTATATACATATTTATCATATAAATATATTTACCTAATAATATATTACATAATAATATTTATTATTGTAATTAAAAATGATGATGATGATGATGATAAGTGCAAGTACCCAAGGCTTGGTGGGCATAGTGGCACTCACTCAAAGCTTGCACTTGATGATCTTAGAGGGTTTTTTCAACCTTGGTGATCCTGGGAGATGGGATGGAAGGTCTGGGGGGCACTTTAACAGAAACAAAGAGGACAAGAGCTCAGGGCCCCCTTTGCCACCCCCCCTGCTGCCCAGTCAGGGGCTCTCAGAGGCAAAGGGGGTCTCAGCCCATTCTATTTAAGAGCCAGGAATGCTCATGGATCATCAGCATCCCTCTCTCTGCTGTGCCACTGCCCATTTCAAAGGGCAGCAGGATGTGTTCTTAAAGCAGGTGCTGCTTTAGAGTTGAAAAACAAGCTTTTGTTTTTCAGGGGATCACCCCCTATTGTAGAAAACACTGCTGAGAGTTTAGCTTTTTTATATTTTTATTTTTATATATTTTTTTTACTTATTTTGGGGAAAACTGCTGGGAGTTAATTTTTTAATGTTTGTTTGTTTGTTTGTTGTAAATGTTATTTTCTCTTTATCCTTATATTTTTATTTTTGGTGCTAGTAAGGGAAGAAAAACATGAAACTGTGATTTTCTCTTTGATTCTTTCGAGCTTTACTGCTCATGAAAACAAGTCCCACACGATCAGGCTGTCAGTGCCTGTCAGAGTCTCACAGTTCCCACACCCTGTGATAATTTTTGACCCTGTTACTAATTTCAGCTGCATTCGACAGCAGAAGAGACGTCTCAGGGATAATTAAATACCTGGGAGTCTGTGGAAATAAATAGATGGGTTTGAAAGGGGAAAGCCCATTAAAACCCCTCCCTGAGCAAAGGTTTAGTGCTTGTCCCTCTTCCTAATTAGACAGGAGACAATCAGCAGCCAAATTAAGGGGGAGATGCAGCCACGACCACTGGGGTGGGAGAGGGAAATAAATACAATAAATACTCATGGGACCTCCCTGTGCTGGGCATTTCAAGTCAGTTATGACACAGGAAAGCTCTGGATTTATGGCTTTACCCTTGGAATTCTTTGGTTTAATAGGTGGCCTTGTCCCTCCCCTCTCCTCCTCTGTTTCCAGTAAGGACATTAATAAATCCAGGACACCCCCAGGAGCAGTTGGATCTTCTCTTTTCTCCACCCCAAAGGGGTCCTGTACCAGTCACTGTCCTTCCTCTCAGGTGCCCCCAGAAGCTCCCTGGGAAGCAGGGTTTGTGTCCTTTCCCGCTTTCTTCCTGATGGGATTCATATTTTCCTCGGAGTTGATGAGTGGAAGTGTCCCAGGCCAGGTTGGGCACAGGTTGGAGCAACCTTGGCTGGTGGAAGGTGTCCCTGCCCATGGCAGGGGGTGGGATGGGATGAGATTTGAGGTCCTTTCCAACCCAAACCAGTCTGAGCATTCTACAAATCCCTGAAATTCCCCTGCTCTTGGTCCCAGATGCTGTTCCTTGTGGGATCACAGCTGGTGCCTTCCTGCATCCCACAGCCCAGGGGCTTGAGCAGCAGATCCTCCTGAGCCCCCAGGAACAGCTGTGCAGCTCTGCCCCCTTCCTCTCCACACCCACCTCAAGGACACACTGAACTTGTTTGGCTGCTCCTCTCACGATGATCTTATGAACTCCTGGAGCAGTTCCTTAAACCAGAAGAACCTTGTGGATGTCTGGGGAACATCTCCTCAATTTATTTGTATCCCTTCCCTGTTTCAGTCAGAGAATTCCAGACTGGTTTGGGTTGGAAGAGACCTTAAAGCCCATCCAGTGTCACCCCAGCCATGGGCAGGGACACCTTCCACCAGCCCAGGGTGCTCCAACCTGACCTTGGACACTTCCAGGGATCCAGGGGCAGCCACAGCTTCTCTGCCCAACCTGTGCCAGGGCCTGCCCACCCTCCCAGCCAGCAATTCCTTCCCAATATCCCATCTAAACCAGTCTGAAGCCATTCCCTGTGTCCTGTCCCTCCATGCCTTGTCCCCAGTCCCTCTCCTGGAGCCCCTTTAGGCCCTCCCAGGGGCTCTCAGGTGTCCCTGGATCCTTCTCTTCTCCAGGTGAACCCCCCCAGCTCTCCCAGCCTGTTTTGCTGCTCCAGCCAGGGCTGGGTGTTGTTTGAACTCAGCCACGAGCCAGGTGAGCTGGGAAATTGTCCAGAGGAGCCTCCTTCCTGCACTATTTTCTATAAACACTATCTTCCTGCTTGGAACATTTCCTTGGTCTGTGTTTCCACAGTGATCCAGGTCTCCTGGGAGCTGTCCTGTGCTCACAACCTGCTCTGGCACACAAGGGCATAACTGAACATGGGTGATGTTTTATTAATATTGGGAATGTTTTATTAAGCAGTTGTTCTCGTTTTTATTTTTTTATTTTTCTCCTTCTTATTTTGAAGCAGAAAATAATTTATTCTTTCCTTTCCTGTGGAAAAACCATTCCCACTCCTTCAGGCCCCACCAGACAGGAGCTATCAAAGCCCTCAAAGCAGCTGAAAGCAGCATTTTGGTACCTGTGAAGGTCCCTGATTTAAACTCTGATTCCTACCAGGCTTGTCAGGTCTGCAGATCCCGGGGGGAACACTGGGACAAGTCTCTTGTTTGTGTGTTCCCCTGGGGGGCTGGAATAGCCTTAGGTTGTTTTCCCTGCAGACAGGAGTGAGGGAGCAGTCCTGGAATTGCAGCAAAGGAGGTGAGGGCAGGACAGTGTGGAGAGGGAACACCCCTTGGAGGGGCTGTTTGCCCACAGAGAACATCTCAGATGGGTCAGGACAGAAGATCCACAAGGGATGTTTTCTGAAGGCACCAAAGGAAAGGGAGGGTGGGCAGTGTTTAATAAATACCTCCTGGATAAACCTGTGGACACCAACTGCATTCCATGTGCAGGTTTGGAACTCTGAGCTGGTTCCTGGGCTGGCTCAATTCCTCCTCATGGCACAGCCATTTACCCAGGAGTTGGATAAAATCAGCAGCCAGTCTGGTACCAAAGAAAGGGGTTTTAGTGCCAAATCCTCATAAGGAAGGAAGCCATAAGTTGCAGTGATGAAGTGCTGGCTGTGACTGATGCTCTGAGTGCGGGAGTGTGCTGGGACAGAGACATGCAGGGAGGTCACTGAGTGTCACCCAGGGCTGGCAAATCTCCTCTGACAACCTTGTCCCATAAATACAGCGACATTCCACAGCCTTCCCACAGGAGCAGTCACTGCCCTTGCTGTGTGGGTTTAAATTGCTCCTCAGTGAGCCTGACAGAGCTCCAGGGGTGTTTGGATGATCCTCTCTGGTTCATGGTGTGGCTCCTGAGGATGGTCCTGTGCAGGACTAAGGGTTGGATCCTTGGGGGTCCCTCCCAACTCAGGGGAGACCTTGTCACCCTCTACAGGAGGGGGGACGCTGGGGGATCAGTCTCTTCTCCCAGCTGTAGGACACGAGGGCACAGCCTTGAGCTGCACCAGGGGAGGGTCAGGATGGACACTGGGAAGGAATTCTTTCCATGGAGAGTGCTCAGCCACTGGAAGGGGCTGCCCAGGGAGGGGGTGGAGTCATCATCCCTGGAGGTGTCCAAGGACAGACTGGATGTGGCATCAGTGCCATGGGCTGGGTGACGGGGTGGGGTTGGGTCCTGGCTTGGACTGGATGATCTCAGAGGGCTTTTCCAGCCTGGGGGATTCTGGGATTCTGGGATTCTGTTGCCAGGACACGCAGGAGTCCCTCAGGTGTGTCTGCAGTGCTGATGGTCCAACCCTCCTCCTCTCCTCCGCAGTCCCACCCAACCTGACCGTCCCCCAGGAGAAGTCCCCGCTGGTGACGCGGGAGGGGGACACCATCGAGCTGCAGTGCCAGGTGACAGGGAAGCCCAAGCCCATCATCCTGTGGTCCAGGGCGGACAAGGAGGTGGCGATGCCAGACGGGGCGATGCAGACGGAGAGCTACGACGGGATCCTGCGGATTGTCAACGTGTCCAGGGAGATGACGGGCACCTACCGCTGCCAGACCAGCCAGTACAACGGCTTCAACGTGAAACCCAGAGAGGCTCTGGTGCAGCTCATTGTGCAGTGTGAGTACACCTTTCCTTTTCCTTTCCTTCCCTTCCCAAACCTTCCCTTCTTTCCTTTTCCTCCCCCTTTCCTTCCTTTCCACGTGGTTCTCCTGAGATAAAGCTGTTGATTTATTCCTCCCCTAAGTAAACAGCAGCAGGAGTCTTAGGGCTGTTACATATTTGATGCCGTGTTGTTGGGCTCTGTAGTTCCCCGAATCCATGAATTTAATGTAAATAGAGAAGTAAAAATGACATAGGAGCCTCATTTATATTGGAAAAAAAAACACCAAAAAACAACCAAGAAGTGTGAGGCAATCATTATTTTCCCCATGCCTGGCTTTGAATTCCTTGACACGGGAACAAGCAGATGAGATGGGAGGACAGATGTCTCTAAATGCAGATCTGATACCGATCTCGTTTGTTGGTGCTGTGTAAAACAAGCGGGGAGAAACGAGGGCAGGAGCTGTTCCCTGGGAACTGCTCTGCATCCAGATCTGCAGAGCTGCCTCTGGAACCAGCAGTGCTGGGAACGGGGAGGGAGCCGGGAGGGCAAAGCAATTATTTTGGAAGTGCGCTCGGCGTTTGTTGTTGGAAAAGGAGAAGTCTGGTTTGATGTGGTTTATGGGGAATAATGAGCCTTTCTTTGTGTTTGTGTATCTGATCAGTCACTAAATGACTTCCCCGTGTCTGTTGTCGGTGCTTAATTTCCCTGTTTCTGAAGTGGCTCGTGCAGCCCTCATTTATTCCGCTCTGAGCTGCCCAAAATCTTCTGTCAGATCTGCTTTCCACCAGCGCTCCGTGCTCGGCACAGCTGACCTCTTTTGGGCCCCCTGGGGAGGAGGAGCTGCTGCAAACACACGGCCTTATTACTGAAAATCAACTGATTTGGTTTGCCCAGTCCTGTTGTGTAACAAATTACTGATGCCCTTGATTTGCACGCCGTGGGACCCGCAGGACTTCCATCAGGGGGTGTTTGCTGGGGCTCCAGCACAGCTTCTGAGCCCCAAGTGGAGCTGCAGGGAGGCTGGAGACACCTCCCTTGGGCTCCTCCTGGGACATCCCAGCGTGTGTCTGGCTTTGATCCCTGTGGGAATGAACCAGCATGTCCTGGGAGGAGCAGCTGAGGGGGCTGGGGAGGCTCAGCCTGGAGAAAAGCCACAGAAACAGTGGAGTGCAGGTTCTCCTGAATAAGGAGGAGGGAAAGCAGCTGCTTTCCCCTTTCCTGGCACTAATTTGGTGTGAAAACTAGAAAGCACTTTGTTTTCTGGCCACTTGGATCTTTTATCATTAGTTTCTAGTCTCCTTTTGGTCCACGTGCTTCACCTTTTCCATAGGTCTGTGCCAAGTCCAGTATGGTGGGTATAATATCTTGGGTTGGTTGTGGTGATGTGTGAAGGATGGACAGGTGGAGGATGGAGGTGCCTTCAAATCATCCACTTCATGTACAAATACACAATGTGGAGGTTTTCCCAGTAAATCAGGAGGTTTAGAGGGAAAGTTCTGGAGGTAAAATCACTCCAGTTACAAACAGCAGACACAAAAATAATGTCTGGGACAGGCAACAATTCCTTGCCTCTGTTCTTGGAAGCTTTATCAGCCCTGAGGAGACTTGTATGATGCTTTTTCAGATAATAATAGCTATTTTCAGCCTTTTTTTGGTTCCTCCATCCTCAGGAGCACACACAGGTCACCGGGGGGATACTGGAAGAACAAGTATTCAGGAGGACTCTTGACAGGACTCCACAACAGCTGTGATGTGTCCCACATTTTGCCCTGGAAGACTTTATTTCAAGTCTTTCACAGTCCTAGAAACTCTTGTATTCATCCAGTGAGCTCAGAGTTGTTTATCCTGGTCTCCATTTCAAGGCTTTGAAGGAGATGCTGTTATTTTCTCCAGCAGGGAGGCAGTAATATCTCAGAATCCCAGGATGGGTCAGGCTGGGACAATCTGCTCAGCAGTTCTTCCTCCTGTGCAGGTGGAACTTGCTGGGCATCAGTTCCTGCCCGTTGCTCTTGTGCCATTGCTGGGCCCCCCTCCAAGGAATGGGAATGTTCTGGGAATGTTCTTCCTGCTGTTCCCCAGGATCCCATTGACCTCCTTGTCCCCCAGGCCCCACATCTGGCTCAGGGACAGCTTGGTGTCACTTCCTGCCAGAGGAAGGGGGGGTGAGTGTGGGTTTTGGGGAAACGTTTCCCAGGATGTGGATTAGGACTTCCAGCAGCTTCCCACTTGCTCAGGACCCTGGTGGGCCCGGTGGGATGACTCCTGCTGACTTCCAGACCCTGCTGGATGCATTGCTTGGGTTGCTGTTACTTTCCAATCCTTTCCTGGTGGCAAATTCCCTGGACTTTGTGCCTTGTTGTTCCACCTCAGCTGCACCAATTCACCAATCCTGGGAGCAGAGGCACAACCTGGAAACGGAGCAGGAGTTCACCAGGTACTTGCAGGAGGTTTACCTTTCATCTGCTCACGTTTGGAATTCTGCTCACTTTGTTCAGCTCCTGGCAAGTGACAAGTTGGAGATGAATGGGCAAAGCTGATATTATGTAAGGCTTTGATTATTTTCCTTGTGGGAGGAAAGTACATTTGTTCCCATCGACTTGAGCATTATTTCTGTAACGAGCACGGCATTTATCCAATTGTCATAAAAATCAGTTCCTTTCAGTAATTCCCTAATATTTATTGCAGGCTCTTCCAGCAGTTATGAGCAGGGAGAGATGTTTAATGAAAAACACTCTGAGTTCCAGAGCAGCTCGCTGGTGTCACTTTGGATGGGGTGTGTGGGCACATGGGCAAATTTCTCAGTGGAATTCCTGCTCTGGGTCAGATCTGTGGGGTCAAACTAAAGGAAAGATAAAGATAAATTCAAAGATAAAGGCATTTTTTAATTTGACCCTCTTTTGGTTCACCTAAACAGCTTTTCTGTTCCTCCCACCTCTTTTCCTGTGCCATCCCTTTACCTCATGAGTGATGTCAGGATCCCAGCCCGGGAGCTCTCCAGGAAAGTGGCTGACGTTGTGGTTTAGGGTTTTTGATTTTTCATGTTTAACCGTTGAATTCTAAAACTTCTGATAGAAAAATGAAAATCAGAGAGTCCCACAATGGTTTGGGTGGGGAGGGACCTTAAAACCCACCCAGTGCCACCCCCTGCCATGGGCAGGGACACCTTCCACCAGCCCAGGGTGCTCCAACCTGGCCTTGGACACTCCCAGGGATCCAGGGGCAGCCACAGCTTCTCTGGGCAACCTGTGCCAGGGCCTGCCCACCCTCCCAGCCAGCAATTCCTGCCCAATATCCCATCTCTCCCTGCCCTCTGACAGGTCTGAGTAGTCCTTAGAGAGGAATTTAATGTAAAATTGTAACCAACTGAATGTTTTGAGCCTTTGCTTCCTGTTTGGCAGTGGAGAGAGAATCATCCACACAAATCAGAGCCAGTTCTGAGGAAACTGGGATATTCCTTCTTTGTCCCAGTCCCCTTTTTGTAAAACAGAGATCACTGTCCCTCCCCTGGAGGTTTTGGGGTAGGATTCTCAGATGCTGTTGTAATAAAACACATGCAGGATCTGATTTGATCAACAAACCCAATATCCTTTGATGATGATGATGATGATTATATTATCCATGATGTTTCCTCCTTCTTGCACTCCCCACAAACAGTGGGATTTACTGACTTGGATGTCACTGCTTGGCAGATTTTGGGAGGGCTGCTGGCCTTTCTCTGAGAGATTAATTGGGATGATGGAAGTTCAGCACCAGCAGGATTAAACCCCTCCACTGGCTTTTGATTGCTGTTGTTCTTGTAGAGTCCACATCCTGTGGAAGATTGGAGAAGATCTGTGGGGAAAATTAAAGGATGAGTGTCTGGAGTGCCAGGACAAGGAGGAGATGGCTTCCCACTGGAAAAGGGGAGATTTGGGTGAGATGTTAGGAAGGAATTGCTGGCTGGGAGGGAGGGCAGGCCCTGGCACAGGTTGGGCAGAGAAGCTGTGGCTGCCCCTGGATCCCTGGAAGTGTCCAAGGCCAGGCTGGAGCAGCCTGGGCTGGTGGAAGGTGTTGGGGGTGGAACAAGATGGTCCTCAAGGTCCCTTCCAACCCAAACCATTGTGGGATTCATCCCCTCTCCTTACCAAGCCATCAGAGAGGGAAGGACAGAACCATTTCTGCCCCTGGCCTGTGCTTTACACCCTGGGCTGCTGCAGGAAATCTTGTTTCTTTTTTTTTTTTTTTTGTGGTTGAGAATGGGAAAAATCATCTTTTCTGCTCTAAACAAGCAGTTTGGCAGCTCAGGAATTTGCTGTCTCTGCTCCGTGGCTGTTTAAATGTGTGGCTGATGAAATATTTATATGCAAATATTATATTAATAATGAAATAAAAGGTTGTTGCGAAAGAATGAAATGTTCTGCAGCCAAAGTGGGGCCGGAATTAATGAGCTTAAAACTCAGGGAGGTTTAGGAAAGTAATTAGGAGAAACTTTTGAACAGGTTAGGGTGGTTTAATCCCTGCAGGAATCATCCAACTTCATGGAATTGTCTTGTGAATGGGGAGCAGGAGTGCAAGGAAAGCTCACAGAGAGTGAAACCTCCCAGATTATAAAATTTTAACTGGGAAAACTTATGAAAAAGGGGGGTGGCCAGGGAATCCCCAGAGGTGAGAACAAATACTGGGGGGGGGGATGGGGAAAGGCTTCATTTTGAAAGAAATCTCTTTTTAAGCAGGTTGAAATGACAGAGGAGATCAATGTTTGTGGTTTGCATTCACATTATTGACATCACAGTTATACTTTGATTCCCCCTCCCCCCGATACGACGGAAGATTTGAGTGGAAAAAGCTGATTAATATTCAGGACAGATGTTACATAACCCAATATATTAATATATTCTCAGGCTGTTGCATTTCTTTCTTACTTTCTGAATTAATTCTTTCTCCACAGAGAAGATTTGGGTTTGATTTGAGCTGTTTGTGGTGGGAGGCAGGACAGCCTAAAAAAAAAAGGGTTAAAACAGGGTCTAACCTTTATGTTTCTGGGGGATTTTCCAGGTCATTTTGGAGGGTGGGAATTAACAAATGACCTTAGAACTTTAAAACCTCGAAATATACCTCGTTCCCATTGCCTCGATTATTTTGATTTGATTTCTGGAGTCGTTTTCTGCATCCTGGTGTGTCGTATCCAAGGAATTCCACATCCCTGGGCTGAAGGATTATCCCAGAGGTTGAGGCTACCTAAAGGTTCACCCTGTTCCTGTGGTGATATTTATTCATATATTTGGAGTTTTAAATATAAAGATAGGGTTTTCATGTACATATTATAAATTATATATACTCACAATATATAATATCAACAATATCAATATTATATTAATATTTCACAATATATAATAAATATATAATAATAGCATTATAATATACTTATTCTATATAATATATAATTATATATAGGTATATATATGAGAGGGTTAATATACATATTAAAAATAGAGTTTATACCTATTTATACTTTATATATAAGTCTATAAATATATAAAAACTTTTATATATAAAACAGAGGTTTTATATATATTTATATTTTTATATATAAATATATAACTAGATATATAAACCCTATTTTCATACATAAAATCCCTCTCATATATATCTATATTTTTACATATAATATATATAAATTATATCATAAATACATAAATTATATGGGGGTTATTTTGAGATATATATATAAATATAAAGAATAGAGTTTATAAATACATATATATGTCTATATATATATATATATATATTTTTAGGCACTCCAGATAAACAGTTACCACTGTATTTATTTCTAATGGGTAATTCCCAGCTCCTTAATTCCTAGTTCAGAAATTTCCCAGAAAACTCTTGTAGTTCTTTGACATAAAGCAAAAAAATCTCTTCCCTAAAATCCTCACTGAAGGCTGAGATTTCAGTATAACACAGAAACAATTATGGCTTTCCATGTAATTCATCCACGTGGAGCAAGGGAGGAAAAAATATCTGGAAATAATTGACAGCTTGGTGAGTAAAATCAAATTTTGGGGAGCTTTTTGACATTTAACAAGGTCAAAGGCACTGTGTGCAGCGCCCCAGAGGATGAATATGAAGCGCTGGCAACTCGTAAATGAGAACAGGGTGATTTGAATTTTTTCTTATTTAATATTAAAAGCCAGAGAACCTCCTGAGACGGAGCTTTTTTCCTTGTTAGAAATTCCAAAAGACACCAGAACCCGAAGCGTAAACATGGATGTTATTGGAAGGGGGGGAAAAAAAAAGAAAATTGAATTATTCATGGTGGTTTCTTTTTGACAATTGGTCTTGCAGAGGGGAATTTCTTCTTGCAGAGGAAAAACCAAAGAGGCTTCTGGAGCAAAAGGATTTTGGGATCGGAAGAAGGGACAACGAGGGGAGGAGTGGGAGGGGATGGGAATGTTGCACATGGATATTTAAAAAAGGAAAAATCAGGGTAGGGTGTCTTTGAATGCATCCAGGATGCTCTGCTCCTAAATCACAGAATCCCACGACTTGTTAGGTTGGAAGGATTTGAAGATCCCACCACTGGCACTTTCCACCAGCCCAGGTTGCTCCAAACCCCGTCCAGCCTGGCCTTGGACACTTCCAGGGTTGGAACAGCCACAATTCCTTCTTCCCTCCACAACTTAATAACAAGTTGACAGGCAGGATTCCAAGGGCAAATGTGCCCAGGGAATTACCCTGAAAGGACTGAGGAAATCCACGAGAAGCTTTACTGGTGGCATTCAGGGATGTCCCCAAAAAGAAGGTGAGGAGCAGAATGGCAGGGAATGTTGTAGTTGGGATGTAAAGGACAAGAACCAGCAGTAACAAAGTCAGCACCCAACTCAGGGAAGGTAAATTGGACTAATGAAGTTGTCCATTTAGCTGATTTTTTTTTTTGCCATTGGCCATTGGAGCTGCAGGAGATGCTGAGTAAATCCATTTGCTTTCTGCTGGCCCACGTCACTTTGGAGACTGATTCCCATAATTACCTGAACCGTGGATTTCAACAACACCAGGAGCCCGAAGTGCAGCGTCCCAGGTTTCAGATTGTTTGGACTGACAGGGGATGGAACTCGTTCTGCCCATGAAACCTGCTGTGGTGCACGGGGGTATTGTTACCTGCTCATCCCTTTTGCTCTGTAAATCACTGTCACTTTTGCAGTGTTTGGCTTTGTGACTGTCAGTGCCTCAGAAAATGGAGCCCTTGAAGGTGACTCCCAAATCTGCTGCTTCCCCTGCGCTCCCTCCTGGCAGGTTTGGTTTCCCTCTCCGCTGGCATTACCCAGATGTGTCGTCCACTGCTGCTCAGGTGGAGTTTTGAGAATCATCCCCCCCGTGGAGATGAAAATGGCACCAGCAGGGATGGAATTAGAGCTCCACTGTCCTGGTGCAGAATCAGGGTTCCTGATGGAGCCAGTCCAGAGGATCTGGACTCATTCCTGCGGTCACTGAGGTGTTGGGAAAGCTGGGGGGGATCTTTGTTGCTGCAGGGGAGGGGTGGTTTTTTGGGAGAGCCTCTTTGGCTTTGAAAAAAAACACATTACAGGTTAAAATCTGTGAAGGGGAGAGGAGTCTGGCAAGGGGCATCAGCAGGAAGCACAGAATCCTTGAGGTTGGAAAAGCCCTCTGAGATCATGGAGTCCAACCATCCCCCAGCACTGCCCAGGCCACCCCTGCCCTGTGTCCCCAACTGCCACATCCACAGGGCTTGGAAATCCCTCCAGGGATGGGGACTCATAACTACCCTGGGCAGCTGTGCCAGGGATGGAAAACCCTTTCCATGAAGAAATATTCCCGGTATCCAGGTGAAACTTCTCCTGGTGCAGCTTGAGGCCACAGTCACCTCCTGGGGAGGGCCTTCACGGGCTGGTGGCTGCACAGGCAGCTGTCCTGGGGAGAGCTTATGAGAGAAAATTCCTCCTAACAGGATTTTTACTGCTCTCCTTCTTATATTCAGAAGCTCTGCATGTAATGAAAGGGAAATTTCACACCTTTCATCCACTATTGGCTTGATAAATATGCTGGAGAGTAAACAAAGAGGAGGGATATTCTACTTTTCTTGAGAGGAATTGTTATTTCCAGGTAGTTGAGACCCTGAAAATGTATTCCAGCCCTTCACAACTGATGCACATTACTCGCAATTGATACGTATTTGACAAAATTGATTCATATTTCTCACAATTGATTCATATTTCTCACAATTGACTCACATTTCTCACTTTTCCAGGCTAGGCTGCAAGCTGCTGTGCCATTAATCCCCATTCTTATCGATAAAGCCACTTTTATCCCTGCTTTAATTGACTGTTTCCCTCAATATGTGGCAGTTTATCCAGATTTATTCCATCATTCAGATATATTATTGTCAGAGTTGGTCCTTCCTGCTCTGTAACCAGTGATATTCTCTCTCTCTCCTCATTTCCCTGCCCATGGCAGGGCTGGGTTGTAGAGCAGGGCAGGGGCACAAGTGATGCCCCTTCTTTGTTGGGGTGACACCACCTGGGGATGGAGTGGAGGTTATTTTTGTTCTTGGGGGTCCTGCCTTGCCTTGGAGAGGTCACAGTCTCTTCTGTAACTTGTTTTATCAGAGTGACCGTGATGGATTTGGGGTTGAATGTGAAATCCTGCCGAGAAGTTTCACTGGTGAAGAACTTGCTGTTCGTGGAGTGGTCCATTAGAGATGTTTTGCCTCGTTGTCTTGGGTACCCTCAACACCCACTATTGTATTTGGACACTTCTGGAGGGCAAACACAGGCACTTCTAAATATCTCCTCTATTTAAACCCTTGGTGGTCTCAAAAGAGGCACTGTTGGGTTTAATCATCTCTTTCAGGCCGAGGTCTGTAACTCTGAACCCCCCCAAACCAAACACAGGATCACAGAATGGTTTAGGTCAGGAAAGACCTTCAAGATCTCATCGAGTCCAACCCAGCCCTGCCAGGGCTGCACATCCTGCTCTGCTGGAGGGAGCTGAAATGCAAAATTAGGGAATCCCACAGTGCTAATTCCCACTGACTGGGTGGAATGGGATGGGTGGAATGAGATGTTCTCCCTTCCAGTTATAAATGGTGGAAGACAGTTGGTATTTGTGTGATGGACCCGTGGCTTGGCCGATGGATCAAGAGTGGAAAAGGATTCCAGAATCCCTGAATGGTTTGGGTTGGAAGGGATTTTGAAGGCCATCTCATTCCACCCCCTGCCATGGGCAGGGACACCTTCCCCTGGAGGAGTTTGCTGGCAGGGAACTGGGATTTGTGGGGTAGAATGGGGGGAAAGCAAAGCAAACAGGACACTCAGGAAGGATGTGCCGGGATATTTTTCCTAGGGATGAAGCAGAACAAACCCAGCAATCCCAGGGACTCTGCAGAGCTCCAAAATGCATCCAGCACGAGCCCTGGTGGAGCTCAGGGAGGAAATGAAAAGAGAGGAAAACACATTTCTTCAATAACCTTGAAAATTCAATTTTGGAGATAAAACAGAGCTTGATAAAATTGGTTGAGAGGGGAGATGAACTTGGACAGTAGGGGGAACAGCTGGAAGAAAGGGAATGGCAATACATGGATTTAGTGAAAACAAAAAGGCAGTTATGTGTAAAACATTGGGGGAGAGGGAGGAACTAGACTTATAAGAAATAATATAAAATTTTATAGAATCCTGGGGAAGGAGGGAAACAAGGAAATGTTGAACTTTATTCCCTTCTGCTTCAAATTGCTGGACACAGGAGACAAATCCATCTGCCCTAAAACCAGCCCCAGAAACAGAGGTGATATTCTTTATAAGTGCATTTATTTATTTAGTAGAAAATGTATCTTCTATACAAATCTGGGCCCAGATTTGAGGAGCAGGGCCTGTTTCATTGGAAAGGCAGCATCTTCTTAAAGTCTTGATGAAATTACAGCAATCATCACCAGGAAAATACCAATTAACTCAAAACTGGTGTCTCTGCTTATTCTGGCAGAGCAGTTTCATCTCTGGCAGTGGTTTCATTTCAGAGCAAGTTTCTGCTTTAATGCTGGACATTAAAGTGCAGAGTCATTTGGCCACATTTAAGAGGTGGAATATTGTGGGGTTATTTTATTTTAGGAGCCTGTAACTGCTTCATACCCTGGTGCTGCCCCTGGCTGAGGTTTGTGAGCCTGTGAGACAAGGCTGTTTCAGATGTCACAGGGTGGGGTGGGTGCCTCGTACCTGCCCAGCTGCACCTTTGGGGGGTTTGGGTTCAAGGTTGGGGCATTTGGGTGCAAATGGTCCTGTTGTTTCTATGTGGCATCTGATTTTTTTGTGCTGGATCTTCCCAGCTCAGGATCCCTGAGAACCTCTGACAGGTGGGAAGCAGGAATGTCGTTTTCCCACCATGTTGTGGTGACCCATTTGCTGCCCAGGTTGGAGGCAGCTCAGAGGAGGGGACGCTCAAAAGAGGCAGCCACCACTGTGGCCCTCATTTTGTGCAAGCAAACCTTTTCTGTTGAGAGCCCCAAAACAGCTTGGGTTGGAAGGGACCTTAAAACTCATCTCATTCCACCCCCTGCCACGGGCAGGGACACCTTCCACCAGCCCAGGTTGCTCCAACCTGGCCTTGGACACTTCCAGGGATCCAGGGGCAGCCACAGCTTCTCTGCCCAACCTGTGCCAGGGCCTGCCCACCCTCCCAGCCAGCAATTCCTTCCCAATATCCCACCTAAATCTACACTTTTCCACCTCAAAGCCATTCCCTGTGTCCTGTCCCTCCATGCCTTGTCCCCAGTCCCTCTCCAGCTCTCCTGGAGCCCCTTCAGGCCCTGGAAGGGGCTCTCAGGTCTCTCTGGATCTTTCCCTTCTCCAGGTGAACCCCCCCAGCTCTCCCAGCCTGGCTCCTTTGGACAGTTTTTAATCTCATCCCTCAGTACCATTTGGTGGCTTCTTCCTTTACAATCATTTGGTCCCTTTTGAACCCCACGTGTGATGAAGGGAGGGAAGCAGTTTAGGGAGGTTTTGTGGTTGTGTTCCTGCTTCCTCCAGTGTCTCTTCTTTCTTTGTGTATTCAGGTCGGCAAAAATGACCCAAATGCAGTCACTCCTTGGTTGGTTGTTGTGCTGAGCTGTTGCATGTCCCAGTCAGGACTGGGTTATTCTGCTCTTGGTAGGAATGTTTGTTTATGGATAATGCAGTTCTTGGCTTGTCCAGGGAGAAGCTGTGGCTGCCCCTGGATCCCTGGAAGTGTCCAAGGCCAGGTTGGAGCAACTTGGGCTGGTGGAAGGTGTCCCTGCCTGTGGCAGGGGGTGGAATGGGATGCTCTTTAAGGTCCCTTCCCATCCAAACCATTCTATAATTCTATGATCCACTGTATGTGTTGTGATTGTATTTTCTTGGCTTTATTTTTAGGGATCCTCCCATTTCATTAGGGCAGCAGATACATTTTTGGCAGCCTGTGCTTTGTTTTGTTTCTCAGTTGAATGATGGTGTGTTCAGAATCACAGGCAGAGCTGTCATAGCCCCCAGCTCATTAGATGATCTAATGGGATGTTTTCAGCCAGCTCTCTTGTCAAAGCAAAGACTGGCAGGGGATTAAAGTGTCACAAAAGCTTTAAAAACTGATTTCTGGGTTGGCTTTGCTTGCTTTTGTTTTGTTTTTTTGGTTTTTTTTTTTTTTTTTTGGTGGTTTTGTTTTCAGTGCTGTTCCAGAGGGACTCTCACCACACCACGGGGTGATGACTGGGACATTTGCATGAGGAATCAAAGATATATATTTTTAACTTGATGCTGTATTTCATTTCAGTTGGAAGGGGATTTAAATCCCATCCCATTCCACCCCCTGCCATGGGCAGGGACACCTCCCACCAGCCCAGGGTGCTCCAACCTGGCCTTGGACACTTCCAGGGATCCAGGGGCAGCCACAGCTTCTCTGGGCAACCTGTGCCAGGGCCTGCCCACCCTCACTGTAAAAATATCTTCCTGATATCTACTCTAAATACACCCTTTTTAGTTTAAAGCCACCTCCCCTGGAGCCAACAGAGGCTCAGGATAACAGAAATACAATCTGGGTGTGAGGGATGTAAAGTCAAATGACAAGTACAAGCCCTGTGGATGTGGCACTTGGGGACATGGGGCAGTGGTGGCCTTGTCGGTGCTGGGGGATGGTTGGACTTGATTCTACAGGCACCAGACACCTCATTTCTCCACCTTTTCCCATTTGTCTTCTACTACTTAAGGTTTGATAAACCCAGGACAACTAATTCAGGGCAAAACCACCCAAACCTGGTCGTTCTGCCCCAGCTGAGGACACTTTGTCCTGCTCTTGCTGCTCAGCAGACACTGGGAATGTTCCAGGGCCTTCTGGACTGAGAATTTGCTGTCATAAATTCCCATTTTACCCCTGTCCTGCTGCTCTGTCTCAGAGCTGTTCTCTTCTGGCCCTAATATTTTTTTTTTTCCTTTCTATTTTCCTTTAAACTCGCCAAAAGTTGTCTTTGTAACCTGTGAGACAATTTGCCCTCCGGCACTGAGCTATTCCTTCTCATTTTCCATGGCTCTAACGGAGTCCCAGGCTGAGCTGTCTCCAGGGTTTCAATCCCTGACCCCAAATTTTAAAGGGTTGACCTTGGCTGCTTAAAAATAGGGCCAGTTCAATGAGCTCCAGAGTCTCTGATGTTTGTGCTGGGTCCCAGGCTCTAAAGGAGATGAAAGCCTAACCTGGTCCAAAGGTACATGCATAATTTAGCTTAATGCTGTGACTTTTTGCACAGAAAATGGGCCCAAAGTCTCCCAAGGACAGAGAAAGAAAGAAATTTGGGGGGTTTATTGGTAATTCTTTGCTCCAGATCAACAAAAGCAAACCCCATTTGGTTGTAAAGTGACTTTGCCCACGAGAGAAATAAAGCACAGAGGTGAGAAACTGGCACTTGTTTCACACCAAATGGAAGTTGCTGCAAACACCATCCAGAGCTGCAGTAAAATGGGTTTTTCTGCATAGCTTTAAGCCCATACACTTGTTTTATGTTCACATTCCTGTATTTCCTGCTCTCCCCAAAACATCTCCTCCCCTGTCCAAGTAAAAAATGGTTTTTATTGCAGCCCGCTGTGCAGGAATGGAAAAGCCTTGGGTGTCTGTACACTCTGCTCCTCACTCAGGGTCTCTGCCCCCTCTCTCTGCCTGTTTTCTCCTGTTTACCCCCGTTTCAGTTCCCATCTGAGGTGGGAACGTCCTTCTCCATCACATCTTGGATCTTGGGTGGCAACTCCAGCTCCCTGCCAGGAGGATGGAGCTGGGGGAGGTCGGGCTCTGCTCCCAGGGAACAGGGACAGGAGGAGAGGGAACGGCCCCAGGTTGCACCAGGGGAGGTTTAGGTTGGATATCAGGGAAAACTTCCTTCTGGAAAGGGCTGTCCAGCCCTGGCACAGCTGCCCAGGGCAGTGGTGGAGTCCCCATCCCTGGGGGGATTTCCAAGCCCTGTGGATGTGGCACTTCAGGACATGGGGCAGTGGTGGGGGAATGGTTGGATTCATTGTCTTGGAGGGCTTTTCCAACCCAAACAACCCTGTGATTCCGTGTATGCAGTCACAGGGTGGCCAAGGCT
This sequence comes from Myiozetetes cayanensis, assembly GCF_022539395.1. Taxonomy (NCBI): domain Eukaryota; kingdom Metazoa; phylum Chordata; class Aves; order Passeriformes; family Tyrannidae; genus Myiozetetes; species Myiozetetes cayanensis. Next base: position 63,078,074 of record NW_026087853.1, on the reverse strand, counting down.
GCTCTGCCAGGCTGCAGCTCCAGTGTCTGATGCTGGAAAAGTGCAGGAGCTCTGGGAGTGGGGGCAGGAGTGAAGCAGTGTTTGAATGCACCACTAAATCCCTCAGTCAGGGGCTGTATGGTACCCACCTGGTGGCACCAGATGTTTGTGTCAATGCCCTCTGTCAGCAGCTCAGCCCAAGGATAACAAAACCCAGGGAATCCATTGTTTTCCTTGGGCTTTTAACAGTCTTACTGATGACATCAGTGTCTTGCCTTCAGTTTGCCCCTGTCCAGGTCTCTGTTCCCTCCCTGGATATTTGAGTGCCCATCTAAATCACAGAATCATGGAGGTTGGAATAGCCCTTTAAGAGCATTGAGTCCAACCATCCTCCAAGCATTTCCAAGGCCACCACTGCCCCATGTCCCCAGGTGCCACATCCACAGGGCTTTGAAATCCCTGCAGGGATGGGGATCCACCCCTGCCCTGGGCTGGACAAGTATTTCAGCTACACACAAACAAAAAATGGTGACAAATGAGGGATTGTTTCCAGAGGATTTATTATCCACCATGGTTGCTGGCTCCCATCCTGCATCCCTGTGGTCCAGCTGGATCCAACCCTCGGAGTGACATCTCCCTCAGCCTATTCCGAGCCCCCCAAAGTACTTGATGTGCATTTTGGGCTGGTGATTCGGGGCGTAGACTCCTCTGTGCCATTCATTTCCTCCTTGTCAACATGAACTGCTGTGGAAGTGATGGAGTTGAGCCCAGGCACCCTTGGGTGGGCATTAATCACCCCCACATCTGCCACGGGAGGCGTTACAAAGAGCCCGCTGCTGCTGTTTTTGTCCCCCCCCTTTCATTTCCAGGCAGGGAGTGCATTTTAATTCTTGGGATGTGTCTTCCCAAGGATCACAATTTGCATATCTTCCCTCCCCGAGGAGGAGGAGCTGGGAGCCAGAGCCCAAGGAAAATGCTGTGGGTGCCACAGGGGTTTCTGTAGGAATCAGACCCTGATAACCCCATATTTTTTCCCCCACGTACATTTAAATTCAAAGGAATGGCTCTGCAGGTGGAATTACCAGCCTGGACAAGCCTAATTTGTTGGAAATGAAAGATAAGTGGTTGATTCTGGCTGCTACAAGACATAAATTACTCTCCAGTTGCCCTGTGAGACCTCCTTACAAAGGACACGCTGCTGGGAGTGATTTGCTGCCTTAGTCCTGAACTTTGAGTTTTGAGCCAGGGCTTGAAGGACAAGGGCTGAACTTTGGCTTCCAGTCACCCAAACCTAGAACTGATGCCACTGCCTCGTTCTTATTTGGGCTTTCAAAGCTTCTTTCTTTTCCTTTCATCCAAAAGCCAAGCAGGAAAGGCACTCGTGGCGATGGGTTTGGGTCTTGTGTTAATGCCACGTGGTATTTGTGGTAAATGCAAAGCAAAATTCCATGCCTGGAGCTTTCCCTGGGCTGGTGTAAAGCTCTGTGGTGCTCCTGGCTTTAGCTGAGCAAGAACAGTGCTTAAATGGAGCTCCTGGGAGAGTCACTGTTCTGAAACGGGGGAAAGTTCCAAAGGGAAGGGGTTTTGTTCGTGCCTTGTAAGGCTGAAAGGAACTTCGTCACTACCCACAGAAAAATTCTCTTGGCAATCCTGGTTTTAAAGCCTCTTTTGCTGTGAAGCATCAAATTATCCTGTGGCTGGTGAGTTGTCCTAAAATCTGGGGGTTTGGCCTTCAGGGAGCAGCAGCCACGCTCCCAGGTCTGAGTGGGGAATGATTCAGGTAATTCCTACAGGCAACTTGGGATTTTTGGGGCTTAGCCAAGGTCCAGGGACTGTTTACAGTGAGGGTGGGCAGGCCCTGGCACAGCTGGCCCAGAGAAGCTGTGGCTGCTCCTGGATCCCTGGCAGTGTCCAAGGCCAGGTTGGAGCACCCTGGGCTGGTGGAAGGTGTCCCTGGCCATGGCAGAGGTGGCACTGGATGGGCTTTGAGGTCCTTTCCATCCCAAACCAGTCTGGAATTCTGTAAAACAGGGTTTTCTTGTCATTCCAGGGGTGACTTTCTGTGCAAAGGGAGGGTTTGGGAATGCACAGTTCCAGGATGGCTTTGCAATCCCATTTCAATTTACCTGTAGTTGTGCAGGTGGTTTGTTGTTCTCTTTGTGGCCACGGTGGTGTCCCTGCAGTGAATCCACTCTCCAGGCTTGTCATTTCTGTGCCTGAGCTCCAGCTGGAAAATTCCTGCTGCCATTTCCACAGGGATCCCAATCCTTGTGTGCTGGAGCTTCCCAGCCAGCCTGATGAACTTGCTTGAGAAGGAGGAGCAAAGACCTTTGTGGTCTTTGCAGGGCAGCAGAATTTGGGGTTTTTTTGAGGTCTGAGGAGAAGCTTCTTCTTAATAACTGGAAAAACACATCTTGTAAAGGAGGGAAAAATAATTAGGTACTAAATAGAGCCTTGGAAATGGAGAGGGACTGCAAGTCTAGTCCTAAAATAATAATAATAATAATAATAACAACAACAATAGTTTCCATGTCTAATCAGGGAGTTGTGTTGCCATTTCTTTCACATCCTGATGGAGACTGAGTTTCTCCCCAGCTGAGGGGTTTGAATTCACTGATCCATCCAGGAGGCCTGTGCAGGGACTGGAACAGGGAAACAATCCAGCTGGAGCAGCAGGGAAGGGATGATTGGAAGGGCAGGGCCTGGGAGAGGCTGCTCTGCATGAAGGGCACGTGGGAACACCACACTGAGATGCAACAGCACGACGGTTCTGTCGGGATCATCTTGATGTGGCTTCGGGTTGGTCTCCCTTGGATCAGCCCCCTGGAAGCTGCAGGAAGTCCGTTCCAGGCAGAACAAGAGACAGATATGGAAATCTCTCCTCCATCTCTGAATTTCAAACAAAGCTTCCCGGGGTCTGATGGCTCCTCAGAGCAGTTCCTCGTTCATCCCCTTCCCAAACAACGGCCCTGCTCTCTGCAGCTCCCAGCTGAGGCAGCTCCAGTGGATTGCAGCAGGATGGAAACGGGGCCACGGAGCTTTGGGGAAGGATCACAGGGTTGGTGTGGGATTGCAGTGTCTTTTATGGCTCCATAAAACACTCGGAGACCTTGGAGAGCGAGTGCATGGCTGGGAAAACTAAACACAGCTCAGGGCTGTCTGCAGGGCTGGCAGGGGATCAGAGAACCCAAAACGGGCTGGATTGGAAGGGAACTTAAAGGTCATCCAGTTCCAACCCCCTGCCATGGGCAGGGACACCTTCCACCAGCCCAGGGTGCTCCAACCTGGCCTTGGACACTTCCAGGGATCCAGGGGCAGCCACAGCTTCTCTGGGCAACCTGTGCCAGGGCCTGCCCACCCTCCGAGCCAAGCAATTCCTTCCCAATCTCCCATCTGTCCCTGCCCTCTGGCAGTGGGAAGCCATTCCCTGTGTCCTGTCCCTCCATGCCTTGTCCCCAGTCCCTCTCCAGCTCTCCTGGAGCCCCTTTAGGCCCTGCAAGGGGCTCTCAGGTCTCCCTGGATCCTTCTCTTCTCCAGGGGAACCCCCCCAGCTCTCCCAGTTTGTCTCTCCATCCCCTCAGCTGCAGAATTCATTTTTTCCCAGGCACTCTTCAAATCCTGCAGGTCTCAGGTCCCTCCTCCTCCAGAGCTGTTCCTCAAGCCTGGGGAGAGGAGAGGCAAATTTGGGTGCCACATTTTTCCCGTGTAGGGGGAGAGACAATTCCCTCCTGGTGTCTCGCAGCAGCCGGAGCGTTGCCACGCTCTCGTCCCCTGATTTATGTTTCAGACATTACAATTTTAATTTCAGAAAGAAAAAAAAAAAATACAAGGCAGAGCAGCACGAGCCCATAAAAGATGCTCAGCAGAGTAGACATTATTGAAAGCCCGTGGATTATCCCGAATTTCACGGCTTTTTTAAAGGAGCTCATCGTTATTCAACGATCGCCCTCTCGCCACGGCTCGACAAATAAAGCAAATAATGATTTGCAGATACAGGGGGGAAATTAATGTGGCAGCTTTGCTCCAAAGTTATTTCTTGTTTGTTTACTCATTTGAATATTTTTCACTTGCAGAAGTTTCACGTGTTCCCAGCACAAATATTTAATCTGCTGCAAGGCTCTGGGTGTGATCCTTGCTGCTGGTTCAGTCCCCTCGGGGAATTTAATGTCCTGTCAAGGAGCCAAACCAGGACAGAGGCACCAGCCTGGAAAATCCAGCTTGAAACCCAAAATCGAAGTTATCAAATCCTTGGGAGTGGTGGTTGGGCTTTTCTTCCGGTGTAAATCCCTCAGCAAACCACGGGATGCTGCAGCCAGTGGAAAGGAAAATTCAATTAACAATAATTAATGTAGATTTCCACTGAAATCCACCCATCTCAAAGCCCATCCAACTTAAAATTTAAACCTTGGCAGGTCTGGAGTTTGGATTAGCTGGAAAAATTAAGAGTCTATCACCAAAACTCTTCAGGCTTTGGACAAGGCATGGAGGGACAGGACACAGGGAATGGCTTCCCACTGCCAGAGGGCAGGGAGAGGTGGGAGATTGGGAAGGAATTGGTGGCTGGGACGGTGGGCAGGCCCTGGCACAGGTGCCCAGAGAAGCTGTGGCTGCCCCTGGGTCCCTGGAAGTGTCCCAGGCCAGGTTGGGATCCCTGGGCTGGTGACGTTGACAATGGAAAATAGTTGGAAAACACTTGGAAGTGGATGACCTTTAAAGTCCCTTCCAACCCAAACCATTCCATGAAGATCAATCCAGGGTTTGGCCTTGCAGCTCTATTGGGAGCATCCCCTGATGCTCTGGGGGGGAGTCCCAGCTCAGTATGATCTGGAATTCAGCTCTCCCAGGTGTCTCCCCTGTGATTCCTCCTCCTGTTGCTGCCTGGAAGTCAGGACAAGAATGATAAATTTAAGATATGTATTTTTCCTTTGCTGGTTTTATCCTGTTACTTCTTCTAGGATGTCACAGAATCCCAGACTGGTTTGGGTGGGAAGGGACCTTAAAACCCATCTTGTCCCAACTCTTTTCCATGGGCAGGGACACCTCCCACTCTCACAGGTTGCTCCAAGCCCCATCCAACCTGGCCTTGGACTCTTCCAGGCAGGTTTCTTGTGCCCCTTTGGTGTCAGTGCAGCTCACCCAGAGCCCAGATTTCCCTTTAACCATTTAAATGGAGCATGAAAAGCACTGAAAAGGCCCCCATGGGGATTTGTGCCCCTGTGACCTTTGGGAGCTCACCCTCCTCTCCCCCCTTTCTCCAAATGCCACCCCCACAGCTGCTCTGATTTATCCTCACCCAGGTCCTGGAGCAGAAAACAAGATGTTTTTGGTGAGAATCTGGTTTCTGACCCACCCCACAGGTGTTTTCGATGCCTCCAGTGCCAATGAAAACCAGTTTGTTTTAACCCAAATCACCTGAGAACTGGTGGGGACTGAGGAGCTGCAGCTGCTCCTGCTGTTCTGAGGCCCCAGCAAGTTTCTGTGGGAGGAGTTAAATTCAGGAGCTTTCCCAGGTGATTATTTACCATTTCCTCCCCAGTCACTCTCTGTAATGAACACCCTCTAGCCTGGAGATTGGGATCACCCTGAAATTCCAGCCTGGACCTCCTTCCCAGTGAGTAAATACAGGAATGTGCTCCCTGAGGGAAAGTTTACTTTGGTATGGAATAGGGTAAAAATAAAACATATGTGATTTATAGTCTAGATTAAAGTGTATTTGTGGAGAACAGAGTAAAATTAGAATATCTATAACCTAGTGATACAGAAGTATTCTCTTTTATAAAATAGAATTGGATTTTAATTTGTCTGACCCTTTCTCCATGTGCAGGGCTGCTAAATTTACAACCATCACCTAAAATATATGGATCCATTTATTTTTAAAGTTTAAATATTAGTGATTTTTGCCTTTGCAAATATACCTTTTTTTTTTATATTAGTCAGATTTTATTGTAGTGAAAATATCCCTGAAACAGTTCTACCACAGGCAGCAATCTTCCCTTTTCCTCTTCTTCCCAAATAGAGGTTTTTAAGTAGTTTACAATACCCTCAAAAGAAAAAAGGGATCCCTGAAAACCATTTTATGAGGATTTTTGGGAAAGAAAGGAGACCCTGAACAGGAGCTTGGGGCAGATGCTCTGACAAGCCCCTCTCTTGGCACCTTCCCTGAGTCTTGAGATGTTTCCTCCCTAAGGAATGTTTTCTAAGGGCTGATGGGAATATGCTTAGTTTTTTGTAGGTTTAGGTTTTTTAAAATTTGCCTTTGAGGGTGTTGTTCAGGTGCCAGGGGTGTGTTGTGAAAGGAATGATGGACAAAGACTGTGTACATGGTGGATATTCCCTGATCCATGTGTTGGTCAGAGCTTGGAGCACCCTGGGCTGGTGGAAGGTGTCCCTGCCCATGGCAGGGGTGGCACTGGATGGGCTTTGAGGTCCCTTCCCATCCCAAACCAGTCTGGAATTCTGTAAAACAGGGATTTCTTGGCATTCCAGGGGTGACTTTCTGTGCAAAGGGAGGGTTTGGGAATGCACAGCTCCAGGATGGCTTTGCAGTCCCATTTCAATTTACCTGTAGTTGTGCAGATGGTTTGTTCTCTTTGTGGCCATGGTGGTGTCCCTGCAGTGAATCCACTCTCCAGGCTTGTCATTTCTGTGCCTGAGCTCCAGCTGGAAAATTCCTGCTGCCATTTCCACAGGGATCCCAATCCTTGTGTGCTGGAGCTTCCCAGCCAGCCTGGGCTCCTCTGTGTCCTTCAGGCTCCTCTCACTCCCCTAGCTCAGCTGCCAAGAAAAACTGGGTGTGTGACTGCAGTAGAGATTCCAGCAAGATGTGAATCTGGAAGGGTATTTTTGCAGTACAGGTTGCTCCAACCTGGCCTTGGACACTTCCAGGGTTGGGGCAGCCACAGGGATGGAACATTGATTTGAATTTTCTAGTTAAAAGACCGAGCAAGATCCAGCAGGGCACTTTAGGAAGATTCCCACTGCCTCAAAAATGGTATTTTCTTGTTTCTTTTTCACCTGATTCTTCCCCATTCTCAGGATCTCTCATTTCCTTCACAAATTAGAGGCTGTGTTTATTTTTTCCCATTTTTTTAAGTATTTATGCCTTTACTTTCCACAGGCCTCTGTGGGAATCAAGGGACTATTATATCCCATAATCTCTAATTACCTTTAAATCATATTTCTACCTATCATTTTTGGGCCTTATCATGCTTTTTTTTTGTTTGTTTGTTTTAAATATGTTCACATTTAATTTATATTCATCTAGAAAACTTCTGTTTTTAAACCTCTAAAATAAATGCAGTCTGGGGTCGAGATTCTTCAATATCCATCTAATTCTGGAAGCTATTGGAGGCATTTTCATGGAGATCATGCCCTGCCTATATAAAGGGATAAGAGCAGCTGTAAATCACTTAAAGACTAAATAATTCACCTGTCTAGACTTGCATTTTGCTTCCACCTCTGTCAGACCTGAGAGGTTTTGGGGCACTCCACAGAGAACTGTGATGTCTTTGCAGAGCCCAGAGGGGTCTTGATAAGAAACCTGGAATTTTGGGGCTTTATGCTGGATTCATCAGGGAGAATTGCTATTTTCATGGTCCCAGCTGTGTGGTCATGCAAATCCCTTGGATTTGCTCCCTGTTGGAGCAGGGATGCTCTCCAGCCCTTGCCATCCTTTGGCTTCTTTAAATTTGGGGGTTTTTAGTGGTGTTTTGTTTTTTACTGCATTAAATAAGACTGAGCCAGGACCTGGGGAAGCTTCAATTCCTTTTCATTTGAGTTCTCAGTCGCACATGAAAATAATCCCCAGCAGAGTTGGAGGGGCCCTGCTGGAGAAAGGAACAGCTGGAGGAGGGAGAGACCTGGGAATGAGGGCTGTGGAGGGCTGGGAATGCAGTGAGGCTGTGCCAGCCCTGAAATGAGCCCTGCAGTGCAGATGAATTGAGCCATCCTTCCCCAGCATGTCCTGGCACCCAGGGATCTGCTGGAGGCTCAATCCCCACTGCTGCTTCTCCAGCTGCTCAGGGGGGAGTGTGGTTCTGCCTCAGCCTCCAAACAGGAGCTGGCCAGGAGCTGTCCAAATAGTGCAGGGCTGTGTTCAAAGGAAATATTCCCAATATTTGCCTTCAACCTGCTGCACAATAACCTCCCTAGGGCTCTTCCTTCCAGTTATCCCTGCCTGTTCCATGGAATCCCAGAATGGGTTGGGTTGCAAGGGACCTTAAAGAGCATCTCATTCCACCCCTGCCATGGGCAGGGACACCTTCCACTGTCCCAGGGTGCTCCAGCCTGGCCTTGGACACTTCCAGGGATCCAGGGGCAGCCACAGCTTCTCTGCCCAACCTGTGCCAGGGCCTGCCCACCCTCCCAGCCAGCAATTCCTTCCCAATATCCCATCTATCCCTGCCCTCTGGCAGTGGGAAGCCATTCCCTGTGTCCTGTCCCTCCATGCCTTGTCCCCAGTCCCTCTCCAGCTCTCCTGGAGCCCCTTTAGGCCCTGCAAGGGGCTCTCAGGTCTCCCTGGAGCCTTCTCTTCTCCAGGTGGACCCCCAGCTCTCCCAGCCTTTCCTCCCAGCAGAGCTGTTCCATCCCTCTGGTCATCTTGGTGCCTCCTCTGGACTTGCTCCAACAGCTCCAAGTCCTTCCTGGGCATCGAATTCTGGTGTATTTTCACACCTTTATAATGAACCATTGGGTTTTTTTCTTATCAAAGCACACAAGCCCCACTGCCAACAACACAATCTCTAAATACCTGCTTTGAAACCCATAAAATACTCCCTGATGTGGCCTGGGAGGTGCAGGGCTGCCTCTGCTGCAAGTTGAGGAAATGCCACATGGTTTTCCTGAGGGGAATCTTCAGAGCCTGGGCACGATAGATCAGAGGCACAGGCAGAGACAGAAAATAATAAAAAAAATATAAATAAAGTGGTCCAAACCTTCATTACCAGGCAGGATACAAATCCTAGCAAGGCACTTTCCCTCACAGGCAAACATGCCCTCAATAAATTAAAAAAATTAAAAAAAAAAGGAGGGAAGAAAAGGCAGCCTTTTGGAGCTGAAATGACTCTGACTTTCCCCTGCTCATCCCTCAGGCAATAAAATAATTTACAGTGTCTTTCAATCAGATCTGGGGAGCGGAACTCGCTTCAATCGTCTGGGCATCGTTCTGGCGTTTCAAAGAGGTGCTGGTTTGGAACTGCTCCTGGCTGGGAGGGGCAGGGACCACCTCCCACCTCTCCTGCTCCATCAGGGATCACGTGCAGGGCCCTGGGGCAGCCCCTGCCCACCCTGACCCTCTCCTGGGGAACACAGGCAGGACAGGGGGCAACGGCCTCGAGCTGCACCAGGGGAGGGGCAGGTTGGACACCAGGGGGAATTTCTTCATGGGAAGAGTGGTCAGGCCTTGGAAGGGGCTGCCCAGGCAGTGGTGGAGTCCCCACCCCTGGAGGTGTTGGGGAAACAGGTGCAAGTGGGACTTGCCAATCTGGTTTAGTGGTTATGGTGGGACTCAGCCGAAGGCTGCACTTGATCCAGGAGGTCTTTTCCATCCTTAATGATTCTGAGGGGGTGGAGGTCCCATGAGACCCTCCCAAATGGTGCCCTCCAGCCTGATTTGTCACTCCCTCATCTTGTTTTCTGTGCTGCAAACCCAACCCCGAGAGCAATCGGGGTCTCTCCTTCTCCGGGGCTGGGAGGAACCAACAGCGGCATTGAGGACACGAGGGGACCATCGTTGTGGTCCTCACTAAGAGCTGGACTCTGATCCCTGTGGGCCCCTTCCAGCTCTGGATATTCCGTGGTTGTTGTTTGTTTCTGTGGAATGGGTTGTTGTTGATAACATTCCTGCTGGGTGAGTTAAATCAAAAGTGGCCACAAAAGCAAGAGCAGCCACGCAGAGGCATCAGGTTTTTGTATTTATTCCTGTTGCTGGAGCTGGGGGAGAGAGAGAGAGAAAGTAATTATTGGCTTAGGCTGGAATGCAAATTGGAGCAAGCAAAGCAGCAGGTGAAGCCTCTCCTCAAGGCCATGGAGAGAAAATAAATTCACTTATTATTGTTTTCTCCTTAAAAACCCCTCCAGGAAAGAGCAGGGTATGATGCTCGCCATGAAGAGGTTTAAAACAAACAAGCGTTCCTTTCTGTCATTTCTCTTGATAGCAGGAGAAACCTCCCTCTTCCACTTTATATTCCTGGAGACATGAATGTACTTAGGCTCCCCAAAAGTTCATTAAACATTAATACAGAGCCTGTTTTAACTTCAGCCCATTTGCTTCCCAGAGATAATTGCTAAGAGAAGGAACCCGAGTCCCTTTGCGGGTTTTTCTGTGTGTTTTTCAAAAAAAAACCAAAAAAACCCACACCAAAAAATAACCAAAAAACCAACACTGGAATTGTGAAAGATGGGAATAAGTAGGGAAAAGTAAATTAAATCAAATTGCTGAAGCCTCGGGGAAGAGCTAATGCAAATGAATTAAACACATATAGGTTGTAAACAGCTCCAGTTTCCTTTTGAGCATCGTTTCTCTCAGAAGATGCCCAAGATGAACATCTCAGAAGTCACTATTTTATAAAAACAACAACAACAAAAAAAAAAAAAAAAGAAAAACAAGCTGTTAGTTCTGTGTATCGTGGGCTTTATCATCCCTTTCCTTTTCCATTAAAGTTATTACCTGCAAAAGTGTAATTCTGAAATGAGCAACCCGAGTTAATTTTCCCTTTCTGTCACTGGGTATCATCAGTTCCTGGATAGATGGAAATTCGGGGCTTTAAAGACTGTTTTGACCTTAAAGGCAGGGGGAAAGTTTCATTTAAAAGCTATTTATAAGGCTAAAGTATCTTATAAGTAAATAAAGCAGGGGAGGAGGAGAGAGGGCACTGAATACCAATGTGTGCTGGAAGTGGCTGAGGCAGAGCTGCCGTGGGGAGGGGAGAGGTTGTTCCCTGGCTTTGGAGCTGTAAATGGAGGCAGCAGAGAAAACAGAGCAGGGAACGCTGTTACAAAGTGCAGACAAGGGTTTGGATGCTCAGACAGTGAACAGGTTTGTGAGTTATGGGAGCAAAGCGCAGCCAAACCAGCCATTAAAGCTGCTCACACCTCACGGAGCTTCCAGAATGTTCCCATCCCAAAGCTCCCCGTGCTCTCCCTCGCCCCCAGGAACTCAGGGCAGGGTGTTGGATCAGGAGGATCTTCCTTCCTGCTGTCTCAGCATCCTGATGTTGTGTTATTTGGTGGATTGTTCGGGGTCTGACTCGGTTTGCCCCAGATTGAAAGGTGGATTTTGGTGCTGGCTGGGAGGGTGAAGGCAATAGGGCTGAAGGGGGGTGTGGATGTGGAATTATCTTGGCTGAAATGATTAAACCAGACCTGGAGAGACTGTGTATGAGGGTGGGAAAATGAATGGAAAATAGGAAACATTAGTAAAATTGATTGGTAATTTCTCTGGTACCCATAATGGTTCCCAAACCGTTACTGAGGCAGGATAAGGTGCAGGAGTTGTACAGTGAGGGCAGCTGGAGCCACTCTTGGGTTGTGTTGAAAGGGCAAACGTGAGGCTGGACACTCAAGGAATTTTCTTCCAAATTTATCTTATTTTGTCCTTTTTGTTCTGTACCTGAGCTCAAAGAACAGTCAAGCTGTGATGAAATTCTCTGATGACACCAAATTGGGGGGTATTATTGACAGAGAAGGGTGTGTGGCATTGAGGATTTAGGAGTTCTGGGCTATGATTTACAGTTTTCTGGGGCTGTGCTGCAGTTCATGCACCAGTTAAAGTTCTGGCATCAAACTCAAGCAAAGCCACTGTGATATTTAATCCATGAGGAGGAAAAGTCCAGCTGGGATCGGTGGAGTTTTCCAGTGGGAGTTTTCCAAATTCTTGTCTTCATTGGTCTTTTTTTTTGTTTTGTTTTGTTTTGTTTTTGATAACTTTGAGTAAGGGCCAATTGTCCCCAGAGTTAATGTCTGTCACCTTGCCCTCCTGCACCACTGAGCCCTGTGAATCACCTCTCATGCTCTTCATTTGCCCCTCTGCTCACCTTCCTGCCAAATCCTGGCAGTCCTCTCCCAGTAATTCCAAACTTCATGGAATCCCAGAATGGTTTGGGTTGGAGGGACCTTAAAGCCCATCCAGTGCCAGCCCTGCCATGGGCAGGGACACTTTCCAGTAGCCCAAGTGGCTCCAAGCATCATCCAACCTGGCCTTGGACACTCCCAGGGATCCAGGGGCAGCCACAGCTTCTCTGGGAATTCCATCCCAGCCCTTCCCCACCCTCCCAGCCAGCAATTCCTTCCCAATATCCCATCTAACCCTGCCCTCTGGACACAGAACCTGTGTCCTGTCCCTCCATCCTTGTCCCCAGTCCCTCTCCAGCTCTCCTGGAGCCCCTTTGGATACCGGATCTTGGATCATGACACAAGACAAAGGCTGATTATTGGGATGAGCTCCAAAGACAAGTGGGTGTCGTGAGCTTTGAGCAACATCTTAATATGGCAATCTCCAAAATTCCCTTTAATTTCCTGCCCTCTGTGTTCAGCTAAACTCTTGTCTGAGCAAGAGGTGGAGAGCACGGTCCATGTGCAAGTTGGTTCCTAATTTACAGGAGCTGAGGGAATGTGGTTACAGTTTCCATGATATAGGGAATTAAATATCAGGAGTCTGAGTTAATTGTACTTGTGATGGAGAGGACAACCAGTGGAGAACATGAGAATAAGATACCCTTGAAGAATGGAGGGAAAGAAGAACTTCTGAGAAGAGCATGGCATGGACTCTCTGGAGGTTCTTCTCTCTCAGAGCTCACTGTGGCTTCTCTATTTTTATATTTTACATCCTTAAAGCAGCTCTTTTATATGGATGCCAAGGTTCCCTGTGTCTTATTGGAACAGGGGGCTTTCAGGATTTCTTCCATCTCGTGGGTTACCAAGTGAGTTGTGTCTCTTACAGAGCCACAGTGTCCTGTCCTGCAGCCCATTGTGCATTCCCCGTGTGTCCCCAGCTCTAAAGAGCTGTGCTGACAAGAGCTGAGTGCCCACATTATTCTGTCCAGCTTGCCCTTTTCCTGCTGCAATGATTGAGTTACCAGAAGGCCGATGGGAGGGGGAGGTTGGGCTGGTGCAGACGCTGGGTGGTGGTTATATTTTATTTATTTTGCCTTTTGCTGCAATCAAAAGTCTGCCGGGGTTCGTAGCTGCAAATCTGAATTATTGAAAATGAGGTTTAATTCAGGTTATGGGAAAACAGCCTGTTCTGGTTATGGGAAAATGACCCATTCTGGGCTTACTGGAATGTCACAACTGCCACCTGAAGGGATAAAAACGATGAATATGTGACTGTGTATTTGTTGGAGCCTGAAGGCAGTGCTGGGGTGGAGGGGTGTCTGTGCAGCTCCATCGATCCATCTCCTGCCACTGCAGAGTTTAGAGAATCCCAGGATCTCCTGAGCTGGAAGGGACTCATAAGGACTATCCAGGAGGGTTTGGGCAACGCTCTGAGGGACCAGGGGAGATTGTTGGGGTGTCCTGGGCAGGGCCAGGGGTTGGATTTTGATCCTTGGAGTCCCTTCCAAATCAGGACATTCCATATTTCTGTGATTCTCCCCTTTTCTCTTCCACTGTGTCCCATCAGTTGGAGCCTGTGGTTCCTCTGGGAGGGTTGGTGGGGCTGAGTCTCCTGGTTTCATGGGCAGGGACCTCTTCTGCCTCTCCAGCCGTAAGTTTGTTGTCCTGGGGTGCTCGGTGTTGATAAGCTGGACGTGTCCTGGTTGGTTCCTGGTTTACAGCTGCTGAGGGAAGGCGGTCTCAGCTTCTGTTCTGTAGGGAAATAGACATCAGGTCTGAAGGTTGTTGGTATTTTTGATGGTGACCACAGTTAAGTCAGGAATTACCTGAGAATAAGATGCTCTTGGAGAGAGAGTGGTGAAGGAGAACTCCTGGAAGGAGCATGGCATGGAGTCTGTGAAGATAAGAATCCCAGAATCCCCCAGGCTGGAAAAGCCCTCTCAGGTCATCCAGTCCAACCCAGGACCCAACCCCACCCTGTCACCCAGCCCATGGCACTGATGCCACATCCAACCTGTCCTTGAACACCCCCAGGGACGGGGAATCCACCCCTGCCTGAGCAGCCCATTCCAGTGGCTGAGCACTCTCCATGGAAAGAATTCCTTCCTGATGTCCAGCCCAAACCTGCCCTGGTGCAGCTCAAGGCTGTGCCCTAAGAAGGTGCTGATAGGCAGGACACAGAGCTCTGTGTGGGGACATCTGTGTCACCAGGTGGTCCATATCCATTGAGGTTGCAACCTTCTCCTTGGTGTCCCAGCCTTGCCTGGTTAACTCTGCCTCTCATTACTTTAATTCAGGGATTTGTGAATGATTTATGAATCACTTTACAAACCTCCTGCTCTCCTGTTACCTAAATCAGAGAAAAAAAATTCTCTGGGCAATTTTTAGTATAGAAAGATAATTTAATTATCTTTAGCAAAGGGCTTTAAGGGCACAATATACACATTGTGTGTTGTCCCCCCACAGCATAGGTTTGACAATTTTTATAACACTAATTATAATAAAATAAAATTAAATATAACTAAATTATAACTAATAGCTAGGAAACTATAGCTAATTATAATATCTAGTCATTACACCCAGCCCATGAACTGTCCATCCCCTTGGACCTCCCTCAGGCAACACCTCCCAGATTTGAGTTGGTGGTCTCAAAAAACCCCCCTTCCTCCCATCTTCATCTTCCTCACGATCCTCTGTTCTGCTTGGACCAGTTTCTGAGTCCTCTCTGAGTGCTTTGGGCTGGGGTATGTCAAACCATGTGCCTGTTGTGCTGTTCTTAGGTACCTTCTCTGCAGACGAGACGTTCTCTGCCCTGCTAGAAAACCTCTGTCCGTTCAAACCTTTCAGTGGGAAACATTCAATATTTCTGGGGTTTGGTACAAAGGGTGGGGAGTTACAAGTTCTACTCCAGAGCGCTAAAAAGCTGCATTAAACTCTTAATACCGTGCATTTAACCCCGTGTGCTGTCCCCCACAGACCCCCCCGCCGTGGAGCCCACGTTCCTGGAGATCCGGCAGGGCCAGGGCCGCAGCGTCACCCTGAGCTGCCGCGTGCTCCGCGCGTACCCCACGCGCGTGCTGACCTACGAGTGGCGCCTGGGCGGAAAACTGCTCCGCACCGGCCAGTTCGACCTGCAGGACTCCACCGACTACACCGTGGGCAGCCTGGCCAGGGACAGCTACGGCCTCTACAACTGCAACATCATCAACGAGGCCGGCGCCGGGCGCTGCAGCTTCCTCGTCACAGGTGGGCTGGAGGGCGGGATGGGGGCGTTGGGGTGGGGTGGGTGCTGGTGGGTGTCACAGAACCACAACATATACTGAGATGTAAGGGACCTACAAGAATCCAACCCCTGGCCCTGCCCAGGACACCCCAACAATCCACCCTGTGCCCCAGAGGATCATCCAAGCCCTCCTGGAGCTCTGGCAGCCTTGGGGCTGTGCCCACTGCCCTGGAGAGCCTGTTCAGTGCCAACCACCTTCTGGGGGAAGAGCCTTGTCCTGAGATCCACCCTGACCCTGCCTGGCACAGCTCCAGCCCCTCCCTGGGTGCTGTCCCTGTCACACAGAGCAGAGCTGAGTCCTGCCCCTCCTCTGCCCATCCTGAGGAAACTGGAACTGCAGTGAGGTCTCCCCTCAGTCTCCTCTTTTCCAAGTGCCCTCAGCATCCTCACATGGCTTCAAATCAAGGCCCTTCCCCATCTCCGTCGCCCTCCTTTGGATGCTCTCTAAGAGTTTTAAATCCTTCTTATATTGGGTAACTCTGCTCCTTTTTCAACTAAAGAATTGCCAAAGAGAAAGATCCTTCCAAGTGGAATCATAGCTTAAGACATCAAGTTTGGGTTGTGGTCGGTGACAAAATGGGATATTTAGCTCGTTTTCGTGGTTTCAGGATAAAGGTTTCTCTGGGCAACATGGAAATCTCCCTGCTCTGCAAGACCTGTCAGGGTGGCTTTAAGGGAGACCTGAGAGAGTCTTCAGGCAACAAAATTCTTGTATTTGAAGTTTGCAGCGAGGCTTGAATTTCCTCTTGTGTTCTGTGGGGCTCAGGGAGCAGGGTGGGCAGATCACAGGCTCCAACCACTTCAGACTCCCGGAGAACAGAGGGGTGTTGGAATTTGTTCCCTGTCTCAAAAAGGACTTTGTGGAGCCAGAACACAAGATCAGAGTCTGGGGGAGGAGGTTGGATAATTAATGTGCTGGGTGGAGACAAACTTTGGGTGTCTTTTATCTTCAGTGTCTCGGATCTGGATGGTAAACTGGGGGTTTACACAGGCAAGGCTTGATTCTTCCTCTCAGCTGTGGCTCCTGTAATAATATCAGGTGTAGGTTCCCCATTTCTCTAGGCTGCTTTTCTAGGCATTTTTAAGGATCACTGGAGGATAAAAAGCATCTCTGTCAAGTAAAGCATCTCCTCCCAAGTTCTCCTCCCCACTGCTGAGCTGTGGTGGTGGCTCAGGAAGCCCCTGCTCCTGTGCACCAGCTGGGAGAGGTGTCCAGGCTGCTCAGTGTGGGATCTCTTGGAGCTCAGCAGGAGCAGCCTCAGCCTCCCTACAGAGCCCTGAGGGCTCCAAGGCCAGGCTGGGACAGAGCTTGGAGAAACCTCCTCTAGGAGAAAGTGTCCCCACAGCAGGGGATTGGAATGGGATGGTCTTGAGGGTCCCTTCCAACCCAAACCAGTCTCTGTGTCAGAGCAACAGCCCAAATTGAGCTCAAAATCCCCCTGACAGCAGCTTGGAAAGGAATGATGGGAGAAGAAACCAACAGACAAGAAATGTAGAGGAGAAATTTCACAGAAGGAAAGATGTCCTGTGGCTGGGAGGATTTTATTCTTGTTTACCAGTGTGGCTCCAGTTACAAGCAGATCTGAACAGGGGTTTTATTTTGGGGCAGCTCCTTGAACCCTGTCAGAGGAAAATGGACATGATTTTTCTGCTTCACTGCTCCCAGTAGAGAGGGGATGGATTTAATGGAATTGCTGCAGGGCACCTCCCAGGGACCCTGCTTTCAGGGTGGACCTTCCATACCCATCTGTCCTGGCACTAAAGGAAACCATCTGTTTTAGCCCCTCAGGTGGGGTTTTCCAGTAAAATTCTGTTTAATAGGAAAAACAGGAGGCTTTTTTCCTATTTTGGATTTATCTCAATCCCTGGAAGTGTCAGGTTGGACAGGGCTTGGAGCAACCTGGGCTAGTGGAAGGTGTCCCTGCTCATGGCAGGGGGTAGAAACGTGGTGATTTAGGGTCCCTTCCGACCCAAATCCCTCTGGGATTTTAGGAATGGCATCCCCTTGGCAGGAATTTCGTGGGGTACAATTTCCTGGCACAGGGCACAAACATGGTAGGAACACTTCACCCCAGGGCCTGAGGGCTCTGCTTCTTCCAAACCTGACCCAGCCTTTGGTGACATCATCCAGAGCCTACCTGGAGGCATTTTCACAGCCACAAACTTCTCCAGGTCTTTGGAGTTTAATCCCAAAGGGGGCTCTGAGGGAAACCAAAGCAAGTCTTTATTTAATCCCAGGTAGTTCAATTTACTGTCCCTCACACTTTGGGCCCAGAGCTGTGGGGACTCAGTGAAAGGCAATTATTTTGCAGGCGCTGGGGCAGCGTGAGTGGCTGCTGTGATTTATCACCGGGCCACACAAAGCCACGGGACTGAAAATCACAGCTAAAGTGGGTTTATGAGGTTCTCATTTGGAGTCTATCCCATCATGCTAATTTATCCTGGGTTAAGAAAACTAAAAGTAACACTTTGGTGCTTTTCTCAGGCTTTAAAGGTTAAATCCAATGTCTTTAGTAAATATATTCCCTGCCACGTGGAGTGGAACTGCTCTGAGAGCAGCAGCTCCCTTCTGGTCCCAGCTCTCATCACAACAGATGAAGCTGAAGCACTGGGGAACCAAAAACGTGGAAGAAAAATGATGAAATGGTTAAAAAGGAGACTTAGATTTCACTGGGAATGAGAGCAGAGCAAAGAAATTGGTCAATTCTTCGACAGCTGCGCGGAGGAAAAAAAGCCAAATAAATAACTCCAAGGGCAGGAATAATAAAAAGCCAAATAAATAACTCCAAGGCAGGAACCTGATGATAGCAGAGAGCTTTTATTTTGGGTGGAATAATGGGTTGTTGAAACCCATTTTTAGGTGGGTTTATTTCTAGTTTTTCATGTAGCAGCTCTGTGCTGCGCTGGGGCTGCACAGAGGCATTGGTATGCTGAGAGAAAGGTTTTCAGGGCAGTATTAAAAGCAGCCTGGACTGAAAGATTTATCCTGACCCCAGAGCTTGAAAACCCCTTTTCTTTTTTTTTTTCTTTACTGTATTTATATTTTCAGCCAGATTTGAGAAGATGAAAGCAAAATAAATCACACGTGGAAAAAGGGGTTAATTTGCCTTGGCTGGGCCAATGTGAGGCAGATGTAACCTGCCACTGTCTTAAAAATAAATAAGAACTGACAAGGCAAATTGTGTTTGTGGGAAAGCAAAGTGGAGTTCATGCTCCTCACAGCTTCACTACCTCTATATTTTATTCAGGGGTTGATAGTACAGATCATATCCAAGGAGCAACCAAAAAAAGTACATTTGAGGCAGTGGCTTCTTCAAAACCCTGGGAGCAAATAAACCAAAAGAGGTGCAGGAAATGTCATGAGTGGCAGGGAGGGCTGGGAGAGCTCCCCGTGGGTGGAGGGAAGGTTTGGGTGCTGGAGAGGGAGCACAGGGAGGTTCTTCCTCCCCAGAGGCTCCTCCAGGATGGACCTGAGCCCTCCCTGAGCCCCAGCCTGGCTCTGGGAACACCTTTCCCACGGTGACTTGATCTTCCCCAGGCAGGGAAGTTTGAACTGGGTGTTTCCCAGGTTCCTGGGGTGGAAGAGGTGGATGAAGTGAGCCCTGGGGTGGTACCAGAAGGGCTGGAGCCACAGAGGGGCTGGTTGAGCCTTATCGACAGGAGACAGCTTGAGGGCAAATGGCCTCAAGTTGGTCCAAGGGAGGGTTAGGTTGGGTTTTGGGGAAAAGTTCTTCATGGAAAGGGTTGTCAGGCGTTGGCACAGGCTGCCCAGGGAGGTGGTGAGGTCACACTCCCTGGAATTGCTCAAACACCAGGTGGATGTGGCACTTGAGGCCATGGCTTTGCAGTGCTGGTTGATGGTTGGACCTGATGATCTCGAAGGTCTTCTCCAGCCTGACCAGTTCTGTGGCTCTCTGTGCACCTGGGGGGCCATTTAGGATTCAGATTACCCAGGACTGAGGTTACCTGACAATATTTATCGTCCTGATAATATTTACCTTCAGCAGTTACAGCTTTGGCAAGGTTGAACCGCTTGCACTGCAATGTGCTGTTCTGGGGCTGCCTCGGGCTGAATTTCTCCCCAGAGTTGTGTCCAAATTTTTTTTTTAGGTGAGAGAGACAACATTTTGTTTCCTAAGCATTAAATTCTTGCAGCTTTTTAATCAGGGCTGGATCCACATCCTTGTGTGATTCCTTCCTTAAGTTCCACCAGGAAATGTCTGTCCACAGCTGGTGGTGCTGTTTGGGCAGGGCTGTATATAATATTTAAATTAATTAATTTCAATTAATCATAACCCACTAGTACTAAGCAAACTACTTAATGGCATTAAGTTGATGGCTGGAATTAATTTTACCAGCTGAGTTTTGATCCCACCGTGGAGTGAAGACCCTTTGGAATGTTGGTTCTGTGTTGTTGTGGTTTGTGGAATATTTTCACCACAGAACGTTGCATTAATTAACGGCCTCATCTTTAATTATTTACTTTGTCTTGCATCACACTGTCAGTGCTTCTGGCCAAGAGCGAGATCAAGCCAATCAGCTGGTAATTATGCAGGCTTTAATTGTTTGCTGCCAGTGTGATCACAGCTTTCCCTTTCTTTGGAGCTCTTTGGAGTTCGTGATACTGAACTAAAGACAGAGCAGAGCAAACCTGAGGACACACAAATACCCACCCGAGGATCTCTCTTCTCCTGCCTTAGGGAACTGGGATCTGAGGAGCTGGACAGTGAACCCTCCCTTCTGTGTGATCCCAAGAGCCACCTCTGGAAGGAGCTGTGGGATTCCCTGGGGGAACATCCTCTTTGCAAACTTGAGACGGAATTTCTGCCTCCCCTTTGTCCTTTGCTCTTGGCCCTGTCCATGGTACCACCGTGTTCTTCAGCACCCAGCTGGAATTCTGTCTGAATTCCCACTGGCACAGCTTGTCCAGGGAGAAGAGAAGGCTCCAGGGACACCTGAGAGCCCCTCCCAGGGCTTAAAGGGGCTCCAGGAGAGCTGGAGAGGGACTGGGGACAAGAGATGGAGGGACAGGACACAGGGAATGGCTTCCCACTGCCAGAGGGCAGGGAGAGATGGGAGATTGGGAAGGAATTGCTGGCTGGGAGGGTGGGCAGGCCCTGGCACAGGTTGCCCAGAGGAGCTGTGGCTGCCCCTGGATCCCTGGAAGTGTCCAAGGCCAGGCTGGAGCAGCCTGGGCTGGTGGAAGGTGTCCCTGCCCATGGCAGGGGTGGCACTGGATGGGCTTTAATGCCCCTTCCAACCCAAAGCCCAGTCTGGGTGTGTTCCAATTCATTTTATGCTCATTTCTAAAAAAACCTGCAACCCAGAGCTGAGGAAAACACACCTGGGTATTCCCTGGAACACCAACTCATCCCTCTTTGACTCTGCTGTCCTCCCCCACCAAAGGCCACCTTCTGCCAAACAAACCTGAGACCCTCAAACACCTACACGTGGGGAGGAATAATTTGATTTTATGCTCTAATTCCTTGTCTGGAGAGCCTTTTTACCCATAAAAGGAACTTTTTTTATCTGTCACCCTCTGCCCAGTGACTAAAACCTCTGCTGGAGGACATGGCTTTGCTCCCTGGCCCTTCCTTGGAGGCTTTGGAGCAAATTCTGTTGGCTTGGCCTTGGGAAAAGGTTCAGTGTTACCAAATTTTGTAACTCCCTGAGAGGGGAGAGTGGGACAGAATTCCTACTCTGTTCCCTGAATCCTTCAGGATGGAGGATTGTCCACCCAACCCCTGGAGTCATTGCCTGCTGCCTCAAGGAAGGAATCTACTCCAAACCTAATCAAGACCCAGTGACAATCAAGGCTCAAGACCCAGTGGCAATAATTTCAGCTACTGGGGCTGTTCTCTCATTAAAACAGAATTTCCAGTTATATTTTTCACTCTGAAAGAAGGGTTTGTTTTTTTCCCCTCATCAGTAAATACCCAGAGACAGTGACTTCATGGCTGCCCTGGGTCAATTAACACAAGGAAAAATGAAATCTAGGGAAGAATCTTTCCTTTTGTCTCTTCCCATTTATCTGGTTTGTTTTGTTTTGTTTGTTTTCTGGTCTCATCTCTTTGGTTGGGATAAAAATGTCTGTGCTTCAATTGGTGGTGTGCCTTTAAAACTCAGGGAGGAGTGTGAAATGTCAGTCACTGGGACAGATGTTGGTCTTTTAGGAAGTTTCTGTGGGAGAGGCAAGTGCTGGAAATGCAGATATTCTCTTTTCTCAGGATAAATCAAATATTCTCCCCGGTAGCCACACTTCTGTTTCTCTTACACACATTTCCCTCAGTGGGAATTGAGAAATTATATTTGCTTTGTTGCTTTAAATATTTATCTTTTGCTTTTAATCTGGGACATTTTTTTCCCCCTCCCAACCGTTTGCTCTGGGTATTTTTGGCAGAAACGAAACCCTGATTTCACTGCAGGCTGAAAGAAAACTGAGCCCCTTTGGTGAATCCCAAACCTGTCGTGTGCAAACAGCCCCCCCAGAGGCCTTGAGGGTTTGAAATCAAAATCCTCCCTGTTTGTGCTTCTCAAATATCCCAAATATCTGGGGATATCCCCCCAGGGCCTTCTCACTTCCATCCTCTGCCTCCTCCCTGCTCCTTCAAATCCCCTCATGGATGTGTGGGAGCCCTGGAGCGACAAGGAGTGCCCCTTACAGTGCCATTAATTTTTAATGTAAAGATCCTCTTTTTCAGAGTTAATCATGCTGGTTTTTTAATCTCATCTTCTTTTTCCCACTTGTTTTTCTATCGTTTCCTCCTCTTTCTGCAGAGCAGGGCTTGGCTTTGCAGCTGAGGGGCTGCTGGGAAGGGCAGCAAAGAGGGGCAGAGAGGGGTTTATGGTGTTCAGGAACAGGAGGAAAACCCAGAGAGGAATAGAAATACAGGAGAGGAGAATCATGGGATTGTTCATGGTGGAAAAGACCTCTAATTAGGATCAACTAGTCCAACCATTAATCCAATCCAGTTAATCATTGCCATCATCAAGCTCCAGGCAAGCCAAACACTCCCCCACCACCTCTCCTGCCTTGCTGATCCCTTCTGAAGGGTTTATCCCCATCCACTGCAGCATTCCAGTTGTATCACTCACGGAATCCTGGAACACTTAAGGTCTGAAAAGCTCTTTAAGATCGTCAAGTCCAACCATCAACTCAAAACCACCATTAAACCTCAGCCCCAAGTGCCACATCCCAGTGACTTCTGGACACTTCCAGGGGTGGGGACTCCACCCCTGCCCTGGGCAGTCCCTTCCAGTGCTTGGCAATCATCTCAGTGCAGAAATTTTCACTAATTTCCAGTCTAAAAATTGGAGGAACTTGGGGCCCATCACGTGTTCATGGTGACACCTGTGTCATAGTTTTCCTGCTGCAAAATGTCTTCCAGCTCCCCCTGTTTGTTGCCTGTGCTAAATGTTCTCCTTTAGATTATTTCTCAGGCACTTGATACCCTTTCCCTCCCAGTTAAACCAAATTTAGTACTCAAATGATGGGAGAGCCAGAAGGATGAAGAGGGGAGAGGAGCTGTGGAAGGTTCTCCTTTGTCTCCCTGGCCTGTCTCATCCTCTCCCTCCTCTGCTCTCTTCTCCATGGCCCACACTGGTTTCAGAGCATGGAAAATGTGTCATATGAGTCAAAGGATATACAAATACACCACCAATGTACAGGGAGATCTCTTTTGAAACACCTGCTCTCAGGTTCCTTGGATGCTCCTGTCCCTCTTTCTTCCACTGCAGTTCTGGGCTCCTGTTGCTCCCTACCCCCAAATCCTCTCTTTTACCAGCTTCAAGTGTGAGACCAGTGACTCCATTTTCTAATCCACTGTCCTGTCATGAAGATGACTTGAGATACAACCACTTTACTTTTTAACCCCAGTCCATCTTGGTTGTGTTGTCTCAGGCCAACAGGTGGGGTCTCTGCTGGGCTTTGTGGGGTTGTTTGTGCCAGGCTGCTGGTTCTGACCTATGGAGCACCAAACTCTATGTGGGTCCTGGATACTTCATCTGCCTGCAGATTAGCCCTGATATTCTCCTGAACCCCTGAGGTGCTGGGGGCAGTTTAGTCGTGGCTGCTTGTGTGCTGGGCACTGCCATAATTTGCTTTACAGGCCCATTTCTTGATGGTTATGCTTTCAAAATCTGCCTGAGTGTGAGGCTCAGCTCCCGTTCCTTTTGCTCTTCCTCTTCTCCTGGGGAGTTTCATCGGGAACCTTGCCCTGAATCTTCATCTCCCTGTGCTGCTCCTCGAAGGTGCTGCCACGGGGATGCCTAGTTTGGGAAATTGCCTCAAATCCAGGCAAAAGTGAGAACAGGCAGGGTTTATTTTTTCCCTTTTTCTCCTTTTTTTTTTTTAAATTTGATGCTGACAAGACCAGCTGTCTTGTTTTCCTGGCTGTCAGCAAGTGCAGGGCCTGTTGACTTCAGTGGGACGTTCAAGCGCCGGGTGTCACGAGGGAGTGAATCCACCCAGGGATGGCAGATGGTGCAGCCCAGCCCCTCCTCCTGGGGGGAAAAAAACTGGAGCATCAGTGGTTTGGAGATCCCACGTGCTGTTTTGTGCCCCTGGGGACAGGGTGGAGCCGTGGGGACCGTGTCACTGCCCACAGCTCGTGCCAGCTGAGGTGGTGCAGTCCCAAGCCCTGGAGGTGTCCAAGGAAGGACTGGCCATGGCACTCAGTGCCTGGACTGAGGGACAGAGCAGGGATGGGGCACAAATTGGACACAGTGGTCGTGGAGGGCTTTTCCAACCTTAAAATTCCTGTGATTCCATGAAGTCATGGCTGATTGTCTGGATTTGGATGTATCCTGTGTGGTGGCACAGCACGCCCTGTCCTCAGTGTGTCAGCAGCTTCTAAGAGGTTTCAAAGCAGATTTATAATCTCCTCCTCCTCTCTGTACATCAAACCCAAACCCACATGACCAGTTTGATGTCACCAGGGTGTTTAAGAAGTCCCTGTGGCTCAGCTGTCCCCACCTCTGCTCTCCTTTAGCAGGAAAGCAAAGCAAGAGGCCAAATCTTGCTCTCCCCAAGCCCTGCACAAGGCTGGGGGGGGGTTTCCTTCTCCCCTCATCCCTATTTTCCTGTTTCCTTTCAAACTGGAGGTGCTGGTGTGCAGATTCCTAGAGCTGCTCACCTGAGGGATATTTCAGATTGACCAAAACTTGTTCCAACACTTGACAGCCACATTGAGACAAGATGGGAGTGAACTCTCCACTCTGTCTCACAGCAGGGTCTGAGCAACCTTGGAATCTCTTGATCCCAGCCCAGTTCCTTGCAGAATCGTGCCAAAAAGGAAACAAACTTAATTTAAATTATCTCAATTAAATGTTTTTCATTTTTTTCATACAACAACAAAAAAATGGTGTAAAGACCCTTGGTGCTGCTGAAGGTTTTTTGCCCTTTTTTTTTTCTACCCCAGTATCAAAAAATCATGTAAGACAATTCCAAGATTTAGATTATTATAATTTTACTATTAAAATATATTCTATATATTACAATCAATCAAACATTATAATCAATCAATGGTTGCAATCAATCAAACATTATAATCAATCAAAGTATGAGATTATCTCAACAAAGAACTTTTGTAGCACTAAGGAATTACTGGCAAAACACCTTCAGCCCTTCGTGTGTCCCAGCAGAGACAAGTCATAAAACATAACTCATGGACTATTAATAAGGTTATTTTCTGGCCAGAGAAAAGGTTTATGGCCTTTCCTAAACATCTGTAGCGCATTTTTCACAGTTTAAAAACTGCATTTATGTGGGACTCCCCAGCAGGGTTGGCTGGAGGAGCAGGGGGTGTTTTCAAGGCACTTATTGCCAAAAATGAACCTCTTCAGAGTCTGGGTGACTCCAACACACTTGAAAGGGGAACAGCACAGAGTGACACAGAAACACTGCAAGAAAGAGAGACTGGAGGGGGGGAAAGTGAGAAAGGGAGAGAGGAGGAGATTCATAACCTAAAATCCTGCTGGGAACCAACTTTGGATAAGGGACTTTTCTTGAATCGCGGAATCATGGAATGGTTTGGTTGGAAGGGACCTTAAAGCCCCTCCAGTCCCACCCCAGACACCTTCCACCAGCCCAGGTGGCTCCAGCCTGGCCTGGGACACTCCCAGGGATCCAGGGGCAGCCACAGCTTCTCTGGGCAACCTGTGCCAGGGCCTGCCCACCCTCCCAGCCAGCAATTCCTTCCCAATATCCCACTCAAATCTTCCCCTTTCCAGTAATGAGGCCATTCCCTGTGTCCTGTCCCTCCATCCCTTGTCCCCAGTCCCTCTCCAGCTCTCCTGGAGCCCCTTTAGGCCCTGCCAGGGGCTCTCAGGTCTCCCTGGAGCCTTCTCTTCTTCAGGGGAACCCCCCCAGCTCTCCCAGCCTGGCTCCAGCCCTTGGAGCATCTCCTTGGCCTCTGGACTTGCTCCCAGGGCTGGATTCATCTTTGTTTTGGTGAGTTTGAGTCCTGAGAACCTCTCTAGAGCTCAGTCTCCTTCAGCACCCCCAGATTTAAACATGAACAGAGTTCATAGAGCCAGTGATTTGAGTTACTGCTGGACTTAATTTATTTCCTTCTGAAGACACCCATCCAAGCTCCCTGTAAATCCTGGCTGTCCATGGCAGTGTTTCTCTAAGGAAGATTTGATTACAAGTTGGCTATAAGTTATTAGCTATAAGTTATTAGCTTTCCAGTAAGTGTAAATGAATGTTACAGGCTATAAACTGACTGTATAAATTACAGTCTCTCTTGTAAAGCTTAATGGGGGTTGCAGTAACGTTTACATCTTTCCCAAGGACAGCAGAGAATTTCCCACTTGTCACTGATCACAATAATCCTGGATCCCAGTTTTATGACTCCAGTCAAACTGGTGCAGAGGGGTTTTATTTCCCACCCCCATCCCCCCCCCCAGTGTCTTTGGGCTGAAACTTGGAAGTGCTTTCCTGGGCACCTCAGGGCAGTGGGTTTTTTTCCTTGGGAAATGAATTGTGGAGCTGGAGTTGGGTATGGGCCATCTCTTCCTCTAGGAAGAGCAGGACTTGTCTTCTTGAGGTTTGGTTTGGTTTGGAAGAGCAGAAGTGTCCTCTTCAGGTTTGTTTTATTTGGAAGAACAGGGCATGTGCTCTTCAGGTTTGGTTTGGAAGAGCAGAAATGGCCTCTCCAGGTTGGGGTTGGGTTGGGTTTTGTCTCCTGCTCCTCTGTTTGCTCCTCAGGAGCAGGACACATCTTGTCTCCCCTGGCTTTGGGAGCAGCATTTCTGCATGGTCCAACTGCAGCAGGAGCTCTGCTGGGTTTTCAGAACCTAGAAATAAAAAGTCAATCTAGTTTGGGTTGGGAGGGACCTCAAAGCCCACCCAGTGCCACCCCTGCCATGAGCAGGGACACCTTCCACCAGCCCAGGTTGCTCCAACCTGGCCTTGGACACTTCCAGGGATCCAGGGGCAGCCACAGCTTCTCTGCCCAACCTGTGCCAGGGCCTGCCCACCCTCCCAGCCAGCAATTCCTTCCCAATCTCCCATCTCTCCCTGCCCTCTGGCAGTGGAAGCCATTCCCTGTGTCCTGTCCCTCCATCCCTTGTCAATGGTCTCCCTAACTGGTCACTGCTTCCCTTAATTCAGAAACACATGGAAAAAATCTCAGAATAATTAATTTATCTCCCTGCTGGTTGAAGTGTTTCCCAAGTTTGCCAAGCTGGGGCTGGTCGTGGCTGGCTGGGAACTCTGGGGAGTGGGAGAAGCAGTCAAAGGCCACGTGTCCCCTGTGTCCTCACTTGTGTGGCCACTAAAATTTCTACTGAAGCATCACTGCCTTTAAAAATACATTTTCCCCTCATCTGCCAGGCACAGTGGGAATTTGGGTTTAATTAAAGACTTTGGAGATTGTAACAGAGCCCAGAGCATCTCCTCAAAATGTACAACAGGAAGAACCCTTTCCAAGGCCCGCAGAGCGTCGGTGTTGTTTGGTTTCCTGCTGAATTCCCTCCTGGTTTTGGAGGATTGGCATGCAGAGGAGCTTTGCCAACGCCCCCAGCAGCAGATTCCTGCCCTACACCACCTGTGGCAGCTTAAACCACACGTGGGCAAACAGAAACGACAGTTCTTGCTGTGCTAACAGGGTTTTTTTGACCAGCTCCTGGCCCAACGCCCGGGGAAAGGAGCAGAGCCTGATCCAGGGACCACCTTCTTGGCATTTAATTGCAGAGTTTGGAAATGTGGGTTATTTACAGGTCACCAGAGGAGCAGGCAGTGCCAAACGTGACCTTTTAGCAAAGGTGACGAGGTGTGATTGCTGGATCCCGGCCCTGCTTTTCCTGTCAGCTGGGGAGGAGAGAAAAATGAAGTTAATTAATTCCATCCTGAGGCTGAAGTGTGGCTAATTTGAGGAGTGGAGGGGGAGGTTATCTGGGGTTCTCGCTCTGCTTCACACTTATTAATTTTTAATGCAAATCTGCCCCTGGGGGAGCAGGAAAATAATGTCGATTCACCCAAAAAAAGGCCGTGGATGGTGTGAGTGGGGAATCCCAGAAAGGTTTGGATTGGGAGGGACCTTAAAGCTCATCTTATTCCACCCCCTGCCATGGGCAGGGACACCTTCCACTAGCCCAGATTGCTCCAGCCTGGCCTTGGACACTTCCAGGGATCCAGGGGCAGCCACAGCTTCTCTGGGCAACCTGAAATCTGCATTTCAGTCCTGCTGGTGGGAAGCAGAGAAAATCCATTGCTGGTTGGCCTTTTGTTTGGTTTCTTCCCCCCAAGTGGCTGTTTGTGTGGTGGGAGGGTGTTGTGTGCTGGTTCTGCAGTGGACTGGAGCAGCCAGAGCTGTTGGGTTTGTCAGGAGCTGGGGGATCTCCCAGTATGGGAAGGATGGAGGTGAGGCAGCTTCCTAACTGAAGGCCAAGAGGGGAGAGCTTGCAGCTTTCCTGCATGTCCTGAGAAGTTTAGGAGGCTCAGGGCAGCCTGGATGAGGAGCAGGGCTGGAGCTGGAGCTGCTGGATGGAGCTGGGCTGGGCATGGTCATGACACAGGTGTGGGGTAGAGCTGTGGGGCCACAGGGAGGGGATGCTCGGGAATGTTGTGATTCCCATGGGCTGGAGTTGATCCAGCTGCCTGTGCCTTGTGCTGCTCCAGAAGATTTCACAGAGCTGAAAGGTCTCCTGGCTGCAGAACCCCAGGGAAGGGCTGGAGCTGTGCCAGGGCAGGCTCAGGTTGGATCTCAGGACAAGGCTCTTCCCCCAGAGGGTGGTTGGCACTGAACAGGCTCCCCAGGGCAGTGGGCACGGCCCCAAGGCTGCCAGAGCTCCAGGAGGGTTTGGATGATCCTCTGGGGCACAGGGTGGGATTGTTGGGGTATCTGTGAAGGGCCAGGGGTTGGACTGGATGGTCCTTGGGGGTCCCTTCCAGCTCAGGATATTCCATGGCTCTGTTTCCCTGTCACTCCATGCCATGCTCTGGTCCCAAGAGCCGTGTTTGTCCAGGCTCTGCAGGAGCTCCCCCATCTTCCCCCTCCATGTCCATGTGCTGACACGTTATTATTTACAATTTCACAGCATCCCCGTTCCCTTCCCAGCCCCTCCTTCTCTTCCCAGGTGTTTAGCACTTACTGACAAGTGACAGCACTCCCCCCTTCCCCTGCTGCAGCTCCCATGGGGTCTGTGCAGCATTCCCTTGGTGACAGGTAAATTGCCACCTCCACCTCGAGCAGAGCCTTTGTTTTGCTTGTTATTGAGCTGCATTTCACCTTTCTGCAGGAATTGCTTCCCAGTCAGGCTCAGACATGTCTGCAAACATGCCCATACATGTGTAGGGTGAATATAAGTGTCTGAATATGTGCCTGTAGAAATCGTGGCATGAAATGATGGCAGGTGGGCTCGGGATGGAAAGGAATGGTGTGAATCCCGGGTTGGAAGGAGCAGGAATGGCAGGAGGAGGAGTTTGAGCTCTTCCTCAGCTCAGCCAGCAGGTGTCACATTTGGTTGTTGCTGGTGAGATGTTCCATCCTGCAGCTGCAGGAGAACCACAGGGAAAGGGGCAGGAATCAATAAAGGGCAGGTGGATGGAGAGGGAATCTCAAGGATGGCACGTGTAGAACACTCTTCTATGAACTGAAGTGTTAACTGGGACGTTGGTTTCTGGTTCAAAACAAACCCTCCTGTGCCTGGAACGGGGACCTCTGAAATCCTTTGAGATGGAGAGACCCTCTATTTAAATCTAGATTAAATCTAGATTGAAATGTGTGCTCCAATTAGGCATCGGAAAGTTCAGTTTGATTCCCAGGTCATTCCTTCCCTGCAAGCTACAGCATGTTAGGGATCCTCTGTATCCTTTGGGAAGAGGCTTTTTCTGGAAGGTGTGGGAAGGGCTCATCCCCAAGCTCATGGAGCTGGAGCAGCAGGAACGTGGTGGTTCCTGCAATGAGGAATCCCCTGGAGGAGCTGCCTCACCCTCCTGCTTTTGGGGATTATTCATTATTAATGCTTGTGCTTTATGAACTGCACTGCTGGGTCTCCTCAGCTGCTCAGCCCCTGGAAGTCACTCGTGGAGCCCTAAGGAAAGGCAGGAACACAAGAGGGTCCTCCAGGTGCCTTCCAGCCCAAACCATCCCGTGGTTTTATGGAACTGTGGCTTTAGGGAGGCTGGAGGTGATGGGGATGCTTCATCTGCAGGCTTGGCAGGAGGAGCAGCTCGAGGAGACAGAGATTTCCCTTCACAAATGCAAATAAAGCACAAAGTGTCTTCTCCTTCTTCTTGAAAGCCCTTCATAAAATATACACCCTGTAATAAAGCCGAGCACAGTAATGGGCAGCATTTTTCATAAACTCTCTGTGTTCCCAGTATTTTACCCAGTTAAATATATCGTTTCCTTTAGGATTTATGCTCTTCCTGCATTTTAAAGATAGAAAGGGCTGGAGCTGAATTTGCCAAGAGGGGGAAGCATTTGTAAATCTCCGCTTTTTATTTTCTTTTTTTTTTTTCCCCTTTTTTTTTCCCTTTCCCTAAACGTTTATAGCTGCTGTTATAAAGTGAGAGAGACACTCTGATCATCTCTTATACCTTGTCATGATCAGCTAAAGTGCATTTGTGCTGCCAGTTTGGAAGGGAGATGGCAAAGCTGCTGCGCTCGCCGAGCATCAAACACAGGGAAATTAAGGAATTAGATGTGAAGATAAAGGGAACATAAAGAGACAACGCAGGGAAATGATCCCTTTAATGCTCTGCTAAAGCTGTCACGGGGCTGGGGCTGTGTCTGCACAGTTCCCACTGTTTGCTCCCGGGTTTCCAGCCTCTGCAGCTCCATGTGGGACCTGGAGCTGGTATGATCATGGAAGAGCCTTCTTGTGCAGTTTATGGCCATTGCTGGGGCTGGGTTTGCTCCCATCCCAGTTGGAATTTGTGGTGTCTGAGCTCGATTCTGGATGTTCCTTTGGAAGCCACGTGCTGGCAACTGGCAGGAAGCAATCCCTGTTTTCCTCAGGGATGAAGGATTGAGTGGTGTGAGTGGAGCAAAGCAAGATCTGCTGTGCCTGGGGGAGCACTGTTTGAGGGTTTTCCCTAACAGGGACCAGTTTAGGACTCATTGGAGTGAGGGCTTTTAGATGCCAGAACTGGGATGTAGCAGCTGGAGTGTTTGTTTCTGTTTTGACTTTCCATAATGACTTTCCCACCATTTGTGACTTACACTGGTAGAGAGGGGGTAGAAAATGTTTGGGATGTGCTGCCTGGAGGGATTGAAATGTGCTCAAAAGACTGGAGATGTTCCCCTGGAGAAGAGAAGGCTCCAGGGAGACCTGAGAGCCCCTTGCAGGGCCTAAAGGGGCTCCAGGAGAGCTGGAGAGGGACTGGGGACAAGGCATGGAGGGACAGGACACAGGGAATGGCTTCCCACTGCCAGAGGGATGGAATTCCCAGAGAAGCTGTGGCTGCCCCTGGATCCCTGGAAGTGTCCAAGGCCAGGTTGGAGCACCCTGGGCTGGTGGAAGGTGTCCCTGCCCATGGCAGGGCATGGAATGAGATGATCCCTCATGTCCCTTCCAACCCAAACCACAATGGGATTTTATGAATATTCCTTGAGATCTGGTATCCCATCTTTCTAAAGTCCTGTTTCAGCCTTTCCTAGAAATTAATCTACAGCAAATTTGAACTGCAGTGACAGAGGACAGGGAGGAGGACTCTCCCAAAACCTGGCACGGGGTCTGTGGGTGGGATGTCCCCTGGCTGCTGAGCAGATTTGGGGCTATTTTAGTGTATTTTGGAGTTATTTTGGAGGTATTTTAGGACGTATTTTGGGGTTGCTTCGTGAGTGTTTGGGAATCCAGATGAATGGGAGCAGAGAAAGGGGTGCTGGGGTTTTCCTTCCCCCTGTGCCAACCTGAGGAGGGAAATGAACACAATCCCAACCCATCCCCGTGTGCCCGGGAGGGCCATTAGCACAACCGATAATTACAGGTTTCATATGCAAATCCATCGGGGTTGATGGAGCAGCAGCGCCCATGCAGCGGGATGGGTAATTGGGCTGTGCTGGGTTGTCTCCGGGAGCATTCCAGGCAGGAATTCCTGCTTTATTTCAGCAGCGTCGTCTTCAAACACAAACATTTGCTGTGTTTATGCATTTTTGAGCAGCCCAGAGGAGCAAACCCATGTTTGGTGTCCCCTGTCCCTGCGCTGTTCCTACAATCCCCACGGTCTTTATTTCCCGGGTATTCAGAAGGTGAAAGAAATGGGTGTTTTGTCGGTGATAGAAAGGAAAAACAAACAATTCCTGTGCCCTCTCCCTGGCAGAGCCCCAAACACCGGGGTTACTCGGGAGGGATTCACTCAGTTAAACTGAAATCACGGAATGGTTTTGTTTGGAAGGGACCTCAAAGCCCACCCAGTGCCACCCCTGTCATGGGCAGGGACACCTTCCACCAGCCCAGGGTGCTCCAAGCCACTGTCCAACCTGGCCTTGGACAAGTCTTAATAAATCCTGAAATGCCTTGAAGGCTGTTTTTGCTGCCTGTGCTTAAAAAGGACAAATGCCACGAGAAAGGGAAATGTCTCCTGTGGGAACAAATGAAGGGGTTTGCTTTGGAAAGGTGAGGCTGCCGTGGCTGTGGGTGCAGGTAGAGCTGGCCAGCCCAAGGGATGCCCAGCTGGGACATGAGGGACAGCAGCCCCATGTGTCTGAGGCGTCTCTGCAGGTGGGGAATATGGGATAACCTTTTCCAAAAGCAGGGAAGGGCTTGGTTCTGGCTGCTGAGCCGACCTGGACTGCAGGTGGTTCCCCCACATCAGCTGCTGCCTCCTCACAGCAAGGTGTGCAAAGACAGGGGCCCTGAGCCCCCTGGGGCAGTGGAAGGTGTCCCTGCCCATGGCAGGGGGTGGCACTGGATGGGCTTTAAGTTCCTTCCAACCCAAACCATGCTGGGATTCCATGATTCGTGATCTCTTTATTTCTCTAGTGGAGGATGATTTGGTGGTCAGTGTTACCTCTGGTTGGGCTGTGACAGGCTTGGGGTGTTTGTCTGGAGTCACAGGATCCCAGGATGGGTCAGGCTGGAAGGGCCCACAGTGTCCCACCTGGTGCCACCTCCCTGCCCCAGCAGGGCCATCCCAGAGCACATGGATTGTGTCCAGAGGGCTCTGGAATATCCCCAGGGAGGAGACTCCCCCCTGTCTGGCCAATCTGCTCAGGGCTGGGTCCCTGCCCAGCCAAGAAGTTCTTCCTCCTGTGCAGGTGGAACTTGCTGGGCATCAGTTCCTGCCCGTGGCTCTTGTGCCATTGCTGGGCCCCCCCGAGCAGAGCCTGGGCCATCCTCTGCCCCCTCCCTGCAGGCCCTGCCAGCCCTTGGGGAGGTGCCCTCTGAGTGTCCCCTCTGGAGCCTGAACAGCCCCAGCTCCCTCAGGGATGCTCCAGGGATGCAAAGGGCCGTGGTGACAGGGGACATCAGCCCAGGCATCTCCCCGTGTCCCTCACGGCTCCCACCCCTCCCAAGGCCACACCCGCTTTCCCTGCACTCCAAACCACTTCCCAACTTTCCCAAGTTTGCAAGGGGAGGTCTCAATGCCGCGCTGTTAAATTTCCAGCATCTCCATTCACCCCGGAAGGCTCCTGTGTTGGGAGGGATTCAGAATAAAGCCGCCCTTCATGGGTCCTCGTTACCGCTCCCGAGGGGCCTGTGCTGCTCAAGTGCCCGTATTGTGACAAGTGTCTAATTATGGATCCTTTCAGGACCACCCCCCCAGAGATGCCATTGTGGAGAAAGGTGGGGGGGGAGATGATAATTTGCATCCAGCAGGAGCTTTTCCCCATTATCTCCGCTGTGCATAAATAAGGAAAACAAATCGCGGCGCCCGCTGCTCCTCCTCGCCTTTATCCCGCGGCTCGGGTTGTTAGAGCTGTTCTGCTTCGCTCCCTCTCCTCCCAGGGTTGTTGTTCTCGTTGTTCTCTGCCTCAGCACCCCCACCCCTGCCCAGGTCCTGGCTAATTGAACCTCCTCTTTTCATCGGGCAATTGGACGAAAAACAAAACACACAAACCCTCTTGGCTGAAAGGGCTTTTCATCCTTTGAA
The DNA here is from genome assembly GCF_022539395.1 of Myiozetetes cayanensis. Taxonomy (NCBI): domain Eukaryota; kingdom Metazoa; phylum Chordata; class Aves; order Passeriformes; family Tyrannidae; genus Myiozetetes; species Myiozetetes cayanensis. Next base: position 63,044,217 of record NW_026087853.1, on the reverse strand, counting down.
AAGCAAAGCAGTGGCCGGAGAGATAAAGGCTTGAGCGACACCCACCACCTCGGTGTAGATTCTCCTGCTTTTCCCTTTGTGCCTTTGCTCTTTTTATTGTTTTGATGCACTTTCTCCTCTTTTCTCACTGTCTTTCTGAGGGTGAGGATTGTCCTGCTTTGTCTTTATTGACACCTGTGGATGGGGATAGTTTGGGGGAGAAAAGGCTGAAATGCAGTGTTAGTTTTGGCACCTCAAACCTCAATTAAAGGGAGTGATTAATGACTCCATGTCCCTGTCACAGCTCCATGTGAGTGGCACACCACGTTTTCCCACGTGTCCTGTGTTGTTCACTCCCTTTCCTAATTATCCCCACTGACAAAGCCCCTGGAGAAATGGAAGGATGGAAATACAAGCTTTGGGAGGTGAAAAGACCTCCTTCTGCTTCGGTTTTTCTCTAATTACAAGTCCCTTTTTTTAGACCTTTGCAGGAGAGTAACATGCAAATATTCTGGTTTCCTGTGTTTTGTCTCATTTTTTCACATTTGGAGGGACAAAATGAGCCAAAACCTGGTTTGGGTTTGCTCCCAAGTGGGAGCAGGATGGGCCTGTTCCATGGAAGATCAGAGGTTGGGAAAGGTCTTTAAAGGCCATCTAGTCCAACCCCTGTGACATGGGCAGGGACATCTTTAACGAGACCAAGTAGCTCCAAGTTCTGTCCATCCTGACCTTGAATATTTTCAGGGATGGGACAGCTCTGGGCAAAATCTCTTTGTGGGTTTAGGTCAAAATGCAGTGAATTGGGGCCGTGTTTTGGGGCACCATCCATAGGTTTTGGCTGTTTCCAGAGGCTGGAACGTGCTGGTGAGACACTCGTGTCCCCCCCGTGCCCCGTGAGATGTGCTGGCCCTGCCTCGTACAAACCAGTCTGTTCAACTCAATAATGCAGGAGAACAGAGGGCACCTCTGGGGGGGTCACCCAGGACAGCCTGGGTGCGTTCCAGGTGGGAAGGTGGGGAGCAGGAGATGTGGTGAAGGCAGCAGCAGTCGCTGCAAATATCCATCTCCTACTCCCAGCTCCGGGATGCCACTCCAGATTATCTGTGCCAGGTCCAGCAGCTGTCACAGAGTCTCCCAGTGTCGTGCAGGTCACTTTGATGTCTCTATTTTAGTCACCTGGGCATGAAAAATCAGAGCAGAGGCACCTTGTGTCGCTCCAGCCTTTCCCAGAGGCTCCCTTCATTTTTCCTCCTCCGTGCCCGCACCTGGGCTGGGAATTCCACTGAGGGAGTTAATGATAAAGGCAAAGCATCGCCACAAATCCTTTGAAAAAGTGGATGGAGGTGTTGGAAAGGATATAACTTTCCTAAACTTATAATTAATGGTAGCAGTTGGTGGGTTTCTTTTACCAGACTCGTTGGTTTGATCTTTAAAGCACTGAAACTTGGAGTTTCTCTGGGCTGGCTCTGATGGGTTTTAGAAGACAAAGCTTGAAGGAGCTGAAGATTGGTTATCTGGGATCTTAAATTTATGAGAGACATGTTGGAGTAACCAGAAGATACACAGATTAAGAAAGACATCTCAGCCTGAGAGCTGGAGACTCTGTCTGAGGAGGAGTGATAAGAGGACCAAGGAATGCAGACCAAATTAGCCAATGAAGGATAGAACACTGATTAATGAGGAGAATTGTGGAACTCAGAACAAAAAAAACACATTAATTTCCTTGTTTGCTGAAATGCATAAACAGGTCTCAAAAGGACACTTGTGCAGCTGGAATGAATCTCTGGCCAGAACAGAGCAGTGCCTGGCTCACAAACACTTCAAAGGTGGGCTTGGAGGGTTTCATTTCTTCCTGACCATTTTTGGGGGCGGAGAACTCCCAAATGTGTTTCTGAAAGAACATATTTGACAAAGATCAGAACAGCGGGGGTTGATGTAAGGAAGGCTGGGGACGCCAGGGGTTGGGTCTCCCCCCTGGGCTCTGGGAGTGATGTTTGTGTGGTTGGTTTGTGTCCCTGACCTCTGGCCTTGCCCCCTCCCAGGCAAAGCCTACGCCCCGGAGTTCTACTACGACACCTACAACCCGCTGTGGCAGAACCGGCCCCGGGTGTATTCCTACAGCCTGCAGTGGACGCAGATGAACCCCAGCGCCGTGGATCGCATCCTCGCCTACCGCCTGGGCATCCGCCAGGTCAGGAGCCGCGCGGCCAGGGCGTGTCCTGGGGGGCTGGGGAGCTCTGGGAGGGCCTCTGGGCCTTGATTTGACTGTATTGAACTTTAATTTTATGAAGTTTATTTTATTTTATTTTATTATTCCATTCCACTCTTCTCTTTCTCTCTTCTCTCTTCTCTCTTCTCTCTTCTCACTTCTCTCTTTCTCTTCTCTCTTTCTCTTCTCTCTTTCTCTTCTCTCTTTCTCTTCTCTCCTTCTCTCCTTCTCTCCTTCTCTCCTTCTCTCCTTCTCTCCTTCTCTCCTTCTCTCCTTCTCTCCTTCTCTCTCTCTCTCCTTCTCCTCCCCTCCTCCCCTCCCTCCCTCCCCTCCCCTCCTCCTCCCCTCCCCTCCCTCCCCTTCCCTCCTCCCTCCCCTCCCTCTCCCTCCTCCCCTCCCCCTCCCCTCCCTTCCCTCCCTCCCCTCCTCTCCCTCCTCCCTCCCCTCCTCCTCCTCCCCTCCCCTTCCCTCCCTCCCCTCCTCCTCCTCCCCTCCCCTCCCCTCCCTCCTCTCCCCTCCTCTCTCCTCCCTCCTCTCCCCTCCTCTCCCTCCTCTCCTCCTCCCCCTCTCCCCTCCTCTCCCCTCCTCTCCCCTCCTCTCCCCTCCTCTCCCCTCCTCTCCCCTCCTCTCCCCTCCTCTCCCCTCCTCTCCCCCTCCTCTCCCCTCCCTCTCCCCTCCTCTCCCTCCTCTCCCCTCCTCTCCCCTCCTCCTCCCCTCCTCTCCCCTCCTCTCCCCTCCTCTCCCCTCCTCTCCCCTCCTCTCCCTCCTCTCCTCTCCTCTCCTCTCCTCTCCTCTCCCTCTCCTCTCCTCTCTCCTCTCCTCTCCTCTCCTCTCCTCTCCTCTCCTCTCCTCTCCTCTCCTCTCCTCTCCTCTCCCCTCTCCCCTCCCCCCCCCCCTCTCCCTCTCCTCTTCCCAAACCTTCCCTTCCCTTTTCTTTCCTAACCTTCCCTCCCCAACCCTCCTTCTCCCTTCTCTTCCCTTTCTTTGTTCTCTTCCATTTCACTCCCACAATCCATCCTTCTTCCAAGCCACCCTTGCTGGGAACCCTTCCTTGGCCACCCCATCCACCTCCAAGCCTCATCCCACCGGTTGGGCTCCAGGCTTGGTCTGGATGTGACCCACTCGAGGTCCCAGTGCTCCCACCCCCCATCTCCTGGTCCCCTGCCCCCAGTCCCTCTCCCAACCTGAACCTTCTCCTGTGACATTTCCCACTCTCAGCCCTGAGAACCCACCTGGCATCGATTGGGGTTCATTTTCCTTTAAATACCCCCCCGACTGGCTGATTTAAAAGCTGTGTATTTGGTGATTGAACGCCTGAAATAACCGTTTGTGCAGGGAGGGAGAGGTTGGGGATTAAGGCAGATTTCAGAGACGTATATTTTGGCAAAGCTGAGGCGGAAAACAGCTCGTTATCCCCCAGATCTCCCACTGGGATGAGCTTTGGGAGCTGCAGAGCAAACAGGCCGTTTGAGCGCGTTATTTATGCTGAACAGACTCACGGAGGTTGTGCTTGAGCAACTTCCCCGCCAGCCCTGGAGCTGACTGGGACAAACCCAGGGAAGGGCTTTGGTACCTGGAGGGCCCTGGCTCTCCTTCCCTCTCCTTCCCTCTCCTTCCCTCTCCTTCCCTCTCCTTCCTCCTGCCTCAATCCAACTCATTTGAAATGAAAATCGGTGACTTTTAATCCGTGTTTGTGCCACTGTTTGCATGGTTGGGCACAAATGAGGGCCGTGATTCCCCGGCCCCGAGAGGAATTAGGGAATTATGAGGAGAACTCGCTGAAGTCAAAGAATATATAATGAAATTAATTGCATTAGGATTTTTAGCTTCTGCTTTTTTTTTTTTCCTGCTTAATTTTAATTTAATTTTAATTATCTATTTATATAATTAACTGGAGTTATTTTGCTCTAATTTCCTTGACAACACTCTGTGTCAGGCTCATCAGAACATTCCCCTTTCGTGCCTCTGAAGCCACATTTCGAGCCGGGGTGATTTGGAACCCAGCGATCCATTCGGACACACCTTATTGCAGCCATTCCCCCCAGAGCAGGGGTGATAATTAAAATGCTTGTTTTGATTTACACCCACCAGTGCTGTCCCCCAGCAGACTGTTTGTGGTGGGTAGTTATTTGACTTGGCAATGTATTTTTTGCTGGGGTTTGCCGGTTTTTGTGGACCACAGAACATCTTTTGGCAGTGGTGGAGGACGTGGCTGTGCCGAGGTGCTGGTGGAAAGAGGACAGGAGGTTTTCCAGGTGGGAATGGAGTTCTGAGCTGGAAAAATCAGCTGCTCTTAATCTCTGTTTTAATCTTCTGATGCACTGCAAACGCTGCCAGTGCGGTGGGATCTGCTCCTGGTTCCATCAACGCCGTTCCCTTTATCTGATCCCTGAATTGCTGTTGTGTTAAGGGTGCTGACGTCTCTCCCTCTGCACCTGCCCTGTGCAGTGCTGCTGCTTCAGACAGAATCCAGGGAGAACGTGGGGAAGATTTCATTCACAGCAGGTTTAGAGTTGTTGAATTTCCACGGAATGCCAGCCTGGTTTGGGTCGGAAGGGACCTTAAATCCCATCTCATCCCACCCCTGCCATGGGCAGGGACATCTCCCACTAGCCCAGGTTGCTCCAAACCCTGACCTTCTGTTTTGTGTGGAAATTGTTCAAGTCTCTTGGTACAGACCATACTTTTAAGGACATTTTATGCTTTTTCAAAGACACAGAGTGCTCTGGCTCCACTTCTGTATTTTTGGCAGGTGGTTGTAGAAAGCAACATGAAGGTTGTGCTTAATGATGACACTTTTTAAAGGGCAAAGGAGGCTGGTGAGAGCACGGGGCAAACTGGGGGTCTCCCCTAAAGACAAATTGTTCTGCTGGGAGTAATTAGGGGATACAGAGTTCCAGCAGCAGGAAAGGATTTCCTTGGCTGGCAGAAAGTGAAGATTGGAGAGGGGGAGAAGTCTCTGCCTTGACCAGCTCAGGTGAGCAGGACTTGACTGAGATCATTCTAGAGCTTTCCCTTCACCCCTTCATTTCATAGAATTCCAGACTGGTTTGGGTTGAAAGGCCCTCAAAGCCCATCCAGTGCCAACCCCTGCCATGGGCAGGGACACCTTCCACCAGCCCAGGGTGCTCCAGCCTGGCCTTGGACACTTCCAGGGATCCAGGGGCAGCCACAGCTTCTCTGGGCAACCTGTGCCAGGGCCTGCCCACCCTCCCAGCCAGCAATTCCTTCCCAATATCCCAACTAAACCTCAACAACCCAGAGGATTTCATGGCTCTGTGGGACCACATCTCTCCTGAACCCTCTTTCTCTGGGGCTTTCCTTAATTTTCTCCACGTTCCTGGAATGGGGCTCCCAGATTCCACCCTGGATGAATCACCAGAACATTCCTGTCAGATCCCACTCCATGTCACCTAATTTGTCACTGGAGTTACAAGAAACACCTCTCAGAGGAGGATGGAATGGTAGGAAAGCAGGACACAGGGAAAATTTAGGTTTTTAAGGAGATTTTAAGGTATTTTTAAGGCATTTTAAGCGTTGGGTGAGGAGAATTTTAAAAAGAAGTGTCACAGAAAATGTTAGAAAAGTTCTTTGAGAAAAAAGTGGAGCTGGGTTTAATGACATACCAGGGGAGACAAGAAGGTCAAAGAGGGAGCAGGAAGGTCCTCTCAGCTGAGGAGGGAATCATGAGGGCAGAGAAGTGTCATTTCCCTGCCTGTGGAGTGAAAATGGAGACAGAGGGAAGGAAATTTGAACTGAAGTAAGTTGTGAGGAACATACTTATTTCAGCACATTTAAAACCTGATGGGCAGGAATTCTGCAGATGTTCCATCCACCAGGATCAGGGTGTTGTCATCTCACAGCCTCCTGCAAAGGGGAGAGAGGATTGCAAGCTGGGAATTTGCACTTGCTCTGCTCTGGGACATGTAAAATATCTGCACATCAAAATTCATGTGAATTGTACTCAGAGCCAGCCAAAATAATTACTCACATCTGGAGCAATTCATTTCAGGGGAGGAGGAGGGAGAGTTTGACGTCCACGTGTACCCTGGAATATTTCCAATGTTGCTCCCCTGAAAGATTTGACTCTATATTACATTATCTGTCCCAAAGACTTCCCTGTGTGCATTCATTGTGGAAATCTAAAAAGGCCTTGCTTTCCTCCTCTTCCATCTGCACCTGTGACTGAGGCAGGGAGAGTTTGGCCAAAAAAAAAAAAGCAACGAGTGTGACATGCAAAGGCACGTCCCTCATTGATTTTCCTGGCTTTGGCAAATTGAATCAGGGCAGAAATGGCTCTGCTTTCCAATTTTCAGTTTGCAGGGCTGGGGCCTCCTGTGCTCGTCCTTCCCGAGGCTGAGGAAGGGTTTGCAAAGTAGGAAGCTGAGCCTTGGGATGTGAGATCTGGAGCCAAGCCTTTTAATTGCCAGTTAAAAATGGTCCCAGCCTTGGGACAGATGAGGCAAATATTTACATATAATTCTGAAAATAAAATTTCTACAGATTATGATGTCTTGAGAAATTCAGAGCTAAACAGGTTTAAATCCCACAGAGCCAGGCTGGGAGAGTTGGGAGGGTTCCCCTGGAGAAGAGAAGGATCCAGGGAGACCTGAGAGCCCCTGGCAGGGCCTAAAGGGGCTCCAGGAGAGCTGGAGAGGGACTGGGGACAAGGCATGGAGGGACAGAACACAGGGAATGGCTTCCCACTGGAAAAATGTAGATTAAAATGGGATATTGGTAAGGAATTGCTGGCTGGGAGGGTGGGCAGGCCCTGGCACAGGTTGCCCAGAGAAGCTGTGGCTGCCCCTGGATCCCTGGAAGTGTCCAAGGCCAGGTTGGAGCACCCTGGGCTGGTGGAAGGTGTCCCTGCCCATGGCAGGGGGTGGCATTGGAGGAGATTTAAGGTCCCTTCCCAACCCAAACCATTCTGTATTTCCGTAATTTTATAAATTAAGACAAGCCTGTTTTAAAAAAAGAAAAATCCATAAATGGCAGCAAAGGTTTTCTTGTCAGTGCTGATTTAATAGGATGTCAGAGTGTTGTTCACAAATACTGAAGGATGTGCAAAAATGAAAACTAGAAGAGAAACAGAGGAATAAAACTTTTAAAATTTAAGAGCTCCTTGAAAATTATTGCCTTTGTCCTTAGGCAGGTGCCTGACAAGTAAGAGTTGTGTGCCTGGTTGTGTGAATGCAGCATAAATAAGAATTTCAAAGGCCTTTGAGTGTTACAAAAACTTCTTTCTGATGAAGGATTTGTCCTCCTTAGTGAAGCTCCTGAGGAGCATCAGTGCCTACAGGGTGTATTCCAAGTATCCTGTTAAAATAGATCAGGATTTGGGGTAAAATTTAGCAATAGAAATGCATCTTCTTTGATCTCTGCTATTCCAAACCTGTTCTGGGGATAGTTCTGTTGGGTTCTGTGTCAGTGGGACACATCCAGGCCTTATTCCAGGGGCTGCAATGAACTTATTTTCCCTGCATTCCTCTGAGATCTTTCTGTAAAGCTGAAACAAAGAGGAAGGTTAGAAATATTCTCTCCTCTATCAGCCTTGGGAAAGGGAGTTTACCTTGTAAAACTAATGGAATTCTGTTGGCAATTCCTTAAACAGGTTTTTTTGCTCCAAGGTGAGGGATGATGGAGCTGGATCAGAACATATTAACCAGTGTATGTTCAGAACGTGCTTTCACCCAAAAATACTTACCAAATATTCCAAATTGTTGGGATGAGAGTGATTTATTCCCATAGATGAATTCCTCCGCTCTTTCCCTGCTGGAGAATTCTTTATTCCCTGACACCACAGATGTTTCCATGGAATCCAAACCACACTGCCTTTCCCTGAGCAAACGAGCCCCCTGCTGCAGTGCATCTGTGGCTCTGAGCTGATTTAAACCCTCCCATTTCCATTTTGAGGACTTCATTAAACATCCAGTGGCCATTTCCTTCCCAATTTGTCTTTGGGCTTTAAGGAAGGCTCCGTTGGAATGGCCAGATCTGACAGTTGGGCTGTTATTTATTGGCAAAAAACGCCTCCTCTGCTCAAAAAGCGGCGCAAAATCAGGATGTTTGCTCTCCTCAGAAATGCATTTTGGCATCATGAGCTTGTCTGGTCGTGTTTTTACCCCACAGTCTCTTTATGCAGAGCCTCCTGCAGGTTGTTTAAAATGCAGCCTTGTTTTTCCACTTCATTTCCCCAGACAACCTCCCTTGCTCGTGGCATTGACTGAGCGGCAAAGCTGCAGCTAAAAGGGGTTGGGTTTGTCATCTTGATGGCAGCCCCTGCCATTAATTTGTCACTCTGTAATTATTTGGTATGAAAAAATATGGCCATTTGTGAAGAGCTTTTGGAAATCGCAGGAAAATGAGGTAGCTCAGTGCCCCGCCTGTGACGGGAGATCAGCTGCAGCTCTGTGGGATGTTCACCCAGGAGCCACCACTGGAATAGGGAATGTGGCTGGGGATGGATGAGCTCTTGATCGTGGAGATGGAGTCGTTGGTGTGGGTGTGAAGAGCTTGATTTAAACTTAGGAAATTAATCTTGATGCCACTTTGGTAATTCTGCCTCTGACAAAAATATTTACGTGGCTGTTGCAGATTAAGCAGAAATCAAGACATGAATCTTGATGCCACTTTCACAGAATCCCAGAATCTGCTGTGTTGGAAGGGACCCACAAGGACCACTGAGTCCAAATCCTGGCCCTGCACAGACCCATCCCCAAGAGTCCCACCCTGTCCCTGAGAGGATCATCCCAACCCTCCTGGAGCTCTGGTAGTGTCGGAGTTGCCCAAAACATGAACCTGGAATTTGATACCTCACCGAGAGGGAATGAGAAAGCTTTCCCTGAAAACTGGCCTTAATGTGGGTTAATAATGAACCCACCCTTTGTGACTGCCCAACAAAACAGGGATTAAAAGTGGAAAGCTCTTTTTGGTAGGTGTTTGCAGCAGTAAAAAAGCAGGAGAACCTGCCCTGCTGGGGCTGGGAACAGTGCAGCTCCTGTTTGATCCCACGTATTTCTGTGAATTCAGAATTGCTGGGATGCAGCCAGTTTTAAAGTTTTCAAATGGATGCATTGACTTATATCACATTTTAGCCTTTAAGAAGCATAAATTCAGGAAGACACTGATTTGAATGTGGTGTTTTCTGAGGTCTCCACACAACCTTCTCTTCCCCAGGCTGAACAGCCCCGACTTTCTCCCCTTGTCTTCGTATAATAACAACCAGAAAACAGGAGCTTTTCTGCTGCTCAGGTTTCCTGGGTCCTGGAGCAGCACAGACCTCCCTGGGGAGGGGAAGGTGGCAGTGGGATGCTCTGGCAGGGACTGGGAGGAAAAAAGGGAAATATGGTCAGTGAGATGTGCAGCCTCCTAGAGAATCACAGAACATCCTGAGCTGGAAGGACCCCCAGGGACCATCAGTCCAACTCCCCCTGGACTTACTTTTGAGATCTTTTGGGCTCTGGGAGTCGAGTGAGCTGGTGGGAACCTCACTCCATCTGTCACTGACAGCAGACTGGCATTTGCTCTTTTGATTTAAGTGGTGGGATGAGGTGCAGTCAGAGTCATCAGCAGTAAAACCTGCACGTGTGACCCCATCAGAACACCTGTTCTGGATCAGAGTGTGACTCAGGAGGACTATAAATCCTCCTGGATGCAGCATTTATGGGAAGGAGGTGTGGAGCACAGGGAATTTCCATTCCTCAGGGTCACTGCAGCTGTTCATCTGTAACTCTCCTGCTCAGCCCTCGCATCAGGACAGCCTTGTGTGTCTTTCATCACAGAGAAATACGTGGATTTGGTCACCCTGTGCTTCCCTCTGAAGGTGCTGAGGTCTGCCAAGACACTGCCTGCTTATCAGGAACGTTTTTCCATCTCATTAATAACCCTCTGAGGAATGTTCTGGCAGTGCTGTATTCCAGCTTTGGGGTTGCCTTTGAAATGAGTGACCCAGTTCTTCTGATGTTTTTGCATTTCAAAGCATCCTTGGGGGTGTTCCCTGGCCAGCCCTGGGAGACTCCAACACTCCAGGAGCTGCTTTCATTGAACATCCCATCACAGAATCATTTAGGTTGGAAAAGCCCTCCCAGATCATCCACTCCAACCATTCCCTGGCACTGCCAGACCCACCACTAACCCATGTCCCCAAGTGTCACATCCACACGTTTCTGAGCTCTTCCAGGGTGACAATTCCACCTCTTCCCTGGGCACCTTGTTCCAGTGATGTGTTTTCAAAGTGTTTACACCCCTCAGAGTGTTCCTGCACTCCTGAAAGTTTATCCACCTGGGACAGACCCACTTTTTGGACCTGCCCTTCAAGCCCTCCCCTCACTGAGCACGTTTTGCTGGAGCAGCCGTGAATATCTTTGGGAATATCTTTGGGAATCTCTTTGTGCTTTCCCAGGGCAGCTCCCAAGGGGGAGGAGCAGTGGCTTTACCTGGAGATGCAGGGGCAGCTCCACACCTGCAGCTGCTCCAGCCAGCTCTGGTGCTGTCACCTGGAGGTGTTTCCTTCCCATGGTTTGTCTTCCACCAACTCCAGACTCGCCTTTATTTCTAATAAGTGATCCCAGCACTTCCCGTGTGGCAGCAGCCTTGGAGCAGCCCTGAGGGCGGGCCCTCCAGTCCCTGATATTTCTCATCAGCAGGATGAGAGCAAAGGAAAGGAGTGAGCTTTCCAGAGCAGGCACAAAGGGTGTGCAGCTCTGACCCCCGGGGGGGCTGCTCTGCTCCTCGGCAGGTGAAAAAAAACCCCAACAGCTCCTCTGGAAAGGGGGAATAAAAACTCAGCTGGTGCCTGTGAACAGAGAGCAGCTTGCTCAAGGTTGTTATTTCAAGGAGTCAAACTCCTGCCTTTGTTCTCTGTGCAGCCTGCAGGGCTTGCAGTCACCACAGGTTGGCAAGGGAAGGTCCCTTCCAGCAGCCCAGAGCAGCTCGGTCCTCCCTGTGCTTCCTGCTGCTCACCCTTGGGATTTACTGGATTTATAACTTCTCTTTTCATTCACAGCAGCAGACAGGGGCAGATGGATTCCAGTATGTGTTGTGTGCTTGGCACAGGGATTCCTGGGAGGCTCGTTTGGTCACTGGCTGTGAAGGGGAGTAGGGAAGTTTCTGTCGGTGCCATAAAGGATAAAGTGAGTGGGGATAAATTTTATTGCCTTTCTGATTAAAGAATCCCAGAATCACAGGCTGGTTTGGGTTGGAAGGGACCTTAAAGCCCATCCAGTCCCACCCCCTGCAAGATCCTGATAATGGGGAGGAATCAGGTGAAAAAGAAACAAGAAAACACCATTTTTGAGGCAATGGGAATCTTCCTAAAGTGCCCTTCTGGGTTGTGCTCAGTCTTTTAATTAGAAAATTCAAATTAATGTTCCATCTCTGTGGCTGCCACAACCCTAGAAGTGTCCAAGGCCAGGTTGGATGAGCTTGGAGCAACCTGGCCTTGGACACTTCCAGGGATCCAGGGGCAGCCACAGCTTCCCTGCCCAACCTGTGCCAGGGCCTGCCCACCCTCCCAGCCAGCAATTCCTTCCCAATCTCCCATCTCTCCCTGCCCTCTGGCAGTGGAAGCCATTCCCCCTTTGCAGTCCCTCCAGGCCTTCTTTGTCCCCGTGTTTAAGGTTGTTAAAAGCCAACAAACCACAACAACCTTCCAGCTCTGAAATATCCTAAAAGACCATTTACTTAACAGATGGACTGAAGTGTCCTAACACCCCACTTACAATGTTTTTATTATCATCTGTTTGTGGAAATATTTATGGAAAAGCAGAGGGCAGTGTGTTTTATCTTCCAGTTCACCAGGTTTTAGCAGATATCTGTGTTATATTTCAATTTTACTCTCAAAAAAAAGGATCCCTCCCTCTAGGTTAACATTTCCACTCTGCCTTGAAAACCTGAGCTGTTTTACATATTTAATTGTTGGATCATTGAGTTCCAGCTTTCTCACAGCAACTTTCCCTGAAGTGTTGCTGCCTCTTTCCTCTTCAAATACCAGACAGTAAATTTGGATCATGGACAGATGCTCCTGACATCTGAATCACTCATCTGTCACTTTGTAGCTCATAAAAACTGTTTCTCTAACATTCTTCATCTTTGGACTCAGAGTTCCTAATTACTAAAGACTTGGAGATTTTTAGGTTTTTTTTAAAAAGGGGGAGAAAAAGGGATTTTTTTGTGTGTTTTTGTGTGTTTTTGTTTGTATCACAGAAAAGCCAATTACACAACGTGGTAAACACAAAATAATAACGTTAATGGTAGGAACAAGATTCATGTTCCAAACCAGATAACTCTGATTATGTTGCTGGTCAAAACTGGGGAGAAAAGAGCAGAAATGAGGCAAACACTTCCTGGGAGTCCTCCCTCTTTGTTATACAAATGGAATATTTTCCCAGGAACTCAACAGTCCTGTTTTATATCTAAAACTTCACAAGAAACCTGATTTTATTAAGGAAAATCAATCGCTGTTGTTATAAACCGGAAAGAAATGACTTTAAACGCTGTCACAGATTTCTTTCCAGGAGTATCCAGTGGATTAATTTCCACTGCATTCAGTTGTCATTAATTAAAGAGAAGCTTGTCCAACTTGTTGAGTCAATGAAGAAATTTGTGGTTGATCGATAGGCCAAGTACAATGGACTGAGGGTGTTTATTTTTTATGAACATATCTGTGCATACAACAATCAATGTTTAATCATCCCATAGGATTAACAGCTCCAGAAATCTATATTTCCGAGTCTTTAAGAGAACACAGTGTTTCTCAGCAGGAGGCAGGGGATAAATCCCCTTTCATTTGACAGCACGAGGGTTTTCTGCTGCAATAAAATCCTGCCACAATTACAGCCCCTTTTCTCTGATGTCAGGGAAATATATTTTGCTTTTCTGGGTTTGTTTCTTTTTTTTTTTTTTTGCTTTTCAGCTTTAGGAACAGAGGTTTCTAAATATTCAAAAAGGTAACCAAGAAAAAAAGGACTTGTCCCAGTGAAACCTCTGGATTTACCTCTGGATAAGTCTGCTGCATTAATTACAGCTTAGGCCCACGATCATCTTAATAAATGCTCCACAAACAGAGCTCATTTTTCCCTCAACGCTCCACAAATCCTCACAAACCGCTGGAAAACTGTTGTTTCAGCTGGGCCAAAGGAGATTTCCCACCCTGTGTTTCATCCTTGTCTTGGTGAGGCCGAGGGCCTTTGATAGGAAGAATTCTTGAGGCGAAGGCCTTTGATTGCAAGAATTTTTTTCCCCCTTCAAAAATTCCTTTTCAAGCAGATCCTGGTTCTTCATTAATATTTCAGCTCTGGCCAGGTGAGTGGACGTGCAGAAGATGTTTTAGGGTTGTGTTTGCTTGTGGGTTTTGCCTTTGAAGCATCAATCTCAACCGCTTCGTATAGATCAGCAGGGCCTCGACGTCAGGGAGAGGCTCTCCAGGGAATTTTGAGGAACTGGGGGATGAGGATTTGCCTCTTTCCCATCCAAGGAGCCAGAATGGATGCCCAGATCTCCAAGGCAGAAGGGTTGGGTGATCCTTGGTGCTTCCATGAGCGTTGGGAGCCTCCTGCTTGGGAGCTGGCTCTGCAGAGCATCTCCAGTTTGGTGCTGAGGCCTTTTAGGGATAAAAATCCTATTTTTAGGGTTGACTTGGGCATTCCAGTGCTCCTGTTCATGTCTCAGAATGATGGTTTGAAAATATGCTGGAAAATCCGTGTTCCTCCAGCTGCTTCCAAAGTTCTCCAGCCTCGTGTAGACCTGACCTTCCTTTTTGCTGCGTCAGCAAATAAACAAGCTCAATTCTTTTAGTGTTTTTCAGCTCAATTCCTACATTTATTTTCAATTCTTTTAGTATTTTTCAGCTCAATTCCTACATGTAGTTTCGATTATTTTAGTATTTATCAGCTTAATCTTTACATTTAATTTCAATTTTTTTAGTATTTTCCAACTCAATTCCTGTATTTATTTTCAATTATTTTAGTATTTTTCAGCTCAGTTCCTATATTTATCTTCAATTATTTTAATACTTTTCAGCTCAATTCCTACATTTATTTTCAATTATTTTAGTATTTTTCAGCTCAAATCCTACACTTAGTTTTGATTATTTTAATACTTTTCAGCTCAATCCCTACATTTATTTTCAATTATTTTAGTGTTTTTCAGCTCAGTACTTACATTTATTTTCAATTATTTTTCTATTTTTCAGCTCAATTCCTACATTTATTTTCGATTATTTCCAGATTTTTCAGCTGAGGGTGCTGTTGGTGTTTCACACCAGATTTGGGAGTGTGCTGGAAAGGCTCCCACAGGGATGTCCTGGAGCGAATCCTCCATGGATGGCTTTATTTTCCAGGTGGAAAGAGAAAAGCTTGAAGGTGGAATGTGGTGAAAACTGGGTGGATATTTCCTTTATTTATTTATTTATTTATTTATTATCTATTTATTTATTTGTTTGTTTATTTGACAGCTGAGGTGAAAAATCAGGCAAAGGTTTGTTTGGTGTCAAAAAAAGCAACAATTTTGTGATGTTTTGTGGGGTTTTTTTCTGGCTTCCATGGCAAAAAAAAATTAGGAATTAGAAAGGAGCTGGTGTTGATTGCAAGGGGAAAAAAAATGTGTTGCTTCCTATGAAAAAATCCCGATATCCAAGAGTGGCAAAATACTGCAATTCCTGAGATTCCAGAGTTATTTCTGATGCCTTACAATGAGCAGCTGTGAAAATATTCCCTATTACACCTTGTCTTTGGATCAGCAACTGCAGAAACAGAGAGACTTCAGCAAATAATTCCAATAATTAATGATTCAAATTCACAAGTACCCAAAACCAGCCATGAATTCTCCCATCCAAACAGGAGCAACAGAACAGCTCCAATATTTTATCCATTCTGAAAGCAAAACAATTTGATTTTTCCTTTCAGCCTAAGCCACTCCTGGATATTGGGATTTCTCCATGGGAAGCAACACCTTTTTTTTTTTCCTTTTCCCACCAGTTCTGTTCTAATTCCTGGGGTTTTTGCCATGGAAACCAGAAAAAAAAACATAAAACATCACAAAATTTAAGGAATAATTGTCCATGAATATATGGGGAGCTCATGGAATTAGCCCCAAAAAATCTGTGGATTGCAATTTTTGACTTTGCTTTTTACTTTTTTTTTTTGCATTGACTTTGGTTGTCCTGTGAAACCCATCCACCTGTGGGACTGGTGGTAATTATGCATTAAGGTTATTAATGACTTATTTCTTCCTCACTCATCAACAGAAGTGGTCGGAAATCAAACTGTATCTCTGATTACCTTCAAAAACTCGTTGGCTCTCATGAGGAGGCACCTCCCCATCCATGAAATCGGGGCTTTCCCAGCCCACAAAACATGTTTTCCTTTGCAGTTGGCCAATGTTGTGTTAAAATCATGGAGGGAATAGGGATCCAAGTCCTGGGAGTCCATTTACCTGCTCAGGTTGGAAGGAAAAACATTTGGGAGTGAGAACATTCACCCTTGGGAAGCTGATGGGATGCCCTGGAACGAGCAGCAATTTTGGGAGGAAATAAAAAGGCTATTTAACATTTTTTACTAGCGGGTTTTAAACTTAAGGGGGAGATTTTTGAAGAAATCGAGGATTTAGTGAGGATTTAAAAATACCCCAGCTTGTTCTGGAGTGTTTAGGTTGCCATCACAAACCAGGTGATGATCCCTTGCTGTCCCTGTGTGGTGAGTGTCCAAAATCCTCCTGGGTTGGGTTAGCTCTGCCTTTTTCTTGCTCCAAAGCACATCCCAGTGCCAGTGGGCTGTGCCAGGCTTGGGGCAGGGCCTCTGTGGGGAGAGGACAGGAGGATAAAATGGATTCCCAGTTGTTGGTGTCATCTGTTCACTCTGGAAATGCCCTGGTGGGTTATTTAGAGGAGGTTCTTGGTCTTGATGTGTCTGGAATCCTTCTGGGTGCTTTGAAGGTCTGTGTGTGTGTTCCCACTCGTTCCTAAGGTGAGGAGAGAACCTGTCCCAAAATCCTGTGACCCTGGAATTGTCCCTCTGGTTCCAGGCTGGCCAGCAGCGCTGGTGGGAGCAGGAGATCTCCGTCAACGGGAACATCCAGAAGGGAGAGCTGATCACCTACAACCTCACCGAGCTCATCAAGCCAGAGGCCTACGAGGTCAGACTGACACCCATCACCAGATTTGGGGAGGGGGACTCCACGATTCGGGTCATCAAATACAGTGGTAAGAACTTTGGGCGTGCAAGGGGAGCGTTTTGGTGGTGTTTTGTTGGGGCTGAACGTTCCCAATCCCGAAATAATCCATCAACCATCATCCAGGAAGGAGGGGCGGGGTAGAACTGGGTAGAAATTAAAGCCTTCACCACTGGGAAGGTTCATAACAACAAAAAACAAACAGCCAGAAAACATTTGAACAGACAAAATGCAAAATCATAGCCAATTTTTTTGTGAAATAAAGGGAAAAATAGAGTAAATTAGTGTTGATTTCTAATAGCTCGTTTCGAGTTGGTTCTTACTTGGAACTCTTTGAAGGATGATGCATTTTGAAGAAAAATCCACAAAACAAACAGTCTGTAGTTGTCAAAACAGTGTTGTGATATCAAAATGCCTTTTTTTTCCCCTCAGAACGAGCACTAGGAAGAAGGTTTTATTTTACTGTGAATTATTTTACTGTGAATTATTTTACTGTGAATTGTGTTCTTTTAAAAAGCTGACTGTTTCTAGTCCCATGCAAGTTTCTGTAATGTATAAATTTATATGATATCTAACACAAAGGGCATTTACTCATTTTCCTCTGAAAGGTTACAAATCCCAAAGGTTTGTCCACTTGAATCTGACAAGAAAAAGAGAGTTTCTGGACATCCTTCCATGCAGTCTCCCAGTATTCCCAGGAATGAATTTCTCTGTTAAGCCCCTCAAAGTACCTTTCTCAGGGTATTTATTTAATGAATAACTGACTCTTTTGTTTGTTTGTTTTCCTGCTGTAAAAAGTGCAATGAAGGGCAGGAGGTACCTTGGAGAGGAGATTTCTCAGGGTGTGGAACTGGATGGGATTTAAGGTCCCTTCCAACCCAAACCATTCCATGATTCTTTCATGAGGAATGCTGCCAGTTCCACAGGGAAAAAGCCCTGTGGGCACAGGCCAAGTGTAGCTCCAGGAGCTGGATCCAGCACTGATTAGTGCTCCCAGAGAGCCCAAAGCAGGACATCCCACTCAGCAGAAGACCCAAAACCAACCTACACATCAAGACTTGCTTTCCAAAATCACTACTGGACAAAAGAGTGAACAAAGCTAAAAAAAAATGGAATGTCTGGTGCATCCCATTGCAACTCTTCGTGATCAGTGATGAGCTCAGCCCTCCTCCATCTCACCATCAGTTATTTTTATCACTGTTTTAATGTCAAGGGGAAAAAAAAAATCACATGAAGGCCTCTCAAATACCGATTGTAAAGGATGGAGGGGCCCATTTCACTGAGTGCCACATCTGCTGCTGATGGAAATGGGGGATTCTCAGGTTCCACCTGCCACAGGAAAGTGCTTGCAAAGTCCACATTTCCCAGAGCTCCCGAGGGCAAAACCTCAGCTAAAGAAAGGACTTGGAATAACAAACTCATGGAATGGTTTGGGCTGGAAGGGACTCAAGGCTCATCCCATTCCATCCTCTGCCGTGGGCAGGGACACCTTCCACTAGCCCAGGGTGCTCCAAGCCCTGTCCAACCTGGTCTTGGAAACTTCCAGGGATGGGAATAAACAGGAGAAACAAGGATGACTTGGTTTTAAATCTATGGACACAAAAATGAGGAGAAGATGGAGGCTCTGCTGCGGTGCCTGTGGGACTTTGGCTCCTTGTTGGACCCCTCTGCACTAATCAGTCCCTGTCTCCTGACACTGGTGGGAGTCTGGTCCCTTTGCACACACACAAGGGAAAGACTCAGAGCCTTCCCAAAAGTTGGGAACAGGAGCTTCACCCAGATATTTGGGGTTTCTCTGCAGCAAACCTGAATTCTCCCTGCTGGCTGTGATGGGGGTGATTGTGCCCTCACAAGCAGCCACTGCCCTCTCCCATGGACCCCAAAATTCCCCCCATGCCTTATGCCCTGACCAGTGCTCCCATAAGGAGGGAAAACCTGCCCTTTTGGTGCCTCAGTCCCTGCAGCTCCTTCCTGGTGGTGTCAGTATTTGGGCAGCTCTCCGGAGGTCGATTGAGGTCTGAGCTGGAGGTTTCACTGCAACACGCTGTGATTCCCGTTTCCAGCCCCTGCCTGGCAGGAAGAACATTCCCATGCAGCATAAAAGGCGTGTTTTGTCTCCTGCAAATGTCTCTGCTGCTCCCTGCCCCCGGTGCAGATGTGAACAGCACCCTGTGCTGAGGAGGTGCCAACACCAAACCCAGACACCCAGGAGGGGTGAAGAGGCTGCTTTTGGTGCTGACAAATTCCCAGCTTCACAAATCCTGAGCCAGATGCTCCCCAAAGAGTGAAACCCACGGTGACTTCCCTTTGAGGAGGGATCCCAGAGCCACTGAAGCTTTGTGTGCTTAAAATCCCCATTTTTCCCTCCCTGAGTGGTGCCAGCAAAGTGTTCCCAGGCTGGGTTATGGGTGCTATGGCTCCAGCTGGAAAATAATGATCTCACACACCTTATCATAGGGCAAATCCAGTGGTTATCAGCTGAAAAGCTGGAATCTTAGAGAAGCAGTCAGTGGGCTGGGGGGATGCACAGCACCTGACCCACAGCAGTGTGAGGAGTCATCCTGTCCAGGCAACAAAAGGCAGCAGGAGAATGTTCCTGAAAAGAATTAAGAGCTTTTTTTTTACATTTTTCTCCCATTATCCACTTTTTTTAAGTTGTGAGACCTCAGGCCAGGAGGGCAGCATTTGAATTTTCCTGTGTTCAGTGGGATTTGGGGCGAGTGTGTCCCTGCGTGTTCAGTTTGGAGCAGCACTGCAGGACTGGCCTCCAGCAGTGCCACTCCTCCTTCCTCGCCCCACCCCTTCAGGAATTCTCTTTTTGGAGAGCCAGGACCCAGGGAATTGTCACAGAATCCTGGAATCCATAATGGATTGGGTTAAAGGGTTTTAATGACCATCTTCTTCCAAATCTCTGCCCACCTTCCACTGGACCAGGTCGTTCCAAGCTCCACCCAACCTGGCCTTGGAGACTTCCCAGCCTCTCTGTGCAGCCTTTTTGTTGCTCCATCACCCTCGGGGTGAGAAGGTTCATTTATCAGGTTTGAAATGCCCTGGTGGATTGGTATTTTTTGAGGATTCCCACCGCAAACATCTTTTTTTGCCTCGTTTTTCTTGGAACTCTCGGCAGCCTAATAGGATTTCACCCCATCTTGAGGAAATGCAGCCTGTGGGGAAAGCAGATCAGACACTGTGTGATGAGAGAGGCTACAAATGTGGCTTTTGCATTGAAGAAATGCATTCACTTTCCCAGCCAAGCCTGATTTCTGAGCAAATTGAGGATAAATGGACCGTGCACTGCCCAGGTTTTACTCTGACAGCTTAAGGAGGATGAACTGGAGTCGGTGCCACACAGAAGTGATTTCTGTAGGGCCATTATGAAGTGTGGAAGGATCAACAGGACATTTCTGGAGCGTTCATTGTGTTTGTTGCTTATTCAAAAGGAAAAGGCTTCTCCAGGTTTTTTCCACCCTCTGGACGTGCCCATATCCCTCCAGTGGCTTTAAAACTGCTCCAGTTACACTTTAAGATGAGGTGTCTTAGCCTGTAGACCACTTAAGTAAAGCCACATGAATCCTACCTGTGAGCTCAGGTTTATGGGGTCACACAGCTTCGGATGTGAAATTGCCTTGAAAATTTGGAAATGACCACGGAAGTTGCTGATGTATAAAAATAACACAGAGAAATAACAGCTCCCGATGCTTTGCCCACCTGAATTCCCCAAACAGGGAGACTATTAAAGCAGGGAAACCTCAGTAATTAGTTTTTGGTGCATCTCCTGCCATCCCAAGCAGGAGCTGTAAATACAAAATAAAACCTCTGCAGCTTCCAGTGCCGTGAATCAAAAACTCCACCCGTGGCACAGGGATTTCCCAGGCAAATCCCGAGCCAACCATGAATTATTCTCTGCTCTGCACATGGAAGGACGGGAGAAAAGAGCAATTCTCACAGTGGGAGTGACACTGATAATCCCAGCCAAACATCACTTGGCAAATTCTTCGGGAGCTCCATGTGTTACTGTGCTGTGAGCACAGTCTGTCAAGGAAACACAAGCAGGGCAGCTGGAGGAGCTCTAATCAGCGTTTTGGAGGGTAATTCAAAGCAGAGATGGCTCAGAGTAACAGCAGGTACATCCTGGAGTAGCAGTTTCAACGTCATCTCCGTCACTTTATGTCAATCCGTGTCAGCTGTTTGATGTGATCTGCCTGTAAAGCCTCATTAAAACTTCAGTGTGTGAGGTGGAAACACTAAAGCTGATTTTTTTTTGATGTGCACTTAAATATTTTTAAAGCTCACCAGTGATTGAAGAGGTTGTGTTAACTCCCTTATGTTAATAATAGTTTATTTTAAATGTTAAAAAAATGTCAGTGATGGTGATGTTCATACTCTGATGGGATGGAGAGTTGGCCTCTTGCAACAGCAGCTGGTAGATCATGGAATCATGGAATATCCTGAGTGGGAAGGGACCTACAGGGATCACCCAGTCCAACCCCTGGCCCTGCCCAGGACACCCCAACAATCCCCCCTGTGCCCCAGAGGATCATCCCAACCCTCCTGGAGCTCTGGCAGCCTTGGGGCTGTGCCCACTGCCCTGGGGAGCCTGTTCAGTGCCAACCACCCCCTGGGGGAAGAGCCTTGTCCTGAGATCCAACCTGAGCCTGCCCTGGCACAGCTCCAGCCCTTCCCTGGGTGCTGTCCCTGTCACACTGATGATGATGATGATGATGATGATGATGATGATGATGATGATGATTTCTATCCACAGATGATGGTGAGCAGTTGCTTTGTGGTCCAGCTCGCTTGTTTTCATATGAGTTTTAGTCACAGCCCAGATTCTGGATGAAAGAAAAGTATATATTTGTGGTTATTATTGACTGCTGTTGTTATTATTATCATCATCATCATCCTGTTTCTAGCCCCAGAAAAAGAAACTGGTACCAAACAGTGCCTAAATGATAATATTTATAAGTTTGCACTGACACTCATTTCCAGTCTGATCCAGCATTATCAAAAGTAAGGGAGAATAATTGCTGTAATGGGAGGAAATAAGTCTTGTCCATGTGAAGCACCGATATTTGCAGATAATGTTGCTTTTCCTGTGCCAGCCAGGTGCTCAGGGGTGTGGATTTTGATCTTGATTAACCCAGCTGCTGGTTGTAATTACCACAATAAACCAGTTTCCAGTGGTTACCAAGCAGAGCAGCTGAACACCTCACTTGTTTCTGCTCATCCCTTTATCACAGAACCCAGGAAGGGCTTGAGTTGGGTGGGACCTTAAAGCCCATCTCATTCCACCCCTGCTATGGGGAAGGGAACAACAGGAAATTTAGGATAATCTGTGTTTTGAGGAATCAGATTTTTTTCTTTCTGCTCATTTTATTTTTGCTTTGTTTTGCAGCTCCGGTGAATCCTCATCTACGTGAGTATTTCTTTATCCTTTTATCTTTCACGTGTGTGAAGAGCTGTCCTTGCATTTAAAAAGTAAATTATAAGTATTTCCCTCTCAGTTGCATCCCGTGGATGGCAGGAACTGCTTTAGTGCTGTGGCAGAGCTGGGCTGGCAGCTGAGGGTGTCATTTGTCATTCCTCTGCTCCCATCAGGGGGATAAAGGAAGGGAAGTTCTGTGAGAGCAACTAAACCACCCTGCCATGGGCAGGGACACCTTCCCCTAGCCCAGGGTGCTCCAACCTGGCCTTGGACACTTCCAGGGATTCAGGGGCAGCCACAGCTTCTCTGCCCAACCTGTGCCAGGGCCTGCCCACCCTCCCAGCCAGCAATTCCTGCCCAATATCTGATCTAAATCTACCCCTTTTCAGCTCAAGGTTCTGTCCCTCTTTCCTTATCCCAAATCCCTCTCCAGCTTTCCTGGAGCCCCTTCAGGCCCTGGAAGGGGCTCTCAGGTCACCCTGAGCCTCCTCTTGTGGTTCTTGAGTTGCTCTCGTGCCTTCAGGGGCGGTCAGTGCTCATCTGCAGCTCTGAGACAAAAAGAAGGGTGTTGTTTCACACAGAGCACAGAGGAGCCTGGGACCTCACTGCACAGTCAGATGTGGAGACCAAGAGTGGAACTTGGGGCTCCCCAAACTCTCAGGAAACATCTCAGGCAGGACTGGGAACTCAAACTCTGTCTGCAGTGATGTGCTGGTGCTCGGGCACGGGGATGTCACAGCGTGGAAATGGCTCCTCTCACACTTTGTTCCTCCACTTTTCCCTGGGCACCAAATCCCCACCAATGGCCCAGGCAGGACACTGGGCTGGAGCTTTAGGACATCCCAGTAAAACCACCCCATTCCTGCCAGTCCTCATTTGTCTACTTCATGATTTTCTTCTACACCACAGCGAATTCATGTTTTGCTGTCACAGCGTATTCTGCCAAGAGTCTTCATTTTAATAAGCCAAAATATGCCAAAATTTTGTTTATTTATTTATTAATAATTTACTATTAAAGTTTTTATTTTAATACTCCAAAAATATTCCTACTTAGGAAGTGGGGTTCAGTCTCCCGTTATTCCTGTAGGGAAGCACAATCAGACCAGGACTGGGCTGTGTGAGCCTTTGTCTCCATCTCAGACTCCACAGCTAAGCTCTTCTGTAAATTTTAAACCTATTTGCAGAAGATCTTGTCCAGCACGTTAATAATCAATCAGGGCTTAGTTCAAAGCTCCCAGGAGCTGGAGGAACCACTCCCATGGACTTCAAGGAGCAGTGGATGAGGCTCTTGCTGATTAACATATTAGATATCTCCTCTGTGATGTTAAGAAGAAATGAGTTGCAGTCCCGAGTGCTTCACGCTGCCCTGTGATTTTTAAGATCTCAAACTAATTTTTAGGATGTCTCTGGAGCTCCTGTGGGCTCGTGGTGGAATGTGGGTGGCATCTGACTGGCCCTGGAAATCGGGACTGTGTGATTTCAAGGGAGTGCTGGGAAGGTTTGTGCACCCAGAGCACGGGGTACCCGGGGTTGCTCCTTCCAGCTGACCAAACACAGGGCAAAATTTGGCTCTGCTTGTTGTCCCCAAAGATTTTTTTTTTTTTTTTGAGTGAAATCCTTTGCCAGGAAGGAAATCTTGGGCTGCACATGGGTTCAAACCTCGTACAATTGGATGTCCCACGTGAATTATGGAAGGGATTTGATGCTGGAGAGTCAAACCCAGCTTGAGTTTTATGGAACAGATGCCAAAAATTCGTAGTGCAATGAGGGTTTCACCTTGAGAGCAGGGTCAGATTTTGCCCTACTTGGCAGTGAAATTATTAATAACCTGAATCCACTCCCAGAGCTGCCACGTGCTTTGACAGAAGTTGACCATTGTCATTAATGTTAATTAGCACCATCATTAGTGCCGTGGCTGGAGCACCCCTGGGTGCTTGGGAAGGGGTGGTTCTTCCCCCTGCCCGCTAATTGAGCAGATCAACACCATCCAACTCTGTTTCAATGCTGCTGTTTCTTGCTTAAGAAAAGTGTTGAGTTAAACCTGAGGAGCTCTTCCCCATTTTTATTCTCCTGTCATGTTTTAAGGAGTGTTTAGTGCCAAGAACATTCAGCACTAACCTTTCCCAGTGTATTCCACATGAAACCAGTGTTTGCCTGTTAAATAAATGGCAAACTTTGACTCCTTTTTTTTTTTTTCCCCCATCTGGCCTGAATATTTTTTTTTTCTTTAACCTGAACAAAAAAAAAATCTTTTGTTCTGCTGATGTGGAATTTCTTAGTGAAACTCTGAGGGCACGGTATGACACACCAAGGCTTTTAAGGTGCTGGAGGGGCAGTGGAGAAGCTGCTGAATGGCTGAAAATCCTTTGTGTTGATCCCCTTTGCTGCAGGACTGGAGCTGGGAGTCAGGATTTTCTCCTGCACTTACTGTCTGGCCTTTTCATTTCATCCCACTGTGTAGAAACAGCAACTTCCTGCTGTAGGAAGGGGTTGTGTGAGTGGAGGGGGAAGCAAATGCACAAAATAAGTGTAAACCAAGAGAATTTAGGAACTCCAGTTGTGTAAAAAGTGTTCCTGGGGATGAGAGGCCCCAGCTGGCACCTTGTTCGGAGCTTCCCCCGAGTCCTGGAGTCTTCCAAGAGCTTTGGCAGGGTCTTGGCATTCCCTTCCTGGAGCTGGGATACAGGTGGAGATGTTGCTCTGCATCTACTCACGTGCTTCTCTCTGGAGGGATTTGGGATGTAATCATAGAATAAAATCATCACAGGATGCTTTGGATTGGTGGGACCTCAAAGCCCACCCAGTGCCACCCCTGCTATGGGCAGGGACACCTCCCACCAGCCCAGGGTGCTCCAACCTGGCCTTGGACACTTCCAGGGATCCAGGGGCAGCCACAGCTTCTCTGGGCAACCTGTGCCAGGGTCTCACCACCCTCTCAGCGAGAAATTCCTTCCCAATATCCCATCTAACTCTATCCTCCTTCATTTTAAAGCCCTTCTCCCTTGTCCTGTCACTCCATGCCCTCCAGTGCTGCTCTTTCCCCTCAGCAACGCTCTTGGTGGGGCTCCTCCACTGAGTGATTTTTTTTACATTGCCCCTTTGTCCTGAAATCATTTAAATCCTCAAAACTTTTAAATTTCATTTAAATCCTTTAAATCCTTAAAATTCAGGATTCAGCATTCCCTGTTTCCAGACCCAAACCAAGGTCCTAATACTGGCTGCCCATCATGTAGTTGTCACACAACCAGCGATAACCAAATCCCAGCTCTCAGCCCTCCCTGCCAGGTAAGGAACTGTGCTTTAGGAAAGGAATTCTCCTGGAGGATCTAAAAATGATGAAGGATTTACTGAGAAATCAAATCAATCTCCTTGAGGTGCTGATGACCAAGGGAATTTCTGGGATCTGCCTTTGTGTGAGAACTTGGTTTTATGGGGTTGTGTTTTACACTGACTGTTCTGGAGAGGTGCAGGATCCCAGGATGGGTCAGGCTGGAAGGGCCCACAGTGTCCCACCTGGTGCCACCTCCCTGCTCCAGCAGGGCCATCCCAGAGCACATGGATTGTGTCCAGAGGGCTCTGGAATATCCCCAGGGAGGAGACTCCCCCCTGTCTGGCCAATCTGCTCAGGGCTGGGTCCCTGCCCAGCCAAGAAGTTCTTCCTCCTGTGCAGGTGGAACTTGCTGGGCATCAGTTCCTGCCCGTGGCTCTTGTGCCATTGCTGGGCCCCCCCGAGCAGAGCCTGGGCCATCCTCTGCCCCCTCCCTGCAGGCCCTGCCAGCCCTTGGGGAGGTGCCCTCTGGGTGTCCCCTCTGGAGCCTGAACAGCCCCAGCTCCCTCAGGGATGCTCCAGTTCCTTCATCATCTCCATAGGAGAATCATCCACCAGGAGCTCCGAGTTTTCCTTGTCCAGAGGAGCCCAGAGCTGGACCCAGCACTCCAGATGTGCCTCCCAGGGCTGAGCAGAGGGGCTGGATCCCCTCCCTGACCTGTTGGCAACCCTCTTCCTAAAGCCCCTCAGGATCCCATTGGCTTTCTTTGGACAGGCAGCAGCAGAATAAGACTTGGAAATCATTCCTCAAGCACTTTGTGGTTTGGAATGGATTTTTTCCAGCCCACTTTCAAGCCTGCACCATCACCTGAGTGTAACTAAGCCTCAGCCCAAGGTTCTGGCTTAGCAGTACGAGCCCAAGCTAAGCCCCAGGTCCCTCTGTCCTCACTGATTACCAGGGAAGCTGCAGTGGCTTAAGTGGATTTATAGTTTGGATTTATAGTTCCCCAAACCCCCAAACCTGCAAACATTTATCCACCTTCTCAGTGTAACAGAGATAAATAATCCCCCAGTGCTGGGTGTTTGAGTTGCTCAGAACAATGAATATAAATTGCCCCCCTCTCAGACAGGCCAGGGCTGGCACTGTGTGCAGGCAGCTGCTTCTCCCAGGAGAAGGGAGATTTCCTTCTTTTCCCAGATAAATCAATTGGCTTTGCTGGAAGAGCAAACTCAGCAGGAATTGTTCATGCACACGAAATTAGGCTTTTGCAGGTTTTGCTACGTGGGGCCCTTATTTTGCTCTGAAAGGAGAGCTTGAACCTCCAAGTTTTGATTTATTTTGATTCCTAAATGCCTGTCAGGAGGAATTTCTCATCCCCTGGTGACCCAGCAGGTCAGAGCACTTCCCTGGATCCTCTCTTCCATGCAGGAGAGGATCCCAGTGATCCTTCCTGGGCTTCTTGGTGACTTTTAATTCTTCAGACCTGCACTTTTACCACCAGCACAGAATTGCTGATGGAAGCACAGGAGGTGTCCTCAGGATGGGATACAGTCACCTGTCCTGCCCACACAGGTGCAGATAGACCTAAACCTTTTTTCCAGGTATTTCTCTGTTTGATTAAAGTATTCCAGTGATGGGAACCCAATGTTTTTCCAGAGCAGTGCATCCATGTGCTGCACTGTCCTGATTTTTAGGGCTGTTCTTCACGTCAATCCTAAAGCTCCTTTGCTCTCCTTTTAGCCCCAACTTCCTTTCCCACCCCTACTGAAATCAAGGATAGTTTAGGAAATGCCACTTGGAGATAATATTTAGATTTTTATCTTTGAATCCCTAAACAAAAATAATCAATTTCCCACTTTCCCCCCATGGTTCATGTTTTATGGACGTGGTCCCTGTTCTTCCCAGCTTTTTAGAAATGCAGCTGGGTAAGAAGAAACAGCACCTCTAAAATGTATAAACATGTACATTTGTGTATAAAATTTGTGTTTAAAACTGAATAAATATATAACTTTGCATCTGAAATTGTATAAATACATAAATGTCTAAATGTTTACCCTGCATGTATAAACCTGACTACGAGAGGACGAGCTGTGCAATAAGATTTAAATATAATTTCAAGTAGCACCAGCACAGATGGATGATATTTTGTTTGATTTCTGTTTTGTTGAGGTTTCTGCGAAAGAAAATGACATTAAACACTGGAAACTGATCGAAAATCAAAATACATGTATTTGTATTCACAAATGCTCCTTTTTGCTGTTACTGAGCATCATCCCGACATGTTCATTATAACTAACGAGGGCTGGAGGAACAGCTTTGGCCACTGAATTCCTGCTCTTTGCTGTGTTGGCAGGAGAGTTCCACTGTGGCTTCGAGGATGGCAACATTTGCCTCTTCACTCAAGATGACACAGACAACTTTGACTGGACGAAGCAAAGCACTGCCACGAGGGACACCAAGTACACCCCCAACACGGGGCCCAACGCCGACAGGACGGGCTCCAAGGAAGGTGGGTGAGATCCTGCTGCTCCTGCCGGGCTGACAGTGGGAGCAGGGCTGCTCCTGGGGGGCTCCAGGATGGCCAGGTCAGCCCTTTGCTGATTGTGGAATGGTGGGATGGTTTGGGTTGGAAGGGACCTCAAAGCCCATCCAGTTCCTCCCCTCTGCTCCCACCTTCAGTCAGAGCTGCCTCAGCATCCTTGGGCTGGGGTATTTTATGGATTATTCTGGGTCAGGCTCAAAGTTGGTGGTAAGTTTACCTGGATTTAAAAGTATTTTATTATAGAATCCAAGGATGGTCTGGCTTGGAAGGGACCTTAAGGCCAATCTTTTCCAAACCCCAGACACCTTCCACCAGCCCAGGTTGCTCCAAGCCCCATCCAACCTGGCCTTGGACACTTCCAGGGATCCAGGGGCAGCCACAGCTTCTCTGGGAATTCCATCCCGGGCCCTCACCACCTTCACAGCCAAGAACTCCTTCCCAATATCCCATCTAGCCCTGCCCTCCTTCAATTTACAGCCACTGCCCTCGTCCTGTCCCTCCAGGCCTTGTCCCATGGCCTTCTCCAGATTTCCTGGAGCCCCTTTCAGGTACTGGAAGGTGCTCTGAGGTCACACCAAGAATAATCATCCTTCAAGGGCTCCCAGAAGAAATTCCCAGTGCTGAGGTGTGTGCCAGGTCCCAAAGCACACCCCGGAATGGTGCCATTAACCACCTTGCCTTGTTTCTGTTGTGCCATTTTCCAAGTGAATCCTTTCACATTATAGCCTGCTGGGGAGATCTCCTGGCTCATCTGCAAATGTTCCTCTGCTCTATGTCATTTAAATCCTAACTTGGACTCTCTCAGCCTGTCACAACCAGGTGATTTTTCACCCCATTTTTGCTTTGGGTGTTGTTAAGATGTGCAGTTTTCCATCTGCTCGCCCCTGTTAACGTGGATTTCCACTGCACTCTGTGTTTACATTGAAAAGTCAGGCACTTTGTGCCGAATTTTTCAAACACTGCAGTAACTCAGGTTATTTTATGCCCCTGTTTGCACAACCAAACAGGAAACAAAACCCTTCCTGCATCACATTCACTCGGGTGGGTTAAATAAATAGAACCTCTGTGGTTTGCACGGTCCAGGAACACAATAAATGAATATTTTCTTCGTTGCGATTGACAGGGCCAGTGGAAAATATTCCTTGAAAGGTTTCCATCGGGATATTTTCCCTTTATTTTACAAGTCACCCCCACTCACTGTTCACAGGGACAAATTGCCACCTCGGCACTGCAGGCTGAACACCCCTCATAAAGATCTTTTTCATTAGCACATTACATGGGTTTGGAGTTGTTTTCCAGGACTGACCTGCCGGTTTGGATTTCAGCTTCCACGGAAAACGCGATTTTGAATCAGCTGCAGGAAACACACGAGCTGAATGCAAGGAAACCTGCAGGAACACGGCCCAGAAGCCACGCGGTGGCAGATGGGTGGGAAAAGTTAACGAAGCTGCTGGGTTAATTAATCAAATCCCACCGTGAGCTGCACTGGGAGGGCGTGGGAGATCCCAACCTAACGCTTCCCATGTGGATTTTCCCCCCAGGTTTCTACATGTACATCGAGACGTCCCGGCCCAGGCTGGAGGGGGAGAAGGCCAGGCTCGTCAGTCCCGTCTTCAGCGTCGCTCCCAAAAACCCCTACGGAGCCACCAGCACGGCCTATTGCTTCAGCTTCTACTATCACATGTATGGACAGCACATAGGTGAGAGAAAGCCAGGGACCTGTGGGGACAGACCTGCGGGAAAACACCGGCAAAGGGGCCTCTTGGGGGAAGGGAAAGCGTGGGAGGAGTCCCGACACCCTCCGGGGCTGCTGGCAACTTAAAAGAGGGGCCTGAGAGCGTCCAAATTGTAGCAAAATTCCACTTTCCACTGGTCAGGAACTCACAGGAGCACCTCTGGCAGCTGGGAAGGGTTTGCTGCATGAGTCAGGTTTCGAGTAGGAAGTTTTCCACATTATTGCAAAATTCCAATTTCCATTAATTATGAACATTACAGGAGCCCTCTTATATCTGGGAAGCATTTCCTGCGTGAATGAGGTATTAAACAGGGGATTTTCCAAACTATTGCAAAACTCTAGTTTCCACTGATCAGGAGCTCACAGAAGCCCCTCTTAGAGCTGGGAAGAGTTTCCTACATGAATGAGGTTTTAAACGGGGAATTTTCCATGTTGTTGCAAAATCCCAATTTCCACCATTCAGGAGCTCATAGGAGCTCCTTTTACAGCTTTTCCTGCATGAATGAGGTTTTGAGGAAGGAATTTTCCATATTGTTGCAAAATCCCAATTTCCACTGATCAGGAACTCACAGGAGCCCCTCTGGCAGCTGGGAAGTGTTTCCTGCATGAGTCAGGTTTCGAGTAGGAAATTTTCCAAATTATTGCAAAATTCCAATTTCTGAATTATTGAAAAATTCCAATTTCCATTAATCATGAACATACGGGAGTCCCTCTTATATCTGGGAAGTGTTTCCTGCATGAATGAGGTATTAAACAGGGAATTTTCCATATTGTTGCAAAATCCCAATTTCCACTGATCAGGAACTCACAGGAGCCCCTTTTACAGCTGGGAAGTGTTTCCTGAATGAGGTTTTGAGTAGGAAACTTTCCAAATTATTGCAAAATTCCGATTTCCATTAATCACGAACACACAGGAGCCCCTCTTATATCTGTTAAGAGTTTCCTACCTGAGTGAGGTTTTGAGCAGGGAGTTTTCCAAATTGTAGCAAAATTCCAATTTCCTCTGATCAGGAACTCACAGGAGCCCCTCTGACAGCTGGGGAGAGCTTCCCACATGAAAGAGGTTATGAGCAGGGAATTTTCCAAATTACTGCAAAATCCCAATTTCCATTAATCACGAACACACAGGAGCCCCTCTTATATCTGGGAAATTTCCTGCAGGAGCGAGGTTTTGAGCAGGGAATTTCAGAGCCTGGAAAGACAGAATGTGGCGTTAGCAAGGGCTTTTCTTGCTGTGCAGGAGTGTTTTGAGTCATTCCTGACTGAACTGAGGAGCAGGGAGGCAGCAGCACGTTCCTCCCGGGCTGGCTCCCCGTGTGCTGCAGCAGCTCATTTTCCCCTGTCCGAGTCAGGAACGATTTGCTCACGAGCCGTAGAAATCCCTGGTTTTTTTCAAGGGGTATCTCTACGTCTATTTTTAGTCCCAGCTCTTTCAACACTCACAGCTTTCATTTCTTCCCGTGGTCTGAAAGCAAAAATAAAAAAACCTGGGGGAAAATATAAAAGTCTAAAGTGGAGACAACCAATTTTTCCGAGTCCTCAAAATCACCGTGGGGTGCTCGGGGTGTCAAGAGCCTTTCCAGAGTCAAACTGACCTGACTGGGTGGATTTTTATATAAATGTCAAGGGCAAACCCATCCTCCCAGAGCAGTCTGGTGGTGGCTCTGTCAGAGCTCCTCCTGCCCCCAGGCTGAGCTCGGATTTTAAACGGAGCAGACAAGTTCACTTGTGGGTTTGTTCTGTTCTCCTGCGCTGTGAGAAGGTGGATGCGGTCCCAGGTTGGAATTCTCCTGGCTCTGGGTTGCAGCAGGAGCTGAGGTTTTATTGGAAGGGAGTGATTGAGCCTGACATGCTTAGGGAAAATATGTAAACTGCTTCATATGGGCATATACAGGTGGAGTTCTGGTTAAATTTTAGTCATATTCTGGTCAGATTCTGTTAAATTCTGGTCAGATTCTGGCTGAATTCTGGTCATATTTTTGTTGTACTCTGGGTACATTCTGGTTGCATTCTGGTCGTATTTTGGTTAGATTCTTGTTGAATTCTGGTCATATTCTGCTTAAATTCCTGTCACATTTTGGTTAAATTCTGGTCACATTCTGGTCATATTCGGGTCGAATTCTGGTCGTCTCCTGATCAAATTCTGGTAAATTCTGGTCCTACCAGCCTCTTTCTGGTATATGACCACAAAGAGCAAATTCAGAACATAAAGGGGCCAAGAGAGTTCCTGGAACACCTGATAAAGTATTTGAGTTTTAAAGTAAAGGGTTGGGACAAAGTATAAGCAAAACAGGCACTGAGGACGAAGTCTGTCCACAAACCAGTGATTTTGGGTGTGATTTGGGGTACTTTTCCTGCATTACCTTTTCAGTAATATCTATCTTTAGCTTTCTTTGCTGAGATCACCTTTTTCCTGTTGAAAAGGAAGGGTCCCCTTGAAAGGAACCTTAAAGCCCATCTTGTTCCACCTCCTGCCATGGGCAGGGACAGCTTCCACTAGAACTGCTTCCTCAGAGCCCCATCCAGCCTTTGTATAAAATTACACATTATTCTGTCTTCAAGGAGCAAACTGACAGAAAAATAGTGAATTAACACCCTCAACCATGTGTTTGATTGCTTAATTCGAAATTTGAATCCCTCAGAATGACAAAACCAAGTGAAACACGTGAAATAAATGATGAAGTCAGCAAACACAGAAACCATTTTGGTTGGCCAGAGGTGGAATCTGTCCCTGATGTTGTTCCCATGAGGATCATGAAAAGGAAAACCTAATGAGGGATGCAATCTTAAGATTTCAGTGCTTTAAGCACAGGGTTGTGAAGAGTTGTAGCAATGAGGCAACAGCTGGAGTGAGGTTTTAAAGGTTTGTGGTCTTAGAAACCACTTTTTCCAAAATCCAGTTATGCCTGGCCCTGCAAACCTGCTTTAATCTGCCATGCCTGCAGCAGGGGGTTGAAGGGGATGATCTCCAGAGGTGCCTCCAGCCTCAGTGAGCCTGGGAGAAATAGTTAATTTGCAACAGATTTTTTCAGAGTTAGATTTTATTAAGGATTAATCCCCGGTGTGAATAATTCTAAATCTCACTGCTGGAACAGACTGACTGTTTTATCATGAGCTCTTAGAAGCCTGGACCCTTCACTGGGCTCTGAAATTTGCAGCCAGCGTGTAGAAGGTCCTCCTTAGTGCCAGTCAGGGCAGCTGGTGGCATTCCCAGCTCATGGATCTATCCACAGGAGCAGGGTGGGAGCTGCTAAATGAGGCTTTGTATGTCATAGAAGCACGGAGTGGTTTGGGTATGGAAAGGATCTTAAAGCTCATCTTGTTCCGTGGGCAGGGACACCTTCCATCAGCCCAGGCTGCTCCAGCCTGGCCTTGGACACTTCCAGGGATCCAGGGGCAGCCACAGCTTCTCTGGGCAACCTGGGCCAGGGCCTGCCCACCCTCCCAGCCAGCAATTCCTTCCTAATATCTAATTTCTGATCTAATAGATGATCTCTCTGCTGTAGGATCAATAAGGTTTCCAAGCAGCTTTAGGGTTATTATTCCTGTGTCTCAGGCTGGGAGAGCTGGAGGGGGGTCCACCTGGAAAAGAGATGGCTCCAGGGAGACCTAATTGGGACCCTCCAGGACCTCAGGAA
This sequence comes from Myiozetetes cayanensis, assembly GCF_022539395.1. Taxonomy (NCBI): domain Eukaryota; kingdom Metazoa; phylum Chordata; class Aves; order Passeriformes; family Tyrannidae; genus Myiozetetes; species Myiozetetes cayanensis. The sequence goes on along the minus strand of NW_026087853.1, from coordinate 63,011,254 downwards.
GCCAACAGGAAATGTGGAGAGAGAATCTTTACAGGGGCCTGGAGTCACAGGACACAGGGAGTGGCTTCCCACTGCCAGAGGGCAGAGTTAGATGGGATATTGGGAAGGAATTGCTGGCTGGGAGGGTGGGCAGGCCCTGGCACAGGTTGGGCAGAGAAGCTGTGGCTGCCCCTGTATCCCTGGAAGTGTCCAAGGCCAGGCTGGAGCAGCCTGGGCTGGTGGAAGGTGTCCCTGCCCATGGCAGGGGATTGCAAACTGATGATCTTTAAAGGTCCCTTCCAACCCAAACCATCCTGTGATTATAATATAATATAGTTAGTATAATATATAGAGATATAAATATAAATATAAATATAAATGTAAATGTTTGGGAGAGGGATGATGCCCAGCAGCCTCTCCAGCCCAGCCCAGCCCTGTGTCATCCCCCAGCCTGAGCTGCAGGGAACCCTCCCGAGCGTTCCCTTGGCAAACCCTTTTCTGGTTTAGGTCTCTTCCTTTCCTCTGCCCCTCCCCTGCATTCCCAAGCTGGAATTCCACAGTGGGAGCTCCCCCAGGGAAGATGTGAGGCCTCATTCCAGGCTCCCTGGTGAAGGAGCTGTGAGGTGAATATCTGCTGCTCCATGACATGGGGTTTTTGATGTTTTTCAAGGCTCCTGCTGGAAATAAGCAGTTCTCCTGAGCAGGAGCTGAGTCACTCGTGCAGCTGCCTCTGAGCTGAGGGCTTGCCTTGCAAATATATTTGTGTGAGCTTCCCAGCTGCCAGGCCAAGCCCCCTAAACAAAACCCTGCTCTTGTGTGAGCTGGACTGCCTGAACCTTCTCAGATCGAGGGAGGTGTGAGGATTTACAGAGCAAACAGAGGCACCACTGACCCTCACATGTCTGGAAACAACAACAACAGGGGGCAAATAGGACCAAACCCTCAGAATTATGGGAATTGCTGGCCCCTGACAAAGGAAATCAAGGTGTTTTCTGTCCCTCTGGTCCTACCAGCCCGTTTCTGGTAGATGACCATGAAGAGCAAATTCAGAATGCGAAAGGGCCAAGAGTGTTTCTAGAACACCTGATAAAGTATTTGGGTTGTAAAGTAAATGGTTGGGATAAAGTGTAAGAAAAACAGGCCCTGAGGATGAAGTCTGTCCACAAACCAGTGATTTTGGGTGTGACATCAGGATTTACAGAGAACAAAGAGGCACTGCTGCCCCACACATCTGAAAACAACAACAGTGGGCAAATAGGACCAAAATCTCCAAACTCTGGGAATTATTGACCCCTGATAAAGGAAAAATCTATATGAATAAATGAAATCTCCTACCTGTTGTAAGGAACAAATAATGTCAGTAATGTCATGGTCAGCAGTGGGGCAAGACACAGCTCTGGGGGGTTTTACTGCACAGTGAAGGACTTTTCTGAGTGTATTTTAACTCAGAGGGCGTTGTTGTCCTTCAGAAATACTCCTTGGCAGCGGTAAGGGCTTCACATCGATGTCTGAGGCAGATCTGCCAGGCTCTGGGGCACTCCAGGGGCCTAAAGATGTGCTGAAGAAACAGGAAGCTGAACAGTTTTTATCATAGAATCACAAAATCCTAGAAGGTTTGGGTTGGAAGGGACCTTAAAGATCATCTAGATATGGGCAGGGAGACCTTCCACTATGCCAGGTTGTTCCAAGCCCTGTCCAGCCTGGCCTTGGACACTTCCAGGGATGGGGCAAAACCTGAACCATGAGCCCAACTTCCTCTCCAAGCGTTTTTCCTGGCTGGAGTTTTTGGTGGCCACTGAATTTCCCCCAAGCTCAAGAAATAATGTCCTTTTCTGGTGCCTCATTTCCAAAGAAACACCCCACTTCTAATAAAGAAATCATTATTATGATCTCAACTGCCCTTCCAGCCCCTTTAAATGGGACACACATTCCAGGACTTATGAAGATGAGAGGACTGAGAGGTAAAAACGGAAGTTGAAAAGGTTTTGAAAATATGACAAGAAACCCTCCCCAGCTGCTCAGACCCAGAAAAAACTGGGAATGGGGGAGAGGAGGGGACCCTGCTGTGCCCACCTTCCGTGGGGCAGCCTGACCAACTGCACATCTCCTGTTTTCCAGGAAGCCTGAACGTTTACCTGAGGCTGAAAGGTCAGACTGCAATAGAGAACCCCCTGTGGTCCTCGAGTGGGAATAAAGGCCAGCACTGGAACCAAGCCCGTGTGAACATCAACCCCCCCACCTCATTCCAGGTAACACCTCCAGCTCTGGGAACGGGAGCAGCCGATTTTGGAGGTTTGGGAGGAGGGGAATGTGCCCTCTGGCCCTTCCCTTCTGACCCAGCTTCTCGCAGCTTCTCCTCACCTCTGAAAGCTGCTTTGTGTCCAGATAATTGCTCTGTGAGCACCAGGAGCTCAGCAGTGCCACGAAGAGCACAGCAGCTCTTTGCTTGCAGGCAAAATATCCCTCAGCTTCCAGGAGAGGCTGGTGGTGGTGGAAAACATGGTTTCATTTCAGAAGATTCAACTGCTCGCTGTGAGAAATTATTTAGGGCCCGTGCAGAGCGCCTGTGTTAAAGGTCTGTGGAAATGAGTGTGTTTTGTGCAGAAAGAGGGGTGATTTGAGAGCCTTTGCTGGGAGGCAGCAAAGCTTCTGTGCTGCCCACCCAGAGCCCCCCGTGAAGGAGGCACGGGCGAGCTGTCTGACAGCTTCTCACACGTGTCATGTTTGGTTTGACAGCGAGATGCTGATAGTCTGTTACAGGCAGTTCTCATCCACCCTCAGAGCTGTCTGCAACTGGAGCAGACCCAAAAAAAGCAGCTGCTGGGAGCAACCTTTGCGTGTGAGAGGTGGGAGCGTGGTCGTGGAACGCCGGAGCCACCAGCCCTGTGATGGGATGGGTCCTCTGTCCCCTCCCTGTCACCTCCAGGGTTTTGGGGAAAACAGCCACAGAATCCCAGACTGGTTTGGGTTGGAAGGGACCTCAAAGCCCATCCAGTGCCACCCCTTGCCATGGGCAGGGACACCTTCCACCAGCCCAGGGTGCTCCAAGCCCCATCCAGCCTGGCCTTGGAAAAGTCCCCCAGTGCAAGTCAAAACTCCCATATAAACATGAACTTTGGGATTCACCTTCTGGACAGTTCCTGGTTCTGACCCTGTGTTTTTATTTATAAATAAATGTGTAATTATTTATAAATAAAAGCTATAAATAAATGTACATTTATTTATGCATGAGAGGCATTGACAGGAGAGAAGTGGTTTGGCCCATGGGATTGCAAAGCATTGGATGGAGGGGAGTCAGAGGAAAACTGAAGGGGAGGGAATTGTGAAGTGTAGTGACACATGATAGAGAGCTGGGGGGTTCACCTGGAGAAGAGAAGGCTCCAGGGAGACCTGAGAGCCCCTTGCAGGGCATAAAGGGGCTCCAGGAGAGCTGGAGAGGGACTGGGGACAAGGGATGGAGGGACAGCACACAGGGAATGGCTTCCCACTGCCAGAGGGCAGGGAGAGATGGGATATTGGGAAGGAATTGCTGGCTGGGAGGGTGGGCAGGCCCTGGCACAGGTTGCCCAGAGAAGCTGTGGCTGCCCCTGGATCCCTGGAAGTGTCCAAGGCCAGGTTGGAGCAGCCTGGGCTGGTGGAAGGTGTCCCTGCCCATGGCAGGGGTGGCACTGGATGGGCTTTCAGGTCCTTCCAACCCAAACCATTCCAGGATTCTGTGACGTTTGAGGGGAAGAAAGAGGCAGAATTGGGACAGAGAGGAGGGATCTGAGTATTAAAGCACAAATGGGGTGAAGTCCAAGGAGCTGCTCAGAGTTGTTGAGTTTGGCACTGGTGAAGTCGGGATAAATCCAGGAAATCTGAACAGTGAAGGAGAGAGAATTGATTTCCTACCTGAACATAATAAATGGGAGGGAAGAGGTGGCTTTTGGAATGCTGTGCTGGAGCTGAGCAGGGCTGTTGGTGCTCCCTGTGAGTCTCTGTGTGAGCTCAGAGCCAGCCCAGGGGCTGTCCCAGCCTGAGACTCTCATTGTGCTGCAGCCCCAATTAATGATCAGCACTTAATTAATGACCCCTGACTGTGGGGGCTGATGGAGATGATGTTGAAGGAGGGTTTTTGGGATGTCCTGGGCAGGGCTAGGAGTTGGACTGGATGATCCTTGGGGGTTCTTTCCACCTCAGGACATCCCATGATTCCATTAATGGTTCTGTGATTCCATAAATGACTGGGGAAGCTGAAACCAAAGTGATTTGAGGGATCTGAGAGAGCTTCTGGAGACCCCAGGGGTCACTTCTGCAACTGGTTCACCTCCCTGGCATGCTTTGAACCCACGTTGTCACTCCCTGGATCTCCAAGTGGAGCTCCTCTCCTTGGCTGTTTTTCATCTTTTACCTTGTTGTGTTTAAAGGCTTCAGCATAAAATGAATGGAAAACCATGAAGCTCTGCCCAAATATAACAAATAAATGTCAGAGTGCTTGGAACCTTAAATTACGTTTGTGAGCAGCTCTTGCATCGAGCAAACTTTATTTTCCATTTAGGAGTCTAAGTAGGAAAGAATATAAACCTCCCAGTTAAATTTAAGGAGAGGGAATTGAAGTGAATCCTTGCAGTAAAACAGTGAACTGACATGGAAATTAAAACTTTTTATAGGTTAATTTATAGGGGTAAAAGATTTTATACCTTCTCAGTCCCTGTGATGAAGAACAAAGCTTCTGTCATGAGGAACTGGGAGGACTGCAGTGCTTTGAATCCCAAAATGACTGCATAAATCTGTCTCAGATGTTCCCTTTTTGAGTGTTTTTAAGGAATGAGCACCAAAAATATGGAGAGCAGAGGAAGGGGTCAGTTTTGGTTCAGAGCTGAGCAGTAGGATATGGGGATTATGTGGATGATTGTGATTGGATTTATTGCTGATACAGTCTCTAAATATTGCCAATAATAACTCATATTATGTGAGTTACATAGAATATAATTTTATATATGATTGGATAATAATTTTATTCCTTTATATATATATATAATTACACAGTATTATGGTGTCATCAGGTCAGGGTCCCTCCTGGTGGGTCAGGGACACCCCCTGACCATCTCAGAGCAGCCCAGGTGGGGCTCAGCTCCCTCAGTCCCAGGTTCATTCCCAGGCTGTGTCCCAGGGTTCATCATCCCAGCAGGCTGGGCTGGGAACATCCCCCTTTCCAGGGCTGGGCCTTGCAGGATTCCCAGTCCCAGAGCACCAAAGCCTCAGGCACAGGGTGGGAGTGCTGGGGTGTCCTGGGCAGAGACAGGAGTTGAACTCGATGATCCTTTTGTGGATCCATTCCCACTCAGGGTATTCCATGGGCTGGATGTCCCTGACAGGGGGAATCCACCCAGAAGCTGCCTGGAACCTCTGGCAGACCAGTTTTCCCAGTTATCCCAGTGTCCAGCAGCGTTTCAACCCCTTCTGCAGGTCCCTGTGCCTCAAAATCAGTCAAAAGCTCTCAGCTCCCCATCTCTGGATTCACTGCTGATGAGAGAGCCCAGACAGCTCCTCCTGCAACACCCACCTGGTGGGACAACCCACAGGAACCAGCAGGGAAAGGGAGAAGGGCTGGGGGAGGGGAGCACAGCAGGCAAGACCCAGCTACCTTTTGTGTCATCACAGGAGCTCCTCTGCTTCGTGTTTGGAGCCTGGCCTGGAAGGTCAAGATCTGTCTGAAGCCCTGTGGAAGAATCATGGAATGGTTTGGGTTGGAAGGGACCTTAAAAACCACCTTGTTCCACCCCCTGCCATGGGCAGGGACACCTTCCACCAGCCCAGGTTGCTCCAAGCCCTGTCCAGCCTGGCCTTGGACACTCCCAGGGAAGAAGCACGAGCTGAATCCCACAGGGACACTCAGGACAGGCCTTGTAGGGTCGTATTTCCATCCCCCTCTTAAGTCTTTGGTGTGCCCCTGAGCCCCTCTATTCTCCAGCTAAATGCAGTATTTTTGCCAGCTTTGTAAAGCCACAGACATGCAGATGATGGGGTTTTTTGGGGATATTGATACAGGATTCTGATCATCTGGCAGCTCCTGCTGCGTGCTGTGCCAACACTCCTCTGCCTGGTTTGTTCTGAGTGTGTGGCCAGGCTGGCTGATGGCAGCCCATCTCTGAGGGCCACAAACCACGCTGCCAAATGCAGAGTTTAATTAAATGCTGCCTGTTGTCTTTGTAGAGAGTCCTTTTGTCTGGAAACAATGGTTTCCATTGTCAGGGAAAATTTGACTTTTAACCCCGTTGACTGGGGCTGTCCCTGCTGCTCAGGAGCAGGAAAAGGAGATGTACTTTGGTGGGGGGGGAAAGAGAGCTTCTTCTTGAGCTGGAAAATTCCTATCATCAGTGGCAGAGTCGAAAAATTGTCAGAGGGATAATTAATTGAGACAGTGTTTTCAGACAACAGGGTAAATTATGGAAAAACTTGCTGTTTTCCCCATGATTCCCTGTTGCATTGATATCCACCTTGTTTTAGTAATTAACCTGCAGCATCTCACAGTGATAAAACACTGCTGGAGTGTCCTGCTCCCAGTGCAGGATCCTTATGGTTGTTTGGTGCTCCCAGCACAGCTCTGTCACCTGGCTCAGGACACCCCAGGGAGGCTGCAAAGGCACCCCTTTTATCACACCTGCAGGGTCAGGGACCTCTGGGGCTGCTCAGCTTGGCAAAACAAGGAGATAATTGGATATCAGGAGAAATTCCTTCCTGGAAAGGGTTCTCCAGCCCTTCACAGGCTGCCCCAGGGCAGGGGTGAGTCCCCAGCCCTGGGGGGATTTCAAAGCCCTCTGGATGTGTCATTTGGGGACATGGGGCAGTGGTGGCCTGGGCAGTGCTGGGAGATGGTTGGACTCAATCACATCAGAGTTCTTTGCCAACCTGAATGATCCCACAGGATGAATGATCCCACAGGATTCTGTGTGTCCGTGGCCAAGGCTGAGGGACCTTTTCCTCTGGGCAAAGGCAGAGCAGAGAAACACATGTGGGATGTGATGTCTGGTGACATCATGCACCATCCATGAGTTCTGTGCATCCATCTACCACTGCCCTGAGTGTGGACTCAGCATTTGCAATGAAAAGGATTCATTTCAAACCAGCAGCTCTGGTGGAACTGCATTAATGGACAAACACAGGTTGGAAGCTGCCGAGAGCAGAGGCAGAATGAGTCCAGTTTTCTGCAGAATAATTCAAGCAGCAGAGTGGCAGGAGAGCAGCACATCAGGGTTATGGGAGGAGAGCAGAGAACTTTGTTTCTTTAGTACAATAATAATCCCCAGATAATGAACATTACAATAAATAATATTTTTGACCTTGCAACAAGCCAGCCCTCTCCAGACAGGCTCCATTTCCCTTCCCAGCTATAGCAGTTGAGTTTCAGGCAAGGGATGTTTGACAGCAAATGGTTCATAGGACCTTAAAATTCCAGTTCAGCATGGGTTAAAGCCTTAAAGAGGAATAAAATCTCTACCCTGCCCCTCTCTCTGATAAAATTCACCACAACATCCTCTGACAAAAGCATTCCTGGAAGGGGTCAAAGCTTCCAGACATGAGGATGAGCCACTGAAAGATCACATGCTGGCCAAAGTACATCCCAGCATGGAATTTACTTCCCTGTCATGAAAGGAGGTTACTTACAGGAGCCTTCACTCAAAGGAAAGTGCTTTTTGTTCTGGTTGGTAGAAGTGGTTTTTTTGCACCACAGAAAGTGGTTGGAAATCATTCCAAGCCCCTCCAGGTGCTTCAGTGCTGTGGCAAACACACCTGAAGGTTTCCCACTCATCACCCTCTGATCTTCTCCTTCTTCTTCTTCCTTGCTCTGCAGCTCATCTTTGAGGGGATCCGTGGCCCTGGCATCGAAGGGGACATTGCTATTGATGACGTGTCCATTGTGGAAGGAGAGTGCATGAAATCAGACCAGCCGGCCAACAGTAAGTGGTTCTGCTCCAGGGGAGGGGCAGCAAGGTCCTCCTGCTGCCTGTTTATCTGAGACTACTTCCAAAGTGGAGTCTTTTCCAGGAGAACAATATCTGGTTTGGTTGGACAGGCTTTAATTGGAATGTTTTCCTTGGCAGTGGCTTAGTTCAGGTAGTGGTTGAGCAGAGGGGCCTGTGGAAGGCTGGTGGATGGTGGGCAGAGAGAGCAGTGGGTGACTCCACGTTGGGCTGGGCTGGGCAGCCACAATTTTTTTCCAGGAGAACAACATCTGCTTTGGTTGGAAAGGCTTAAATTGTAGTGTTTTCCTTGGAAATGACTTAGTTCAGGTAGTGGTTGAGCAGAGATGCCAGTGAAAGGCTGGTGGGTGGTGGGCAGGGAGAGCAGTGGGTGACTCTCCACGGTGGGTTGGGCTGGGCAGCCACAGTTTTTTCCAGGAGAACAATATCTGGTTTGCTTGGAGAGGCTTAAATTGGAATGTTTTCCTTGGAAATACTTTTTTCAGAAGGAAAAATGCTGGCTGAGTGGAGATGCCAGTGAAAGGGTGTTGGGCAGAGAGAGCAGTAGGTGACTGTGCAGCCACAGCTTTTGAGATAGTCAGACACATAAAGCAACATTAAAAACGTTGTTTTATGGGCCCAAAGAATATAAAAATGATGAAAATCCCTGTTGTGATTCCCTGTGGACCTTCTTTCATCCCTCCACCCCCATGTGTGCGTTGCACAGACTGGAACTGCGCAGGTGGATTTTCATCCCGGTGTCTCTGCCCTATCTAGCTGAGAGGTGGTGGCTGAGCCCTCAATTTTCTAAGCCTTGTAGAGTTCTGAGTGTGTCTGGGCAGCTCTTTAATTGTCCTTTTTCCCCCTCTTTCTGTAGATTTACGATCAGGTGCTGTTGGGACATTATCACATATACGACTCCTCCCACTTCTCATCCTCATGTCTGTCTTAAGTCATCAGAGGTGACCTTATCCTGGCAGAGGCTACAAAAGATTCACCAGGCACTGGCATGAAGAAAGAGTCTTTGTAAAATGGACATTTAAAAACAAACTACCAAAGATTCCTCCACTGACTGACTCGAAAGTTAAATAAATACGTAAATAAATAATTAAAACAAACAAACAAACAGAGGTAATTAAGAAAGCACTGGGGACATAAAAGGCATCACGGGAGTGTAACTCACCACGAGCCACGTGTGAGGACGGGATCTGGCCTGAGGAAGGAAGAGACCTTCAGGTGCTTTTGTGGTCACTAATGAATTCAGCATCGTCTGGTTGAACTCTGGGCAAAGAGCTATAGAAACCCTTGTCAAAGCACAAAGTCATGGCTGGTTTTGTTTCAAATGAATAGTTTGCTTGTTACCATGGAAACCTAATGGCCTGCCAAAAACAACGAAAAAGGAGAGAGGAAATAAAGAACAAAGAAAGAGAGAGAGAGAGAGAAACACCTCACTGTAAACAGGGTATGTGAAGAGCTGGCATTCATTTCCCCTCGCAGAAGGTTTTTAGTGTAGAGTTAAAACAAACGTAGGCCCTTCCTACTCTTGGCTGTCACCTCCCCTAGGGAATAACCCGGGATCGGAGCTGGTTTTAAGACGTTCCTGTTTCATTTCTCATGGCTCTGCTTGAGAACTGTGTGCTGTCTCCTCTTTGCATGCATTTCCCAGCCGGGATGTGCCCCCTCCTGGGCTTACACGTTTCACGGGCTTTTTGGAGTTTGCTTGCGGCCACCTCGCCCCCTCCTCTCCCCTCCTCCCCCCGCCCGAGTCATCCGAGCCGACGACGAAGGGAAGAAACCAAACCACCGTCTTTTATAAATTGCCATGGAAACCAAGTGCCTTCAATGAAACAAGCCTGATGTAAAAAAAAAAAAAAAAAAAAAAGGGAAAAAATATTATAAAAATAAAAAAAACACAAACAAACGCGAAATATATTTAAAAATGTTAAAAAAAAAAAAAAAGAGATATAAATGTCAGAAGAATGATGGTTTCAGAAGGAAGCTCGCACTGCTGTAAAAACGTGGGTTGTGCAAACTCTTTTCTAAACAAGCTACGGAGCCTGGGTGTGCAGGGCAAGGAGAGACGGAGCCGCTCCCGGGGATGGACGGACGGATGGATGGACGGATGGCTGGATGGATGGGATGGACCTCAAAGCTGCTGCCTGAGCCCTCTTTGGGATGAGGGATTTGTTGGTGTGACCTCCCAGAAGGCCACGGCCTTTCAGCTTCTCCTGCGTGGGCAAACACCTCCCGTGGGGCCCGGGCACGGGAGCAGCGCTTTTCCCTCCTCCGTTTTGGGGTTCTCCGGCGGGTGAGGCTGCTGAGACGCACGCTGAGCGCAGCAGGTGGGGAGACACGGGGGGGATTTCCTCGCTGCCGCCCTCCACGGGACGAGGGGGAGTCGTGGGGAGAGGGGGGAAGGTTCCCAAAGCTCCCCCCGCCGCGAGGAACCGCCAAGCTCGATGCGCCGAGGGGGCTGTGCCGCCCCCCCGGGCCACGCTCGGCGCTGGGCACCAGAGGTTATTTTTTGTTATTGTAGCAAAATTAAAAAAAAAGAGAGACAAAAAAAGGTTAAAAAAATTTTCAAAAATAAAAAAAAATTCCCACTTTTACAAGGAAAAAAAAAACAACAAAACACCCAACAACAGCGTGGGTTGGAGCCGCCCCAACGCGTGCCGTTAGCCAGCCGGTTTTCCACTGCATTGTAAAGAAGTTCCCTTCCAGTTGGTTATGACAATTTGAAGACCTTTTTCCTTAAATTATCTCAGCTTTTAACTTCATTTAAAAAAAAAAAAAAAAAAAAGAGAGAAAAAAAAAAGGAAAAAAGAAAAAGAGGACTTTTGTCTAAGGGAGAGTATTATTATTATAATTATTATAATTATTATTATTATTCTGTGTTCTCTCGACACCCTAGGATTGAAAAAAAACCCCAACACCTGATATGCAAATAAATTGGAGTAAAAACGTGAAAACAAACAAACGAGGAGAATATTTGCAAATATGAGTATAAAAAGCACAACGAGATGCAGTAAAACAATGACAAGGCTTGATTTTTTTTTTTTATTCTGTAGAGAAATGTTTGTGCAAATTCAGTAATTCAACTGAAGAGATAATTTTACAGCTGTTCAATAAAGCCTCTTTCCAGGTAAGGTTATGACAAGTGGTGTGTGTGTTTGTTGAGCAGTGAGCCCCAAAATGGCCTGGCCGGGGCTGTGCCTTCGTAAACTGGTGGTGTCTGAAGGTGTAGTGGTCCATACTGGTGATGCTGGGGGGCTGCAGCTTTCCCAGGATATTGGCTCCCGGGTTTGTAGGCACTTTGTGGTGTCTGGAAGATGGTGGGAGCTCTGGTTTGGATGGACTGTGGGATCTGGCACCCTTAAAAACACAAACCACCAAACTCCCAGTTGGAAGCACCGGATTTTGCTGGTGGATGGATGGATGGATGGATGGAGGACCAAGTCAGGTATGGTGAGACCCTGATGCAGATTTTTGAGTTGTTGGCTCATTACTCAGGGCGTGTGGAATCCAAGCCTGGATGTGTCTCCTCCTGCTGATGTCCTGGGAAAGCCACAGAACTGATGGATGGTCCAGGAGGCTCCTCTGGAGGCACTTTGGGCCTCTGGAAGGGTCTGGCTTTGCCTGAGGGCACCGGGAGCCCTGACAGAAGTGGATTCGTTCTCCTCTTGCATTTCTCATCCTGCCTCTGCCCATGTGTGATGTGGGTGGCTCCTTTTTCCCTCGTTTTCTGGCAGGAGCAGCACTGCAGGGATGCTCCAGGCCGGAGCCTCAGCAGGCACTGCAGGAGGTCCCACAGCCTGGGTGGGGATGGGCACGAGTGCTCTCGCTTGGCCACACTGGCAGCCCCGGTCCTGCTGGGTTTTATGATGCACAACTTCACTGTCCTGAGCCTGGAATATTCCTGGACTATGGAAAAAAAGAGTGGCAACCTGTCAATCATTTTCACAGAATCCCAGATTCCCAGAATGGTTTGGATTGGAGGAGACCTTACAGCTCATCTCGTTCCACCCCCCTCTACAGGAGGGGATGCTTTCCATGAAACCAGGTTGAAGGAGCAGGTGAAACATCCCATTTCCTTCGAAGTATCTGCCTGGTTTCCCAGAAATAGACTCCAGATGAACTGCACCTTGGATGCCATCGCCCAGCAGGGACCAGGAGAAGAGTGTTCCGAGCACCGGGCAGAGCTGCTGGTGAGGGTGTGACTCCATGGGAAGGGAGGCTTGGGAAGTGCCCTGCAGTGTCCTCAGCTGAGCAGAGACAGCCTGAAGATAAGGGAATGGAGATCCTGGTTGCTTGTGTAGATCCCAAGCTGAGGCTCCAGGCTGAAATCCCTGGTCCCTCTTTCCGTGCTGATTTTTTCTTTCCCTCACTCATGTTCTGTTGGATAAAGGGTTTTGATCGACAGCCAAAGACCACAGACATCTTCTTCCAGGGCAGGATAATCTGTTTGTCCTGAAAAGCCCAGGTCTTTGAGTGAAAGGGAATTTATTTCCCATCCTTTTTCCACTTTTACTCTGCCTGGGGGCAGAAGGTGCAAAGAAAAGCTGCTTTTCTCTCTCCAGTGTTGACTTAGGAGCAGCGTTATCTTCCTCCACATTCCCAATATAAACCACTGGAAAGGGCAGTGGGATTTTACTCCAGGCCACGAATAAGAAGAACAAATGGAGCTATGCATTCCCTAGACTTGCTTTTTATTTTATTTGTTCATTTTGTGGTGAAAATGGATGCAGCATTTGTAAGGGGTTTGGACCAGCAATCGGACAAAGGGAGTTGGAACTGGAAGGTCTCCTGGGAAATTTGAAAACCCTCTGACCCAGTTCGGGGTTATCCCCTCTAATAATGTCTCTGGTGTAGTTTTAAACTGGACATCAAATACTGAACATGTGGAATTTCCCCTTCCTTTGGGAGAGGAGCTGCTGGTTCACCCCAAGGAGATGGAGCTGCACCTTCCAGCCCACCACGAGTCCTGCCAGAGCTTTCCTTCTTGCCATCCAGCACTGGAACCTCTGCCCCATTCAAAGAATCACCTTTTGGGGGTGATTGGGATCCCCAAACTTTAAAACAAAGTTTAAGATTTTTTTTTTTCCTCATTTCCCTGTAAGGGCAGTGAAATCCCTTTGTGCTGAGGAGTTTAAGGCAGAAGGATCAGGCTTTTTTTTCCCATGGAAAAAAGTGGAAGAGGCTTCCCTGGGTTTATTTTTGGAGGGTTTACTCACTGGGGATGTTTTTTCATGTGTTGAAGGGGAATTGAAACTCTCTTCCTCCCCAAGAAGAGCTGTGATCCATCAGGAAAACGGCTCTTTAGAGCAGTTCAATAAAAATAAGATACAGTTTGGTATTTTAAGCACTCTCTGCCTCTCTGTGCTAATAAAGAGATTGGGTGCCATCTGGATTAATTCTTGGATTTTCCCATAAAACTATAAAAAGCTATAAAAAGGTTATTTTTACATTTCAAATTCTTTTTTTTCCCCTTTCTTCTTAATTTTTGCAAAAAAAAGCAGCGCTGCAGGAGCATTTACAGCTCCACAATGGCAGAGCCAGGCAGGAAGGAGGGAATTCAACCATTTCATTCTCCCTTGGGCAAAGGAATTTCGGGACCTACAGCACATGCAATCCTGCAGTCGTGGGACTTGCAGAGCTCTCAAGTTTTAGGTCACCTTTCCCTAAAGCCCTGGCTGGTGTCACCCCATAAATGCCCTGGGAATGTGCCTTAGTGTAGGTGCTGGTGGGATTTGGGATGGGAGGGATGTGCTGCTGGCAGCACCCACCGACCTCGCAAATTAATCCAATTAAAACCAATTTAAAGGCACAATGAGGGGATGTGTTTGGGTTTTGCCCTCTACACTGACTGTAAGGCTGTTGCAAGACCTTGCTGTGGGGATATTTGTCAAAAAACTCCATTCTTGGTACCTGTTTAGCATCGTTTATTCCTGTTTATCCCTTTCTGGTATTGAAGTCCTGTCCCTCTGTACCCCCTGACGGCTCCAGGTCCCCCTTTTTGGCTGTTTCTTTTTACAGTATTTGTATCTCTGGGTCAGAAAAGTCAAATAATAACAAATTCAAGCTATCATTAACCCAAATACAGGGAGCTTGGGATTGTACACCCTGCTGTGACTTATTAAAATACTGTTTAGTTTTCCTTTTTTATCTGTCAGATTGGAGAGCTTGGACTCCAAGGTTTGTATCATGGGAATCTTGTTGCATTTCCTCCCAGGAACACCAGATCCAAAGTCTGGGAAGCTGCCGCCCCACTTAGCCCTGTGAGTCTCTGGAGAGCGAGGCTCAGGGGTTTCACTGAGGTTTCTTTGAATAAAACCAGCTCTCCCATGGAATTTTTGAGTGGTTTGGGTGGGAAGGGACCTCAAAGCCCATCCAGTGCCACCCCCTGCTCTGGGCAGGGACACCTTCCACCAGCCCAGGGTGCTCCAAGCCCTGTCCAGCCTGGCCTTGGACCCTTCCCAGCTGTGTTATAATCCAGGTGCTCCAGTGAGGACGAGCTGAGCTGAGTCCCTGGAGAACAAACAACTCTGGACACACGGGAGTGATTCCCTCCTCAGCACCCAAACCCACCCAAGCCCAACGATCCCCCAGTCATTGGCCACAGTCTGTGACTCACTGAGAGCACCCTAATCATCATGGACTCATTTGGGGTGGGAATCACCTCAGAGAGTAGGAGGTGGCTCTTCCCACCCATCCCCAGCACTGCCGAGGCCACCACTGACCCCTGTGCCCAAGGGCCACATCCACGGGGCTGTGAAACCCTGCCAGGAATGGGGACCCCAAACCTCCCTGGGCAGCCCTTTCCAAAGGCTGACCATTGGAAAATCCATCTCAGGTGCCTGCCAAGGAGCTGAGACACGAACAGGAGCACTGTGTTGGCACTCCCTCTGCAGATGGGTCTCCTGCATCCTGGCGTGGTCCCTCCTGCCTGGTTCTTGTGTGACATGGTGGAATGTCACCGTGTGGGAGCCTTCCAAGGACCTGTGGCAGGTGATTTGCAACCAACTTCCTTCCATTTCTACTCTCTGTGTGGTTTTTATTTCCACTGAGAAAGAGGCTGGAATGTTGGACGGGTGAACATTAAAGTAGCTTTGCTCCCAGTTAAGGTCGTGGCTGACAACTGGAGGAATCTCCACAGCAATCCCTTGGAATCTGGGATCCTTGCATGGAACAAGTCCTCTCCTTCTACAGGCTGGAGGTTTGCAGATGGGGGCGGGGAAAAAGGCATCACTGCAACAACTGTCCATCTCTTGACTTGTTTTTGATGGATCTGACCACAGAAGAGATTGAAGAAATTCAGAATGAAGAATTAACAGCCTCAGCACCTTCTCAGGAAAGATCAGATGAGCTGCTTGCACACAACCAACTGCAGAGGGGGAAACAATGTGTTTGTGTCTGTAAATATGGTATAAATAGCTGTAATTGTATGTATTTAATGTACATAAGCTGAGGATTACATTTTAACAATCTCAAGTATTGTACATAGCCCAAACCTGCTCTCTTATTTTACTAGCACACCCACTGTAGATTTATTTTTTGTCATTGTCGTTTCTGTATCTGGTTGAATTACAAACTGGTCTCACTTTTACCTCAAAGGGTTTATGTTCTTTATGTACATTTTATAAAGAAAAAAAAAAAACACAAAACAAAAAAGAAAGCACTCTGGAATTTTGGGCACCTTTTCAGTTGCCAGCAATATTTTCTTGTCTTCTCCTCCTTGGCTGCCTTTTTGCTCCACTGGGGTGAGGAGTGGAGATCAGCTGGGAGGGACTGGGTTTGATGGGGGATATTTCTCTCTGGATGTGTCCCTGCCTTCCTGAGAGATGTAAAAAAGGAGGAATTTGTCTCCTCATCCCTCCACCTCTTGCTAAGTAGGGTGAGGTTTTATCCAGGCCCCGAAGAGTCCTTGGCCCCTCTCTTACCCACTGGGGCAATTCCTTCCTTGAAGCGCTCCCAGCAGCCCAACAAGGTTTTTATCCAGCCCTACAACCTGAGGGGCAAAATCCATTTCTTTGCCTTTCCATAACGCCCTTCTGACCCCTGGGAAGCAAACCAAGGGAAAGCTGGGTGGGGATGGGTGTGCTGTGGCAGATCAGGCTGCTCCAGGGCTGCTCCCCCAGTGGCTGGGATGGGATGGGCACATGGATGGGATGGGCACACGGATGGGATGGGCACACGGATGGGATGGGCACACGGATGGGATGGGCACACGGATGGGATGGGCACATGGATAGGATGGGCACATGGAGCTCTCCCCGTGTCCTGGTGTGGGGCAGCACAGGCCCTCCAGATTCCACCTGGCCCTGCTGCAGGAATCACCAAGTCCAAGCATTCCCCAGCACTGCCAAGGCCATCACTGCCCCAAGTGCCACATCCACACAGCCTTTAAATCCCTTCAGGGATGGGGACTCCACCCGGCTGTGCCAGGGCTGGAAAACTCTTTCCAGGAGGGAATTTTCCCAATATCCAACCCAAACTTCTCCTCTCCTCCTGTTCCTGTTCCTGGGAGCAGAGCCTGACCCTCCCCCAGCTCCCCCCTCCTGTCAGGGATTGCAGAGCCAGAAGGTCCCCCCTGAGCCTCCTTTTCTCCAGGCTGAGCCCCCCAGCTCCCTCAGCTGCTCCTGCTGCTCCAGCCCCTTCCCAGCTCCGTTCCCTTCCCTGCACACCCTCCAGCCCCTCCAGGTCTCTCTCTGAGGGTCCCAGAAGTGCCCCCAGCACTGGAGGTGCCATCCCAGCAGTGCCAGCACAGGGACAGTCCCTGCCCTGGGGCTGTGCCCACCCTGCTGTTGGTCTGTGTGGGGCTAAACCTTCTCACAGCCCTCCAGAATTTAGATCTGTTTTTGCTGTAGCTGAAATGACACCACAGCCCATGTCAATAAAAGCTCACTTTGTACCTCGTGGTGTTTTGCAAACGCTGACATTTCCCTGCCCTCTCCCGTTCCGGTGGTTGCCTCCATCATCCTGCTGATCAGATTTGTGACTGTCAGCTGTCAGCTGCCGAGCACACCTTCCAATCCAGTCAGGAGATAAAACTCGAGAGTTTCCAAGACAAGCCTTGCTCTCCGGTGGCCTCCAACGCAGACGGTGACGAACAGCAGCGCTCTGGAATTCACTGCTTAAAAAAAAACCAACAGGAAAAGGTCTCTTAAAAAGGAATGGTCTCTTTTTTTTTCAGCTGAAAAAAATCCTGGACCTCAGACCCTGAAACCATTCCACATGTCCTTGTCCAGGGGTGTTGAGGGATGGGGTGAAGCACTTTCTTTGTTACACATTGAGCTGCTCCCCCTTCTCTGGTGGGAATGAGACCCTGGCTCCACACTGGGCCAAGAGGAGCCCCAGGGGCACATCCCACGGGGTGTGGACACAGCCTGCTTTGTGCTTGTTTCTGGTAGAACCACAGAATCCCAGGCTGCTTTGGGTTGGAAGGGACTCAAGGCCCAGCCAGTGCCACCCCCTGGTTGTGCCACACCTCCCCCTGTCCCAGGCTGCTCCAAGCCCTGTCCAGCCTGATCTGGGAGTACAATTGGCACACCCTGGGTTATTTACCTGTGTTCACACCCCAGAGATGTTCTGCAGCATTCCCTGCAGTTTCCACCCTGTCTCTCATCTCCCTCGGGGACCAAAACTGGATCCTCACTGTCCCCACCCCACCCCACCCCACTCCATAAAGATCTGTGGAAGTTGCTGGACACATCTATGCAAAAAATGTTTGATTTTTGCACTGTTTTCCCCAAAACCACCAGCATTAAGCCTGATGGATAGATTTGAACTGATCTTTGGGAACTTTACCTGTGGGAATGGGGCCATTCCAGACTAACACGAGCTGGGACCAAGCCTAACCTGTAGGATGGACTGAACATGCAGTGTCTGATCCTAAACAGCTGCTTATTTTTGGAGAGCTGTTGTCTTCTGAAGTGGCACAACATGTCAAGCTGCCAGGACTGTCAGATTTGTCTCCCTAGGGAATGCTTTTTATTCATGTTGGAGGGGTTTTTTTTGGCATGTTGCCTCATTTTCCTTAATGCCAGGAGGACAGGGGTGTATTTGCAGGGATTAAAGTATTACTGGAGTGGCTCCAGGCCTTTCATAATCCCCGTTATTTGCTCTAATCCCACCAGAGCACAATGGCTTCTCTCATATTCCTTAATTAGGCTGTGAAAATTAATAAAAAATAGCTCAAAAATGACATTCTGATGAGGGATCTAAGTCCCAATTTATTTGGGGGGGCAGCAAAAATGTGTGTTTCTGCTGTGCTCAGTAATACTTGGCATTTTCAGCCTAATTCCTCAGGGAACACGGATTACACAACCCTTCTGGGAGTCGTTTTTACCTCTCAGTCCTCTCATTTTAATAAGTCCTGGAATGTGTGTCCCATTTAAAGGGGCTGGGAGGGCAGTGGAGATCATAATGAAAACTGGTTTATTTAAACGTGGTGGGATTTTCTGGGGAACTGAGGCACCAGAAAAGGTCATTTTGTTCCTGCTCCCCTGGGAGGGGGAGTCTGGAGGGAATATTTCTTGAGTGGGGGGGGAGATTCAGTGGCCACCAAAAACTCCAGCCAGGAAAAACGCTTGGAGAGAAAGTTGGGCTCGTGGTTCAGGTTTTGCCCCAGCCCTGGAAGTGTCCAAGGCCAGGCTGGACAGGGCTTGGAGCAACCTGGGATAGAGGAAGGTGTCTGCATTTTCCCACTTTTTTCCCATGAGATCCCACAGGCAGATACCTGCTGGGAAGAAATAATGGAATGGAATGGAATGGAATGGAATGGAATGGAATGGAATGGAATGGAATGGAATGGAATGGAATGGAACTGCTGTTCCTCCAGTTCCCTTGTGGACATCACTGGTGTTCTCCTGCACCTTTTCCTGATTTCATAGCCTTGATCAGACCCTTCCAAGGGTCAGTGATGTCCCCAGACTCACTTTTCCTTGCACAAAGAGAGAAATTGGGCAAATCCAAGCCCTGTTTTGCTTAAATGGATAAAATATTCAAAACCCCTGGTCCTAAATGGCCTCCATTGCTGATGGGGGTAATTGCATCCCACATGCAGGCTCTGGAAGGGACTGACTGAGGCTTAAATCCCTCTAAACCTCGTCCTAATTGGCATTATAGGTCCTGCTGCTCTCCCAGCAAGAGCCTTCTCAGTGCAAGTCCTGTTCCCTGCTGGGCCTGAACACACAGGAATAATAATCTGGAGCTCCCAGGGAATGTGGACCACTTGAAAGATAAGAAAGACTTGATGTAAAAAAAAAAAAAAAAAAAAAAAAAAAAAAGAAGAAATAAAAATCAAGAGCTGTTTTTAATTAAAGAGACTTATTTATGGGTGTACCTGAGTGAAAGTGCAGCCTGGCATTTTCCATTTGATCCAGTCTGGGGAACATCAGGGCCAGCATGGCAGGGAACAAGCATCCCTGGGAGTCTGTTCAATGTTTGGGAATAATGAGGCTGCCTGAGAGGAGCTGGGGATGCAAATGGGATATTAGTGCTGTTCTCAGGAGCAGCAGCACCCTGAGAACCAGAGCACAGCGAGGGGGGCTGTCAGGAGTGGGGGCAGCAGAGCCTGGGGGATGTTGGGATAAAAAAGGTTTGGATCCCTCAGAAAATAAAGGGAAATAGGAGGACTCTGTGACAATGGAATGACACTGAGGGGGGGACTGAGGGAGGCTGCAGGTCCTGTAGCTGTCCCAGAGCTGTGTGGGAAGGCTCCCACTGCAGGAACCGACTGTGAAAGCACCATTTTAAACAAAAAGTGCTTTGGATGCTCAAGGATCTCTCGTTCCTGCAGGTGTGAACCTGGCAAGGGTTTGAGGGCTGTGACAGCTCTGCCCTGTAGGTTAAACATTCCCAGCACAGGGAGCTGCTGGAGAGTCCAGAGGAGGCCCCAGGATGGGCAGAGGATGGAGCAGCTCTGCTGGGAGGAGAGGGGAGAGAGCTGGGATTGTCCAGCCTGGA
Source organism: Myiozetetes cayanensis (assembly GCF_022539395.1). Taxonomy (NCBI): domain Eukaryota; kingdom Metazoa; phylum Chordata; class Aves; order Passeriformes; family Tyrannidae; genus Myiozetetes; species Myiozetetes cayanensis. The sequence goes on along the minus strand of NW_026087853.1, from coordinate 62,991,368 downwards.
GAGGAGAAGTTTTGGGGTGACAAATTGTGACCTTCCAGGACCTGAAGGGGCTACAGGAAAGATGGAGAGAGACCATTGACAAGGGATGGAGGGACAGGACACAGGGAATGGCTTCCCACTGCCAGAGGGCAGGGAGAGATGGGAGATTGGGAAGGAATTGCTGGCTGGGAGGGTGGGCAGGCCCTGGCACAGGTTGGGCAGAGAAGCTGTGGCTGCCCCTGGATCCCTGGGAGTGTCCAAGGCCAGGTTGGAGCACCCTGGGCTGGTGGAAGGTGTCCCTGTCCATGGCAGGGGTGGCACTGGATTAATTTTAGGATCTCTTCCAACCCAGACCATGATTCCATGGCTTTTAAACTGCACAGAGTAGCTACCACAGCCCAAATCCATCCCAAATGGTTCTGTAGTTCTGTTAAAATCCTACATTCAATCTCCATGATCCTTTGTCTTTGGGGTCTGTGATTCTGCACAAACTTCCACCCATGTCCATGGGCAAGAGAGGAGGGAAAAGAAATTCTCTGACCATGGAAAAGTTCTGTTTAAAATTAAATCTCCCATCTCATGGCTTCAGGCAATCGCTTGCAGGTGCCAGGAAGGAATTCCCCTCCAGACACAGCTGCTCCCACTCCTTCTGCCTGTATTTTCCTGGTGGAAGTTGAAGCAGCCCAGATTTGGCCCAGCTGGAGGTGGATGGGGTGGCCTTGGTGCTGCTCCTCCCAGATGCCTCCAGATGTTCCCACTTCCAGGATAAATGGGCAGGTCATGCAGGACTTTTTGAGTGGGTGGAATCAATAGAGGTTGTTGTGGTTTTTTTCCTGCTTTCTGCCCAGCCTGGTGCGGGTCATCCCTTCAGTTCCTGCCCATCCATCCATGGAGTTTGGGTCTCCTGTAGCACAGGACTCATCCTGGGGCAAAGAATGAAAGGTTTCCATTTCCTCGCTGCCAGGAGGGTGGATACAGGGATTGCCAGGGAAGTTTAATGGGCTGTGACATCCAGGTTATGATCCAGGTGATCTAAGAATTTAATCTGCACTTAAAGTGTGTGAATTTTTCCTTGGAGCAGGCACTGGCCTCGCAGCACAAGTGTATTTTTCAGGTGAGTAATCAGGCAGGGTTTTTTATTTGTGATGTGGTTAAAGGCAGGGATGTTGTCAGGCAACGTGTGCTGCATTCCCAGTGAATTCTGGTGTAACTCAGGCTTTTAGAGGCCTGGAAAATCACTTTTCTGGGTGTCTTCCCGTGCATTTTTCCACAGGACAAGAGGAAACAACCTCAAGCTGCTCCAGAGGAGGTTCAGGTTGGATATCAGGAGGAATTTCTGCCTGGAAAGGGTGGTCAGGCCCTGGCAGGGGCTGCCCAGGGAGGTTTGGAGTGCCCAGCCCTGGAGGTGTCCAAGGACCACGTGGCTGTGGCTCCTGAGGACGTGGTTTAGAGGTGAGATGGTGCTGGTGGGTTGATGGTTGAACTTGGTGATCCTACAGGGCTTTCCCAACCTTCCCAATCCCCTGATCCCAGGTCTCTCTGTGCTCCTCCCAGAGCCAACAGACCCCAAGGAGCTGGTTCCTCCTGCCGAGCTCCTCCTGAGCACCTTCACTCAGCCTCCCAGAGCTCAGGACTGGGATTATTGTGCAGGATAATTCCATGATTCCTGGGCACTCCGAATATTCCATGGGTCTGAGTTCCTTGCTCTGTCATTCCTAAGGAAAACCTTCTCACCTTCAGGGCATTCATTCCACCCCCAGCCAGCACGTTAAATGCAGCTTCTCTGAGATTTTTATTTTTTTCTTTTTAAATATAAAATGAAAAATTAATTGGACAACTAACTTTCCTGCTCCTGCTGGATGCAGTGGAGTTTAATTTCATTGCTACAGGTACATGTTTTGTTTCAGTTTTCAAGTGGGGTATTTATTTTTCTAATAAACTTGAGTTTTAGTCCCTGAAGGAACAGGATCCTGCTGAGAACCAGCCCAAATTCTGGGGTTTGTTTTCAGCTGTGGACATTAGTCAGAAGGTATTCAATATTTTTAAATACTCCTTTAATCTATGAATTATAATAGATTATTATATAACATAAAATATATCAAAATATAATAACATTATAATATATTATATATTTAAAGATTAAAGTTCTTTGATTAACCTTAAAGAAGACAAGACCTTGTAAGAAACCATCGCTGGAAATGTTTTTTTATTTTATTTATTATTTTATTTATTGTTATTACTTATTTTATTTACTACATTATTTATTGTTATTTGTTATTTTAGTTCTTATTTTATTTCTTACATTATTTATTGTTATTTGTTGTTTTATTTCTTATTTTATTTATGCTGATGCCTGTGCTGCGTGCATTGCTCAGGTTCCTTCCCATCTTGGTTAATCCAGTGAAAAAACTCATGTAAATTCTCATTATTCCAGCTCTGGCTGAGCCTTTGGGATCCCATCAACACCCTTTATGATCCACTTTTCCAGAGCTTTGCTCGGAGCTCTTTAGGTTTGGGAATAAATCATCCCATGAAATTATTAATGGATTCAATGAACAAATTCCAGAGGATTTATGGCCCAGGAATGGAAACATTTTTTTTTTTTCCTTCAGTGTAAATCCAGGTGGCTCTTTCCTGTGGGGAAAAATCTCTATTACTCCAAGAAAAATCAACAGGGAGCATTTCCAAGGCCAGTGGGACACTTAGAGAGACAAATGGGCCCAGCAGCTCCTAAAAATCCTTGGATTTTTTGCTGATCTGAAGGTATTTGGAACCATCCAAGCTGAACAATTATTTATGGAAACTGAAGGTCTGCTCTATCTTTTTTTTTCAGGCTTTGGGCCCTTTTCCTCAGTCATAAAGAATTAATGATGAACAAAAAGGGAAACCCTCCCTCAGTCCCACCCCGAGGGTCTGAGGAGCCACTCCCGGGATTTCTTTCCTTGACCACTCATCCAAATTTTGTCTGCCATCCCTTCCTTTGAATTGAAATGGATGCTCCTTGTGGGATGCTCTAAAGTAAATCAGAATTTAAATAGAAATATTGTAATTTGAAGTGAATATTTGAGTCACTCCAGTTTGCCAGTTTGCAGTCTTAACTATCTTGTTTAAATTTCAATACCTTAAGTTTCCCAAAACTGGACCAATTTTGAAGCACAATTCCTGTATTAAATAAGCCATTAAAGCCCAAAGCCAAGATGTTTGGGATTATCCCTGTGGTCTGACAGCAAAACACTCCCAGTAATCACTTGCAAATCTCTGGGTGGGACGTGCTGGGAACTTTTGTTTTCCTTTTATATTTAATATCTGAGTTCTTAATGACACAGGTAGAAATTTTTAGCAATTTATGTGGTCTGACAGTCCCTGCCTGGCTGCTTAAGAATATCAGATTTCTGATTTTTTTCCTCTCCAAGGTGAATTGACCTAAAAATGACTTTATTTTAAAAGCAATGATCTTGTACTCTCCAAACTTCGAGCAGTGCTAACTTATATTTTGTCTCCTTCTGACTATACATTGTATTTATGAACCAAACAAACTCGATTTAGGTTTTTAAATTTAATTAATGCCTTGGCCAAGTTGGTTTTTGTGCTCTCAGAACAACCCCTGGGAACGCTCTGCCCAGAACCACCGTGCTTTAGTGTTGCAAACACTCCCTCAAATACTTTGTGTTTCCCTGAAAAAAACCCCAGAGTGCAATTAAAGCACTGATTAGAATACAAACAAGATCAGTCGCTGTCACCTTCTGGCTGCAAGAGGTGGGAAATAATCTTTGCCTCTTCATCTTCCATGAAACTTTCAGTCTCATCCCTCTCGTTGCCTGCAGATATTCCAAAAGTGGCACATCCAAAAGCAGAGGGAGCTGCTCCCAGGGGAAGGTGGCTCCAGGCTGGACTGAGGCAAAGGGAGCCCAAGCCAGGCTGAGGATTGAGCTGCACTTACCAAGGGGCTTCAGCCTAAAAACCCCAGCTCTGCTCACCCTCCACGGAGTTCTGGGACCTGCAACAGCTGCAAAGTTCTGGAAAAAACCCCACCCCTTTAGGTACTTCTCAGTGCATGCACCTAAATTCTTGATTAATAATGGTTTACTGATTCGAGGATGTAAATAGAACCATGGAATAGCCTGAGCTGGAAGGGACCCCAAGGACCATCCAGGCCAACCCCTGGCCCTGCCCAGGACACCCCAACAATCCCCTCCTGTCCCTCAGAGCGTTTTCCAAACCCTCCTGGAGGCCTCAAATTGAATAATTTACTGAATCCTGGTGGAGTTTGGGAGAGTTGCTGGGAAATCTAAACCAGACCTGCACTGGGTATCCCATGGGAAAACAGGGGCCCTTTGGAGCCCAGTCTGTGCTTCCATGAGCCTCATTCCCTGTTCCTGGAGAGACATCAAGGAGTTTCTCCCTGGTGCTCTGTGGGTGCCTTTAATTGTGATTTATCAAGTTCCTTGACTCTAATGTCGATGTGATAATCTGGTTTGGGGTATATTTTCTTTATTCACTCTTGAAGTCCTTTATCCTCCTTTTTTTTTCCCCTCCCATTTTCTTTCATCATTTACTTAATGAATTGGAATATTTGGGTCTTTTACCCTGCAATTATGTCAGTGCAGGCTGACATCTCTGCCTCTCTGCTAAACATCAGTCACCAAAATGCCTGTGGAAAAAACAGAGATTCTTCTTGTTAATCTCTGAAACACTTTGTTTCCAAGTAAATATTGATAGGAACTCTCTTCCTAATTACTTCTGTTCCCCTCTATGGGTTGAATCAGGAAGATGGAGGTGTCATTTCTATTGACTCTAAATTGAAATAGTTCCATCGCTGGCAATTTTCGTGGCAAGCTGGATTCAGGCAGCAGAACATTTAGGGAACTTTCCAGTTTATGTAAAGACATTTTATTATTTAATAGCATCCCAGTTGCCACATCCTGACTAATGAATTGCCTCTGTTTCATCAAATGCTTTGTGGTAAAGCCTGTAAAGAAATTATAAAGTGCTTTGCTCCCCCTGTCACTCTTTCCCCCCCTCCCCATGTTATTTTTGAAACGGCTCCATTAAGTGAAATGTGTGAAAATTAATGTGAAATTAGCGAGAAGTAAGTGGGGATGCACTGTAAGGTGGTTGTTGTCTTGAAAATCCACCCTTTGCTCAACATGGAGCTTTCCTTTGTAGAAATTCTTTCTCCCTGGGTTATTTCCCATGTCCCTGGGGTGGGAAATTTGGCATCCAGGCTGTCTTGGGGGGGGAAGCAGAACTTCATACAGCGAAAACCAATTCACTTAATTGATGCATTTACAAGAATTCCCACCCTCGTGGAGCACTGCTGTGTTCTGCTGCGCTGTTCTCGTAGATTTTATATGAAAATATGAAATATTGATTGTGTAGTTTATACCCATCTGGCGTGCAGCACATCCATTGCTGTGATGTAAAACAGCACAACGTTCCCTGGCACATTTTAGGGAAGAGACTGAGGGACAGGGAGGAGTTTGCACAGCACTTGAGCATCTGGAACCCACTGGGGTCACTTTGGGGGACCCAAAGTGGCATTTCAAGGATCTCCCTCCACTCCTGGTGGCTGAGACTCAGAGACCCCCCTGGGTCAAACCTTGGTGGCCTGGGAGGCCCAAATCCTGCCACGCCCTTAATTGACCGCTCTGATCATTCCATGCGGGAGTTTGCTGGGAAATAACTCTGTTGGGAACTTCATCCTGGTTCTCTTCACCACTCCTGGTCACACTAAAGGGGAGAGGGTGGGAAAACCTGAGCCCACAGCTGCTGTTGTGGTGCCCAAGCCCACAGAGTCAGGGGGAGACAGAGAACCCTGGAATAGTCTTGAGTTGGAAGGGACCCACTGGGATTATCAACAGTGGGTCACCTGGTCCAAGCTCCTGCCCAGAGCTCATTGCACAGAATATTTAGTGCTTTTGTTCCACTGGGTCTCTGCTGACAATTTGTGTCTCGAAGTGACTCTGCCTTGTGCCAGAAAATATTCTCCTTTTAGGACAAGCTCCTTTTCAGGCTGATTCAGCCTCTCCACAGCACAGGAGGGACATGGAGCTGCTGGAGGGAGTCCAGAGGAGGCCCCAGGATGGGCAGAGGATGGAGCAGCTCTGCTGGGAGGAGAGGGGAGAGAGCTGGGATTGTTCAGCCTGGAGAGGAGAAGCTTTGGGGGTGACAAATTGTGGCCTTCCAGGACCTGAGGGAGCTACAGGAAAGATGGAGAGAGACCATTGACAAGGGATGGAGGAACAGGACACAGGGAATGGCTTCCCACTGCCAGAGGGCAGGGAGAGATGGGATATTGGGAAGGAATTGCTGGCTGGGAGGGTGGGCAGGCCCTGGCACAGGTTGCCCAGAGAAGCTGTGGCTGCCCCTGGATCCCTGGAAGTGTCCAAGGCCAGGTTGGAGCAGCTCTGGGCTGGTGGGAGGTGTCCCTGCCCATGGCAGGGGGTGGGATGGGATGGTTTAGAAGGTCATTTCCAACCCAAGCCATTCCATGACCTTTGCAGGGCACTTGGAAGAGCCCCATGAGAACTGAAGTGTCTCTGCCCACTCTCCCACATTGCTGGTTGCCCCTCCTGTACCACTTTAAGCAGCAGGACTTGGAGTTATATTTAAATATTTGGACTTCCATGAAGTCAACTTACTTCGCAGAGTTGTTTCCCAAACAGAAAGATCCATAATTTACAGGGAAGTGTTAGAATGCAAATAATATCTTTTCTTTAAATGCAGTCAATGCTTCTCTCTTCCTCTGAATTGATTTATAAGAGTTCTTAGCAGACTCATATATAATTCATAAACAATTCCTATTGTTTTTTATATTCCTTAAGCTGCTCTGATTACTTCTTTCTTATCTTCGATTCTTTCCTCCCTTTCTCTGGCAAAAGTGGTGCTGGTTGCTATGGTAACTTCCCCCCTTTTTTGTGTGTTTTTTGGGGGGGTTTTCTTGGGGTTTATTTCTTTAGTTTGGGGTTTGTTTGTTTGTTTGTTTTAGTTTAATTTTTCCCCTCCCTTTGCCTCTCAGAAGACACTTCTGGTCCATTATCAGACCTCTTGTCTTCTCCTTCCCCTCTTGGCTGCATCATCACTGTAAACTGTAAGAGGCATTTCCCAGGCTCCCTCCAAGCTTTGCAATGGATGAGGTTGAGCGTTTTTATTTTTATTTCTTGATTTTTAACATATAACTCTGGAATATTCCTGTTAAATGATGCTCCTCATCCCAGTAGGAAATGTGGGCAGATTGGGAGTCCCCTGCTTGTCTGTCCATCACTGCTCCAGTTTTTGGCTGAATTAGGAGTTTTTAGATGAACATCTACTACAAACTGTGGGTGCAGCAGAGTTTTCCCCCCTCCCATCCCTTTCTCTACTCTGATTTAGGGCAGTTCCAGCCACTGCTGCAGGGAAAAAACTGCCTGGCTCACGTAGTTCCAACCAAATCAGGGCTGAAGTGGTTTATTGATTTATTAACAGCGCTTAATTAACTGGCAATCAGGGAGCTGCACATGTGGGATCGATACCAGAGATATCACAGGTAAGAGACCTGGTGCTGGACACTCAGAAAAGGGGGATAAATTCCTACAACCTCCTGAACACGGGGCTTTAATCCCAGAGAGCTGTAACTCCACACACAGCCCCGGTGCAAACCCATTGTCCAACCACCTCCTGAGCGTGGGGTCCGACAGAAGGTCCTGGCAGACCCTGTGGTGGCACCTGAGCCTCCTCTGGGGGCATCAAAGAGGGTTTGACCTCGTTCCACCCAAGGTCTCTCTCCACTCTTACAAATGGTCACGTTGTTTTGCCTCCTCCTAAACTTCATCTCCAAAGCTTTTGTGATCCCCAAGTTGATGACTGATGCAGGTGATGGTTGTGTTGGAAGGGACCCCCTAAGGATCATCCAGGACACCCCAACAATCCTGCCCCGTGCCTGAGGGATCATCCCAACCCTCCTGGAGCTCTGGCAGCCTTGGGGCCGTGCCCACTGCCCTGGGGAGCCTGTTCAGTGCCAACCACCCTCTGGGGGAAGAGCCTTGTCCTGAGATCCCACCCTGACCCTGCCCTGGCACAGCTCCAGCCCTTCCCTGGGTGCTGTCCCTGGTCTCCACAAAGAAGTTCTCTTTATAGAGACAGCTTAGAAGAAATGAATTAACCTGACTGCTGAGCCTGATTTTTTCAACTTGTGGGTGTTTTTTTTAAGTTTTTGGGGTTTAGGATTTTTTGCCCCACTCTTTTACATGTGTTTGCACTGGAAATTTTTGCAATTATTTTCTACTAACTTCCTAGAAGCTTTTCTTTGCCCAGGTTATATTTGGGCAGATGATTATGGTTGAGAGCCCTGTTAATACCACAAGTGATACTGAACACTCCTTCTCCTTTGCTCCTTTCATTTTGAGCCATTGTTTCCTCATTACACCCTAATTATATTAGACAGAGTTATTTCATGCTCAGCTGTGCATCAGCCTTATCCATCCTGTAATGCTGCTTGGGAACTTTGTGGTCCTTGGGTCTCTCCAGCTTCCTAAAGGCTCCTTGTTAAGCTTTATTTGGGAAACCATCTGACCTGGCTTCCTCTGTCACCTTATTCCCAGTGTTCAAACTCTTCAAAACCGGTTCTCCCATGAGCTCTCAAAGGTATGAGAAATATAATCAATATAGTCATTATTTATCTTATATAGTTATTATTTACAGTTAATATGTAATTCATATATTCTTATGTAGTTATAGTTATTAGTTATAATCCATATAGTCATTATTTATAGAGTTATTAGTTATAATCATAGGTAATTCATATATTCTTATATAGTTAGTTATTAGTTATAATCCATATGTAACTTTTATATTCTTATGTAGTTATAGTTATTAGTTATAATCCATATAGTCATTATTTATCTTCTATAGTTATTGTTATTAGTTATAATTCATATGTAATTCATATATTCCTATGTAGAGTTAGTAGTTTTAATCCATACAGTCATTATTTATCTTCTATAGTTAATAGTTATAATTTACATAGAATTCATATATTCTTATGTAGTTATTAGTTATAATCCATATAGTCATTATTTGTCTTATATAGTTATTAATTATAATTCACCTAGAATTCATATGTTCTTATATATAGTTATTGGTTATAATCCATATAGTTATTATTTATCTTAGTTATAATTCACATATAATTCATATATTCTTATGTAATTTTATTAGTTGTAATCTATATACTAATTATTTAACTTATACAGGTGTTGTTATTAATTATAATCATATGTAATTCATATATTCTCATGCAGTTATAGCTCTTAGTGATAATCCATATAGTCATTTTTTGTCATATAGTTTATGTTATTAATTATAATAATATGTAATTCATATATTCTTATGTAGTTATAGCTCTTAGTTATAATCCATGTAGTCATTGATTACCTTCTACAGTCATAGTTATTAATTATAATGTCTAGCACTCGGTCTCCTGCTCCACTTGGTGCTTTCAGGTGAGGTGGAGCTGGTGAAAGGAGTTAAAAACTGCTGTGGAACAGAGCCAGAGCCACCCTGGGCTCTATTTGTTTCTTCAGCTATTTATTTATTTATTGCTGCTGCAAAACTGCAGCTGGGCTTGAAACAGCAAAAAAATCCTCCTTCAATTAAAAAAACTGAACCCAAACCAAATAAAACAAAACCAGAAGGAGCCAAACCCAAGTTCATGTCTCCAGTACTAAATTGATTGTTAAATTTCCATGAGCTTCTGGTGGGGGAGAAGAGGGAGTGAGGTACATTCATTTTTTTATCTATGTTGTTACATCTCAAACTAAAATACAGCACAAAATAACCCCCCTCTGCCCTGCCACGTGTGTGAGGAGTGCTGAGACATTCCCATCTGCACCACCAGCCCACGGAATTAGCCTGGAATTAGCCTGGAAAGGCACTCAGGATGAAACACATCCTCTGCAGCGTGACCTTGCCTTTTCCTGCTCGAGGAGAGCAGGCTGAGGGCCAGCTTGGGTTGTGCTGTTCTTTAACAGACATAAATAATCCATATTCAGGAGGAGAAGAAAAGCCATTAACAAACACCCAGTAAGTGCATAATTTATTCCTCCCATTTTCCTTCCAAGCTGAAAAAAGAGGGGGGCAGGGGGATGACTGTGCTCCAGTGCTGAGCTCCTCACCTCCAGCATTCCAGAACACGGGCTTTACAAATATTTGTGCACTGCTAATTTGATAGAGTGAATTTATAGCTTATTTAATTACTGTAGCAGTCTCTCAGGGCCTGGCTAACAATGTTGGATGAGGGGAAATTTGGCTTTTTCACCTTGCTGGCTCGTTTTTTTTCAGTTCTGTTGGCGTGAATCCAGAGGGAAGAGTGTCAGCTTTGTTGTAATTTATATGATTATTACTGTTATCACTACGATTATTACTGTTATTGTCACTTATTGTTGTTACCACCTGCACTTCTGCAGCTACAGAAGCTCTGCAATGTCAGGGGCAGGTTGTTGGTGTCATAAAATATTCCTGACTTGAGGAATTCTCTCTCATGACCAGTGGAAGGACTCAAAGGAATGGCTGGAGCTGTGCCAGGGCAGGCTCAGGTTGGATCTCAGGACAAGGCTCTTCCCCCAGAGGGTGGTTGGCACTGAACAGGCTCCCCAGGGCAGTGGGCACAGCCCCAAGGCTGCCAGAGCTCCAGGAGGGTTTGGACAACGCTCTGAGGGATGGGGGAGATTGTTGGGGTGTCCTGGGCAGGGCCAGGGGTTGGATTGGATGGTCCTTGGGGATCCCAGCTCTGCATATTCCATGGTTCTCAGTTCACAGACTAAGAGGGCAAAGAGGTGCCCTGGCAATGTGTGGTCTGGTCCTGCCAGCTCCATCACTGAGGGGCAACCTCCTCCCCACAGGATATCCCTGTTTGCCTTGGACACTTCCAGGGATCCAGGGGCAGCCACAGCTTCTCTGGGAAATCCCTTCCAGCCCCTTCCCACCCTCCCAGCCAGCAATTTCTTCCCAGTATCCCAGCTAAACCGGTTTGAAGCCATTCCCTGTGTCCTGTCCCTCCATGCCTTGTCCCCAGTCCCTCTCCAGCTCTCCTGGAGCCCCTTTAGGCCCTGCAAGGGGCTCTCAGGTCTCCCTGGATCCTTCTCTTCTCCAGGTGAACCCCCCAGCTCGGGCCTGACCATGGCCTGCTCTCATCCCAGATTTCTGGGAGGCCCCTGTGACCCCAGTTTGCTGTACAGGTGTGACACAGCATCTGCAGCTGCATTTCTGGGCTGCCTCAAAGAGACTTCTGTGAGTGCAAAATATTCAGCGCTTGAAATGACACCGAGTGTGACTCTGAGCGAGCTCTGTTCATTTGGGACCAGGATTGTGGTGCCTGTTGAGAGATTTTGCTTTCTCCAGTTGAACTGATGCCACCTGAATCTGGGATCCTGAGGAATTCATCCAGCTCTGACAGCAGCCCCCTGGGAAGTGTCCCAGGCCAGGTTGGACGGGGCTTGGAGCAACCTGGGCTGGTAGAAGATGTCCCTGCCCGTGGCAGGGGGTGGAATTGGATTATCTTGCAATTCCCTTCCAACCCAAACCATTCCACACTAAAAGTCGAGGTAGCATTGGAGAGCAGAGGAAGCAAAGCAGTTATTTATGAATTTTCCAGCCCTTTCAGGTCTGTCAGCCCAGCTCAAGCTTTAAGCCATTAGTTCATTTATTCTCTGAATCATTACAACCAACTGTGCTAACGAACATAAAAGAGACTAATGGATTCCTTGAGGGAAAATTTATATGCAGGGTCAACTATTTTCCCTTCTTTAAAAGAGGCAGGCAATTATCACTACTTTTATTTAATGATGTCTTCTTTGAGTATTTGACATCTTCCTTGGAACAAAAGGCTACAAATTTGAGTATTGACTTGAAACAGAATCGTTGATTCATCTGGTATCAAACCTCCTGTCTCATCACTGCAGGCAGTGAGGGCTCCTCCCTCCCTCCCGGAGGAGTCGAGGTGTGGGTGCCGGTCAGAATGCGGAGCAGCTTTGTGGAGATCCAGCAATCCCAGGGGAATGTTGGAGCTCTGTGTCCAGCCCAGCACTGGGAGAGGCCGAATGTCCTCAGTGGCCAAATGTCAAATTATCATCTGCTTGTCAGCTGGAAAGGGAAACGGCCCCAGTGTTGTCCTGGGAGGAAATGAGGGCGTGTTTGGGGTGCAATCACAGCAGGGCCTGGGGATCCTGAGCTCCTGCTGGAGTTATGGCCAAGGCAGCATTCCTTGGAAAATACTTCTGGCAGATAATGACCTAGTTTTATTTTTTAAGCAAAATTTGTGTAGAATTTTTATTTCATTTATTTAATTTATTTAAATTTTTCATTTATTTAATTTTTTTCATTTTTTCCTTTTTCCTTTCTTATTTTTCCTTTTTCATTTCATTTTCTTTTTTAAATTTTAATTTTTTCATTTTTAATTTTTTCATTTTTCATTTTTCTTTTTTCTTTTTTCATTTTTCTTTTTTCAGTTTTCCTTTTTCCCCTTTAAATTTTCCCATTTAATTTTTCCCGTTTAATTTTTCCTATATAATTTTTCCCTTTTAATTTTTCCTCTTTTATTTTTTCTTTTTCCATTTTTCTTTTTTTCTTTTTTCTTTTTTCAATTTTTCTTTTTTTCATTTTTTCTTTTTCTTTCCTTTTTTCTTTTCTCATTTTTCATTTTTTCATATTATCTTTTTTCATTTTTTTCTTTTTCCTTGTTTCCCTTTTTTTCCCCTTTTTCCTTTTTCTTTTCTTTTTTCTTTTTTTTTCTTTTTTTCTTTTTTATTTCTTTCCTTTTTCATTCTTCCTTTTTGATTTTTTTGGAGGAGCAAATGGCCTTTCAGAGCCCTCACTTGAGCCAATCTCTTCCCTCCAACTCATCTTTCTCTCTCCAGATCTCTCTCACACCCACCCAGGGAAGGGAAGGATTCCATTTCATCAGCTCAGCCAAATCCACGCTTTTTATCCTTCTTTTTAACACCACGAGGAAGAAACAGGGAAGGATTTTGTTGTTCTGCTGGTGGGTTGGGAAGGGAAGGTTTGGGAAGGGAAGGTTTGGGAAGGGAAGGTTTGGGAAGGTTTGGGAAGGGAAGGTTTGGGAAGGGAAGGGAAGCAAAAAAGGACAGGAGGGAAGAGAGGAGGAGGGAGAAGAGAGGAGAAGAGAAGAGGAGAGAAGAGAGGAAAGGTTTTCCTCAAAGCCAAGAGTTCTTGTCAAGACAAACAAAAGTCAGGAAAGGTGAATCTGCCACGGGCCAGACTTTTGGGTGAAAAATATATAACACACGTTGCTCCTTTCTCCCACTGGGATACTCTGCCTGCCCCATGGGATTATTTCTGCATTTGCTTCCCAAGTTCCCTGGTCTCCCGTTATAAAGACAAGGATGGCATTTCCCAGGTTTTATCATCGTGGCTCTGCTGGGTTTTGTCTCCCACAGAAGATGTGTCTTCCCAGAGTTCAGCAGCTCTTTGTCACCTGGCAGGATTCTAATGTAATGCACGTTCTCTATAATTACAGTTTATTTATAGTGGTCAAGACACTCCTGGGCTGCTCTTCCCCCTTTTAATGAGCTTCTGGTTCTCAGCCAGCTGAAATTCCCTCTGCTGTCATTATTTTCTCCTGGGGGATGGAGGATGGCAATGGTCTGACACTGAAGGTAAGAAGGCAAGTTTTATTTTTCATTCTCCAAATCCCTTTTGCTTCAGACATGAGTGACCAGTGGCTTTGATTGCCAGCAGTGTTAGTAACTGTGCTGGTGTCACTGTCAGTAACTGCTGGTGTCCTGGGCAAGACTAAAGAGCTCCTGGAAAAGTAGAAAACTGGTTAATTTTGTTGAACATTTTCTCATGGCTGAAGAACCAAGAAGAAAATGATGGAGAGAGGCTATTTACACAGGTCAGGAGGGATGGGACACAGGGAATGGCTTCCCAGTGCCAGAGGGCAGGGAGAGATGGGATACTGGGAAGGAATTGCTGGCTGGGAGGGTGGGCAGGCCCTGGCACAGGTTGGGCAGAGAAGCTGTGGCTGCCCCTGGATCCCTGGAAGTGTCCAAGGCCAGGTTGGAGCACCCTGGGCTGGTGGAAGGTGTCCCTGCCCATGGCAGGGGTGGCACTGGATGGGCTTTGAGGTTCCTTCCCACCCAAACCATTCCAGGATTCCAGGATTTTCCCAGGCAGTTGTGAGGCTGCAAAGGACAAAACTGCCTTCCTGACTCTGTGTGAGGGAGATCAGTGGAGCCACTTGGGTTTTTCTTTGAGGTGCTTCCATCGTGCAAACAAATAGCCAGAGGGCAGTGAGAGGTGAACATGGGGAATAATAAAGGAATTCAAGAATTAAAGGGAAAGGCTCTTCCCCCAGAGGGTGGCTGGCACTGAACAGGCTCCCCAGGGCAGTGGGCACAGCCCCAAGGCTGCCAGAGCTCCAGGAGGGTTTGGACAATGCTCTGAGGGACAGGGGGGATTGTTGGGGTGTCCTGGGCAGGGCCAGGGGTTGGACTGGATGCTCCCTTTAGTCCCTTCACCTCAGGGTTTTCCACGACTCCATGATATGAGGAGTGTTGTGCCAGGGTGCACTGGTGCAGCTGACAGGACCAGAGGAGAAACATCAGAATCTGAGAGTGTGAGAGAAGAGACTCATACCTGGAGATGGGAATTTTATTTACTGCAAGAAACAAGATGTCCAAACTGATCCACAGACATTCCAGCCTGATGCAGGTCTCTGTCCTGGGAGACACCACACACAGAAATTCCTCTCCAATTGCAATATTATTGTCCTCTGACGTAGCAGACACTGTTCTTCCAGATTTATTAAGTGTGGGCTCTAATAATTTGTGATGTGCCACTGCAGCCCTGAGAAATTAATACTCGTGGCATATTTCTTGGGGTATAAATTGCATCACTAATCCCTTGTCTCCCAGCAGAGCTGTGGGCAGCAGAAGTCAGAGAGCTCCTCACTGCTGCTCTGAAGGACCTTTCTGCAATAAATCCCCGTGCTTTGTGTCGTGCCTGAGCTCGAAACATCCTCCTCAGTAGCTCAAGGCCCCGGGGATTGCTTGTTTTAGACAATTGAATGCTATTTGGCAGCAATTCTCCTCTAAAGCTGTGCAGTGCCTGCACACAGAGCAGTGCCCATGGAGTGAAAAATGCCACCATTCCCAGCAGGGGGTAAAACGCTTTTCCGGCGCTTTCCGAACCGCGAAATCTTTGTGTACCCTGAGCTGGCAACCTTTCCTCTCTGAGTGGGTTCAGAGCTCTGCTGCTCCTCAGCTGCTGCCTGGGGGTGGGATCCCCTGGGATCCACCACATTCCATGCCCAAAGCACATCCACCACCTCCTGCCTTGGCACCAGCACTGGCAAACCTGGGCGTGCTCTGGGAAGGAGGGGAGGTGGGTGAAGGTTTGGGAAGGTTCTCAGCAAACCATAAACTTTATTCCTCTCAAGGAATGAATAATTACACTTTGCCCTGACCAGTGTGTTTAATTTCTGCCTGGAAGACTGGAATGGCACAGCCTGGAATTGCAAATACTCAGGGCTAAGGGTTGAACTGGATGATCCTTATGGGTCCCTTCCAACCTGACATATTCTGTGACTCTGTGAAATGTGGGTTTACCAACCCAATATATGTTTTCCTACAGATTTTTAAACATTATGCATTTATGTATAATATATGTTTAAATATTTAATAAATATTTTTAAATATAGATTTTTAACATCTATTTTAATATGTGTTTTAACAGCTGCTGCAGTTCCTGAATTGGCATTCTTCACGTGTGGAGCTCTCCTTGCCTTGAGAATGCTCTTCTCCTTCAGTTTTACTGCTATTTTTCTCTTTAGTGCCTTTGTCCCACCAGTTCTCTCTCCACCAGGTTCCCTGCTGAGCCCTGACTCTCCTCCCTGAGGATCCTTTCCCCCTGGGAGTGCACTGATCGCTGTTAGCTCAGCTCTCCACGTGGATTCCCACTGTTCTGCCCCAGAGGCAGCTCCAAACTGGGATGTTTTTTCACATCCAGAGGACACCCCCAGCCTCTGCTCAGTGCCTGTTTTGGTCACCTCCCCAGTGTCCTGCTATTCCAGACCTTGTTTGTGCCTCAGTCACAGCATGGGAAGAATGGCTTGTTTATACCCATTTATTGCTGTTTTCCTGAGGTTTCCTCCTCCTCCTCCTCTCTGCAGTTCCCAGGGAGGATTTGCTGGTAGGGAACAACCTCGTGGTTTTCCTCTTTCTACTTCACCTGAACTGAAGAAACAAAACCAGTGGAGAAGCTTTACAGAATCAGTAAGGTTGAAAAAGACCCTCAGGATCCTCATTTATTCATCCGTGGGAATTGCTGCAGGAGGGCCTTGGAAAACTCCCTTGCTTTGGCACGGAGCAGCTGGAATGGCTCCTGGAATTCCTCCTGGAGAGGGAAAAGGTCTCACACCTGCCTTTCCTTGTGCAATGGGACAGCAGGGGTGGCTTCCCACACTCCTGGCATCTCCAGGGGGCTGCCCCATGGTGGAGTCGCTGCCCCTGGAGGGATTTAAAAGTCGTGGAATCCTGGAATGGTTTGGGCAGGAAGGGACCTCAAAGCCCATCCAGTGCCACCCCTGCCATGGGCAGGGACACCTCCCACCAGCCCAGGGTGCTCCAACCTGGCCTTGGACACTTCCAGGGATCCAGGGGCAGCCACAGCTTCTCTGCCCAACCTGTGCCAGGGCCTGCCCACCCTCCCAGGGAGGGATTTACTGTAGGAAAATTCCCATGTGGATGTGGCACTTGGGGACACGGGGCAGTGGTGGCCTTGGCAGTGCTGCACTCGATGATTTTGGAAGAGTTTTCCAACTTCAGTGATTCCATGGTTCTGAGATTCTGTGAAAACCCAGTAATTCCTTATTAATTCCTTATTAATGAATTATTAAGATACATTAATAATATATTAATTAGTAGTCATGTGTTGATTTAAATTCATAATAATGCATAAAAAGATTGATTAATTAATAATTAACTCGTGTCCTTCCAGCCCACCCAGCTCATACTCCACGCCATAAATCAAATACTCTCTGAACAAAGGAATTCAGGAGCAAACTGCCCCTGCACCAGCTTGGTGCTGCTTGAGACGATCCCAGACCCAAATGTCAGCAGGAGGTGCCAATATTTAAAACTCCTCACATCAGAAACCCTCCTGTTGAAGGTGAGAAGGAAATAAATTGCCCCCCTGGTTTTCCAGCAGCAAATTGCCACAATAAAAAAGAATCATTAAAAACTTCCTGGCTGTGTCTGTGAGGCCACTGGTGGGTGATTTTTTTTGTCTTATTAACCACATTAATGTCCTTTGTGCACTAATTTTGATTTCAGTGACTGTGATTCGGGCAGAGCATGAGAAGATGATTTGACACTAAAAGTGTGGTGTGTTGGAACAACTTCACTGCAATTCCCAGCATGGCATCCGTGGGATCTGTGCTGGACAAGGCCAGACCAGAGGAGCAGATCCCCCCACGTCCCAGCCCTGCTGTCCCAGGAGCCTCAGTAAGTCACAAACTCTGTCTCAGCCCCTCTAAATCCCAGGCTCACTTTTCCTGCCATGTGGATCTTCTTCACCACGACAGAACACTGGGATAGGGACAGATTTCTTTATGGAGAAAATCCATCACAGAGCAAATATAAATATACATGGTTAATACTTTTTAATGTAGGCAATGAAATGAAAATAATTTAAAATACCACTCCATTGTGTTTTTTTTCCTTTTTTGAACTTGCTCTATTATTTCTCTGTTTCCTCCCTGTCTTTGCTGCCTTGTTTCAAGAAATCCACCTGATCCTGCCCAGTGAATCCATCACTTTGGGTCAGCTCATTAATCTCTGCTCTTCCTCCTAAAGATAATACAAGTTTAATGTGACAGAAGGATTTGACACAGTTTTGAAGGACATTTGAATAATGCTCCTCCAAATTCCTTTAGATCTCTCTGCTTTGTTTGTAACGTGTTCAGTGGTGCTGCAATGATTTAATGGGTTTATGTGCTCCAGGATTATTTTGGGGAGGGATATAAACCCACCTTCCTCAGGAAATAAGTCAACAGGTCACAAAGAGGAATGAGAAAACGTAATTTTCTCATTATGTGTCCAATATTTATTTACTGAAGGATTTCTTCAGTAGATCAGCCATCAGGATTCCGGCTGTGCTGGGAAAAACCAGGAACATCCTGCCTTTTATTGAACACAAAGCCCCAAAAAGTGAGAATTCACCAGGACAGGAAATTCCCATCTGGCTGTGCCTTGGAGAAAGAGGGAGAGGTGGTTCCTCTTTAGGGTAATCTTATGTTTGACCCAAACACCACCTAAATTTCCCAAAAGATACCAATTGCCTCAATAAATGATTCAGGCTAAGTCTGGGCTTGATATTAATGTAACCATTAATAGGCTTTCATGACATTGTGCAGATAAGAAGCATTTTGGGGTTGTTTTTCTTTTCATTTAAGGTCCATAATGCTGAATCCATGTTTTTTCTTACAGGGCAGGATCTAGTTCTTATATGCATTAAAAATATATAGATATATACATACATATATATCTATATCTAGATATACAGGAAAATATAAACAGGAAAAATATATATAAAGGAAAAATACATATACAGGAATATATATATATATATAAAATATATATACAGGAAAAATATATACAGGAAATACATATACAGGAATATATAGGAAGGAAAAATATTTATATATGCAGGAAAAATGATATATATATATATACAGGAAACATTCTTGTGCAAAAGTTCTGTTTTCCCTCCTTTATCTTCAGGAGAAGAAAATTGTTTTTCCAGCTCTGCAAACGTCCCTTTGCTCGCAGGTGAGGGGGTGGCAGGGGCCAGCAATGTCCCTGTCACAAGCACAGGGCCGAAGGCCAGAGGGTAATTAGAAATATCAGCAGAGCAATTGGGCTGCTGAACCTGCTGCAGGTCCTGGGCATCTCGAGGAGCAAATATTGCCATGGTTATTTCTGCCAGGGAGAGCCACTGCCAGGGGATGACAGCTCAGATATTTGAGGACTCTGCTGATGGTTTGGAAAGAGCCCGCAGGTAAATCCTCACATCTGCTGCAGCTTTGCAAGCTGGAAAAACAAAACCCAGTCCCAGTTATTGGCACTGCCCAGTTCAGGGCTCAGGGAGAGCTGGAAACTGGAGTTTTTGGTCCTGGGGTTTGAATGCAGAAGATCAAAGAATTGGAGAGGAAGGACCTCAAAGCCCACCCAGTGCCACCCCTGCCATGGGCAGGGACACCTCCCACCAGCCCAGGGTGCTCCAACCTGGCCTTGGACACTTCCAGGGATCCAGGGGCAGCCACAGCTTCTCTGCCCAACCTGTGCCAGGGCCTGCCCACCCTCCCAGCCAGCAATTCCTTCCCAATATCCCATCTAACCCTGCTCCCTTTCAGTTTGAAGCTGAAGAGCTCTGAGTCTGGCATTGGCCTCCAGCTCCCTCTTATCCACCTGGATGATGCTCAGAGCTCTGCAATTCCCCCAGGAATGGTTCCCAGTGATCTCCCAGGGCAAGGCCACCCCTGCCCCATGTCCCCAAGTGCCACATCCACAGGGCTTGGAAATCCCTCCAGGGATGGTGGATCTGCTGCCCTTTCCCACCTCTCCATTAATCACATCTCAAATCCCACAGATTTTGGACTGGAACAGGTCTCAGGAGTTCACCCCTGGAATTTGCACCTGCTGCCCCATCAGGCCCTGGAAAGGAGCACAATTCACCCTCTTCCTGATGAAACTTTACTCCAATAATATCTGCCTGTCTCTGTGATGATAAATAAGTCATGAATTTGGCTGGTCAGCACAGCTTGTTACAATAAAAAACACCCACTGAAGAAATAGATTTTCCCAAGTTTCCCCACCATGCATCAAACTTTCACTTGGATGTGAAAACCTGCAAGAACAGCAGCAATAATGTCATTTAGTTTTCCATAATGGAAACCAAGAGCCTGACTTGGCAACCAGCTCAGCCCCTCCATTTTTCAGGATTTAGTCACCCAAGACACGGTCTTTCCATACTTTTGATTGATTTTCTTTAATGAAACAATTTTTTTTTTGTTAAAATGGGTATTTTTAATGTAAAACAAGTCATTTTCCATTTAAAATATTAGATGGAAATGTATTCTAATAATAATTAATACCCTGATGGTTTTTTTATAAGATAGATTTTACTCACCTGACCTGATCCAAGGGCTGGAGCCAGGTTGGGAGAGCTGGAGAAGAGAAGGCTCCAAGGAGACCTGAGAGCCCCTTGCAGGGCCTAAAGGGGCTCCAGGAAAACTGGAGAATTCCCATTTCTATGCAACAAATTGTGTTTATTTATCTGCTTTTTTTTTAGCCAAATTTTCAACCTTTCAATGATCAAAAAACCATTTCACCTCCACCTTTTTATTGACTGAGAGTGGAGTAGAAGGGCTGAGGGTTTGGGCCTCCTCATGTGTCATTTACAACTTGTATTTAATCATCTTTTTTGTTTTTCTTTTTCCCCAGGGATGCTTTAACTGTGTTCCCACTAGAACTACTTAACTGATTTTTATCTGTATAAAGGGCACTTGATCTTTGAGGTAGAGGCAGGAGAAACAGACCCCAAGACAGAGAAGAGCTGAACAACCTGCTCTCAGTTCCTCTTGGATAAGACCCTAATTCCCTAATTCTCCTGAACCTGTCCCACCCCAACACAGGGTAAGGGGCTGGTATTCAGTTTAGACATCTCATGCATATTCATTACATGACACCCATATACATTTTACATCACTATTTCGGGTATTCTACATATGTTTTCTTTCACAGCTAAGTCTAATTTCTTATCTTCACACTGGGTTATAAATTCATGCATTTCCTAACAAAAAGTGCCAAGTATCTTACTGACCTGGCCCATGTTTTATCCCTATTTTATGTCTGGGAGAGAAGGAGAGGCCCGGCCTGTTTTATGTCTTTAGGGGGGTGTAATGAAGCTTTACAACCTGTCTATTTTCTTCTTTCCTGAGGTTGTAATAACCCATTTGTCCCTCCGACACGAATCAAGAATTTGTTTTTGTTTATCACACAGGTGACAGAGAAGGTGGCTCCTGCTGGGTGGGCTGATGTGCCCGTTCCACACGAGCTGCCCATGAACGACGGGCACTTCTGCCCCCAGACACCTGGCCTTGGAGGGGATGTGAGAACACTTCCAAATTCCTAAATTCTACCTGCACCCAGCCCTGAACGCCCAAGAGGAGCAGAGGAAACCTGCCAGCAGTTTGGGCTGAGCCAGGGGTGTAATCTGCAGATGAAATGCAGATTCCTCCCAGCAGGAGAGCATCAGGCTCTTGTCTCAGCACCATTTACTGTTGCTTTGGAAACGCTTCCCGGGGAAGCACAGCCCACAGAGAGCAGCTCATCCCATCCTCCTGCTCTGCTTCCAGGTGGGTTTTTTTTAGTGGATGTGGGTGCTGGCCCTGAGAGGCAGCAATCAGTGGTAATTCCAGAGCCCTGCAAAGCCTCTGGCAGCTCCTGAATCCATAACTGGAGTCACAACCACCTTCCACCTCTCGGAGTTAAATCTCTTAGGGATCCCCCACAGCAAACCTGAGCTGCACCACCGATATTAATTCGAAATTACTATTAATAATATTATCAATAATGGTATAATTATAGATAATATCAACATATTTAAATATATTATATACCAAATATTGTATATTATATTAATGTCATCATGATGGCTAGGCTTTGCATTAATGTATGATATATTATATTAATAATAATTAAAATATTACTTTGAGCCAAAATATTGACTTATATTGTGGCTGCCCCATCCCTGGAAGTGTCCAAGGCCAGATTGGAGCAACCTGGGATAGTTTAAAATGTCCCTCCCCACAGCAAGGGCTTGGAAGTGGATGATCTTTATAATGTCCCTTCCAACCCAAACCATGCTATGATTTTATAACTATTTATACACAAATTCCCTGCATCAAAACCTGCAGCCCCAACAGCTGCAGAGCAAAGGAAAATAGCCCAGCTAGAACCTCAATCTGCAGCTGATGACCCAT
This sequence comes from Myiozetetes cayanensis, assembly GCF_022539395.1. NCBI lineage: Eukaryota > Metazoa > Chordata > Aves > Passeriformes > Tyrannidae > Myiozetetes > Myiozetetes cayanensis. Next base: position 62,969,350 of record NW_026087853.1, on the reverse strand, counting down.
CGAAAGGAAATTCCCACCCTCCATTCAATAACCATTTGGGCATCTGGCTCTCCTTGTATGTGAAGAGCTAAAGGATCACCCAGTCACTGAGGTTGGAAAAGACCTCCAAGACCATCAAGCCCAGCCTTTGATTGAACCCTCCCACAAAATCGTTTTGCCCAGAGCCACACCCTCATTTTTTGAGCCCCTTCAGGGATGGTGATCCCCCCACTGCCCCCGACAGCCCCTCTAAATGCTTCGTTATTCCACCAGTGACAACATTTCCTAAAATCCTGAATTTTTATGAAGCTCTTTTAGGTGGGATGAGGCAAACTGAGATGGATTGTTGTTTATTGTGGCAGCAAAGTGACAGTGGGCTCTTCCATCTGAAACAGGATCGATACTCCGTGTTTAACCTTCCAATATCGTCATAAATAATTGAATCAGCTGTTCAGGGCAATCAAGCTCATTTCTTGAGCGCCATTAATCATAATTTCTCAACTGATCAGGCAGCAATGTCAAAAGAATGGGAACAACAAAAGACTGCAGGGAAAAACATAGTTTTAAGCACGTGGAAGATCTGCTGAAGTTAATTTCAATTTAATTTGATTGCTGTAATTGCCAGGATGGAAATAAAAAGTGCGGTTTTCCACATTTTCTTGCTGAATCTCTCAGGTGCCATTTAAAAAAAAAAAAGAAAAAGAAGACATTTTTCATTGTGCACTGGCAGAGATTTCAACATAAAGAAGCGAGTTATGCCATCGAGCGCCACCAAAGGTCATAAATCCTCAGGACTGCTGGTTGAGGCTGAAAGGAGGAGGTAACACTCCATCACACTAATTTATAAAGGGCCAAGAATTCTATCTGTGTCCTGTAAAGGACTCTATTGACACAAAATAGATGATAAATGGAATAAAGAAGTGGTGGAGCAAGTCCCAAGGAGGTAGGAGATGACAGAGGAGTTCAAATCTCCTGAGCTTAAATTTCTTGCTCCAGGGTTGATTTACACTTAGGCTGAATACCAACAATGAAATGTTTCATATTGATAATTATTTTTGCCACTCTACAGGTGCCTTAGCCAAGAAAACCAGCTCCTCAGAGGGGAGAGTGGAGCTACGTCTAGAAAATGTAAGTTAATATTCCTAATTTAGAGGCTTTGAGCCATGGTGATTGGTCCTCTGTATAAGCACTTGATTTTAGCTATTCCTGTGTCTTGCCCTGACCCATTTCCTTGATATTTATTGTGTTTATTTATTTTTCCATTTCATTGTGCATTTTTTACCACCTCTATCAGGGTAATCACCCAAACTGGAGGCTCTGGACTCAAATCCCTGTTTCTACTTCCCAGTGTTTTTGAAATGCTTAATATCATTAATATCCCCCTGCCTCCTTAATATCACAATTTCTAAAAGAAGGAACTGATTTCTAAAGGCAGATGATCCCCATCAATGGAATGCCAAGGCAGGTTTTTCCGATCACCTTCATAAATTATCAGATTTCCAGAGCTATGAAGTCATTAAAAGCACACCTCAAACGGACCTCAGGAGGTCACTTTGCCACCTCCCTCGCCCTGAAACGGGATCAAAAAAAGCTTCTGGGTAACTCCCAGGATGTTTTTGTCAAACATAAAGATGATAATTCTTTATGCCATCACTAACCATGGTTTCACTGCCACGTGTTGGTCTGTGCCAGGCTCTGCTCCATCATCTGCCTCCTAAGGGAGATCTTGAGGAGCACTGAATTCCCACACCCCAAAATAAGATAAATACGCCCCAAAATACGATGACTGAAGTCAGAGTGACTCAGCTGCTGGCCCAGCAATCACCTCCTGGGGGTCCCAGTGCACCTCGGGGGCCTTGCCAGCCATTTCTCACCTTCCAAGGGGATCACGAAGGGTTTGGGAGTTGCTCTGTTCAGTTCTCCACGTGCTCACATGGATTTCACCAGGCCGATGGGTTGAATCTTTGTATCTCAGATAAATATAAATATAAAATAGAGATAAAATGTATCTGTAAATATTTATATAAATATAAATAGAGATAAATAACGTGGCACTGCGTTGTCATTGCCCACATTAATATTAATTCTCAGAAGAGCTCAATTAGTATTCATGTATTTTCCCCTGAACACTAAGAAAGCATTTAAGCCTTTTTCTTTTTTGTTGTTTCTTCTTGCCCACAGAATGACATTTTTCTGTCTCTCATTATTTCAGGATTTTGGTGCTACTTTATCTTGTGCCTTTTCCAGCCTTTTTTCCCTTGTCCCCAGTCCCTCTCCAGCCAGAACTAATTGTGTTTTTCTGGACACTCACTTCCATGGGAGCTTTTACTTCATAAATTCATCCTTTTATTTAGATTTTACTTCATAAATTCATCATTTACTCAGTCAGTTCATCCAGATGGAAAGGACCTTTGCACAATGTTCTTCTCAGCATCTTCCTTTCCCCCTTTCTCTCTTTTCTTTCTGTGATGAACTCACACATTTGTATGATGTCCATTTGTCCATTATACAAATCCAACAGTAAACACTTCCATGGGATATCCCTGCTCCTTTCCCATATAATAATGAGATTTATCTTTAGAACTTCCTTTGGCTACTTGCAACCCCATCCAGAATAAGAAACCATCCAATAAATGCATTAACCAAAGGAATTCTCTTCTCCTGGGCAGGTTCTGGAAGTCAATTCTCCAAAGATTCAAGCTCGGGAAAAAGTTGGTCCCTCTTGTACCAACAGTAAATGATATTAAAATATAAGTTAACCAAGAGTGTTGCTTGTGAGTCACAGCAATATTAGCTGTGATTTCTTTTTTAGGAGTTAGTTATTTTTTGCATAGATTTTCTCTGCATTTGAACTCTCAGGAGGTGCTGGAGGGGTTATTATGTACAATATAATTTGGGTTGTGTGTTTTCACATTTAAAGGATGAATGTGCCTCCTACCCTGCAGGCATTCATCTGTTAAAATGCCACTGTAATGGAGCTGAAAGCTTTGGCAGGGGGGAAAAAATAGGAATTTTTTCCTTTTTTTTTTCTTTTTTTCTGAGCTAGGTTGGCCCATCCTGGAAAGGAGGGAGCATCCAGGACAGACGATGGGAATTGATGCCTCAGACAGGGCTTTGTTGTGTTTAAGTGAAATTTGTGCTGCTCTGCAGCAGGGAAAAACTGCTGTGGGGTTTTTTCTCCCAATGCATTTTATGGAGGTGGTAATTTAGGAAAGTGGATCTGATTTCTCCTGGAACACAAAGAGTGAAAACTTCTCCTCTGCTGGTGCCTTCCTCCAGCTGACAGCAGATTGAAATGTTCACTGTAGTGAAACCAGTGGGTTTCACCTTCTTGGGTGAGGAAACCAGAGTTTAGGTGGATTTTCATACCATTTAAATTTTTTTTTAATATATATGGTAATAGTTGGATCCCTGATTGATTTAATCCTGTGTATTCCATGTTAATTTGGTACAGCAGGAAGATAATATCAGTCTGTGGTGTTCCTGTTAATGAAAAGGGAACGCTCCTAACACAGAAATTATTCATTCAGGCTCAAGATAAAAAAATCCATGGGTAATACCTGCTCCTTCTCCTCAGACCAAGGGGGTATTTTTAATTATTAATACAAAATTCACTCAGAGATGTAACTGTAAAAGTGTGGCAAGTGTTAAAACCGTATTTCCTTGAAAATTATGGAAAATTGTAGCATTTCCTTTGTGCCATTCCTTCCTTCTCCCCCTTGCTGCTGCTGCTCCTTCCCTTCTCTCTCCTGCACCATCCGGGAGCCACGTTCCCCTTGGATTTGTCCCTGCTCTGTCCCTCCCCTCTCACTGCACTTTTTCACTCTCCTCCTCCCCACAGAGGCTCCTCTCAGGTCGTTGTTGGTCCCCAAAGAAAACTTTTGTCCTCCTGAAGCTGAGGAAGAGCCCATCCCACCTGCCTGGTCCGGGAACACCAGATGGGAACCACCAGGGATCAGCTCTCATGAGGAGTTGGATACAAGCACAGGAAAAGGGGGTGAGATGGGACACCAGGTGAGACACTGTGGGCCCTTCCAGCCTCACCCAGAATTCTGTGATTAAAACCAAATTTATCATGTGAAAGATCTCAAATCCTAAAGGGAGAGATGAGAAAGTGCCTCTCTGCCCAAGAAAACAAATGATAAAAACTTCAATATAATACAATCTGTGATGCCACAAACCCATAAAAACCAATTAATATGTGGTGACATCCCGTGCAAACTGATGGTTCTCAATAATTAATAACCCATCCCTACTGTATCCCAACCCAGACCTGTACATTCTGCTCTAAAATGTTGGTAATTGTCTATTTTGTCTCTCTGATGGCAAGATTGATTGCCAATAAAAGGGCAGATATTTGTTCAGAGCGTGTAAGTTGTGCCTGCTTTCATGTTTCCAATATCCTGCATAATTCAAGGATTTGAGGAAATGCAATTTTAAAAGGCACTATTTAGGAAAACACACGATTACTTACAACTGGGGTTTAATATATTGCTCTATTTTCTTTCTGCCCTTAGGAAAACTTCCCTCTTTGTGCTGTAATTTGGTGCTGAGGGATGGAATGAGCAAAGATCCGAGTTATTTGGCTGTTCAGATCTGCTAAATGAAAAATAATCACTTCCAACGGAGCAGGAACATTATAAGCTCCTTGTAACATATGCTTTAACAGACTATTATCATTCCAACAACCTTTCCATTAATTCCTTTCACTGCCTGCCTGGACAGAAAGGGAGCTCTGATTTCCTCTGAATTCATCAAGGTGCTCCTGGAGTCATCATTTCTCATTTCTGCTTTGAGTGCTCCACTCAGGCAGCACATTTGTCAGGGCTGACACCAGGCTATGAAACCTTCCAGCTCTGCAGGAGGCGTTGGAAAGCATGGAAAAAAGTGCCAGTGGGAGACACTCAGGGAGCTGCAAGTCCCTGGAAGAGCATTTACACCTGCAGTGTCACCGGGACAGGGACACCGCGGCCCCCAGAGCTCAGGGACTTGGAGAGTCTTGGACAAATCGGGCTCCAGAGGACATGGATGATCAAAGCTTCGGTTCCAGGGCCCAGAGTGATCTTTGGAATGATTAGCCCTGCCAGTGTCAGGGAATTGGAGAACCACGGAGAGGGCTGGGCTGGAAGGAACATTAAAGATCGTCCAGTTCTAACGCCGGACACCTTCCACCAGCCCAGGGTGCTCCAGCCTGGCCTTGGACACTTCCAGGGATCCAGGGGCAGCCACAGCTTCTCTGCCCAACCTGTGCCAGGGCCTGCCCACCCTCCCAGCCAGCAATTCCTTCCCAATATCCCATCTCTCCCTGCCCTCTGGCAGTGGGAACCCATTCCCCATGTCCTGTCCCTCCATGCCTTGTCCCAAGTCTTGGTACTTGGGTACTTCACAGATAAGCCAAAGTGGTGCTGGTATTTCTGGAGGGTTTTTTGTGCCACCAGACAAAATCCCACTGGAAACTATTTGTCCATGTTAGGAATGGCCCTGGGAAGCCACTCCCCCTTGTCCAAAGTCCCTCCCAAGTGGGAACAAGGATGAGGCAGTGGCTGGTGGGCAGTGGTAGAACCTCTTAAAAAATGAACTCTGAGGCCTTTGTGGGATGCAGATTCCATGGAAAACTCAGTTTTGTATCCCACAGATCTCCTTTTGCTGTTGGAGATGGAATGAGAGCTTTGTCTTTGTCAGCAAGAGCTGCTGAAATCAAAGAGCTCAGATGAAAGGATTCCACCATCCCAAAGGACAGGAGTGGGGAGGCTTGGGAGCCAGTTGTTGTTTTTTTTTTGGAAGCAAAACTGAGTTAACACTTAATTGTTCATTAGCTTGGGGTGTTCCAGCCTTGTCTCAATACTTTAAACAAGATGCACCTGAAGGAGCTACAGGAAAGATGGAGAGAGACTTTGGGCAAGGGATGGAGGAACAGGACACAGGGAATGGCTTCCCACTGCCAGAGGGCAGGAAGAAATGGATATTGGGAAAGAATTGTTGGTTGGGTGGGCAGGCCCTGGCACAGGTTGGGCAGAGAAGCTGTGGCTGCCCCTGGATCCCTGGAAGTGTCCAAGGCCAGGTTGGAGCACCCTGGGCTGGTGGAAGGTGTCCCTGCCCATGGAACAAGATAATCCTTATGGTCCCTTCCAACCCAAACTATTCCATGATTCTATGGAGAGATGATCCAAAGGAAAATAGAGAACCAGAATTGTTAGTAATATAAAAATAGTGTGGTTTTTGTTTTATTTTGTTTTTTTTTTTCCTACAGGACCAGCAAAATAGGTCAAAAAAAAAGAAAGAATTAAGAGATGTTTAGGCAAGAGTTTGGTTTCATGGAAAAGAGCTTTGGTTGTGTTGTTGTGTGATCTTCTTACTGGGGAAGGATTGGACTTGAGGATCTTGAAGGTATTTCCACCCTTGATTGGAGCGTTTTTCCAACCTTAATGATTCCAGAATTCCATGATTCTAAAATAGAGTAAACCTATTAGAAAAGAGTGTGAGAAATGTGCACTGTGATGTATCTACAACAGGCTGTTTATTAGAACCATTAATTCTATGTCATTTTTACTAGTAAAGAACTTGCAGTGCCCCCACAAACTGGAAGTGGGATGGTTTGTTGACTGCAGTGGGCTGTCACAGCTTGGGAATCTGAATTGTTTGAGAGATATCTCTGTTCTCCTGGAAAAAAACAGCTGCTAATCCCAGGAAATTATTGTGACAACCCAATTCCAGGCACTGATCCTGATCAAACCATCACCAAAGGGTTTGACATTCCCATCTCTGCTGGGAAACAGGGTTTGCCCTCGGTGGTTGTTGGCAGATCATCTGCTCTCTGCATGTGCTGAGGGGCTGCAGAGGGCAATTCCAGGGCAGGAAAGGGGTGGGTATTCCTTAACAGACACAGGTGCTGCTCCTGGGATGGAATTCCCGGTCCCACTGAGTCTCAGATCTGGGAATATGAAGGAATGTTCCCTGCTGAGACACTTGAGCTCCTTGTTCCAAGTTCTTCTCCTCCTCAAAGGGTTGTGGGACTCCAAGCAGCCACCTCAGCTCCCTGTGAGCCCCAAACTGCTCCAGTTTGGATCTTCCCTGCCTGGGGAAGAGCAGCCCATCCCTGAAATTAGGGGAATGCCAGGATGACTCCCTTTTCAGCAGGATGACAAAGCAGCCCCCGAAACAGGTTTATCTCCAAGTGCTTGGGAGAACTGGAGGGGAGATTGGAGTGGATATGGAGGTTGGAAACGGGGAATTCATCTCTTTAACCATCTCCTCCTCTTCCCAGAGCAGCAGGGGGAGTGTCCAGGGCTTTCCATCTCCCAGCCAGCACATCCAGGGAGCAATAGTCAATAAATAGATCAGGCAGCTAAAGGTTAACACTTTCAAAGCTCTCACTGCAGGTAACAGTTCCATGCTCGGGGTATTTCTGCATCTTTACTTTCCCCCTTCTGATTCCCCGAGGAAACCCCTGGAATAAAAGCTGATTTTTTAGGCAACTTTCAGCAGGACTCAGCAAAACTGTTTTAATGCCAGGCTGCTGATTTTATATGTGCTGAAGAGACTAAATGTGGCTGGGGCTGCAGACAGGCCCGTGGATCAGCAGGAACTGCAGAGCTCATAAATAAAACAGGAGCGAGGAGGGGGTTTATTAAAAAATATATATCTCTTTTTTTTTTTACTTGCTTTAGATTTAATTTTCAAATCAAAAGGAAGGGCATAAAACCATCCAGTTCATTCAGCCAGATGATGACTTCAGCAGAGACACTGAAAAGGAGAACCAAGCAGCCAAACCAGAAAAAATGTGCTTTTCCCTCTCTTTATATATGAATTTCCTCATTCTTTTTTAGGCCTCCTAAATCCAGGTGTCTATGTCTGGAATCTGTAGCCTTTCCTGATCACTCCACCCAACTTTGACCAAATAAACAGGTGGTAAAAATAGAAAATAGATGGATAATTGTTGCTTGAAGCATCACAGATTTCTCCACACCAGAGTGTCCCATAAATAAAGGACCTCTCTCAGACTGAGAAAATGTGGGATATTTCTGCCCTCTGGCTTTGTGTGGTGTCCAAATCACTCCCTGAGCAGGAAAACACCCAAGAAGGGATTTTGCCTTCATGGCCCAGCACCAGAATTAGGTGCCAACCTTCTCATTAAACAAAACTCCACGAGTAAAGCAAATAAAATTCAAGGAATAAAGCAAATAAAATAAAATATAAAGGATAACCAGAAGAAAAATAAAAGAAGTAAACAAGCACAGGTTAAAGGCAGGACAGATGTTTTGTCCTGTCACTTCTCACCTGGGAGAAGAGACCAACCCACACCTGAGTCCAGTTGTCTTGCAGGTCATTTTAGGGAGTGGGAAGGTCCCTGAGATGTCAAGGAAGGAAAGAAGATCCAACATGACACATCATGTCATGCTGATCCCATTCCTGTCCATCACACTGCAGTGGGATCAGTGGGTGGGGGAGAGGCAGGAACATCTTATGTTTTAATTTCACCAGGCTTTGGACCCTGCCTTGCATGAGCAGGGAAAATGAAGGAATATGGTCCAGGGAAAACCACTGCATGATAAGGGAAAAATGTTGGCAGCACACAGAGGGTTTTCCAGAGGTTCATCCTAACATGGACAAAGAGTGTCCAGTGGGATTTTGTCTGGTGGCACAAAAAAAACCCCACAAATAACAGCACCACTTCAGCTTGTCTGTGAAGTACCTTCCAGCCAAAATCGTTCCAGGATTCCATCTCTCCCCCGGTATTTTCAGACTCTCACTGCAGCAGGACAGGATGGAACTGTGTGTGGTGACTCCCTCTCCTTGGAACACTTTGGCAAACCCAGAGCACTTGGTGCTTGTCCAGCCCAACCTTCAGCACCTTTGGAGACACTTCATGAAAAAAAGAAAGCCTGGAAAAGGCAAACATCTCGTTATTCTGGGTTAGATCCATCTGCCCTCCTACTCCTGATCCTGGTGATAAAATATCCCAGAGGTGATGGATCCCAGCTCTCCCCAGGAAGGGAATTAACTGCAAATGTTGCCCAAAGGAGCAGCTTTGGGGTTATTTCTGGGAGTCAAATCCTTCCAGGCACCGTGTCCTGCAGCTGGAAGTGCTGAATTATTTGTCTCATCAACATCCCCGAGGTGTGAAAGGGAAACAGCAGAGAATTATGAGTGGAAACTCAGCTCCTTGGGAACGACAGAGAGTAAATAAGAGGATTTTATAGCCTGCAGCAGATATTCCTGACAAATGGGGCTGAATAAAGCTGGAACTGCTTGTGTTGCATATTCTGACCCACTGTTAGATCCATTAAAAAAAAAAAAACACAAAAAGAAAAAATAAAAGTGTTTTTTAAAAGAGATCACCATTGGTTTGGGTTTGAAGAACTGGGGTGGAAAAGTTCTTTCCATTGACCCCATTCCTAGCAGGGAACTCACTCCAGATGTTGAGGAAAAGCACTGTAGTGTATATATATATATATTCCATAATATATTTATGGAATTGGCTCCTGAATAATTAAAGAGGTTAGGAAGCTTTTCTGTGGTGTTTTAAGTAAAAGTGTGCACTCAAATCAAGCAAAAAAAAAATAAAAACAGCTAAAAGGTAATAATTTTCTATTTATATTAAAAATGCAGGGGTTTTATTCCCTTTTTATTACAGCAGCACTTGCAAATCACTGCAGAGCAGGAAATCCACTTGTGTCAGGCTTTGCACAGGCATCCATTGAAATGTAATGTGATGCCCTATGAATTGAAAGGATTTTTATTGAAAACAACCTCAGCATTTCTTCCCTCTGCTCCTCAGCTGAGAGCTTTTTTCTATCAGTTAATGCCATCTCTCATAAAACCAGAAAACCTGCACCCTGACAGTTCTTTAAGGGCATCTGCACCTGTGTTTGGAGGAATCTTTTAATGCAAAACCTCAGAGCAAATTTCAGGAGTTTAAAAATTGGTGTTTTTTTTTTTTTTATGTCATTAACAAGGGACTGGTTTTATTTATAAAAGGATTTGGGTAACAGGAACTATTTCTAGGTTTTCTAACCTGTCAGGAGCTTTTGGAGCTCATCTCTTCTCACCCCTGAGTCTGTCACAGCTTTTTTTCGTGCTTGTTCCCATCAGTGTCTGTCTCTCCAGTGTTTGTCAACAAGATCCTAATCTGTAATTCAATTTACCCACTTTGATTTCCTCCCTTCATGGACAGGCTGGTGAGAGGCTGTGATGGATCTGAGACAGGACTGAAATGGAAATGAGCTCCACACCAAACCGTTCCTTTTAATTAGAATAATTGTTTTGCTGCATTTCTTACATTCAGCCTATGGGTAAGTGGATTAAAATTAAGGGTATGTAATTCAAATTGTATTTATTGGGCTCTGAGTCACAATTTTGCTTTAATCCTAATTAGAGCTACAAAGTAAACAAGCAAAATGTGTTGTAACGACTTGACACGTTATGGGGCTGATCAATCTGGTGCTCAGAAAACACTGCCACGATTTAGGGGCATTTCAATCAGCCATGGATTTGTGGACTTTGTTGTCCCAGTAAAAAAAACCCCAAGCTGTTTTTTCCCTGGGAAATGGGACAGCCCTGCTGAGGGGCAGTGTGGATGGTGAGGGGTCAACAACAACGTGAGGGTAAATCTAATTTTGGAGATTTTTGTCCCTGATAATAAACTTAAATAAACCAAAATTAACTTCTTCTATGGCTGCTGCCAAAATTCAGGAGGCCCAGTATCTGCTGTTCCAGGGGATTCCATTGGGAGCCAAAGGCTGGGCTGGCACCTGGGAGCTCAGGGAGGTGGGAAAACATCCATTCCTTTGGAAGCTGCTGGGGGTCAGCGCTGGGTTTCACTGGAGGCAGGACAGTGGGAATGGTGAGGTGAAAACACCTCAGAGAGAGAGGTGAGGTTCTGATTTCCAGGGAGATTTGTGTGTAAATGGGACCAGGACACCACTTCAACCTGCATGTCCCTCCAGGGTCATCGTGAGCAGACACTGATCATGGCACATCCACCGATTATCATAAATAAACAAATAGAACAATTGATCCCTGCTTTATCCTAATGCTGCACTGGCCACTTTAGGCTTGGATTTATTTCCAGTTTTACTTAAAGGTTGTGTCAGAGTCAGGGAAAGGAGCCTGAGGGGTTCCCTGTAAAACCAAGCTGGAGGAGGGAACTCGGGGTGGAAGCGAAGGATCAGGAGGAGGGGGACACAGAGCCAAGAAATCGTGGGATCATGGAGGTTGGAAAACACCTGTAAGGGCATCAATCCAACCATCCACCCAGCACCATTAAATCATGTCCCAGAGTGCCACATCCACACGTTTTTAAACTCTTCCAGGGGCTGAGACCTCTCTGACAGCACAATCCCTAGAACTGGCAAAGAGATGGAAAAGGGCTGGAACAAGCACTAAAGGCCAGGTCTTCCAGAAAAGAGGTTTTGGTGTTTTTAATTTATGAAGTGTTTCATAAAAAAATGAAACGTTAAAAAAGCTTGGTTTCAATTCTATTTTTCACATTTATTTTCCATTCTTACAGGGATAAAAAGAAGCAAAAGCGAGAAAAGAGAGGAAAATTGAACAGGAAAAAAAATAAACAAAGAGGGAGAAAAAAAGCCAAATCATAGAAAATAAAGTTATTTCTGAAATGCTTCAAATGAGAATGAGAATGGAACTTGAGGTTTCTTTCTCAGCACATTCAAAGGAACTGATTTTGCAAACGTTAATTTTCTCTGGTAACTCCTTACAGGTGGTTTGTTTTTCCCCAGCTCTGATCACGCCCTCGAGGACACAAAAGCTGTGCCAGAAGAGTCAGAAATATTGAATTTCCCACCTGGTGTGGAGATGCAAGGAAGCTTTTGGACAATTGTAACAAAATAACCCTGTGTCATTATTGAGCACTTGTGCTCTTCAGGAACAGGAAAGCTCTTTTTGCTCAGGAACCTTCAGTGATGGGGAAAAAAAAAGATCAAAAATAAAAATTTGTTGCTGTCCCTCGAGCTGAACCCAAAGAACAGCAGAGACACCTATTTTAGGAATAAGTAAGAATAAAAGAAAACCAGGAAAACCTGCAGGATTTTACAATGATGAGCAGGAAAGGACATCTAGCAGGAGGTGTCCCTTCATGGAGTAGATGATCTTTAACATCCCTTCCAACCCAAACCATTCCATGATTCCACGGAAAGAACAGGTTAATTTAATATATTCCAGCAGTATCACTGCTAATACACCCACAAGCAAGCAGAGCTGAAATGGTGCTAAACCCACCACAGGTTTAACCCCTGAAATGGCATTTTAAACCAGGATTATCTCTACAAAATTGCCTCTTTTTCCCTTCCCTCCTTCTCAACTCGTTTTCACTCAAGGGGATGGAGGCCACAAACTTGTTGAGCTCCTCCCAAACTGAGCTTTGCTCCCCAAACTATTTCCAAGGAGCCAAACCTGAGCTGTCACAGGGGGATGACTGATGACCTTTTCACAGCCAGAGCATCCTCTGGTTGGTTTATCCCAGACTTTCCTCCTCGAAGAGAAAACTTGGGGAACAGCAAGTAGGAGGGAAAAAAAAAAACTTACAGATCCATGACAAGATTCTGCAGAAGTTATTTTAATTTGGAGCTGAATTTGCATGGGAAGGGTATATGAACACCTGATTTTATTACTCAGATTCTTCAGGGAGCTGGGTAGAATTGCTTCCAGGCAGAGCTGGAAATGAATGTTTGGATACACAGAAACTAATGTAAAAAATACACCCTGGCCACATTCTTGGCAGTTCTGAAGTGCCTTCAGTTGTGGTCTAAATTCTGGCACAGTTCCCCTCCAGGCTCCTGCCATGGAGTCCCTGCAATAGCAAAAGGAACACTGCAATAATATTTTGGGGTTTCTTTAGGTTTTCCTTTTGTGCCAGTTCCTTGTTAAACCCACCTTGGGAAGTGAGTGACCCTGCAAAGGCCAAGTGCTGCTGCCAGTGGCTCCAGCAAGTCCCACGGGCCAAGGACACCCAGAAAATTGCCAATCTGGCATTGCTGAGGTTGGAAAAGCCCCCTAAGAGCGAGTCCAACCATCCCCAGCACTGCCAAGGCCACCACTGCCCCCTGTCCCCAAGTGCCACATCCACAGGGCTTGGAAATCCCTGCAGGGATGGGGATCCACCCCTGGGCAGCCTCCTCTAGTGCTGGACAACATTTTCCATGATGAGTCAGAACAACTGGGAATCTTCAGCCTTCACGGAATTGCCATAAAATTTGTCCAAAATCCTCCTCCAAATTTAATTCACTGAATTATTCCATGTGTTGCTGCTGCAGTTTAACTCTCACCCCTGCACTGGAGCATCATTGACCTCTTTTAGGCAAGAATGCTGTAAAAGAACAATATTTCATCTGGTTGTTTTGTTTCTTCAGGAGAGTTTTCCATTCCTGGAAGCTCCCAGCCTTCCCAAGGGATTGCAGGGCTTGGGGTTCATCACCAGAGCCCACAGGCAGCACGTGGGGCTGAGCAGGGGGTGGGACCAGACAAGGGCACTGCAGCAATCAGGGGTTCATGGCACTCTGTGACCTGGCAGGCAGTCACATTCCAGCTCTGGGGAGTGGATAACTCTGGAATCAGGGCACAGCTTTAGCATTAAAGCACTTCCCAGTCGTGCTCCCCTTGAAAGGCACCACAAAAGAGACTGGAGCAGACGGAGCAGGATGCACCAGGAATGGGAAAAAATCTGCTCCTCCCCTGCACAGGGGATTGTTGGGGTGTCCTGGGCAGGGCCAGGGGTTGGACTGGATGATCCTTGTGGATCCTTCCCACTCAGAACATTCCATGAGTCCGTGATCTCCCTGCTTGCAGCAATAAGATGTTGAAGCCAATTCCAAATCAGCATTTTCAATTCACCCCTCAGGACCCCCCTCCTGTGAACATGGATAATCCTGCCTGAAAACAGGTCTATTTTGGGAAACCTGCCTTGACAATAAAGCTGGAATTTAATTATTTATTGCACATTTCCCCTGCTTTCAGGAGCCTGAGTTTCCCTGAACTCAGCATTTCCAAGGAGAGTCACCAGATGATTCCAGCTTGGGAACAAAGCTGCTTTTCTTTGTGTGGGGGGTTGTTTTGCTCTATTTGCCATGTCAGACTGCAGCAGTTTTTGTGCTGATCACTGAGAACTGGGCTCGGGGCAAGATGTACCTGGTAAAATGCAAAAGGGTTTATTATTCCTTAGTGCTCCTTCCAAATTCTTGGGCATGTTGCTCTAAAGGAAAAAAAGGATCATGAGGCTGCAGTGGAACATTTGCTGTAACTCCTGCCCATACAGTTCCCTCCTGGGGGATGGGAGAGGGGTTTAGCTCCAATATTTTGGTGTGTGAGGTACCAGCCTGGGCTCATTTGGTTGCCAGGGTGCCAAAACAAGGCAGTTACTGCTGATCCCCAGCCCAGAGGTCCAAGCCTGGAATCCAAGTGCTTGTCCATCAGCCCTCAGCCAGGGATTAAACCCCTGAATTGGAAAGGAGCTGCACTGGAGGGCTGGGGTTGAAACAGCAACACCTCCTGGCTGCTGCTTTTGGGGACACAAATCCAGGTCGGGATTAGTTCCAAAGGAGCTTTCCAAGGGAGGAGCATCAGTCAGGCACACACTGGGGTGCCAGCACGTCATTCCTGCTCCCTGGAATGTCTCAGCAGCTCCTGAGCACCCAAAAACCCAGCTGCAATCACCCAGATTCCTTCCCTTCTCTCTCTCACACCCATGGCCAGTTTATCCCCAGAATATTTACCAGGGTGTTCATGGAATTCCAGCCCTTCTCTGGAGCAGGATGGGATTGCAATGGAGCAGAGAGAGGTGAGTGCCAGGAGGAGTCCAAAAAACAAAGCAGTTAAAACGATATAAATGGATTAAAAGAGGGAAATGCCAGTTAAGGAATCTCAGCTCTGCCTGAACATGAACACCACTCGATGCAACGGAGGCATTTCAATTTTCCATCAACACAACCACCCTGCTGAGGGTTTTATTCAGATCTCCTTTAAAATCCCTCTGTTTTATTCCACCCTCCCTTCCTCACCTGAAAAGCCTGTTGAGGGCACGTCCATTTCCCTGGGATGAAAAGCAATCCCACGTTGTGTGACCGCTCTGACTTCCAGCATTCGGTGATTTCCCATTGTGTATTTTTCTATGGAAAACATTTACAGGGATATTTAGTACAATTATTTATTCTGGAGCCTGTAGTAGAAAGCTGATCTATTTATCTAAACGTGCAGGAGGGGAAGGAAAAAAAAAATCGTTTTCACAGCTGAGGTTTGGTTTCATAGAAGAAAATTGGTCATTTTATTTATTTCATTTTTTCTTCTCAGCAGTTACCGGGAATGTAAAACGACAAAACAATTTAGAGCACAATAGACCCGTTATTATGCTCCTGTAATGACTCGTGGCAGTGGGGAGTTTATGGAAATCTGTGTTTGGAGGTGGTTTTGTGATGGCAGAACACCCAAAATCATCCTGCATTTTGCCTGGAACGTCCTGCAAATATCCACGGACTGAATCCGGAGCTCTCCCACAAGAGCCAGAAAATGCTAATTAAAATTCAATAGTTTTTTCATTACCTTCAAAGATGCAAATAATCTACTCTAAACACTTGCAAATAAGTGTTATTGATCCTGCTGAGCCAAAGAGCTCCAGAGCTAAGGGGACCCTCTGGTGCCTTCCCACACTCAGCCATTCCCTGTCCCCACTCCCAGGATGGTGGCCCTGAGCTGTCCCAGGAGTGGCCACCACCCAAACCTTGCCAGCCTGAGGGTGGGATTGGGCAAAAGTAAAGGCTGGAAATTTTTCAGTTAAAAAATGTGATTTTTAATTTTTTTTTTTTCAAATGTTTGCCATCATTTTTACAGAGTTGAATTAGAAAGGGAGAATGTCCCTGTAAAAATAGTTGAACTGGCCCTGAGGAGCCCAGGGCTGTGTCTCCTGAGAAAAACGTGGAATTTTAAAGCTCTCTGGTTTTGCACAGAGAACACACAAAGCTATGGAAGAGAATCCACCACAAATCTGTTTGGAGCAGACTGAAAATAACATTTCAATAAACTGAAATAGTTAATTTATTTTCCTATTTACCTGCTTATTACAGAATCCCAGAATGGGTTGGGTTGGAAGGGACCTTAAAGCCCATCCAGTGCCACCCCTGCCATGGGCAGGGACACCTCCCACTATTTCAGGTTGCTCCAAGCCCCGTCCAGCCTGGCCTTGGACACTCCCAGGGATGGGACAGAACCTGGTGAGCTACAAAAACATTGGGGGAAGACCAAAATGAGTCTCATCCAGTTGCAGGAAAAGTCTGACGATGTGTGGAGAAAAATTTACAGAAGAAAACAGAGCTTTGAACTCTTTGACAATTTTGATATCGATATTAAAAAAGTCTAAATTATGGAAACATTTATTAAAAAGGCCCAAAAGGTGCTGCTGCCTAGAATTAGTTTGTTCTAACTGAGTGGAGAATTTTGGGTTCCTGGTGGACCTCTGAGGTGTTTAACAAAGAATCCCCTTCCCTGCACACTCATCCTGCCAGACTGGAGACATCAGTGACCCTAAGACGTGTTTCTCCTCTGCTTCAAAGCTCAGCTGTGCTCCAGGCTCCCAAAAAACAAAATATTTCTTTAACTAAAAACCATTCTGCCCCTCTAAACTGCTTCCCTACGTGTTTCCATCTTGGAAACAGCAGGTGCAGGAGAACAAGCCTGAGCCTATTTTTATATCAGAGCAATTCCCACAGGGATGAGGTCCTGCCAGGTAACATTCAGGAATCGTGTTGGTGCTGCTGTGCAGGACCTGCCAGCACAGCTCAGGCTTTGGGAGAACAGGAAGAGCTTTAATTTGACATGAAAACCTCGCTGGCACAAAGCACAGCCCGACACCAGCACTGTTCTTGTTGCACTCGGTAATTCCGGTTACAACAGACTAAACCTCCTTGTTCAACCTCAGATCAGCCAAGTCTAAAATTAAGTCAGACAAAATGATATATTTTTTTTAATAATTTATGTCTTTCTGCAACTATTTTTTTTTTTTTTTTTTTTTTTGCTGCTGGATAGCTCAGGAGAGAACCTGACATAATTAAATGAGAAAAACCAGTTCACTGGGCTCTGCTCTCCAAACCAACCCAGGCTATTCCAATGACAACTTCCACAGTTTAGCTACCAACAGGTTTTAAAGGGGTTTATGTGTTTGCTTTTAATAAATAGATATTTAAACCCATATTTAAAATGGAAACATACCTTCTTGATGTACTCTGCTCCCAGCCCAACCAGTACCACCTCCAGCACCGTGACCTGTGCAAGAAGCTGAGCAGGGTGGTTGGGGCAGCCTAAACCTCCAGGGAGCAGATGGCCAGGGCTCAGGAGCCTGGAATTTTGGGGGGAATAGCCAGTTCTGAGTGAAGCCCCCAGGGCAACCAGTGTACTGGCATCAGTGGAGATTCAACAAAGTATCCTACAAAAGTATCCTACGAAGTATCCTACAAAAACTCTGTATTTTCTTTCCCCCCAGATCTTTTCATCTAAAAATACATCTTCTTATTTTTCTTGGCTAAAAATACATCTCTATTTGCTGATTTCAGTAGGTGCTGCAGTCAATACCAGGGGTCATTCCTGGTAGGACAAGAGGAAATGGCCTCAAGTTGTACCAGGGGAGGTTGAGATTGGATAGCAGGAAAAATTTCCCCACCAAAAGGGCTGTCCAGCCCTGGCACAGCTGCCCAGGGCAGGAGGGAGTCCCCATCCCTGGAGGGATTTCCAAGCCCTGTGGATGTGGCACTTGGGGACAGGGGGCAGGGGTGGCCTGGGCAGTGCTGGGATGGTTGAACTCGATGGGCTCAGAGAGCTTTTCCAACCTAAACCATTCCCTGATTCTCTGTACTGAGCTCTACTTCACCCCTTTACCTCCAGTGGACTAAAAATAGAATGAAATTGTAACTACTCCTGCTGCAAGGAGGGAACCAACCCCTCTAACCATTTCCCCCAGGCTTTGCTTTGAATAACACAGAGGGCAGACTGATGGACTGGAGACACTTTCCCCACTTAGGAACAGCCGAACCGTTCTTGCAGTCGTTGTTTTGGGCAGGGAGGGCTAAATTTGCCCAGGAAGCTCCCTGTGAGCTGATGCAGCTCTGCAGCTCCCCCAGGGGAGATCTGTCACCTGGAGGCAGGGATTGCTGGGGCTGGATGTGGAACGCTGCAGGAGCTCAGGATAATATTGCAGTTTGCCGTGGCAAGTGTTTTACTGGCTGAGTGGCTGCTCTATCCATCCTCCACAGCAAGGAATAAACACAGAGCAGCACAAAGAGAGCACTCAGGTAAGGCAGGGAGCTGTAATTCTTGACTGGCCATCTAAGAAGTACATTTTTTCCTCCTGGAGATGCTGCACTCAAAGAATATGGGCGGAAAATGAGACTTCTGCCAAGACATAAATGCCCCTTTTCAGCTCAGAGCCGAACGAGGACTCAGGGCCTCGGGATCTCTCCCAAACCACTGAGGCACTCAGAGAAACTGGAGCTAAAAGTGGTAATAAAAAATAAATAAAACAATAAAATAATAATAAAAACCCCAACATAATAAAAAGCAGCAATTCAGGTGGGCCAGGCTTTGGGCTGGCAGCGAGGGAAGCAAAGCAAAGCGGTTCCAGGAAGGATGAACTGCTGAGAAAATCGACCTCAAGGCACAATAAGCATTTGTAATAAATGAGCCCAGTATTAAAAAAATAAATATAATGAGTGAAATACAGCAGCACAGAAATTAAGGCACTTTCCTCTCCCTCTGAACAACCTAAAAGAATAAATGGATGTGGCACTTCATGACATGGTTTAGTGGGCACAGAGGGGCTCTGGCTGCCTGTGCTGGTCCCCAGGTAACAACCCAGAGCTTTTCTGCCCGTGAACCTTCAGCACTTCGTTGATTGATTCAGTTCTTTACACCTCGGGTTCACCTCGGGGCAGAGCCCAAGGACCCTCCAGCCAGGAGCTGCCTCATGTTCTGCTCACTCCTCTCAGGTGCAGAACCACCACAGCATGGTTTTGGGGTGGCTGAGTCTAGAAATTGATTTTTTTTTTGGTCCATAAATCTGAACCCTGCCAGAAATCCAGATTTACTGCAGCACAGAGCTGGGGCAGAGTCCAGAGGGGCTCTGCTGCTCTCCCTGCTCCAGCTATTGACACATGGAGGAGCTTTGCTATTTGAGGGTGGCAGGGCAGGAAATACCTTGTGCTTGCTGCTCTCCCTCTCCCCTTCCCACTCAGTTATCCATGTCCAATATAAACGTGTCCCTGGATGACACCAGAAGTTTAGGAAACGTTGTACTGGTTGAGAGCAGTAAATCCCACAGGGCTGTGCCTCATCTTGGAGATAAAAAAGGGACACTCAGGGAACAGAACAGCTCCTGCCCTTCCCCAGGTTACTCACCCCACTTCCAACAGCTCCTTGGGAGGCAGAGAATTCCCTCTTGCCAGTAAACTGGTCCAGTTTCCAGAGTCACAACGAACTGGAGCTCAGGCAAAGAAAGCAGGAATGAACACCCCAAGGGGTCTGCAAACCTGATGTCCTCATCCTGGTGAGCTCTGTGCTCCTGGCACACAATTCCATGTGCTCCTTCTCTCCCTGCCCTCGTGTGGGATGGCACTGGGGCTCTGACCAGAGCTGCCAAGGGCAGCTGGTGGCCAACAATGCCAGCCTTTTCCTGACTGTGCTACTGAAAATCCTCCCTGTGGAGAGACAGTGCTGATGCAAACCACGTATGAAGGGCAGTAACCTTGGCTTTAAAATTTATAGAGAGTCTGCTCAGTGATTTTGAGGTGAAAATGGCATTTGAACACACTTCACACAGGCAGGGAAGTGCTGTGGGGGCGAGAGGAGCTGCAGGACATGCCCTGTTTGCTCATGGCACACAGGGTGGACTCTCAGACCACAGGACCTGTCAACAAACTTCATTTTCTCCCCCAGAAAGCTGTGAAATCCGATGAGCAGCAAAGCACATTTACACTGGGAAGAATGAGATCACAGGAAAATGGAAAACCCAGAAGTGATGTGTTGACATTGTCACAGAATCATAGAATACCCTGAGCTGGGAGGGATCACAGGGATCATCCAGTGCAACCCCTGGCCCTGCCCAGGACACCCCAACAATCCCCCTGTCCCTCAGAGCATTGTCCAAACCCTCCTGGAGCTCTGGCAGCCTTGGGGCTGTGCCCACTGCCCTGGGGAGCCTGTTCAGTGCCAACCACCCTCTGGGGGAAGAGCCTTGTCCTGAGATCCAACCTGAGCCTGCCCTGGCACAGCTCCAGCCATTCCCTGGGTGCTGTCCCTGCTCACAGGGAGCAGAGATGGAGCTGCCCCTCAGGAGGAGCTGCAGACCCCACTGAGCTCTGCTCTCACTCTCCTGCAATTGAACAAACCAAGTGACCTCAGATGGCTCCTCCTCCAGACCCATCACTGTCTTTGTAGCCCCACTTTGGTAGCTCTTTTCCAGCTTTTTATCTTTCTTATCCCACAATCCCTGAGGCTGGAAAAGCCCTCCCAGCCCATGGATCCCCCTGTGCCCGATGCCCACCTTGTCCCCAGCCCAGAGCTCTGAGTGCCACTGCCAGGCCTGCCTTGGACACCTCCAGGGCTGGGCACTCCAAACCTCCCTGGGCAGCCCCTGCCAGGGCCTGACCACCCTTTCCAGGGAGAAATTCCTCCTGCTGTCCCACCTGAGCCTCCCCTGGCACAGCTGGAAGTCGTTCCCTCTCCTCCTGTCCCTGTTCTGTACAATTAACCAATTAACTGGTTCTCCTTTAGATCCCAGCTCCTTGGATCATCCCTCATGCCAGTGGATGATGATGGATCCATAAACCCCTGCACACAGCTCTGTGCTTTGGGGGAATGTTCTCAAAGATGGGATTTCTACCTTAAGCAGCAGCTTTGTGTCCAGATGTGGCACCTGGGGAATGTTGCAGGACACACCAGCAAAGCCATTTCAGGGCTTTGGGAAGGATATCCCAACTAATCCCAACAGGACTGGCATTTCCCAACTGCTGCAGCTATTTTAGCATTTTAGGGAAAGAGCCATCTGAGCCATCCATGGAGCCCCTCTGGATGTGGGATGGAACCCCAGTGGCTGATTGTGATGCCCTGGCACAGCAATTCCTTGTCCCAGGCAGCAGGACACGTTCTCTGTCACATCCACGTGGGGCTGGAAGAGGCAAAGGGGATGCCATCTGCAGGATGGCAGAGCTCAGGATTCCCTCAGGCTCCCCAGCAGGGTGTCAGGGGCAGTAAATCCGTGCTGCTCCATGGAAAACACGAGTGCTCCACTGCATCATGTCAGGGACAGGAACTCCTGAGGTGCTGCAGCTCATTGGAAAACACAATGGAATGGTGCTCAGGAAAGGGAACAGAAGCAGTGGCTCAGTTTTGGAATATTTTTGGAACATTTCTGGAACATTTCTGGAATGTTTTTATGCTTCTTTAAAGAAATAATGATTGCAGACACCCAGAGGTAAAACTTCAAGCAGCAGGTTGGCCAGGATTTGGTTAATAATGACTCATTAGAGTGCCTTTAATCTCCATTCTATACCCATTCATTATTCTTTTCTTATATAAATATAGAAGTTATAATAAGTTAATAATAATTACATAAGTTACAACATATATAAATCAATACTCACCGACTTTAGTGGAAGTTGTATTTGGGCTTTTCCACATCTTCCCTCTCCAGTGTCACAGTGATTCATAGTCAGAAGGGGAATAATGTGGCCAAGCTGATTCCTTTGGAATTCAGACATTTCATCTTCTGCACTGTGTAAAACAAGGCAAATTTAGGAGTCTCTGGCATTTTCCTGCAGGATGTCCCTGTAATTCCTACTGGGGTGGTTCCAAAGTCTCGGTTCAGCATGGGAATACTCAGTTTAATTGCAGTTCACTGGGTAAATTTATTGAGGTCAGCTGGGTGGGAATCTGTCTCTGGCCCCTCTGGTGAGGATGGGACCTGCATTCCAAGCTCATGGGAGGCAGGAATCTCTCCCCAGCTCCTGCAAGGATTGCAGGAAAAGCCTGTGCCTGGGAATTCAGTGATACTTTGGGGCCAAGTGTAGCAGAAGGGACCGGGCTGGAAAATAAAAATATCCTCTTTCAGTTCTCAATGACCTGAAAGTAAATATCTCAACAAGCTCCTCTTTGATATTAGGAGGGAGGGTGGAATTCCCAGAGACAATTTTGGTTCTGGAGAAACGATTTGTCATCCAGCTGAAATGAAATGCCTGAAAAAACCCAACATTCATTCAAAGGAAATTATCCCTTGGAGCTGAGAATGAGAAGGGAGATGAACTTCAGTGGTTCAAATGCACAGCCTGGTCTGACTGTTCAGCCTAATTTCAATATTCCTTTTTTTTTTTTTTTTTTTTTGGAGTTCCCTGTATATTTTCCCAAAGTATCTTCATGTGTCTAAAGGAAGAAGGATGCATGGATGGAAAAGGAATTTTTTCCTTGCACATCAGTTGCTTTTACCCCCTTCCAGCTCATGTTCTGCTTAGCAAAGCCCATACAATAAATCGCTTGGAACGGCTTTTCAGCTGTTAACGTGGAGAACACCCTAATTAAGTGAGTTGCAAATGACCTTGTGGATCCTGCAAAGCTGCTGCCATCCTGGAGCAGCCACGTGCTCCTTCATTCTGCTTTTTCTTTCACCTTTAATAGCTGGGAATAAAATATAATAGGGAACAGTCCTGTAATAATGGAAGTGCAGGTTGTGGCTTGTTCAGCACAGAGAGGTGATTATGGCAAGGCTTTTTTGTTTTTTAATGTAAATACATGATTTAATTAAGAGATGTGGAAGGGGGATAAATAAATAATTAAAGCAGGGAAATGGTACAGTAGAGGCTCAGCTTCTCCTCCAAACGAGGAGGATTTATAGGGTTGCTCTGCCTCGGCAGTCTGGGGGTGCTCTGGGCTGGTTGGCCATGGGCAGAAGGTCAAAGTGCTGCTCAGATGAGAATCTCAGCTCTGACAGTTGTGTTGGTTAGTGGGGTTTGCCTTCTTCTTGAGGTCCCAGATCTCTTATTTTTGTCATCCTCTCAGTGTAGGTCCCAGATGCCACATCTTTGCCTTCCTCAAATTTTAGGTCCCAGATCTCACATCTTTGCTTCCCTTCAGTGCAGGTCCTGGATCCCACACCTTTGCCATCTGGGTAGGTCCTAAATCTCATGGTTTTGTCATCCTCTCAGTGTAGTCCTAGATTTCCTATCGCTTGATTTCCTCTCAGTTTAGGTCCCAGATCCCATATCTTTGCCATCTCTCCATGTAGCTCCTCCTATCTCCTCCTCATCTCTCCTATCTCAGCTCTCTCTGGACTCTCATCTCCCCCAGAGTCTCCAGGACCTCCTCACTGGCAGAACACGAGACAAGGACAGAAGTCCTTGATTAGGGCTTAGGATAAACTCGACTTAGCAAATAAACCCAACCACCAGCGTGTCACCAACACCCTTCTCCTTCCAAATCCAACCCACAGCCCTGGGACAGCTACTGAGGAGAGATTAACCCCATCCCAGCTGAGACCAGGGCAACATCCACCCCTCAGTCCATAGATGTTATGCCAAGTTCCACATTTCCCAGTATTCCATCCCCTTCCCTATTTATCTGTTTACACAGATATACACACAGACATCATTCCCTTAGTCTGGAACATCCATCAAAGGTTCATAAAACACCTCAGTGTCCCTTGTTTAGTCCCCTCAGCACAAAAATTCCGCATTTCCCATGATTTTTTTGGGCTCTGTGTAGAGCTGTGTGGGTGAAAGGGAAAGGTCTGGAATGCAGAGACCTGAGCACAGACAGGATCCATTAAAACATCCCCAGTGCCTCAGTACAGCAATTCCTTTGGGATATTCCTTCCCATCTAAGTGTGGTTATTTTCATGCACTCTCAGACTGTCAGCTGAAAACAGGACAAAACCAGAAGCCTGAAAGGACACGCATTTACCAAAGATATAATTCCCAACATTAGTGTTTTTCTACCCAAAAATCGCTGCTTCTGCTGTTCCGTGCCTTCAGCCAGGCAGGGATTTTTCTCTTTTCCTGAGGGGAAATCCCTGTCCTACACTTTGACATCCACAAAGTAGGGGCTTTACCTGAATTTCACAGTCAGTCCCATGTGAGGATCAACAGCAAACCCCAGACCCTGAGGGCCAAGGGCCGTTCGAGGGTGTTGTTGGTGTCTCCTTGGTTCTGTCCATCTGGAAAAAAAAAGCTGGAGACAGTTGGATGGTTCCTTTTCATAATTATTCATAGCACTTTCACAGCACTTTCACATCTGGGAAAAAATGGTGTTACTGCCGAGATTTTTGCCAATATCAGAATGATTTTGTGTATTCCCTGGGGAACCCTCCACGGGAAGCTCTTTGGAATAAACCTTTGAGTCCACTAAATACTGAGGAAGAAATTCTTCCCTGGGAGGGTGGGCAGGCCCTGGAATGGAATTCCCAGAGAAGCTGTGGCTGCCCCTGGATCCCTGGAAGTGTCCAAGGCCAGGCTGGAGCACCCTGGGCTGGTGGAAGGTGTCCCTGCCCATGGCCAGGGGGTGGGATTGGATGGTTTTAAGCTCCTTCCAACCCAACCCATTCCAGGATTCCATGAACCCCCCAAAAATCCAGACATGCCACACGAAGAACTCCTCACTCCTCGAGTTTAGGGGTGCCAGGGTAAAATCTGCAGCGCTGGGCTGGGCTCCAGAAACCCCCTCTGGGATACAAACCTGGACAAGACAACCAGTCCTGTTTCTGTAGGAAACAGGGTTTGCAGAGCATTGAAATCCTGACAAGCTCCATCTGCTCCAGCTCTGCCTCCTCAGGATTTAATTAGCCCAGCTCATTAACAGCAGCACAGCTGATGGGTTCGTTAGCAGGGCCCTGCATGTGGGGGGGGGGGGTTCCTTTTGTCCCCAACAAACAGAGCAGTTCCCTCCACACGTTCCTGTCCTGGTGATCTCCACCAGGACTATTCCAATCCCCTTTTCCAGGCTGGTTTTGTTCCATTGGGAGGCCCCTCGGGATCTTTTTCCAAGATGTGAGAAGAGCTTTAGGAAGGCTCAGGCGAGGGGGGAGGGGCACTTCCATCTTCCACTTCCCAAATCCCAAATATTCCACTTCCACATCCCAAATTCTGAAATTGGCTTTTTACGACCAACATTCTCGGGTTTTCTGTCTCCGATCCCATCAATAGTGGGATTTTTGGTGGGGTTTTTTTGCCTTTTTTTTTAATCTTTTCCTGATTTTATCTTTGCAGCAAGGCAGGAAAAAATAAAAATTAACAGGCAGAGAGGCAGATAAATAGATAGATAAATAGTTAAATACATTAAAAAAAAAAAAAAAAGTGGGTTTTTCCTGGACAGACAGCATCAAAAAAAGAGAAAGATATTAGAAAATGTCTAAAAATGTTTAAATAAATGTGCAAATAAATAAATGTGAGGCGGTTTGCCCTGGACAGTTAGCATCAAAACACAGAAACAGATTAGAAAATTCCTAAAAAAAAAACCACCAAACAAACCCAGAAAACTAAAAACACATAAAGAGATAAATAAATAAATAAATGTGGGAGGGTTTGTCCTGAACAGGCATCAAAAAAAAAACCCAGGAAGAAATTAGAAAATGCCCCCAAAAATGTTAAAATAAATAAATAAATAAATAAATAAATGTTGGGGGTTTTTTGTCCTGGACAGGCAGCATCAAAAAAAATAGGAAGAAATTAGAAAATACCTAAAACAAACAAACAAAAAGTTTTAAAAAGAACTAATTAAATAGCTAGATACATAAATAAATGTGCTTTTTTTCTACCTTGGACGAGCAGCATCAAAAAATGGGAAGAAATTAGAAAATTCCTAAACATTTTTAGTGCCAGCCATGTGGGTAAAGCAGATGAAGAAAATTTCACGTGGAGTTTGGAGGGTGGGCTGTTTCTTTCTCGAGTTCTCGTGTAAAATGTGATCCCATTAAAGCCTCGGGACCTTTTCTCAGGAGAGCAGTAAAGCCTGGCATGGGATTAGCTCTGTTCCCTTCCACGGGTCACTAATCCAGTCAGCATTCCCTGCATGTCCAGCCTCATCCAGCCAGCCAGGCTGAATCCCTGGAAACAGGAAAATGATGTTTTCCAGGGCTCAGGGTGGGATTTCCCGACCTCCCCGGTGCTGCTGGTTGGGGCTGGGGGCAG
This sequence comes from Myiozetetes cayanensis, assembly GCF_022539395.1. NCBI lineage: Eukaryota > Metazoa > Chordata > Aves > Passeriformes > Tyrannidae > Myiozetetes > Myiozetetes cayanensis. Next base: position 62,943,209 of record NW_026087853.1, on the reverse strand, counting down.
ATGGTGCTGGAGGGGAAATGTGGGGCTGAAATGATTCAGTCAAGGAGAGTTTCATGCAGATCAACTGGTTTTCCTTTCTGTTGCTGACTGGAGATAAGAGAGCCAGAAATGGATGTATTTTGGAGTGAATTCTGTAAGTGGAGCTGAGCCCACACCACACAGGGACTGACCTGGTTCCTTCCCAGAGGGGTTTCTGTTCTCACCCTCCGTGTCAGGCTGAAAAAGGAAGAAAGTTCTGTTATTTGATGAAGGAAGTGTCAGAGTTGAACTCAGAATTTCTTCTTACAAGTACAACCTATTTTTTATCCCTGCATGCAGCTTGTGGGGAGCTCTGGGAGAGCTGGGATTGTTCAGCCTGGAGAAGAGAAGGATCCAGGGAGACCAGATTGTGGCCTGAAGGAGCTGAGAACAAACTGAGACTTTTTACAAGGGCTGGAGGGACAGGACACAGGGAATGGCTTCCCACTGCCAGAGGGCAGGGAGAGATGGGAGATTGGGAAGGAATTGCTGGCTGGGAGGGTGGGCAGCCCCTGGAATAGAATTCCCAGAGAAGCTGTGGCTGCCCCTGGATCCCTGGAAGTGTCCCAGGCCAGGTTGGAGCACCCTGGGCTGGTGGGAGGTGTCCCTGCCCATGGCAGGGGGTGGCACTGGACAATCTTTAAAGTCCTTTCCAACCCAAACCATTCCATGATTCCATGAAACCCCCAGAAGCAACCTGGGATAGTGGGAGGTGGACCCAGATTTATCTCCACACTGGACGAGAAGAAATCAAAACTTTACACTGTTAATAAAAGTGAATTGCGTACATTCAATTTATGTTTAAAAAAATCAATTCCTCTGATCAAAATAATGCTGCAATAAAATACCTAAAGTAGAAACCTTGATGCCAAAGTTATTTACGGCTACAAAGTGATTTATTTTCATTATTTACGGTTGAACCATCTGAACATCTTTGTGTTGCATAAATTTCCCACAAATATGAGGTTATATAACTTTTCATAATATTCATCACAGCAGAAAAGATACAATCAAGCAATTTGACCATTATTAAATTGTGAATTATACACAATCCCCTCTCTCTTAATATTGCAGTTCTTTTGTATTTCTTAAGCCATAGGAGATTTAATAAATCTTCGCAGGACTTAATAAAGAGGAGAAGATTTACCCAGGTACTGAGATATTCATTTAGGCTTCAGAGCCCTGTTGAATTTATTTCCACGGGATTCCTTATCACCAACCAGTTCCTGGATTTACTGCATTCTCCCCATGGCTCCTCAGAGCACAGGAAAGGTTCTTGGATGACTGGGCTGAACTGGTGTGGTGTCCATCAGGAAAATCATGGAATTGTGGAATGGTTTGGGTTGGAAGGGACTTTGAAGATCATCAAGTTCCAACCACCTGCCATGGGCAGGGACACCTTCCACCAGCCCAGGGTGCTCCAACCTGGCCTTGGACACTTCCAGGGATCCAGGGGCAGCCACAGCTTCTCTGCCCAACCTGTGCCAGGGCCTGCCCACCCTCCCAGCCAGCAATTCCTTCCCAATCTCCCATCTCTCCCTGCCCTCTGGCAGTGGGAAGCCATTCCCAGTGTCCTGTCCCTCCATGCCTTGTCCCCAGTCCCTCTCCAGCTCTCCTGGAGCCCCTTTAGGCCCTGCAAGGGGCTCTCAGGTCTCCCTGGATCCTTCTCTTCTCCAGGGGAACCCCCCAGCTCTCCCAGCCTGGCTCCAGAGCAGAGGGGCTCCAGCCCTCAGAAAATCTTCTTCCTCTCCATTCCTTTCTTTAGCTGAGGCCTCCACAGCTGGTTGCAGTGCTCCCAACAATTGCTAAATTTGTGGCTGTTTTGCTTGGAAACACCTCCTGGAGCCCTCCTGGAGCAGAGGCCACAGACTCCAAAGAGACCCCACTCAAACAGAAAATGTCCAAGAGCTGCAAATGAAACAATGCCATAAAAATAACACAGAGGAAAAACTACTACTTGAAAACGTCCCATCAAATTAAAAGAGAGAAGATATCCAAGCGTTTCTCCTGTATCTTAATTGCTTTATGTGACAAAAGTGGCAAGTGCCACGTCCTGCCCTCAGACACGAAGTCCATGGACTCAGACTCGGGAGGAGACTCAACCTGAGATCACCCTGCAAAGTGGGACCTCACTGACCAACATCCCAGGACATTCCTGTCTCCAAAACACCAGCAATTCCACCCTGCCCTTGCATCCCCAACAGCTTTGAAACACAAAATTAGGGTTACTGGAAACTCCTGGCAAGAAGAAAATCTGCTGTGGGACCTCTCGATAAGGAAGAGGAAATGAGCTGACTGAAGTAGTTGGAAAGTGAAATAATGAAGTTTTGATTTGCCTCTCCATTTAAAATACAACATTTCTTTATGCAAGGGCACTTGTCACGGGAGCTGAGAAGGAGGCTTTGACAAGAGCCTGAAGTCTCTGTGGAAGCTGTGAAATAAAAAAACAACAAAAAACCCACAAGAAATTCAAGAACAAAAAACTCTCAGGAGAAAAAAAAAAAATTCGGAGGGTTTGAAACGAAATCAAGTGTAAAATAACAAGAAATAAAGTCACATTTCTTCGCTCTGGTGAGATAGGATACACATGAGGACTACAGTGCTGACTTTAAAGAGAAGAAGGATAAAATAAACTGTGGATATTAGCATTTTATATTAATAGAAGTGCCTGTAGATTGCAGAATTCTCTCTGTGCAGCACAGATAATTCAACACACACTTGTTGTTCAAACCTTTGAGGAAAGTGGTTTTCCCTCGAAGATCTGAAGGTCATTCCTTTCCTCCTCAGAAAAGCCTGGAAAATTCAAAATCCAACAGTAAGTCTCTGCTTGTTTGTACTACTGATAGATGGGAATTCCTAATGGGATTTGGAGAAGAGAAGGCTCCAGGGACACCTGAGAGCCCCTCCCAGGGCCTAAAGGGGCTCCAGCAGAGCTGGAGAGGGACTGGGGACAAGGCATGGAGGGACAGGACACAGGGAATGGCTTCCCACTGCCAGAGGGCAGGGAGAGATGGGATATTGGGAAGGAATTCCTGGCTGGGAGGGTGGGATGGAATTCCCAGAGAAGCTGTGGCTTCTCTGGAAGTGTTCACCTGGGTTCTTATTAATGCCACCTGTTAATGTTAATGACATCATCCCATTGTGCTCTTGCTCTGGATGAGCTTTGGAAGCTGCTTTTCCTCTCTTGCTCTTCTCTGCTCTGGCATAATCGAGTTTTTTAATTGTTGATATTAATGTTTTCCTGCCCCCCCTGGCCCCTCCCATCCCCAAAGGACACCATGGGGGGCTTGGCATGACAGTCAAACCTATCAGTCAGTGGTTTATCCTGCCTGCCTTCTTGATTAAAATCCCTGCATTAAAAGCCTTAAAAAAAAAGCCCTAAAAGAGCTGGGAAAGGTGGTTGTTTGTCCTGTCCCTGTGGGAATAAGGATGTTTACTGAGCACTCTGTCAGGAACACCAGCTTTGCACAGCCTGACAGCCCAAAGCCACCGGCCTGCTGGAAATGCTGGAAATGTTCTCCCATGGGAACGAAGCAAAGGATCTGTGGCACGTTCCTGACGTGGATTATCCCACAGACAAGTCTCTCCCCATCCAGCATCCTCCTGGGAAGTGCTGATGGATGTCGGGAGAACTGCAGCCCCTCCTGAGCATCACCGAGGGTTTGTGGTGCTGCCCCCAACCCAACGACCTGTTCGGAGGGGTTTGGGAAGAACCAGCCTGAGGAACAGTCTGGGGGGATATTATGGAATGGTTTGGCTTGGAAGGGACCTTAAAGCTCATCTCCATCCCCATGGACACATCATCAACCAGCAGTTCGTCACACCCTGCAGACAGACACAGCAGAAATCTGCTCAGAATAAAACTCTTCTATTTAGATAAGAAGTGATTTTACCCTCAGGCTCCCACTTGGTTCCCTTTCATGTCATCAAATAATAATAAAAAAATAATCTGTCAGCATTAAACATTTAAAAATCAAACGTGCAAAGGACAATATTTTCGCTCGTGGTCATTTTCAGGTTTATATTTCTCTTCACGAGATCCTGGGAACTGATACTGGGGGAATGTTATCCTTGTAATGAGAATTCCTCCTCTCAAATGACAATCTGATCAGCAGCTAATTCTCTCCAAGGCAGTGGACAGCCTCAGGAAGATTCCTCTTGGATTAAAGCACAGGAAACTGCAGGACCTGAGCAGAGTTTTCCAGCTTTAATGCTGAGAATTTTCTCATCTATTCCTTCTACTCTGGGATTTCACTGCCTGCTCCAAGCAAAGCTGATTTTCCATATTTCCCCAAAGAAGATGCTGTGGTGTCACCTCCACAAAGACATGATATCTGCCCAAAATCTCCTCTGCTACTCCACAGCATCAAAACACAACTGAACCCCTCCTTTCTCACCACTTACCAACCACAGGCCTCTCCAAAAGTCTCCAGGACAAAGCTCCCCCAAACAGGTCCAGGCTCCACCTTGTGTTGCTGTTCCAAACTCTCCTGCATGGCTGGAATGGGAACTCCAAGGTGAGCTGAAGCCAATTAACACCCATTGATCTGCAATTAAGCTCCTGTGGATGGAAATTGTAAAAAATTTAAATGAAAATTGATTTTATGGGTTGCTTAGTTGTTTTTCTTTTTTTTTTTTTTAATTTTGTCACAGAGAAAGCAGTATTAAAAAAAAAAAAAAAAAGGAGGATAAAAAGAAGATTTTTTAGGTGGTTTCATAAAACAAACCTGGAAAGATCTTGGTGTTCAGGACAGCTGGAAAAAGCTGTAGCACATCAGAAGTTTTCAAATCCAGCACTTTCCTTACTCAAGATATTTTTTCAAGATACCTGACAATTTAGGGGAGGAAAACTGTGGAAAGGATTCAAGATCTGCTTAACTTTCCTTGGCCTACCAGACTCTTTAGTTCCTCCCAGATAAGAACACACTGTGATGGGAAAAATACAGGAAAAATATGGGAAATGGAGCAAAGTGCTGAAGTGTTAACAAGGCAGACCTGACACGTGGAGATGATGGCAGGAGACCATCCTGGTTCCATCACAGCTGACCTTGCCCTTGTCCCCCTTCCCCAACTGCTCTGCTTGCCATTTTTCAGGTGGCTTTTGGCAGCAAACAAAGTGAAAGTCAAACAAAGCTGCCAAATCAGTGGGAGCTGATCAGTGCCCAGCCCTGGGGGAACCATCTGCTGGAAACTTGGAGGCCACCAAACTCTGTCATCACTCTGAGGAGTCTTTCCTTCCACATCTGAGCCGCACCTGAGGTCCTTCCTTCCATCTGCTTATTAAAATAACTTCAGTGGCAGCTCAAGGCAGCTGGTGCTGGTTCTCAGCACACAGCACCCAAACGAGCCCAGCCCTGTGCCACCCAGGTTTTGTTTGATGTCCAGTTCCTGGATCCCTGCCAGCAGGGTATAATTGAGCAGCTGCTCCTCCATCACAGGCACCAGGACAGGCTGCAACAAAATTATTTAGGAACGTGAAAGATGGCAGTGAGCACAGAGAAATCATTAAACTCCTCACTCGCCAGGATGAAAGGCATCCCAGGGTTTATACCAGACTGAGAGGCTTCATGGAACAGCTCTTGGAGGTTATGAGCTAAAAACTGCTGGAGGAACAGGCAGCTTGGAAAAGTGGGAGCAGGGAATGCTCCAGGTGCCCGACAGGATGGGGGAGCCAGGGGGGGTCAGGCTCTGCTCCCAGGGAACAGGGACAGGAGGAGAGGGAACGGCCTCCAGCTGGGCCAGGGGAGGCTCAGGTGGGACAGCAGCAGGAATTTCTCCCTGGAAAGGGTGGTCAGGCCCTGGCAGGGGCTGCCCAGGGAGGTTTGGAGTGCCCAGCCCTGGAGGTGTCCAAGGCAGGCCTGGCCGTGGCACTCAGTGCTCTGGGCTGGGGACAAGGTGGGGATGGGCACAGGGGGATCCATGGGCTGGGAGGGCTTTTCCAGCCTCAGGGATCCTGGGATTCATCCCTATCTTTATACTCACATCATTTTGTCTTTAATGTGCACCTTGGGGATGAGTCAGTGCAAGAAGACACCATCTCATGAGGAATTCCTGACCACCCAGAGGTGCTTCTCATCCCCTGGGACTTCATTTCCTTCACTCTTCATCTTCCTGGTGTTCCTGAAATGTGAATTTCTGTAGAACAAAATACAATGGGCAAAATTAAAACTTTGAATGACAAATTAATATTTTTGCATAAAGCAATTTTAAAGCTCAGGAGTGTTTTGGTTTATGGTTGGGGAGGTTTTTGGGAATGCTGCTTGTCTCTAAATGGGGCTCTGAGCAACCTGGGCTAGTGGGAGGTGTCCCTGCCCATGGCAGGGGGTGGAACAAGATGAGCTTTGAGGTCCCTTCCACCCCAAACCATTCTGGGATTCTGTGCTAAGTGGCAAACCTGCCACACTTCCAGATCGCTGGCACCACAAACACAAGTCCTCACCTCACCTCCTGGCCCATCCCTGTCCTCAGAGGTCCCTGTGGAGCCCACCTGGCAATGGGAGCTTGGGGTTCTGTTCCCTGCTCTTGGAAAGGCCCCACGTTTCACTCTTAAAAACCAGGAGAGTTACAGATCAAAGGAAAGCAAAGTCAGCTTTGTCTAATCCTGGTGCTTTTCTGACTCAATCAGCTCGTGCCAAGCCCCTGAGGACTCCTGTTTGCCTGGGAATCCGAGGGCTAAACACAGCTCTGAGGAGCTGGGCTTAATCTCTCTGTTTGTTCTTATCAGCATCACCTTCCCATGAACTTTTTTTGCTGCCTAAGCTGCGAGTTGTGCAGGGTGGCAATCCCCCTGGGGTGGGTGGAGGGAGAGAATCCAGAGGAGGCCCCAAAGATGCTCCCAGGGCTGGATCCCCTCTGCTCTGGAGCCAGGCTGGGACAGCTGGGGGGTTCCCCTGGAGAAGAGAAGGATCCAGGGACAACTGAGAGCCCCTGGCAGGGCCTAAAGGGGCTCCAGGAGAGCTGGAGAGGGACTGGGGACAAGGGATGGAGGGACAGGACACAGGGAATGGCTTTGAGCAGGAAAAGGGGAGATTTAGGTGGGATATTGGGAAGGAATTGCTGGCTGGGAGGGTGGGGAGGGGCTGGAATGGAATTCCCAGAGAAGCTGTGACTGCGCCTGGATCCCTGGAAGTGTCTCAGGCCAGGTTGGAGCAGCCTGGGGTGGTGGGAGTTGTCCCTGCCCGTGGCTGGGGTGGCACTGGATGATTTTTAAGGTCCCTCCAACCCGAATCATTCCAGGATTCCATAATTTTTTCAGGATCTGCCACCACCAGTGACCTCCTCACATACGTGGGAATGGGGAACTCAGGGAAGTCCCTGAAGTCTCCAAGGGTGAAACAACTTCCTGAAGAGGACTCTGCTCAGTGTGCCCAAAACGTCTGCTGTGCTGCTCAAAGTCCCTGTGGGGAGCACAGGGGGACAAAGTGGAGAAACAATTACAGGGCATGAACCTGTGGGACCATCTGTGATCTGAACAAAATCCCCAGGAGACCCCAGGGCTGTCTTTGCCAGCTCTCTTCAGAGGTTGGCATTTCCCTCACCGCCTCCTGATGGACATTCCTCCTTGCAGGAATTGCCTCTGCAGCAATCCTCTCACAGCAGCTCCCTGCTCCTGCTGCAGGGACACTCCTGCCTGAAGTAAATTGAGCAATTAGTGCACTTGCCACCTGAACAACCGGGTCAATTTATGCTCTAATTGCAGGGGATCTACCCCAGCAAGGTGCCCACTGGAGCCTCCACCTCCCCCCTGCATCCCTGTGAGCTCTGGGAGATGCTGGCAGAGAGACAGGACTGTTTCTGTCACCTACACTGACTTTACATTAATGGTCAGCGAGTGCAAACACCTCACAATTGCTCCTGACACGACACAAAGTGTTCCTGCAGGGTCCCCACACACCCGTGCCCAGCATGGGTGTATTTATAGGACAGAAGGTTATCCCTGCACTGAAGTGCTTTCAGACCCAATGAAACAAGAGAGAATCTGAGAGGAAAGAGGAATCATTACACCCATTTTCCCCCTGGAGAGCTGAGGGCTAAACAGACTAAATAACAAGGCAGGCAGTTGGCAACAAAGCCCAAATCCTGCTGTCATTTAGAGGCCCCAAACAGGACCTTCCTCTGAAACCAGGCTGTTCACAGGCCAGGAATTGCTGTTTATTCCAAGCACATGTTTTTTCCCTGACATTTCTCTCCCTGAGACATTTGAAAGCAGCCCCAGAAAGTGCCCAGTCAGCGCCTGGCTAATGAAGGTCACTCCTTTTGCTGACTCCTGTTCCAGGGGTCCCTGGGCACCAGTTCAGCTACAGGCAGTTCAGTGAGCAGACATGATTCCCTTTCTCTTTTTTCCCTTTCCCAGTGTTTCATAGTCCAGAGGCCCTGATTAATTCAGCACTCTGTGCACAGCTCTCAGGCTCCATGATTAGCCTCTGAATGTATTTTAAGCTGATCTGTGCTGAACTGCCGTGGTCTCCCATAAATTCTTTTATTACTATGAGAAGCAGCCACCCATTTAATAAGGGCTGTCTCCATTAATTCTATGTCTCACAATGCCCCAGTGCTTTTTTTTTTCAGGATAAAAAGATGCAACTTGCACCATGGAATTTTAATAATCACGTTATTTTTGCTTTTCCTGCCCCTTACCTTTGTGTAGATCCTGTTTCACTGGGGGGGATGAGACATGATATGGTTTATGTGACACATCTCACTTCTGCCATTGTGTGTAAGGCAAACAGGTGTCAATGAGTCCAGAGAACTGGGTGATCAACCTATAAAGCATTAAGGTTGGACAGCAGGAGGAATTTCTGCCTGGAAAGGGTGGTCAGGCCCTGGCAGGGGCTGCCCAGGGAGGTTTGGAGTGCCCAGCCCTGGAGGTGTCCAAGGCAGGCCTGGCCGTGGCACTCAGTGCTCTGGGCTGGGGACAAGGTGGGGATGGGCACAGGGGGATCCATGGGCTGGGAGGGCTTTTCCAGCCTCAGGGATTCTGCAAACAGGGAAAAACATAAGCCTGCTGACCCACCAGCAGTTTAAGATGCTCCTCCATGGCAGGGTAGACACCTAAACCAGGCAGGAGAAGAAACTAAGGAAGAATAGAGCAGGAAAACGTGTTCTAGAAAGCCCCAAATCACCTTCATCTACCAACCTGCCAGAGCTCCAGGAGGGTTTGGACAGCACTCCCAGGGACAGGGTGGGATTGTTGGGGTGTCCTGGGCAGGGCCTGGAGTTGGATTTGATTCCTGTGAGTCCCTTCCAGCTCTGGGAATTCCACTGCTGCTGGAGCTGCCTGCCTGGTGGAGGAGCCTGGCTCCCTCCACCTTCGTGCTGACTCCCAGCAAACCCCTGGCTGAGCTTCCAGCCCTGCAAAGGTTCGGGCACTGCCAGGGCAGGGGGGTGGCTGACACTGCATTAGGGGGGACAAGCAAAGAACAGAGCACAACAAAGCCTTCAAACGAGCAGGAACGTGTTTATCAGCGGTGGGGGACGAACCTTTGATGTGCCCTGGAGGAGCAGAGACCTCATGCATAAAACATCAGCACAGCCCACAGCGATGGGATGCGCTCCGGATCCGATGGGATGCGCTCTGGATCCGATGGGATGCGCTCCGGATCGGCATCCAGGACCACAAACCACCCGGAATCTGTCCCAAAGTGCCAGAATTACCTGGGAAAGCAGTCCTGGCATTGCTCCACCCACGGCCTCCCTCAGACAGAAACACCTGAGTAGGATGGATAAAGTGATTCAGGAAAGACAGAAAATATTCATGAAGTTCAATGTGGGAAAACAAGGGAAGATAGGACAGATCTCCTGCCTGGCAGAGGCAAAGCTGGAGGTTTTGGAAAGGCTTCTGAGTAATTTGTAACAAGTTTAGTGTGTCTGGACCTAAATCATGGTTAACTTGTGCCAGGCTTGTACTAACACAGGTGAAGGCAGAGATGAGATGAGAATACTTACAAAACAGTAAACAAACAAACAAACCCAAATAAACAAAAAACTCAACGACAACAAAAAAACCCAAAGTAGATCCTGGTGATGCTCCAGAATTAATCCACAAATTTAAACTCTCTATCCAGAAATTCCAAAATTTGAGCAGCATAGCACAAATTATCACAGAATTCTAGGAAGGTTTGGGTTGCAAAGGGACCTTAAAATCCATCTCATTCCACCCCTGCCATGGGCAGGGACACCTTCCACTAGCCCAGCTATCCTGTGAATGCTCCTCTAGTTTAGTAAATATGAGGCAAGAGTCTAAAAGAAGAGGATTTGTCTACTGGAGCTGCCAAAGGTTCCCCCTGGATCACATCCTGTCAGCTGGAATAATATTCTCATTTATGGAATTTAAATTTTTAAATACTTAATTTTTTTAATTATTAAAATTAATTTTATTTTATTTTTTAATTTACAGGTCTATACTGTCTTTCAAAAGCATGGTCAGTGCAAAAGACTTCCTGGTTCCTTTGGATTTCTGAGGGAAGGAGAGGGATGGAAATGTGATGGGGTAAAATTATAGCAAGTGTAGGAGGAAGAGTGAGGACATACATGTTGCTCTGTTGTTTATTTGTATTTTAGGAGTGTTTTTATCACCTCTTTCTATGCATAGGAGGTGTTAGAAATAATAATAAATAAAAAAAAAAGCCAGAAAGGCTGCCATAAAAGACATGCTGAGATGCTGCAAAATATGGGAAAGAAGCAAGACATGAGCACATCCAACAAGAAATCAAAAGCATTTACAGAGAAGAAGGTAAAACCCTGGTGTTGTCAGAGGCATTGCTGGAAATCTTCAGCTTTTCCCCCTTTCTTTAATAAAAGAAACTTTAATAAAACCTTAATAAAACAAACAAACAAACAAATAAATAAATAAACCGTAATAAAAATCATCTGGTTTGTCCCAGATAATGCTACTCTGACCAAAGTGAACATCCAGCAAAGGATTCTCTCCAAAAAAAGCCCTACAGGTTTTAATTTCAAATCATTAATAGTGGAGCTGAGTTAAGAAAAATGGCCCTAAACCTCCTGCTTCTTTAAGAAAGTTGTCAGTCCTACTAAAACCTACTCGAGACCTTCCAGAAAGGTCTCAGAGGTGAAAAGGTCATTTTAAAGTGCTGACTCTTCCCTTCCCCCTGGACATTCCCCCAGACCCCCCTGTTGGAGCAGAGCAAAACGTTGCTCCAGAATCCCCCGTTTCCCTGAGTGTTCAGAGCAGCGTTCTGGTGGTGCCTGGCAGGATTCCTCTGGATTTGCCCTCCTCCATCCCACCCCGCAGCGTTCCAGATGGCTCTGCTGGTGGGGGCTGTCCTGGCAGGGCTCAGCTGCCCCTCCTTGCTGGGACACCCCGAGTGCAGCTCTTAAAGCAGCCCTGGCTCTGCCTCGGGAGGGCCAAGCAAGGAGTTGGTTGTTTCTGGCTGGTCCTGATGGATTTGGCAGTGGTTGTGTTCCCTCAGCCCACAGTGGTGTGAATGAAAGATGACACAGCTCTGCTGTCAGCTGTCACCGGGGCTCTGGTGCTGAGCTCAGTGATGGGGGCTGAGGGCTCTTTATTGGCAGGGCCTCTCTCCTCTTTCCCTCTCCCAGCGCTGCCAAAAACTGTTTTTTAGTGCGTGTGGCTCCCAGCACAAACAGCTGAGGATGGAATGGTGCAGAGGAGGGAAAAACCTGGGATATGGGAGATGAGAGGCAGTTTGGATATGGACCTCAAAGCCCATCCAGTGCCAGCCCTGCCATGGGCAGGGACACCTTCCACCAGCCCAGGGTGCTCCAACCTGGCCTTGGACACTTCCAGGGATCCAGGGGCAGCCACAGCTTCTCTGGGCAACCTGTGCCAGGGCCTGCCCACCCTCCCAGCCAGCAATTCCTTCCCAGTATCCCAACTAAACCTACTCTCTTTTCAGTTTGAAGCCATTTAAAACCACCTTTTATCCCTGCTGCAGGTGTAGAAAAGACATTGTCACCCACATACCATCAAAATCTGATGCTCCAATTCATTTGGAAAATTTCTTTGCTTAAAGGGACTAAAATAAAAAAAGCCTTTTTAAAAATTTTTTTCAGTGCTGCACAAGCACAGATTTACAGCTGGAAATTCTCTGTACCAAAATAGAGAGCACAACACTCCCGTTTTAGCCAGGCAGGCTCACTGATTCTGTCCTTTGCTGTCTCTACATATCGAGTTGGAAGATGATTAATTGCACAGTAAAAAAGACAGATTCCTCATTCCCAGGGTAACCACTTGTACTTCAGTTACACAAAGCAGACAGAAAACAAAAAGACTTCAGCTCCTACTCCCTCCCAGCCCAATTTCCCTGAAATGTTCCTGAATTAGCCAGCAGAGAATCGCTTTGGCCACAGCCCGTTGGTGGGAAAAATCCAATTTCTTTCGGGTTTTTTTTTGGCCAAAAATCCTCCTGTGCCTCCTTTGCCCATTTCCAGATCTGACACCACGTTGAATATTTGGAGTAAAAAGGTATTTTTTGAAACAAGCCTTAAGCAGTGGTCCCACACTGACCAGTGCTAACGTGACAGCACCAGTGAAATCCCCCTTTTCCTTATAAATATCTGTCTGGGAGTGAAATATTGCATTTCCCCAGCTGTTGCTCTGTTCTTGTTTCAGTAAGACAAGCTTTAGAAAACAAGGTGACACATTTACAAGCCTCAGAGGCATCTGATGAATTCACACTTCTCTGGTTCCCAGAGGAGTTGAACTGCAGACAGTTCTAAACTCAGCATATCCTTAAACTTAGAGACACTCAGCCAGTCTGCTAAATATATATATATAAATATATATGTATTCCTTTGTTTTAAAGAGGATAGTTTTCAGGTCTGTGCATATATATTCATATATAAAATCAATTATTTTTTAAAAATCTCTAATTATGGTGGAAATACCGGGAATTAATTGGTACAAACTGATTAAATGCCGTGATCAAACCACAGATTAATGATTTTTCTTTTTTTTTTCTTCCTTGAACATAATTAAGATTGTTTCAATCCACAGAACCGCACTGGGAACTCAGTTGCAAATTACTTATTCAAAGTGACTGGAATTAGGGAGCTGTGGATCGTGGATGGGGACAATGTTCAGGTGCCCCTTTAATGAGCTGTGAGCAAACAGGGACAACGGGAAGGCTGGGAATGCCAGGAGGAGAAATGTTCCCAGACATGTGCAGTGGCAAAGTCCCATCTTGTTTTCTGCTCCACTTTCAGCCACACTCACTCCACAGTGACAGTGCCTGCAGCGACTCCCAAAATCCCCCGCTGCTCCCCCCCCAACTCCGGCTCTGAAGGCAATAATTCACCCTGCTGCACACAGGGACACCAAAACAGGGGTCCCAGGCCATCCCACACCTGGGAATTACCAAAGGTGACACCTGGGCTGGGGTGACTTTGAATTAATCACGGATATATTTGTACCAGCTCCAGTCCGAGGCAGTAGAAATATTCACATTTTAAATTTTAAGGTGTTTTAGCTTGAGAGAAGACCCTCAGACCTTCCTACAGCAAACTGGTCCTGGCAAATATATACAGCCCAACCCAAAGGGGAAAAATGAGGGAAACCCAAAGGATCTGCCCAACCCCAAAAGAGAGGAATGAGGGAGACCTAAAGGAGAGAAATGAGGGAGACTCAAAGGATCTGCCCAACCCCAAAGAAAGAAATGAAGGAAACTCAAAGAAAAGAAATTAGGGAAACCCAAAGGGGAGAATGAGGGAAACCCAAAGGATCTGCCCAACCCAAAGGAGAGAAACGAGGAAAACCCAAAGGATCTGCCCAAATCAAAGGGAGAAATGAGGGAAACCCAAAGGATCTGCCCTGATCTATTTTAAAGGAGAACAAGACAAATGGCTGAAGTCCAGTTCTTATGGCAACAGTAGATTGGATTCAAAACCTTAAAATTCATTGACTTGTGCTGTGGAAATAGGACAGATAAAATACAGCCTTTGGTTTTCAGGCTGTTTCCCTCTTTTCCCAGGTCCCTGGAGCCTTCTGCCTTTCTCTAAAGCTTTCTGTTGATGTTTGGGTTATTTTTTCCCCCTATTATTGTTTCTCCAAAAGTCCTGCTTTATTTGTGGAGACCGAAAGAAGAAATCAGGACCAAAATGGGAACGGACATGGGAAGGGTCGGGGGGTGAAGCATCAGGTGCTGCATCCCAAGCAGTGAGGGCACCACCCCTTTGCTCCTCCTGCTTTATAGCAACACCTCCTTCCTCCCCCTGACCACATTAAAACTGAAACCTGTAAAATGTCGTTGCTTTGGTTGGGTTTTGGCCCCCAACAACGTAATGGCTGATGCCTAAAAGCAACTTGAGTCATGGAGGAAATCCAGCTGGGAAATGCCAGGGAACACAGAGGGAGGATCTGGGGCAAAGGAACTCTAAAGAAATAAAACACCTCCAACAACTAATAATAATAAATAATAATAATAAATAAATAAATAAATAAATGTTCAATAAACATGTGTTTGTTACCCTGTTTGATCCCTGAGCAGCCCAGCATTCCAGGGATGTTCATGTTTCCCAGCAAAGCCACCTGGTTATGGCTGAGGAGCCAAAGACAAGCTGGACTCCTCCTGCCCCAAAATCCTTCTCCTCCTAAGCCCATCCAGCCCTGGGAAGGATCCAGGCCTGTGGGATTTCTGGCTCTGTCTGAATGTCAGACACCACAAAATCATCCATCCCAGCACACGGCAATGGGAGCCAACCAAAACTAGGGAATTAAAGATCCAAAATACAACTTCCATTTGGGAAAACCCAGCAGTCACCATGCCAGGGATAAGGACTGTGGACTCTCACCAGGATCCATTTCCTTCAGTGCTCAGCATTATAAGGACAAATATTGAATATTGATTTTCCACTCACAGGGCTTGGGGGCAGAGGTGACACCAGTTTTGGTTCCTGTCTCTCTGTGGCACTGCAGGAGTGACTCTGAAAGGCTGGGAGAGCTGGAGAAAAGCCTGGAGGAGAGAAGGCTCCAGGGAGACCTGAGAGCCCCTTGCAGGGCCTAAAGGGGCTCCAGGAGAGCTGGAGAGGGACAAGGCATGGAGGGACAGGACACAGGGAATGGCTTCCACTGCCAGAGGGCAGGGACAGATGGGAAATTGGGAAGGAATTGCTGGCTGGGAGGGTGGGCAGGCCCTGGCAGAGGTTGGGCAGAGAAGCTGTGGCTGCCCCTGGATCCCTGCAAGTGTCCCAGGCCAGGCTGGAGCACCCTGGGCTGGTGGAAGGTGTCCCTGCCCATGGCAGGGGTGGCACTGGATGGGCTTTGAGGTCCCTTCCACCCCAACCCATTCCATGATCCCAGGATTCCAAGATTCTGTGCCCAGCTCACTCACTCCTCAGATAACAACTGTGGTTACTCAGAAGGCTCCACCTTCACCCAGACCCTGGG
Organism: Myiozetetes cayanensis; assembly: GCF_022539395.1. Taxonomy (NCBI): domain Eukaryota; kingdom Metazoa; phylum Chordata; class Aves; order Passeriformes; family Tyrannidae; genus Myiozetetes; species Myiozetetes cayanensis. Next base: position 62,927,824 of record NW_026087853.1, on the reverse strand, counting down.
GAAGGGCTGGAATGCTGGACAATGAGTAAAACTCCAGAGTGGTGTCTGCATTGTGAAAATCCTGTGGAATTTTTCTTACCATCAAAGGAGGAGGGATAAAATCTGAGAGAATCTAATAGAGCTGTACAAAAGGACAGTATTGGGCTATTAAAGTACAAATTACTGCTAAATCCCAAGGAAAAAGGGATAAAGACAGGTATCCTAGAACTAGCTCTAATCAGCAATATCTCATTAAAACTCCCGTGTAAGGTTTCAATGGGCATTAGGAGTGATTTTAATTTAGTCTGGTGTTCATGAGCAGCTTTCATCAGCTTTCCTCGTGCACATGAAGATTTGCTGGATGTGCTACATTCACTCAGTGCAGAAAACAAGGCTGTTAAATAATTCTGATTACTTAGATTAGCTCAGGCTAATGGAGCTTTTGTATCCTTCCATCTAAATAGGATCAGTGCAGGGAGGGGGAGCAGGGACACACTGGATGTCTGGTTAAAGTGGGGCTCAGAGAGGAATTCCTGGGATGACAGGCCCTGATCCTGGGACCAGGACACTCCAAGGACATGGGGGGAGGGAGGGGTGACAAAAGAACAGCCTTGATCAGGTAGTTTTGAAGTGGAAGTGCCAGAAGTCTTTAAAAATCTCATTTTCTCGTCTTGTTGGCATTAATTTTCTACACTTTCATCTTTCCAGAGCTGCACTCGTGTTCTGAACAAAACTCCTGCTGTGTTTTAGCATTTAAATCTATTAAGTCAGGCTCAAAGCTGTTGTCACATTTATGTTCCCCTGAGTTAGGCTGGAGTTGGCACTTCAGGAAGAGAAGGGACCAGCTGTGAGCACGGGCACTGAACTCACCCAAAAACCAGGCCCAGGACCCACAAACACAGCACCCAAAATTAGGCTTTGCCTTTGATCTCTTTGAGCCTCCATTTCACGTGGCAAAGGAGAGAGAAAAACGATTGTTTTCTCGCCTCAGAGTTTGTTCAAACAACACATCTCTGGGTCACCTCCAAGGGCTCTTCCACCCCCAGCAAACTGGGACTTGTTCTCCATCCAGAGCCAGGTCTGGATTCTGCCCAGCAGGTGAACACCAAAGCCCTGGACTGTGCCAACAGTGTAAATTAAACCAGAACACTGAGTCCTGAACCTTCCAAGAAGGGGTAGTAACTCAGGAGGAAAAGGATGTCGTGAGGTCACACAGGGAGAAAATGAGAAGGGCCAGAGCCCAGGAATAGAATTTAATCTGGTTATTGCCACAAACAGGGTCAGTGGTGGCCTGGGCAGTGCTGGGGATGGTTGGACTTAAATTAAAGGTCTTTCCCAACCCAAATGGTCCTGCGAGTCTGTGCTGGGTGAGCTCTGCTGCTTCTGCTCCCTTACAGGTTCCTCAGTGGAGGAAAAAGGGACACTGTCCTTGAATACTGTCCCTCAGGAGGAACAGATAAAAGCCCTTAAACTGCCCCTTGTTTCCTGAGGGACTGTCCCTGTAACCTCCAACATCAGCTTTTAAACCAGCCCTGGGTGTTTTGCAATCGGAGACTCCCTGGAACCTCCTCTGGCCTTTGCCAAAACAACAATTCCTTAATTTTCCATCACTGACAAGGAGCTTGATCCAGTTCTCCTGCTGTGAGCTGAGTCCCTGCACAGCCACTGCTCTGTTTCCACGAGGGACAAAACCCCTGGGCCCCAGCAGGGAGAGGTTGAAGCTGCTGCTCCACAGAATCCTGGCACGGGGAGCGTTGGAGCTCCCAGCCCCATTGATTTTCCCGAGCGCCTCGAAACAACAATTAACCTTTCTAACTGGGCATCTCTCTCCCCGATGCATCTTTGCAAAGTTTGCTTTTAAAAATTAATGAATCGATGGGATTTTACATCCACTGAGCCAATTTCAAATGTCAGGGGTGTGGGAGGAAGGAGCTCTAAGGAGATGCAAATCCTGCTGTGGACAACTGGACTCCCAACACTCAGCTCTGGGCCCTGCCTTTTCAAGATTTATCCCCTTTAATTCTCTTCAGTGAACACAGCAGTTGAAACAAGCATTTTTAACACCTTGGAAAACGTCCTGGTTTTTATTCAGGGAAGTGGGTGCTTGTGAAATGTGCATTTCCAAGGACAAAATCTGTCTCCCCTAGCACTTGTGGTTCACACAGGGCTCAGCACTGTGCTGTCATTCAGAGGGATGAGTGCAGCTACTCAGGCTGAGCTCTCCAAGCCCCCCAGCAAACTCCAGGTCCTACCAGGATTCAACCCTCACTCACAACTGCATCTTGAAGCAGTTGTTTTATTCCCTCACCACTTATTGACAGTGTTCCAGAGGCTGCTGCACCTTTTCTTTAAGGTCTACAAGACAGCAGACACTTCACAGAGAGAAGATAAAAGCACTACTCACCCCAAAATCTCTGTGGTATCTGAGGCCAGCAGAAAGAAAGGGATCAACCCAGTAAATTCAGGCCTATTTTAATTGTTTGGGGTTTTTTTCCTTCCTAACATCTAGAGGAATCCCCTTTGCTGAGGCTGCCAAAGAGCTGGGACTGACCTGCTAATTAACATCTGGTCTGCTGATTAACACAGGGCAACACAGTGGTTGGGTCTTTAACCACCTGGACAGAATGGCACGACCAAAATACCTGGATTACTGAGGACAGAAGCACATACCCTTGCAGATTTGATTCTTTAAAACTTCCACTCAGTGTTCACTTCACTGGCAGTTTGTTTAACTGAAAGTGCAGATTGAAATTCTCAATAAAATCCAGAGCTCTCAGAGTCTCAGGACTATTCAACAATGATTTTTCACAGTTAAAGTTGGTAAAGCAAAGGCAAAAAGGAGAATAAAGGTCCCAAACTCCTCTCTGTTGTAAGGAACTGATCTCTCTCTGATCTCTACAAGCTCCATCTTTCCCTTTCCTGCTTCCTCCCCCCTCACAGGGGACACAAGGACAGTCCTGTCCCATGTCACCCCTGCCTGCTGGCCTGGGGAGCCTTGCTGAGAGGGAATCACAGAATCCCAGGATGGTTTCTGGGTTGGAAAGACCTTAAATCCCATCTCATTCTCCACCTTCCTCTGCACAAGTTCCTAAAGAAACCACTGCCTGCCCTAAAAGACAAGGAAATGAAAAACTTTGGCTTCAGGATGGGGATAAAAAAGTCTTGTGTGCATCTTAATAACAGACTAAAGTGACTTATAATTAGCTCCCACTAAGCACTGGTGAAGGAAGAATATTAAAGACTGAATTTTAAATGAATTAAGGTGATGGGAATGATCTGCATTTCCTTGTCCTATAGATTACTTTGCTGACTACTTTTTTTTTTTTCTTTCTTTTCCTGGAGGGCCTTTTAATTATGCACAGAAATCTCATCAACCACAGAGGAAGAAGGTCAGAACAATTAGTATAAAACAAACACTTCAGCATAATGCACCATAATGATTATTTTTGCAACAATCAGTTAGGAAGCTCCAGGAACGTTTGATGCATTTTAAACTCAATCATTATCAGATTTTCCAAGTAATCATCACAACAATTCAGCAAATCACCAAGTTGAGCTGCCTGTGTAAAGGCTTTGAAATCACTGCTGCTGGGGCATAAATGTGCTTCCCACTGAACTCACTGAAGGAGCATAAAGTAAATTTGTACTAAAGTATGGATTTAGTTGCTCTTACTGCCACTCTCCAAACTTTATGAGCCACCTCAAAAAAATTCTTATTTTCATGGTTTTGTTCACTTTACAGCTGTTCACATAAACCTGGAGTGGCAAAGCCCTGATCACAGAATCATGGAATGGGTTGGGTTGGGAGGGACCTCGAGCCCATCCAGTGCCAGCCCTGCCATGGGCAGGGACACCTTCCACCAGCCCAGGCTGCTCCAACCTGGCCTGGGACACTTCCAGGGGTCCAGGGGCAGCCACAGCTTCTCTGGGCAACCTGATGTGTGCAGGGATAAATTGTGTGTACAGATAAAAGCAACTAAAAAGGGAACTATTGAACCTGTTTCACAGAGAGCCGACCCAGCAGCAAGGTCTGTAAATGCGAACACTGTGCTCACTGGGAGATGAATTTTATAGACAAGCTCGCCAGGTTAATGCCCAGATCATGTTATTTCCTCATATTCTTGGTGTGTTTTTGTCTCCAGATCTGTGCTGGTTTCATCCTCTCCCTGCTTTGCTGGTTCTGTTTGTAACACAGACAGGAGCTGCTGAAAGGCGAGCAGAGGACACCCCACCCACCCCCCTGTGCACTCAGGGGTGATCAATCCTGGCTTGGGCCACTTCATTCTCAGCCAACAGAACGAGTACATTTGCTCTGCAGCTCTTTCCAGCTTTGTAGTCAAGGATACAACGCTATCTCCGTGTCAGAAGATGAATCTGTTCAGAAGAAGTGCCTCCCACTGGCATTTACTCCATCAAAGCTGACACGGAGGCAGCGTCTGTCCAATAACTTCTCACTTAAAGCAAAGGCATTATTTATAAAATCCAGCTCCACAACAAAAGCCATAAATCTCTCTGAAAGCCAGCTGGAGTGGCATTGAGTGCTACTCGTTTTTGGGCTGAGGAGTGGCAGGAGGGAGGGCTCTGGGGGGTCAGGCACCGAGATGTTCTATCCTGATTGAGGTGAAGGTTCAAATGCAGCACAGACAAACAAGGGGGGAGGCAAAGTTTCCTCATCTACAGGGACCAGAGACAACAGGAAAGACAGGGAGCTGCTGCAGGGGGAACAGAGGGGGCACCAGCATGGTCAGAGGATGGAGCAGCTCTGCTGGGAGCAAAGGGGAGAGAACTGGGGGGGTTCACCTGGAGAGGAAAAGGCTCCAGGGAGACCTGAGAGCCCCTTGCAGGGCCTAAAGGGGCTCCAGGAGAGCTGGAGAGGGACTGGGGACAAGGGATGGAGGGACAGGACACAGGGAATGGCTTCCCACTGCCAGAGGGCAGGGAGAGATGGGAGACTGGGAAGGAATTGCTGGCTGGGAGGGTGGGGAGAGGCTGGGCTGGAATTCCCAGAGAAGCTGTTGCTGCCCCTGGATCCCTGGAAGTGTCCAAGGCCAGGTTGGAGCACCCTGGGCTGGTGGAAGGTGTCCCTGTCCATGGAAAAGAGTTGGAATAAGATGAGCTTTAAGGTCCCCTCAAACCCAGCCCATTCCACGATCCCATGAAAATTGGTGCTGAAGTTCACAGCAGATCTGGGAAGGTTGTCCCCAACCTCCAAGCAGCACCTCCATCACACAGGTCTCATATCTCACTCACTGACCCCTGGGTGGACATGAAAATGCTCACTATTCACTCCCTGCTCCTGTTTCAAGCACAGTCTGGCATCTAAGAAGAGGTTTTGTGGCAAACACATTTCATAGACAACATTTAACCCTCTTGCTCCCATGGGTGACACCACGGCCAAGATTTTTCCACAAACCCCATGTTTTTTGAGGCAGGATTTCTCCACATTGCCAATAATTGAGATATTTTCAGTCTTAAGCAGCTCAGAAAAGCGCTGACAGCAGAATTTATCCCAGATTTATCTTGCTAACCAGAGCTGATTGTGCTTTCAATAGACTTATCAAAGCAGATTCCAGGAATCTCTATTATGTTTGGAGCAAAGTGGCAGAAAGTGTCTCACAGAAAGTCTACCCTGAAAACTAATTAAATAGGCTTAGACAGGAGCACTTTCATGTGGGCTGGAAATTAATTGAAAGGCAAAATGCAAAAGGTAATGATGAATATTAATGTGCTGAGTTGGTGGCAGTGTCTAATGGGGGGGATTTTTATCTGCTGGGGACAGGGGGATATTACAGAGGGACATTAAACCCCATGTGATTTCAATTAGGGAAAAAAATCAGCTTTAGACACACACAGGCTTGGGAGGAAACATCTCCAGCAGAAGTAGGAGCTGGCTCAGAGACACCATTCCTTCACCTTTTCTTTCAATGGATCCACTTGATTATCCATCATATAAATTATCAGGATGCACACAAATAGCTGCTGTTCAGGACAGAAGCTACAGACAATTGTTTTCCCAAAGAAAAACACAAGACTGAAACCATTTATGTTTCACTCCAGTGGGTTTTTTTTCCCACTCAACTCCTCATTATCACATAACTAAGTTTCCATTGAATAAATTCCAGGACACTTAAAAATTATGGGATAAGCAGCAGTTCAGTTTTACTATTTTGCATAAAAAGCTCAGAGGTTATTGCACACTTGAGTGTAGAAACCATCAGCAACAACTGCAAGGGGCTTGAAATCTCATCCTGGGAGATTTGGGAACTCCACCTGCCCTGGAGGAGGAGGGGATTGCTGAGGGGCTCAGGGGTAATGGGAGTCTCAGGTAACAATTCATTTCCTACAGAGAAAACGGCAATAAAGTGTAATTTTAGACTGGGTTTTAGTGCAGCACAGCAGTGCCAGGGCTGGGCTCAGCTGCCCATCATGGTAGTGTTGTGGAGGAACGTTTGGGCTGGGCACTCCAAGGATGGTCACAGGAGCACAACCTTCTCCATCTGCAACCTGCCCTGGATCAGCTGAGCTGGGCTGGACCTACATTCATAAAAGAGCTGGACAAGGGCTGATCTGCAATCCCCACTCAGGTGAGCTTGGGCTGAAGGGCTGTTTGTCCTACTGCAAACCTTGGTGGGATTATTAAACCACTCTCAAATTTGTTCTGCCCTAAGATGAGCAAATTATGGGATGGCACAAGAAACACCATGGCCAGAAATCACAGAACAATTTGGGTGGGAAGGGACCTCAAAGCCCATCCAATGCCACCCCTGCCATGGGCAGGGACACCTTCCACCAGCCCAGGGTGCTCCAACCTGGCCTTGGACACTTCCAGGGATCCAGGGGCAGCCACAGCTTCTCTGGGCAACCTGTGCCAGGGCCTGCCCACCCTCCCAGCCAGCAATTCCTTCCCAATATCCCAACTAACTCTGCTTTCCCAGTATAAAACATTCCCATTGTTCTATCACTACAGGCAGGAGCCAGCCCAGCCAGTTGTGTTCACACTGAAATTGTTCCAGCAAATTGGAAAAGCACTTCAGGTGATAATTAAAGATCAGATCCACCTCTTTGGCAGAAGGTGAGGGAAACAAAGATAGGCCACAAGACTCATCAGTTCTCCAAACTGCTGAGACTTGAGCAGGAGTTGTAAAGGGAAAACATTCAGGACTCGAGAAACCTGTCACCAAGAGTTTGCATTTTGGGTTCTGCTGGTCCTACTGTGGCTGAAAAATGGGATTTTATTCCAGTGGTGTGAATCATATTCAGTGATCCCTTATTCATGGTGAAAAACCTAAGCTGGCCCTCAAACACAGCAGGTCAGGCAGTGAGTGGAACCTTGGAAATAATTTTCTAGAGCTGCCTAGAACCAAAAATGTTATTTCTTAGTAAGAAAAAAAAAAAAAGCAAACTAAAAAGGAGTTCAAGAATCACCACTTGGCTTTCCTGAGCCCACACACAACCCAGGTCTCCTGGACAAGGCCCTCAGCAGAGAGGGGGAAAAGCAGCAGCACATTCCCTGGATCTGCTGGGAAAACCCCCTCAAGGTGGGTTTGGAGGAGCCAGAGCTGCTGAGTGCTTTGTGCTGGCTCCTGCCCCTGGAGAGCTGGCATTCTGCACAACTCCATGTGCTCCTGACACTCCTGATGGTGCTCCTCTGGCATTTAACAGCCTTAAAAACTGGACCTTGTCTCCTGTTGCTCAGGGAGAGCTGGGAGCACCACGCTGAGCTGGTTGGAGGAAAGGGAATCACTGACTGCTCAGTGAGGAAACACCTCCTCACACATCCCTGTAAAGGATCTGGCTCCTGAGCTGCCAGAGCAAACCCCCCTGGACTTTGTTCTCGCTCTGCTCAGAGACTTTTCCCCACTCCTCATCCTGCTGGGCAAAAAGAGCGTTTTGGGCTCTCACCTTGGCAAAGGAATCGTCCAGTTTGTTCTTTCATGGGGAGAAAGAGGAGAAGGAATGATGGACAGAGGCTGCCACTGGGAAGGGAAGTTGTTGAGCACCTCAAGGCCCCAGCTCAGAGCATCCAAAGCTCTGTGTCTGCCAGGGGATGGATCTGGGACCAGAGGGAAAGAGGCACAGGGAGCAGAGGCTGCTTGAGCCTCACCCAGCAGGGAGGGGGTAAAGCCAAGGGGAGTAAAACCACAGATTGATTGTGGGGTTGTGAGCCTTGAAGTGCCACTGAATCCCAGGATCCCTGAGGCTGGAAAAGCCCTCCCAGCCCATGGATCCCCCTGTGCCCATCCCCACCTTGTCCCCAGCCCAGAGCACTGAGTGCCACGGCCAGGCCTGCCTTGGACACCTCCAGGGCTGGGCACTCCAAACCTCCCTGGGCAGCCCCTGCCAGGGCCTGACCACCCTTTCCAGGAGAAATTCCTGCTGCTGTCCCACCTGAGCCTCCCCTGGCCCAGCTTGAAGGGATGGAACAACACCTTGACCTCGGAACGGGAGATGAGAGGGGAAAATTTGGGAACTAATAATTTTCTTTTCCTATTCTTACAGCATGTCAATCTTACACCTGCAGCTGATCATGAGATTCTGTTGTAACCAAATGCATTTTGAGTGTAAATGAACCTCAGACTGGATTTTTTACATCTCTACCACGGGCTCTAGAAGGTCCAAAGTGCTGAGCTTGGCAAGTGCCTGTGTCTAATTTCACAACTGCTGGAAGGTAAAAGCCTTCCCAGAGCATGTTCCCAGCTGTCTGATGCTTGATCCACTCCTAATTGACCCAGGGAAAATTATCAAACAAATCTCCACTTATCTCAGACTGGAAGCTCAGAGTGTGCAGGTAAATGAAGATGGAAAACAAGTCAAGGGAAACCCAAATTAACATCACTCTTCTAAGAAGGTTGGGCATGAATATGGATGATGCATTAGGGAAGTGACTGATGGATGACCCAGAACTCATCAGAGTAATGGCTTACACTGAGTAATGGAAGTTTTTCTTTCAAAATGAAACGTGAGTCACTTCAGTGCCTTTCACCACCACCCCACAAAAAAAACCCCAAACCTCTTTGCTATTTCAGGTAAACACTGTTTTCTTTAGAATTTCTTTATAATTAAAAAAAAAACCCAATAAAAATCTTGCTGGTTTCAATGTGGTGCCCCTTTAGTCAAAATAAATACTCCAAACTTCTGTCCTTGTGTCACCCTTGGCTTTGCTGTCACTGCTTTGTCAATGCTCAGCAGTTTTTCCCTGGAGGAGGAGGAAGGGTCCTGCTCCACCTGAGCATGGAGAGGCTGCAGATAAAGCCCCCCTAAAGGCGCTCCAGGAGAGCTGGAGAGGGACTGGGGACAAGGCATGGAGGGACAGGACACAGGGAATGGCTTCCCACTGCCAGGGGGCAGGGAGAGATGGGATATTGGGAAGGAATTGCTGGCTGGGAGGGTGGGGAGGGGCTGGAATGGAATTCCCAGAGAAGCTGTGGCTGCCCCTGGATCCCTGGAAGTGTCCAAGGCCAGGCTGGAGCACCCTGGGCTGGTGGAAGGTGTCCCTGCCCATGGCAGGGGTGGCACTGGATGGACTTTGAGGTCTCTGCCCACCCAAACCATCCTGGGATTCTGGGATTATCCCTGGTGAAGTGTCTCCTGCCTTTTCCATGCTCCTCTCCCGAGCTTCTCCTGAATCCTTCCATTCTAAACCCTTCCAGTCAGGCTGGAGGACACAACACAACTCTGTGTTGTTGTTTCTACTCGTTAAGTTAAATTGCCCTTGTGAAGGTACCTTTGCAAAGGAATTCACCAAAAATGCAGGGAAATGGCATTTGAGGTCAGTTTTTCTGCTCAGGTTTCCAAAGCAGCCCTGGAAAAGCAACCCCATCAGGGTTTATGTTTCATTGTATTGCTTTTGCTGTTTGATGGTCTGGTAACACTTTAACAGTCTTCAATGAGCATTTAATTTAGATTTAATAGGGCAGCTTCTCTGTTGTAATTAAATACCAATTGATTGTTCAAAGAGCACTTGCTAGATTTAATATCTAAGAGATAAACCTGGTTTGCTGTGTAATTAACTCCAAACACAACAATAAAAGTGCAATTAAATTTCTAGAGCACAGAACTTGTAAAAAAGTTTATCAACTTGGTGGACATGAGGGGAATTAAAGGAAAATGATGTTAAAATTGGGCTCTAGCAGTGATCCTGAGAGCTAATTAATTAGTTTGGTTAACTATTGATGATTTTGACCTTTGATGTAGAGACTCCTTTGAGGTGGAAATCAAACAATGAAAGTGGTTGTTCCCACTAGGATTGGGATCAAGGGAGAGTTTTCTTCAAACAGGTATAGGAAAAATGTCAGGCACCTAATGGAATTTTAATGCTTTTTTTCCTGCATTAATAGCTAATGTTTATCCTATCTGCACTTAAATATTCAGCCTTTTCAATATTTAACTTCACCATATTTTAGAAACAGGTAATTAATTCCCACTCTGCTTTCCTTTCATTTGCTTTGCCTGTTTTTCCTGCAGATTTTTTTTAACAGGGTGAGTGACTTAAAAATGGAGCAACCAAAAAAGTCAGGCAGGGCAATGGGTGTGAGGGTTGACCATGAGAAGCCACCTGTGAGCAGAGAATGAATCCTGCATTTGCACAGGGACAAGGGGGAGTGGCTTCAAACTGAAAGAGGGTAGGGATAGATGGGATACTGGGAAGGAATTCCTGGCTGGGAGGGTGGGGATGGGTTGGGATGGAATTCCCAGAGAAGCTGTGGCTGCCCCTGGATCCCTGGAAGTGTCCAAGGCCAGGCTGGAGCACCCTGGGCTGGTGGAAGGTGTCCCTGCCCATGGCAGGGGTGGCACTGGGTGGGCTTTGAGGTCCCTTCCCACCCAAACCAGTCTGGGGTTCTACAATTCTGTGAAAATACTCAGGAGTTGAGTTTTTGGTACAAAGTCAGGCAAAGCTGCCCTGAATGTTTATTCCTATGAAAAATGGGCTCATCCAACCAATCCCTAAAAGCTGCTCCTGCAGCACAGCTGCTCTCAGGCCAGGAGTGACTCTCCCCACTCCCCCCTCTCCTGCCACGGAGCAACCACCAACTGCATCATGTTCCACTCTAATAACATTAAATAATAAAGCCAAAATCTTAATTAAGGGCCACTGAATCCCAGAACCCCTGAGGCTGGAAAAGCCCTCCCAGCCCATGGATCCCCCTGTGCCCATCCCCACCTTGTCCCCAGCCCAGAGCACTGAGTGCCACGGCCAGGCCTGCCTTGGACACCTCCAGGGCTGGGCACTCCAAACCTCCCTGGGCAGCCCCTGCCAGGGCCTGACCACCCTTTCCAGGGAGAAATTCCTCCTGAAAATGTCCTGTAACCACTCAATACACACTCAAAACACACTCAAAGGCAGTGGTTTTTGTCCTAAATCACTTTTCAGTATCAAGTGTGCAATGTAAATCTGGTCTGAAACCAGGCACTTACCTGGCATTACTTACAGTTATATTTGATTTTTAGGCTGTGCTTGGATATCTTATTTCTCCCCCAAATGCTCGTGGAAAATTAGCCCCAACCTTCTGGAACTCGCAAGGTCCAATTTACCAATATGTAAATCTTACTTTTGCAGAGCTCAAAAATAGCAAAGCTTAAAGGCTTTGCAGCTGAGAACCAAAGTGATCCATCTCTCCAGAGAATTAATGGGAAATCTCCCATTGACTTTTACAGGCATTAGAGCAGACCCTGGGCTGACTTTCTAATCTACAAAGGGAAAATAATTGAGATTTCCAGAAAATTGGCTCAGTGGTATTTGAACACTCTCAATATTTCTGCTCGGAAACGCTTCGTGTGGTTTTATCCCAACGCAAAGATAAAACTGCTCCCATAAAAAATACTCTATTAAAATGCTTCTTGGAGAAGGTCCCATCCCTGAAAGATGCATTTGCTAAGGATATTTCAGCAGTGACTTTCTCATTTGCCATCACCCCGTTGCCACCAGAGTGGTAATTGCTCATATCATTACTTTCGAAGGAGGCAGGAAACTTTCCTCCTCTTCCCTTTCCTCCTGCCAAAATCCTTCCCACTCCTTCTCTAGGGCTGCTCTTCTTCCCCCTCACCCTTTTATTACAGTAAGGAAATAATTAAAGCCCAAACATTTCCAGCACTGGCACGACAGGAAGGAAATAACTTAACAATTCAGCATCAGAGAGTAAAAATCCAAGTTTTTGTGTAACTTACCCAGAGCTCCTTTTTCCCAGGAACCAAGCACGGCCATCCCTCTCTTCCTGCAACTCCAGCTCAGCTGTGGGGAAGCTCCAGGGCACAGCTGTGTCAGGGGAGGCTTAGCCTGGATATCAAGGAGAAGCTCTTCCCCCAGAGGGTGGTTGGGTTGGACTGGATGGTCCTTGGGGGTCCCTTCCAGCCCAGGATATTCCATGAAGTGCAAGGTGCTGGTCCTTTCCCCTGATGAAAGGAAACACACAGGAATCTCTTAAAATGCAGTAACTGGGCGTTCAACCTGAAATTTTAGTGAGAGAAGGAGATGGAAATCCCACACTTCACAATTCCTGCAGGAATGCAACTGCTCTGCCTTCACAGAGGATTTGTGCTAATTCAGGAAGTTGGTTCTGCAGCAGCTTTTGCTTATTTTATTTATTACAATTGGCATCCTAATTAGCACTAATTGCCACTTATTGGCATCCCTGCCCATGGCAGGGGGTTGGAACAAGAGGGTCTTTAAGGTCCCTTCCAACCCAAACCAGTCTGGGATTTACAAGAAGGAAACACCAGGAGAACTTTTGCTGACCAGAGTCCAGGAAAACCCTCTCCCTCCCCACCCCCCAAAAAAATATAATTTGCTGCCAAAATGGGTTATTTACTCCTTGGAACACATTCCTTTCTTTACACCACCCCAAACCTGTTGCCTTCTCCCTTTCCAAAGGCATGTTCCAAAATGCACATCCACTCCCACAGAAAATCAGGGCTGTACAAATCAACATTCCCACTGTCCTTGGATCTCCTCCCTCACCCCCTCTATTTCCAGATCCCTGGAAAACCACGTTCATGCAGAGCTTGGCAGTCTCTCCACTAACGAGCCCCTTTCATTAACGTTCCCTTCCCATCAGTGGAAACCAAGCTTCCCTTTTCTTTTTCCCTGTGGGAAGAGCAAACCAAAGCTTTATTATTCCCTGCATTGTCTGCAGGGGCTTCAGTGAAGATCCAGCATTAACAGCACGTCCTGAGCAGGCTGTTTGAACCATCAGCACCTCCTGCTCCTCAAGAAGAGGGGCTGGAGAAAGCCCTTCCCAGAGAAGCCCTTGAAAATTCCCATTTAGGAGGAAGAGCAGGAGGTTGTTGGATGTCCTGCTGAAGGAGCTGGCGAGGTGACAGCGGGACATCGGAGCCCCTGGGCAAACAGCCAGCTGGGAACCTGGGCAGGCAGGGATGCATCTCAGAAGGCACCAGGGAGCTCTGGGGGTGCCAGCTGTGGTGCCAGGCTGGTGTCACCCCAATGCCATCCCAATGCCATCCCACCACCACCCTCAAGGCCGACAAGAGGTGACAAACAGCGACAGTGTCGTCACCTCCCCTCAGACCAGCCCGTCCCTTCCCTGACCTTGGGCAGTGACACCTCTTGTCAGAACACAACAATTTATTTCCTTGGTTTTTTTTCTTTTCCTTCACATTTTTCCACCTCCCAGGCCTTGCAGGTGGAGGTGGACACTTCCCTCCCTTGTATTCCCACCCAACCTGTGGCAGGAGGGATGGGGAGCAGGGGCAGGAGGGAGGAAGGGTGGGGACCACCCTCACCCTCAGCCAGGAGGTGCAGGGGGATTTCTGAGAGAAGGGGCAGCGTTTTCACGCCTTGCCTGAGTGGGTTTTTTGTTGGTTCTCTCACTCCTGAGCTGTTTTTAGCACCAGTGCCCTCCCAGGACAGCAAAGTGCTGCCTCTCATCAGAGAAGCTCCAGAAGAAATCTCTGCTGGAGCCCTGCAAACCTCCCCCAGAGCAGAGGATGCTGCAGCTGCTGGGGGAGGGGGAAAGCCTTTATTTATGGGGAAAATTGAGTTTCCATCTCCTCCCACCTCTGCCAGAGGAGGCCCTGGGGTGGGTGGCCATGGCCCAAGTGGTGACACCACCTGAGGTGGTCACACAAGACCCCAAAAGGACAAGTCACAACCCACTCTCTCACCCAGAGATTGGCTGCCCCATCCTCAGAAACAAGGCCAGACCCCTCAGGCTTTGCAGCAAAATCCCAAATGGAAGAATTTCACTTATGTCAGAGATCACAATAAGGTGGAAAATTGTTTGCCTTTCAAAAAAAACCCAAAAAATTCCAAACAACATTCAATATAAATTCCAACTGCACTTTTCTACTCATCTAAAGATTTTAGAGCTCCTATCAGGAGCATCTTCCTGGATTTCTGGTGTGCCTGAACACCTGAGTGCTCCTTTCTCTTTCCCAGTGTCATCACTTGGTTAACTCTGCTGCCTAAACCCATTTTGCACAGCAGAGGAGGAACTCCTGATGTTCAGATTAATTTGTTATTCATGAAACAATTATCCTCAACATCTTTTAGAACTCTGGGAGACCCAGCACGGCCATCCAGGTGTTCCCATGTCCTTCCCCAGCCCGTGTCAGCTGCTGGCAGTTCCTTGGGAATATTATCTAAATGTGATTAAATCATCAGAAGCTGATGGAAAATCACAGGAAATATTAATTAAAGATTATTAAAGCATAATAATGACCATCCTGGCTCAGACCAAAGGTCCATCCAGAGGGGTTGGCATGACAGGTAAGTGCTGTTATTGGTTATTGGGCTGGATTCTCATCCATGGGTTTTCCTTCTCCTCTTCCTTCTCCTTCTCTCTCCCTTCCCATCCAGAGCCATTTACACATGTATAAAATATCTGTATTTTCTATGCAGATCCACATGTGGGGTTGTTTCTTTGGGAAGGGCTGGGATGTGTCCCTAATGTGGGAATGGAGACAGGAGCTCAGGTCTGGAAATCCCCTGCAATTCCCCACATCCCTTCCCTGCTGTCCCCTCAGCTCCCCCTCTCTGCTGCAGCTCCAGCTCATTGCAGGGGTGTCCCTGGGGACTCGGGGGGATCCCAGGGCAGGAACATCCCTGTCCAAGAGCACGGGGGCAGTGGGAGGGAGGGGCAGCTCCTGCTCCTTCCCTGGGCTGGCCTGGACCCCTGGGATGTTTGGGAATGCAGCTGTGCACATCCTGCTGCCCAGAGAACGGGAAAGGGCACGGGAGGGGCTCATCCCAAAGCCCCCTGCCCTGATCCCGTGGCAGTGGTGGCCCCACAGGGATGGCACAAGCCCTGCCTGCCCATGGGCAGCTCCCTCTGCCTCCCTTTCACTCCCACTGCATCTCCCAGCTTTTGGATCCTCTGCTCCTGGACAACCTTGCCAGGCAGAATTCCCTGGGGTCTCTGCACTGTGGTGGGATGGGAACCCCCTGGGAAGGGGTTCTAGCACAGAGTATGCCTTAGCACTGGGAATTTGGGAGTTGCTGCAGACAGGGGGGTGATTTCCCCCCAGGCTGTCCTGCTGAGCATCTCCCCAGGCAGGGCGAGGTGCCCCTGCTGTGACCCCCACCTGAGACAGAGCCATTTACTGCTTGAACAGGACTTGTTGTTGTTATCCACTGGGGATATTTGGAAATGGAGCTGTGCACATCCTGCTCTCCAGACAATGGGAATGGCAGGTGGGGGGCTCATCCCAAAGCCCCCTTCCATGATCCCACGGCCTGTCCCTGAGCATGTCCATGGCCAACACACTTCCAGCTGGGAGATGTGCTGGGCAGGAGGTGGGAATAAATCTGCTGGATGTGCCACAGCTCCTGTTTAAAGGACTGGAGTTTCCCTTTGGAGAACAGTGTTACAATTTCCAACCCTCAAAACCCTTCAAGAAGGGCCCATAAACACAACCCACATTCCCATTTAGAGGCAAACCCCGGGGAGAGTTTCCACGACGATTATCTTCATCAGGATGCCAATTGAAGGGTTTTCTACAGTGCTGGGTTTACAAACTGATCTCTTCCCCCTCCTGCTTCTTTCGCTGAGCATCACAAAGAAACCGGGCTGCGTCTTTTTACAGTGCTCACCAACTCCTTCACGGCTCTGCAAGCTCTGAGATCACCGAGAAGTTACAGCGAAGGGAAACAGCGGTGTGAGGCTGCTCCTCCTGCTCCTTCTCCTCCTTGTGAGAGAGAGATCAGGGGCTGAGCAAAGGATCTGCTGCTCTCCATCGTCAGAGCGCTGCCACTGCACACCCTGCACTGCAGGACCGGCGGGAGGCCCCCTCATCCCCCCAACCTCCCCTCTGTTCCCTCCAAAAACCGGCCAGGAAATGCCACAGAATACAAGCTGGGAGGGGGGACAGCTCAGGGACATCAGGTGGCGTTAACCCTTTAACCACCACCCAGCCCTGCTTTCACGTGCAGACAATCTGCTTTTTTTGGATGTTGTTTAGTGTTGATTCACTCCAAGGACGCCGTTGGTGCAGCAGAAATCACAGCTTTAGTTACACCGAGGAAAACAATTAAGTGTCCAGTTTCCACTCCTGCTTTTGGGATGACATAATTGCTCTTCTTCCCTGTAGAATCCCAGACAGGTTTGGGTGGGGAGGGACCTTTAAAGCTCATCTGTTTCCAACCCCTGTCATGGGCAGGGACACCTTCCACTAGCCCAGGCTGCTCCAAGCCCTGTCCAACGTGGCCTTGGACACTTCCAGGGATCCAGGGGCAGATCCCTTCACAGCTTCTCTGGGAATTCCATTCCAGCCCTTCCCCACCCTCCCAGCCAGCAATTCCTTCCCAATCTCCCATCTCTCCCTGCCCTCTGGCAGTGGGAAGCCATTCCCTGTGTCCTGTCCCTCCATCCCTTGTCCCCAGTCCCTCTCCAGCTCTCCTGGAGCCCCTTTAGGCCCTGCAAGGGGCTCTCAGATCTCCCTGGATCCTTCTCTTCTCCAGGGGAACATTCCCAGCTCTCCCAGCCTGGCTCCAGAGCAGAGGGGCTCCAGCCCTGGGATCATCTCCGTGGTTTCCTCTGGACTCTCTCCAGCAGCTCCACGTGCTCCCTGTGCTGTTTCCAGGGCTGGGGCAGCTCTGCAGGGGGGTCTCACACTGGGGATCAGCCCAGGGCAGGGTTTTGGGTGTCAGGGGCACCATCCCCTCTCTTTATCTGGGCTGTGCTTTTTGGGCCCCCCAAGGCACTAAATCAGCCTTGAACATGTTCCCAGTATGGGTTTACAGTGGGAGATCCCTTCATTCCTCCCTGACTCCTGCTGTTGGACACTGGAGCACCCCCAGACTGGCCAGGATTTGACAGGAATGAGGCAGAACCAGCACAGAACAAGCAGCTCTTTCCCTCTCTGAGCACTGACAGTGCAGGCAGCCCCTCAATAACAGAAAATACCCTTATTTCTTACAGGAAGGAGGATGGCAGAGTCAATGAAGGGCCCCTGTCAAAAGCAATGCCATTTGAGGAGAATACAGGTATTTTCACCACAGCCTGCTGCAGCCCAGCCAGCTGTCACCAACATCACCAACATCACCCAGGCACCAAACCCTTCCCACCACCTCCTGGGCCTGACCTGCTGCCACCAGTGGCTCTGTCTGGCAGAGAATGAATCCTGTTCCAAGCAGTAAATGGCTCTGTCTCAGGTGGGGGTCACAGCAGGGGCACCTCACCCTGCCTGGGCAGATGCTCAGCAGGACAGCCTGGGGGGAAATCACCCCCCTGTCTGCAGCAACTCCCAAATTCCCAGTGCTAAGGCGTGCTCTGTGCTAGAACCCCTTCCCAGGGGGTTCCCATCCCATCCACAGTGCAGAGACCCCAGGGAATTCTGCCTGGCAAGGTTGTCCAGGAGCAGAGGATCCAAAAGCTGGGAGATGCAGGGGGAGTGAAAGGGAGGCAGAGGGAGCTGCCCATGGGCAGGCAGGGCTTGTGCCATCCCTGTGGGGCCACCACTGCCACGGGATCAGGGCAGGGGGCTTTGGGATGAGCCCCTCCCCTGCCCTTTCCCGTTCTCTGGGCAGCAGGATGTGCACAGCTGCATTCCCAAACATCCCAGGGGTCCAGGCCAGCCCAGAGAAGGAGCAGGAGCTGCCCCTCCCTCCCACTGCCCCCCTGCTCTTGGACAGGGATGTTCCTGCCCTGGGATCCCCCCGAGTCCCCAGGGACACCCCTGCAATGAGCTGGAGCTGCAGCAGAGAGGGGGAGCTGAGGGGACCAGCAGGGAAGGGATGTGGGGAATTGCAGGGGATTTCCAGACCTGAGCTCCTGTCTCCATTCCCACATTAGGGACACATCCCAGCCCTTCCCAAAGAAACAACCCCACATGTGGATCTGCATAGAAAATACAGATATTTTATACATGTGCAAATGGCTCTGGATGGGAAGGGAGAGAGAAGGAGAAGGAAAAACCATGGATGAGGATCCAGCCCAATAACCAATAACAGCACTACCTGTCATGCCAACCCCTCTGCCAGCCTGGCACCAACACCAAGAGAAACCTGGCAGCATGAATGAGCCTCGATGACCTCAGGATGACATTAATTTGTTGCAGCTTCATAAGGCACATTTCAATTATTGCAGATTTTTTAACACCGACGTGGGGAACAGCAGCCTGTCAGCATTGGCTGATTGGAAATGTGATGCAATTATCATCAAGCCCTAGTAAAGGATTTTAAATTAAAGACAACTTGGTCTGTAAATACTTTGTGTCTGCATTATTGTTCTCTTTTCCTAATGGCTTTTGGCACAGGCCTTGTCAGTGGTTTATTGTACAAGCCTTTGGCTGCGACAGTGTCTCCTATGAATAAATCATACACTTCACTAAGCACCAGACGATGGCAAAATGCAACAGCAGATGAAAAAAGCAATAAAGAACCATTACAGCTGCCTGTTCTCCTCTGCAGGTTTACATCACCAGCTGATTTAATTTGCTATTTGTAAAGGCACAGCTCACTGCAACGCCTTTGTGAAATGAAATCATAAATGTTCACACGGGCACGAATGAAAAGTGGGGGCCCCTGCTCGGCTGGGAGGTGTTTCCTCCCTCTGCAGGGCTGTTCAGCATCTTAGAGCTGCTCTTGGGTCACAAAAAGGGGATTTACAGGGGACAAAACAAGTTGCTGCCAGAGCTGGAAGATGCTGGAGCTGTGTGTGCTGCTTCCAGCACAGACATGAAAGGGAAGTACCAAGGAACAGAAAGAGCAGGACAAGGCTCTTCCCCCAGAGGGTGGTTGGCACTGAACAGGCTCCCCAGGGCAGTGGGCATGGCCCCAAGGCTGCCAGAGCTCCAGGAGGGTTTGGATGATCCTCTGGAGCACAGGGTGGGATTGTTGGGGTGTCTGTGCAGGGCCAGGGGTTGGACTGGATGATCCCTGTGGGTCCCTTCCAGCTCAGGCTATTCCCTGATTCTATGGAAATGGGCTCCATGTGCCTTCCTACCCTGGACAGGGCTCACCTGCCTCTGGAGCTGGAAAATACAAGCTGTGGTTCTCCCCAGAGCTCAGGACCACAGGAGACACAAGTGCCAAAGTCTCTTCTTCCCAGCAGCCAAGAGGGAGGGCACACAACTGCTCTGAGACACCAAGGGGGAGAGAAGCCACACTGAGAGTTTAATTCAGCCCCTCTTTGCTCATCCAGCTGAACACATCCCTGGCATGTCAGGAACAGGTGGATCGAGGAAGAAATGGAGTTCCCATCCCTGGAGGGACTTCAAAGCCCTGTGGATGTGGCACTTGGGGACGTGGGGCAGAGGTGGCCTGGGCAGGGCTGGGGGATGGTTGGACTCCATGGGCTCAGAGGGCTTTTCCAAGCTGAATAATTCCATGATTTTACAGGCCCTGTGACAGGTCACCTGGGCAAAGGCAAAGCTTTGGGGTTCATGACCAATGGATGATGCACTGGAACCAAACCCACAGGCTGAGCCCAAGGGAAGTGTCTGGGTTTGCATGGCAAGGTTTTGGTGGTGGATTTGGTTATCCCAAGCCACAAACCCTTTGCTGTACTTTCTCTTCCCCTGTCCAGCTGTGGAGGGATGTGATGGAGCAGCTGGGTGGTCCAGCCAAGGGCAACCACCACATAAACAGGCAAAACTCTATCCAGGAAAATTACAACTGAAAAATTCATCCAGCTCCTGAGATGTCCCAAAGAACCCTCCATGTCTCTCCTCCACATTTACTCTCCAGAGGAAAAGGCCATCCATGGCACTTAGTTCTGTTTTCAAGGGGAAACAGCTGGGATAAGGATGCAAAAAGGGATCCTAGACCCAAGATGGTTCATCTCCAGGGGCTCAACTTTGCCCCTGCATACCAAATACCTGCCAGACCATCAGGCCATCAGCACATCAATAATCCCAACAAATATCTGGCTGTGCATGGAAATCTGGACTTCTCAGGCCTTTGCATGGCACTGGAGACCTGAGAGTCCTGGAATGGTTTGGGTTGGAAGGGACCTCAAAGCCCACCCAGTGCCACCCCCTGCCATGGGCAGGGACACCTTCCACCAGCCCAGGGTGCTCCAACCTGGCCTTGGACACTACCAGGGATGGAATTTCACCTGATTGCTGGAGGCAGTTGCCAACAGAGCCTGTACTTAGCAAAGGGATGGAATAATCCCTTTCTTTCCCCAACACAAACCCTGCAGCTCTGGGCTGGTCAGGAGCCAGGAATTCAGGAGCTCCTGCTGCAGTCTCATGCCCACCCAGGCACAGGATTGTCTGTCAGTGCTGCACCATTTGCTTCACTTTTGGTGAATGTGAGCACTGGGGTCCTTGAGGGGTGTGAACACTGATGGCTGGACTTGATAACATTAAAGGTCTTCTCCCATCCTAATGATTCTAGGATTCCTAAAGAGCTTCTGTCAATAATTCCAGTAATGTCCCTGATAACTCCAGCTCTGATGTTTTTCCAGGAAGGTACCTTCGGTTTACAGTAAAAACACAAGCACTGACCTTTCAAAATATAATTTTTCTCTGCTAAAGCTGAATTAAGGACAGGAAAATGGAAAGCTCAAGGCTACACACTGAGTTATATTTACCTCTGTTCTGTTAAATTAATAGAAACTCAGGAGCCCTGAAAGGGGACAGCTCCACTGACATCACCTCCAGAGCAGAGCCCTGATTTCTGAGACCTCTTTGGGGTCTGTTCCAAAATTTAAGGTCACCTCATATGTAACTTCATCCTTGATCTTGCCAATCCAGTGAGCTGCCCCCTCCCATCTTGTCCCCAGGGACCTGCTCATGGTCACCTGGAGAGAGCAGTGAGGGCAAAGGGGCTGTGCTGGGCTGTGTCCCTGTTCCCTCTGGGCTGTGTCCCTGTTCCCTCTGGGCTGTGTCCCTGTTCCCTCTGGGCTGTGTTCCCAGCAGGAAAAGGACCCTCAGCCCCTCAGCCACCCCTGCAGGCACCCCCTGAGTCCCCCTGTGCTTTCCCCAGTCGTGACCCCGCAGTTTCCCAGGTCTGCTCTAATGCAGCTGCACCACCGAGCCCTTCCCTGACCCTTCTCCAGGCCCTTCCCCTTCCCCTGTGCCTGCAGCACTCTCCACACTCCATTTCTCACACAGCTCATCCACTTTTTGCTCTCTGTACAATTCCTTTTTACTCCAAGCCAATAAAGAGCTCTTGATTTAACCCCCATGGTCCCTCCCCTCCCTTCCTGCAGCTCCTCTGCCTTGGGGTGGGTTGTACCTGTGCCCTCAACAGCATTTTTAGAGCTGCCAACTTCCCTGAACTCATCTTGTTCCATTTGGGCTTCTTTCCCAAAGGATCTTCCCTACCAGTTCTGACTTAATTGCACTTTGCCCTATTAAAGGTTACTGGTGATATTTTCCCTTGGTTTGGGGAGTCTTTTTCTTTTTTTTTTTAATTCCATTTCCTGCACTGTTTATTCTTCCATACCCTTCCTACAGCCTGTGACCTCTGGATTCCATGTTCCTTCTGCCTCCCTCTTCCCAGCCAGTTTGTCCTGGTGCTCAGGATCAGAGCTGGATGATCCCATTTTCTTCTCCAAAATTCCATACTTGAACACTCCCTCTAACACCCCTTCCTGGATGGCTCCACAGCCCTTTCACCCCATTCCCAGGATGGAAATCTCTGTAGGATTTGGGGTTACACAAAAGCCAGGGGACCTGGGCAGGGATTTATGGAGCAGCTCCTTGTTTTCAGCGAGGAAACAAATGCCAAGGCACCGACAGCCACAGGTCAGGGACAAAGGCAGCTCCAGGAACCCTCTCCCTGTGGGCTCCTGCCTGCAAAAACCCCAGAAAATTCCCAGAGTTTTGTTCTCCCACCTAAGGATAATAATCATGCAGATCCTTGCAAGGCTGAGAACTCCAAAACATCGATTTGTTGAGCTGTTGCAGAACTGAGAAGGTTTTTTTGGGGGGAGGTTTCAGGGGTTTTGGGGGGCAGGATTTCCTGGCACCAGTGGTGTGGTCAAGTACCAAGGTTTGGCATCAAAAAATTCCCACAAGAGCAGTATTTCCAAATGGAAAGGACCACACAGGGCTCTGCAGGGAGAGGAAAGGCAGCTCCTCCCGTGGCCACGTTTTGAAAAGAGAGGGATGTTTTCAGCCGTAATTTACAGCTCCTACTGCACCTCTCCTGTGTTCGAGCACAGGGCTGTGATCTGCAGCTCCTGGAGCAGAGATCACACTGCAAACAGACAGCTGCAAATGGGATAATTGGTTACTTCTGGGAGACAACCTTTAAACTCCCGAATTTATGACACAATTCAGCAGCTCCAGTAGGTTGTAAAACAACCACAGAGGAAACAATGAAAACTTGAACCAGCCCTTAATGCATTTTCTATTCTGGGTGGCAGAGCAGGGAGCCAAGGCAGAGTCCCTGCTCTCAAAACGCTGTGCCTTGTGCAACATGCACTGATAAATTTTTAAGAGCATTTCATGTAGTGATGAAGCACCAAGCACAGAAAGTGCATTTGGCAGAAGGCCCTGGATGTCAGCAGGATGGTGAGGGGGAAAAAAATCACTCACCTGTTTCAGTGTCAGCTCCCAAAGCTCTCAGTGCTGCAGGAGTTCAGGTATATTGAAGAAATATTTGGGTTCCTTCTCGATCACAGTTATAACATTAAATGTCCTTCAGGATATTGGGATCTGAGGGCAGAAGGGAATAATTAATTGTAAGATGCTGTACCAGGCATGAAGTGGCATAAACCAGAAATCTCTGTCTGCTTTACAGACTTGCCACAGGATTTTGAGTTCCAGAATTACTGGAGAAGAAAATGCTGTTTGGATTGTCCTTGGATTTACAGCCCTGGGATGGGAGAACACCCATCCTATGGGTATTCCCAAAAATGGAAATCCATCGAGGGCTGGAGCCCCTCTGCTCTGGAGCCAGGCTGGGAGAGCTGGGGGGGTTCACCTGGAGAAGAGAAGGCTCCAGGGAGACCTGAGAGCCCCTCGCAGGGCCTAAAGGGGCTCCAGGAGAGCTGGAGAGGGACTGGGGACAAGGCATGGAGGGACAGGACACAGGGAATGGCTTCCCACTGCCAGAGGGCAGGGAGAGATGGGAGATTGGGAAGGAATTGCTGGCTGGGAGGGTGGGGAAGGGCTGGGATGGAATTCCCAGAGAAGCTGTGGCTGCCCCTGGATCCCTGGAAGTGTCCAAGGCCAGGTTGGAGCACCCTGGGCTGGTGGAAGGTGTCCCTGCCCATGGCAGGGGTGGCACTGGGTGGGCTTTAGGGTCCTTCCAACCCAAACCATTCTGGCAGTTTATGAAGACAGAACTTTTCTCTTTGATAATTATCTATGTTTTTAATTTGAAATGCTATCTGTATCACAAAATCTCTCTTCAAAGTCCTCTCCCTTGCTGACCTGGCTGTCCTTCCCTTCCCAGCCATTCCCAGGAATGCTGCCAGCTCCTCCCTTGCCCCTGTGCCAGCCCTGTCCCCCAACCTGGCTCCATTCCCTGGGCACCTCAGGAGTGTTTTGCTCCCAGGACACCGGACTGCCATCCCTGTTGAAGATCAGCCACTGGGTTTCAGCATTTGCTGGTGCTTTAGGAGCTTTAATGCTCCTGAATACCAGTCCTGCTTAATAAATCTTCACCTCTTCACCTGCCTCCATCCTCTCTCTGATTTGTTCCCTCAGAGCTCCTGATTCATATTCTGAACTCTCCCTTATTTCTCCTCCACTGACTTTTGGGACTCAGATTGTTCCAGAAATACCTCCCTGCATCTTTGGGCACCAAATGACCTTCACCACCCTGCCCAGGTGCCCTTCATGCTCACCTTTCTGCTGTATTTTTTCCACCTTAGAGGTTTTTAACTGATACAAGGATCGAAGGTACCCAATTTCCCTGGGAGTCCAGGCTGGAGTGACTCCCACAGGCACCCACAGACCCCGTCACACCTCACACAGCTCTGGCTCCCACGTCACCAGCCACCCCAGCCTGCTCTTTCCAAGGAGAAATGTATGCCAGGGGATTTAGGAAGGAATTAGAAGGGTTTATCAGCCCCATTTAGTGGCTCTGTGCTCCCTGTTATTAAGGCAGAGCTGTCCAGCCTGGAAGCACCCACAGATCCACAAATCCTGCCCAGTTGGGGCTGGGATTTTCGTTATCAAGGGAACAAAGAACAGAGGCTGCAAAAGCTGTTCCCAGTTCCCATTCTGCAGCCAGTTACAAACCCAGGGACATTTCTACTGCTTTTGGTACCTGTTGGAGCTGCAGCACAGAAAAATACCCAGGCTGGCTTAAAAGCTGGCTTTGGAAATACTGACTCAGGACTGAGTCTGACCTCACCTCTGGGGCAGGAAACAACGGGGTCCTTGGCATCAGACAGCTTTTTATTCCTATTGAGAGGATGTAACTGGGAGCAGGGAAACACTCAGGGCTGGGAATGCAACTGCCCAGGGGGTGGTTCCTGCTGCACAAAGATCCTGCAACAAATGAAACAGAATCATGGAATTACAGAATGGATTAGGGTGGAAAAGCCCTCCAAGATCGAGTCCAGCTGTTCCCCAGCACTGCCAAGGCCACCCCTGACCCTGTCCCCAAGTGCCACCTCCACAGGGCTTGGAAATCCCTCCAGGGCTGGGCACTCCAAACCTCCCTGGGCAGCTGTGCCAGAGCTGGACAGCCCTTTCCAGGCAGAAATTCCTGCTGCTGTCCCACCTGAGCCTCCCCTGGCCCAGCTGGAGGCCGTTCCCTCTCCTCCTGTCCCTGTTCCCTGGGAGCAGAGCCCGACCCCCCCCGGCTCCCCCCTCCTGGCAGGGATTGCAGAGCCAGAAGGTCCCCCCTGAGCCTCCTTTTCTCCAGGCTGAGCCCCCCCAGCTCCCTCAGCTGCTCCTGCTGCTGCAGCCCCTTCCCAGCTCCCTTCCCTGCCCTGCACACGCTCCAGCCCCTCCGGGTCTCTCTTTGAGGGTCCCAGAGGTGCCCCCAGCACTGGAGGAGCCCCAGCAGTGCCAGCACAGGGACAGCAGGGGGAAGTGGTGGATCCAGGACCACCAGCCAAGTGTGAATGCTCCAGGCAGAGCCTGGAACTTGATCCTTTGGGCCACCAACTCACCTGGGAATAATCCCAAGGACCATCCAATTGCTCTGCCTATGTTGGGATCACTCTGCTATTCCTCCATCCTGAGCCTCAGAACTTGCAAAAATGTGCTCCCAGGAAAGTTTTCCCACCCCTGCTTGACCCCTGGAGGATCCCCAGGCCCAGAGCATCAGGAATGTGCCCAATTAACAACAGCCCCCCGCTCTTCCCTTCACCTCAACTTGCAGGAGCAACAAAAGCATCATTGCCAACCCGCCCAGTTCCCAGGCATGTTTGGATATGAATCTGACATGATAGCTTTAGTAACTTAATGAGCTAATTGCTAAACACACTAATTGATTTTTAATTACAGACAGTGAGCCTTGCAGCACAGCCAAGACTGGCAGCTTTCTCTGCCATTAGAGAACAAAAGGAACTTCAGCTCCAGCATCCCCAGGCTCTGATGTGTCTCTTTGCTGCACCTTTTTCTCCAAGTCATTCACAAACTCAGCGAGATCTCCCCACCCCTCATTTTCTTACTCATCCTGGGATCTGCAGTCAGAAGAGGAAAAGCTTAAAAACATCCCAGGAGAAAGATAATTTGCTTTATCTCAGTTTCCCAGGGGAGGGGTTGGAATTAGAGGATCTCTCAGGTGCCTTCCAACCCAAACCACTCTATGATTGTGTAAATACAAACTCAGGACCCTAAACCACCTCCATGGATCTCCCAAGGAAAAGCAAAGGCAGGGAAGCAGAGCTGCTGCTTGCACTGCAATCCCAGGTGGATCTGCCATTCTGGGGACAGTGGATGTGGATCCCAGAGCCCCCAGGAACAGGGCTGGGGATGAGCCAACCATCAGCCAAATGAACAGACACCCAAACTGAGGTGACACTTGCTGGTGGGGCAGTGCCAGGAGCACCCAATCCCTGGTCTGTCCCTGCTGTTTGCAGGAACCCAGAGGGGATCAGGGAATTATTAAGGTTGGAAAAGCCCTCTGAGATCACCAAGCCCAACCATCCCCCAGCACTGCCCAGGCCACCAGTGCCCCATGTGCCCAAGTGCCACATCCACAGGGTTTCTAAATCTTTCCCAGGGATGGGGAGTCCCCCCCTGCCCTGGGCAGCTGTGCCAGGGCTGGACAGCCCTTCCCATGAAGGAATTTTTCCCAGTATCCAACCTGACCCTCCCCTGGCATAACTTGAGGCTGTTTCCACTCCTCCTGTCACTTGTTACCCAGCAGAAAAGACTGACCCCAAAGATTCTGTGATCTCCTCATCCTTGCTGGGAAAGCAAAACGTGACCTCACCAGTTGCAGCCACTGTGGGGGTGACTCATCTTGTCCCTGCCCCCCCACAAAGGGTCAGCTCTCGGCATTCCCTGCAGGAGCAGGGAACTTCCCACCTTCCTCGTGCTCTGAGGGACGTGGGGCACACAGAAGGATGCACAGATCTCCTCAAACCTGCCCACTGTGCCCTGGAATCCAGCTTAAAAAGGACCAGAATCACCCAGGAAACCAATGAGCTGCTGTCTGACCTACAGAGCCCCTTCTTTTCTGTGCCACCAGTGGCTCAGGGATCACAAACCCACCTTGGTTCCTCCTTGGCTCTGCAAGTCACCCCAGGGAGGTTTTTCCCCAGTGAGGGACAGAAAGGTTCTCAATTCCTGCTTCTCACTCACACAGGAGATTCTGCCCTGTCACCCACTCCAGAAACACTTCTTTCCCCAAAGCTCCACAGCCTTTTGCCTTGTCTGTGTGCACCTGACCACCAGATGTCAATGATTTTCACCTGCACTTGTCCAGCAGACCCCTGGAACCAGGGCATGAATTTTAGGAACAAAGGCAGCTTTTGATCTGCCAGAGCTCTCTGCAGGAGGCACCTGAAGCAGAACATGCTCCACCACCCTCCTCTGCAACCCCTGCCTGCCCAGAACCTGCAGCACACCAGAGGCAGCTCATCCATCCCAGAGCAGAAGGGAATCCTTCCAGTTCCCCCAGGTGAACTGAGAGCAAAGGCAGAGCCACACACAGCTCAGGGGCTGCCCAGAGGGAAGGAGCTCTCCTGGGCCTGGGAAGTGGGCAGGATTGCTCCTGCCAGCCCAGGATGGTGGCTGGAAGGGCTTTCAAGCCTGATTCAGCTCTGCTGAGCAGCTCTGGCTCAGCCAGGAGAGGTGCAGTGTATCAGGAGGCAGCTGACAGCAGCTGCCCACGTCCCTGGCTGAGGAAAGCCAGGGCTGATAGTCCCCCTGTGCCCTGGAGGGGCTGGTGGCTCCACTCTCCTGTGTCACAGTGATCTCCAGTGACAGATAGGAGAGGGAGGAGAGAATTTGTTCAGGCTTGTGCACTTTCAGGGGAAAAAATAAATTAGGATTCACATACTAAATATCAAGACAGCTGCCAAGGTCTCCAAGACACCCCAACCCTGTGTGGAGGAACAGCAGCTGTAAATAAAGCTGCCATCCTCTTAAGGTGTGAAATCAGTCTCTGGGGGAGCATCTCTGGACTAGCAGGGGGCTCTTCAGAGGGCAGGAGCCCCCAGAGCAGACCCCAGAGCCCAGACGTGGGGACCAACTCCCAGTTTCCTCCACACTCCTCAGGCTCCTCCAGGCTGTGTCCTCCCTGCACCCTTCCTACCCTCTGAATGCCATTTGGGATGGGAAATGGGGGCTTTTCTCCTTCCTCAGCACCTGTGTGATCACAGAAATGTTTCAGCCCAGAGGCCAAACCCCTGCATGTCCATCTTTTCCCCTCCCATCAAGCTGGACTCTTGCTGGCACCAGAGCACCTACACCTCTGGTCTCTACCTGCACAAATTCCTGCTTGGGCAGCTTTCCCACAGAGCCAAGCTGAACCCCTGGTGCTGCAGATGTGCCATTTTGGGCAGATTTCTCCCTGATGAGTGACAGAGCCCACACTGATGCTCACAGAAGCTCCTCAGGGGATGCAGGAGGTCAGATCCACCCCCCCCTCCATGGCAGGGGATCAGATCCTCCTCTGCCTTTCCCAGCTCGGAGCTATTTCAGGAAACTTGACCCCAAACTGAACTTTCTGCGACTGCAGCTCCACATTCCCAGTGGCAGCGACACTTCAAGGCAGTCATGAGCAATGTCAGCAGAACTCCAGGTGTCTGAGGCTGCTGTGACCTCAGAGCAAGGCACTGGGGGTCTTGGGATGTGTCCTGCTCCAAAACAACCAGCTGTTCTGGAGAAGGAGTCCTGGAACCTACTGGATTGCAAAGCCTTGCAGCCTGGTTTTCATAGATCTGTTGTCCTGGAACCCCAGAACGGTTTAGGTTGGACAGGACCTCAAATCCCATCTTATTCTGACCCTGCCATGGGCAGGACACCTCCCACTGGAAGGAAGAACCATTCCCAGCAGTATTTTTCCTGGCACTCACAGTTCCACACGGCCCCTGCCCAGGTACTTCCCTCCTTTGTGTCATGACTGAACACCTGTACTTATGTAAATAGAATCCCCTTATGAAAACAACCCCCTGCTTGTGAACACAGCAAATGAAACCTGTGGAGACTCCAATGCTGCTTTTACCTCCAGCCACAGGATCTATCAACGGGAAGCAGGACACAAAATGCTGCTCCAGCCTGTTCCTCAGTGCTGTTTGAGCCCCTGAGACCCATTTCAAAGCTGTTCAGCTAAAAAACCAGAGCTGTATTTCATCCTCCCTTCCCACCTCTGTGCCAAACACCATTTACTAAAAGCTGGTGTTCAGCTCCATTTCTTCCAGTCCCTGCATGCAGCACGTGTGATCCTGGAATCACACACTGGATTGGAAGGGGTCCTAAAGCCCCTCCAGTGCCACCCCTGCCATGGGCAGGGACACCTTCCACTAGTCCCAGGGTGCTCCAGCCCGGCCTTGGACACTTCCAGGGATCCAGGGGCAGCCACAGCTTCTCTGCCCAACCTGTGCCAGGGCCTGCCCACCCTCCCAGCCAGCAATTCCTTCCCACTATCCCATCTCTCCCTGCCCTCTGGCAGTGGGAAGCCATTCCCTGTGTCCTGTCCCTCCAGCCCTTGTCCAAAGTTCTCTTGGAGCCCCTCAAGGTACAAAGTCACTCTGTTCCTCATCTCTTTGGCCTCACATCTTTCCCAATCTCTCCCAAGCTCTGCCCCAGCTGGAGCCCAAGCCCTGGTCACACCTGCATTCCATGGGGCAGCATCCTGGGACGTGCAGGTGCAATGGGATGTCCTGGCAATGCCCACACCACTCCCCCCTGCCCTGCAGCAAGTCAGGGATAAAAACTGCAGAGGAGTTTCCAGCTGGGAACAGGGACAGCAGCTCTTTGACACCTGAAAACAAACAATTCAACAAACAAAAGCAAAATCCCGGTGCCACTGCCCCCAGTCCCCGTGCTGCCACAGCCAGGGACAGCAGAACAGGTCCTTCCTCACCACTTCCCCTCTGGTTCTTAAAAAAAAAGCAAGTTAAAGTGCCAGCCCAATGGATGCCTGCGGGGTTTGGAGCCCAGGGGCACCTGGAAAAGCGGTGGCAACACCAGCAATGCCCAAGGGGGGCAGGAGGAGAGAGTTTCCTGCAGCCCCTCCGCCTCTTCCCAGCTCCAGCTCCGCAGTGGGAAGGAGGAGAGAGGAAATTCAGCCTCAGGGGTCGGTGCTGACGGGAAATTGCGGCTGAAATCACGAGGCAAAGTTTACCGTGGGAGAACAGGAGTTGCTTCAGAAGCTTCAACCAAAATGTTATTTCCACCTCAAGGGAAACCCTTGTGCTTTCCTGCATGGAAGTTACCTAACACCTGGCTTTATAAATAGCACTGGGCTGCTTTAGGGGGTTAGGTTTGTTTGTCTCGCTCCAGCTTTTTATTCTGTCTTTCCTTTCAGGGCAGGGCTCTGCTTTTGGGGGCTTTAAAAAGGACAAGACTGAGTGGGACCCATCCAGGGGAGCATCCTCAGGAAATTGTGGCATTTCAGAACAACAAAACCAACAAAAAACCCAACCAAACCAAACCAAACAAATTAAATTAAATAATAATAATAAAAACAAACAAACAAAAAACAAACAAACAAACCAAACCAAAACAAACAAAAAGAGGGAAAAGAACACTTTGAAATGTTTTCTTTGAAATTCTGTCCCATGTTTGCCCCGTGGCAATGGGAGCTTTGAGCACTGGCTTCAATGAGAAGGGGATTTCAGGTTTTAAAAGGCAGAATTTGGGCTATTAAAGCCCTGGTGCCACACACGAGGTTTGTACCCGCTGCAGCAAAGCTCCTTTTCTGATGAATGAAGTGCAGGAGGATTTATTGAGACAAGGGCTGGAGCTCTTGGCTGAACTGCCTGGATTGCTCCTGGCTGGAGCTCCAAGTGCCAGGATCCCTGTCAAGCTGCTGCCAAAGGCCAGGAGGTGGGGGATTGATGGGACCACTGGGATGGCACTGACAGGGCTGCTTGGAAAGGAGCAGATGGAGCTCCACGGGGTACACTGAGGGGTTCTCACGGAGCTCTGCACGGGTTTGAGGGCAGCAAAGTCCTACAGCAAGCAGAGGAACACACAGGAAGGACTTCCTGAGCAGGAGGGATTCCCACATGGGTTTTAGAAGGCTGAACCAGATGTGCAGATGTATAATTTGTTAGGTGAAACAGCATCAGACAAAAACATTTATAATAAAGAAAAAATAATGGCGTTACTGATACAAAAATTGCTTTGCAGGGTGCAAACTCAACCTGTTCTTGCTCTTTGGTTGTGCTACTTAAAATATGGTGTTGACTTGAACATCCCTGGAAGTGTCCAAGGCCAGGTTGGACAGGGCTTGGAGCACCCTGGGCTGGTGGAAGGTGTCCCTACCCATGGCAGGGGTGGCACTGGATGGGCTTTGAGGTCCTTCCAACCCAAACCATTCCCTGATGACTTCTGGGGTATGAGAACTGCTCAGGAGCACAGAGAGATGGTCCATCCCCTGGGTGACACTCACAGCCCATGCCCAGTCCACGCTGAAATCCCCAGGGAATTGTTGCTGTAAAAACTGAGGCTGTTGCAGTGACTGATCAGCCACTTTGAATGGTGGATTCACAGCAGGGAGTAACAACATTGATGTAAATAATTTATCACCCAAGGATTTTATTACAGCTATAAAACACCCTCCATTGTGAAGGCTCCAAGTGTGTGGATTTTGGAGGGCCCTTTAGCAGGAATCCTTTAGCTGGGATCCCCAGACCCCTCATCCCTGAGCAAGGACAGAGCTGGGAGCTGGAGCAGCACTGTGGGATGAACTCAGAGGGCTTTTCCCACCTAAACCACGCTGTGACTCCACCTCCTGCCAGAGGAAACCAGCCCTGAGCAGAGAAACCTTCCCAGGGCACAGGGAGCCCATCCCACAGACCCTCAGAGCCTGCAGGTCCCTCTGGGCCCACGGTCAGCTCAACTCTGCCAGCCCAGGGCTCACCTGGCTCACCCTGAATTCCCTGGAGAGACACAGAATTCCTGCTGTGACACAGGAATTCCAGCTGCAGGAGGAACCCAAAGCAGGAACCAAGAAGGATGTGCTTCCCAGAAAGCACAGAGCTGGAATTCTACAGTGCCAGGCTCAGATTCTGAAGATGTGAGAAAACAGAAAGTGATTTCCTTCTCTGTTTATTCTGGTTAAGTGTTTGGTTTCATTAACATCCAATTTCTCTTACCCAATCATCCCTCCACGCATTTCTCACAACAGCAGGAATGTCACTCTGTAAATTAGGCAATTTTTCACCCTCCTGGCTCTTGAAATGCCCAAGTTTTGTCTGGAATCCCTTTCTGAGGGGACAACTCTCCTTCTCCTCTTTATAAAATGGCTCCATGGGAAATATTTCTATTTTGACACTTGAGCTCTGATGGCTGAGCCTTAGGGTTCGTTTTTAATTGGGGCAATTTTTTCCATACTCTAAATCCAGTGTAAAATCCATTCATTTGTCAAGGGAAAATAATGCCCTAATACATCTCATTAATTTCCTATTATGTGAGTTCTCTGGCACGGACAAAACTTTATTAGAGAAACAGCATTTAGTTCCTTCTATATTTTGTATTAAAATAAAAACAAATGTGAAGGAAGTGTTTGAATTCCCACACTGGAATTCTGCATAACTGTGGGGGTTTGGCAAGAGGTCTTTGGGCAAAGCTTTTAAACACAATCTTACTAAAAATCCACCCATCCAAGCAACTTCAAGTAAAAACCAATGTTGGTGAGAAAAAAAATTCTTCAGTTGACCTCAGTAAAATAACTTCCCATTCAGGAACAGTTTCCTTCTTATCCCAATATTTAACAACTGTCTTGTTCAATGGGGTTAATGAACCTTCAGAAACTGGGTTTAAATATCATCAGTTCTTTTAATCCTCTGAATTCTGAACCTCCTGCAGCAGCTCCTCATCTAATGGAAGCTGATGCTCTGCAGTGCTGAGCAAACACCTCCAATTCCTCATTTCTTAACCATTTTTTTCCCTTCTACACAAGGTTTGAGGTTGTGGTTCCAAGATCATTGCCACTGGATTGCAGAATCATGGAATCATGGAATGGTTTGGGTTGGGAGGACCTCAAAGCCCCTCCAGTGCCACCCCTGCCATGGGCAGGGACACCTTCCACCAGCCCAGAGTGCTCCAAGCCCCATCCAACCTGGCCTGGGACACTCCCAGGGATGGGGATTCCAAAGCCTCTCTCACTGCTACAGATATTGATGTTCTCATGCTTTAAAAAGACAAAGAAAGAAGGAAAGCAGGCTGACTTCGAGGTGTTTGCAGCAGGGGAGCAGAGGGCTGGGAACGCTGCCCTCCATCCCGGCACAGCACCCGGCACAGGGATGGAGGGAATGTGCCCAGGGCAGGGATAATCACACTGCCAGCACTGCAGGTTTCTCCTGCAGAGAGAGGGGAGAGGTCACAGCGAGTAAAATCCCAGCAGAGGGGCAGGATCTTTGTGCTCACACATCACAAAAAGCGCGTTAAAGCAATTTACAGTCCCTGCCAGGGCAGGGCTGGGAACAGGACTCAGTGGACTCCTGGATTCCAATGCAGGGGTAAATCCCTGCTCCACAGATAATGAGGGTTCTTTTCCAGCCTGTAGCTCACTGTGCAAGATCCACTTTTTCCTACAGTGTGGTATTTTTATGGAGTTGGGCTGGGAGAGCTGGGGGGTTTCCCCTGGAGAAGAGAAGGCTCCAGGGACACCTGAGAGCCCCTTGCAGGGCCTAAAGGGGCTCCAGGAGAGCTGGAGAGGGACTGGGGACAAGGCATGGAGGGACAGGATAAGGGGTAATGGATTTAAGATGGAAAATGGGAGATTTAGATGGGATATTGGGAAGGAATTGCTGGCTGGGAGGGTGGGCAGGCCCTGGCACAGGTTGCCCAGAGAAGCTGTGGCTGCCCCTGGATCCCTGGAAGTGTCCAAGGCCAGGTTGGAGCACCCTGGGCTGGTGGAAGGTGTCCCTACCCATGGCAGGGGTGGCACTGGATGGGCTTTAAGGTCCCTCCAACCCAAACCATCTTGGGATTCTGTGAGTTAGATACGGGAATTAGGGCCTGGGTGACAAACACCAGCCTTAGTCCTCACTAGTCACTAGAAAATACAACTTCTAATTTGTTTTGAAGCATCAAGTAATTATATAATTACATCACACAGTGCACAAAGCCAAAAATAACTCAACACATTCCATCTACCTGTTTGAAACTCATTTAAATCTGCATGTTTAAAACTCATTTCCCTCATTTTCCTATTACAGCTCTTTAGGAACAAAAGGACCAAGTTCAACCCAGCCACCCACACAGAACCACAGAAAACCCCCGGCACTGCATCAAGGTTTGGAGGTCATTTAAATTGGTTTTGATTTACAGCCTCGTTGCACATTAACCGAGATTTATTTTGCATTGCAGAGCAGAACTGAAGCTCCTGAACACAGTGGAAGTTCAGGTAGAGGCAAATAAATAAACACACAAACAAACAAAGCCCCCAAACGCATCCAGCACAGTGTCCCAGGTGTTCACAGACACAGCACTGAGCAGTGGAATTCTGTGCAACAGGAGGGGAAAGTTTCCTTAAAGACCAGTCTTTAATCCCAGCCAAGGTCTCTGACTTTCCCAGGCTCTGCTGCCCGTGTTAATATTTCTGTGCCTGCTTAATTTGTGCTAAAAACCAGGAACTCAGTTAATTTTCCTTCCTGGATCCTGATGCACAGGGTACATTTATACCCTGTAATATATATGGTGGCTTGGCCATCGCTATTTTTAGCCACTGTTTTTTAAAAATACCTTCAGCCTCTCACAGTTTTAAGATGCAGCATTTTAATGTCATGTATTCACTAAAGAATTTCTGAGGGGCAGAGGTTGCTGCTCCTCAAAATAAAAAATGTCCCTCCTCTTCCACAAAATAATGGAAAAACACTCTTAAAAGTCGATTTTTGTGCAGGGACCACGGATTGACAATTACCCAGAAGGAATCAGAGTTGGGACTTCCCACGCCACCCCTCTGGGCTGGATTGGAGCCCTTGTCCTTGAGGTGCTCCTGAGAATCAGTTATTCCTTGGAAAATCTCCCTTCCCTGCCAGCTGGGCAGGCAGAAATGTTTCCCTGCAGTGGGATACCTGGGGCAAGGGCTCGAGCAGTGATGTAAATCTTGCAGCACTCTAATTAAAAGCACATAACTATTGCCAGGGCCTGCCACGGACCTGTCACAGCACTGGCAAGTGGAAGATGAACGGCCTGGGAGCTCTTTCTCCCAGGGAGATTCATGGCAGGTCCTCCTCATTGTCCTGTCACTTTGCCACAGCCACTGGCCAGAGAATTACACACCAATCTGAAGCCCAGAAAAGACAGTAGATCATCCACTCTGAGCACTTCTGGAGCACAATACATGAAATTTATCCTGCAGAGAGCCCAAGTTCTGACTCCAGCACACCCTCCTGGGCTCTTTGGCAAGGAATTCACTCCTTTTACCAGATTTTATCATTATTTTTGCAGGTGACCCACCCATGACCCTTTTGTTCATTTGCATATTAAACCTTGATCAGGCTTTAAAATTTATCCAGTATTGCAAACTAATTTTTTTTACTTATCTTATTAGTTAATGGTAAAATCCCAGACTGGCTTGGGTTGGAAGGGACTATAAAAACCCCCTTCCATGGGCAGGGACAGCTTCCACCAGCCCAGGGTGCTCCAACCTGACCTTGGACACTTCCAGGGATCCAGGGGCAGCCACAGCTTCTCTGGGAATTCCATTCCAGCCCCTCCCCACCCTCCCAGCCAGCAATTCCTTCCCAATCTCCCATCTCTCCCTGCCCTCTGGCAGTGGGAAGCCATTCCCTGTGTCCTGTCCCTCCATCCTTGTCCCCAGTCCCTCTCCAGCTCTCCTGGAGCCCCTTTAGGCCCTGCAAGGTGCTCTCAGGCCTCTTGGCACCCAAAATCTATCAACTAATAAATCAAAATTCCCCTCAATCAATTGCTTTAGGTCACCCCTGCTCCTGATGATTTAATCCTGTGTTTTATCTGTAGGTCTTGTGTAGAATTTGTTGCCCTGCACAGGACAATCACTTCCCACGAAATGAGCACATCTGCTCCTCTCCAAGCAAAGCCCAGGAGCAGCTCATACTCATCAGCACTTATCACCTTCCCTGCCCCAGCTGGGAACAAGACAACTCCACTCTAAGGATTTCCTTCCCTTTGGAGCACAGGGAGCCAACCAAGGGTTGTTGGGAATAACACACAGGGAGGAGGAGCAGGATGGGGCTGGAGAAGGGGTCACATGAAGGGAGGGCAGCACTTGTGGGCCAAACCCCCTTGCTCTGGCTCCTGGAGATCAGCACAGCCCAGAGCAGGGGCAGGGATGAGGTGGAGAAGTGGGAATGGACCCTGGGGGGATCAGGACCACCCAAGACCCCAAAGCCTCTGATCCATCTCCAGGAAGGTCTGGGAGAACAGGCTGAGCATGAGAACTGAGCTGCACAGAGAGGAAGAAAGAGATCTCCAGGGTGGGGAGATTTACCTATAAAGAGGTGTTCCCATGAATCCCAGGACTCAGGACACCCCATCAGCTGCATCTGGGCTGGAGCCAGGACTGGGGATTTCCCTTTCTTCTTCTCTCTCAATTCCCTTTCCCCCAGTCCTTACTCAAACCCCACTGCAGGTGTGTTTGTACCAGAAGATCAGGAACTCATTTACACCAATTTCCACCCCAAGTGTGTCATTTGCTAATAAAACTCTGTACGTTTTTCTGGTCCCTCTGACTTTTGTAGCTCCTTTTTGAATCCATGAATCCTGGCTGCTCCCTTCCCTTTTGAGGTGGGACAGCTTGAAAAGCCCAAAAGCTGTAAAAATTCACAGAATCCCAGACTGGTTTGGGTTGGAAGGGAGCCCAAAGCTCATCTTGTTGCAATCCCCTGCCATGGGGGACACTTTTCACTAGCCCAGGTTGCCCAGAGCCCCATCACTCATCCTCACTCAGTCCTGAGACATCTGCCCATAAAAGGATCCATGAAAGGATTTACCAAAGGCCCTGATGGACAAAAGCCACCACAACAACTTTCCACCACCCTGAGCTGTTTAACACCAAAGTTATCAGCAAAAACACACGTTCCCCCTTGGAATGTCCCTCCTGTTCCTCTTGGTTCCCTGTACAGAGACATCAAAAGCAACAAGAAGGTTTGTCAAACTCCTCCCAGCCCCTCAGTGCTCCTTCCCATCTATTTGTTCAAAGGGCCTCAGGGTCACGGAATTCTCAGTGTGGCTCAGGGAGGTAAATGTTGATTTACTGTGGAATATCTCCCATGGCTCCCTCCCCTCTGGCAAAGGCTCTGCCTTGTTTGTTCTGCTGAGTAAAACAAAGTTATGCCAAGGTACGAAAGGAAAATCTACACTATTTTCTTAAACACTCTTTGCTATCTCCCTGGTGCTCCACAGCTCCTGAACCCTCTTGTAGTTCACCACATCCATGTGGTTTTTGAAGACTTCCAGGGCTGGGGACTCCACCAGTGCCCTGGGAAGTCTATTCCAGTGCTTGGCAACCCTTTCCACCAAGAAATCTTTCCAACCCTGGTGCAACTCGAGGCTGTTTCTTCCCTTCCATAAAATTTAAAAGCATTCATTTCCCAACCCTTCAAAAATTATCCTGCACTAATCTCGAGGTCAGAAGCACCTCAGTGGATATAACACAGTGCATGTGGGACTAGGGAAGTGAGAAAACAGCTCAATAACTGCTGGCACCAACACGAGGGAAGCACAGAGGGAAATGACACCATCAAACAGGACTGGAAGGTGGGGCCATGAGGATGGAAAGCCATGGAGGTGGAACAAAACAGGATAATGCTGCCTGGGAGAGCAACAGCACACAGAAGGATTTGGGAGTAATGATGCAGATATATTGGATATCTCCCTGGGTGATGTTATGGAATGGAGATGTCCTGATGTTCTTGAGTTGCTTCAGACCAGACTCAGCACTGTGAGCTCTGAAATGCCCCCCCAGGCTCCCAAAACATTCCTGTGGCACCATTTGGTTATGGTGGATCAGCTGGAGTTCCATCTACCCAACGGTGCTTCTACAGCTGGTTATTGATCACCACCAATGGATCAACGTCTTCAACAAAGATCACAAGAAGTGGCTGATCTGGTGCCCCCTCCCTGCTCCAGCAGGGCCACCCCAGAGCACATGGCACAGGATTGTGTGCAGGCAGCTCTGGAGTCTCCCTCACTATTAATATACCACTACTGTCCCAAGATAGATGAAATAATCTCAACATATAAAAATAATAAAAATTACATTGATACGAGCTCTGCCGAGAACACAAATTAATTCTTTGGGAAGGATTGTGACCACGAAACAGGTCATTCCTTCCAAGGAATAAATTAATTCTTTGGAAAGGATTGTGACCATGAAACAGGTCATTCCTTCCAAGGAATAAATTAATTCTTTGGGAAGGATTGTGACCATGAAACAGGTCATTCCTTACAAGAGGAGTTGGGTTACACATGCAACCTGCTGAGATTGGAACTCTCTTCCTGCAAAGTGGACATCTCAAAATGATGGAATAAGAGATCTCTGGGGATCTCCAGTCCACCTGCTCAGAGACAGACTCGTATCTGCCACCAGCATCTTCATCTCACTGTTTTATACTTTAGTCATGACTGATCCGGACTCCACTAAAAGTCTGTGAAGCTCCCAGAACACCAAGCTGTGGAGGAACCACTGCAGATGGGATGTTTGCTCTCCATGCCTGGCCCCAAGGCACCCATCCCTCTGCTGGGCTTTGAGAGGGAGCTCAGGGGCCACATTTCCCCTGGCCATGGATAAACTGATCCCTTTTCCTGAATTTCCGCTCCCCCTGAACTCCCACAGCTCCTACAAGGCTGAGAAGCAGAGCACAGCGAGCTGCCTGCAGCACAAAGGCTTTTTTAATGCTTCCTTCATATGTTTTCCTATTAATCTTTGCAACCCTCCACTCAGCTGTTGGAGCACTGCAGGTATTGGACACCCCGACCTTCACAACTACTCATTTCTGACCAAAATGTAACATTCACACCAATCCCTGCTCTTACACAGAGGGGAAACCTGCCCAGTTAATTGTGAGGGAATGATTCTCTTGGAATAACTTGGCTGCAGGTGCTTGTTACAGGGAAGACATTAGAAAATACTAATTCCTTTTCCAAGAGGTACAGAATTCTAATTTCTGAGGGTGGCATTCTTTTAACGAGCTGCAGTGATGAAGTGTTGTGTCCCCAGGATGATGAGATGCCTCAAGGAGCTCTTCCAATTAGGAACAGATTATGTGTGAAGCATTAGGGCAACACCACTTTATCTGGAGTGATGGGAGATCAAATACAGGCTATCAGTGCCTTCCAAATGCAAACCAGAGGCTGCAAGTGTTGAGGGCTGATGATTAATCAGAGTCTAAGCTGGAATTTACAATTATGAATCTCTAACACAACAAGGGAAATTATAAAGCTTTAAAGAAAACTGGTGGAATCGTCCCAGGGGAGGCTCAGGTGGGACAGCAGCAGGAATTTCTCCCTGGAAAGGGTGGTCAGGCCCTGGCAGGGGCTGCCCAGGGAGGTTTGGAGTGCCCAGCCCTGGAGGTGTCCAAGGCAGGCCTGGCCGTGGCACTCAGTGCTCTGGGCTGGGGACAAGGTGGGGATGGGCACAGGGGGATCCATGGGCTGGGAGGGCTTTTCCAGCCTCAGGGATCCTGGGATGCTTCAGCAGTGTTGAATTGCAGCTCAGCTGCTACCCCAGAGGCAGGGGCTGTCACAGGGACTCAGAGACAAACACCCCCTTGCCTTCCTGGGCACCTCCTCACTCTGAGGGTGTCCCAACCCCAGCTCAGGCTCCAAAGCAATCCTAATTAATCAAAGGGAATATTTATTATTTGTGTGTACAGCAGATGAACACATGGCATGAACACATGGCACAGGAAACAGGGCTGGAGGCTTTGTTTGGAAATCTGGGCACACAGACCTGACAAGTCCTGTGCAGCAGCTGCACTGCTGGTGATTCCAAAGCCATGGGATGACTGGCCCCAGCCCTGGGAGTGTCCAAGGCCAGGTTGGATGGGGCTTGGAGCACCCTGGGCTGGTGGAAGGTGTCCCTACCCATGGCACTGGATGGGCTTTAAGGTCCCTTCCCACTCAAACCAGTCTGGGATGCTGTGATTCCTACACACACAAACCCTTCCTTCTCTAAATCCATCCTTTCCTTCTGTGTTAATTTTTTTGGGGGGTTGAAGTTTGAGCTTTATGACTATCAAACCCAGTCCTGCCTGAGCTGTCCAGGCCCTGCCCAGCTCCCCACGAGCCCTCAGTGGAAGGAGCTCTGTTGGTCTGCAGTTCACGCTCTGGGCAGGGTGTGAGTCCATGGATTCTGTGCTCAGCTGCTCCCCTGGGCTTAATGAGGGTCATAAAATCCAGGGAGAGCTGTAATCTGTCCCTGATTCCATAGCCAGGCTGCCTAATCCTGATCCCTGGGGTGCCTCAGTAACCTGTTGTACAGCTCAGCAGCAGGACTGGGGAAGAGAGTTATTTTATTGCTCCTAAAACTTGTACAGTGAGAACAAAAAAAAAAAATCCTCAAGGCTTTTCTGTGGGATAATTAATCTTCCTGGAAGACTGTGCTGATAAAGGAAAAATAAGTAAGTCCCACAGAGCTACTCTTCAAGGTCTTCTCTGCCAGTCATCCACTGTCCAAATCCAACTGCTTCCCGAAGGTGAACACTCCAAAATATGCATAATTCACAAAGTCCCCTTGTTTACCCATCTCAGCCTCACTCAGCACATCCCCTTCCTCCCCTGGAACATCTTCTCAGACTCGAGTCTCCAAAGGCAAACACAAATTAAAAAAAACTACACACCAAAGATCATAAACCCACCATTGTCTCCTGTGCTGGGTGTAAAGAATCCATGAAGATGCCCACAGAACACATGGAAAATAGCAGGAGATGGTGTTTGCACTTCTTTTGTTATAGGGGAAAAATAATCACGGGATTTTGAAGTTGGAAAAGACCTCTAAGATCTTTAAGTACCACCATTAAACCACCACCAACCCATGTCCCCAAGTGCCACATCCACAGGTTTTTTGAACACTCCCAGGGATGTGACTCCAGCAATCCCCTCCTTCCAGCAATCCCCTCCTTCCAGCAATCCCCTCTTTCCAGCAATCCCCTCCTTCCAGCAATCCCCTCCTTCCAGCAATCCCCTCCTTCCAGCACGGGCCGAGCAAAAGCAGATTAAGTTTGGAATGGTTGCCAAGGTCACGTTTCTGCAGCCGTTTGCACCACAGTTCCAGAGTTCACAGAATCCCAGGACTGTGAATGACTCCAGGAGGGGAATTCACCCTGAATCAGTTCAGACAGCACAGAAACTCGAGGGCAGGAGGAGGAAGCCCAGGCTAAAAGCCTGTTGGTGCCACGGTGTCACCTCCTGGGTCAGCACCCACAGTGAGCTGAGCACAGGGGTCAGGAAGGTCCCAAAGGGGTTGAACTGGGATGAGCCCCAAACCTCCCCCTTGCTGTGAGCCAGGGATGAAACTTTCTCAGGCAGACACCAGATTCACCATGTAAATCAGAATAAAACCCTAGAGAGGCTGCACTCCAACCATAAATGAGAGTTTTGGGCTTGTGGGATGCAGAGAGCTTCTCACAGTGACTCAATAAATCCATTTACAAGTCCTGCTGTGACACACCACCCACAGAAACCTGTGACCACACCCTCAGGTCATTTAAATTCACACTGTAAATTGAAAAATAAGATGTCTTGGCCCTTGAACTTGTGTGATGAGGACCTGTTGGAAAACACCACTGTCACTCAGTGATCTCATATCTAAATTACCTTCCTGGTGGCCTCTCACTGACCTTAATGAGCCACTTCCAAAGGATCTGTAATTAATGGCACCTCTTTAACAATCCTTTGCTGTTTGCTGCTTGGTTTGGGTTGGAAGGGACCTCAAAGCCCTGCTTTTGGAACCAGATGGGCTTTGAGGTCCCTTCTAAGCTGAAGCATTCCATGGTTTTCTGACACTGCAATGCTGCCAGGACAGAGTTTTCCCACTCCTGCTGCGACTGATGTTAAAAAAATAACCCTGGAGAGCAACCAGCAAATGTTCTGATAAGAAAGTCTGAACTACAGGCCACGAAATAAATCCATTCTTTACTGAATTCTCCTTGTTTCCATAGAACTGTGGTGCTGCACGACCTTCTGTGTCACGGTGAGCAAGTAGAACAGCTCCCAGAATAATAATATGCCTAAAAACCACATGGATACACCAGGAGAGTGTGATTAAATGGAAATGTTTAACCTCTGCGTGCTGCAGTGGAGAAATTCCTGCTGAAAGATGCCTGGAGAGACACGTGCTGCTGATTCTCTCCTATTTTTGTGGGAGAAGAACTGGAGAAGAGGCAGAAAAGAGCCCCCAACAAGGTTAAAGAAAACCTCTCATTTGAAGATACTCAAAGAAAATCACTGGGTTTGTTCATCAAAAGGAAAAAAAATAAACCACAAATGAGAGGGAATGTTATAAACATGTAAAGCACTTTCATGAAGAGTAAAAACTGCTTTAATCTCGTGAAGAAAGGCATGGGAAGAAGGAGCAGTTGGAAGCTAAACCCAGGGAAATTAAAACTGGAAAAAGGATTTTTGGGTTTTTTTCCCCCAAAGAAAGAAGACTAATCACTGGAATGGACTATTAATCACTGGAATTTTTCTTTTCCAGAAAAAGCAACAGCTCAGACCCCGTCCCTCCACACGGTGGGTTTGGAGGAACATCTCCAGAGGTGCAGGAGGGCAGGAAGGGGTGTTCTTCACATGGGGAAATGCCTAAAGGGCTTTAAATATTAAGTGCATCCTTTAGGAAAACATCCCAAAGAGTGGATTTGTTGGTATGGTTCTTCTGGGATATTCCTGTAAAAACCTGCACTGTGCTCCAAGGCGTGGGAATCGTGACAGGAGGACACGCAGGATCAGACAGAGGAAAAACAAGAGGGTGAAAAGATGAACAGAAGGTGTTTTCCCAGTTCAGGCCCCTTTCTGGGGAGATGCCACCACCAACGAGCTGGGCTGGGTTAGTCCCACCACCAGCAGCAGGATGGGAATTTTATAGGGGAAAGTTGGGATAAGGTGGGAAAAGGACAGGAGGCAAAGGCAGGATGAGAGAAAACGGCCTCCAGTTGCATCAGCAGACATTGAGGTTGGAAATTAGGAACAATTTCTTCACAGAAAAGTTGTAAATCATTGGAACAGGATGCTCAGGGAAGTGGTGGAGTCATTATCCTTGGAAATGTTCAGAAAACATGTGGATGTGGCACTGGGGACACGGTTTAATGGTGACCATGGTGGTGCTGGGTGATGGTTGGACTTGGTGATCTTGGAGCTCTTTTCCAACCTGAAGGACTCTGGGATTCCATGAAATGCTGTGCAGGCTCTTTGAAACTTCCCACACCTTTATCCAAGGAGCTCAAAGAGCCAAAGGAAAAGCAGGGATGATTTGGTGCAAGGCTGGGAACAGTCCTGTCCACATCAGCCCCTCTTTGCACTCCAGTCCCACCCCTGCTTTAGGGGAGGTGGAAACCAAGAGCTCCCTCCCAGCTCCAGGGACAGGCAGGGAACCCAGGAAAGGAAAATCAGAAGCTCTGGAAGCACAGGGATAAAGCAGCACTGGCAACTCCCATAAATGCCCAGGACAGAGGCAGGAAGGGACAACGAGAACAAACAGCAACTTTACAAAGATAAACCAAAATGTGCCCAAGTGTTACTTCATCCAGCTCTGTCTCCCAGTAAATCCACAGGGAGTGGGATTTATTTCCAAAGAATTTATCTGTGCAGTTCCTATTGAACTAAAATCCACCACTAAATCCCTGCAGGCCAT
Source organism: Myiozetetes cayanensis (assembly GCF_022539395.1). Lineage (NCBI taxonomy): Eukaryota > Metazoa > Chordata > Aves > Passeriformes > Tyrannidae > Myiozetetes > Myiozetetes cayanensis. The sequence goes on along the minus strand of NW_026087853.1, from coordinate 62,884,077 downwards.
TCCAGGGGGAAGCAGGGAGGGCCAAAGCAGTGGCAGGTTGGGAAGAGGCAGAGAAAGGTGTGAGTGACAAAGTGCTGGTCACAAATAAGGACTAAAAACACCTTTCCCTGGAAGTGAACTCCGAAAATACAAAGAACAAACAGCAAAGGATTGTTAAAGAGGTGCCAATAATTACAGACTCCTTGGAAATGGCTCATTAAGGTCAATGAGAGGCCACTAGGAAGATAATTTAGATACAAGATCATTGAGTGAAAATGATGTTTCCTAACAGGTCCTTATCACAGAAGTTCAGGAGTCAGGACATCCACTTTTCCTATTTAAAAAGTTATTTTAAAAACCCGAATTTGTTTCTAAAATTTCTATAAAATTCAGAATCTGCAGCAATGACATTTCAACTCTCTTTAAACTCTTTCAGTTGTGGGAAATTTGCATTTCCAGTCATTACCAATTTCTGTTTAACTAACTCTTAGCAAAGCAGAAAGAAGCCTCCTTTAAAAATAACAATAAAATAAAAGCTGCTCCCAAGTCTCCACTTTCCTAAGTGCCTTTTTCTCCTCTGAACCACATGAGATTTAATGATATCATCCAGACTGATGGCACAAGAAGAATTAGCAAGGAGTGCTACTGGAGGGGGCAATGCAGGAATGATGAGAGAAATTTAATTAGACTTGAAAAAGTTAATGAGAAGTTGTGTATAATACATGAAAAAAAAAAAAAAAGCAGCAAGGATTGCAGGAAGCACAAGAGGCGTTTCATCCCAGATTTTGCTGCTGACTAATTATAAAAGTAATTAAAATGGTGTTTGTACAAAGCCCCCACCCCGAGGAGAGAGCAACTGGATACGTGAGGGATAAATGGGGAAGGGTTTAAAGCACAGGAATTAATCTCAAAGTGAGAGTGAACGATCACTCTTTCTAACTAATTTGAGTTAATTGCTGCCCCATTTCCAGCCCAGCTCTTGCACTGGCAGAGATGTTTAACTCTGCTGGTGCTGGGGAGGTTGAGAGCTCAGAAGACACTCCCCAAAATTGCTGCAGGGGGGAAAAAAACATGGAAAATAAACTGAGTTAAACTGGGGCCTCAAAGTCCTTCCCAACCCAAGCCATGCCATGTTTCTCCCAGGATACTGGAGCTATTAACAGACTTAGTCCTTGGAGTGAACACTGAGCCACTGGGTTTGGGTTTGTTTTTTCCCTGCCTGCTCATCTGAACACTCCAGTGTGTCGCAGGGGCTGGATCCCTGCAGGCACAAACACCAGCCCTTGGAAAGGACATGGACTGAAATGTTTGCTGTGCTCCCTACAACTGGGTTTTCGTCCTGCTCCTGATGGTGCTCCCTCGGTTTGCTGCTTATTCAAAGGAGACTCATCTTGAGTGAGTATTAATCTGTTTTTAATTGTGGTGTCTGAGATGATTTAACGTCTGCCAGCGGTGCCTGAGACATCAAATTTAGATGTTTAAAATGTGCTTCACAGGAAACAGAGGAGGTTTTACTGTCTCAGAACATCTCAGTGCTGCTGGCAGCCTGCCCAGCACTAATGCCTATCTCCTGCAAACAAACACTGAGGGGACTCGAATTCCAGGCTCCTCCTGAAATAGAGGTCTCTTCGAGTCAGGCTCGGCATAATTTCCTCCTCTCAGTTAATTTTTCATGTTTAGTTTGGAGGGGCTGAAAGGAGAGAAAACAACCCCAGAGGCACAGAAGGTGCCGAGTCCTGGCGAGTTCAGAGATGTGACAATCAAGGGTCCAGGAGGGAAACGTTCAAAGGGAACAGGAGCGGGAATAGGATCAGAAAAGACTTGCTGAGTCACAGAGTTCAGCCTGTTCAGCCACATCAGAGATGGTGCCTCACTCTAGTCAAGCTTAGAACCAACAGAGAGACCTCTGAGCCGGAGCCCAAGAACACTTGGGATCCTAAAAACCTCCTAAAAGCAGAGTGAGGGAGCGTGTTTGTGGGATTATTGATGTATTTTGCATTAAGGTGGAATCACCACCTCAACATCACTCTCTCCTTCACCCAAAGCCTGTGCTCCTTCTGTGTTCTTCCTTCCCTCTGGCCATGCACTTGGGGCAGATTCTCAGCAGGGCTGTCCTTCCCTTGGGATGGTTCCCATCAGCTCCACACATCCCTCTGGCCCACTTTCATCTGATTTTCCCACTCTCCTCAACCACTGAAAATCCAGGTTTCACCCTCCAAACATCCCAGTGCCCCTCTCTCTGCTTCCTACACTCATCCCACCACTGAGTCCATCATTCCCTTCTCCTTCCTTATCTTCCCTTTCTCCTCTCCCCTTTGGATCCTCTTTCTCTCCACTTTCCCTTCTCCTTTGAACAGCTCTGTGTTTTCATTCCCATTCCACGCTCCCTGCTCCACCCACTGTCTTCCACCTCCCTTCCCATCTTCTTCTCCTGCTGTTTTAAACAAAGGTCCTTGATTTCTCTTGCAGACCCTCCCCATTATCCCTGGCACAGTCCTTGCCAACATCTGTGTGTCCATCTGCCCCCTGGAATCACCAGCTCCATCCCCTTCCTCCCTGTCATCACCTTGCCCAGCATCTCCAGGGACATTTTCCCACCTATTTTCCACCTAAAACCAAAGTGAGGAGTAGCTGGGAAGCAGCTGTAATTTAGGGACCAGCAACAGGCCACTTATTCCTCAGGGCCACATGGTTTCTGGGGGTGGATGAAATGAGTAACCACCTCTCTTGTGGTGGTCAGAGCTCCTGCTCCTCATCCAAGGAGCACAACCCTTGGAGGAGAAGGTCCCCCAGCTGTGATGTTGCTCGGACACCTCCTGGGACTCTCCTGCAAAGGACAAACAGAGGCACCAGGGATCAAAAACAGGAGCAGGGGGTGATCCAGAAAGAGGGAAATCCTGGAAAAGGAAAGAGGCCATCTCTGCTCTAAGAGCTCCTGGTATTTTTGGGGGTTTAACATCCCAAGTTTCCTGCCTGTGCTCGGGGTGAAGCTCTGGGAAAGACTGGAAATGGGAACAAAGTGATGAGCTCAGGCTCCTGCAGCAGAGCCCAGGCAAAAAGGGACCCTGAAGGGCTGGGTTTGGGTGTAAATCCACATCCTGGGATGTAGTGGGGATGTTCATGTGGAAAAACCAGCTGAGAAGTCCTAGAAATTAATGGAGAAGTGTCAAAGTGACTGAACAAAATTTGAAAGAGGAGTTTTTTCACTGTCATCTCTTCAGGAATAAAAGAGCCCGTCTGCTCCAAGGAGAGGGGGATGAGCAGGCACCGTGTACTTCACCACTGCACAGATTGGCATTTCCCTTCTTCTTAAAGCTGTCAGACATCTTTGGGTTCCCTTTTAGGCAGAATTAATGGCAGCTTCCTCTGCAATGCCTGTTTTTCCCTTGTTCTATAAAATATGGAAGAATGCCCTGCTTGTTGTTGTCTGTGTGCTCGTAACAGTCATTAATAAATAAACCCCTGTAAGATGTCAGGGATGTTTAGAAGATAAAAAAAACCCACTCTGTTGTTTTTCTCTGTGTTTAGAATATATTCCACATCAAGGCACTGGAGTGTCAGTGGGAAGATGGTTCCTTTTTAATGACTGTGGAATTCTCCAGTGCTAAGGAATAAAAGTTGGAGCTGTGTTTTCACCCAGGAATTCAGAAGTTGGAGAGAAAAAGTTTACTTAAGGTTCAGAAATACCTTTTTTTATTGTTGTTTTTAGTAGAAGGAGGTCAGTACAGCCCTGACAAGGTGGGGACTGGGCACGGGTTGGACTCTGGGAGGGCTTTTCCAACCTCAGTGGTTCTGGGATTCTCTAAGATCCATCTCCTCTCTTTGTACCTCTGTGAAACAAGATTAATAAACTGAGGAGTCTGTTCTGTCCTGTGGCATAAACACATCCATAACGAAGCCTGACAGACACAGCCATTCCTCATCCCCCACCCCCTGCAAATATAACCTTTATTATTTATAAAGCACAAAATCCTGCTGGAAACAGCTGAGTTCCTTAACAACAAATGTATTTTGAATATCTGAGCTAAAGGTGCCTCTGCTGCCACGTTCAAGGGTCAGTGACATCAGGTGGGGCCTTGGCCACTCCTGCAAACACCAGGGGGTGACTGCAGTGAACAAATTATTTCCAACTTTTCTAGGAGCCCAACAGCAGCAAGAGGAGTGTAGAAGAAAGTCTGACTTATTAATCTAATAGCTCCTGCCTGCCTTTCAGTCTATCAGCCTAAGAAATATGAGCAATTCATTCCAATAACCACCAGGAGAAGTATTCCTGCCTCTGTCCTGCTCCACCTCTAGGCTGAAGCTCATTAATCCCACGCAAGGAAACGTCACAATGAAGGATCAAGGCTCTCTCTGCACCAACCCCGTGTTTTCCTGCCTCAGATGGAGAGGCCAGCACTGCTCCCACATGTCCACAGGCCAGGCTGGGGCTGGGGAAGGCTGGAGCTGTCAGGGGTGAAAGATGAGCTGTGCTCGATGCAGCACAAGCCCAAATGAGAGGAGGGAGCAGTGCCCAGTGATGGATGTCAGCAGGGAATTGGCTGCCCAGAGAGAAAACCCACCAAGGAGCTCAGTCACCTTCTCCTGAGCTGATTCCCACCTTCCACAAGTACTGCCCTCTCAGAACATTCTCATTCCCACCACTCTGGACCAGCCCCAGCATTTGAGGCACTGCCTGAAACCTCCCTGGCTTGGGGAAGGAGTGCTGGAGGTGCCAGACTCCTCAGGCTCTGCATCATTCTCTGCCTTCCCCAAAAACAGGAGCACAGATCTTGACCTGAAACCCAGAAGAACATTCTGCACCCTGAGAACTCCCACCCAGGGGCTGGAACAGGAGCTGGAGGCAGGTCTGGGCAGCCAAGGTGTGAAGGGCAGACGCTGCTCAAACGGGATTTTACACGGACAGACAGCGACAGGATGAGAGGAAAGGGTTTGAACTGAAAGAGGAGAGATTTAGATGGGATATTGGGAAGGAATTGCTGGCTGGGAGGGTGGGCAGGCCCTGGCACAGGTTGGGCAGAGAAGCTGTGGCTGCCCCTGGATCCCTGGAAGTGTCCAAGGCCAGGCTGGAGCAGCCTGGGCTGGTGGAAGGTGTCCCTGCCCATGGCATTAAAGGGGATCTTGAAGGTTCCTTCCAACCCAATCCATTCCACAATTCAGAGTGTACAAATTCAAGGATCACATCCCATCCTCTCAGCCAGTACCAGCTGCCCCCAAACTCCTGAAGCATCCAGGTGACAGCAACTCCCCCCAGGGCTGGAGAGTCCCTGCAAGGACCACAAACCAGCCAGGGGCACCCCAGGAGTGTCAGTGCAGGGCACGGGACAAACTCCACTCCTGCCCTGCAGGGAAAGCACAGACCTTCCTACTTGGCTGCTGAGTTCCATTTTCCCTTCCACTCCTCCTGCTTTTCTTTTCAGTGCCCATCTCACATGTGGAAAAAACAAATCCAGATCATCTTTATTCCCCCTGAGGATATTACATTCCAATTCTGCTCTCACTTCCAGTGCATGAAATCCCCCTGAATTCCAAGAAGAGAACTTATCCTCTAGATTTGAAATTAGGATCTTGGCAACATCCTTCAAAAATAACCATTTTATCACTGCACCAAGTTCTGCCTCTCCCACACCTCTGGTTGAGAGTCACCACCACTTCTGCTTCCACCATATATATATAAAAACATAGATATTCCAACCCAAACCATTCCAGGATTCCATAACTATGCCAAATCTGAATTCACATTGAGTCACCTGCCTGTAATCCAGGCAGGAATGTGGCCCCCAGCTGGTTAAAAACAGATGTGGGAATGGTTTTATGTGGCCTGAGCCTCTCCTCTGATCAAAAACAAAGCTCAAATCAATCCCTTTCCAAACAAAAAGTTTGTCCAGTTCCTCTCCCAGCTGGAAAAGGTAGAGCAGCACCTGCAACAGTGCCACCAGAAAATTCAATTACTGCATTTCCTAATTAAATTAGTGGCTGGGCCATAATGACTAAAGGAGGTTTATTTAGTTCAGAGGGAAAAAACCTGAACTCTTTTGATGTCATTGTGGGTAATTCCAGAAAAAGAGACAAAGAAGAGATTGTTAAAAGGAGCAAGAGGGGGCAGCTGAGATGTTGGTGCAGCAACTGCCCCCCTGCCCAGGCTCTTTGTTCCCTGGGAATCTCTGTGGATGATTCCCCCAGCAGGAGCCCAACATTTCTGCTCTTGCACAGGGCTCTGTAGCACTTGCAGTAAATAAATCACCATCACAGCTCTGCTGCTCCCCAACCCAGCGTCCTCCCTCCCTCCCTTTCCAGCAGACCTTGTGAGATTATCCCAAGGCAAACCATCTGCTAAATCCCAAAACATTGTGTTTGCCTCCTGTCAGTCACTTCCAACAGAACTGCTTTGGATTTCACTCCCCCTAATCTTCCAGGTGTTTTCTGGAAGAAGCCACCCCTTCCCTCTGGCCAATTCCGTGCAAATGAGCTCCAAAAGCACCTACATTTTAATTTCTGCTGCAAACAAACAATTCCAAACCCATGCAGGGCTCTTCCTCAGATGAGCAGAATGGAACCTTCCATCCTCCAAAAGAGAGCATATCAGGTAATTAATTCAATATTAATGAGCTTCCATGCATGCAGAGTTTGGCAACTGCATGAGGGTTATGGAACCTCCCTGAAAAATTCAACTTCCCAAGTTGAACACAGCTTTAGTAGAATTTACAGCTGGAACTCGATCATGGCAAGTTCTATTTTGTGCTTTGCAGCCTGAGCTTGATACCTCAGTGTGGCTGGTTTATAAGAATAAATCATTATCTCGGCAGAAATCATTAAAATACAGGTAATTACAACCCTCAGGACGGCACTGAGGGAAAAACAGAGCAGGAACGAGAAGTGCAATGATGGTATTGCCTTTGCTGTCCCCAAGCCCCAGGTATTGCATTTCTTTCCCCTTTTATCTCCACTTTAATGGGCAAGAGCTGCTCAGTGAGTGCAGACACAGACTGGGCCCTGTCCCCAGCCTAAACAATTCCCTGGTTTTGTGATCACACACCTTTAGCTTCCAAATCTTCTCCCCAATCCTTGCCCACCCCACCTCCTCCAGCTGTGCCACTGCCCCCCAGGTAAAGTTCCTCCTGTGGTTTAGTGTTGGGGATGGTCCAGGAAAGCCCAGAGCAGGGAAGGAAAGGCCCAGGGATTTTGCTGAGAAGAAACTTCTGGGCTAATTGTTTTGTCTTTGCCCATTGCCACTTTCCCTGTCAGAAGGTTCCATACCCAGCAACCTGCCCAGGGTCTGTCTAAACACACCTGAACAGGAAATCCAAGGGTTGAAGGAGTTAATTCCACTGAGAACACACTGGGGATTGAATTTTGGAAGAACTCTGGAGATCAGCTCCACCCACCCAAGCCTTGTCTTTGTCAGGCTATTTATCCTCCTTCCTTAAAATTAAGTTCTAAAACACCCCCTAATAACTATGGGATTATATCTGATTCATAAAGGCTTCTTCACTTTCAGAAAGATCCCATAAATCACGAGATCTAAAGAAGTATTTAATTTTATTTTAATTTTAGCCTGGGATCCTGAGGCTGTTCCTTCTTTTCCTACAGTTTGCACTAATCACAACGATGGAAAATGTGCATATCCACACACACACACACATTCCACAGCCAAAGGGATGAAAGGATGTCTTTTCCTGCTCATCCCAGTGCTGAATTCCCAGACTACTTGAGCCAATCTTACAGAACACACAAGGCACAGAAAGAAATCAAAACACACAAGAATAAATTCAATCCGAGACAACTCAAGACATGCATGATTTCCAGGCAAACAACAGCAAGCCAAAGAGCCCATTGCTGTGCCATGGATTTAAAAGCAGCCTTTGAATCCATGAAAGCCTCCAAGTCCCTACTTAATTAGACAGGGGACCTGATGAGAGGGGTCTCATCTCCTGCATAACCCCCACGTTGTCAGGGAGCCTGGTTCTCTGCTGTGCTCAAACACTGCTCAGCCAGGCTCCTACAACAGAATTCCATAAATAATGAGCTCCATAACTACCCAGCCAGCCCAGGCTGCAGGGAAAGCACCCCAGCTCAGCCCCTTTGCCCTTCCACAGAGTGATGGAACTTCCTGAGCTGGAAGGACCCCCAAGGACCATCCAGTGCAAGCTCTGGCCCTGCCCAGGACACCCCAACAATCCCCCCCTGTCCCTCAGAGCGTTGGCCAAACCCTCCTGGAGCTCTGGCAGCCTTGGGGCCTTTCTTATTACTCTTCAAAGACTGTCACAGCTGCCAAAAGAAAATCCTCTGGCAGCAAAGAGACCCCAAAAACCTTCACTGCAAGTCATCCAAGCACAAATCTCCCTGGTGTAACCTTCTGGCACTCCACCCAGTGGTTTCTCTGTCACACGTCACTCATTGCTGCTCCACTGAGGTGCTGCTGGGCAGCTCTTCCCTTCTCCCAGCTTCCTCAGACAACTCCCACACTCGTTCCAGCTCCCTTGCTGCTCCTCAGGGATGGCAGGAAAGGTGCAGGAGCCAGTCCCACCAGCTGTGACAGCAAACAGGACACCCACAGGTCCAACAGCACCTCCAACTCCGCTGCTCTTCGGGAAAGAACAGAGGCAAGAGTCCCAAAACTCAAGGGTGATGAGTCCCTAAGGATCATCCCAAGTATTTAAACTGTGTCCACACTGAGGGAACCAAGTGCAGGAGCTGACAGATCTCACTGCTGGACCAACAGCTCCCTCAGATCACAGGTGCCAACAGCAGGGTGGGAGAAGGTGGGAGGTGACATTAAATCTCACACAACTGCTCTGTAATCTCTGATACCTGGTAATTACACATTCTTCTGTAAGGAAATACTCATCCATCTCACAGTGAAACTTCACAAACACACACTCTGTGAGCCCTCAGCGTGGGAAAGGTTTCCATCCATCCCACAGAATGATGAGATTCAGGGCAGGGGGGACTCATGGAGGTCTCACTGAAAGCAAGGCCAGCTTTGAAGTTGGATCTAATTTGGAAACAAGGTCAGGCTGCTCAGGGCCTGGTCCAGGGGAGTTCTGATCTCTGAGGAGATCAAACATCCCCTCAGAGCCCTGGTAAAGCCTGTCCACTGCCAGGGTACATTTTGTTCTCCTAAGATCTCGATCAGCACTTCCCTCTTGGAACCCGTGCCCCCTGCAGCTCATCCATCCCATCACTGCCCAACTCCGAGACTTCATCCAGGACCCCCAGCTCCTTCTTTCCAGCTGAGCAGTCCCCAGTCTGTACTGGTGCCTGGGGCTGTCCCTCCCCAGGGCTGGGACCCTGCATTTACCATTCATGGAATCCAGGATGGTTTGGGTTGGAAGGGACCTCAAAGCCCACCCAGTGCCACCCCTGCCATGGGCAGGGACACCTTCCACCAGCCCAGGGTGCTCCAGCCTGGCCTTGGACACTTCCAGGGATCCAGGGGCAGCCACAGCTTCTCTGCCCAACCTGTGCCAGGGCCTGCCCACCCTCCCAGCCAGCAATTCCTTCCCAGTATCCCATCTCTCCCTGCCCTCTGGCAGTGGGAAGCCCCTGTCTGTCACTCCAGGCCCTTATCCAGTGTCCCACAGGTTCCCTTCAGGCACTGGAAGGTACAATCACAGCCACATTCACATCTTTGCCCTGCCCATGGCAGGGGGTGGCACTGGATGCGCTTTAAGATTCCCACCCAAACCTTTCCATGATTCCATGAGATGACAACCTGCCCCTGCCACCTGGTGTCCAGGCTGGAAGCTCCTCAGCAGAAATCCTGTACAAACTCTTCTGGCTCTCCAGCGTGTCAGAGCAGCTCAGACCAGTCTGCAAGTCTGGAAACATCCCTTATTCCCCATCAGCTTCTCCCCTTCAGCAATACAAAGCAAAATGGCTTCAGTTAAAAGGTTCCCTGTGCTGTTCCAGCAGCAGCAGCTTTTCCTAAGGGGACCATCCTTGGATACAACACCTCAGCCAGAGGCATCACATCCTTTGAGCTAAACCCTCCTGGAGCAAAAACACTCCTTGTGTGGATCCATCACAGCCAGGATTGCTTTGGAAAACTGCTCCCTGCACAGGGCAAACAGGAGAGAGACAACAAATAAGCAAATAAGTCACAATGATGCTCCTGCCAGCAGGGAATGGCTTCCCAGAATCGCTCCTGGAGGCAGGTTCATTAAATCCCAACACCCTCAGAGCCCGAGCTGCTCACACAGAGGTGTTCAGTGCTCTTTAAGCCATGAAAAACCCCTGTGGGATCCAACCTGGAGCTGCAGGAGCCCCCTGCCCTCCTGACAGGGCGCTGGGCAGCTCAAAGGTGCTGATGTTCAGCCTCCTTCCCTCAGGAACACTTCCTGAAGTTCATTCTCCTCTTAACTCTCTCTTGTGCACTCGTGTTTCTGCACTCAGACAAATGCCCAGCACGGATCTGTTCCCATTTCATCCCTATTTTTACAGTCTCCTCGTTAACTCTGCACTGCTTTTGGCTTCCCAGGTGGAGGAGCAGCCCCCCCATCACCTGCCAGCCCTGCCAAGGAGTGCCCCCCTCCCCAAACCAACCCCCTCCTCCTCCCCAACTTCAGTACTGACTGCACCATAAACCAAATGTGAAAATTAAATGGAAATCAAATGCAAATTACATGCCCAGAAGTGCTTTTTTCTTTATTAAAAGACAGCCCTGACCTCTTTATAATCTTCATTCAAGCACACGTTTTAACAACTGCACGTGGCACTCAGTGCTCTGGTCGGGGTGACAAGGTGGGGATGGGTCAAAGGGTTGGACTCTGTGATCTTGGAGAGCTTTTCCAACCTTAACAATTCCTTATTCTGAGGGATTTAACTTCCTTTGCCCATGGCACTGAGTCTTGTGGCCAGAGAACAAGACAATATTTCATTATTTTACAGACAATTTTGACAGCTACATCCTCATTCCCTGAAATGCTTTTTGGGGAAACTCCATGAATGTTACAGTGACAGAACAAGGGAAGGAGAGGGATAATTCCCTGATTTTTGTGGTGCCATTCCCTGCTTTCCTAAATGAGCAAAAGAATAAAAAAGGACATCTACAGGACTGTGGAAAGCAGGACACACCAAGAGCACCTTTGGAGACAGGAACAAACTTTCAGCTGGATCATCAGTTGAGGGAGAACATCCAAAATGGAAACTGGGATGGGGGAAATTCAACAAGCACAAACCCCCTGCACTTGAATAAAATGAAATCACAGAATATGTTGAGCTGGAAAGGACCCAAAAGGATCAAGGAGTGAAAGAGGATGGAGAACCTTTAGCTGGTCCCACTGCCAGGAACTGTGGGGAGAGGGTTTGAATAGATCAGGAAGAACAGGGAATATCCCACCAAGGATTATTAACTGGGTCACCGGAGGGAACCACTGGGTTCTGTGGTGGGGTCTGGGGAGCACAGTCCAGTCATTCCATGGCTCCTACAACAATCCAAACTCCCTGGGAAGTGCCAAAGGTGATGGATTTACAAGGGGACCTCTGAGGCAAGACTGGGAAAGCAAGACAGGAGAAGGTTGAAGGGAAACCCTCCCAATGTGTCACACCAAAGAAGGGTCAGAGGCTCTTCTCCCTGGCCTGGGGATTGGGATAATTTGGAATAGATTCAGTCCAGATTTAAGGGCAACAGTGGCAAGAAGTTTCCAACTAAAAGGCAATAAAATTTGGGAACAGCCCCCTCGGGACAAGGTCACTGCTCTTCACTACAGATTTTCCTGTGGTTTTGGGGCCTCACAAAGGTCTCAGTCTCAGCAGCAGCTCCCTGAGAGGAAAACTCCTCTCTGTGCTTTCCCCACTGCCCCATCCTGGAGCTCAGCCAGGTTATGGAGGCAGAAAAACCGGGAATTCACAGTTATTCCTGGTCCCAGCTGCCCCAGCCTTGTGTTCCCACTGCCATCTGCACCCCTGGAATCTCCTGCCAATCCCAGGGCACAGCAGGGATAACCTGCTCCTAAATATTGTGTCTCTACATTTACAACCACATCTATGGGATTCCACCTTTCTCAGGGAAAAGCTGCTTAACAGGGAAGCAGGGAGAGGCTTGGCTTTGCTTTGCAACCTTCAGTCAAAATCTCAACATGTAAAACATCAACACTTCTGAAAAAAGGATTTTCCAGGAAAACCTCTGATAAATGAAGTTTGAACTAAGGCTGCAACGAGGGCTTTGTTTGGGTTTAGCTGCTCTAATTGTACACAGATGGGAAACATCTTAACTCAGGTACGTGGAAAACCAACAGTCCAGCACAGCCTTGGCAATGGGAATCCATTATTTAAAAAAAAAAAAACAACAAAACACAAAACAAGCTAACAGTGAAATGTTATACTTTTATGAGGTTTTGTTTTCTTTGCTCTTCTGAAAAACGACACATTAAAATGATGCTCCACCAGTGTTATTGATTTCACTCCTGCCTATGCAGGAGACACAAAATAAATTAGTTGCACATTAAGTCGGTGCAGGCTGAGAGGTTAATTGTTTGTGTGGCTCGTGAAATAGAATCTGTGATTGTTCTCCAATACTGTTGGGGGAAAAAAAACACAAAACAAAACAAAACAACAACAAAAAGCAGCCAAATGCTTCCAGTGATTTGGAAGCTGATAGCCATTATTTCAAATAAAATAAACCCAAAGCAGTGTAGAGCAGGTTCCTCTGTGTCTGCACTGGGGAGTTATTGCAGCAGGGATGGGGATGTCACTCCTGAATCCATAATCACAGTGTGAACTCATCCTTACCCCCAGGCTCGACTCTCAGAGGGTGATTTTGGCCGAGTGAGAACTCCAGAGTTCACTTGGTCACTTCATTTCCCTGCCCAAAGCCCTCCCTGTGCCAGCCACGCAGCTCTGCTCACACCTCACATCCTCAACACTTCAGGAAGCTCATTTTTTAAATCGATTTTTTTCTTTAAAACCAATCCAGTGTCTGTGATGGCTGAATCAATTCACAGCTGGGTGGTTTGGATGGGTAAATTACGCCAGTATTAATACCAGCACTAAATCCCTTCAGGAAGGACCGCTCAGATCAATCTGGGGGACACCTTTCAGGGCAGAGCAGTTCCACACAGGGAGAGGAGGGAGCTGCTCTGCACATTTCCCTTCCTTCTCCTTGCTCAATCCACACCACAGTCACCTGGACAACCTGGGCTGATCCAAGCTGGAGGGAACCATCTGAGGATCTGCCACAAAAAGCCTTCCCAGAATATCAGCTAAGCCCAAAGTACCAGCACTAATATTCCACTGAACTGAGGAAAACTGCCTCCCATTCCTGGTCCAGTGCTCCAAAATTGAGAGGTACCACCAGCTTTGGGAAAAGGGACACACACAGTGACCTTCCAAGGAGCAGGGAAGGAAAAGGATCCTAATCTAACCAAGGAAGAAAGGTTGTGGCTACAGTGTTTTAAGTGTGAGAGAGACAAGCACATAAATCCACCTGACCAGGGAAGGCAATTAGAGTGATGGATTGCAGCCAACTCCAGAGAGATGGGAACGTGGAGACAATGCTCCAATACAAATTATTACACAAAATTACCCTCAGCCCACTCCCACTCCTCTGAAGAATCAGTCACTCACATCCCCAGCGAGCTGGGGTCAAATGCCAGGGAGGCTTTTCCATCCTGAGCATCTCCCACTCCTGCAGGAGACAACTTGTCCCTGCATCCCAGCTCAGACCAACCTGTTGGAACAGCTGAGAGCTTATTTTACACCACCAGGACTCTGCAGCATCACAGAGGGGGGAAAGGAGGGAATCAGCACTTGCTCCTATGGATTTCTGGGATTTTGTGCCACAATAAAATACTGAAACTCTGGTTACACCTGGGAACTCACTCAGCCCTGGCACAGCCCTAAAACCCAGCCTTGAGAAGTCTCCTCAGAACATTCATCCCACTTTGCCAGTGAGAGCACTGGGTGTGCCCTTCAGGGCACAGCAATATTCTACATTTATCCACATTTTTCCAGCTGAATATCACAACAAAACAATCAGATGACTTCTGCAGGACAGCCGGGTTTTCCTCCAGAATATCAAGGAGTAGGAAGGTGGCTCCCACCTGCAGCCACTGGCCAACGTGTCCCCAGGGAATTTCCTACAATCCAGGCTGGGTAGGATGGATGAACACACGTGATGCTCAACCACAACCACCAGCCCTGCTGTGCATGCAAAACATGGAACAGCAGCCCCTTGAAACCCAGAACAACAGCACCAGACAGACTTGCCCAAGAGTGTGGGAGTGCTTGGCATGTGCTGGAATCATAAACACTCTCTGCCAGCTGGCTTTGTTTGCTTTATGCAGGAAAGAGGATTTGGTAAATAAGAGAGATGTTTATTTGGCAACTGGAACGTTGGTAAGGGATGCCTCTCGTGAAGATTCAAAATGCCACCAAATTGTTCCAGCCCTTCAGTGGGGGATAAGACAGACTTATTTAGGCTTCCCTAAGGTGATGAAGAGCTGGAAGTTCCAGGACAAACAGCAGCAGGCCCTGTGTCCTGTCCAGCCCAGGGAAGTGCTTGTCCCTCCCTGCAGCTCCAGCACAGGCTGGAGCAGAGGAAGCTTTGCCACTGTAAGACCAAAAACAGCACAGGGAACAGCCTGGAAGTGTCCAAGGCCAGGTTGGAGCACCCTGGGCTGGTGGAAGGTGTCCCTACCCATGGCAGGGGTGGTACTGGGTGGGCTTTGAGGTCCCTTCCCACCCAAACCAGTCTGGGATGCGGTGACGGAGGAGGAAGCCCCTTCCTTCCATCACCTCACCCTGTTCAGGGCTGTCACTCCCCATGGGCTCCCAATCCAGGACACCCTTCCCTGGAAATGTGGTGGTAGGAACCACCATGGCAAACCTGCTTCGACACCCCTGCTCCCACCCAGGTCCTCCCATCCTCTTCCCTTTCTTCCCTTCGTGTTTTCCCACGGGCCCAGAGCCCAGCTCAGGAGCTGCAGCCCCGTGAGTGCTGCCCACCCCTCCCTGCTGCTTGGATTCCAGAGGGGCAGGACATTTTGCCAACACCACAACGAAAGAGATCTCAAAATAGATCCTGCTAATAACTCCAGCATCAATTTTCTGACATCAGATCAGGGGCTTTCAATCTGAAGTGTTCCCAGGTGATATCTGTAGGGAACAGGCAGTCCTGGTTTCTCAGTGCCAGCACAGAGCCAAGCTGTTCCCTTTCCACACAGCTCCACCTGCATTTCCTCCAGCAGGATGAGCCTCTGCAGCCACACAGGGCTTGGGAACCTGCTCCCAAGGGAGATGAGGGGATGGAGGGCACTGAACAGGTTCCCCAGGGCAGTGGGCACGGTCCCAAGGCTGCCAGAGCTCCAGGAGGGTTTGGACAACGCTCTGAGGGACAGGGGGGAGTGTTGGGGTGTCCTGGGCAGGGCCAGGGGTTGCACTGGGTGGTCCTTGTGGGTCCCTTCCAGCTCTGCATATTCCATTTTACAATTCCAGAGAACAAGACCTCTCTTCTCTTGCCCTCAGTAACTTTACCCCCTTCCCTTTTCATTAACAAATTCCACTTAATACCTTGAACAACATTAAGCAAATGAGACTAAAACCTCACTCACTTTTCTCCTATGACAATGCAAAGAATTGACATTTAAATAATTAAACCACATCTAAATAGAGTGACTCAGACTGGTGATTTCATATTGAAGCCTTCTGTCATTTTCCCAAAATCTCACCTGTTTCATTCCTTTAGACTAAAAAAAAAAAAAGGTCCCATGGAATATTTTCTTAGACCAACATAATTCCAAAAGAATTCCTTCTGCAAGACTAGGAGAAATCTTAGAGGAACACTTCTAAAAGTTTATTTCTGTGGGTACTACAAGTACTCCATAACCCCCCATAATGGATGTAATTCCCTTGTCAGATTTAGGACAACTTTTATTTGTTGGTAGGTCCTGTATGGGACAATAAAACTTCCAATACAACCCCGTTATTGTCACCTACAGAGAGCAAATGAGGGATTTATTCAGTCTCTGCAATGCTTGCTGTGCTGTTAAACAGGGGATTTGGAGAGACCAGGATGTGCTGTTGGAAAAACAGGATGAATATATTTGATTAAGTGGGTAAATACCTCCAAAGGAATTAAAAATATTTGGTTCCACAGGGGTTGTACAAGAGGAGGGAGCAGAAACAAGGTTTTTAGGAGCATGAGACCAGAGAAATTCCTACCAGGGAAAGCATCATCATTCCTAAGGGGGTTACTAAAGCAGCCCAGCCTTTACACCAAAATAAAAGAAAACCATTCAGTTTCTGGAATAAAGAGTTACTTTTTTTGGGAAAAGCCAGTGGTTTTTTATGCTCTCTACCCAAAAAAAAAAAAAGGCAGCAACTGGTGTGCTCAGGGCTTGGACATGAAGAGTCACAACATGACTTTGTCAGGAGTCACTCAGAGGGTTGAATTGGCCCCTCTGACTTCCCCCCTCATTTGCTCCCCACCCTGCAGGGCAGAGGTTGCTCAGCAAAAGCTCAGGGAGCTCAGGACAGCAAAAGGAGGGATGTCCAGGAAAACAAAGCCCACCTGGCACACGGGGAAGGATTTTGAAGTGTCCAAACAAAACCCACGGGCTGGCAATGGGTGAGCCTGGAATGGTCCAGGGCAAACTTGTCAGGAAAGGTTTGATGGTAAATTAAAATATTGCTGAGCTTTAACCAGGCCCCACTGCAGAGACAAAGCCCTGAAAATAAACTGCTACTACTAATAATAATAGTGTTTGTTATTGATTTCTTTCAGATGTTGCATTTGAGCTTGAAGTGTCTCTAAACAAAGCTGAAGTGCACTTTGCAATGATTTATCATACACAAGTCAAGGCTGCGTTTTGAAAGCCCTGAAATAGAGGTTTTGTGTTCTTTCAAGTCAAGAAGTGTCTCAAACACAGAGTTCTTTTTTATACCTGAGAAATCAGATTGAATCTATCCAGAACATTAAAAAGAATTTGCAGCAGACAGAAAAAAAAATAAAATAATTGAGAGGCAGAACTTGAGCTGTCTCCAAATGTCCAGGACCATAAAGAGTCAGGATTTCACTCAGGAGATCCTAATAAGGCAGCAATTAACCCACCAGGATAATCAGAGAGCAAATGGGCACAGGGAAAGCCATTTCCAGCCTGGGTAATTACAGGGAGGATATTTGATAATGCACCTCCAGAATCTCCCTCTCTCTCTCAGGGAGAATTATTTTCCCATAATCTTTGCAGACACTGAGCCAGAGGTGGCCCAGGGAAAGCACCTGACATTTTAATCCTGTATTTCTGCTGCAAATGCCATAATAAACTTAAATAAAAACTTTATCCACCAGGAGCAGTTTGGAGGCTGCTCTGACAGTGCCAATATTGAGGAGAGACACTGAAATGTTCCCATAAAAGCCCAGGATGGGCCAGGATGGAGCAGCAATAAAGCAGCTCGTTGTCATGTGCTTCCAGCTTAAAGACTCCCTGAAACTTGGGATTTTCTATTCCCTTACTGCTTTCCATGTCCTCTCTCAGCATCTGCTTTTAATCCAGCACCATAAATACTTAAATAACCCTGAAAGTTAAAATAAACCACAGGAATTTTTTTGTTCTTTGTGCTTCCAGGAGGAGGAACAGAGTTGCTTGTTTAAAATGAGTCATTTCCATCCCAAACACACTCACCCTGCACCAAAAATCATGGAATTCATAAGGAAAGGCGGGGAGAGCTGGGGGGGCTCACCTGGAGAAGAGAAGGCTCCAGGGAGAGCTGAGAGCCCCTTGCAGGGCCTAAAGGGGCTCCAGGAGAGCTGGAGAGGGACTGGGGACAAGGATGGAGGGACAGGACACAGGGAATGGCTTCCCACTGCCAGAGGGCAGGGAGAGATGGGAGATTGGGAAGGAATTGCTGGCTGGGAGGGTGGGCAGGCCCTGGCACAGGTTGGGCAGAGAAGCTGTGGCTGCCCCTGGATCCCTGGGAGTGTCCAAGGCCAGGTTGGAGCACCCTGGGCTGGTGGAAGGTGTCCCTGCCCATGGCAGGGGTGGCACTGGATGGACTTTGAGGTCCCTCCAACCCAACCCATTCCAGGATTCTCTGACTCCTAAAAACCAGAAGCCCAATTCAAGGATTATTCCCTGCTACCTCCAGGACTCCAGAGCACCTGAAATGGCCCCTTACACAAAGGCCAAATTTGCTGTTAATCAGGTGAGAAGGGTCTAACTATTGGGGCCTTGGAAATCATGGAATCACAGAGTGGTTGGGGTTGGAAAGGATTTAAAGATCATCTCCTTCCAAGTCCCTGCTTCGGGTTGGGAAGGATTTAAACATCATCCTGTTGCAACCCCCTGTCCTAAGGAACTGAAGAGGGAGGAAATATCTCAACCAGACTTATCCTGCAGAAATTCTGGAGTTAAGGTGGCCAGGAGCTGTCCAGCATTCCCAGGGAGTGGGAGCTCTCCAGCATTCCCAGGCAGTGGGAGCTCTCCAGCATTCCCAGGGAGTGGGAGCTCTCCAGCATTCCCAGGGAGTGGGAGCTCTCCAGCATTCCCAGGGAGTGGGAGCTCTCCAGCATTCCCAGGGAGCGGGAGCTCTCCAGCATTCCCAGGCAGCGGGAGCTCTCCAGCATTCCCAGGCAGCGGGAGCTCTGCCAGCATTCCCAGGCAGTGGGAGCTCTCCAGCATTCCCAGGCAGTGGGAGCTCTCCAGCACTCCCAGGCAGTGGGAGCTCTCCAGCATTCCCAGGCAGCGGGAGCTCTGCCAGCATCCAGGACTGGCCACCTCCTTTCCTACCACAGCAGAGACTGAAAGTTTTTCCTCTGGAACCAGGAATCACGGGAACCCAGTAGGGAATTCAGCAGGGAACACAAAGCCCCACAAAAACTGCCTCAAAATAGGAATTATTCAGAGTGTGCAGCTCCAGACTGGGAGCATCAGTCCTTCCATGATCCCCAAATTTCTCCAGGGTAGAAAAGCTGGTCTAGAGTTTTACTACTGGATTTTACTACTTGAATAGCAAGAAAATAATTGAGCATTTCAGTCTAAGTGCATTAAAAGTTCAGCTCTTGAATGACTTTTACCTTGAACAGGCTTTTTCCTTCCTTTTACTCCTCACAGACTTCATGGAACCACAGACTGGTTTGAGTTGGAAGGGATATTAAAAACCATTTAATTCCCAGCCCCTGGCACGGACAGGGACACTTCCCACCAGCCCAGGCTGCTCCAAGCCCTGTCAAACCTGGCCTTGGACACTTCCCAGGAAAAGGAAAATCCTTTCCACCTTCTTCCCATGGGGGCCTTGTGAAGGTCAAGGCTGGACAGGTGAAGCTTTAACTTAAAATACCAACAAGAAAATCCTAAAAAAACCCCACAAAACCCCAAAAAAAAAACCCAAAAATCCCACTTATCAATTACATCAATCCAGTTTGCAGTGGGGAAAATTCCAAGGACTTCTAAAGGTGCTTTGCAGCTGAAATTATTCTGTGGCTGTGCAGAAAACTCACTAAATAAGTGAATAAAAGCTATGGATGCCACGAGCCAGGTTCAGTATGTGATTCCTGTCACTCTCCCCTGGATTCTCCTCAATTCTCTGTTCCATCATCTGTTCCTGACACCTTCGACACACTCAGCTCTTCCAACCTCCTTCAGGACATGAGGAAATCACGGATCAGGGGCCACTCAGCACGGCTGGGGATTTAATTACACCTGGATTTGGTGTTCAGGACAATAAACCCTCAGCAGGTACTCAAAGGCTAATTAGAGATGATTATTATAATTATGGAAGGGGTTGTAAACACACAGAGGAAGGGAAGGGGTGGGGAAACGCCTGGGAAATTCCTGGCTGTCCCTGAAAGCACAACCCACACTGTGTGTGGAACAGGAGCTTCTGAAAGGTATTTTTCTACTTGTTTTATGATTCAAGACCCAGGAAGAAGATCCTTACTACAGCAAATTTACTGGCCTGTAGAACTCAGGTGGCTTTATAGCACAAATTCTTGCTTTTTATCCCCACCCTATACAGGTCACACACCCCACTCCCAGCTGGGGGGCAATTGTACCACTTTTATTTCCCACACCATTGTGAAAACATGTCTAATGTAACTTCTGCCATTTCAGCAGGAAATCAAATTCAGGGTTTTGAGCAGCATTTCCCCATTTTTATGTTTTACAACCAAAGCTCCCAGTTTTACACACTACAAAAAAAACCTGCAGGCACCACATTTCAGTGGCAGAACCAGTGCTGGGTCTATAACTTTAAGGAGAGGTTGAACAGGGATTAAATGTACTAAGCCCAGGTTTTGATTACAGAAATGTTCCTGAACGTGATGACACCTCACAAAACCTGTTACTGCCCATGATAAACCTTCCTCTGCTGAGGAGCACCAGCCTTCCCTCCCTGAATTCAAATCGAGTGGGAGGGAATCTGCTGGTTCCAAGGCCAGGCTGGGCAGGGCTTGGAGCAACCTGGGATAGTGGGAGGCAGCACTGGATGGGCTTCACGGTCCTTCCCAACCCAAACCAGCCTGGGATTCTATAATGCTCTTCTTGCAAAGACCTTCTGAACCTTCTCCTTGTTCCTCAAGTCCATTTTCCCTTGAAAGCAATGGAGCACCAGGGTGTTGATTCCCTGGATGTCCCCAAGGTCCAACGTGGCTCTTTCCCCACCCTAAACCCCACATTGTATCTCCTGCATGGATGGAGGAGGGAACCACAGAGGAAAGCACTTTGCAGGAGGAATTTCTGCCTGGAAAGGGTGGTCAGGCCCTGGCAGGGGCTGCCCAGGGAGGTTTGGAGTGCCCAGCCCTGGAGGTGTCCAAGGCAGGCCTGGCCGTGGCACTCAGTGCTCTGGGCTGGGGACAAGGTGGGGATGGGCACAGGGGGATCCATGGGCTGGGAGGGCTTTTCCAGCCTCAGGGATTCCAGGATTCCATGGAAGCAGCTGTGCTGAGCCACTGAGAGGTGCCAGCAGCTGCCTCAGGCACTCTTTAACTCAGCACAATTGACACATCCGTGATTATTACAAGCTCCCAGCAATGCCCATCCCATGTTTTCACCCCGTCCCTGATATTCCCTGGATGCCCTTCCAGCCCTGGCTCATTTCCTATTTATGCCCAGCTTTTAGCATTTCTTTCCCCATCATTACCAGTATTAATAATTCCACCCTTTCCCTCCACCATTATATCCTCATAAATCCCAGAGTTATTCCAAGTCATTACATCCCATATTAAGGCAGTTGTGCCTCCTCAGCTTGAAACAGCTTCTGTTTTCTTCACGTCCTCCTTTACATTCACCAGTTTTTCGCCACATCCTTTACACATTCCCCACCTTTATGGGTGTGTTTTGTTGTGGGTTTTGTGTTTTTACTTCTGCTCGTGCAGAGATCTTTATTTCCTCCCCTCCACACCGAGCAGAGACGACTCTGAAAGGTGTGGAGGAACCAGACACCGGAGGCATTGGGGCCATAAAACACAGCCCATATTCCCATCTGAGCTTCCAGCAAGTGGAGCTGGACACGTTGGCAGGTTCTGACCCCTTAAACGAGGCCCTGCAAACGATCTTCGAAATAATCAGAGGAGCTCTGCACGAGGGGGCAGGCACAGAGCTGACAGGGTGGCAGGGGATTCAGTCAGGATAATCCAATTACTGCTGCTCACGGAGATTTGAAGGGCAATAAAAGGGTGGATGGAATTCAGAACTGTCATTACAAGAGAAGGCACGTGGAAATAAAAGTCTGTACCTTGTGTACACAGGAGCAGATATTAAATCCACCTGCTCTCCACCAAAGGCCCTGGAGAGATTTGCTCAAACACAGCAGCAGCAAAAAGACAAGGAGGATATCAAAGGAAGGAGCAAAGATCAAACAATACAAAATAAATTAATAAATATCTATTTTTTCACATCCCAAGCAGTTCCTCCAGCAGCAGCCAAACCCTTTGGAACACGGAAATGCACCTAAGCCAGGCAGAGGGAAGGATCCTACAGGATGAGAAGTTATCCAAGAGATTCCCTGGATTGAGCAGAAGGCCAATGGAGTGGATTATGTGGCAAAGACCATTCCAATGTTAAAGGGTGTGTGGAGACTGAACAAGGAGCAATTATTCCTTGCCCTCCCGAACACAGAAACTGAGGATGTGCACTGAACTTCTCTAATAAATAAAAAAATATAATAACTACTACTTTAACCATGTATTTAATAACATCAATATATTAATTTAAATGCAATATAATGACTATACATTTAATGATATGTACATTTAAAAACACAATAAGTTATTTTTAGCTCTCGTTTCCATCAACACAACAATTGACCTGCATTTCCAAGACACCCCCAAGCCACAGCTTGGCCACCCTCTCAGTCCACTCTTCCCTCCTTGCTCTCATCCCCCAGGGCCATTTTTCTCTCTGTTGTACCCTGGGCCAAATGAAGAATAAATCAGCCCCTAATTTCAAGTGCCATGGCAGAGCAGAGCTGGTCACTAATTAGTACAGTTTATTTTATCCCCCTGTAAACACCCCTAAAAGAAAAAATTCGAACACACCAAGTAAGCTGGTTCTCATCTTAATCCCTTCATGGCCAAGCACCACTTGCAGCAGGAAGAGTCACCCAGCAAAGCAGCAATAAAAATCATTTTATATTCACAGTAGTGCAATATTTTGAGAATTTTTAATTTATTGTGAATAAATGACACGTGAAATGCTTTCTAATGCCTCAAACACGAGATGCAAAATTGCAGGAGCAAAAAAAAAAAAAAACACACCAAAACCCCCTGATTTTAATTTTGCTGAACAGATCTAAGGGTTTTAAGCCTCCTGTGCATCATTACCAATGTCAGTGGTGCCTCCCACATTTCCCAGTTAATGGCTCTTGGGTGAGAATTCCTTCCACCCCCAGGAACGACTCTGGGGTCCAACCACCATCTACAGCTTGGCAGGAGAGAAGGTGACCCCAGGCATGGGAGGTGTTCTCAGGCTGTGCCAGGGGAGGCTCAGGTGGGACAGCAGCAGGAATTTCTCCTGGAAAGGGTGGTCAGGCCCTGGCAGGGGCTGCCCAGGGAGGTTTGGAGTGCCCAGCCCTGGAGGTGCCCAAGGCAGGCCTGGCCGTGGCACTCAGTGCTCTGGGCTGGGGACAAGGTGGGGATGGGCACAGGGGGATCCATGGGCTGGGAGGGCTTTTCCAGCCTCAGGGATCCTGGGATTCTGTGACCAAGCAGAAAATCAGTGCAAAGCCCTGACTGGGATGGGGTAACTGGGACAGGTCACCATGAGGCACAAGAGGCCACACAACAACAGAGCAACTGCATTTCAGCTGGGGATGCTCCTGCCTGAACCACTTTGCTCTGTGTCAGACCCACAATTCCAGAATGGGTTGGGTTGGAAGGGACATTAAAGCTCCTCTCATTCCCTCCCCTGCCATGGACAGACCTCAGTGCTCCTGCTGGCACGGCAAGCCCAGCTCACCCCATCCCAAAAACCCATCCCCCAGCCCCAAGCTCCCAGCACAGAGCTCTTTGCTCCTCCAAGCAGTGAGATCTCCATCCCAGTCCCTGCCCTTGGCCACAGCTAAGGGGGTCAGAGCTGTGTGAAAAGCATCTAAAAGCAGGAGATGGGGAGAACAGCCCATGGGGATGGGATTGCAGACTGGTCCTAATCCAGCAGTGGTGCTGCCAGAACCTCTCCCTGCCTCCTGGGAGTAAAGTCTGAGTAACAGCCAAGTGCTGGAAGTGAAATCCAGGAGCAGACAGCAGATAATGGCAGAGACTGGGAAGAAAAAAATAATAAAAGGGAACCCTTAGGGGGTTTTTGTTTGGTTTGTTGTTGTTGTTTGGTGCTATGGGGGGTTTTTTTGTTGGTTTTTTTTGAGTAAAAGAGTCTTTGACAAGAAATCCATTTTTACAGGAATCAGGCTGAGTTCAGAAAAACAGATATTGAATGTTTACAGAAGATAAAGAGTGACCACTGACCTGGGCACAGCAGGGAAGTGTAAAACAACTGCTGCACACAAACATCCCTCTTTGAGCCATCACACTGGGAGGGAGGGATCACATAGAGGGAAAAATGCCTCTTTACCAGAAAAATGTCCTCCAAAGCTTCAAGAACCCCGGGAGGCAGGACAGGAGAACCTGAGAGGTGCTGGGCAGGCTGTGGCAGCACAGCCAGGGGCAGAGGGTGTGAGAGAGGGCTCAAATTCAGCCCAGGGGGAGTGTAAATTGTCCTGTGAATCACTGCCCTCCTGGGCTTAAAAGGGATGGAGGGAAGGCTTAAAACATGTCCTGTCCTTGGATTTGGCATGTCTGAGAATCCCACCCAGAGACCACAAGGGATCAGAACCACGGAGGACAAGGTCATTCCCAAGTGCCTCCTGAATGCTTCCCTCAGACAGTTCCAGTGGTTCCCAAGCTGGCCTCCCACTTCTACTGCCAGACAGGACATCCCTTGAAGAGCCCTCATCAAATCCTTTTTTCCACCCGTAGATTATTTCAGCTGGAAAGGATCTACAAGAACCACCTGCTGCAACTGCCTGGCTGTGCCAGGGCTGAGCAAACGTGTCCTTGAGGTCCAAATGTCCCTTGAGCACTGACAGTCCTGGGGCATCACCCACCTCTCCAGGGAGCCTGTTCAGGGTTTGACCCCCTCTTGGTACAGAAACTCTCCCTCGTGTCCAGTCAGTGTGTGAAACTTCCCAGATCTCACCAAGCAGCCCTTGAAGCCAAAACCCAAGGCACAGGTGCCAGGGAGCACCTCAGCCCCTCCCATGGTCAAAGCAAGTTATTGCAGCTCTAAACATGTATTTAATTCCCTCTGCACATCTGACATGCCCTGATTTACAGGCTCTTCGGTTCTCTGCAATATTGAAGTGAGAAAAAAAACCTCACAAAATTTCAAGATCAAACCCCATTTCTCCGCCATTCCCCCAAACCTTCAAAACCATCAGTAACTGGAGAGTGCTATCAACAAAATTGCCCAGGTGTCACAAGTACTTTTTCCTCGAAATATTCCCCATCCTTCTGCCTCAATTACCAAGCAGATTTGCCTGTTTTGCAGATGGAAGCCAGCATCACATGTCTGAGCATGCAGGAGAGCAGAGACTGTTTAAGGGTCCCCTGAGGGGAGTGTTTTGTTCATGGAATGGTTTGGGTTGGAAGAGACCTTAAAGCTCATCCAGTGCCACCCCTGCCACGGGCAGGGACACCTTCCACCAGCCCAGGGTGCTCCAACCTGGCCTTGGACACTTCCAGAGATCCAGGGGCAGCCACAGCTTCTCTGCCCAACCTGTGCCAGGGCCTGCCCACCCTGGCAGGGAGGAGAAGGCTGGGCTGGTGATCCCGTGTGATTCCTTCCACTCTGCCGTGCTGAGGGAGGCAGAACAGCCCAGCTGCCCTGGGAGAGCCCCTGGAAAAGGAGCAGCTGAGCTGAGGGAGAATCAATGCCCCAGTGAAGGTGTTACAATGAGGGACTGAGATTAACTCTGCATTAACACTAATGACAAAACTATAAATCATGGACAGGCTTAATAAAAAGGATCCTGCTCTGAAGAGGTTTGTGATTGATTTTTGGCATCAGTCAGGTAATTCTGAGATCAATAGGACACAAAATCCACCTATTTGCTCGTTAGCAGCAGAATTAGATTCTGTAACAGACTCTCTGTTTATAAAACCGCTTCAGGACAGAGACTGTTTACCACAACATGCAGGGACAGCACACAGGGAATGGCTTCCCACTGCCAGAGGGCAGGGACAGATGGGAGATTGGGAAGGAATTGCTGGCTGGGAGGGTGGGCAGGCCCTGGCACAGGTTGGGCAGAGAAGCTGTGGCTGCCCCTGGATCCCTGGAAGTGTCCAAGGTCAGGATGGAGCACCCTGGGCTGGTGGAAGGTGTTGGGGTTGGAACGGGAGATGGGCTTTAAGGTCCCTTCCAACCCAAACCATCCTGGAATTCTGGGATCATTCTACAATTTGCCTCTGTTGGAATTCAGATTCTTTCATACAAATTATGTAATGGAAAATTAAACTCAAATTAGAACCCTCTTCAACTTCTGTAAACTCACACTTCTCAACCCAACAAATAATCAAACCAGTAAAAACAAAGTAAACGAAAAATTGCAAAGCTTTTAAAAGAAATTCAAACATAACCATGTGCCTGGTTATCAATCCATACCCTGCTCCCAAGTACAGCTGCAGACTGACAGGGAACAAGCTGTTCCTGCCAGGAAAGGCTGCTCTGGAATTGGCTGCTGACAGCTACAACAAAGGTCACGTTTATTTGTAAACCACCTCAGTGATGGAGCAGTCCCTCCAGGGATCCTGAACCTGATCTGAGGGAAAAATAAATGACCAAAAAAAATCACAGAGTAATTCAGGACATTTCCCTTGGGATGTCACCCAAGCAGTGGCTGGATTGGACCACCGTGGGCTGCATCTGTTCCAGGAAACACAGAGAGACACCCAGGATTCAGGGCTGTATCCCTGCCCCCAGCAAGGATGCTGCAAACACAGGAGAACCGGAATGTTTTGTCCCAAAGTCCCTGGAGTACATCCCTACACATGAAGGGATGGAAGAGATTTCCTACAGAAAGGGAAGAAGCCCTTGAATTTCCTTGCAGACCAGATGGGCTGAGTCTCTCCCGAGTCTCTCAGTCAAAGTGGCACAAAATCATCCCTGAGATAAATCCCAAAAACCAGGGGGTGTCACTTCTGGCCAGCAGTGGCCTCTCCACCCTTAGGGATTTGGGACACTCACTGCAGGTCCCAGCTGGGTCAAACAGATATTTCCCAGTTCTGTAAGCACCTCCCTGCCCCAGCAGCACAAGGTGGGACACAGGGCTGGTGTCCCAAGTGTCACTTGTCCCTCAGAGGCCACAGGGAAGAGGTTTTTGCCTCAGGTTTGGTGTTCCAAAGGCTGCATCTTCCCCGTGAGCCAAAGATATCAATGTTGATTAACAGTTGCTGTTCATAAAGCAGGAGGAAAACTCTCCTCCAATTCAAATACAAAAGCACCCAGGGAAAGCTTTATGACACCACTGAGCTCCCAAAATTCCCACCACAACCCACACCAGCATGAGCTGATTGTGGCTGAGGGATGGGAATTGTTCATCCTGCAGAGCTGCCCCAGCCCTGGGAACAGCACAGGGAGCTGCTGGAGAGTCCAGAGGAGGCCCCAGGATGGGCAGAGGATGGAGCAGCTCTGCTGGGAGGAGAGGGGAGGGAATTGGGATTGTCCAGCCTGGAGAGGAGAAGCTTTGGGGTGACAAATTGTGGCCTTCCAGGACCTGAAGGGGCTACAGGAAAGATGGAGAGAGACCATTGACAAGGGATGGAGGGACAGGACACAGGGAATGGCTTCCCACTGCCAGAGGGCAGGGAGAGATGGGAGATTGGGAAGGAATTGCTGGCTGGGAGGGTGGGCAGGCCCTGGCACAGGTTGCCCAGAGAAGCTGTGGCTGCCCCTGGATCCCTGGAAGTGTCCAAGGCCAGGTTGGATCAGCCTGGGCTGATGGAAGGTGTCCCTGCCCATGGCAGGGGTGGCACTGGGTGGGCTTTGAGGTCCCTTCCAACCCAAACCATCCCGGGATTCTGTGACTGGGAGAGAAGTCGGAGCTGAGAAGAGCAGGAATTTTCCCAACATGGAAAGGTTCCTGGTTCTGCAGAGCAGCTTTTCAGTGATGGGAGATTCCCAGCTAATTCCCCACACCCAGCTGAGGTGAACAGTGTCCTGTGATCCCAAACACTACTTTTCCTCTGGAATTGTAGGAAAATGGACCCTTTCCAGGCTACAGTAAATTCTTTATCACGCAAAGCCCGCTCTGATCCCTCCTGCCACACACAAATCCCTCCTGCCCTCATTTTTGCCAGATTTATGCAACCCATCTGTTCTGCTAAACTGTTTGGAGCTTTTAAGGCCACAGTAATTGCCTTTTTTTTTTTCACGTGCTGTATGCACATTTATGATAATTTTGCTTTTTCGAGCCAAATCTCCCTTGTCCTGCAGAACCAGCCACTGCTCATCCCAATGCCCAAAGTGCCTGGAGCAGCCAGAGCCCTTCCACAGCTGGGACAGCCCCTTTTGAGCGAGACACTGGGCAGAATTCAAAGGGCTAGATCAAAATAATCATCATTTGCTGTCCCCTCTGGAGGGGGTGGGACGGTGCTCTGGGGCAGGGGATCCACCCAACCTGCTGCTCTCCTCAGCAGCAGCCCCAAAGCACAGCTCTTGGAAGGCCAGCGAGGAGGAACAGCTTTGGTTCCCTCTCTTGGCTCCTCGGGAGGGGTGGGATTGTATCCAGGGACCTTCCCATTTCTGGGAAGCCTGGCCAGGTTGGAGCAGCCTGGGCTGGTGGAAGGTGTCCCTGCCCATGGCAGGGGTGGCACTGGGTGGGCTTTGAGGTCCCTTCCAACCCAAACCATCCCGGGATTCTGTGACTGGGAGAGAAGTCGGAGCTGAGAAGAGCAGGAATTTTCCCAACATGGAAAGGTTCCTGGTTCTGCAGAGCAGCTTTTCAGTGATGGGAGATTCCCAGCTAATTCCCCACACCCAGCTGAGGTGAACAGTGTCCTGTGATCCCAAACACTACTTTTCCTCTGGAATTGTAGGAAAATGGACCCTTTCCAGGCTACAGTAAATTCTTTATCACGCAAAGCCCGCTCTGATCCCTCCTGCCACACACAAATCCCTCCTGCCCTCATTTTTGCCAGATTTATGCAACCCATCTGTTCTGCTAAACTGTTTGGAGCTTTTAAGGCCACAGTAATTGCCTTTTTTTTTTCCATGTGCTGTATGCACATTTATGATAATTTTGCTTTTTCGAGCCAAATCTCCCTTGTCCTGCAGAACCAGCCACTGCTCATCCCAATGCCCAAAGTGCCTGGAGCAGCCAGAGCCCTTCCACAGCTGGGACAGCCCCTTTCGAGCGAGACACTGGGCAGAATTCAAAGGGCTAGATCAAAATAATCATCATTTGCTGTCCCTTCTGGAGGGGGTGGGACGGTGCTCTGGGGCAGGGGATCCATCCAACCTGCTGCTCTCCTCAGCAGCAGCCCCAAAGCACAGCTTTTGGAAGGCCAGCGAGGAGGAACAGCTTTGGTTCCCTCTCTTGGCTCCTCGGGAGGGGTGGGATTGTATCCAGGGACCTTCCCATTTCTGGGAAGCCTGGCCAGGTTGGAGCACGAGGTTCAAAGACCTGCTGAGGGAATTGTGGCTGGGGAGCTGAGGACACACTAAAAGAGCCGTAAATTCTGACCCTGAGGGAGGGACCAAGGAGGGCAGGGTGGGAGCAGCTCCAGCTGAACCCAGGGTTATGTTGCCAACACAGGACCTGGGGCCATCATTCCAGTGGTACTCCAGAAAATCATGAACTTATGGAATGATTTGGGATGGAGGGACCTCAAAGCCCACCCAGTGCCACCCCTGCCATGGGCAGGGACACCTTCCACCAGCCCAGGGTGCTCCAACCTGGCCTGGGACACTTCCAGGGATCCAGGGGCAGCCACAGCTTCTCTGCCCAACCTGTGCCAGGGCCTGCCCACCCTCCCAGCCAGCAATTTCTTCTTAAAATCTACTTTAACCTGCCCTGTTTGAGTTTAAAACACCCATCCCTCCCTCAGCAGCCAAGCTGTTCCTGCCCTGCTGAGAACAAGCTCCATTAAATCTGTGGGAAAGCCACAGAGAGCATTTGGGGAGAGGCAAGAAACAACCACAGCCCAAGTTCACCAACACTTCCAACCACACAAATACCAAGACACAACTTTGAGGGCCCCACTGTGACAATAAAGAGGCACTTGGTGCCAGATCCTCCCCTCCAAAGGAAGGTAATACTTAATAAGTGCTCAGGGAAGTCCCCACCAGCCCCTCTGCACTCAGCTGTTTCCAGAACTGCCTCCCACCAGGACCATCCCAGACCCATCAGCACCTCCACAAGGTGCTGCCTGGAGGCAAAGACTCTTCCCAGGCCAAGTAAATCCCACCCCAGCTGGAGAACATCCAGCAGGAGAGAGCAGCTGAACTCTGGGCTCTTCTAGGGGCTCAGATTAGTGCAGCTGGAAAATATCTGAGCTGGTCTGACTCGTCCTCATCCCAGCAGGGAAAATACACTGGATTAAAGCAGCAAATTACCACAAATCACTTGCAGGTTGGAGGAATGTCCTCTGCTCCCTGACAGATCTCCCAGTCCATTTCTGTCACATCATTTAAAAAAAATATTGGTGGCAGTGTGCAATATTATTATCATGGGTAATCCAATAAAAAGGATTAGAAAATATCTCCTAATCCATGCACTAAGATGCCTTTCCTGGGAATGTTTACACAGCAGCTGCTGGAAACAGGGGCTATTTCTGAGCGGTTTTTTTACATCTTTGACTGCAGAAAAGTGATAAGTAGGTGCTTAAATGCTGGTGGTTGAAGTGCTACAGGACACACTTCACAGCAGACAGAGGGAAGGGGGGAACACTTCACGCACAGCTGAGTGTCACAGGGAATGTGCTCCTGGAACTGCACAGACCTGTGGAAAGCACCGTGAGGTGCTGAGCTCCAGCCAGAGGGACGGGGCTGTCACTGGAACCCCCTCCCCCAGCACAGAGTAAAACACAGGTTGTACAGTTCTCCTGCCTGGGCTGTTCCCTGTCCATGGCAGGGGGGGATCTTTGGGGTCCCTTCCAACCCAAAGCACTGTGGGGGTCCACGAGGCACTGGGACACCAGGATCAGCTTCCAGACAGTGGGAATGGGAAGTAACCAGATTAGGAACAGAGAACACAACTCTGAACGTTCTAAGGGCTCAGCACTGGGTGCAGGAACAGCCTCTCACCCAGTGAAGTCCATGTGGGTCCCTCAGAATCCTGTGGAACTCTGGGCTTAATCCAGGGGAAGCTCCCACAAGGAGCTGCCTGTTCCTTTTCCACAGCTAAAATCTCTAAGGCAGCACGGGAGGGATCTTGAGTGATGTGATTGAAACAACTAGAACTTAAACTTCAGACAAATCTGTCGGTGTCATTTTTTGTTCTTACTTTTTTTCCCCTTAAAATCATCATGGAAGCACAAACTGGTTTGGGTTGGAAGGGACCTTAAAGCCCCTCTGAAAAATCTCTGCTTTAACAAACTATTTCAGCTCTGGACTCTCTTACCATGAGGTTGATTTTCTTTCATTAAACATTTCCTGTTATTCCTGTGACTCCTACAACCTCTCTTTGGGTTATTTTTGTGTACTAGAGCAAGTGCACCATGCCAGGAACCCTCATTTCAGTGCCACCTGCACAGGGACTGAGCTGGATGAAGGGAGAATACTCAGCAAGAGGCCCAAGAGAAGGACACAGAAAAGATCTGGACCAGAACTTCAAAATATCCTGAAATTAAATTAAGGAATTATTCAGACTTGCCTTATGAAGTGGAATTAATGACAGGATTGCACTAAGGTTTAATGGAGCTATTAGGGGAATTTGCTCGTTGAAGAGAGAGAAAAGGAGAGAGCAGGAACAGGGCAGTGGCAGCAGCATTTGCCAGGGCTGGGAGGGGCAGCACAGGGAATATTCTGGTACAACTGCCCAGCAGGAGCAGAAGAACCAGGCTCAGAAACCAGGATATATTATAAGTTCTTCCACAGCTGAAGGTACATTCAGAGAGAGGAGAACAAAGGCTTGCCAGGGGCTGAAGGAGGAATTCCTCACCCAACTGCACGTCCTGGCTGTTCCCCTGCTGGCAGCAGGTGGAGTGCTCAAGGCAGGAGGGTGAGATTTGCCCTCAGTGACAACCCCAAGGACATCCCAGGACAACTCAATCCCTGCACTTTAATAACCAGTACTGTGACCCCACTATTCCTCCAAAGAGGAATGGAACATGTGGGACCCTGCCACAGGCAGGGACACCTTCCACCAGCCCAGGGTGCTCCAACCTGGCCTTGGACACTTCCAGGGATCCAGGGACAGCCACAGCTTCTCTGCCCAACCTGTGCCAGTGAACGATGTCCAGATCACTCCCAAGGACATTTCCCAGTAACACCACTGGAATCACATCACAAAGGTGAGGAAACATTCCCAGGCATGACCTGGCACAGAAGGTGGCACAGCCAAGCTGGGACAAGAGCCATGGCTGGAGCACATTCCAAGGGGCTGTGCTGTACAGGGAGGACACCCCCTCAGCCCAGGACACTCCTCACCCAGGGCAAAGCCACCAGCGTGGCCTCCCCAGTGCTGCAGGCAGAACTGTTTGTCACACCCAAACAGAGCTCTGGTGCCCCTGGAGGATCTCAGAGCTCAGTCGTGCCCAGCACTGCCCGTGCCCAGCTCAGCACCCGCTGCTGCCAACGCCTCCAAAACACAGCCCAGAGCCAGGAGGAGCCCCAGGACCCAGAAAGCCAACCCAGGCAGACCCTGGCAGTGCTGGTATTTCAGAATTTGAAGCAGTTCCATGGATTTTCAGGTCTGACTGAGGATTTCACGTGCCTGCAGTGGCTGTGCTGTGACTGCAGGGGAATCAATGCTAAGGAAGTCCAAGTCCTCCAAGCTCCTCTGACTGTCAATAAATGCTCACTTTGCCCTGTAATTTATCCAAACTGAGAGGCAGATCCTCAGTGGTTCCACATTTGCTCTGTGCTTGTGCCCATGGAGAGGCAAGGCAGCTTTCCCTGTTCCCTTGCTCCACTGGGAAAGGAACTGGATTCTGTTCCCAGCTACTCGTGCTGTGCAAGCAACTCCCAGCATCACTTCAAACACTGCAAAGGGACAGGGGTGGTGCTGCCATCCCCAGTAATTCCATGAGGTGTCTTCACTTAATGAAACACAGTTTATACCCCACTGGCTGCAAACAGCTCAGCAAGTTACAGGAGGCATAATTGGCATTTAGAGTCCCACAGCCACATCCAGGATGGAATTACAGCCCCTTGTCTACATCCCTCACATCAGGGGCTCGATCCCTTCCACACTGGGAAGTGTTAGTTACACATGGACACAGTGAGCAAAGCAGGAGTCTGGATGTGGGAGAGCAGAGCCAGGAATGGCAGCTCCTCCAAGCACCACACTCCCCTGGGGGCTCTGGAAATGGAATTAGGGAGGAGGAGAATCCATCCCCACAGGCACCTCAGTGGGGTGGCTCCCTGAGTGCAAGGACAAGCCAATCTGGTGTTCCTCCAGTGCTGGGGGAGAGCAAAATATTTCAGAGGGAGCTTTTGGAGGAAGTTTTCATCCCTGTTTTCCTCGGTGACAGGGCTGAGCAGTGACTCTCCTGCCACCCACATCCCTCTTCTTACGGTGGGTGACGGAGGACAGAGCCAACAGGATCCATCCAGCAGCACTTTTTGGCTCCTGATGCCTCCACTTTTTCTTTTTTTAATTTATTTTTTATGATATCCTACCAGGATGGCTGCTCTCCCCCTCCCCAGCCTCCTCCTGTCCCCCCTCCTGATGCCACCTGACCTTTGGGATGCTTCTCCCACCCCATCCAGCCCTTCCTTCCAGCACAAAGGAGCATCCCCTGTCTGAGCCCAGGGATTTATCAGGGAGTTAAGAGCATGTGCAGCCTTTCAGGGCTCAGCTGTCAGCAGCAATTCAGAGGTCTGGTGCTTCTCTTTTCAAAAGCCAGCCAAAAAAAACCCCAAAAAACCCCCACAAAACCACAATAAAAAGCTCCCCTATCTCTGCTTTGATTCCCACAGGAGATTGTTGAGCAGGAAGAGGAGCTCTGGGGGGCTTCCAGACACCCTGGGAGAGGCATTTCCTGCCCAGCCTTGGGTCCAGCCCCACCATCCTCCCACACCAGGGGCTCCTCAGGCTTCCCACATCCCTGGGCACTCCTGGTAAAAATAAGAGAGGGAATTTTCTCCCTACAGGCATTATAATGATAATAATAATAATGGCACCTGCATCTACCTGGTTCCCACCACCCAGGGCTGGGATCTGGCTCTCCAAAGCTCCTCATCCAGGTGGGAAAGCAAAGGAAAACCAGCAGGACACAGGGCAGGACACACTCCCAGCCCTGGAGAGGACAAAAGAGGTGGGAAGTGCATTCCCAGCCCCATCCCTGCCCTCAGCACAACCTGCCAGGGAAAGCACCAGCATTCCAGTGCCTTTCCCTCCACAACACCGATTTATCAACCACCTGCCCTGCTCTCTTCCAGGCACAAATCCTGCAATCACAGGGGAAACAAACCCCTTTGCTTATCATCACCTCTGAACCTGTGCTTTTTAAAACTGACATTATTTAATATTGACACCTTAAAACACAACTTTACACTGAAAGCTTAAGGGTTAAAACCAGAAGGATGCAGCACCAGCCCAGAGCAGCTTTAGGGCACTCCAGGCTCCTCCTGCCTGGAACAGGAGCTGATTCACCCCTGGAATTACAGGAAAGATCCCAGGCTGGGGCACAGCATCCCCAGGATGCTCCAGCTGCCCCAGCCAGGGCCGGGGGATGAGGTGACTGTGCCATCTAGCTGTGGCTGCTCCCTGCTCAGCACTCTCTGACAGCACTCCCGGCATCACAGGGGGGTTTGAACAGCTCTGGCTTCCAGGGAAAAATCAGATCATTTATTTCATCCATGCCAGGCTGGATATTAACTCATGTAATGGAGTAAAGGAGGTTATTTTAGCCAATTAACATATATAATATTAATATATAAAAATACATTAAAATGTAGTCTATAATTAATGTATATATAATAATAAATAATTCCTATAATTAAGATATATAAATATATTGTGTTAAACTAGGATGTTATAAATATTTTATAGAGAGAGAATCATTAAGGTTCAAAGACCTCCAAGATCCCCAAGTCCAACCTTCAACCACCTACCACCAAACTCACTAAATCATATCACAAAGTGCCACTTCTACTCATTTCTTAACACTTCAGTGTTCCAAACAGCTACAGGAACAGTTATTTTCCTTTTCCTCACATCTTTATTCTATCCCAAGCTACTAAAGCTGCCACTTCGCTCCCACAGCACGTGCAGGGTCCAGCAGGGCTCTGCTCCTCCTTCCAGCACAGAAACCCCTCAGAGGGAGGCAGAGGCTGCTCAGGGCTCACCTCACCCGCGCCCAGGGGTGCCTTAATGATGCAGAAACGAGCTCAATATATTTTTAATTTCATATTTTAATTTGTCAAGAGCATCTCAGTGGCTTTTAAATGAGATTTAAAGTGCATTTTATTCCGCCAGGAATAAATTCAGTCACTGGCTAAAATTAGATTAGTGGCTCCAGTGCTTAATTAGCAAAAGGTTTGGAGGCTGCATTTTGGAATGTTCTGGGCCACAGCTCATTAACCCAGCCTTGAGCAACTTCCTCTGCTGATGGGGGATTTACAAATAAAGGGGGATTCAGGAACAGGACACAAATATGGAGACATTTTCCCAGGTTCTAAAGGGAAACTGAGGCAGGGAGACCAGTTAAAGGCTGGAGCCACAGGGAAGCTGAGCTGGGAGCAAGGAACACTCCCAGGGATCCAGGGGCAGCCACAGCCTCTCTGGGCAACCTGTGCCAGGGCCTCCCAGCCAGCAATTCCTTCCCAATATCCCATCTAAATCTCTGCCCTTTTAGTCTCAAATTGTTGTGAAAATAAAACTAAGAAAACAAACAAACAAACAAAAGGAGGAAATATGTTGCAGGGTTTGGGGGAAATTTTTATTTTTTTTTTTTTTTTGCCAATTTAGTGGTTACTTAAACTTCCAAGACCCGTGACCAGACTCTCCAAGGAAATTTGTGGCTTGGATGCTCCTGATTATCCAGTTCTTACTTCTTGGATGAGGTAGGAAGTTGGTTTGCGTCTGTTTTCCTCCTGCTCACGGGTAATTACAGTGGTTTTTCCAAGCCTCAGTTATTTTGAGCGCTGGAATATTCTCAGGAGCTGCAGCACGTTCCTCCCTGGGTCTGCTCTGTCCCTCTGAGCCACATTCCCCACTGTCCTGTGTTTATGGGACTTGGGTTGACCTGAAAGCTTTGCTCTTGTAAGGTGCTCTTTTTTTACTTTCAGCCACGTTTTGGGTTGGTTTTTCACCAATTCTGTGCCTTTACACAACAGGAAAAGGTTGGCATTTGTGACAAGTGTGTTCTTAGCTCAGCTTTCCTGAGGGCACGGGTGGGATATTGAAACAACAGCCACGCAGGAGAAGGGAGAGCAACTCTGAAACTAAAAGAGATTTAGGTCAGGTGCTCAGAAGAACTCGTAGGGCTGGAACCAGATGGGCTTTCAGGTCCTTCCAACCCAACCCATTCTGTGACTCTCCAATATCAGACCCCGCAGGAATCGCTTGCAAAGGGGGAAGGGAGATAAAAACATCAATAGCACACCCTGGTTTACAGTGTCCCCCTCAGCTCATCCATGTGCCAAGAGACCTGCTCTTCCCAGGCTGAGCTCCCCTGACTGCACTGAAGGACATTCCTCCCACAGGAACCCAACACTGCTGAAACAACTCCTGCATTACAGATGGGATCCAACACTGCTGAAACAACTCCTGCATTACAGATGGGATCCAACACTGCTGAAACAACTCCTGCATTACAGATGGGATCCAACACTGCTGAAACTCCTGCATTACAGATGGGATCACTGCAGGCTCAGCCCAGAGCCCCCCACTCTGAGAGCTTTTTTACCTCCCCAGCAGCCCTTAAATCTCCCTTTGAATTCCCAAGGAAGGCCATTCCAGGAGCCATTTGCTGGGTTGTATCATGACAGCAATTTTCTCCCACAGCACTTCCCATAAACCAGCTGAAGCAGCACCGGGTGCAACCAGCTGGGAGAAAAAGGAACCAAAAACCAACTTCACTTCACAAAACACACAGTTTCCCTCTCTTCCCAGCATTCCTGTATGGAAAGGTTGATGGAATAATCTGTCTCAAGCACTACTGTCTTCATTAAGCTGTTCAGATTTCAACCACACCAACAACTGCATTTTTGCTTCATTTTTAAATCATGGGATCACTGAGGTTGGAAAAGCCCTCCAAGACTGAGCCCATCCGATCCCAACCTTGACACCCAGTGCCACATCCAGGCCTTCCTTGGACACCTCCAGGGGTGGGGACTCCAAACCTCCCTGGGAATTCCACACTTCCTTGAGATTGAGCACAGGTTTATGAGGGTCACTCAGAGGGACCTCAGAAATACACAGAAAGCAACAGAAAACCCAAAGCTTTCATCAGCAATCTGTACATCTAATTTTTGAGGTGTTAAAGGATTTCAGAAAAAATACTTCAATTCCATTTTTATTTATATAGATAATATATAAATATATACAATATAGATATATAAAACATATAACAAATATTTAATTTTCACTGAGAAGATGAACTAGTTTTAAAAGCTTCCTTTTTAAAAGATTATTGAACACTGTGAGGGATCAGGCCCAGAGCATGGGAGGGCTGGAGAGAAGGGGAACCAGGGTGTGTGATTTGCTTCTGCTTCCCAATAAAGTGACAAGATGAAGGATGTTTCACAGTGCTTGTATTTTTGGAGAAGCCAAGGATTTAGAAGTAGAGAAATGAATTTTTGAAGGGCACAAATGGCCTGATGGACTCGTGTGCTCTCAGCAGGAGAAACTCGGGGACAGCTTGAGAACCGGGCAGGGCAGCTGTGCCCTCCCTCCTGTTCTAGTTCTGCCCTCCCTCCTCCCTCCCAGCACATCTTGGATGGATCTGCTCCATTAGTTGGAGGGAACTGGTGATGCACTTGTTTTAATGCTCTGTGTGTGTCAGATGACAGAACCTTCAGACATCACAGCGAGTTCCCTGCCCATCCTGAGTTTAATTCCTTCAGCTGAGCCAACACCACTTGGAAAGGACACAAAGGAAAGGGGGAACCCCCACCCTGCCTCAGCTTCCCCACAGGAGCTCCTGGAATTGTTCTTTGCCCAGTGGGTGCTTGGAGAAGCTTCAAGCATGAAATCCCAGAGTGGTTTGTTTGGAAGTGACCCCAAAATCCATCCATCCATCCCACCCCTGCCATGGGCAGGGACACCTTCCACCAGCCCAGGGTGCTCCAGCCTGGCCTGGGACACTTCCAGGGATCCAGGGACAGCCACAGCTTCTCTGCGCAACCTGTGCCAGGGCCTGCCCACCCTCCCAGCCAGCAATTCCTGCCCAATCTCCCATCTGTCCCTGCCCTCTGGCAGTGGGAAGCCATTCCCTGTGTCCTGTCACTCAGACATGGGACTCCTTCTACTGATCATTAACATTAATTATCTTTGCAGCCTCTATCCCCAGTTACAGACCCGGGGAGGGGAAACAAAAGAGGAACTCCAAGCTGCTCTTTCCCATCTAAATAAATTGGAAGATAAGGGAGAATAAAGCTCAGATTTCAAAGGTCAAGCCTGGAGAGGCTGTTGATTTTTGGACAGCCACTACAACCCCCTGCTCAGGAGGGGGGGAAGGAGGAGACCTTGGCACTGTCAGAAGAAGTTGAATAAAGTTCAGCACCTTTTTTAAAGAGCAGGGGGAGGCAGGAGTTTGCTGATCTTTATTCTTCATTATTGGCTTCCTGACAGAAAATGGAAGGGCTCAACTAATGTCAATACTGATTTTCTGGCATTCCATCTCCCTCTGCCTTTTGGCTCTCACCAAATCGCAGCAAACTTTGTCATTTCTCCTCCCCCCTCCCCACAGGGCTCTGAATTTCCCCCAGGGATGGGGGATCCACCCCTGCCTGGGCAGCTGTGCCAGGGCTGGACAACCTTTCCAGGGAGAAACATTCCCCAATATCCAACCTAAACCTCCCT
Source organism: Myiozetetes cayanensis (assembly GCF_022539395.1). NCBI lineage: Eukaryota > Metazoa > Chordata > Aves > Passeriformes > Tyrannidae > Myiozetetes > Myiozetetes cayanensis. Next base: position 62,845,482 of record NW_026087853.1, on the reverse strand, counting down.
GGCACAACTTGAGGCCAGTTCCCCTCATCACATCACATCACTCACCACTTCACCCCTTTTCACAGAGCAGGTCGATAGCTTTGTGTATCCCACATATTTCAGTGAGTTACTCCTCCTGGCAATTAAAATATTAACACAATAATAAAAATATTCCCAAGGTTGCTGTTTCCAAACACTTGGAGCAGCATCTGCATTTATTGGTTAAAAATCACTTTGTGCAGACTTTAAAACAGAGCAAGGGACAAAAACTAAAAGCCAAAACTGGTTCCAATTCTTGCTAAAATAAGATGGGATAAATTTAGGTGTGGGGTGAAGTCCCCCTAGAGAGCAGCAGTCAGTGTGGAGTTCAGAGTGTTTACAGCCCCACAGACACACATCAGGGACCCCAGAGCTGCTCTGGGAAGCAGGTGATGAACTCCTGCAGGAATTCCAGCTGTTCCAACCAAGCCTTTGATAACCAGCTCAGTAAACAACGCTTAAGTGAAGGTGTAAACAACACACGGCTCTGCAAGGGGTGCTAAGTGGTCAATAAAGGCAAGAGAGACGAGAAAAATAAAGAGTGTTCTGGCAGCAGGCCCTGGCAGGCACATCCCACCTTGCTGGATGCCAAACCTGTGGATCTGCATTTAATATCATCACTACCAAAGGCACAAGAACTCCTCCCAACACCCATCAGCGTGGTCCGAGCGGCTCGGGGATGGCGTTTTCTCTTGTCACTCATTAACGAGCTCCCTGGTAGTACAGGGTGGTTAACACTACAACAGGATCGTTGTGCAGGCTCCTTCCCACCAGGCAGGGATGTAATTATTCCTTATCTTCCCAGCCAAGCCCAGTAAACACAATTACAAAAATTTACGTTCTCCGAAGCGTGAAAAAATAAGTCATAAAATTAATATTGTATTTATCCTCTTCCTTTTAGCAGTTATTAAAATGCACCAGTGACTTCTCGACTATTCCTTTTGAAGGCAGCTCTTGCCTGGAATTAATTGTGACTTGGGTTTCTTGCTTGTTTACAGAGTTTTCCCCACCCCTCAGAATTCCAGAGGCTTCCATGTGAAACCAAGGGCTTCCTCCTTCCCTGGTAACAACCTGGAATCAGCTGTCCCAGGATTACCAGAGGGATGGAGCAGCTCTGCTGGCAGGAAAGGCTGGGAATGTTGGGAATGTTCAGCCTGGAGAAGAGAAGCCTCGGGGCGATCTGATTGTGCCTTCCAGGACCCAAAGGAGCTCCAGGGAAGATGGAGAGAGACCATTGACAGGGACAGGACACAGGGAATGGCTTCCACTGCCAGAGGGCAGGGAGAGATGGGAGATTGGGAAGGAATTGCTGGCTGGGAGGGTGGGCAGGCCCTGGCACAGGTTGGCCAGAGAAGCTGTGGCTGCCCCTGGATCCCTGCAGGGTTTGTGCTGCCTCAGAGGCTTTTCTGCAACTAAATTTACCTTCCTTTAACCAGCCCCAGCCCCAGCCCTGTGCAAATACTCCCAAACCAGTCTATGGAGCTCATTATTGCCATCCAAGTCGCTCCAGAGATCAGGAGAGAGCATGACCAGACTCTCCAGAAATACATTAAGTTCCTGGATATTTATCCCCACCCCCATCCCAACAACCCCAGCAATCCCTCTCTCAGTTTATACCTGACTTATAAACCTGCCAGGGGTTTTGTTGGATTAATCCTGCCTGGTTTGCCCCGAGCATCGAGATGGGGAGCCTAAAAGCGATCTCAGGCAATAAAAGCCCAAGCACCTCAGGTAAATATTGCTTTTACAAAAGCCATTTATGGGGTCGACAATGCCCAGCACCACCTGAAATAAAACAAAGCACCTCATTGTGTGGAATGGTCTGGAAGGGGGGGAGAGAATAAGTCAGCACATGAGGGCTCTGAACCCCAGAGCAGGTCCCTCCATTCACCCATGTTCAGCCTGAGCACATCAATCCCTCTGCAGTTTCCTCCAGACCCAGGAGGGTTGCACAGCAGCACAACTCCTGTTCAACACCCCTTTCCTGCATAAACGGCTTTGTGTGCTACAATAGTTTATTTTGCCTTAAGTAGTTCTTAAATAGAGATTTTAAAACTAAGGAAACCTTCGAGAAAACATGGCAGGAGTCCTCAGAGAGGCTGTTCTCATCCTGGATGCTCGTGAAATGGTTATTTTAGCATGGCTAGATAAGCAATTAACTCCCCAATTAATACTAATATTTGGTATGCAACTGGGTTCTTATTTGAATAAGCAATTATGTGAAGTTCCTTTGATTCCAAATTAGTATAAAAAACATCCTGGCATGGGTGGAAATTGTTCCAGAAGGGCTTGTTTAGATCCAAACTCCCTGTATGTGCAGAACAGGAGCACACCCCTGGTGCAGAATTTATGAGAGCAACTCAAAAACCAGAATAAAATCCCTGCACAGGTTTCCAGGGAAGATGTTTCCCAATTCCTGAAGGCTCTGGGAAACACCCACCTGGCTGAATAAGAGCAGGGGACAGGACTCCAGTGCCTTGGGAGACACTTGTGCTGAGGGTGCTGCTTCCAACCAGCCCAGAGCCACAACCCAGCATGTCCATCTGTGATCCTTCCAGGATAACTGGGACAAGAGAACCCCCAGGTGGAGCTGAAGGCAACAGGTACATGTTGACAGCACAGAAAATGGGATTCCAGGCTGTTGTGGGGAATCAGGTGGGAACATGTGACTGTATCAGCCCCTCCAGGTGCCCCAGAGCCATTCCCAGCAGGAGCAGGCACTCCCAGAGCTCCCTCTGCACGTCCATCTCCAGCTCCATTGATTTTCCTGAGCTGTTGGGGCTGACTGGAATCACAGCTCTGTAAACAGGGCAGTCAGAGCCTCCTCCTGCACTGACTCCTCTTCGTTCCACTGCCCTCCACCTGTCCCTCATCCTGCCAGAGGCTCCAGCAGCACCTCGGGCACTGCCAGCAAATTCCAGGCTCCCCAGCCCCAGCCAGGCCATGGAGGGAGGGTTGGTTATCCTGGGATCAAACTGCTTTGGGCTGGGAGGGACCACCCAGTGCCACCCCTGCCATGGGCAGGGACACCTCCCACCAGCCCAGGGTGCTCCAACCTGGCCTTGGACACTCCCAGGGATCCAGGGGCAGCCACAGCTTCTCTGGGCAACCTGTGCCAGGGCCTGCCCACCCTCCCAGCTTTTGCTCCCTCAGCTCCCTCTCCTCTCCCTCCTGTCACTGAAGTGAACTTGAGACACATCCAAAAGCCCAGGATGAAACCCCTGGACAATGCCAGAATTGTGAGTGAGGAAAAAACCCAGAAGTAACCAGAACAACTCGTTTCTAGCTGTGTTTTTTACAAGAAATATGACTGAGGAAAAGAACACAGCTTTATTTTGGCAGCTTTCTCCACAGACCAGAAGATGCTTCTTAATTTCCTTCAAATAATTCTTATTATTTGCACCCCAAGGCACCAGTGATACACAAAGACCTGGACCACAATCATACTCTCCCAACTGGCCATTTCCTTTTCAATTAACGCTTTTGATTCCACCCAAACAGAACTTGACCAGAATTAGGTTCTCTCAATTTTGGTCTTGGCTCATATATTGAATTTCTTTTAGAAGCACATCCCATTTGACTGGAATTGGGTCTGGAAATGCCTCCTCCCTGTCAGGGGAGCTGCACAACATCCCAATGAGCTCGTTTGGAGAGGCAGGAGGCTGACTCTGGGTCAAGAAAATCACTCTAAAACATCACTGGCTCACTGTAACTGCTCAGCAAAATAAATCATAGTTCATTACTGGTGCTTCCTGAATCCTAAATAGAAATTACAAGCTGCAAAGACTGAGAAACCCTTATTGTTCTCAATCTTTAAACCCCAGGAAAAGGTCACAGAGGTAATTGCTGCAAGAAAAGATCACAGGTCAGGAGAAACATTTTTTTTTAAGCTCAAAATGATCAGGAAAAGAGTCTGCACTGGGGGGAATTCAATCCCACCTCCAGTTCACACCCAGTACTGTGCATGTGGCAGTTCTGGTTGTGCAAACCCCCCCTCGTGGGTCCCACCCAGCCACGGGGGAGCAGAGGGTGCTGTGGGGGCATCAAGGGGTCTGTGCTGGGAAAACAGCGTGGTCAGGGATGTGCAGGCTCTGCTCAGCATTTCAGGGTGTTCTGGTGCAGGGCAGGGACAGCCACGGACACAGGGACAGGAAACACGAGTGCAGTGGGAGGATTCCAAACTTCACAACTCCTGATGTTGTCAGAGAAGCTCATTTGTTGAGCACTTGGGGCTGAATTGGGCTGGACTGAGATGACCCTTAAGGTCCCTTCCAACCCAAAGCATCCTGTGATCCTACACAGGAATTACTTAAGGGAGCCCTGGCTACACCAGCAAGCCTGAGCCAAAGGTAACAAATGAAAACTCGTGAGAAAAGTGACTGCTCAGGCAGTGACAGCCCCTGCCAGGCTCCCAAATCCAGCCCCCAATCCCACACCTGCAAGAGCAGGATTTAACATCCAAGTTCCTCCTTTTGGAGGCTCCAGACCTGCTCCTTTGTGCTGCTGACACCCCAGAGAGGGGCTGGGGGTCTGCTGCAGCAAAGTGTTCCCAACAAGATAAACCCAACAACTACTGCCTTGTTTCAGTGAGAACACCCCTCAGAACACTCCTCACTCGCTGCAGCCTCGTTAGCAGCAAACACAGACTCTCAAATTGGAGATACAAGAACCAGAATTCCCACTCACTCCAAACCCCAGTGCCCAAGCACTTGGGCAGCATGGTCCTCAGCACAGCCCCACCAAGAGCCAACCCCAACTCCAGCCACTCACACCACAGGGAATTCCTGGGAAACACTCAGGGTCACTTTGGGCATCCCAGGAAGAGGCATCTTCCCCCCACCCCTCTCCAGCAGTGCCTTTTCCTCCTGAATTATTAAAAGCAAACCCATTTTCACTCCACTGAAGTTGTTGTTGGAGGGAGACTCATCTCGAGGACCCAGCACAGCCCCAGGCTCAGCTCAATAAGGGTTTGAGATCCTCCATAGAACAAAGAAAGCACTAAGGACAACATTCCAAGGTGCCTGGCTTCAACTCCAGGGAAAAAGAGCTGTAACACCCAAGTTGCACCAATCTGCCACTGAAAACATCAGCACAACAACCAGAACAGCAAGAGGGGAGTGCTGGAGTAGCTCAGTCTCCCCCTCACTAAATCCAAGCATTCCTTTTTCCCTGGCACATAACAAGGAAAGCTGAAGTGCCAGGGAAACAGCAGGAGAAAATTCAGAAATGGTAAATAAATTCAACAAATAAATGTACAAATAGAGGACAGCACTCACCAGTCCCAGTAGAGAGGAACAAACCCCCAGCACAGCAGCTCTCCCGCTCCTCTGTGGCACAGCACCAGCCCTGCCCCACCCCACCCTATTATATGGGCTCCTTAATTACAGCTGCAAACACCTGAGTTTAATTACAGCAGAGCTCATTTATCAAGCCCTGCTGCAGCTGAGCACCCAGAGACACCCAGCAGGACACCCAGTGGGTGCTCAGCAGCCCCTGGGCACCCAGGACCCCTGGGATGTTCAGCACATCCAGTTTGCTCACAGAGCTCCAAACGCTTTCCTGGTCTGGGACACTTAAATGGGGGGTTTGTTCTGTTGGGACTCTTGGAACACACTTCCCTTCGTGGGGTGAAAATCCTTGTCAGAGCCCAGAATTCCCAGCAAGAGGGAGGGCCTGGTGAAAGAAAAACTAAGAGAAAATCATCAGTAAAAAGGGGCCACAGCAATTCAACAGGTGGGGAAACATAGGTACAAGGAAAATATTCCACCCTCAGGGCCTCCTGTTGGTCAGGAGGGGCTGGAACAGAATTCCAGAGTGTCCTACTGAGAAGCCACTGATCTGTGCCAGGAGGAAAGGCTGGGAAAGCTAGGGGGGGGGGCGGCACTGGAGAAGAGAAGGCTCCAGGGAGACCTGAGAGCCCCTTGCAGGGCCTAAAGGGGCTCCAGGAGAGCTGGAGAGGGACAAGGATGGAGGGACAGGACACAGGGAATGGCTTCCCACTGCCAGAGGGCAGGGAGAGATGGGATATTGGGAAGGAGGGTGGGCAGGCCCTGGCACAGGTTGCCCAGGGAAGCTGTGGCTGCCCCATCCCTGAATTCTCAAGGCCAGGCTGGATGGGGTTTCAGCAATGACAATGGGTCCTTTTCCCAAAGGTGCATTATTTTTATGGTCCCTGCAGACAGTGACTCTCAGGATGCAATAACCCCTGGAAGCAGAGCAGAGGAGCATCCCAAGGGCTGCACCCGATCCCTTCTGTCCCTCCAAGCTCTTCCCAGCATCTCATTCCTGCCCCTAGACAAGAACCTTGGGCTGTTCCAAACCCTGTGCATCCCAGTCTGTGTGTGGGGAGGCAGCCAAAGTGCCGGTGCAGAGTCAAACATGCAGCTCCTACGGAGGATGATTAGCTAATTGCAGTTAATTATTTGCAAACAAAGCACCCAGACCCGACAAAGCCTCATAAAGAGCTGGGTTTTGTCACTTCATGTCTAGCAGGGTAATAAGGCCCCAGCTATTCCCCTACAAGTGATTCTTTGTTTGCTTTACAGGCTGATACCTGCTGATAAAACGCTTTACTTTCAAGTGATAAATTATCTTAATTAACTGTAATTGTTTGCAGAGGAATTTATGCAAATGGAGCCATTTGAGGAGCAGAGGCAGAGGTGGGACTGTGGCTTGGGAGATGGCAAAGAACACTCAACCTTGTTCCTGTCAGTGGGGCTTCCATTCTTTACAGCAAGAACAGGAGTTCCTGGGGTGAGGTGGGACAGCAGCTGGAATGGCAGGGGAGATACAGCCATGGGTTGTTTTCCCAGCCTTTCCCTGAGGAATCAGAGACTGCTTTGGGCTGGAAGAGACCTCAAAGCTCATCTCATCCCACCCTGCCATGGGCAGGGACACCTTTCCACCACCCCAGGCTCCAAGTCCCATCCAGCCTGGCCTGGGACACTGCAGGGATGCAGATTCCCAGAGAAGGATTTCCCTTCTTCTCCTTGATTCCTCCCTGTGCCTCCAGCCCCACTGCAGCAGTCCATCCAGAGCATTTCCCAGCTGTGCCATGGGAGAGGTTTCCCAAGCACCAGGACAGTCAGGAAGCCAAAATCCAGTGGGGCTGGTGTGGGTCCTGCTGCTGCTGTGACATCCCGTGTCCCTCGGTGTTCCTGGTGGAACTGGCCTGTCCCCATGGAGCAGCTGCAGGAAAACAAAAGAAAGATGAGCTGATCAGAAATAAATCCTGGCCCCCAGAACGACCTGCCATGAATTTAAACCACCCCTTCCACTCCCTCAGCTCCTCCTGGATGTCTCATTCCTGCTTTTAGTGCTTGGGAGGGGAAAAATGAGGTTACTGTGAGCAACCTCGGCCTAGTGGAAGTGTCCCTGCCCGTGGCAGGGGGTGAACAAGATGAGTATTGATTCCCATCACATCATGGAAGGACTGGGGTTGGAAGGGACCTTCAAAACCATCTATTCCAACCCCCTGCCAAAATGCCACCACCCAAATCCCTGAGGGGAGCTCTGACCCCTTCCCACCCCTCAAATGCCAGGGTACCCCAGCACTGCCACGGTCTGCACAGGGTAATTAGTGCAGGAATGTTGAGATCTGGGGGGTGATTAATTCTTTCCACAGCAGACAAAACACCCAGAAAACTTCAGCCCACAGAGCTGCATGTCCAGCCTTTAGCTGGCCAGGAATTGGTGAAAACTAATAATAATAATAAACAGAAGGGATAACCCAGGCACCCCTGAGGGGACCTGGGGGTGACCCAGGCACCCGAGGAAGGGCTGCTCTAATCAGGCACTGCCCTGGGCACGGAGGGGCAGAGCATTGCCAATGGCAACCAGAATCCACGCTCCACCAGGAGCCCTGGGAAGCAGGATCTCAAAATCAGAGTCATGTAGGCTGGAAAAGGCCTCCAAGATCACAGAGTGCAGTGTCAGCTGGCACTGCCCAGCCCAGCCCTGTTTGAGCCTCCAGCTCACTGCACTTCCCAGGCAGGAGCAGTTCATCACCAGCTACTGATGCAGCTCCCCTTCAGTCTTGGGGCAGTTTATGGTTTCTCATCCAGCTGGTTTGACTTGTAACTGGGAGATGCCAACACTACTCCCTTTTCCCATTTAATTTTCCAGCAGACAACATTAAGGCCCCAGATTTAATTCCTGAAGCCAGCTTGCAGTTCAATCTACAGGGAGCACAGTTGTTTGTTTGCTGCTTGCCCAGGTCACCACCTCCTCTGCTGCTGTTTCAAGGTTGACAGTGATTTAAACTCGGTGTATTTTCACAAGCTGGGCCTAATCCGGGGGATAAATCATCCCGAGGGACATTTGTTCCTGCCTGTCAATTCTCAGGAAGGTGCTATTAGGGCTGGGCTCGGAACAAAGTGCAATTCCCAAATTTGCTGCCGCTGCCTTGTGGAGACTCCACGTTTTAATGAGCTGTGAGAGGCAGGAGGGACGGGGCTGATGCAGCTGAGCAAAGCACAGCTGCCTTCCCTCACTTAGGACCCTGTCAGTGGGTTCTCCTCATGGATAAAAGGAACTGTTCCCTGTAACTGGATCCCCTGTGCCCAGTGCCCACCTTGTCCCCAGCCCAGAGCACTGAGTGCCACAGCCAGGCCTGCCTTGGACACCTCCAGGGCTGGGCACTCCAGAGTCGAGGTCTCCTCTAGAAAAGGCTTGCTAAGGTTTCCCATCACACCCTGGTGTGGATCCCTGCCCCATTCCCTGTGTTTTTCCATGGCCCAGGTCCCTTGGAGCCACAGGGCTTGCCTTGCAGGTGCTGTGGGGTCCTGTCCCAGCTCCCTCCCTGGCTCTGCTTTAGGCTCAGCCCCAGCTCCAAGTTTCTCATCTCTCCTGCCCCAGTGGAGCTGTGCCACAGACACATCCTCCAGGCAGTAATGACACCACTAATAGCATTAAAGACAGGGAAAGCCACTCATGTCAGTGATTTGTCAGGCTGGGGTGAATCTCCCAGCTGTGCTGCAGCCCCAGCACAGACAGGCCAAGCCTTTGTGAGACACCCTTGACATGCCTGAATCGATGACATTAAATGCCAATGGAAGGATTTCTTATGTTATTTTAATAGCACAGAGCAAGAGTTCCTTGTCCAAATCCCATTAATAACCACTTTGAAAGTGGAGCCTGCAAAGCCCATTAAATCCAGACAGATATATTTTAGGCAAAAGCTAAAACTGTTTGAACTTTGCAGTGTCTGAGAGGGCACTTTAATTGAGCAGCAAACAGAGCATTTCTAATCCAGCCTGGATGAGAAAAGAGGGAGCAGAAAGGACACACTTTGAAAGGAGAAGGAAAATAAATAGCAGAGAGGAGCAGTGTCCTGGACCCAGGAGAGCAGGATGGGAATGCAGGGATGGAGACACCAGGACCAGAACAGTGTCAGGTCAGACCCTTCTGGGATCAGACTTGACCTTCCCTGGGAGGGTGGGCAGGCCCTGGCACAGGGTGCCCAGAGAAGCTGTGGCTGCCCCTGGATCCCTGGAAGTGTCCAAGGTCAGGTTGGAGCACCCTGGGCTGGTGGAAGGTGTCCCTGCCCATGGCAGGGGTGGCACCGGATGGGCTTTATGGTCCCTCTCACCCAATTTGTTCCATGATTTTCCTGTGAAATCAAGGAATTAGCTGTGGGAATCTAACCTGAAGTGTGAGCATCAGTTTCAGTCCAGAGCCTCCTTTTGCTCTCCTATCACTGACCAAAGCTGTCCCTGAGGGTGGGACTCAGGGAAGGTCTGAGCCCCCTCCAGCATTCCTGGCTGCTCCACAGGGCTCCACAGAGGTGGCTGAACATTCCCTGACTGAACTCCATCACTTCAGCCACACTCAGAGGACAAAAAGGATCCAAATGGCTGGGAGGGAACAGGATTTCAATGAAAATCCAGCTGCAGAGACCCAGGGCTGGAGAGATCAAAGTTCCTGCTCAAGCCCGTGCTCTCCACGAGGAATTCACTCCAGTTCCTCAGAGCAGATATGGATATTTTCCATTTCAAACCAAACTGCCTCAAAGCTTGGATGGGAACCTTCAGGTTCTGAGCAAGAAGTGGGGTGGGAAAGTAAAAGAACACCTAAACAAAGGAAGTCTTTGTGGAAAACTGGTGATACCCTTTCCAGCACCCCAGAAATGTGTATTGGGAAGTATTAAAAAGGGCCCCTGTGAATTCAGACCTGCTCTCTGCACACACCACAAGGAGCTCCCAGACTCAGAGCCTTCCTTCAGTGGTTGGACAGTCCCTGGGGCTGGAGCTGCACCACCATCCTGGAGGGCCCTGCCAATCTCTGGCTCCACAGAACTTACTGTCCTTGGCAGAGGGACCTTCTCCGGTGCCCAGAGTGGGGGAAAGGGCATCTGTCCACTGTCCCATCCTCATGTTGTTTTTCCAGGTTCCAGCTGAGCCAGGGAAGGTCTCCAGCAGTGGGGCTGTCCCCTCATCCAGGTGTGTTTGTGAGATCAGGGAACACCACCAGCAAACTTCAATGTGAGCCTGACATGGAAAGAGCAAACAGGGAGAGTGTGAGAAAGGCTGGAAAAGCTCTGAGACCATCCAGTCCAACCAGCCCCAGCACTGACCCCTGTCCCCAGGTGCCACATCCACAGGGCTGTGAAATCCTCCAGGGATGGGGATCCACCCCTGCCCTGGGCAGCTGTGCCAGTGAAATCTTCCCCTGGCATAGCTGAGGCCGTTCCCTCTCCTCCTGTCCCTGTTCCCTGGGAGCAGAGCCCGAGCCCTCCCCCCCAGCTCCCCCCTCCTGTCAACCAACAAAAATTGAATTACACAAATGCAGGTGACAAGTTTTGCCTCTGACTCTGCTCTGCTGCAGGGGCTTGGCTGGAAGCCAAAGTGGGGAATATCCCTCTCAGTCTGTGCCTCTTCTCCCAGTCAGGGTGGGAATGAGGATTCCTGGAGAGGTGGATGCTGTGGTGCCAACACAAGTGATGTCGTGCTCTGGTGACCCCACACAAGATGTAGCAGGTGGAACCATCCAGGAGGGATCCATTTCTGGACAGGCCCCAGAAATCCGGTGTGATTTTGGCTCTGGAAGAGAAACCCCAGCCCAGAGCAGTTCCCACATTCCCGACACAGCAGCAGGGAAGGGAAGGGCCGTGCCAGGGAGAGGCCAGGGAGGCTGAGCTGGATCCTTCCCCATCCCCATCCCTCACAGGGCACGTTGCAAAGGCTTGGGAGCCAAATGGCAGATTCCCTGCGGCTCATCAACATTCCCTGGAACTCTCCCCTCGTTAATTTGTTGGCAAAATGCTGCGAGCTTGACAAGCAGCACAGGGCAGGAGTCAAACACTGCAGCCCCTGTGATTTCTGGGGAGATATTAAATTTGCAAGAGAACAGCCTTTCCCACAACCTCTGAGATTAAAAAGATGGGGAGTATTTTGCTATAATTGGTCTTATTCCTATTTGTGCTGCATTTATGAATAATATTAACTCACACAATTGGAGACATATGGTAGGAAGAAAATTAAAAAGTTACAGAAGGAAAATTAGCTGTGGGTATGTTTTGCATGTCTGGGAGATTTTCTTGGGAGGTTTCAAGCCATAAATCTCTTATTTTAGCTGCACATAAAAGCCAATACAGGTTTTAAAGACAGGAATTTGTTTCTCATTCTGTTGGCACAAGAATGGCCACTAATGGCACTGTCAAGTATTGGACAAGGCTCTCAGGGACAGGGTGGGGTTGTTGGGGTGTCTGTGCAGGGACAGGGCTCCGACTGGGTGATCCCTGGGGGTCCCTTCCAGCTCAGGAGGTTCCATGACTCTGTTCTAGGTTCAGTGGAGAGCGTGATGTGCTTGTCAGGATGGACCAGTCTGGGCCCTCGTGGAGTCCCTGGGGCTGGCAGGGACCTCTGGAGGGGGCCTGGTGTCCCCTCCCAGCTCCAGCAGGGTCACCCCAAACAGGCTCCCCAGGACCAGGGATGGTGGGGTTGGAGGATCTCCAGGGATGGAGACTCCACGACTCCTCTGGGCAGCCTGTGCCGCTGTGTTCCTGTCTTCAGGGGGAATGGCACGGCTTTTACGTGTGCCCATCACCTCCTGTGGGCACCACCCTCATCCCTCCCTCCCACCAGGCATTTATCCCCAGGGATAACACCCTGGGTCTCCTCCAGGCTCAGGAAGATGCTCCAGCCCCTTTACAGCCCTTCCCATGGAATCACACAATGACACAATGGTTTGGGTTGGAAGGGACATTCTAAAGGGCAGGAGGCCCTTCCTACAGAAAAGGTATCCAAAATAGGGTACTTGAGGGCAAACAGGGCAGGAGTTTCATTTAAGTGATCCATTTACCTGGATTCTGTTAAACTCCAAGAGCCAGGAGTGCCCCCACCAGAGATGAACATCAACACAACCCCTGGCTGGCTTTGGCCTCTTCCACCCTCCACCCAAGGGAAATTTCCTCTGGCTGTGTCATCTGCCCTGGAACAGGAATTGTTCTCCAAAGGGCACTTTGGAAAACAGGCCCAGCCCGTTTAGGGACCTCAGATCTCTTTGTGCTCCTCTCAGCTGAATGAAATGAGGTCTCAGGGTCCTCAAACAGTCCAATTAATGCCATTACAACAGAGTGCTCTGCAATAACGGCCTGGCACCAGCATGGAATTGCTTTTCTGGAACTAATGGGAATTCTTGCATTTCTAAGGGGGCACATTTAGTGCAGACATATGTTTTAGAGGCTCTCTCCCATTTGTAAATATTGCAAAGTGTTTATTCCAGGGGTGGGATGCAGCTTTCCCCACAGCCCAGCTGGTTTTCCTGGTGCTTGTCCAGCATTGCTTCTCGGGGATCCATTTGTGACTTTTCCAAGCTTTCCCTCCTCCTGCTGCCCAGAAACTCGAGGAGCTTTAATAATAGATAATAACTCCTGTAGCATTACCACCATTAAATGCTCCAGCAAAAGCTCACCGAGTTCAAATGACCAGAGATGTAAATCCAGACGGGACATCTCCAGTTTTCTCAGCTCAACAGACTGACTTTTCCAAGTATCCATTTTGTCTCACTTGTGCCCTGGGGGTTGTCTCAGAAGCTCTTCTGTTTCTCCTCTAATTGCCCTTCCATAAAACACGCCACGCTCCTCAATTCCATCTCCTGATCCCTCACCTTACATGGCACCTCAGCAGGAGTTGTTTGGCAGCTGCTCCGAAGTCTCGGGTGAGGCTCAGTCCTGGGGACATCTCCCCTGCCCCTGTGCTGCCCCAGAGCTGCTCTCATTCCCACCCAAAGCACAGGCTGTGTCCCCATGGGATGGGGCAGCAGCTGTGGGAAGAACCATCATCACTTGTGTCCCTCCTGCTGGAATTCACAGCAACAAAGGCACAGGACAAGGAGTCCTCAGCCAGGTCACTGCTGCTCCTGCTGGTGCTGCTGGATCATGGAATGGTTTGGGTGGGAAGGGACCTTACAGCCCATCCAGTGCCACCCCTGCCATGGGCAGGGACACCTCCCACCAGCCCAGGGTGCTCCAGCCTGGCCTTGGACACTTCCAGGGATCCAGGGGCAGCCACAGCTTCTCTGGGCAACCTGTGCCAGGGCCTGCCCACCCTCCCAGCCAGCAATTCCTGCCCATCTCAGGTGCCCAGCCAGGCTGTAATCAGTGCTCAGTGTCCCCTCCCCTTCCCTGGCACACAGGGACACTGCCTGGGCCAACCTTCATTTGAAGAGCAGATGAAATGTCCTGTTGGCACTTGGACACACCCCATGGGGGGGAGTTCTGCAACTCTTCATTGTGCTGCACAGAATATTAGAGATTTATTAAGCATTTGATGTTGCTGCCCAGCCCTGGGTGATTGTTCTAATCGCTCAGAGCGTTTCCCACACTTTTCCCCCTTGAACCTGCCTCAGGAGGGGGGAGGACACATCCTCATCAGGAGCCCATGGAGCTGCTGCAGTGGGGCCAGAGGAGCCCCTGGGGGTGCTCAGAGCATGAACAGGCTCTTCCTGAGCAGTTCAGCTGAGCCCCTTCAGCTCCTGATCCTGCTGGTTTAGCCCTGGCTGGGAGAGCTGCTGCTTTCCCCTAAATACACTTGGAAACCAAAGCCAAAAATCCTGAGCAGGTTGAGGCCCCCAGAGCCTTTTGAGGGCTCAGCTGTCCAGTGGCTTTACCTGCAGCTGAGCTGCTTTGTTCTATTTCCAACCCAGGCAGAAGGATTAGACTTAGAAATGGGGGGCAGGGGGTGTATTTGGAGTCTCTGAATCATTATCTGTGTCTCTCCAGTGAGAGATTTGGTGTCTTTTTGCCACCTTTCCTCTAAAGGAAGGGCAATCAGCAAACCCTTTTTACCCATTTCAGTGAAATCACCACCTGGAGACCCCAGCAAGGCCATTTCCTGCGTTTGTGCTGGAACAGCAGGGCCTGGGGGAAGCTGCTGGTGCCAATATCTCAAATATCCATAGTTAAATACGAGCCCAAGGGGTAAATGCTCATCCTGTGAGCCTAATGATGCTCCTGGAGAGGGGAGGACTTCCTTACAGAGCTGCTCCATGGAGCTGTGGGAGCAGGATAATGGCATTTCACAGGCCACAATTAGGGAGGGATGTGGAAAAAGGTGTCAAGGAAAGCAATGAACGGGGCCATTTATTTCTCCTTGTTCTCTCCACGTCTCCCATGCTCCCCTTAGGCTCAGGTTTCTTCACAAGCAATTCGTTCTTGTGACTTGTCATTTTAACAACTGCTCACGCTTTTAAAGGACATTTCCAGGGGAAAGAAACCCATGGAAACAAATGCTGCTGAGCTGCAGTGGAAAATGGGAAATATTTTCCTTTTCTCTCCCTTTAGCAGTGACAGAACCATCTCCTGCCAGCCAAATGATCTCCCTGTTATTAAATAACTCATTAAGGGCTCAGACAATCCATGGCCTGCAGGGTTGCTTTGCAGGAGCTGAATTCCATCCCTGCTCATTCCTGTCACTGGGATGGAGAATTTGACAGGAGTAATTTGAGGGTAAAGGAGGAGAATTCTGTTGTCTGTCATAAACTGTGCATTGAAGTTTCACCAGCCACCACTGGCTCCTTGTATTTCTGGGAGAAACAGGTCCATATGTATTTTAACCCCCACAGGGGCCCTGTCCTGTAGCACACGATGGGAGATGAACTTTGCTGACCTCCCTCAGTGCTCTGGCAAATTAAATGTCCTTAAACCTCCTGCTATCGACCATGAAGGCCACAAAGCTTTTATTATACTCTTAAAATAAAAGACAAGCACTGTGGTGCCTTGTTTTTTCATATTCTGTGCATCACCTGTGACTGAAAATTGACTTATGGATCCCAGTTATTCCAAGGAAACCCCTTCCAGGCCGTTTCTTACACGTGAACTTTTCCCACCTCCTGCAGGTCAAGTGGAGCGAGGCCTCCTCTGAAACAGCATCACGTCCCACTGGTCTGGTTGGTGCCAGTCAGAAACTTCAGGTCTTTTCCCAAGTCTTCAGGGACCCAAGGCTGTGGAATTCAATGCAAATGGAAAAGCTCATTTCCCTGGAAAATCATGGACCTCATGGAGCCCCACATCCCTGCTGCCCCCACAGATAAAACCCCAATGGTTTGGGTTGGAAGGGACCTTAAATCCCACCTCATTGCACCCCCTGCCATGGGCAGGGACATCTCCCACTATCCCAGGTTGCTCCAAGCCCCGTCCAACCTGTCCTGGAAATCCTTTAGATCCCAGGGCTGGACGTTCATGAACAAGCAGGAGCCTGGAGGAGAGTTTTGGGGGAAATGTGTGTGTGGAAGGGAAGGAATAAAGAATGGGGACCACCAGGAAAGCTGCATAGAAGCACCAGGATAAAGGGAATTCAGAAAACCAGGGAATCCCAAAGAAAGGAGACACTGAAGAATGATCCCACAAAGTGCATCAGAGACCTGGGAAGAAGAAACAGGGAAGATCAAACAGGGACTGTCAGAGCTGGTGCAGGAGTCAGGGAGAAGGGAAGATGGGATGGACTGCCCTGGAATTCCAGGAGTACACAGAGCTGGGAGCACAGCAGCTCCCTGAGGGGGCACTGCAGGGTCCTGAGGGAGTCACATGGAACATGAGAACACAAATGTCATTTCTGTCCTTACCTTGGAGACCTCTCAGACTCTCAGAGCTTCTGTAGTTACATCCCAAACAACTTAGAGTGGTTTGGGAATCTGGGAAGTGGTGGCAGCTGACAATAAACCACTCTGAGAAGGAAAGACATGGAAACCAATGAAGTAAAAGTAGCCAAAGGCCATGTACACGATCCAAACAGCTGGATCATGGCATTGTTCCATCACAGCCCCTCCAAACCATATTCCTGAGCAGGAGGGACCACAGGACACCCAGGAGATCTCCTGCTGGGAGCCCTTGTATGTCACCACTGTCTCCATATCGTGGTCTGGACATAATTCTTCAAACACAGGCCAAAGCCAATAATTAGCTCAGTGTGTAATTATCTCTTTCAGCACCTCTGCAGTTCAGACTCTGGGAGGAATTTATTTCCTGAAGGGCTTCGGAGGGTTTTGCAAGTACAGAATGAAATTTGTTAACTGTTAATAACTCCCAAATTAGCTCATTTATTAAGGGTTGGAAATAACTCAGCCCTGTCAGCCGCAATCAACAAGTTATCTGGGAATGTAAAGAGGCAAAGAAACAAAAGAACATTTAACCCTTTCCCCAGTCCAAGGCAGGGGGAGGACCAGAGATATCAGAGGATGTCTCAGTTCCTGGCTGGGAGGGTGGGCAGGCCCTGGCACAGGTTGGCCAGAGAAGCTGTGGCTGCCCCTGGATCCCTGGAAGTGTCCAAGGCCAGGTTGGAGCACCCTGGGCTGGTGGAAGGTGTCCCTGCCCATGGCAGGGGTGGCACTGGGTGGGCTTTGAGGTCCCTTCCCACCCAAGGTGTTCTGTCATTCCGTGACTCTGCTGGACCCTCTGAGCTTGGTCACCAGTTGGTTTTATTTGGGGCTTTTCCTCTTTGGGCACTGCACGAGGAGTTGCTGTAGAGTTCAACTCCTTTCCCAAGGCAGCCCCCAGGTCTGACTGACACGAACTCCCCGGTGCAGGATGCTGTGGGGTGACAGCAGGAGCCAAACAGGAACAAACACACAACTACTGAGCAAATCACTCCCATTTGGGAGCCCTCAGAACAAACCTGCAGGTCTTGTGGACCCACAAGGGGGGTCCTGGCTGTGCCCTGGCTCTCTGCCCCTCTCTCACTCCTTTGTCCTGCTGTCCCATGGCCCCTGTGCCCTGCCTGGCAATAAATATTGTACCTTGGAAGCCCTTCCACAGTGCCCGTGTCCCGTGGGAGCACCAGGCAGACCCAGGGCAGCAGTTTAACAGGGGAGCATCGTGGATGTGACAGGAATGTCACATTCACTTGGTGAAATAAGGGCAGCAAATTGACTGCAGGGCTGTGGGGAAACCTCTGAGTGCTGCAAGCCTAATGGGTTATCCCAGATATACCCAGAGCAGCTCCAAGGGGCTGCAGCAGCAGTGACAGGAGCCAGAGTGTCCCTAATGAGCAGCACAGTCACTGGGACTCACTGAGTGCACCCTCTGACCCACCACGAGGGCAGGGAACAGCTCTGGGAACTCAAACTCCCACTGAACTCAAGCTGGGGAAGGGGCTGGAGCAGCAGGAGCAGCTGAGGGAGCTGGGGGGCTCAGCCTGGAGAAAAGGAGGCTCAGGGGGGCTCGGGCTCTGCTCCCAGGGAACAGGGACAGGAGGAGAGGGAACGGCCTCCAGCTGTCCCAGGGCAGGGGCAGGTTGGATATTAGGGGGAAAAATTAATGGAAAAGGTTGTAAAGCAAAGTGCTGAGTGCAGTGGTGGTGTCCCCATCCCTGGGAGTGCCCAAAAACCGTGTGGGGGTGGCTCTTGGGGACGGGATTTGGTGGTGAACATCATGGTGCTGGTTGAGAGTTGGACTTCAAGGTCTTTTCCAACCTCAGCAATTCCACGATTCTGCTTCACAAACACGTGAAAGAAAAGTACAAAGGACACCCTGACCCACAGGCTCTCAGGCCACAGGTGGTCCCTGTGAACTCCCGTGGGCACTGCAGGGAGCTGGGCACTCCAGGCAGCACCATCTCCCTGACAAATGGCTCAGCTTTATCTCCAAACACACACAACACAAAGCACCCTGATAAGGGCAAGGAATTTGTTTACTTCTAATGGATTCCTGCCACTGGGAACTGAAATAAATGTCCTGTCAGTTTTTAATAAATATCCACACCTGCGTTATCTCTGGTGTTAATCTGAGGAAGCTGAAGCTGCCTAATAAGAAGTAATAATATTTATTTTAACCTCTCCAAATCCTCAATGACACAGAGGAACGTGCCTATTCCCAACTCCACGGGGTCTGTAATCCATTCCAGTATTTTGAAATATTACTTGAGGCCATTTGTTATCCCTTTGGATCAACATAGAAATAAACTGTAAATACGGGTTTTTTTGGTCAGACCCAAAAGGTTACAGACTTTATGAAGCTTTGACCATGGTAAAGGAGATGCTGGAGGACTCCTCTCCAAGCTGTATCCAGTGGGATGATCACTTCTTATCTGAGAACTCAATTTAAACCCATCCAAATCAGTAATAAAACACCTTTAAAGCCAATCTTTGCCAGTGATTTGAAATGAGAGTTCCCTGCAGAGAGACTCAACACGTCTTAATCTGCTACGTGGGGCCTGTAAGAACATTTAACATGAAAATCTATCAGCTCCCAGGTCACTTTGCTGAACTCAGGGAAGAAACTGCTGTGTTGATAGAGGAGAAGGAATTGCAACTGAAAGTGAGGGAAGAGGGGCAGGAAAATGTTTGTATCAAAAATAGTGTGGGCACAGCCCCAGGGCAGGGACTGTCCCTGTGCTGGCACTGCTGGGGTGGCACCTCCAGCGCTGGGGGCACTTCTGGGACCCTCAGATAGAGAGACCTGGAGGGGCTGGAGCGTGTGCAGGGAAGGGAACAGAGCTGGGAAGGGGCTGGAGCAGCAGGAGCAGCTGAGGGAGCTGGGGGGGCTCAGCCTGGAGAAGGAAAGGGTGGTCAGGCCCTGGCAGGGGCTGCCCAGGGAGGTTTGGAGTGCCCAGCCCTGGAGGTGTCCAAGGCAGGCCTGGCCGTGGCACTCAGTGCTCTGGGCTGGGGACAAGGTGGGCATCGGGCACAGGGGGATCCATGGGCTGGGAGGGCTTTTCCAGCCTCAGGGATTCTGGGATTCCAAGTTTGGAACTGGCTGCTGATGGTGATGCATGCACACAGGGCAGTGAAATGTGCCTTCTGACTTTCCTACAGCTCAGTGGGATCAGTGCCACGGAAGGAGCAGGACTGGGATCCACCAGCACAAAACTCTGCAGAACTTTGGAGGGTTTGATCAGCCAGAATTTCCAGCCTAAATAAAGTTTCCAGCTTCCCCTTGCAGTGACCCCCTGCTGACACACCCCCTGTTCCCAGAGCTGAGCACTGCTGAGCACTCAGACCCATCTCCAGGGGAGTCCATAAAATAAACCAGCACTCGCAGGAGAGAGCAGGAACCTTGATCCGGCAGGAAAACCTTCAGAGCAGGGGAGAGCACATCTTACAGGCCAGAAGGCTCCCTTAGGAAATGCAGGGGAAGCAGGGACTGAGTGCTGACCAAACTGCCTGGTTTGGGTGAGACAGCTGGGCGTGCAAAGCAAGCGGAGCTGAAGGTTTTGAGGATTGGTGACCAGAGCTCAGGGTGAGCAGCTCAGGTGGCACCTGAGATAACTGAGATGAACTGGGCACTCAGGGCAGGGCAGAGCCCTCCAGGCTGACAGCTGAAGCAGTCATGGGAACAACTTCCATCAGAGAAAGGTGACAGACTGGGATCAGGAGAGCGAGGAGACAATCCAAGGGGGAAGAGCCTCCCTGGGAGAAGGATACTGTGATGGACCAGGACTGTCACTGCTCCCGTGGGAAGCGTTAACTTGGGGTGCTGCAGGGGAAAGGGCAGCCAGCAGTGGGTGTTGTCACTGCTGCAGCTGCTTCTGGAGGCAGCAGCCCATGGCAGCTCCAGGGATAGCAGGGCTCCAGCACCGCCCCTGGGAATGTCCCCCCATCCCTGTCCCTGGCACAGGGGGAGCTGGCAGGGCACAACGGGCAGATCTGGGGAAAATGGCAGACAAGGGGGTGCTGAAAGAAAGGAAAATATAAAGAATGCTGATGAGGGATGTCAGGATCAGGAGCTGATCCCATCTTAATCCTTCTCATTTTTCAATGGAAGTTGTTCATATCAAAAAATGAGATTTTGGGATCGAAAATTATTAGCATTTGGTTGTGTATAAAGTAGCAAGGTTTGGTAAGGATGTTATCCCATCTTCTCCTGTTGTGCCTTACTCCCTTGGCTCAGGTTAGTCAAACTTTGCCAAAGGAGTAGTTTATGTGAATTTTAAGCATTTTCTAAAACACCAAATCTGTGGAGGAGGAAGAGAGGAGGCACCAGAGTGGGCACGGCCTCCGTGGGCAGCCCCCTGACTGGGCACCAGGCCATCATGATGGCACTGAGTCACTGGTGCTCCCTGCACACACTGCTGCTTCCCAGCACTGCCAGGCCTTGGCTTTAATGCACCTCTGATGTGGGACAGATGGGATCCACGCTGTGGAAGCTGAGGAGGGAACCTCCAGGTGACCTGAGCAGCAGAAGTGACCTTGGGCATGAAGGTGACAGATAAAAGTGCAGCTCTGGCTGTTCTGAGGCAAAGGAAGCCTTGGCCATGAGAGCAGGGGGATCCAGACTCTCCTTGTCTGAACTCCCCGTGGGCAGAGCAGTGGATGTGGGAAGGGATGGGCACAGGCACAGCTGGTGGGGGGTGTGACCATGATAACCAAAATGCTGCTTCTTGGACAGGATTTGCCATTTCACTGATCACAGAATCACCAAGACAGAGCTCTGAGATCACCAAGTCCAACCCCTGCCCCAGCATGGCGTGTTCACCATGTTCTGAAGCACCACATCCCTGTTTTTTGAACACTTCCAGGGATGAGGACTCCACCACCTCATTTGCTGCAACCTTCCAGAAGCCCAGACCGTTCCCGTGCTTTCAGGACCCAAGGCATTACCACACCTTTGGGATCAAACACTCACCTTGCCAACACTGAACCAGAACTCTCACTGTGTTTCTCCAAATGGAAAATCAGTTCTGAACTCAAGCCATCCTGACATTTTTGGAGTGACCAGGGACCCTCTGTCAGTCTTGGAGAGCTCTCACAAACTATTTCCATTTTCAGGCAGTGCCCTTTCTGAGGACTCTCTTCCAAACCCTTCCCAAAGATCTGTGCTCTCAGTGCCTTCCCTCTGCATCCCCTGCACAAAAGCTCTGCCAGCCTTTTCCTCCTCCATCCAATTGTGCAGCTCTCATTTGAACTTTTTAATGGATGCACTTCAGGAAACTCAGCCCTTTGGATCTCATTCCTCATTAGCTGGGGAAGGCTCATCTTTTGTCTTGGCTCAGTTCGGCTCCTCTGTGTGTGATCTGTGGGAGCTGAGCTGGGCTGGCCATTCCTAATCCAATTATCCCATTGTGTTCCCTTCTCCTTGTCAGGGACCTCCTGTCTTCTTTACACAACATGAAAGACACCCTTAAACCCTAGCACAAATCAGTTCACACGTTAATATTGCCTGAGGCTGCCCAGATCCCTCTGCCTGACCGGCTGGGAGAGCTGGGGGCTCACCCGGAGAAGAGAAGGCTCCAGGGAGACCCAAGAGCCCCTTGCAGGGCCTAAAGGGGCTCCAGGAGAGCTGGAGAGGGACTGGGGACAAGGCATGGAGGGACAGGACACAGAGAATGGCTTCTTACTGGAAAAATGTAGATTTAGATGGGATATTGGGAAGGAATTGCTGGCTGGGAGGGTGGGCAGGCCCTGGCACAGGTTGCCCAGAGAAGCTGTGGCTGCCCCTGGATCCCTGGAAGTGTCCAAGGCCAGGTTGGAGCACCCTGGGCTGGTGGAAGGTGTCCCTGCCCACAGCAGGGGTGGCACTGGATGGGCTTTGAGGTCCTTCCATCCCAAACCATTCCAGGATTCCCTGATAATCGCCCTTGTAGCTTTACACCCTGGTTCCTGATCAGAGAGCTCTGCTCTGCTCTGGGCTTTGTGTTGATGGCTCAGCCACTGCAGAGAAGCTTTAAACGCCACAACCCCTCCCTGGCTGCTGGCAGAGCCACGAAGTTATTGCAACAAGTTTTATAAGGGTGCTACGAGACACAGGGTGCATTTTGGAGCTGTAAAACTCAGCCCTGCCTCATTCCCCTTATTGGTTCCAGGGTAACAGGATTGCAGCTTCCACACAGCACTGCAATGAATCCACGGAACAGCCTGGAAATGAACCCTCCTGACTGGGAATGGAATCCTACCAGGACACAAACCATCAGCTGGGGCCCGATCCAGACTCACAGGGACCAAGGCAGATGAAGCCTCCGTGTTCTCTGAGCCTGGGACAAGGTTTGCATGACCTTAAACCATCAGTGATTTAAACCCTGCCTGTTTCAGCTGCTCTTTGTGAGTGGTTTGCTCATTCAGAGCTGGGGACCAACAGTGTAAACAATGTTCATTAATAAGGAAATAAATCCTTTGCAGGCACTGCAGGGATTTCAATGAATTTTAAATCTTCCAAACCACATCTCTCGCTCTGTAAGAATTACAGCAGTGAATCGATTTGCCTTGATTCTGGGGATTCATTTACTTGGTTCCTTCTAATAAAAGGAACCCCAGGTGTTTATTAGTTGAACAGCTTATTTACAGCAGTTCCCTTAAATTATGAACAGGGAGTGAAGGCAAACTGTTCCTGGGAAGGGTGTTGTGAGACCCCTGGCAGTTGTGAGGCACCAAGTGTTGGTGTTGAGGGAGGCTGGGGCTCCTCCAGGAGGACAGGGAGCCACAGCCTGCTCTTGCACACAGGAGTGGCTGCACTGCACTCAAATTCCCTCACAGCCCCTTCCCACATGGACTGAGGGAAGCTGCTGGTAATGCTCATGACTCACTCCCAGCAGCACATTACGGGACCTGGCTGCCTGGAAACCCCCTGCCTGTGCCCTAAATGGGACAGCAACAACGGGCTTCCTGCTCGGGCAAAGATAATCCTGACAGCCCAGGGGAATGGGATGAATCCCTGTGTTTGATGATCCCCTGACAGCCCAGGGGGAATGGGATGAGCCCCTGCTGTGTCTGTGTCCAGCCTGCACCACGTGGGCTCACTGGCCATGGCTGGCACCCATCACAGCACTGAGATCAGCGCAAGCCAGCGGGGTCGGACCCATCCCTGTCCAGCCTTGTCCCCTCACACCCATCCCTGTCCAGCCTTGTCCCCTCAGCAGGATCTCCCTGGGGCTGGCCTGCCCAGGGCTGAGCCCTCAGTGTTTCTCAGCCCTGACCTGGTGAGTTATTGAGCCCAAACCCACAGCTGGGTTCTGTTCTGCTCATCCATTGGCTGTGGCACCGACTGGTTTGGGCACTGATGAACCCTGAGCACAAGGGAATGGGGAAATCTCCCCTCATCCACATCTACTGCTGCAGTTTCCTCACTCTGGGCTCGTTCCATATCCCTGGAGTGTGCAAGACCAGGTTGGATGGGGCCTGGAGCAACCTGGGCTGGTGGAAGGTGTCCCTGCCCATGGCAGGACAGGAGTGGCACTGGAGGGGTTTTGAGATCCCTTCCCACCCAACCAATCTGGGATTCTCTGATTCTATTAAATTTTATTCTCAGGGGTTTAATCTGGAGCTGAAGCCCATTCAGAAAGAATGAGAGAAAAAGAATCATGGAGCTCATCACATCCAGCACTGCCAAGGCCACCACTGCCCAATGTCCCCACGTGTCACATCCACAGGGCTTGGAAATCCCTCCAGGGATGGGGATCCACCCCTGCCTTGAGCAGCTGTGCCAGGGCTGGAAAACTTTTCCATAAGGAACAATTTCCTAATATCCAATGAAAATGTATTGTTTTCCATGTGACAGCTGGAAGGAACTACAACAGGTCAGGCATCGTCTCTCAGTATTTCCCTGTATGTTATCAGGTTGTTGGAAGAGGAAGAAGTTCCCAAACACTTCCAAACAACTGCTGGCTACAGAAAAATACTTCCTGGAAAATCCACAGGTGTAGAATCCCAGGCTGGTTTGGGTTGGGAGGACCTTGAAGCCCATCCAGTGCCAGCCCTGCCATGGGCAGGGACACCTTCCACCAGCCCAGGTTGCTCCAAGCCCTGTCCAACCTGGCCTTGGGCACTTCCAGGGATCCAGGGGCAGCCACAGCTGCTCTGGGCACCAATTTTGGGAGTGGGTTGTGCAGAGCAGGATCTCAGAGAGGAAAAAGGCAGGATCCAAGATCAAGTCCTGCTGTGGGCAGAGGAACTCCAATATCTACAATCTACACCCAACCCACACCCTGCCACAGCTCCACATCTGGTCCTTCATCTCCTGCTCAGCTTTGGCTGAAACACCCACAAGATTAGACATGTATTAACCAGGACAAACAGCATTTTCCCAGGATCCCATTTCCATGGGGATCCAGGCTGGAGCAACAGCCGGTGAATGAGAGGCTCAGCTCCTCCTGTGCCAGGCAGGCTGCTGGAAATGCTTTGTGCTTCTAATGGAATATGAAAATCAATTAAAAAACTCCTCTTCCTTAATTAAGGCCAAACACATGTGTGAAACTATCTGACAGGTTTTTCAGTAATTCAGCTGGAGGGGGGAGGCGGGAAGAGCAAACAGCACTGGAAGGTGTTTAAAGCACCGTGTGAGAAGCAGCTGATCCGAGCGGGAATGGCAGATGTTTTCCCTCTGTGTCCAACAAGTGCCATTGCCCAAAATAAGGGAAGAAACACGTTAGTGCAGCTGATGGGAATGTGGGAACAAGGATGGGCAGGTGGGACACTCCCCCTGACTGTGCAGCACCTCCATCAGCTCCTCACCTGCTGAGGATGGAGGGACAGGACACAGGGAATGTGCCAGAGTGTGGTACCCTGTCCCACTGTATCCTGCAATCCCTCTGGTCTGTTCAGAGCATCACATCCCCTTCCCACCTCTCCCTGTGTGCCCAGGGGAGGCAATGTCCATATTTCACCTCCCAAACTTCCCCAGCAATCCCAGAGAGTGGCAGATTCACCCCACAGCTTCAGAGGGTCCGTGTTCCGTTCCTTTTACCCCCTGCAGGTGATTTGACAAGACATTCCTTCCCCTGACACTCATCATCAAGGCAGTCCTTTCCACAGGGACAAAAGCAAAATCCCTGTTTTCCTCAGACCACCAGTCAAAGCTGTGCCCTCCCCAGCTGTTCAGCAGGCAGCTCTTATTCCTGGAGAACAGGAATCTTCCTGCCTGTGCTGGACACTGCTGTACCCACAGAGCCCAGCCCAGCCCGGGCACCTCCCTGGCCTTTTCCTGCAGCAGGAGGAGCAAACACAGAATTGTTCTGATGACCCTCAGGGTAGGACACATCAGCCAAACTGCCCCTGATGTGCCCAGAGCACAACCCTGCAGAATTTAAGGGCTCCTCTTCCTTTTGCCACGAACAAGAAAAACGGCTTACCTCGAGTTTAAAACAGTGATTTTTAGGACTGTTCACAATTTCAGTCCCTGTTCATCTCCTCCCACACCCTGCCCTGTTGCCCCAGCACATGAACCTTTCCTGGTTCAGTCTCACCATCAAAGACATTTCTGGCAGGAAGAGAAAAATCTCCCCCAAAAATGTTGTACGTGGTAGGTTTTTGAAGCAGAGGGACCACTCTGTGTCACTGTGGCTCTGCAGTTCATTACAGAACTCCCTGCCCCAGGACATTGTACTTTCCAAGCCACAATTTCATTTTAATAGGGGAGGATCTTATCCGTGGGGATAAATTCCTGAGGGGAGGGAATGACAGGGATGGAACCAGGATTCTCTCAGCACTGCCCACTGGCAGGACAGAGGCACAGATTAAACACTACAAAATCCTGTCTGAACACAAGAAAGCACATTTTTCCTGTGAAGGTGGGCACAGGTTGGGCAGAGAAGCTGTGGCTGTCCCTGGATTCCTGGAAATGTCCAAGGCCATGCTGGAGCAGCCTGGGCTGGTGGAAGGTGTCCCTGCCCATGGCAGGGGTGGCACTGGATGGGCTTTGAGGTCCCTTCCCACCCAAACCACTGTGGGATTCTGTGAGACAGAGGAAAAGCAGAGTCCTGGCCCAGCTGCAGTTTCTGTGCCTTTCCACAGGAAGCTGACAGGCACCCTAAGGCACTATGCAAATGGCTTTGGGAATATTAAAGAGCCCCTTGCTGTGCCCTCCCATCCCTGTGCCATCTCTGCCGAGCACAGGCAGCTGCCATGGCTGGGACACACCCAGCACTGAGGCACACACAGCCCCAGCCCCTTCCCAGGGCTCCAAAGGAAGAACAAGCTCTTGGAGCAGAGCTGAGACCTTGGTTTGGTCAGCACAGAGCAGACTGAGCTGATACCTGGGGACTGCACCTCTCCATGTGCCCCAGGACGTCATCACTGCCCAAAATTCCTTCCTGTGAAACAGCCCAGGCCATGACACCCAACCCCAGGGATCATCCTGTCCCTGCTGCCCCTGGGTGCTGTGAGAGGCTGGCACAAACCCCTGCCAGCACCCCTGGGGATTTCCACTGGGCATGGAGAATCCAGGCCAGTTCTCTCAGTGCTCATTAACACAATGGAACCTTCCAAAATTTGGATTGTGTGCACTCCTGGAATCCTGGAAGGGTTTGGGCTGGAAGGGACCTCAAAGCCCATCCAGTGCCACCCCTGACATGGGCAGGGACACCTTCCACCAGCCCAGGTTGATCCATCCTGGCCTTGGACACTTCCAGGGATCCAGGGGCAGCCACAGCTTCTCTGGGCAACCTGTGCCAGGGCCTGCCCACCCTCCCAGCCAGCAATTCCTTCCCAATATCTGGGTAATGTTTAATTCCAGCCCCAGGACCTGCTCCAGGCAGCACAGGATTTCCAGAGAACAGACAGAGCAGGACTAGGGGGGAGATCCCAGGTCAGGATGGTCCTGTTGGGATGCAGGTCCTCTCCAGGCACAGCTGCCAGAAGGACTGGGAGCTCTTTGCTTTTAACATAAACCAAACCCACTCCTTCCCCTCTGCCCTTCAGGTCACACATTCCATTTGTATTCTTCTCCTCCTGGATCCACAGTGGAGAGTAATTGCCTGGGAGTGAGTGACTGGACTGCACAAGCAGGAGGGTTGTTAATGCTGGGGTCATTATCCTGCTGGGGAATGGAGCAGCCAGAGCTGGCAGCTGAGATCAGATTCTGAAGGCAAACACTTGTTAAAGTCAGCTCCTAAATGATTAACTCTGAAACACAAGTTTAAGCCACTAATTACAAGAATGCAAAACTTTTTAAACAGAGAAGTCATCAAGGAAAACTGGCTTTTCCTCAACAGAATCATGGAATCCTGGAATGGTTTGGGTTGGGAGGGACCTCAAAGCCCATCCAGTGCCACCCCCTGCCATGGGCAGGGACACCTTCCACCAGCCCAGGGTGCTCCAACCTGGCCTTGGACACTTCCAGGGATCCAGGGGCAGCCACAGCTTCTCTGCGCAACCTGTGCCAGGGCCTGCCCACCCTCCCAGCCAGCAATTCCTTCCCAATCTCCCATCTCTCCCTGCCCTCTGGCACTGGGAAGCCACCCCTCTGTCCATGGCCTCTCTCAGTCTCCCAAGCCCTGCTGAAGCCCCACATCCCTTCCTGGTCCCCTATCCCTGAGCAGCTCTGGTGCCACTGGACCCTAAGCCCTGGTAGCCAGGCTTTTTAGCCAGACTACCAAATGCCACCCATGGGATGTTTGGATCAGGAAAACAGCTATTAACATTGACAGCCAGCTGTGACCCACTCACATCATCTGCAGTTCTGCTGAGGGCTCACTCTGAGCTGGGCTCTCACCGTGGTGCTTCCCAAACCCACGAGCAGACAGGAGCAGGTGGGGTTTGTTCTCTCCATGGGATGCCCTGGAGCATCCCAACTCCTGATTAAATCCAATGCCAGCTTGGATTCCGTCTCAAAACTTTTCTGTAGATGTTGCTGTTCAGCTGCTGAGCAGAGCACATCACCAATTATTAATGAGTGAGTTCCATCTCCCTGTGCCCCTTTATTAGGCTGCTCAGCAGAGCCAAACCTTCAAAGTCCAGAGAGTGAAAGGATTGAGAAGCAGTGGGTTATGGAGAGAGGTGTGTAAATCCTGCCATTAATAATGGTTTACATGGATAATTCCTCAGGCAGAGCCAGCAGTCCAAACAATGGCAACATCTCTAATTAAAGCAGGAGTGATTAATTAAACTTCTTTTATAAAGAAAGTAGACACAAAATCCCCCCTTCTGGAGACTTGCAGGCCATGCACCAGGCACAGGCAGGGGACTCCCCAACACCTGGGGATGCCCCAGCCCAAACTATCCCCAGGCCACCATTCCCACTGACACTTCAATGCCTCCATCTGTAAATACAGTAAATGGAATGTGCTGCTGGTTTGGATTTACCAGGGACATTTCACTCCCAGGTTTTCTCTAAGTCCTGTCCCTTGCTGCCATGCTGAGCTGACATCCCCCAGGACAGGGTTCCCTGCTGCTCCAGCACAGCTCAGCTGATCAGCACTCTGATCAACACCAAAGCACTGTCGGCTCCAAGGGGTGATTCAGGACTGTCCATCCTCTCCTGGGACCACAGCAGGGACAAGTCATTAGTCCCTTCCCAGCATTCAACCACACCTGTGCTTTTCCAGGTTCCCTTTCACAGGCTGGAGATCACCCTGGGCTGGTGGGGGGTGTCCCATGGCAGGGGCTGGGACTGGATGGGCTCGAAGGCGCCTTCCAACCCAAACCCCCCTGTGAGTCCATGAGAATTCAGTCCCCTCCTGATGTCCATGTGCACATCCCACCCATCACCACCTGAGTGCCACGGGCAGGGACAGCTCCCACTAGAGCAGGGTGTTCCAGGACTCCTCCAGCCTGGCTCCCCCTCGCAGCTCCCGGTGCCGGTGCCCCCCCCGATCTCCCAGCAGGGCTCAGGCTGGTTCAGCTCCACGCATGGAAAGTTCACCCTGACTTGCCCAAGGCAGAAAGGTGGTGATGGCCTCAGTGGTTCCAAATGTCACACTTTTTCCTGTGTTTTAGCACAAAGCCAGCCTGACATTTCAAATCCCTGCTCAGATTTAAATGAGGGGTCACTCAGGGCCGGGTGGGAGTCACTGCAGTGCTTCCCACCTGTTATCCCTGCCGACGTCCATAAATGCTGTGGAACGAAGGAGCTGCGTTCCTGGGAAATTCAGATGGCACTAATCAAAGGAATATCTAACCCCATTCTTTGGAGATGATCAGATGTAAATAGAGATTGCAGGTTAACTGTGTTTTGGGAGCAGGGCTGTGTGAGCAGCACGGTGTGTGCACTGCTCAGAGTGTGGGACTGACTGGCATCCAAACCTCCAGTTTTGCTGCTTTTCTCTAGCTCAAATTCTAAATGCAAGTGGTTTATTAAATGCTTTTTAAATTCATTTATGCAGCAACCACCTGACACCTGGGAAGGCTGTATTTTATACGGATAGGTGAGATTGTGAATTTTATTATAATTCTAGAGAACTGTACATTTGCAAGCAAGAAGAAGCAGGTTGGTAGATACAAAGGGGTAGAATTGGTTATGTATCACTGAAAAAATTATACCAGCTTCCCCCGGAGTATCCCCAGGGATCACTCCAGCTGGGGGCTGGATTTACCCAGCTCCAGCTGGATTTACCCCCTGCTCCATCAGCTCAGGGCCACTTGGCCACTGATCAGTTCTCAGAACAAGCTGGTTCTCAGAAGTTGGGTTCATAAGTCAGAGAGACCCCAATTTAGTCAATCAAATCAGTGCTCAAACTTGGGAAATCTTATTTTCCTCTGTATCCCCAGCTCTGCATTGACATGGTTTGTGTTGTGTCACTGAGAGGAATCAAGTCAAGCAGTCAGGGAAGGAATCAGAGAATCCCAGACTGGTTTGGGTGGGAAGGGACCTCAAAGACATCCAATACCACCCCTGCCATGGGCAGAGACACCTTCCACCAGCCCAGGGTGCTCCAACCTGGCCTTGGACACTTCCAGGGATCCAGAGGCAGCCACAGCTTCTCTGGGCAACCTGTGCCAGGGCCTGCCCACCCTCCCAGCCAGCAATTCCTTCCCAATATCCTACCTATCCCTGCCCCTTCCAGTGCCTGACCACCCTTTCCAGGAAGAAATCCCTGAGGAAAAGGCTGCCCCAGAAATGCCTGGCTCCTGCAGCACCAGGTGACAGACCAGTTCTGCTCTGGTGGCACCTCCTGCTCAACCAAGGGACAGCTTTGTGATTCTTGGAGCAATTCAAATCCAAGGATGATCAGAGAGACACAGAAAGCTTTGTAGTTGTGCTCGTGGTGTCCTTCCACACCTCCACAGGGCCTTTAATTGGGGATTGGATTCATTCCCTCATTCCCTCCCACTCCAGTGCACAGACATGAATTTATTACAGGGTTTGTATTAATCTTAAAACCCACTGACGGAGAAAAGACTTTGAGGCCAGTTCCTAATGTGTCAACTCCAGACTCCCACTGAACTTCCAGGTCCCCTTTGAAGACACAAAATATTTGAAAAAGTTTCCTGAGGTGACACGAAACTTTGCGTGTCAGAGATCTGACAACAGACCCAATTTCCCTGCTGCTCCCACGGAGAGATCAGAAACCAGCAAGCAACAAGTCTGCCTGTTAAAGCCCGTGGCTTTTGATGGATATTTCACTGGCACAGGGTGGGGAATTGTGGAGCCCCATTGTCCAGGAGATAAATGAGCTCTCCCTGGAAAACCTTCGGAGGTTTGAAGAGCAGATTCCGCCTCGGAGTTTCATGTTCCTCTCCAGATCTCGAGCAGTGGCTCCTGCTTTGAGGTTCTTTATCTTCCCTCATCCTTTCTTCTTTAAGGAGCAATTTTTTGCTCTTCCTCATGCTGGAATGAGGCCTTCATGTGGGAATCTGAGAGCACAAAGGATCAAAGTGTCCGGCCCTGCAGAGCTGACAGAAATGTCTGCGGGTTCCAGCAGCACTGAAACCACATCCCTGCCTTCCAGGGTCCCTGCATTTTCAGGGCACTGGGAAATGCAGTCTTGGAATGCCATCCTGGGCTCAGGCTCCAGTCTCTGGGCTCAGCCTGGGCAGGACTGAGTCCCCTTCACGTGAAGCATCTGGAGCTGTAAACACCATCTGTGGAGCTGCTCCAGGTACTTCTGTTCTGGGAACAGAAACCAGACCCAGCTCTATCCAGAAGGGAACCTTGAGAAGTCCGTGTTTTCCCCAGTAGAAACAGTTTTCCTAGAACCACTCCCTGTATCCCGCATTGTGGTGGGAAGGTCCCACCAAGCCTGGAGGTCTGTGCATCCTCCTGGAGCACCTCAGGACGTGGATGCTGCTTCCCCAGAGGGGTTGTCCTCCTGTGAGCATTCCAGGTGCACCAGGAATCCACATGGAACAAGCCAGGCCACCAGGCACCAGGGCAGAGAGCCCAGCCCCGGAGGAAAGGGGGATCCCACGCTCCATTCCAGGCACACAGAGCAGAGCACAGCCCAAGGCTGGGTTAACAGGCAGGAAGGGTGTTGGGATGGGAATCTCCAGGCCTGGATTCTCCTCAGGCAGCTTTGGGAGGCTCCACAAGGAGGCTGAGTGAGAAACTCCTGGAAGTGCAGCCTCTGAGGTGCCCACTGCTCCCATGGAAGGACAGGGATCCATCAGATCCCAGGGGCTTTCCTTGGCATCTTTAGCTTCTGAAGTGCCATCCAAATCCATGATTTCCCTTTTTATTTCACTCAGGGATAATACACAGGGATTATTGACCTCCCTGACAGCTCCTCTGGCATCCAGGGAGAGCAGGAGCCCGGGTGACTCACGGTCCTGCCCTGTGGAATGAACGTGGAAGCTGGAGGGTTCATCCCCTGCTGTTCACCAGGAACACTCATCACCCAGGAAAAGGAGAGACTTTGCAGGGTGAGGACAGGAAGGAACAGAGCAGGGCTTGGGTTATGAAAGATCCATTCTCACCTTCCCTCTCCAGCTGTCCCAGGGATGTGTCCCTGAGGAAGCTCCTGTCCCACGGGAGCAGGGGCTCAGCAAAGGCTTTTAGCACTTCCAGCAGCACAAACCTCCTGGGCAGGGAAGTGGGAGGTGGGGGAAGAACTGCTGTGCCACTAATGTGGGGATTAAGAAATACAGCTTTTGCCCATGAAATATTTAGGACAGAACACATCCATATTTATACTCCAATCAAACAGAATGGGAAAGTTCTTCTGGCATCAGCTTTTGAAAACCAAAACAAGCCCGGCCTGACAAGTGCTCTTCCAGAGAGGAAATCAAAAGTTTGGGAGGAACAAATGTTCAGAGCACAGAGTTTGGGAACCACTGCCCACTGCAGGCTTGGAATGCCAGCAGGAATGACAGCCAGCAAAGCCAGAGAGCCCAGAGGCTTCCCAGCCCTGGGAGTGCCCAAGGCCAGGTTGGAACAACCTGGGCTGGTGGAAGGGGGTGGCACTGGATGGGCTTTAAGGTCCCTTCCAACCTAAACCATTCCATGATTCCATGATTTGTGGATCCATCTGTAACTTGCTCAGGCTGTTCGGGATGCCTGGACGTGGTTTTGGGATGTCTGGCCATGGTTTTAGGGTGTCTGGCCATGGTTTTAGGGTGCCTTTTACTCCCTGTGAGTAAACAAAATGACTTCTTAAAAAGCCAAAGGCAAGCCCAGTCTTTTCAAACTGAGTGAAAGGATGGGGAGTGGATCCCTGTTCCCCAGACATTAATCAAATCCTGGCTCAATTTAATGATGGCAGCAGCCATCTGCAGCTTTCAGAACATCCAAAGGGTTTGTGTTGGAGTTATTTGATCTCAGGCTGTTCGTTCAGCGTTTTCAGAGACTCTGAAATGCCTGAGAAGCTTCATGTCTTGAACAGGGAAGGGATCACAGGACTAATATTACTATTTATTATTATTTTCCCCCTCGAGCAAAGTTAAATTTCCAGCACAAAGACTCAGGGTGATGTGAGGGATGCAGACACTCATGTTTGGTGTTTTGATCAGTCACAGAAGAAAGCAAATCATGAGCTCGTCTCTCTGAGCTGCCAAAGCCAGGGATGATGCTGGGAAATAATGAGGTGGGGCTTATGAATGGAGTGAAGGTGAGGCAGCATTCCAGCATTCCAGCATCCCCCTCGGCACCGCAAACAGGCCTTTGATGAAACTTTCAGGAAGGGTTTAATTTTTCTCTTTTATCTTCTCCCACACTCTCCTCTGCTTCCTCAGAGCAGCACCCACTGAGGAGCAGATGGTCCAGGGGATGGGAGATCCTGCTCAGGGTGAGAGGGTTCTCAGTGGTTTGTTGGAGGAGAGAGCCCAGTTCAGGTGTCTGAAGTGCCCAGAGGGGCTGGCACAGGGACAGGCACAGACAGCACTCTGGGGACACAGCTGGCACAGCACCCTGGGGACACAGCTGGCACAGCACTCTGGGGACACAGCTGGCCCAGCACCAGCCCTGGAGCTGTCCATCCTCTGGTGAACCCAACCTGCTCCCCGGGAAGAGCCTCCCCACCCTCCCAGGGAAGGATTTCCCAATATCCCACCTTGGACAGGGGATGGAAGAACAGGACACAGGGAATGGCTTCCCGCTGCCAGAGGGCAGGGAGAGGTGGGAGATTGGGAAGGAATTGCTGGCTGGGAGGGTGGGCAGGCCCTGGCACAGGTTGCCCAGAGAAGCTGTGGCTGCCCCTGGATCCCTGGAAGTGTCCAAGGCCAGGCTGGAGCACCCTGGGATAGTGGCAGGGGTGGGATGGGATGAGCTTTAATGTCCCTCCAGCCCAAACCAGTCTGGGATTCTGGGAGTCTATAAACAGGCTGGCTCTTGGGGAATTGAGGAAATCATGGAATTTTCACAGAATCCCAGAGTGATTTGGGTTGGAAGGGACCGTGAAGCCCGTGCAGATCCATTTCCAGCCCTGCCATGGGTAGGACACCTCCCATCTGCCCAAGTCACCCAGATATTCCCTCATCAAATCCCTGCTTGTCACCCAAATTCATGGCTGTGTGAGGCTGTGGGGAAAGTGTTCCTTGGCTTCTGCAGCTCGTACAGAAACACTACTTTGTTATTCATTAAATGTCTAAATAAATAATGCCCTGCTGTGTTTCTCTGGAGCCTTTTTTTCCCCCTCATAATTTGGATATGAAAAGTTGAAAAATTAAAAAGTTTCTCAGCCTAAGTGGATGTTTAATCCTCTCTGCAAGTCTGGGTACGGGTCCCACACCTTCAGGGCCTGCTGCATAATTACCACGCCCTGCTCCCTTCCTGGGGGCTCTACAGGAAGGTTCTGGATGGTATCAGAAAACACCTTCCCTAATTTTAGTATGCAAAGTTCTAATTACAGTATGAATTTTTTATTTCTTAATTCTTTACCATTTTTATTCGCCCTCCGGGTGCTGCAATGTAATTAATTCTGCTTTACTTTTTTTTTTTCTAATAGATTTATGTGTATTATCATATATATTGAATTTTCAGCTCTGTAGCTTTTTTTCATTTTTATTGCTTCCCACACTGACAGTGTTCACTTCATTAAAAACATGTAATCCCTGAGCTGTGATCAAGACATAATTGCACTTTTTTTGGTGCTATAACAACAGGCATGTTTTTTTCCTATTTTATTGCTGAGCCCCTGTTATGCTTCAGTGGCTTTGAGCAACCTCACTGACCTGTGAGGGGATTCCAGGCTGGAATTACGGCTGTAGGGGAACTGTGGGCTCACTTTCCATGCAGTGAAAGGTCCTACTCACAGAAAACAATAAAATAGTGCTTTTTGCCCTCTTAATTCCCTTGCACTGTTCATGGAGTCCTGGGATGGTTTGGCTGGAAGGGAAAAGCCCATCCAGTGCCACCCCTGCCATGGGCAGGGACACCTTCCACGGTCCCAGGGTGCTCCAAGAACCACCCAGCTCCCAGAGAAACCTACAGGTGAAGTCAGGGTTTTTACAGGACTTGGTTCCAATCTGGCCATGTATTGTTTATTCCTGCTGAAATTTGATTTATTCTGGCTCCTCTGAGCCTGAGTTGTGTGATACCATCACTGAACTCCTCATGCAGCTCTGTGCAGCTCTGACACAACACCTGTAATTCCAACAAATACCACTCACCCAACTCTGCAAACTCTTGTCCCCACCATCAGCAGCCCAAAATCTCCCAAACTCGTGCAAGCCCCAGCACAGGTGATTGGTGGATTAAACTGCCTGTTTCCCAGAGCCTGGCAGGGTGCTGGGACGGGAAACAGGAGCTGAGGAAAGGACTGGAATCAGGAGGGAGCAATCCATAAGCTCTGGCTGGCAGGGCAGGCATTCCCAGAGTGCCAGGAGTGTGGACCAGCCAATGCTGGTGGAAAAAAACCTGTCCCTGGCAGCAAATCTGCTGCCTGCACCAGTCAAGGAGAGCCAAAATCCCAGGGGGAAGCAGCAGAGCTGAGGTGGCACAGGGATGGGAACAAAGGAGCTTCCTGGCACCATGGAATGCCCCAATAAAATAAGCTCCAGGTGCACTGGTGGGGAAGGGACACTTCCCTGTGTCACTGGGGTTGTGGAAATAAATCTGGTGGCTGTGCTTGCATCTGCAGTGGTGTGAGCACCAGGAACACTCGACTCCCACACAGTTACTCACTTCAGCTCCTCAGCCTGGGCTATCAAAGGCTTTGGGGGGATTGGCTGCAATGATCTGAGCCTGCTGCAGAGCATCTGCAAAGCCTGTCAAGCAGCACTGGATTTGGAAGCACAGAACTCCATAAAGTGAGACCTCAAGCCCACCAGCTGAACTCCTGAGTCCCACACTGCCAGCTGTGCAAGAAGGAGGACCTTGCAGTGGAGGTTTTAGGATATTCCAGAACCCCTCTGAGGGCCCTGCACCCCAGGCAAAGCAGGGCAAGGCAGCTGCTGGGTGCTGGAGGGGGCTGCCAGTTCCAAGGATGTCAGATGAGGACTCCTGGTACCTCCAGTCCTTCCATATTTCAATTTAGGTGAAGAAGAAGGATCTGAGTTCTGGTGAGAGAAACACCCCTTACCTGTTTAGGTGTGGAAAATCAGGAAGCTGACTCCATGGCACCCTGCAGACCCAGGCCAAGCCATCCACAGCACAGGGGCTCTTCTGTTGGGCTGGGACCACTGGAGCAGCACCTGGGAAGGACCAAGAGATTGCCAGTTCAGTTTGCACTGAATAAACTCCACATATAACGACACTCAGTAGTAGCACTCAATGATATAATAATATTAGAATAGAAAATACAATAATATGATAATAACAGCAATCAACAAACTCCACATTTCACATCTGAGAGCAGTTTTATTGTTCTCTGTTAAAACAACTCAATAAAAAAGCCAATCCCACAAGGTACCAAGTGGTAAATGTTCCACAGTCTGCATGTCTTGACTTCTTCCAGAAGGGTGTCAGAACCCCCCTGAGCCCCCAGCACTATCAAAGAGCCAGGCCATACCATTCAGATGAGCCCCAGAGCAGAGCAGTAATGAGGAATGCCAGGAAATCAGCTCAGTTATCCATGCTGGCTCCGTGTGTGGCACGGGGAGAGCAGGAATTGCTGGGAGGTGGCAGAGCAGGGAACAGGCTGCCCAGGGAGCAGCCTGGCATCTCCACAGGTCCCTCCCAGCCCAGCCATGCCATGGCACTGTGGCATTATGCCATGGCACTGTGACATTATGCCATGGCACTGTGGCATTCCACGGGAGCCACGTCAAGGCTGCTCAGATCCACGGCCTACAGCAGCCACTGGCTGAGGGAGCAGCAGAAACTCCCGGGATGTTTTCCTTAGGGAAGCACCTCCAGGGGCTCAGCACAACAGACACACCTGGGCATTAATGAGGCTGCCTTTTGCCCAGTGTCAGCCAGGACATCCTGCTTCGAGTCACCAGAGAGAAATCAGGAGCTGTTACTGCTGATTATCTAGAAGGGTGATGAACTAAAGCCACCTGGGATGTGCCTCTCCAGTGTCAGTGTGTGCACACTCATCCCCTGGGATGTGCCTCTCCAGGGTCAGTGCACACCCATCCCCTGGGATGTGCCTCTCCAGGGTCAGTGTGTGCACACTCCATCCCCTGGGATGTGCCTCTCCAGTGTCAGTGCACACCATCCCCTGGGATGTGCCTCTCCAGGGTCAGTGTGTGCACACTCATCCCCTGGGATGTGCCTCTCCAGGGTCAGTGTGTGCACACTCATCCCCTGGGATGTGCCTCTCCAGGGTCAGTGTGTGCACACTCATCCCCTGGGATGTGCCTCTCCAGGGTCAGTGTGTGCACACCCATTCCCTGGGATGTGCCTCTCCAGGGTCAGTGTGTGCACACCCATCCCCTGGGATGTGCCTCTCCAGGGTCAGTGCACACTCCTTCCCTGGGATGTGCCTCTCCAGTGTCAGTGCACACCCATTCCCTGGGATGTGCCTCTCCAGGGTCAGTGCACACTCCTTCCCTGGGATGTGCCTCTCCAGTGTCAGTGCACACCCATCCCCTGGGATGTGCCTCTCCAGTGTCAGTGCACACCCATTCCCTGGGATGTGCCTCTCCAGGGTCAGTGTGTGCACACCCATCCCCTGGGATGTGCCTCTCCAGGGTCAGTGCACACCCATCCCCTGGGATGTGCCTCTCCAGGGTCAGTGTGTGCACACCCATCCCCTGGGATGTGCCTCTCCAGGGTCAGTGCACACCCATCCCCTGGGATGTGCCTCTCCAGGGTCAGTGCACACTCCTTCCCTGGGATGTGCCTCTCCAATGCACAGATGGAGCTGTCAGGTGTGCACCAAAGGAGGAGCTGCTGAAGCTTTAGCTGTACCTTTGCACACAACGAGCCACCTTTGCCTGGGACCTGCTCCAGGACTCTCTTTGTCTCTCCCTGTATTTCCCTGGTAGATGAATTCCAAGAGGGGAGGCCAGGAGAGTTTCCCAAGCGTGATCCTCCACTACTGATTTTGGATTCTGTTTAAGTAGAGCCATCCCAGGCAGCACCAGAAAGTGCCTCCTCCAGCAGTGCAGCTTCTTAGGAAGCTCCTGAGAGCCAAGAGAAGAGTATAAATTCTACTCTGTTTTCAAGGAGTCATGGAATCCCACAGTGGTTTGGGATGGATCATCTCTTTCCACCCCCCTGCCCTGGGGCTGATTGGTTGAAGCTCAAGGAAAGATCTTCAGAGTTTTCTGTCACCCAGCTGTAATTATGACATGAGCTTTAACTCCATCAAATGAAATTATTGACACAGGCAGAGAGGGGTATTGAATGGAGCTTCTCCTATTTCCCTTCTGAACTCAACAATTTATGGATATTCCAAGTTTGGATGTCACAGGAAGGGTTTGTCAGGGTGGGATCAAAACAAACCAGTGAAATCCCCAAGTCCCAGAAGCTGTGCAGGATGGAGGGATCCCAGGGGAGCCCAGCATCTCTTCCCAGCCTCCAGTGAGAAGGAGCAGGGAGTGACTGACAGCAAACCACAGTCAGGAGGGGAAGGAGTCTCCCTGGATCCTGATTCCAGGTGTCCTTTGGTGGCTGCAGTGCTGACAGTCACTCCCAGCCCTGTGCAGCAGCAAGGAGGTTCTGTCTCCCTTTGCTGCTCCTTCCACACCAGGTATTTAAATGTTCTCATCTTGTACTTAACAGAAATGTGTAATAAACCTCCCAATTACCTTCCACCCTGGGAAATGTCAAACCAATCAAAGGGCTGAAAGGGGAAATTAGAGCCTATTTTCAGAAGAGCAAGTGGCTGACGTGCCACTGACCTTCAAGAGAAGAGCAGGGCTGCACAACTTTGGCAGTCCTGGGTTCCAGCCCTCAAGAGGAACTCAGGAATGTGGGATCCTTGGCAGAAATTACTCTGAGATGATGTCATCAGATTTAATCTGAGGAACATCCCGGTCTGATGGAGCCATGGAAAGCTCTGGATTGGACCTGTCACAAGCCAAGCTGGGGGGTTGAGCACGAGCCATGCAGGGATCTGACACAGTGACAGGGTTTAATCCCCAGGGATTTGCTGTCACACAGGAAGCACTGGAATAGCGGCCGTGGAGAAGGGGATTATTTCCCAAATCTCTCCTGCCCTTCAGTTCAACCTTTTCCTTGAGACAAAAAAAAAAAAAAAAAAACAAAAAACAAAATCACTCAGCCCTTTTCCTTAAAGGAACCCTGCAGGTTTGGAAGAGTTTCTGGTCCCTCTCTAAGGTGGCACAGTTGGCTCTCCCCTCACTGCCTGGCTGGGCAGTATTTGTCTAGTTGGGAGAATACTGGTCATGATTATGGTACCAAAATCCATCTGTGACAATTACTGACCTTCTACCACTCTTGGAATTAAAGTTTTATGCTTTATTTTCTTCTAAATCAAGTAATTGATCCTCCCATGAACTGGAATTATCCCAAACACAGACTAATTGAATAGTTAACCAAGTGTTCAATAAACTGCACACCTCAGGATCACACCCCTTAAACTGCTTCATTAGATTGTGCACAAGCAGCTGCAAATGGAGGCTGCTTGGTTTCACTTCCCATTTCACTTCCCCCTCCAAGCACAGGGACAAACCAACCAAGGGCTGAGCAGACTTCTTTCCCTTTTTCACCAAGTGGAGCTGATGGAACAGCTGGAAGGGTCTGCAAGAGGTCAGCTCGTCCAGCCCCCCAAGAGCTGCAGCCAGAGGTGAGTCTGTCCCAGCCAGGCTGTCCCAACCCACTCCTGGCAGCCCAGGAGGCTCCAGGGCTCTGGGCACTCTCCTCCCCTTCCCACTTCTGGACCCTCATCCCAAACTCCAGCAGAGCAGAGAGTCCTGAGAACACATGGAACGTTTTAAAATACAGCCTTCCAAAAAAGCAACACGCAGAAAGGGGAATAAAGCACCACCCCAGTTTGCTCCAGTCTCATTTACCCAGTGGCTCAGTTATTTGCAGGGAAAGCTTCCAAAGCCAGGCCCTGCAACCACTTAAAACTTTTTACTGGCAAAGGCAATCGAGCTGCCAGCACTGAGCACCAGGTATTTAACAGCATTAACCACCCCATTATCCACTCCCTCACTTAGCGTGGTCGCTGGGGGATCCACTTTTATTGTGCTTTTGCTTCCAGCTCCGTTAAGTGCTGCGGGAACCACTGTGTCTGAGCCGATGGAAAATGCCAGGCTCTGAGGGCAGAGGCACAAGGAACCTGGATTATACTTAACTCACTTACAGATTTGTCATTTCAGCTGCTAAGGCCATTAATCTGCAGCCATGATATGCCCATCATTTTAATTTGGGGCTCATTTAAGCTCCGTGGACATAACAGAAGCAATTCCCAGCCTTTCCCTGCCGCTGCCACACGGATGCACGGCAGAGGCAGGGCTGAAAGGGTGAGAGAGCAGCACCCCTCAACTCTGCTGCAATTTAACAGGGGGATAATTAAACTCACTCTCCTGGCATTAACTGGCTCATGTGACACACAATAAACTCTGAAAGGAGCTTTCCTTTTGAACAAAATAATTGTGAAAGCTTCAAATGGGCTCTGAGAGCAGAACAGCCACGTCTGTGAGCTGATCCCTGCCGTGGCATCCACAGGGGTGGGGCAGCCACAGCTTCTCTGGGCAACCTGTGCCAGGGCCTGCCCACCCTCCCAGCCAGCAATTCCTTCCCAATATCCCATCTCTCCCTGCCCTCTGGCAGTGGGAAGCCATTCCCTGTGTCCTGTCCCTCCATGCCTTGTCCCCAGTCCCTCTCCAGCTCTCCTGGAGCCCCTTTAGGCCCTACAAGGGGCTCTCAGGTCTCCCTGGATCCTTCTCTTCTCCAGGGGAACTCCCCAGCTCTCCCAGCCTTTCTTCCCTAACTCCAGGCCATGGAATCACCCTACACCTCAGCTCTCCCTCCCTGGAGGCTGCAAACACCCAGCACTCCTCAGAGTGAAGTGCCAGGAGCTTTTATTGAAATGAATCCTGTGATCACATGAAAACTTCTCTCCCTGTGAGGATCATGTTTTAATTACATTTAAAATCAGGTAATTGCCCACTTCAGTTGTTTGGGTTCTCGGGGGCCACTCGCATTAACAACAGTGATTATCCAGCCTGGGGTTCCATATGCAGCATTCCAGGCTGAGCCACAGAGGGGCACATTAAACATCAAAATCCAGGGAAAGACTGGCACTCCTTTGCCAATGTGACATCCTGAAGTGACTGTCTGGGAAGTTTTAAAGGCAGAACGAGGCGTGTGTGTTACAGCTGGGGGATAACAGCTGATGCAGCTTGTTGGATGGGCTGAGGAAAAGGCAGTCAGGGAGAAACACATGGAT
This sequence comes from Myiozetetes cayanensis, assembly GCF_022539395.1. Taxonomy (NCBI): domain Eukaryota; kingdom Metazoa; phylum Chordata; class Aves; order Passeriformes; family Tyrannidae; genus Myiozetetes; species Myiozetetes cayanensis. The sequence continues at coordinate 62,804,203 of NW_026087853.1, read as the reverse complement.
CATAATCCCAGGTGACACAGAGCAGGCATGGGAAGAGCCCTCCCAGCCCATGGATCCCCCTGTGCCCATCCCCACCTTGTCCCCAGCCCAGAGCACTGAGTGCCACGGCCAGGCCTGCCTTGGACACCTCCAGGGCTGGGCACTCCAAACCTCCCTGGGCAGCCCCTGCCAGGGCCTGACCACCCTTTCCAGGGAGAAATTCCTCCTGAAAATGCCTGCCTGGGGCTGGCACAGCCCCTGCACCCACTGCAGGGTTTGCTTTAAAAATCAATTGAGATATAAATTTCACTGCAGAGCTGCTCCCCGTGATTGCTGCTTGCAGAAAAACATAAATAATTAATTGCATTAGAGAAATGTCACTCAGCCCCAGTTTTGCTTCACCTGAAGTGAAAGATGACCACTTGAAAGACAGAAAAATTGTCAGGCACTAAATCTTTCCTGTGTGCTGCTGTCTGCTCCCCTGCTTTCCCAGAACCACTGTCATGTAAGCAGGGAATTCTCTCTGGAGACTCTCAGCCATCCTGATTTATCCAGGGGGGAGGATGTTATCCCAGCCTGACCCTGCGAGAGGAGGAGGAGGAGGATGGCACCAAGTCCCTCATGGAACCAACAGCAAGGATGTCCTGGAAGACCCAGAGATCTCTGCCAAGCCTGACCCACTCCAGAACAACCTCATTGTCAAAGGACACAGGACCTTCCTGTGTGTGGCACAGTGGGAGCATCGAGCCACGAGGGGCCACGGGAGGTTTGGGTGGGCAAAGCAGGATCCCATCCCCCTCTCCAAGGGTTCTGTAGGACAATCCCAGCCCAGCTCTGGTGGGATGAAGCAGATCTTCTCCCAGCCCTTGTCAGCAGAAGGACACAAGAGGGAATGTGTCCAGGGTTGGAGATCAGTTTGCCACACACACCAAGGCTTTGCTGTGTCCCCCTGGGCAGGGACACACTGACAGCGTTTCCTACCCAAGCCAGACCCACAGAGAGGGGAGTTCTACCCAGAACTGGCAGATTTCAACTCAAAGAAGGCTGGATATAGAATGAGTTTGTTACTCTGATGCTCAAAGAGCCTCTTGTCTCCTTGGAGCAGCAGCAGGAGGGTTCTCCCAGGGAAGAGCTCAGGGATGGACTGAGTGGTGCAGTTCATTCTGGGCTGGAGGAAGAGCTGGCAGACATGAACAAGGATAACTCTGAGTAGTGATGCTGTGCAAGACACACCACCAGTGCCAAGGGTCTGCCCCCACCTGTAGGCACAGGGTGGCTTCAGCTCCAGCCTCTGAGGTCATGTATTCCCAGATTTCTGGCATAAATCAGCAATTCCATCATCAGTTTCCCTGTCCTGGGTATCCAGCCAGTCCTTTCTCTCTCTTCCATCTCTGAACAGCTCCTGAGCAGCCAAACCCAACCTTTAGTTTCAGCGAGGAATGAGTCCACAGTGTGCTAACAAAGCAAGGCTCACCTTCCACAGCAAATAACATCAGATTTCATATTTCACTGGCAATAAAATCAATTTCCCTGAAGGGCTGATTTTCACCAAACCTGGCACTCGTGGCATTTGATAACTCAGTTGACTTTTATTTCTGGTTTTGAGACATCAAGTGGCAAAAGGGGAAATAAAAATGGCAGGGAAGAAAAACTCTGCTGAGGACGTAACAGTCCATTAAGCAAAATTTTAAACCAACTTGTCTCTGGCTCTCTGCGGCTCCAATGCAATCCTGCTCCTTCCCTGCAGGCTGTTACTAACACTGCTGTAATGAGTAACTAAAATAAAACTCAAGTGAATAAATATGCTCAGAGGCATTTCGTTATTTCTGCAATTAGAGACAAACTGCCACGGGAGAGCTGAAAGCTTTTGGGAAATCACAGCCAAGGAAACACTTGCCACGACTGCAGCAATCCTTGGGCTGCTCTTGGCACGTGCAGCAAATGCTGGGAAGGGACTGGAACCCCAAAGCCAAACCTGTTTATTCCTTGGAAGACTCTGCTCAGGTGGGAAGTGGTCCTGAAAGAGGAGAGCCCAGTGGCCAGCTCAGTGTGCCAGGGAAATCCCACTGGGAGCGTGTGCAGGGAAGGGAACGGAGCTGGGAAGGGGCTGGAGCAGCAGGAGCAGCTGAGGGAGCTGGGGGGGCTCAGCCTGGAGAAAAGGAGGCTCAGGGGGGACCTTCTGGCTCTGCAATCCCTGACAGGAGGGGGGAGCTGGGGGGGATCGGGCTCTGCTCCCAGGGAACAGGGACAGGAGGAGAGGGAACGGCCTCCAGCTGGGCCAGGGGAGGCTCAGGTGGGACAGCAGCAGGAATTTCTCCTGGAAAGGGTGGTCAGGCCCTGGCAGGGGCTGCCCAGGGAGGTTTGGAGTGCCCAGCCCTGGAGGTGTCCAAGGCAGGCCTGGCCGTGGCACTCAGTGCTCTGGGCTGGGGACAAGGTGGGGATGGGCACAGGGGGATCCATGGGCTGGGAGGGATTTTCCAACCCAAACAACTCCGTGATTCCAGGACAGCCTAAAGCTTTTTTGACATGATATCTGCCATGAGAACAAGGCTTTTCCCGGACCTCTGGGCTGTGGGAGCTCTGAGGATCCTCTCCAGGACAGGGCACAGCAGGGGGTGAAGCTCCCAGTGCTCCCAGTCCTGTCCCTGTCCCTCCTGGTGCCAGGGTTTGTTCCAGAGCAGAGCTCACTGTGTGAGCTGAGCCCTCCCTGCCCTCAGGGCACTGTGCCCAGTGCTGCAGGTAACGATCACATCCACTCAGTCATTATTTATCCCAGCAAAACTCCAAGGGGATTTATTCTTGGAAGAGACACGGCAGAAAAAAGGGAAAGGAACAGGCAGGCAGGGTTTAAAACCCCTCATGTTCCCTGTGCCTGGCTAACAGGCTTTGGGAAAGCACCAGACAGTAAATGTCATTTATTCTGACTTTAATAATCCTTCTGAGGCTCTTTGGCCTGACATTTCCAAGCGAGCCAGGGAAACATGGATGGAACAAAGCAGAGGTAGGAAGCCAGAACATCCCACTGAGAGAGCAGTTATCCATGACCAGGGACAGCTGAGTGTGTCTCTGCATACCCTTGCTGGTATTGTCTGGCTGTGCCCTGAACAGCCTGGGCCTGGGAAAGCACCCCAGGCATGGCAGGCACAGCAGGGACCCACCTGGGGCAGTCTGTGAGCAGCCTGGGCAAACAGACTGACAATTCCAGGGAATTGTGACAACTGGAAGACAGATTTGAACAAAAAACACTTCAATTTATGATGAAGAAGAGCCTAGGAGGACAAGCAAGATAAACAGTGCAAATGTCAGAGAAGGACCTCACTGGCAGCACTGATGGAGATCTGTCCCTAGGGGGTAGAGGGGCCCAGGGGAGCTGGGTGATGGCCAAGGACAGCCTCCCCAGAGAGGAGAATGGCTCATTCCACTTGGACACACAAGTCCATGGGACTCCCTGGGGCTGCTGCAGTTCCAGCAGCTCCACACAAGTGTTCCTCAACCACTGGAGGGCTGTGTCCAGCTTTGGGTCTCTTGCACACGAAGGACAACGTGTGCCCCGAGTTTAGTTTAGTTCTCTCACTTTGTTCTTTGTCTGTCTGCCCTGCAGGCTGACCCTGAACCCATGGACAGACCTCTTCAGAAATCCCATGGCTGGAACTCTCCCTACCCACTGAGGATGATCCCATGGCTACAGATGAAAAGCATGGACTGTGTTCCCCATTTCAGACACATCTCCTGAGTGAGAAAAGAAACTCCTTTCTATCTGAACAGTGGAACTCATCAAGAACCCCTGTTTCCAGGTAAACCCTGCCAGGATGTTTGGCAGCATCAAAAGACCTTCAAATAGACTATTTAGCAAATAGCCTTGTCTGGGAGAGCGGAGAGATCCGGCAACGCTCCGTAATTTATGTCCTGCTTTTCTTAGGGGAGGTAATAAATCAAAGCAGGGATTTTACCTGGAGATACAGAGAGAGAAGGTGCTCTCAGCTCTGCACCTTCATTATTTGTGTGCAGCTTCAAAGCACAGAGCTGGCTGAGAGCTCCGAGAGGGACAGGTAATGATGCCCCATAATCAGCAGCGTAATCAGGAGATAGCTGTGTTACATTCCTCCCCTGGAATATTAATGGAGTGAGGACACTGCAGACTGATGTGCAACCAGGGTTTAAAACCCTTCCAAATGGCTCCCTGGTCCGTTCATCCTGCTGCTGTGCTGCTCTGTGCTCGGGGCTGAGGGGAGGAGCAGGAGGGCATTGCAGTGAGGAGCAGTGTAGCTGCAGGAAGGCATTGCAGTGAGGAGCAGTGCAGCTGCAGGAGGGCATTGCAGTGAGGAGCAGGAAGGCATTCCAGTGAGGAGCAGTGCAGCTGCACCTCCTGCAGCACCTCCTGCTCCCTACTGCCACAGCACAGACAAAAACCACTGTGCTAAAAACCAGCCTGGGTTTGGCCTCCAGGGCTGAGCCTGCAGTCCTGTCAGGCTTTAGGCTCTCCTGCCCCATGTCCCCAAGTGCCACATCCACAGGGCTTTGAAAACCCTCCAGGGGTAGGGACTCCACCACCAGCCTGGGCAGCCCCTGCCAGGGCCTGACCACCCTTTCCAGGGAGAAATTCCTGCTGCTGTCCCACCTGAGCCTCCCTTGGCACAGCTGGAGGCCGTTCCCTCTCCTCCTGTCCCTGTTCCCTGGGAGCAGAGCCCGACCCCCCCCGGCTCCCCCCTCCTGTCAGGGAGTTGCAGAGCCAGAAGGTCCCCCCTGAGCCTCCTTTTCTCCAGGCTGAGCCCCCCCCAGCTCCCTCAGCCCCTCCTGCTGCTCCAGAGGAGGGTGATTCTGTGGACAAATTTCCAGTCACTGTTTCTGTTGGGAAGCACATACATGGAAAGAATTCTTCCCTGGGAGGGTGGGCAGGCCCTGGCACAGGGTGCCCACAGAGCCTGTGGCTGCCCCTGGATCCCTGGAAGTGTCCAAGACCAGGTTGGACAGGGCTTGGAGCACCCTGGGCTGGTGGAAGGTGTCCCTGCCCATGGCAGGGGCTGGCACTGGATGGGCTTTAAGGTCCTTCCAACCCAAACCAGTCTGGGAGTTTATAAATTCCAAGCCCTCCCCCAGACTTCAAGGCATGAGGTGAAACAAGAGGAGCAGAGAATCTGTCAGGACCCACCATGCTGCACTTTGGACACCCAGCTGAGGGGATCACCCACGGCCTGGGCTGATCTTCAACCCCATGAACGCTGGAATGTTCCTCCCCAGGCAGAAAAAGCTGGGGGGGCTATTCAGTGGGGGGTCTATTCCCTGGCTGGGCAGTCTATTCAGCTGGAAGTTTATTCCACGGCGTCTCCTTCCCGGAGAAAGCATTTGCAGGACCCGCACGAGGAGCCAACACGGTTCATCCCAACCCGCTGCGGTGCTCAAGCAAGGGAAGAAACACGAATTAAACAGGTGTTCCAAGGCTGCCGTGTCGCTGTTCCCGGTCATTCCAGCGGCTGGGAGCAGGGCTGATATCCAGGCTGGGCCCGCCACCTGCTGCTCCCGGCGGCAATTACAGGGAGCAGCGATGGGAAGCTGCTCCACCTGCCTTCCCGGGAAGGGGCACCCGCAACAGGACTGCTGGCATTGCCATCAGCAGGACTGGATGGAGAACATGGCCTGAGCCCTCTTCCACACAGGAATGATGGGATAATTACCCTGCTCCAGAGCAGTCCTGCAAGAGGACACAACCAGCTGCTCCTTGTTCCATTTGGGAAGGAGGAAATGGCGGGGACACCTTCCACTAGCCCAGGGTGCTCCAACCTGGCCTTGGACACTTCCAGGGATCCAGGGGCAGCCACAGCTTCTCTGGGCAACCTGTGCCAGGGCCTGCCCACCCTCCCAGCCAGCAATTCCTTCCTGATATCCCATCTATCCCTGCCATTCCATGTCCATGGCTGCTCCAAGTCTCCAATAAAACCCCCCATCCCTTCCCAGTGTGCCTTTCACTGAGCTGCCCACAGTGCACACAAATCCCAGAGTGGGATTTGCCAGGGAAGCATCACATCCCTGTGAGGGGAAACAGCTCAGCATCACCCCTGAGTGACTTTGGGGTGACATCCTGAGGATTTCACTGTTCTTTGCTCCCAGCATTTTCAGTTCCTTCCCCACAGTGACAGTGAGCTCTGTGCTGGGACTGCAGAGCTGGGACATCACCACAGGGCTCCTGGTACACACATTCCAGAGGCCCTGGAGGTGGGAAGGCTGCACTAGGTGAGGTCTCAGGGCTGTCCCACACTCTCCCCACTCTCATCCTCCCAGAGAGTTGAGCAGCAGGCAGGGCAGCCAGAAATGGCTGCGGGAGCAGCCCCGGGCACGGCCATCGGCCCTGGCCATTGGCACCACCGGCTCTGATGCACAGGAAGCAGCTGCCAGCCAAGAGGGCACAGCCAGCATCTGGAGCAACTCAGCCTGGAGTTAATGACATAAACTATGCAATGAGAGAAGATCAGCTGGATTGGTGTTTCAGCAGGAACTGGGAGAGCGTGACCAAAGCCTGTGCCCGGGGCTCGGTGCTGACACTGCCCAGAACACCTCCTGGGGTGCTTTTGGCCAAGGAGCATTTCAGGCTCCAGGCAAGAAGGCCCGAGGGCTGCAGCACTTGCTCTTTCCCCAGGTAAGCTCCTGGAACACCTGCTGGCACTGGTGGTGCTGGTGGCAGCCCCAGCTCCGAGCTCAGCATGTGCCGGCTCACGGCTGACCTTGGGCTCTGCTGGAGGAAATGAAGGCTCCCGCAGGGGCAGCCAAGTGGAAAACTGAAACTACCATTTTCCAGAGATATTCAAGGGAAAAAAGCCTCAGGGACGATCTTTTGTCAGTTCCCCAGACTTGATTAACTGCCTTAATGCCACATGATTAATGGCTTTCAGAGCCCAGTCCCTGTGCACGTGGTGTGACTGGAGTGTCTCCCTTCTCCAAACCCCACGAGCTGCTGTGGAGCCACGACCCCTGACCCTGAGGGGCCACAGAGCCTTCCTCAGGCTGCATCCTCCTCCTGCCAGAGGGAGCACCAACCCTCCTGACAGGAGACACTGCAGGGCTGCAGCGTGTGCAGGGCAGGGAACGGAGCTGGGAAGGGGCTGGAGCAGCAGGAGCAGCTGAGGGAGCTGGGGGGGCTCAGCCTGGAGAAAAGGAGGCTCAGGGGGGACCTTCTGGCTCTGCAGGTCCCTGACAGGAGGGGGGAGCCGGGGGGGTCGGGCTCTGTTCCTGTGCAAGAGATGTGTGACAGAGCAGAACAAGTGGTGGGAAGAACATCAAAGAAAAGGAAAAGCCTTTAAAAAGTGAACAAAGCTCTGCTGAAGGGTCAGCAGGACCCTGCTGAGTACCATGCTGACCATGGGAGCACAATCCAAGCAATTCCACTCTCCCCAGGGATCCCTGGTGGATGCTCCCCAGGAGCAGCAGTGAGAGGAAGCCCGGGAGATCAGATCATTTCAGCCCTGCAGCCTAAAGCAGTGGCCAAACAGCACATGGGCAGAGAAGATCAGCAGAAGAAAAAAGGAAGCACTGGCCTCATCCCCTTGTAGGACTGGCTGTGTCATGACATGTTCTCCGGATGAATAATCCCTGTTTTACAGCTCCTGGCAAATCTGGGGTGCTGAACACGGATTAATTCCCACAAACCAGCCCAGATACCTGTATTCCATGAGCACGAGGTGGTTAAACACATGTGCTCCACACAGGCCTTACACAAGCCACCAGTGAAGCTCTGGGAGTGAATCATTAATCACTTGTCAGAGGTTAAACCAGTGCAGCCTCCAGGAGGAATTCACAGCATTTTATGCAGCCTCGGATCAAAAATTCCTCCTGTTCCTACCTTGTTAATAGAATGCAAGGACTGTGCATCTCAGGGATCTATAAATAAACTTCCAAGGCTGACTTGCTGCTCCTGTTCTTAATGGCAGGGAACTGCACCCTGGAGCTGCCGGGGCAGGCAGGGACCTGGAGGAGCTGGTGTGGAGGGAATTTGGGATGGTCCCTCCTGTGCCCCTCACCAGGCTCCCTTTCCCAAAGACACTGGGGAACAGGATCAGTGCCCCTGGATGCCCGTGTGGCAGGATGTGTGTGGGAAATGCACACTCAGGTATCTGCATTACAGGCTCCTGCAGCAATGACTGGCCATTGCATCGTGCCATTGCCAAAATCATTCCTCTGTTCCCAGACCCTATGGAGCTCATGGAGGCAGCAATGCCTGTCCATTCCCAGCCTGGAGTTCTCACAGCTTTTTAGGATCCCTGCTCTATGGGAAGTTTTAGTGCCAGCCCAAATTCAAGTCATTTTACAATACATATTTATTTCACTGCTTCTCAACAGAACAATTTGGAAACCTCCCAAATCCTTCAAACAACAAAACTGCTTTTCCTTTATGGCACAGGAACAGTTTCTTTGCCTTTCTCTTCCCAGGGAGAGCAGCCAGCACGGGCAGCCCCCCAGCTTGCACAGGGATGGATTTTTCCCATAAAAGCGTGAGCAGTTTGGCATTTCCAAGCTGTCACTGCCACGCTACTGCCTGCTAATTACATTTATAATTCCTTCAACGTGGGCAGCAGAAGCTGAATATCAGGTAAAATTGACTTTGTCTCCCAGAGAGTGGGCAAATAAAACTGCTCATCTGAGGGTCATTCCATGGCATGAGGTGGCAGAGGTCCCTCAGCAGCGTAAATGAGCCCTGACAGGGAGCTCGGGATTCTTCCTTCCGCTGACTCGTACTGTGGCCAGGGCTGGGGAGAGGCTGCAGAGGGCCCAGCTGGGAATGCAGGGACTGGAGAAGCACCAATGGCACTTCCAGAGGGAAGAGTCAGCTCCCTGCTCCCCTCCCTCCCCACACCACAACACACCCATGCCACCCCCTAAGAACTGGTTTTACAGCTGTTTCCATCTTAAGGGACAAACACCCCGATGATCTCCTGCAGATGATTTGGGAAGGGAGGACACACTGAGATGAGACCATAAGGACAGAACAATCTCCATACCATGCCAGATGTCACTCTGAGTAAAGACCTGGGCAGAGGAAGTGTCATTAGTGCAGCTCAGGTGATGTTTGTGCAGGAGCAGGGAATACACCAAAGGGAAGGATGGTTTTCCCTGCTGAGGGAAGAACTGCCAAGAGATTCTCCAGAGAATAAAAGCACTCCCAGGAAGGATCATCCCTCACTTCCTAACACAGAACCCTTCCCCTCTGCACCTCTGACAGGCTAGTAGAGTATTTCAGAGTCTCCTTTTATACCTGTGGTTAATTCTTCAAACAGAAGCCAAAGAATATTCCAGTAACTTCCTCTTTTTGGTCTAATATTTGAATTATGCTCCTTTCCTTTTCTTGATTATGTGCCCATCAGCAATGCTGACTGTCATAGAGTCCCACACTGGTTTGGGCTGGAATCGTTCAGGTTGGAAAAGCCCTCTGAGCCCATGGAGTCCAACCATCCCTGGCACTGCCAAGGCCACCACTGCCCCATGTCCCCAAGTGCCACATCCACAAGGATTTAAAATCCCCCCAGGGCTGGGGACTCCATCACTGCCCTGGGCAGCCTCTCCCAACACTGGAGCTCCTCCTGGCTGGGAGCAGGAAAAAGAAAGAAAGATATTTTTGTGGTGCTACTGCTGCTTTTGGAAATTTAATAACAATGATAGAAAACAAAGAATGTTTTCATCAACTTCAAACAGACAACAGATGTTGGGTTTAATAAAAATGAGTTATGAAAGCAAAGGGAATAACAAGAATTAATTAGAGGTTGCTGAGCAAAGTCCAGAAATCTGACAATTCCTCACAATTAATTTATAGGTTTGTGTTTCCTCAGGATAGGTGGATACTCTTTCTTTACTTGTTTTTAATAATCACAGAGTCCCAGGATGGTTTGGGTTGTAAAGGGACCTTAAAGCCCACCCAGTGCCACCCCCTGCCATGGGCAGGGACACCTTCCACTCTCCCAGGTTGCTCCAAGCCCCGTCCAACCTGGCCTGGAACATTCCAGAAGCTGGGATCACACTGGTGCCAGCACCACAGGAGGTACAGACCACTGGTTCTGTATTTCAGCAGTGTAAAATCAAAGTCACTGCTCCAGCTCCCAGGGGCATCTCTTCCCGAAGCTCTTTAGCAACACAAGCTCAGAATTATCTCCTCCAGCGCAGCGATCCCCAGGCACGAACAGGGAGAAGGATCAGTAACAGGGATCACTGGAATCACAGGCTATGCACCAACTCTGCATAAGGAACGGTTACATGGACCGAGTTCCCCAAAACACGACGGTCCTAAAGACTGACCAGTTTCCCCTGCTGCCCCAGGGAGCTGCGGCACTGCCGGGACCGAGGGACCCTCTCAGGAATGCTCCTCATTCCCAGGAGGAACTGCCAAGCAGCACCGCCCTCACGGCCAGCATTCCCCAGTGCCCTGGCAGACCCTCCCGGTGTAACTGCTGCTCTGGGGCAGCACGGGGGCTGGAATGGATCCCTGCCGGTGTAACTGCTGCTCTGGGGCAGCACGGGGGTCCCTCCCGGTGTAACTGCTGCTCTGGGGCAGCACGGGGGTCTCTCTCGGTGTAGCTGCTGCTCTAGGGCAGCACGGGGGCTGGAATGGATCCCTCCCGGTGTAACTGCTGCTCTGGGGCAGCACGGGGGCTGGAATGGATCCCTCCCGGTGTAACTGCTGCCCTGGAGCAGCACGGGAGTCTCTCCCGGTGTAACTGCTGCTCTGGGGCAGCACGGGGGTCTCTCCCGGTGTAACTGCTGCTCTGGGGCAGCACGGGGGTCCCTCCCGGTGTAACTGCTGCTCTGGGGCAGCACGGGGGTCCCTCCCGGTGTAACTGCTGCTCTGGGGCAGCACGGGGGGCTGGAATGGATCCCTCCCGGTGTAACTGCTGCTCTGGGGCAGCACAGGGGGCTGGAATGGATCCCTACCGGTGTAACTGCTGCCCTGGGGCAGAACAGGGGCTGGAATGGATCCCTGCCGGTGTAACTGCTGCCCTGGGGCAGAACAGGGGCTGGAATGGATCCCTGCCGGTGTAACTGCTGCTCTGGGGCAGCACGGGGGTCTCTCCCGGTGTAACTGCTGCCCTGGGGCAGCACGGGGGGCTGAACGGGTCCCTCCCGCTCACACAGCGCCCACGGCTCTGGAATGCTGCCATCCAAAGGGACGGCCGAGCCACGCGCCCGGAGTATCCATAGCAACCCTCAGTGCCATCTGCCTCCCTTCTCCCTGCATTAGTGCTGCCCTCGCAGATCCTGATTTTCCATCGGCCGGTGTAACTCCCAGGCCCAGGGAGCTCCAGCCAGCTGGGATGTCAACACTCTTGGAAAATAATGTTATTAACAGGTTTTATTCTCCTTGTCTCGGAAGTGCTGCAGTTAAATCAGATTTTATCTAAACGGGAGAGATGGGAAGGAAGGAGATGCCACCAGTGCTCAGTCTCAGTGGAGAGAAAGCTGGTGCAGCTAAGAAACTGTGGTTAGATTATAAAAACTGTACAACTGACACTAAATTTCACCATGAAGGGATGGATGAACCTCATTCTCACCAAAGAAGGGGTAGAATCCACCTCCTGCAGAATCTTAATGACTTGGTAATTTTGTATTCATTATTCTCATTCAAATGTGAGGAAGAGGGAAAGTGAAGGAAGAAATGCATTAGGAATTTGGAGCAAGATCTACTCCCAGTCACACTGCACTGGAGCTCTGCTGGGAGAGGACTGAATTGGGAAACTTGGAATCCCAGGATCCCTGAGGCTGGAAAAGCCCTCCCAGCCCATGGATCCCCCTGTGCCCATCCCCACCTTGTCCCCAGCCCAGAGCACTGAGTGCCACTGCCAGGCCTGCCTTGGACACCTCCAGGGCTGGGCACTCCAAACCTCCCTGGGCAGCCCCTGCCAGGGCCTGACCACCCTTTCCAGGCAGAAATTCCTGCTGCTGTCCCACCTGAGCCTCCCCTGGCCCAGCTGGAGGCTGTTCCCTCTCCTCCTGTCCCTGTTCCCTGGGAGCAGAGCCCGACCCCCCCGGCTCCCCCCTCCTGTCAGGGATTGCAGAGCCAGAAGGTCCCCCATGAGCCTCCTTTTCTCCAGGCTGAGCCCCTCCAGCTCCCTCAGCTGGTCCCCACCATCTCCTGAGCAGGTCATGAATTAGGTTGGGGAGCTTGTCAAACCTTCCAGTGTTCCTGGCTTTAAAGGAACAGAAGTCTGACTCTTCCTTGAACTGCAGCACGAGGGGAAGGGTGAATTTCTCGCACTCCACAACCCCCCACTGGTGTCCCTGACAGGCTGGTGGCTGCTACCTGTGGCATTTTAATCCCCTCAGACACTTCCTTACTGACAGAACCAACAGCAAACCAACTGTGTGGCTCTGGAACCCCAAACCCCAGCTGCAAAGGCCTTGCCATCACCCCCACATGGCTGCCTCACGCCCAGGCACTCGCCCTGGAGCTGCTGGCTGCAATCCTGTGCAGAGGCCCTGCCTGCAGGGTGTCCCTGCAGCAATGGCAGCCTGGGCTCCCTCCCTTCCCGGGAATTAGTATGCCATGGTGAGGATCAGGGCCATTTGCACGAATATAAAATATTCAATTAAGGAGGCTCTGGAATATTTAATCGTGACATTGAAATGCTAAGGAGTGCATTAACATTTATTATTCCCTATAAAGGATGGCTCTCCAGTGCTCTGCCAGCCACTGTTCCATAACAGCCCTTTGGAGCTCCGTGTGGGTTTTTGGTCTCCTTCCTAAACCAATGCTAAAAGGCAGCATTAATGCAGATTAGGGCAAACCTCATAACCACTGCAGTAACACTCTGAGAGAGAATGAAATTACCACCTTGTGGCTTCAACAACTGAGGGAAACGGGGGTTTTTCCTATTTCCAATTAGCAGAGCTGAGGTGGCAGGGAATTACACAGGGAGGCTTTCCAGCAGTGGCTTAGGCCACAGCGAAAAGGCAGGAAAACCACAGGACTCTGCCCAAGCTCTGCCCTAGCTGGCACTTTTTTGGCTCGGGGGCTTCTTCAAATGCACAAGTTTTGATACATTCGTTCCTTCTGAGGTGGTTTCTCCTCCATGAATGGAATCGCTGCAGTGCAACCCTGCCAGGAGCAGCCAGACTGGTCCTGTAATTCAGCCCTAATTACGAGCCACGAGAATTTTGAAACTCCTTCATTACTCTTGCATAACTTCTTGCCAGATCCTGGGACAGGTTATGACACTGGGAAGCCAATTCAGCTCCCCAGGGAACGACTCTGTGTTGTGGTTTATCCTCACCCCGAATCCAACCCACAGCCCTGCACCAGCTCCTGGGAAGAAAATTCACTGTACACTCCATACTCCAGGGTGCTGCTTCCTAATAACAGGAATGATAAACCTGTCTCCCAAATAAAAATCAGACACGCTGCCCTGCTCTTAGTGGAGGGTACTCAAAGGGATCACTTACAAAATACACTCAAAATATGACAAAAGTGACAGAGACAAGTAAAAATAAATGCTTCCCAAGAAGGTAAAGGACAACAAGGATGTTTTACAAGAACAATAATGGGGAAATCATTATAATAGCTTGGATCTGTTATTGGGAAGGAATACAGTAACTTTCAGTATTAGGGAATGCATAAAATATCTGTTCTTTGTGCTTGTGAAGATGCTGGGTGGGATCTTCATTTTTGATGGTAACAACAAGATATTTTCTAGTCAACAGTGGCTGTTTAAATAAGATTATGAACCAACCCCAACCTCAGCTAATCACAGATAACTTTCAGGAAACTTTCAAGCCATTTTTGTGAGCTCCAGGATGTTTAATGTGCCCAACCAGACAGGCAGTACAAGGCAGGCTGGGAGTGCTGGGGTTTGGGTGGCAGATTAATTACCAGGACATTGCAAAACTGACTGGATTTAATAAAAACTGGACCTCAATGCCCTACAGAAACACCTTGTGCCAGAACTGCAATTAATAACCAAACTGGAAATTCTCATTCAAGCATCTGAGGACGTGCAGGGGAAGATGCTCACCACGAGGGTAAGAAATCCCTCCTGACCCCTGTGCAAGCAAAGCTTCAGAGCCCGAATTCCAAGACAAACTGGAGCAGAAGCAGCAGCACACTGGCAGGGCTCAGTGCTTCCAGCTGCTTCCAGGGACACACCAGGGAGGGAATCAGTGTGGGAATGGGCAGCACGAGACCCAGGGGTAGGAATTAGGCAGGAACACATTGACACTGAAACAGGAAGGCAGCAGCCAAGCACAGAGGGAACAGTACGGAACGCACTCCAACAGCAACAAAATGGCAATGGGAAAGATAAGGAGTTAAAGATGTATGTGGCCAGAATGCTTCTCTCGCGGCTGGGGGCCCGTGAGAGCGGGAGCAGCAGCGCTACGCCGGCTGTGTGCGGGAGGCACAGCTTTCCAGAGGCAGGGAATGCTGGCTCAGCTCACACCACGCAGCTCGCGAGCTGAGAGCACACGCTGAGGTGCCGAGTAGCGAGCGCCGTGGATAACGATGCTGTCACACGAGCGCTTCAGAACGGCTGTGCTGGCCAGCGCCCGCTCCGGAGGCCGGGAAGAGGGAAGGGAGCTCCTGCCATCTCGTGGAGACAGCGCTCTGCTCCGGATCACACAGCCCGCACGGAGCACAGGGCTCGTCCTTCCCCAGCACCCCCGGAACGCTGGGGAGCCAGCCCTTGCCCAGCACCCCCGGAACGCTGGGGAGCCAGCCCTGCCCAGCACCCCGGAACGCTGGGAGCCAGCCCTGCCCAGCACCCCGGAACGCTGGGGAGCCAGCCCTTGCCCAGCACCCCCGGAACGCTGGGGAGCCAGCCCTTGCCCAGCACCCCCGGAACGCTGGGGAGCCAGCCCTTGCCCAGCACCCCCGGAACGCTGGGGAGCCAGCCCTTGCCCAGCACCCCCGGAACGCTGGGGAGCCAGCCCTTGCCCAGCACCCCCGGGAACGCTGGGAGCCAGCCCTTGCCCAGCACCCGGAACGCTGGGGAGCCAGCCCCTGCCCAGCACCCCCGGAACGCTGGGGAGCCAGCCCTTGCCCAGCACCCCCGGAACGCTGGGGAGCCAGCCCTTGCCCAGCACCCCGAACGCTGGGAGCCAGCCCTGCCCAGCACCCCCGGAACGCTGGGAGCCAGCCCTGCCCAGCACCCCGGAACGCTGGGGAGCCAGCCCTGCCCAGCACCCCCGGAACGCTGGGGAGCCAGCCCTTGCCCAGCACCCCCGGAACGCTGGGGAGCCAGCCCTTCCCCTGGATGCGGCGGGAAATGCCCTCTCCGAGGAGCACCGGCAGTGCAGGTACCGCAGCGGCAGCGGGACGAGTGTGCCACCTGCACAGCGGGCTGAGGGCTGGCTCGGGTGGGGAAGGACTTAAAGCCACCCAGTGCCACCCCTGCCATGGGCAGGGACACCTCCCACCAGCCCAGGGTGCTCCAGCCTGGCCTTGGACACTTCCAGGGATCCAGGGGCAGCCACAGCTTCTCTGGGCAACCTGTGCCAGGACGTGTCCAAAAAACCTGTGGATGTGGCACTCGAGGCCACGGCTCAGCAGTGAACGTGGTGCTGGTGGATGGCTGGACTCGACGACCCCAGAGGTTAACACAGGCCATGGCATCCCAGCTTCCAGTCCATTATTCCACAGAGTATCTCTCCAGTCATGAATAAAGTTCAAATAAAGGGCAAACCTTGCCCAGCAAAACAAATCAGTTTCACTAAGACATTTGCATTCCCAGCAAAATGACTAAATAAGCAGGAGCAGGATGAATGCAAATGGATTCACTGCTGATACACTGACAGCAAAACTCACGCCCCAAATAATAAATCCCACAACCCAGTGCTGAAAGCACAGCCTGCAGAGCCTCCTCAGGTGTCTGCCCCGGACCTGGAGCAAATGTTAAGAAATGGTACACAAATTATAGAACCTGCTCATAAATCCAAACAAATATCCAACCTCTTGGAGGTAACAAGGATTGTCCTCCCAGCTAAGGAAGATCCCAAAGCTACCTTGGAAATCACAGGCCAAACCTCATTTAGGCATCATAAACTCTTTCTGTTTTGAGAAAGTCACCCAGCTCATTTGACCAGAAATGTGCATTATGACCTCTGTAACCAAAATCATCCCTCAGTCACAGCAGAAGGAATGGGAGCAGAGCCCAAACTGGCATCAGCAACTTGCAGCAGGGAAAGGTTGGAATAGGTTTAACAAAGACTGTTCTGCATTTCTGCATTTTAAAGCCAGTAATACACCATCCTCTACAGACCTGTATGTGTATAAATATATGAAATACAGTTTTCTTCCACCTACCCCAAACAAAGGAAGCATTAGGGGTGTGTTTTGCAGCCATGCAATTAATGGATTTAAGATCTCAAAAATGTGAAAGAAGAGTAAACTTCAGACATTTATTCTTATGCCTTTATACTTATTACACACATATATATAATTTATAGGATTGCTTCATTTACAGGACCTGTCAAAAGGGCCTCCCCAAAAAAGAAAAAAAATCTGAAATATTTCCTTGAAAAAACATGGAAAAGCACAGACCCCTCAGCCAAACAGCATGAAAGTGGTGTTTTGAGGTGGGGAGGTTTTTTCAGTTTTCCCCCACACTTGTAGTGACCTGACTGAGGTTACTGGGCTTTATGTGCTTTACACAGACTTTTTGGCTTGTATTTCTGCAGCTGCTGCCCCAATAACTTACACCAGCCAAGTCAGGAAAGGCCAGCAGCATGGATTGCATTTCCACTGGGAAATGAAGAGCGAGGAAGTGTGAAAGAGGACCTTGGAAAACCCTTTGTCGTGCAATCATGATCTGTCCCGTTTTTTCAGGGAGATTCTGATTGGCATCAGCAGTTTCCTCAAACAGAACCACCAGGATGCTCAATTTCAGGTCCTTTCTGGCAATTCCTGAGATTAACATGGATACATCCCAAATAAAACACAGGAGTTTCCTTGTAAACCCATGGCACAAGGAGCTGATAAGGCTGACAAGTCACCTGGAAGTGGGACCTGGGACCAAATTCGCCCTTTCTTGATTATTTAATTGTCTCCAGGTGTAGCTGCTCTCCCAGAGCCAGCTCTGCTGGGCACACACAGCTGATGCCCAGCCACACACCCAACAACAATCACATTAACTCTTGTGTCCTCAACGGCTTTTTCTGCTTAGTCTGGATTAGTCTTTTTTCTCTATATAATTAACCTGATCTCTTCCTTACTGGAGCAACAAAACAGCAAAAAAGCTTAAAAATGTTACAGACAAGGGGGGACTTATTTAGTCGGGCTAAAAAAAATTATAATAAGAATTCTACAGGTACCTCAGTTACACCCCCAAATCTCACACACGTGCTTGTTACTACAAAAAAGGAATTACCACTCCCTTGGCTTTCTGTGGATCCGTTTTTGCTCCTGAGAGGGAGCACTGTGGTGACTGCTGCAAGTAACTGGAGCCGAAGAAACTTCCTTTGCTTTTGCTGCTTCAGGCAGAAGCTGAGCTGATAAGTACTTAAACCATGGGAGCACTAAGTTATCATTAGAGATAATGAACCCAATGAAGCCGTGCCGGCTGTACGGAGTCCGTGGATCACAAACCACGGTCAGACACGCAACAAACAACTCACGTAAAATCCAAACGCAGCCCTTTCTTGCCATTCCGAACTGTTCCACGTTCTCCTTCCCTCTTCCCCAGTGCCTGCAGAGACCCTTCTCTTCTCTTCCCAGCCCGTGCCCCCCTCCCCTGACGCACCTACCTGTGATCCCTCACAGTGTCCCTGCGCTCCCCTCCGGCCGGGAATTCCGGGAAGGTTGAGTAGCTGCAAGCACGGCATCC
Source organism: Myiozetetes cayanensis (assembly GCF_022539395.1). Lineage (NCBI taxonomy): Eukaryota > Metazoa > Chordata > Aves > Passeriformes > Tyrannidae > Myiozetetes > Myiozetetes cayanensis. Next base: position 62,786,438 of record NW_026087853.1, on the reverse strand, counting down.
CTGTCGGCTCCAGAAAACGCGGCTGCTGGGCAGCACGTGCATGTCCTGCAAGAGGCCCAAAGACTCGAATTAGTCTAAAAAGTTGCAACAGTGCCACAAAGTATCCAACGTAACTACTTTTGATTTTTTTTTCCTTTTAATGCAGCTCTTTGTAATTAACAGGCACGCACCAGAGTGATTTCTCCCCCCGAGGTGACTCTAACCCGCCTAGCGGGACTGATCTAAGGGCCAGCCCCACCTGATCCCCCTGTTAGTTAGCTCGTTAGTGCTGGGCTGCCGGGGCACCTGTGGCCCCATTGCGTGCTGTTTGTGTAGCACTGGGTACTCTTTAATGCGTTATTCACTGGGAACCACGAGCCCTTACTGCGGAATCTTCCAGCCAGGACAGGCAACAGCGCGCCCAGGCTTCCAGCGCTCTAATTAACCCCGTATTTAACAGCTATGGGCTGCATTTATCGCTCTTTCCAAAGCTCTGCACGCAGTCACGCTGGGCTCAGGCGGGGCTGCTGCTCATACAAGGTTGGTGTTTATTTATTTATTGATTGATTGATTCATTCATTCATTCATTTACGTACCTGCGGGCAGGACACGCTGTCCGCGGGCTGTCCCCCCTGCGGGGCTGTCCCTGTGTGAGGGGCGGGAGCAGCCGCTGCCCGCCCTCCTCCCTCCCTCCCTCCCGACGCGGCCGCTGCTCCAGCACAGGGGGAGGGCTCCTCCTGCACCGCCTGCGGCTCACCCGCTGCCGGGGAGCCTCGGCCAAGCCGACCGCCTGGCGCTCGGACCGCCCCTCAGAGCCCGGACCGCCCCTCCGAGCCCGGACTACCCCTCCGAGCCCGGACCGCCCCTCAGAGCCCGGACTACCCCTCCGAGCCCGGACCGCCCCTCAGAGCCCGGACCGCCCCTCAGTCCCGCCCTCCCCTGAGCCCCAACGGCCGCGCAGCCCGCCTTCAGCGCGGGCCGAACCACCGCGCCGGAACGGGGGGAGCCCCGGCATGGCCCCTTCCTGTCCCCGCCTGTTCCAATGGCGCCCGCCAGGCCGTGCTCTCCCAACACCCCTCTCGCTCTACGCCGCTCCGTGATGCGCGCGCGCGGCCGCGCTCGAATCTGAGCGCGGGGCCGCTCTGAGGGGACGGGACTGACCCGGGACCGCCGGGAGGGACCCACCGTGAGGGGACGGGACTGACCCGGGACCGCCGGGAGGGACCCACCGTGAGGGGACGGGACTGACCCGGGACCGCCGGGAGGGACCCACCGTGAGGGGGCGGGACTGACCCGGGACCGCCGGGAGGGACCCACCGTGAGGGGACGGGACTGACCCGGGACCGCCGGGAGGGACCCACCGTGAGGGGACGGGACTGACCCGGGACAGCCGGGAGGGGACCGGGAGGAGCCGGGCCATGATCGCCGCCTCCGGCCGCCGCCCCGCCCGGGGCGAGCCGCCGGTGCGCTCGGTGCAGCTGAGCAGCCTCCCCGCGGGGACGCTGACGCCGCTGAAGGAGCTGCTGCAGGCCCAGGGCGCTGTGCCGGCCGGGCGGGCCCTGCCGCCCGCGGGGCCGCGCGATGTCCCGCACGGCCGGGCCGGGCCCGCGGCAGAGCGGCCACCCAAGCGCCGCGCCCCGGAGGCGCCCGGGCAGGAGTCCCCAGCCAAGATCTTCCAGCGGATGAAGGAGCGGGCGGAGCGGCAGCGGCGCCGCGGGGGCGGCACCGACGGCATCCAGACCCGCGGCACCGGGCAGGGCCAGGGCACCGACGGCATCCTCCTGACCCCCAGCACTGGGCAGGGCCGCACCGGGCAGAGCCAGGGCACCGACGGCATCCTGACCCGCGGCACCGGGCAGGGCCGTGCCACCGATGTCATCCTGACCCCCAGCACTGGGCAGGGCCGTGCCATCGACAGGATCCTGACCCCCAGCACCGGGCAGAGCCGTGCCACCGATGTGATCCTGACCCACGGCACTGGGAACAGCCGTGCCACCGATGTGATCCTGACCCACGGCACTGGGAACAGCCGTGCCACCGATGTGATCCTGACCCACGGCACCGGGCAGAGCCGTGCCACCGACGGGATCCTGACCCGCGGCACCGGGCAGAGCCGTGCCACCGACGGGATCCTGACCCGCGGCACCGGGAACAGCCGTGCCATCGACAGGATCCTGACCCCCAGCACCGGGAGCAACCGTGCCACCGATGGGATCCTGACCCACAGCACCAGGAACAGCCGTGCCACTGATGGGATCCTGACCCACAGCACCAGGAACAGCCGTGCCACCGATGGGATCCTGACCCACAGCACCGGGAACAGCCGTGCCACCGATGGGATCCTGACCCACAGCACCAGGAACAGCCGTGCCACCAATGGGATCCTGACCCACGGCACCGGGAACAGCCGTGCCACCGATGTGATTCTGACCCCCAGCACTGGGCAGAGCCAGGGCACCGACAGGATCCTGACCCCCAGCACCAGGCAGAGCCGTGCCACTGATGTGATTCTGACCCCCAGCACCAGGCAGAGCCGTGCCACTGACAGGATCCTGACCCCCAGCATCGGGAACAGCCACCGGATCCTGACCCCCGGCACCGGGCAGGGCCGGGGCACCGCCCAGCCGGGACATGGTGAGTGCCACGGGCTCTCAGTGACTCCCAGAGAACGGTTTGTTTGCCTTCAAAACACTTGGAATAGAAGGCACAGAGCTGTAATTCTGAGTTCAGTTCACAGAACACTCAGGCATCTCGTGCTGCAGTGGCATCAACAAACCATATCCCCCCCGGGAATGTTTGTGTTCCCCGGATCAAGGAGGTTTTCTCTTGTGGTTGCTTTGCAGGGTCGGTTTTCCCGTGGGTCCCTCAGGCCCCGCCTGCTGCAGAGCCCCCTGTGCTGGAGAGCCCCCAGAAGTTCTTCCTGCGCATAAAGCAGAAACTGCAGCAGCAGCACAAAGGTACTTGGGACTGCTCTGGGAAACACTTGACAGCCTCCTGGGGTCACAGACCCAAGGAACTGGTGAGGCTGGAAAAGCCCTCTGGCTCACTGAGTCCAGCCATCCCAAGGTCACCACTGCCCCCTGTCCCAGGGCCCCCCCCAAGCCTGTTCCAGTGCTTCAGGATCACTAACTTCTTTGGTACTCCTTTTTTTTTTTTAATGTGCAGATCCAACCCCTTCAAACGCCATCCAGCAGAACATCCCTCCTTCCACAGCCGCAGAGAAGCCTTTAGTCAAGCCTGCCTGTGCTGAGCAGCCCAGGAATGAGCCTCCTGAGGAGGTGGAAACCGATAAGGAGGATGATGTGGACGTTTTCCTTGTGGAACCAATAGATGCTGATTGTGAGATGTCCCAGAGTGAAGTGATTAGTTTTCTGAATGTAAATTCCACCCCTTTGAAAAACGATAATCAGATAAAAGAAAAGAGGGGAAATGGAGGAGCAAAAGATACAGAGGTTCCTGAAGACAGAAGAGAGCTGCAGCCCAGTAAAAACCAAGCTGCTCTGGCAGTGGAAAAGACTCTGGGGAGCAATTCCCCAAAGCCCTCCCAGTGCTTCTGCAGCATTATGCTGTCTAGCCCCTCAGTCCACATTCCAAAGAAGCAGAAGGTGACAGAGAAGCCTGAGGACCCTTTGGACAAACCTCATACCGACCAACCTGCTAGCAAAGCAGACAAAGAGGTGGGAGAAATTAATCCTTTAGGGAAAGAGAGATTCCTCTGGGCTGTGTGTAGCTCACAGTTGTGGTTTTTCTTGCCAAAGGCAAGGAGTGCTCAGAAGAGAATAAACACTATTTCATTAGATTTTACTGGTAAATTTTCCCATCAAAAAGATTTCTTTTTTTACCTTACTCCAAGATGACAGATGTTCAGGGTCTGGGGTTTTTTTGTGTAAAAGAGGCCCTTTTGGTTTAGTGTGCACAAGCCACTGTGTTGGTTCCAGCTCTTGGCTGCCCACTCAAATCCAAGGAGCAAAGAGCTTTCCCAGCTGTAGGCTAGGGATGAATCCATGAATCTACCCAGCTGTTGGGGAGGTAAAAGGCTTGGCTTTCCTACAGAACATCTGGACTCCTGTTGAGTCAAGTGGGATCAGAATCTTTTCCTAGGAGAGCAGTCTGCAGCCTGGCAGTATTCCCACCATTCTGTATGGAAAACAGTGTATTTGGAAGCATGCTGCGTCCCTGGGATTCCCTGGAAACCCGGCACTAGCACACCTGCCCAAGGCTTGAGTTTCCCTTGCTCCCTGGAGAAATCTGGGATTGCAGTCCCTTCAAATTAAGCAAGTGACTTGTTTTGTTCTCCCCGCGTGGCCAAGTGTGCCTGACGGGTTTCCTGTATTACAAAAACAATTCACCTTCCTCGTGGCTTTGGTTGAGATTAGGATCAGATGCCCTTTAATAGGCAAGATTTGTAGCCAAGGAGAAGATGCTGAAAGAGATGTTGTTACTGGACCTGAGCACTGAGGAGGTGCTGGTTAGTAAACATCATTTTAAATGCTTTCTTTTCTTTTTTTTCTATAACAGAAAAGCATCTGCCTGAGCAGCTGGAGGATTAAAGTGATGGATGGCAACACGGCCATTTCCGTGGAGGGCAAACGGCAGTAAGAGCCAGTTTTGTGATTGAAGTTTAGTGTAAAACGGGGCTGCTTTGGGCAGCCCAGGGCACCCAGCACCAAGGGATGCTGTAGTTGTTAAACTGTTTAAAACAAGGAAGGGACCAATTCCTCTGTGTGGGCAAGAGGTGGCCAGACAAGGCCAGAGCTGTTCCTGTTCCAGGCCAGGAAAGGAAACAGCACAGAGCACATCCTGCCAGCACCTGCATCCCTCGGGAATGTGCATCAGTGCCACTGCCCCGTGCAATATCAGAGTGCCAGACTGAACCCCCTTCTTTTATGCAAAGAAAACTTGGTATTCCCGTTCCTGACGCTCTGTGTTTCCGCAGAGACATGAGGGGCCTGCTGTGGCACAGCAACGCCGTCACCGAGCGCGTGGCACACAACCAGGTGAGGACGGCCTCGGGCAGCCTCTACATCCTGCAGGGCAAGCTGGACTCGGCCACCATGAGGAGAGAAGGTGAGGGGCTGCTGAGGGGTCACTGCACTGCTGAGGGGTCACTGCACACTGCTGAGGGGTCACTGCACACTGCTGAGGGGTCACTGCACTGCTGAGGGTGCAGCACTGAACACTGCTGAGGGGTCACTGCACTGCTGAGGGGTCACTGCACACTGCTGAGGGGTCACTGCAGCACTGCACACTGCTGAGGGGTCACTGCAGCACTGCTGAGGGTGCAGCACTGGACACTGCTGAGGGGTCACTGCACTGCTGAGGGGTCACTGCACTGCTGAGGGGTGCAGCACTGGACACTGCTGAGGGGTCACTGCACACTGCTGAGGGGTCACTGCACACTGCTGAGGGGTCACTGCACTGCTGAGGGGTCACTGCACTGCTGAGGGGTCACTGCACACTGCTGAGGGGTCACTGGACACTGCTGAGGGGTCACTGGACACTGCTGAGGGGTCACTGCACTGCTGAGGGGTCACTGGACACTGCTGAGGGGTCACTGCACGCTGCCGCACACTGCTGAGGGGTCACTGCACTGCTGAGGGGTCACTGCACTGCTGAGGGGTCACTGCACTGCTGAGGGGTCACTGGACACTGCTGGCACTGCTGGGAGGGTCATGCACAGCACTGCTGAGGGTGCAGCACTGCACACTGCTGAGGGGTCACTGCACACTGCTGAGGGGTCACTGCACTGCTGAGGGTGCAGCTTGCTAAATACTTGTATTGGCTTTCATTTTACCATTCTGAGGAGTAGCAGCAGTAGGTCTGTGACAGTGGCTCGAGTGCTGCTGAGGCTTCCTGAAGCCTGGAGTGCATGGGCTGTGCTGGCAGGGAACTGGCTGGGTCAGTTCCTCTGATCTCTGGACTGACTATGCTTGTCCTGGATAGTTTCTCTACCCTCAGTGACTAAAAGTCTTGCTGAGCTGTTGCTGATGCCCCTCTGTCCCCCCAGGGTTTCCCTACCGCTTCATCAAGAGATTCACCTTTGGCTTTTCCAGACGGTGGAAGGAGTATGTCCAGGAGTTTCTCGAGCAAAGGAGGAGGTAATTTCTTTGGAGATTCTGTTTCATTGCAATGTTCTTTAAAGTGTTCATTGAGATTTTGCTTTTTAAGAATATTGTACCAGAGAAGTGTGAAAGGCTGCAGATGTGTGCATGAAGCCACTGCTGTGCCGTGCCACTGGGCTTCTGCCCATAGGAAGGCTTCCCTTTTACATCATTTGTTAGGGAACAGCTTTTTTAGATGCTTATTATTTCTTTTCTTAAACTCCAAATCATTAGAAAAGCACAAAAACAAACCAGTGGTGCGGATGAAGAGAGTGACTCTGTGGTGGAAGTCAATGTGTTGGAAACTGCAAAAGGCTCAAAGAAGAAACCTGGAACGAAGAACTCCACCTATGAAGTATTGCCAAGGAATGATGAAAACACTTGTGAGTGTTTGATAATCATTTCATTTGGAAAAGACAACTGGGGATGGATGAAATGGTTTGTGGAAAAGCTCCTTATGTTGGTTTTGTTTCCAAGGAATTGCTGTAAAGCCTCAACCTGTTGAGCCAGCTGGTTTTGCTGGGCCTTGGAGAGCAGTCCCAGCCTTGTGGACACTGGCAGCTTTGGGCTTTAACTCTGACCTTTCTCTGGGTTCTGTGTCCAGTGGGGCTTTGGCCAAACTCCACTGTGCTGTTTGTAGATGCTGCAATCAGATTTCCTTGCTAGCACTGTAAAAGCTCCTTTATTTTTGTCTCTCCTCCCTCCCATTTATTTGTCTCTCATCATCCGTGTTTATTTTTCGGTCCCTTTTCTCTCAACGAGGAGCTGTTCAGTGTGGCAACTTCTCTTTATCCTTGTCCCTCCCTCCACGACTTTCCCGGTGTTTATAACCTTGCAAACCAAGTGCAGATCCCCCCAGAGTGGTATAACCTGTGCAGGGGATCAGTTCAGTGCTGTGCTTTCCAATCAGAACTCTTTCAGAAGAACTCCTTGGGCTGAGTTTGACATTTGCCTGCGGTCTCCTTTAAACACCTCATCGCTTGTGAAGTGTGCAAAGCTGAATTTTCCATGCAGTGCCTGGGACAAGCCCCTTCTTTCCTGTTTTTGCCCTGCAGACACCACCCCAAGGCACAGCTCCCAGGGCAACGACTCCAGCCAGGTGTACACTCGCAGCGGGAGGCTCATCAAACCCCCCATGAACTTCTGGTGTGGGCAACGAGCCTTTGTGGATCAGAACCTTAATGTCACCGTGGAGGAAGGTGGAGTGGATTATCTGAGCATGGTAAGGTGCCTTTGCATGTTGGTACTTCAGTGTGTCTTAAATATAATGAATAAACTTGGCAAGGTGTGTAACGGAACCAGTGCAGCTCTCAGGGGTACCTGGAGGGGAAGGAAATCTTGGGAGCGTGGTAAAAACATTGTAAAACAACAGAATTGCCTTAGCTCTGTGTTATCAGGTCATTGTTGTCTGTAAAATGGGGACAATGGGGAATTGGTTCTGGAAACAGAATGGGGGTTTTGGCAAGATAATGTATCACACAGGAAGGTGGTGAGGTCCCACCTCAGATCCTGAGGCCCTTCACTGCAGGAAAGCCCTTGAGGGGCTGGAGCGTGGGCAGGGAAGGGAACGGAGCTGGGAAAGGGCTGGAGCAGCAGGAGCAGCTGGGGGGGCTCAGCCTGGAGAAAAGGAGATTAAATTAGGTTTTTTTAAATTGTATTATTTTAAAGATGATTAGTAGTGAAAAATCCCACAAAAAGACCAGTTCCATCTCTAAGAAGAATAATCCAAAGGAAGTCATGAAGACAACAGAGGAAATGCCAAAAAGCCAAAATAAAGGTAAAAACTTTTTTTCTCCTATTTTCAAGTGATTGATGGAATCAGTGGGGTTGTGGGTTGGGCGCTGGAGCAGTGGGGTGGGGTCTGTTAATGCAAAGGAATTCTTTAAGTCTTTTAATGGTCAGCTGCTGTTTCTATGAGCATTGATGTGTAGTTTGACAGCTCCAAATATAAACTGTGCTTGTAAAAGTGTTCTCTAATTGCAGAAGTGGGACACATTTCTTTCTGCACACTGAAGTGAAGGGATTAGGATTTTTTTGAGCTCACCAATCCAGTGACCTGGGGGCCTGGCTTGGCTTTTTAATGAGGATGAATTCAGAGACCTGAAATGCCTGTGCAGGCACGGAAAAAGGGTCCATTAACAGAGCTGTTAATGAAATTGGGGCAGTAGTAGAAGCCTGCAAACAGTGTGAAATGCCAAGCAGAAGTTTGTCTCCTAAAGCATCTGCAATGTCTCCTGCAGAAAGGCTCTCTGGAGCAGGACAGAGCTTTGGGAGGTGTGTGCCCATCACTGTGTTTGGTAAAGTCACGGACAGCCCTTCCCGCAGCTCTGAGTTGGTAGTGCCTGGCAGGGGTTACACGTGCCCTGTGCTGAGAGCCACGGCTCACCCTGCACCCTGGCATTGTCTCTTCCAGGGAAAAGCAAGGAGAAAGGAGCCAGCTCCAAACGGGAATTCAAGCCTGCTGGAAGGAAGGAGGCCCGGCCCTTGCTGTCGGAGGAGGAGGAGAGTGACCCTGCAACCAGGGGCACAAAACCCAAAGCCCTGCCTCCTGCCAGGGTGCCTTCCTCAAACACCAGACACAGCACCAGGATCCAAGGAATGGCAAAGGAGAAGCAAGGAGCAGATGCAGATGCTGCAGACCTGTCCATGTACGAGCAGGCTTCCAGGTACCCCCTGAGGTCAGCCAGGAAGCCTTTTTCAGACAAGCGCTTCACCGAGGAATCCTCGGACAAGGATGAGGGAGAGGCATCCAGTGATGATACCCCACTGCTGATCAGAAGGAAAAATAAATCCCTGTTAAAACCAGGGCCTCAAAACTGCAGATCTCGCCCTAACTCTGAAAGATCCCAGGATGGTGCAAACAAGGCGGGCGAGCCAAGGACAGGAAAAGCCTCCCGGAATGTGCCGGTGAGGCTGAGTGGGACGGAGTCCAGCGACAGGACTGAGCTCTCCACCGAAGGAAACACTCCTGCCAGTGGGTCCAGAGACTCCCTCCTGCCTGGGGAGGCCGTGAGGACACAGAGCAGAACCAAACCCCCCAGGCACTGGCTGGATTCCGACAGCGAGCCCGAAACCAGCACAGAGGAGCTTCTCGCGAAAGACGGGAATGCAAAAGCACCTGGTAAAAAAGCAGGGGCTGGAGCTCCCAGCACTGCCAAGTCTGCAGCAGCCAGGTGGAGACAGCCTGAGAGGGCAAAGCGGCAGAAACCTCTGGAGCTTTTTCCCAGGACGACTGATAGCTGGTCTGAGAAGGAATTGCAGAAGCTTTACAGGCAAGGGGTCACTCTGTGGTCAGAGGGAACAGTTCCCCTCGGGCACCGGCAGGGGTGGGGTGGTCTGCAGTGGGGTTTTCCAGATTCCCTCTCTTTCACCTGACTCTCAAGGTTTCTTTTACGTTTCAGTTCCCTTTTCTCCACAAGTTAACCATCAGTGAAACACAGGAGAAGCTGGGTACTTTCTACAATAGCTGGAGATGTGTGAGCCTGCAGCAGCCCCTGTCAGAGCGTGAAGGGAGAGGAGCGCTGGTTAGGCAGGATTTTGTGAATCTACTCCTCTGCTGGTTTTCAAAACCACGTAATTGATCTTGTTAAAAATAAAAACTCATTCTTATGAGTAAAATTGAAAACCACGAGAAGGTAAATGATATGGTAGAAGTACTCGTGTGTGTGATGTGGACCATGGGTCAGAGGGAGCAGGTGCTGGCCCCAAACTGGAGTGACGTGTTTAATGTCCCATGTTTATGTCAGCAGTTCAGTAAAGGAGAGAGGAGCTGCAAAAATGTGTATGTTCTAAGTGTCTGGAGAAGACACCATAGGATCCCAGACTGGTTTGGGTTGGGGGGGTCTTAAAGAGTGTCTCATCCACCCCCTGCCATGGGTAGGGATACCTTCCACTAGCCCAGGTAGCTCCAAGCCCCATCCAACCTGGCCTTGGACACTTGCAGGGATCCAGGGGCAGCCACAGCTTCTCTGGGCAACAAGAGAGAAGAGGCAGAGCCCTGATTCCCTAAATCCAGGGCTGAGTGCCCTTCCCAGGCGGGCTGGGGGCTGTCCCAGGCTGTGCCCGGGGCTGTCCCTGAGGCCCTGCTGTGCTCTCTGGCAGGGCTGTCGCGGCGCTTCCCAAGCACAGGAGCGGCTTCTGGCAGGAGGTGGCCATGGCCGTGGGGTCACGCTCTGCCCACGAGTGCCACAGCAAGTACCTGGAGCAGCAGGAGGCCAAAGGCTCCAAATCACAGGCCAAGAAGGCCAAGGCAAGACAACCTGAGCAGAAAGGTACTGGCGTCTTGATTCTGGGGCTTTGGGGGTTGTTAAGTGGTTTTAACTGAGACATGGAGGGGCTGGAGCAGCAGGAGGGGCTGAGGGAGCTGGGGGGGCTCAGCCTGGAGAAAAGGAGGCTCAGGGGGGACCTTCTGGCTCTGCAATCCCTGACAGGAGGGGGGAGCTGGGTGGGGGGTCAGGCTCTGCTCCCAGGGAACAGGGACAGGAGGAGAGGGAACGGCCTCCAGCTGTCTCTGGACAGTGACTGTTGTGATCCTGCAGATAAGAAGGAGCTGGTGATAAGTGCCAAGGTGGGGACCCTCAAACGGAAGCAGCAGATGAGGGAGTTCCTGGAGCACCTGCCCAAGGACAACCACGACGACGTGTTCACCACGACTCCCTTCCAGAGCAGGAGGGTCAAGGTACATCTGGGCAACAGCACCTGGGGGTGTTGGGGGGTGTTGTGTTTGTGCTTTCCCAGTGGGTGTGGGACCAGCCTGGTCTAGTTCCAGCAATAATGCCCTGTGGATCTGGGGCAGGAGGCTCCTTGCTGTGCTGCTGCCATCCTCTGCTGTGGTGAAGCACCCGCCACACATCCAGCCACGGCTCACTGGGAAGTCAGAACTCCCAGTCAAATCCACCACATGCTGTACCAGCAGCGTGGCACAGAGAAATCCCCAGGACTAGGGATGTCTGGGACTAGGATGACCAATTGGCTGGGAGGGCATCGATGCTTCTGTGTCCAAGGCACCCTGGTTTTACAGAGGGATTCTCCAGAGATGACTTTTAATTGAATATAATTTCAGCCAGTGGTTCCAAAGGGTTCCTTTTATTTTTCCCCCTCAAAGTCATTCTGCTTGTGCTGGGCAAAAGAGCCTGGCTCCTCCTGTAGTGTCCACTGGCACCTCCAGAGAGAAATCCTGTGTATGGGAGTCAGGAGTGGATTCCCTTTCCCTGAACCAGCCCAGCCCCTCCTTTAGTCCAGGCAAGCTCTTCCCATCTGGAATTTCCTGTGCTAATTTCTAGAGCCAAATTCTTTGCTGTGTGAACAACAGTCATCTCTTGTCTGTTCTGAACTTCCATCTGCTGGCCTTGTCCTCCTCTCCTCATGGGCTCTGTCCTGGATCCTGTCCTGTCCCTGCTCCCAGTTTCAGCTGTGCTTTGGATCTTCTGTGCTGCTCTTCCTTGAACCTTTCCCGTGCCTCTCTTTCTTCCAAACGCAAGGACCACAAGTTCCCTGAGTAACCCTCCTTCTGAGCAGCCATGGTCAGCTCTGAGCTTGGAATTCTAACCAGAGCTCTCCCTCGGTGTGTGGTGGCATCCAGACTGTCACACCAGGTGCTAGGCAGCACCGGGGCAGCGTGTGGGGCGGGGCAGGGCCGTGGTTTGGCCGCTGGGCCGTGTCCCTGGCCCTGCGCTCGGGCAGGGACCGGGTGGAGTCACTGCCATGCAGAGGAAGGGCTGGAGCGACTGTGGAGGAGAGGGGAGAGCCTGGGCTGGCTCTGGGGACAGGGACACCCCTGGCTCAGGTCCCTGATGGCTCTGGGGTGGCTTTGCAGCTGCCGACGCTCCGGGACGACGACCCTGAGGACTTTACCCTGGGGGAGCTCTCGCTCACCCCCGGCTCAGCCGTGTTCCCGCTGGCCAAAACCCCCCAGTGCGAGCACATCAGCCCGGGAATGCTGGCCCCCATCAACAGGTAGGAGCTGGGAAACCCCCAGTGCAGCACAGCAGCCCAGGAATGTGGCCCCCAGCAGCAGGTAGGAGCTCGTCTGCCAACCTTGGCCTTTGGCTCTTCCCCAGATCCCTTTGAGGGAGGCAGCTCGTGCAAGTGGGACACCAGGTCCCTCCCAGCCCCTCCTGCCGGCCCTGCTCCGGTCCCTGGGGCTGATCTAACCCGACTCTTGGGGCTGTGCCAGTTCCCTGGCCATGCCATTCCCTGGGCTGGAGCTGGGTGTGATGCCGTGGCTGCACCCAGCAGGGTGTGGGGGCTGTGGCACCACCTGAATGCTCCCTGTGGCCCGCAGGAAGGACGTGGACAGGCACGTGTTGCGGATGCAGAAGGCGGCGCAGGGCAGCAGAGGCACCTGGGACAAGGTGCACAAGAAGTCGGTAATGCTCCTTCCCTCCAGTTCTGCCCCGTGCCACCCCAGCCAGGCACAGCTGGGCCTGCAGGAGACACAGCCCTGGGATGGACAGCAGGAACCCTTCCCAGCTTCCTCCCAAATTCCTGGGTTTGGTCTCTACTGCTGTGGAGAAAAGGCCCTTTGGTTAGAAAGGAGCTGCTCATGGTCAGGATTAAAGCCACAGCTTTGGGTCAGGATTTGTAACTGCTTTGGAATTCTGTGGTCTTTATGTTCCTGTAACATTGTTCTGAACAGTGGGAAAAGAGTAACCATGGAATATCCAGAGTTGGAAGGGACCCCCAGGGATCATGGAGCTCAACTCCTGATCATGACCATAGCAATGGTCCTTTGTATCCTACTCCCTGAATTTAGGTATTGATTCCTCCACTATCCCAGTTTTTGCAGTTCCAGGCTTTTCCATGAAAAGCCACGATCCCAGGAGCAGAAATGTGCCTTGTGCCCCTGGTTCAGAGGAAGCAGTTGTGGCAGCTGAGCAGTTCAAATTTGGGGAAGATGTAGCACAGGGCTGGTGTGGCTCCATCCCAGCAGGGCCCCGAGCTGAGCCCGTGTCCTTCCCTCCCTCCCCCAGGCCGGAGCCATGCTCGGGACACCGGCTTCCCGCCGGGCCAAGGTCAGCCTGGAGAACAGTGAGTATTCCTGCTTCCTCCTCCTCCATTCCCAGCTCTTTCCCTCCTTCCACATCCCTGCCTTGCTGGGTACCCTCGATCTTGGCTGTCTGGGCCTTCTCCCCCTGCTCTTCCTCTTCGGACACGCTGATGATCCCTGTTTTCCATTGCAGACGTGGCCCAGGCCCCTGAGGTGGGGAAGCTCTTTGGAGCTCAGACACGAGACTCCTCGGAGGAGGAAGACCAGGATTCCTATTTTTCCATGTGATGAAGTCTGTGGATCTCTTGGTTCAGCACTTGGGTGCCTCGCTCTGAGTCTGCAGTTCAGCCGCCCCTCCAGGAGGGAAGGGCTGGAATTACAAGATCGATTTGGAAAATGTTCCCTGATCTGTTTTTTATGTGTTTTAACCCCATTCCCATCTTGCTGGCACTATTTGGGTTTTCCATGTGTACAAAGTGGCACTTCCTGGCCCAGCTCCTCCTCCCCTGTTTCTGCTCCTGTTGCCTTTTTCTCCTGGGAAGGAGAAATGTACTGGCAAGGTCATTTTGAGATAAAATATCTCCTGAGATATGAATGTACAATAAATTCAGGTAAGATCTGGAAAAAACTGAAACTGCTTTTTACTGCCCCCAAGGGCGAGTCTGAATTTTTACATTTCCTGAATGTAATAAACAAGGATGAGTTTATTTTACTCACGGATCCGTTGGACTTTGTGTGGCAGCAGAATCCATGACCTGTCCAGCTTCAGATGGGGCCTCAAGGCTTCATCCCCTTGGTTTTGAATCACGGACTCGGAATGGTTTGGGTTGGAAGGACCTTAAAGCCCATCCAGTGCCACCCCTGCCATGGGCAGGGACACCTTCCACCAGCCCAGGGTGCTCCAAGCCCCGTCCAACCTGGCCTTGGACACTTGCCAGGGATCCAGGGGCAGCCACAGCTTCTCTGGCCAACCTGTGCCAGGGCCTGCCCACCCTCCCAGCCAGCAATTCCTTCCCAATCTCCCATCTCTCCCTGCCCTCTGGCACTGGGAAGCCATTCCCTGTGTCCCGTTCTTATTGCAGGAAGGTGATGTATCCCTGTTCCAGCCTCTCTCTGCAAAGAGCTGTGAGCAGGAAGGGATGGGAGTGAAGATCCCGGTCCTTTTCCAGGCAGCCACAGTGTGGCAGCAGAGGCCGCGCGGGCGGGGAAGGATCCCTCGAGCTCCTGCAGCCCGGGCCGAGGGAGCAGGACGGGCACACGAGGCCCGCAAGGAACAGGGGACCTGCCCCGGGCCCACCCAGCAACACCCCGGTGTCCTGGGCCCATGGAACAGCGGGCAATTCCCTTTCTTCCCGGGAAAGGCGGGTCTCGGCGTTGCAGGAGCTGCCGGGGGGCTCCTTCCCGTGACCCCCAAAGCTTTGCTTTGCCGAGGCACTGGAGTCATTCCTGTGTTTTGCAAAGGAATGTGGGGATGCTCCCAGCCCAGCCCAGCCCAGCCCAGCCCAGCCGGTGCCGGGTGTGGCCCCCCGGTCCCCCCGCGGAGCCCGGGCAGGCGCGGCTCCCAGAGCCCGGTGCTTGGGAAGGGTTTATTGGGTCGGACACCAACCCCAGTAAAGTGCAGTGCAGGGCCCGAGTCCCAGCCCTCAGCTCCGGGGGGCTGCGGGGCCCTTCCCGCTGGCCCGGGGGGGCTGTGGCAGCAGCTGGGGGTCGAAGCTGTGGCGCAGGTACCGCTGGATCTCCTCAGCACGCTCCAGGCTCAGCCGCGCCGCAGCAGCCACAGCCAAGGGGGAGCTGCAAGAGAGGGGCAGGGCCGTGAGCCGGGCCCTGGATCCACGGGACACCCTGGATACAGCACCAGCAACACCCCGGGCTGCCGGGAGCACACCTAGCAAGGCCAGGGAACTGCAGGGAGAACAGGAACGGCAAAGGGAAAGACCCGGGGGGGCAGCAGGAGGGAGGGGGAAGCAGAGCCCAGAGTTAGTGGGAGAGACTGGAGGGCATAAAGAGCAGGGATGAGACTGGACAGGAGAGCTCCTGGGAGATCTTCCCAAGCAGCTATCCCAGCAGGAAAGGCACAGCAGGAAGGATCTCCCTGAACAGCTATCCCAGCAGGAAAGGCATGGGAAGGATCTCCCCAGTTATACAGCTCGAAAGGTGCAGGAAGGATGGCCCTGAAAATCGATCCCAGCTCCCCCAGCAGGAAGGGGGCAGGCAGGCTCTGTCCCCAGCAATGGGGCAGGCAGGGTGTCCCCGGGCAGGGGGCAGGCAGGCTCTATTCCCAGGCAGGGGGCAGGCAGGGTGTCCCCAGGCAGGGGGCAGGCAGGGTGTCCCCGGGCAGGGGGCAGGCAGGGTGTCCCCAGGAATGGGGCAGGCAGGCTCTGTCCCCAGCAATGGGGCAGGCAGGGTGTCCCCAGGCAGGGGGCAGGCAGGCTCTGTCCCCAGGCAGGGGGCAGGCAGGCTGTCCCCAGGCAGGGGGCAGGCTGGCTCTATTCCCAGGCAGGGGGCAGGCAGGGTGTCCCCAGGCAGGGGGCAGGCTGGCTCTATTCCCAGGCAGGGGGCAGGCAGGCTCTGTCCCCAGGCAGGGGGCAGGCAGGGTGTCCCCAGGCAGGGGGCAGGCAGACAGGGTGTCCCCGGGCAGGGGGCAGGCAGGGTGTCCCCAGGTGTTACCTGTTGGCCAGCTGTTGGGGGCAGCCGAAGCAGTGGCAGAGCTGCAGGGCCCCCACGTAGCTGAGGGGGGGGATGCTCAGGTAGAAGCCCAGCAGGTCCCGCCGGGGCCCCTCCAGCTCGGTGGGAACCCCGATGGCAGCTCCCTTGCTGTGCTCCAGCAGGGCCAGGTCCCTGAGCAGAACAGCAGTCTCCTCCTGGCAGGAGCTGAAGAGAATGCGGATGCCGGCCTGGACCAGGGCCGAGAGCACCCCGTCGTAGTACTGAGTCCTCTGGAACGAATGGGACGCGTCTCCTGCACGGGGGAAGGCCAGGGAGCACCGTGAAAATCCAGTGGGAGGGTTCACAAAGCAAAACAGCTCCAGGATCCCTCACTCAAGAACTCACAACCAAACACATGGGAAGGGAACACATCCCAGGCTGGATGGGGCTTGGAGCAACCTGGGCTAGTGGAAGGTGTCCCTGTCCTGGGCAGGGGGTGGCACTGAATGGGCTGCATCTCCAGGGACCACTCCAGCAGTGTTCCCATATGGGAACTATCAATAGATGAGATTTGCCATGAAGCCATGAAGCCAAAGCTGCATCCCCAACAACTGGATTGCAGTGGTGGAGTTTCATATCCTACATCTGTAATGGAATCAGGGATCTGAGCTCCCATTCATCTGTGGAGCAGGTGCAGCAAGACCTCTCAGTTACTGTCTAGATGGCCCTGGCAACAGACAGGGGAACCATCTGACTGTGTAATTTGGATTAGAACAAATTTATCTGCATGGGTAAGATTGTGCTTGTTCCTTTATCACACAATCCCAGACTGGTTTGGGTGGGAAGGGACCTCAAAGCCCACCCAGTGCCACCCCTGCCACAGGCAGGGACACCTTCCACCAGCCCAGGGTGCTCCAGCCTGGCCTTGGACACTTCCAGGGATCCAGGGGCAGCCACAGCTGCTCTGCCCAACCTGTGCCAGGGCCTCCCCACCCTCCCAGCCAGCAATTCCTTCCCAATCTCCCATCTCTCCCTGCCCTCTGGCAGTGGGAAGCCATTCCCTTGTGCTGCCCCCCTGGGAACACCCACCTGGTCTGGTCCTATCCGTCTCCAGGATGACACAGACCCTCTGGAACAGGCCCTGCAGGCGCTGCAGCCGCTGGCTCAGCCTGTTCCTGTTCCCAGGGCCCTGCAATTCCGACTGGAAGGTCCTTTCCACGGCCAGGCGGGTGCTGACGATGTAGTCGGAGGTGCCCAGGGAACAGACCTGCACCCGGAGCCCGTGCACGGCCCTCAGGGAGGAGATCACCTGTGCCCCACAGCAGATCTCCCTGCTGTCTGCCAGGATGCTCAGGGAAGGGCCCTTCCCTGCAGGCTCACGGCAGAACCCGGCTGAGGCTGGGGAGGGGTCTGTGGCTGCAGGACACGCTGGATCTGAGGTGCTCCCACAGGGGCTCTTCCAGGAGCTCTTCACCTTTGAGGGCTGGAGATCACCCAGGGACTGTAACAGATCGCAGGGGGTTAAATCAAATTAATAAAAGGATGCTTTGAAACACTAACACTTTCAGACTGACACTTTAACCCCCCAATCCAGCAGTTGGAATGACAAAAGCAGCAGCTTCCCTAAATGACTTCAGCAAAACCTGGACCATATACAGGACAGAAGTCAGGCTGGGAAGGGTGAGAGATCAGGAACTCAGCCTCAGGCTGGAGGGAGTTAATTTAGGATGGTGAACAGGTATGTTATAAGCACAAACCCCCCAGAGTCGGTGGACACTCAGCTGTCCCACACAGATCCATGCTCCCCCACGGCTGTCAGTCCCAGGAGATGATCTAATCCCCAGCTTTTCTTTACTGGCTGCTGAGATACTCCAGGATACCCTGGCAGTACAAAAGCTGCAACAGCAAAGGGAAGGGAGATGGTGGGAAGCAGCACCAGGAGTGGCTCTGCTCCTGTGTCACCAGAAGCTGTGGCTGCCCCTGGATCCCTGGAAGTGTCCAAGGCCAGGTTGGACCTGGGCTAGTGGAAGGTGTCCCTGCCCATGGGAGGGGCTGGAATAACATGGTTTTAAGGTCCTTTCCCACCCAAACCATTCCAGGATTCCCTGACTCCTGCTGCTGAGCTATGACAGCCCCTAGAACAGCCCTGCCCCAGGAATCCCCTCCCACCACGCGGGGTGAGAGGAAGGTCCCTGTTGTGACCGGACACTGACCTCACTGGGAGCCTGGACAGAGCCAGGGACAGCTGGTGGGAAGGATGTGCTCCTGATGGGATGGGCTGGGTGCAAATCCAGCCTCTCACACACCAGAGGCTCCAGGTCTGGCAGCAGCTCCCTGTGGTGCTCAGGGGGAGGTTCCCCAGGCTGAGGAGCTGGGCCGGCCCCAGCACGGCTGCTGTGCTGTGCAGGGGGCTCTGCGGGCTCAGGGCACTCTGCACTCCCCTGCTCCGCCCTGGAACAGCCTTCCATGGATTCCTCCCTGCTGACAGCCGTCTCCTCCTCGCTGGAGTCACTGAGGACCCTGATCCGGGATGGTTTCCTCCTGTGCTCCCGCCTGGCCTGGTTCAGTCTCGTCCTGTGCCGGGTGAGGTACTGGCCTGGGCCAGCCGAGAAACTGTCCCTGGGGAGGAGACTGATGCTCACACACTCCTCTTCCTCCTCCTCCTCCTCACTGGGACCACTCTGTCTGCAGCCTTCCTCCTCCTCATCCCCCACACAGAAGCTGTCCTCCATGTACTCCGGGTCCTGCTCAGGAATCTGCAGGAAGAACAATCCCAGTGAGCTGTGGAACAGTGGAATGATGGAGCTGCTCCTCCCCACAGAGGCTCTTGGCTCATCCAACACCAGGGGCTGAGGGGCTTCTCACACATGCAATGGTCTGGGGTCGAGGGACCTTAAAGCCCACCCAGTGCCACCCCAGGGACACCTTCCACCAGCCCAGGGTGCTCCAACCTGGCCTTGGACACTTCCAGGGATCCAGGGGCAGCCACAGCTTCTCTGCCCAACCTGTGCCAGGGCCTGCCCACCCTCCCAGCCAGCAATTCCTTCCCAATATCCCATCTCTCCCTGCCCTCTGGCAGTGGGAAGCCATTCCCTGTGTCCTGTCCCTCCATCCTTGTCCCCAGTCCCTCTCCAGCTCTCCTGGAGCCCCTTTAGGCCCTGCCCCTCTCAGGTCTCCCTGGATCCTTCCCTTCTCCAGGCTGAAGTCTTGTGTTAAAACTTGTTATTTACCAAAAAATACCAGCTAAACCCCAGAACAGGACTGGAACCTAAATGTGCTCCCAGCAATGGGAATTCCCAAGGACAGAGGTCACTCCACACCTGTGAGAAAATGGCCGAGCTGTTGAATTCCCGACGGACGTTCCTGCCCCTGCTGCCCAGGGCGGGGCTGCGCACGGACTCCAGGTACAGCGCCTGCATCTCTGAGTCTGGCCCACAGGAGAGGGAACACGGTGTCATTGCAGAGATAACCTTTCATTCACTCTTGTCACACTGTTCTCCATATTCAGTCATGCCTTGATACTCTCCCAGAAACCTGTATTTCCCCAGACAAAAATCTGCAGTTCTCCATCCACCTCTGGGAATCCCAAAGCACAGCCCCAGGGCTCTGAGATGAAGGAGGGCAGGGTTAGATGGGATATTGGGAAGGAATCCTTCCCTGGGAGGGTGGGCAGGCCCTGGCACAGGTTGCCCAGAGAAGCTGTGGCTGCCCCTGGATCCCTGGAAGTGTCCAAGGCCAGGCTGGACAGGGCTTGGAGCAACCTGGGCTGGTGGAAGGTGTCCCTGCCCGCTGGATGGCCTTTAAGGTCCCTTCTAAACCCAAACCATTCTGGGATTCTAAATGTCCCCAGCTTGCTCTCATGAAAGCTGCCATGGAATCCCAGGATATCCTGAGCTGGAAGGGACCCAGTAGGATCATCCAGTGCAACCCCTGCCCTGCCCAGGACACCCCAACACTCCCCCTGTCCCTCAGAGCATTGTCCAAACCCTCCTGGAGCTCTGGCAGCCTTGGGGCTGTGGCCACTGCCCTGGGGAGCCTGTTCAGTGCCAACACCCTCTGGGGGAAGAGCCTTGTCCTGAGATCCAACCCTCCCTGGCACAGCTCCTGCACTCCCTGAGGCTGCAGAAGGTTTGCCAAGCTGGCAAAGTTCTGGATGCCATGGCAGGAACAGCCCCTCAGCCCAGGTGAGGAGGTCACTGCTCATTCCCCCCGTCCATGCCCATCCCACCCCATGCACCCCCCAGGGATCTGGAGTCCCACACAGCTCCCCACTCACCGTTCAGGGCCTGTGTGACCTCCCCCTCGTCGTTGAGGAACTGGGCCATGGAGGAGCTCAGCTCATCCTCGGTCCCATCGCTCTCGTCCGACGACAGCCCCTCTGTGCCGTGCTGGGACAGCTCTGCCTCCTCCTGCAGGAACTGCCTGGCTGCAGCCTGCAACAGAGGGGCCTTGCAGGGGGTTCTAATGAACAGTGCTGTCCCCAGACCCCTGATCCCCCCAGCCATCTGCTGATCCCCACAGGCACCGGGCCCTGGCCTGGGACAGGCAATCCTGAGGGGAACAGCAGAGGCAGAGCCACCAGCAGGGGGGCTGAGCTGCCCGAGGCCATCTTGGCTTCACAGCTCACACATCCAGTTCTACTCTTTTGATTTGCTTTCAGAAACCTGGTTTCCTTTTGAAGGGCTGGATTCCCCCAAACCCAAATCCAGTGGGGACTTCAGACCCTGACCCCCCTCGGTTTGCCCTTTCCTGTTCAGGTGCCAGCTCCTCAGATGATTTACTGGGTCCAGGGCCAGGGGCTGCTCTGGTCAGATCTGTGCTGACCTCATTGCAGATCTCTCCTGACAGGGCTCCCTGACTGCTGTGGACTGCTCACAGTGGGTTTAATGCCTGGGATCTCCTGTGGATCTGGAATTGTGGCCTGCCCAACACTATGGATGTTTAGGGAAGGTCAGTGTGAAGGCACAGGAGAATTTCTTAGCAGACACACTTTTTCTATGATCCTTTTGGTGTCACATTAAAAAAATGTTTCAATTGAACTGAAAGATGGATTTTAATCCACCTCATTCTTTGTATCCCAGAACACAAAACACTGATACTGTAGGGAAGGTTGGATAATGAAGATTATCTTTAGAACATCAAAACTATCCAATGTATTGTGCCCTGGAGCCTGATTATGGCAATTTCTGCCCAGTGGAACCACAGCCACAAATATTTAGGAGCTTTTTACTTATGATGGTTCTGGCCCTGCTTCCTCTCCTGCTGCAATGATGGACTAAAGTATCTGAGCTAAGATTTAAGATTTGGGGTTGAGGGACCATTGCTGCCTTAAATGTTCAAAGTATGGGGTAAATTCATATGATCAAGTATCCCAATGCAAATAATTATAAAAATATTAATTTCTGGGCAAGACCCTGAGCTCCCAGAGCTGACCAATCCTGGAGTATTGCTGAAGATTGTAAAATGGACATTGTTATTTGGTTTCAGAACTGTGTCTCCAGGACCCTGCAGACCCTGACAGCCAGCAACGGATGGCAGGGTTCAGGTCTTTATCCAGTTCCAAGACTTCAGCTCCAACATCTGCAATGCTCTGGTGTGGAACAGCTGAGCCTCAGCCCTCCTGGAGAGTGTCCTACCAGCAAAGAGTGCCCAGCTCCATGCCCACATCCCAAATCCAGCAGTGCCAACTGCTCCAACACGACCTTCCCAAACCAGGAGAGACACGTGAAGTCACACACCTTGGATGTGGGACTGTTCCTGACCCGCTTGGCACGTCCTGGCCGGGGTTTGTTCCGGGCTGCGGAGCTGCTCCTCGTGGTCCTGCTCCAGTTCTGGGCAAAATCCCCACTGTCATCGCTGGACTCTGACTGGGAACAGGGAACACACCCCTCAGAGTCAGGGGAAGCAAGGAATGCTTTAATTACAGTCGTAAATCCCAGACTGGTTTGGGTTGGAAGGACCTTAAAGCCCCTACAGTGCCACCCCTGCCATGGGCAGGGACACCTTCCACCAGCCCAGGGTGCTCCAGCCTGGCCTTGGACACTCCCAGGGATCCAGGGGCAGCCACAGCTTCTCTGGGTAGCCTGTGCCAGGGCCTGCCCACCCTCCCAGCCAGCAATTCCTTCCCAATATCCCATCTCTCCCTGCCCTCTGGCAGTGGGAAGCCATTCCCTGTGTCCTGTCCCTCCATGCCTTGTCCCCAGTCCCTCTCCAGCTCTCCTGGAGCCCCTTTAGGCCCTGGCAGGGGCTCTCAGGTCTCCCTGGAGCCTTCTCTTCTCCAGGGGAACACCCCCAGCTCTCCCAGCCTGGCTCCAGAGCAGAGGAGTCATCCTTGAAGGTTTGCTTTTTAAGCAACACCTGATTTCCTGTGACTGATCTTTTGGGGCTGGGAGCAGCCCTGAGCTCATGGAAGGTGTCCCTGCCCATGGCAGGGGTGGCACTGGATGGGCTCCAAGGTCCCTTCCCACCCAAACCCTTCTGAGATCCCGTGATCTTTGCAGGCTGGGGGAGAACTGGGGGAGGGAAGCAGGGATGGGTTCCCATTATCCCCCCCGTTTCCCAGAGCCCTCACTGACCACGCTCGGGGGGTGCCGGCGCTTCCTGGTGAGGCGGTGCTGGGGGGGCTCAAAGTCACTGTCGTCCATGCCCTGTGGGAACAGCAATGACCATCACTGAGCACTTGCGCCTTGCTCTTTCAGTTGTCATTTTGCTTCTCTTGCCTATTTTCTTTTTCTAAGACTCACATCAGGAGACCTCAGAACATTCTTTTTCATCCTGTTTTTTCTCTGGAAAACGATCTCCTCCTCACTCTCACTGCTGGTTCCTGCAGCAAAAAGAGTAAACAACATTCACTGGGAATTGCACAGTTCACAACACAATATTGCTATAACTGAGCAATCAAAACCTGCCTCTCTCACAAAAGTACCTCCAAAGGAGATTATTTATTGATCCACAGGACAAATATTGTTCTCTTTAGCCTTGTTAATCAAAATAGATAATCTCCAGCTGGGATGTACAATAAATCCTGCTTCCCTGGAGACTCTGGGATGGGAGTGATTACCCTGGGCAGCACAGAGACGGAAAAAGGGAAGGAAAACATAGAACCAAGAGAAGAAGCCCTTAAAAGCTGAGAAAGAGTTGCACTTGTGGCAGCACTTTGTGACCCAAAGCCCTCTGAGTGCATGGAATGGAGCCAAGGAACGGTGTTTGTGAGTCCAGAGGAGGCCACGGAGATGATCCCAGGGCTGGAGCCCCTCTGCTCTGGAGCCAGGCTGGGAGAGCTGGGGGGTTCCCCTGGAGAAGAGGAGGCTCCAGGCAGACCTGAGAGCCCCTTGCAGGGCCTAAAGGGGCTCCAGGAGAGCTGGAGAGGGACTGGGGACAAGGCATGGAAGGTGTCCCTGCCCAGGGCAGGGGTGGGACACCATGAGATTGGGAGTCCCTCCCAACCCAAACCCTTCTGGGATCCTGTAAGAGAGCCCAGGTTTGTGCTGAAGTTGTGATCTCAGAAAATCTTAAATACAAGTCAGTTGACAAGTGAGTAAAGGGAAAGAAATCCATCAGTAGAGTTTCCATTCCTCAGGAACAGTGACAGGAAAACACGAAGGTATGGATTCAGGGATCAAT
This sequence comes from Myiozetetes cayanensis, assembly GCF_022539395.1. NCBI lineage: Eukaryota > Metazoa > Chordata > Aves > Passeriformes > Tyrannidae > Myiozetetes > Myiozetetes cayanensis. The sequence continues at coordinate 62,763,101 of NW_026087853.1, read as the reverse complement.
AGATCCAGAGGAGTACCAATCAGATCCTGAGGAGATTAAGAAAGGGCTTTGAAGGCAGCTGTAACTCACACAGTTACATCTCCCATGGCTTTAACATCCGTGAGGAGGTTCAGGAGGTTTAATTCCCAGGTCTTCCTTGGATGTGGGGTGAAGTCTCCTCATCCACCCAATTCCAGTACTGCAGCCATCACTCCTTTTCCTTTCAGCCCTCCCACCTCACCGACAAGACCAAACTGAGGATCCAAAAGACACCGGATCCTATTGACCAAACATGAAGGGACCAAACCCGTCCCACTGAAATCCCTACCTGGACACACCCGGGATCCACGGAGGGCGGTGTCTTCCAGCTCTGCAGTTCTTCCTAACGGGGAATCCACAGCTGAACTCCCAAAATTCTGCCCACGTGGGCTTTTAGGGACTTCACCTCCAAGAGGCACCTCTGGAGTCTCCTCCCTGGCACTGGAGAAGACTTTCCTAGGAACCCTTTTGATGGCTTGGACATTCCCACCCTTCCTGCTTACCGGGGTCGACAGTGCCGAAGGCAAAGGTTCAGGTGATCCCCTTGCCGTTCTCCTGCCTCCTGACCTGAGGAAAGGCACTGCAGCAGGAGCAGGCTCTGGCCCTTCCCTGTCACTCACGTCCCTGCTCTGCAGTGGCAGCGGTGTGGAAATGGCTCTTCTCCCCAGACCTCTGCAATCCCATTCTGGTGAGGTTTCCAGCCTGGCACCATCGCTCTGGAATATCTCTCCATCCTCAGTGGATTTTGCCCCTGTCCCCCTCCCTGAGGCACCGTTTGCTTTGCTGGTGCTCTCGGTGTTCCTGTTCTCCTCAGGGGGTTCATTGTCACTGTCTGAGATGGAAAAGCCCAGGTCGAAGGTGACGGAGAACAGCTCCTGGGAACAGTCGTACAGATCCTCGTTCTCCAGGCCCTGCTCGGGCACTCCGGCAGTTTCCATGGAGTTCCTGCTTTGGGGCTGCTCCCTGCAGCTGCTGGAGTTCACACAGGGCCTCTCTGAGGGAGCCCCCCGGGATCCTCGCTCTCCATCTGTCCCGATGACATTCCCACCTGGCTCTGACCCAGCTGGAGGCTCCTCGCTCACGGATAACCCGCCGTCCCCAGTGCCATCCACAGGCTCATCCTCAAACAAACGGATGCTCTGCTCTCCACCAACAACACCTTCAGTGTCTCTGTGCACAAAATGCCTGTTTGAAGGGGGGGTTGTGGCTGGAGGGTTCCCTTGGATGTCAGGGAATTCCTCGTTGTCAAACAGCCCATCAAAGCTGTCATTCCAGGCATGCTCCTCTTCAACAACAGCAGCCTTGGAAGATGAGGCAGTTTTGGACAAACGGGGACTTGTTGGAGCACAGAATTCCCTGGGGACGTTCACTTTGGGATTTTCCACGAGCAGCAGTGAAGGATCAGCTTCTGAGGACACAGAGAAGGCTTTGTCTTGCAGTCCCACGGAGTGGCCCTCGGGGATAACCTCTGGGACAGGACACACTGCTTCCTCATTGCTCACCATGTTCTCCAAGTCCTCGAGTTCATTCCAGGAGGGAATGGGGGGAGGGGACTGTGACAAAAGCCTCTGCACACGGGACAATGTCAGTTGTAAGCCAGGAGGCTCCTGGGACGGTGTCCCGAGTGAATCCCTGTAGGATTCGGGGAGATAGAACAAGTCCGAGGACACTGGGGATGTCTCGTACCCCGAGTCCCCAGGGAGCATCCCCAGGGATGCAGGAGCTTTGCCTGCAGGTTTATTTCCCTGAGCTGCTGGACTGTCAGCAATGTCAGTGCTGTCACTGCTGTCACACAGGTCAATAACTGCATTTAAGTCAAATGTCACCTCCAGCTCCTCGTCCCTCTCAGTGTCCTGGTCAGGCTGTTCATCCAGAGCAATCCCTCCCGAGGGAGAAGCCGAAGGACCCACTCCCACACTGGATCCAGGAGTTCTTCTGGGAGGCTTTGGCTTGGTTATTTTAAAGGTGGTGAAGAGTTCACTCTCATTATCACCCCCATCAGGCAGGAATGGTTTCCTTTTGGATGAGTGTGCCACATCTTTCCTGGAGGATCGTGCTCTCTGACCCCAGCTAGAGTTGGTCGTGTGGAGATGCCTTTTATTCCCTGGAATATTTACATCTTCCACATGTAAGTGGGGCTGGAGCTCCCGTCCATAGCTGCAGTCTCCCTGGGACAAACACAGGGCAGCATTTACTAGAGACACACCATCAGTACACACAGGACCCCAGCACGGGGCACAACTGCCAAAGCTTTCATTCTCCTGAACAACCTCTCACTCACACACCCTCAACTGCTTTTTCCCTGGGCCAATCAATCCTCTGTTCCAAAGGGAACCAGCTTTTCCAAACACACACCTGGAAAAAGCACAGCAGACTTGGACACCACCCCCAGTGAGGGATGCACAAAGGACTCCTGGATGGAGAAGCTGTTCATTTACTGCCCTTCTCACCCCCTTTTTTAAACGAAGGTTTCAAAATTAAGGCCTGCAAAGCGACAGCAAGGGCCCAAAGGGGCTCTGGAGGCAATGGTTTGGAATGTTCCTTTGGAGTTCCAACCTGTTTCACTAATTACAATAAATGGCAATAAAAATAAGGATGTAAGAACTAAACAGAAGGAACAATCATTATATGATTATATTTTGGCAGTTCAGTGAGATGAACCCCTGGACTCCTCAAGCCCTGAAACAAAACAAGGTCCCTTGGGTGATAAAACTGACTTCATTCCATAGCAGTGAAGAACAGAAGTGCTGTGAGAGGGTTAAAGGAGCGCTTTGATAGGGCAGGTTCCAATAATTGGTTCCCTCAAGCTCAGCCAAAGCACAGAATCCAGGTCTGGGATTCTCTGGTGAAATCCCAGGGCCAGCAGGAGCCAGAAGTGCCCTGTGTGAGTGCTGGAGGTGGTTTGGGGAGGAGCCAACGTGGCAATGCCGGAGTGTTCAGCTGAGGAACAGCCCAGCTTGCACAGCCAGCCTTAAATTGTTCTGCGACACAAAACTAATCAAACTGCAACCCCCAAACCTATAAATCCAAAACCAACCCAATTACAAACCACAAAACCTTCAAACCCAAAACTAGCCAAACTGCAAACCCCAAACATATAAACCCAAAACTAATCCAATTACAAACCACAAAACCTTCAAACCCAAAATTAACCCAACTGCAAACCCCAAACCTATAAATCCCAAACTAACCAAACTACAAATCCCAAACCTATAAACCCAAAACTAATTGAAGTATAAACCCCAAACCTACGGACTCAAAACTAATCAAACTGCAAACTCCAAACTTACAAACCCCAAACTAATCAAACTGCAAACCCCAAACATAAAACCCCCAAACCTACAACCCAAACCAAATCCACCTACAAACCCTAAACCTACAAACCCAAACTCAATCAAACTACAAACCCCAAACCTACAAACCCCCAAACTAATCAAGTTTCCCAGAGCAGCTGTGGCTGCCCCTGGATCCCTGGGAGTGTCCAAGGCCGGGCTGGAGCACCCTGGGTCAGTGGAAGGAGTCCCTGCCCAGGGCAGGGGTGGCACTCTTTGGGCTCTGAGGTCCCTCCCCCGCAGCCATCCCGGGCTGTGGGACTGTCCCACAGCACAGGGCAGCAGGGAGGGGTCCCTACAGCGAGAGCCCCCGCCCCCTGCCCAGCCAGGGCTGTGCCCTGCCGCGGCACACAGAGCCCCCGGAGCCTGGCAGTGCCGCAGGGTGCCCGGCCGCCAGCCCAGCAGCCAAATTTAGCATGTAGGGCAGGGCTCAGGAACCCGAGCGAGCTCACACGGCCTTATGTAACTGCTCCACTTGCAGGGCATTCCAGGCACGGCCTCGGAAAAGGCTGTGCCCAGCTAATGCTGCTGCAGGCAAAGGGCACAGCCCTAATGACCACACTGGAGCCTCAGTGTGCACGAGGGGGGGAACCTTAAATCACCTGCTCAGCCCCCTGGCAGCTCCAGGGTGTACCAGCCACTCTGCAAATAGGTCAGGCAGGAGCAGCAAAACATCTTAGACTGTTGGGCTAAATCAATGACCCTGAGTCAGGCTGAAAAGCAAGACAGGCTTTAATACAGCAAATGAAAAGGGAAAAAAGCCCTTAATGTATGAAAATGGTGGTGTTTGATACAGAAATCCCTGTGTAATTACACACGTCCTGTTTTCCAGCATTCAAATGTAAGGCATCAACTCCCAAACTGACATTCCCCTCTCTGTCCCCATAAGCTGCTTTGGGAGGACATTTGCTAATTCAGCTCCCTGCCAAAACCCTGGGGGGTTTGCTATTTGGAAATTAAAACTAATGGGGCAGATACAATGCAGGTTTCACCAACCAAAGCTTCTTTAGTGGAGAGCTGGAGTGAATCCATGCAGCGTTCCCACCCCTCGGTGTGTCTGGGCCAGCAGGTGCTGCGGTTCCAACGCCCCAGCCACGACCACCCTCCCAACACCAGGATTCAAGGAAATCCTGTGATTCCAGTGGAAGGTGTCCTTGCCCAAGGAACCCAAAGCAGTGCACGATTCCAGGAGTTCTTCCTGATCAGCCTGTACTCCCTTCCCCACAGATCCCGTTTCCCGCTGTCCAAGCGCTCCCTTGCCCGGCCCAGTCCCAGCCAGGCTGGACAGTTCGGTGCCCTGGGACTGCCCCTCCCTCTCAACAGGCCATGATGTGTTTATACCTGCCAGGAGCTGCTCAATGAGCACAATAACCAATCCCTGCTCCACGATTGCTTCATCTCCACAAGACACTCCAGGGGAAGAAACACTGTCAAAAGCCTTTTTTTGGAAGTTTAAGTACAGTACATGAGATGGTCTTTAAAAATGTATTTAGATAATTAATTTAAAAATGTATTGAGCCATGGCAGAAGCCTGAGGGGCACAGAACCCCCAACTTCCTTCCACAAAAGCTGGGATAATTCTCTTCCTGATGGTATCACATTATTGATGTATCTACTAATTCTGATACTTTTTGCTTTCAGCTACACAATAAAAACACTCAAAGATCCCTAAAAAGAAAGATTATTAGTGAAATACAGGATATGTACCCTGCAAATATGGGAACAGGCATCACTAAACAGGTTGAAGAAGTGAGAGTGAATGTTCCAGCACATCAGGAAATACATTAGGTTGCCCAGAGAAGCTGTGGCTGCCCCTGGATCCCTGGAAGTGTCCAAGGCCAGGTTGGAGCAGCCTGGGCTGGTGGAAGGTGTCCCTGCCCGTGGCAGGGTGTGGGATTGGATGGGCTTTGAGGTCCCTTCCAACCCAAACCATTCCAGGATTCCATGCCCTGAGCTTACAGTGCTGCCAGGCCAATACCAAAACCATCATGGGAATGGGAATATCCAGACAGGTGCAGTTCAATATTCCACATCAGTGTGATTATCATCATGGAATCATGGACAGTTTGGGTTCCACCAGCACAGGTGCTCCAGCCTGGCCTTGGACACTTCCAGGGATCCAGGGGCAGCCACAGCTTCTCTGCCCAACCTGTGCCAGGGCCTGCCCACCCTCCCAGCCAGCAATTCCTTCCCAATCTCCCATCTCTCCCTGCCTTCTGGCACTGGGAAGCCATTCCCTGTGTCCTGTCCCTCCATGCCTTGTCCCCAGTCCCTCTCCCTGTGAAAACACAAATCCTACTCCCAAAGCCATTTGTTGTCCAGCAGCTCCTGCCAGAGTTCCAGGCCTATCCTGGAATTGCCAGTTCCTGTCAAAGCCCTGCAAATCAATCTGCTGTGAAAGCTTAAGGGACAAACCAACCAATTATTCACATTTACAGACATTTTGACAGTTTGAAAAACAACAGAGCAGGATTTTACACCCAGAACCTGAAATGCAAAGTTCCTGCACCCACCCAGACATCCCCAAACAACCAATGGGACGAACCCAAAAGGCAACAGCAGGAGAATCCCCCCGTGCTGAGCCACAAAGCACCTGCAATCCAAGGTCTGAACAACCCAACCCAGGTCTCAGTTAACGCTCAGACTCAAATCATTTGGCACAGGTCAGAGGAATCAATGTACAGAAACCATCTGAACTGGAGGGCTGAGATTTTGGGGCTCACAGGTTCTTCCCAGCTCACCCTCCAAACCCAACCCAACCCCCCACACCTTGCCTGACATTATTCCTTGCTGGGGCAGAATCCTCTCCCTCCCCCAGAGGAGGATTTTAGCCAAACTATTGGCAAGGAGAGTCTTAAAAAAACAGTGAAACTATTTCCTTGTCCTATTTGAACCATTTTTAACTCTGCATTCAGGGGCTCCTGAGAAGCAAGTCCCAGCTGGTTGGAAATGTTGTGTTTTCCCCCAAAACCCATCTGGTCAGAGCTCTCAAAGCAAGGGAAGGCTTTTCAGGTTCACTGGGGTGTCAGGTCTCCTGGGAACATTTCCCTGCTGTCAGGGAGTTCAGCTGGGGAGCCCTGGGGGCAGCCCAGGACTGAGGACAAACCACACATGACTTCAGGGGCAGTTGTTCCAGGTTCATCCTGCCTTGGGAAGAAGTTTCCCCAGGGGTTTTTGGAGTGGAAAACAGAGACAAACCTCTAATGGGAGAATTTGGGATTAATTTTTCACTGAGTTCCCACTGCCAGCTTTGGACTGGGAAATATCCAGTCACCCTCCCCCTGTAAATTAGAATTAATAATCAACAAAATGAAGCATTACCTGTCTCCCAGGAAAAACCACAGCATTCCATTTCCCTGTTCCCTGTCCCTCATCCTCAGAAGCTCAAATACCATTCCCATAAAAAGGATTACCCTGCCCCAACCTTGTTTCCAAACAGCACGGTTTAATTTTCAAAAAATGCTTACAAGAGATTGAATTATTTTGCAGAAGGACAACCTGATTGGTTCCCTTGTCACACCAAAAATCCCCCTGGGAGTAAATCCCCCCATCTGCCCGGCTGTGCTGCTGCAGGAATAAAGCCCACGGGCATTAAAGGCTTTGCTGCAGTGGATGTGCCTCTTCCAGGGATCACATTTGGGGTTTCTTTGACTTTTTATTTTCTTTTCACCAGGCCAACCTCTTCCCTAAGTTTTTAAGAGCATATAAATACAATAGAATTTTTTTCCTACCCATTTTCACTTCATCTCCTTTAAACACAAGCCCTTAAATTGACATTTCTTAAATCTGTTATGCAAAACTCAACTGTTTCTTGAATCCTTGAATGAGAACAAGCAAAGGAAAGCCAAACATGGGTAAATTTCTGGCTGAATTTCTTCTCTAATAGGAAAAAACCCCACCCCAAGCCCCACACAAATACCTCCTGAGCTGGCTCCTCTTAAGCTATGACTAACCTCTGACTGAGATTCTGCCCAAGAACTGATTTCCTCAGAACCTCCCAGATCATTTGGTTACTCACAGGAGGATTTGGTGCCTCAGCAAATAAATAATCAGTAGACCAGTGGTGTGAGGTTCATACCTCAGGTATTTAAGGAAGCAGCTTTGACCCTATTGGTCTTTACCCCTCTGCTATTAAGCAGCACAAATAAACAGCAGCCAGGTCAGCTGGGAACATTTATCCAGGGAATATTTATAGCAGGAAGCTGGATACACAGCACATCCACACAAATCCTCCAGTCACAGTCCTGGGATGGGTTGGGTTGGGAGGGACATTAAAGATGATCCCATTTCACCCCTGCCATGGGCAGGGACACCTTCCACCGGCCCAGGCTTCTCCAACCTGGCCTTGGACACTTCCAGGGATCCAGGGGCAGCCACAGCTTCTCTGGGCAACCTGTGCCAGGGCCTGCCCACCCTCCCAGCCAGCAATTCCTTCCCAGTCTCCCATCTCTCCCTGCCCTCTGGCAGTGGGAAGCCATTCCCTGTGTCCTGTCCCTCCATCCCTTGTCAATGGTCTCTCTCCATGTTTCCTGTAGCTCCTTCAGGTCCTGGAAGGCCACAGTCAGGTCACCCCAGAGCTTCTCTTCTCCAGGCTGAACAACCCCAATTCTCCCAGCCTTTCACTAAATCCCTGCTAAAGTAGTTGTTCTTCCATCCACTTTGCACACAGGACTAACATACTAGCTAGATTTTTCTTTTCAGGCTTCATTCCTGCTCAAGGGAAACGTCCCAGAGGCTGGAGGGACATCCCTTCCTGCTGCTCAGGGGATGGACACCCATCAGAGTCAGGAATGCACCCAGCACAGACCCAACTATAGGAAAATGACTTGATAGGTGTGCAGAAAATCAAACATTGCCTACAAATCCCTGAATTTCTTTAATTTTGTTCTTCTTCTGCTGTTTTAATTAATACTTTTCTCCTAAGAACAAGCCCTCTAGGCAAAACAAATGAGTGTAGTGATTCTCATGGCTCCCCGTGGGGCTGGCCATGGGCTATGTGCCAGAACCAGCTTTGGGAAAACCTTCCCTAATTCTCTGAAGATCCTGATGGGAACAACTTTGCCTGCAACAGCGATGTGCTGTGCAGAGGGTCCCCAGTGGGGTGACAGAGCCCTGAGGACAGGAGCAGTGTGGATGGCCACAGGCAGGACCCACAGCAGGGCAGCCCCCAGCCAAGGGACAGGGCTGTCCTCTCTCCATCCCCTGTGACCCCCCCTGGGCACAGCCTGGGCTGGTCCTGGGCCCCCAGGACAAGGAATATTCTGGAACTGGACCAAGTCCAGCAGAGGCGGCCAAAAGTGTCACAGGGCTGGAGCACGAGGAGGGTGGAGAGACAAGGGAGCTCTGTTCAGTCCTGCAGGGATCTGCTCCCCAGCTGGGCCAGCCTGGAGCAGAGGAACAATACAGAGCCCGCTCCATGGAGGGTTGGGGGGGCACTCAGTGGGCACAGTAGCATGGAATCCTGGAATGGCTTGGGTTGGGAGGGACCTCAAACCCACCCAGTGCCACCCCTGCCACGGGCAGGGACACCTTCCACCAGCCCAGGCTGCTCCAACCTGGCCTTGGACACTTCCAGGGATCCAGGGGCAACCATCATCCAGCCAGGAATCCTCCTCTCGCTGATGAGAGCTCAGCGTCTCCACCTTGGACTAGTCAGGACAGCTCAGACAAAGCTGGCTGGGAGTCAATCCAGATAATGCCTGGAACTCTCACTGTGGAGCACCAGGAGCAGCTGAGGGAGCTGGAAGGGCTCAGCCTGGAGAAAAGGAGGCTCAGGGAGGACCTTCTAATTTCTGAACCTTTTCTTTGCCTCCTGATTCCCTCCTGACTCCTTTCTCCTCTCTGTCCCTGACCTGTCCCTGAGCCCTCTCTCTCTGCAGCACACCCTTGACCCCAGCTGCACCAGGGACTCTCAGAGAAGTCGGGAATGTCATTGTTGTGTGAAGGAGCAGCTTATCTGAGCTCAGAAAGTCTATTTACAGCCTCCCTTTCATGCTCCTTCCTAGCAAGGAGTACAACTACAATGTCTCCATTCTCTTCCTTGATTAGTCCTGTTATTCAGGAAACTCTGGCAGCTTAGCAACACATTCTGATGACCTAAAAAACTTTCACACACCAAAAGGCAATATTTGGGGAACACAGAAGAGCTCAACTGGAGGGGAAAATAGTGTGGCAACAGCTGAAGTGTCCACCTACTCCACACCTTTTTCCTTGGCTTTCCCTCTGAGGGATATTTGCTATCCATACCAGTCAGCAAACAAAACTCCCACCCCCCAATGGCTTTCATTCATGCTTGTTTGGCTGCTCTCCCCTTATCCTTTAGTTCTTAGGAGCAATTAGGTTTTCAGTTAAAGCTTTCAAAGAAAACAACCCCAAAATCCTCCAAACAATCCCCTTAGAACATGAATACATTCCTGCATCACTTCTATGGGATGGTTTTGATGAACCTACATGACACAGAGTTACTTCCAATCCCTGTTACCCTCTGGAATAGCTCTGATATCCCTCTTGGTGGCTTGGCTTCTTGGCATATATTAAGTTCTTGTATGTAATGTTATTCTGTAATAAATTGATACTTGGATCCATAAAAAAAAGACTGATTTAAGGGTGGGGGGTTTTCTCCTGTGTAAGGAAACACCAACTGTTTGGAAACCACTTCTGTGGTAAAGATCAGGAGTCACGGAATACCAGGGGGAGACACTTTGGAACAAGATCAAACACACATAATTCTTTCTGCAATTTGCTTTTTTCTGGAATTGTCATGATTTTTTACCTCCTCCAGCTGTGCACGCAATCCTTGGGCAGGTTTCCAGCCAGCCTTACCTGCTCCTGCCTCATCTGCTCCATCATTTCCATGAGGCTGATGAAATGGTGACAGGGCTCCGAGTGCCCAACCAGGGCGGTGGGGAAGGGCTGGCTCTGCCAAAGGCTCCACTCGCACAGGGAGAGCAGCTGGACTGCCCCCTGCTCCTGCTGCTCCTGCTGCTGATCCTGCTGCTCCTGCCGTGGGAAGGAAGGTGGAAAGGATGCTGCAGTCAAGGTATTGCTCAGCAGGACTCGGCCACTCCTCTGGCAGGACTTGAAATGCAGAGAAGTATTTAAACAACATCATAAAAGTTTAATTCTGGTCCAAAGTTAAAACTTCACGAGCACCCTGGGCTAGTGGGAGGTGTCCCTGCCCGTGGCAGGGGTGGGTGAGATGAGCTTCAACATCCCTTCCCACACAAACCATCCAGGGATTCTGTGAATGCAGCATCCTGCCCGGAATTCTTAAGAACAGCAACAGAACTTAATGGATACTGAGAGACTTCTTGGGATATTTTTGATTTACAGACCCAAACCTCAGTGACCCATTTCAAACATCTCACTGCTAAATTCCTCACCTCAAAACCTGCACGTAAATCTCAAAATGGTTTTTTTAACACAGACCTCCTTCAAACTCAGAGTTACCTCTGTTATTTACAGTGTCCTTCAGGCCTCATGCAAAGGAAATACGACATTAAAGTCAAACTCACTGGTATTTCTTCCAGGTTTTCTAAGGTTGCAAACTGAGTTTGAGGCAACACCGGTTCCTTTATTCCATCACTCTCCTTAATCCTGTAGAGTCTGTCCCATGTTTCATATTCCTCAGGTGACAGGAACCAGTTCTCATGAGAGACAGTTTGCTTCTGGCCTATGGGGGGACACAGGGAGACAGAGAGATACAGATCACTACCCAAAATAATGCCACATCCTCCAAACTGCTGTGGGTGGAACAGCAAAGGAGCCTCCCCAGAACCAGTGCCGAGGGTGGGGCTGCTCTCAGGGCACGTGTGTGAAGCTTGGAGAGCAATAATGGAGTTGATTTGGCAGTGTCTCTGCAGACAGGATTTGGAATGAATGTGCAGCCCAGGCTCTGCTGGGAATTAATTCCAGATAAGAGGAATCAGCCTGTGCCTCTCAATCCTCTCAAGTTCCAGTTGCCAGAGTCTGTGTCTGCACAGGATGAGACTCCAACCCAGATCCCTGAGAGTCCAGAGTCCTGTCCAGAAAAAGCTGGAAAAATGAGCACTGGAAGTTTTCTAAGGCCATCACTAAAAATCCCAGAAAATCAACATTGTTATGAAGTATTTTTTACTCCAGTGTAGGAGATGTTACACTCCTTTAAGATAACACCCAGTTCAAGGACCTGGGAGAGGAGGAAAAAAGAGACAGACCTGAAGGAAAAGCAAATTAGGAACACTTTTCAGAGAAACACAGAGAATCATGGAATGCCCTGAGCTGGCAAGGACCCCGAGGACCATCCAGTGCAACCGCTGGCCCTGCCCAGGACACCCCAACAATGCCCCCTGTCCCTCAGAGCGTTGTCCAAACCCTCCTGGAGCTCTGGCAGCCTTGGGGCCGTGCCCACTGCCCTGGGGAGCCTGTTCCTGGTGAGCTGTTGCCATCCAGACACATCCAGGGAAGCTCTGAGAACAACAGATGACGTCAGCTCCCCGTGTGACAGCTCCAGCCCCGTGTGTCAAAGACAAGATGAGCCTGGATTTTGGTTGTCAAGAACAGTCCTAAGCATTTTTCTGGCAGGAAAGAAAGGGACACAGACACAAGAAGAACATTCCCATTCTGACAGAGACTGATAAGGCTGTTTGGGTACATGGGTGGGAATTACCCAGTCCTATGGAATTTAGTCACTGGCAAAGCCTCTGACCCTCATGTGAGGCAGCACATGCTCATTATCTTCCAGAATATTTTATGTTATGCATGCAATGTCCTATGAAACACAAACATATCATTCAGATCATCCCTGTTATTGTCCTGATTCTTCCCCAGAACCAAAATATTTTCATTCTCCTTGAAGGGGAGCAGAGCAAGAACCAACCTCGAGGGGCACAAGAAGGGGGATTAGCCTGTAGCCAGCAGGGCATTTGTCACTTCTCAGAATCCCTGAGGCACAGAATCCCTGAGGCTGGAAAAGCCCTCCCAGCCCATGGATCCCCCTGTGCCCATGCCCACCTTGTCCCCAGCCCAGAGCACTGAGTGCCACGGCCAGGCCTGCCTTGGACACCTCCAGGGCTGGGCACTCCAAACCTCCCTGGGCAGCCCCTGCCAGGGCCTGACCACCCTTTCCAGGAAGCCTTTTCCCCTTTGGGACCTCAGTGCTGGCCACCTTTGGTGCCTCTCAGCCCCCCACACCCCCTGTGCCTCATCTGGTTCCCACAACAGGAACGGGGCAACCCCAGCTCTGCAGCTGCTCCCTCAGCAGGAACATGCTCAGCATTACCATCTTTATGCCCTCACTGCCTCATTTCTCTTTTCTAGGACATTCTACCAATGCCCTGAAATGATGATTTTCATTCCATGTTGTGCTCTGCTTATTTCCTTGCAGCTGTGTCTGTTTAATCAGGTACTGGAATATGATGTTTCCCAAGCCTTTAAGGAGTTTCAAGAAGTTGCTGTTGGTCTTTACAGAAAGCACTAACAAGGAGATAGACCACTACGATTCCCAAGTACTTACTAAAAAGTAGGCCTTTTTTCCTGTCTTATGACTGTGTTCACTTTCCTGAGCATTTCAGTGCCATGTAACTGCACCAGCTGAAGAGCCATTCCTCCTTTTAGACTAATGTTCATGAATACCCTGCCCTTGATTGCTCCTTTTCCTCCCATCACAATCCTCCTGATTTCAAGCATTGTTGTGTTATTGTCATTTATGAAGCCATAACGCCCAGAGAAGCTGTGGCTGCCCCTGGATCCCTGGAAGTGTCCAAGGCCAGGCTGGACAGGGCTTGGAGCAACCTGGGCTAGTGGAAGGTGTCCCTGCCTAACCCAAATTACTCTGGGATTCTTTGATTAACATTTGCCTCTTCTGTTCAGACAGAACAGCTGGAGTTCCTGACCTTCAGACAGTGACTCTGTGGTGGAAGATGAACCAAAGGCCTGACTCAGGGCAGGGATATTTCCAGCCCAAGCTGTCGATGTCCAAGGAGAGGCTGAGGAGCAGCAGGGCCAGCCCAGTGCCCCAGCTGGCAGGGGTGGCTCTGCAGAGCCCTGGGAGAGGCGGGAGGGATGTGCTGGGACACAAACACGCCATGGCAGCTTACGCAGCGCTTAGAGAAACACCATAATCCTCTTACCAGTGACACAGGAAAAGAGAGCAGATTTGTGCTGCAGGGAGCTGCATCTCCTCTCTTTGCAGAGCGCTCTGGAGTTGCCTGGCTCATACTTCTCAGCAGTGATAAACATTTTATGCACCTGGGGGTTGATGCCTTCTGGAACCATCCGTGGGCTGTGCTGGTAGAAATGAAGGGTTTTGTTCCCTGAAATGGCTTTGTGGATGCTCCTTTTGCTACACTGGCTTTGGTTGTAAGTCTGGAAGGAGAAGATAAAGAGAGAAGTCACATGCTGACTGCTTGTTTTGTCACAGGACTCGATCAAAACTCAAGGAGCACCCGAGTGTCTGCGGGGTTTCTTGTTATTGTCTGTTCCCTCATGGAGGTGGATTCTGGTTTGGGGTTTTTAACCCCAAACAGACACAGCACTGGGGAGAAAAAGGAGCACAGCCCTGTCTGGGGGAAGTTCCAATAAGCAACTGATATGGGGGTGATGGAAATGAGATTACATCAGAAACTGAGGAAGGAGGCCAAGCAGAAGAAAGGCAGAAGATGATTTGTTGATGTCATACGTGCTCTGAGTCCTTTAATTACACCTCACTTTATTGTGCAACAGAGAAACCAAGACCAGGCTGGAGAATGTAAGGGAAGAAAGCCCCAGTCTGAGACTGCTCTCCTCTGGGTCCCTGGGACAGGGCCCTGCTGGGCACCAACCCCTGAGTGAGACAGAGTGGCAGCCACGACCTGGCAGAGATCTCTGGGGCAGGAGCAGAGGAGACAACCCAAAGGCAGGCTCTGAACACACTGGAGGAGATCAGCAGCCAGCTCTGACAAACGGCCCCTCGGGCATTCCAGCAAACTGCCTCTTCATTCTACAACATCCCAGAAAATCCTGGCACAATCCTAGAAAAAAAAAGGTCTCTCTATGGCAAAAAATGGTGCTACCAAGTCCCCTAACAGCACTGTCACTGTGCTGCTGCTCCCCTTCCCTGTTCCCGGGGCAGCTCCGAGCCCTGCGTCCTGTCCCAGCTCAGCAGCCCCGAGTCCACCCAGGCCGAGCTGGGGAACCCAAAACACCAGGGACCCCAAATCCAGGCCCATTCCAGACCAGCTCGGGGCCCAGGACACATGTGATGTGGGGGCTGCCCTGGGAAACACATGAGAGCTGTGGAATAAACACAGGGATCCCTGCCAGCCTCACACTGCCAGGCCTGCACAAACACCCTGGGCTTCACACGCTGGGCAAGGCAACTGAAGTGGTTTGATTAAAAAAAACCCAACAAACTAAACCAAGCAAAACCAAGAAAAACCCAAACAAACAAAAAACCCTCCCCAAACACAAAGAAACAAAAAATAAACACAAACCCCCAACATTCCCACAAATTATGAGGGACCATAATGACCATTCATTATTTAGCTGTGAATTATGTGATGGGAAAGAATCTCCACATTAACAGAACTGGAAGGAGACTCAATCTTAAAAAATCCAACAACTACCCCAAAAGCACCCCCTAGCAAAAACAACAAACAAACCAAACCAATACTGTTCAGCAATTAAATTTATTTCCTGACCTCAAAATAATGAAAAAAAAAATTATCTACAATTACTGTTCTACCTGGGGAAGGTTCTGCTGCAGAGATTTCTGAGAAAATCTGGAGAACACAGTAATCCAGCTACTTAAGTGAAGCTCCAAGGAATTTAAAGGACTATTCTATATCCCATTACAGAGCAGTGCTCTCAGTAGTAACCAGCCTGCATAAGTAGCATGAGAAAACATCTATTCACAAACACCATTCAGGTTTATCATTTTTAACTCTCATCCCTCCAAAGCTGCTTTCTTCCCCCTCAGGCAGGATCCTCTCATTCAGAATTAAATCCCTGCCACCTACAAACACAAACCAGAGCTATGACATCAACTGGAACACATGAACACCAAGACTCGGAAATTTTGGGTGTATAATTGGCTCACACAGATCTTGCACTTATTGTCCTGCACCCTCTCACCAGAGATGGCAGCAGGGGCTGCCTGGCCCGGCCTGCCCAAATCCTGCCCTTCCCACAGCGTGGATGAGCCCAGGCTGTGCAGGGCCGTGGGATGCAGCTGACACAGCTGATGGTGGGCTCCCTGGCTCACAGTTTGGGTTTGCAGTGTCCCACGGGGTTCCCAAGGGACAGCCTGTACTCAGGGATGATTAACCATGCTCCACTTGAGTGCTGAGGTTCAGGAACTCAGCCAAAGTGGATTTCCCCTAAGCTGATCTGCTCAGACCTCACACGCAAGAGCAGCCACTGAGCACTGCTCTGAGCACACAGTGTCGTCACCAGCCCAGGACCAGTGCTCCCAGTGCTCCCAGTGTCATCATTTGATGACAGGACAGGCTGGGAGAGCTGGGAGGGTTCCCCTGGAGAAGAGAAGGCTCCAGGGAGACCTGAGAGCCCCTTGCAGGGCCTAAAGGGGCTCCAGGAGAGCTGGAGAGGGACTGGGGACAAGGGATGGAGGGACAGGACACAGGGAATGGCTTCCCACTGCCAGAGGGCAGGGAGAGATGGGAGATTGGGAAGGAATTGCTGGCTGGGAGGGTGGGCAGGCCCTGGCACAGGTTGGGCAGAGAAGCTGTGGCTGTCCCTGGATCCCTGGAAGTGTCCAAGGCCAGGTTGGAGCACCCTGGGCTGGTGGAAGGTGTCCCTGCCCATGGCAGGGGTGATACTGGAAGAGCTTTAAGGTCCCTTCCAACCTAAACCATTCCAGGATTCTGTGACAGTTTCCCAGGACAGACTGAAGAAGGAGACTGAGGGCAGAGCTCAGAGGGGGCTGCAGCTCCGATCTCTGTTCCCTGTGAGCAGGGCCAGGGCCAGGGGCTGGGTCCCTCCCAGCACTCACCCTCTCCTCGCGGCCCTGGGCGAGGATGACGACGATGCGGCCGTGGCGGCGCCGGCCGGTGCGGCCCATGCGCTGCACCAGGCGCACGGGGCTGCGCTGGGCGTCGAAGCACACGATCAGATCCACCTCCCCGATGTCCAGGCCCTCCTCCCCCACGCACGTGGACACCAGGGTGTTGTAGCCGCCCTCCCGGAACCGCCGCACCACCTGCACGGGGAACTCAGGTCAGATTTACCAGCGGTAGCACCACGGCCCCGCAGCTTTTCTAGGCTGGAAACGTTGATTTACACTGTAACATGCCAAAACTTAGTCTGTCTAAGTCAACTGCTACCTCTTGATCAAATCCCACACACCAACGTGACCAACATCAGCACTTCAACTGTTTAATTCCAAAATGAAGGAAAAAAAGCACACCTTAGTCTGACTCCAACCATGGCATTCTTCTAACACTGATCTTCCCAACTGTGCAATTAAATATCTTTGGGGTGGATTGTCTGGTTTTTATAACTTTGCTAGGTCAAAATTTAAGGACAGATCTTATCTTTCCTGCCTACAAGAAAAAAGAATTCCCTAAGTACATATTTGAATATTTCCCCCGACTTTTAATACATACAAATCAACAGTTGCCAATATATAAATAAATAGAATGCAAATATATAAATAGTTTATACTTGTATATTCTGTTCAGTGAGTATAATTTTGGATCCTCTGAAAGGCACTGAACTCCACCAGTGACAGTGAAAGTTCAGCCACTTCCACACAGTGTGCACTCCTGGAGTTATGCACACAATTAATGCTCTTTATCACTATTTCCTGGCACAGTCTCCTGTTTTCTGTACCTCCAGCTGCTCCTTTTGGGTGAAGCCTTTGGTGCTCTTGCCTGTGGAGTGTCCCACGAACGTCATGGCCCGGACGGTCGGGCTGAGGCGGGACAGCATCTCCGCAATCTCCTGCACGCTGTCCCGGAACGAGGAGAAGATCATCACCCTGGTGTCCTCAGAGGGGCCTCCACTCCCCTCCTGCTCTGTTGGATCAGAAGAAGAGGCAGGATTTTAGTAGAATTAGTAATGAAAAAGGACAGGGCATCAGACAAGTTACATGTGCACAGCTCCCATCTCACTCCGTGGGCAAACACACAGAAAACGCTCCAAGATACTCCTCCTGGAAAAACTCCCTTTGGAATCAAAGCAGTGCTCTAATTTTGGAGAACGGACACCAAGCATGCTGAGAATGCCCCACATCTGGGGTCCCACCCCTGAGGTTACTTTGGAAAGCTCAGGTTGCAGGGCACGTGTCTTGCAATGAAGTTCAGGATTCCGTGTTCTTCTGGCCAGGCACTGGAACAGGCTGCCTGGGAAAGGCTGGAATCATCACCCCTGGAAGGGCTCAAAAGGCCTGTGGATGGGACACCTGGGGACATGTAATTCGTGGCCACAGGCTGGATATCACAACTCTTACCTTCAAGCTCCTTAAATATGCTCATCTTAACTCTGCAGGAGGCAGTGGCAGCAGAGCTCCCAGGGAAGGGCCCAGAGCAAACCCTGGGAGTAGGGCAAGCAGGAGGCACAGAAGCACCAGCAGTGAGTTTATTAAATCTGTTTTACTCAGCTATTGGAGCATTTTACAGCAAATTAAACATGAGAACTCATAGGACATTTTATCTTACACAAATCTTACGGTAAAGTTCTTCTAGGGAGGACTTTTCCACACAGAGGATACACAAACATACAAATTAGCACTAAATCAGGAATCAGTAGGATATTACTTGTTTCCACCCCCAGGTGCAACTGGTCAGGTACTTTTTGAGTTGTTGGTACTTACCAGAGCACCTATTTTTCCAGGATTTGAAGTGTTCTATTACGATTTCCTCCAATTTCCTTAATTTTGGATGGCTGTAGATGAATTCCTTTTTCTTCTCCAGCACTGGAAAGGCAATAAAGCAGTGAAAGACATAAGTAAAGCTGCAAAAGGCATGAAGGTTTAGTGAACTTCATTTCCTCCCACTGGAACTATCCGAGTCGGACACACAAATTCCTGACACTGATTCTAATTGCATCAACTCACAGAAAATAATAAACTAATGGCAGAAGCACATTTGTAAACCCCAGGTTTCTGAGAAAGTGCTGTTACTTTTGTTACACTCACACTGGAAAAGACATTCAGTCAAATAGTAATATTTTAACCTTCATTTTAAATCAAATGAAAAACTTCAAACACAGAAAACCACCAAGGGAAGCGAGAGAGCGAGAGAGAGGGAGGGGACTATTGGGAAGACAACCTGGAATAAAGAAGAGCAGCCACCTGCAGCCCAACTTTTAAACAGGAACAGTGTGTGCCTGACCTGTGTTACTCCTGCAAACACCTCCCATCTCTGGAGCCACAGCTGTGTCTGAGAACATGTCCCGGAGGTGCTGGTACAGCCCCATGAAGTCCTCGTTACGCCCCAGCTCGTTCTTCGTGCGGGTCAGCCCTTTGGAAAGAGTTGGAACACCTCAGGATTCAGTTTGCTTTCCCAAATGTACACTGCTAATGCATTTCCAGTTGGGATGAAGGGAATAAAGCACCCCTTCCATTTGCAACCCACTTATTCTGTAAGTTGCCATACAGATGAGGTAAATGAAAGGAAGGATGTGTGTAGGGACATTTCACCTTTGGCTCCATCCATAATTCCCCAGAGGTAGATGAACAAGGACCGCACTCCCATCTGCAGCAGCAGCTCATACCCATGGTACAAACTGATACAGAGGGCAAAGTCCCCTTCAATGACGCCCTGGAGGACTCCCTGTGAAACAAAACAGATCATCACTGAATTAGGAAGTGACTAAGGAGCAGGAATCACACTGCATTTCCTGACCAAAACCAGACTGGTGCCTGGGGAGCAGAGCCAAAGCCCCAGCTGATGCCCAGCGAGCAGTTTGTCTATCCCAACCCTCAGGGAACAGATTTCACACAGCCCAGTGGAGGCAATCCTTCTGCCCCTCCAAAATGCTCTCCAAGATACCTGTGTTATCCTCCAGGATTAGCTCATCTCCCCTCAGCCTCTGCCAGCTGAACCCATCCACCCATCTGGATTTGGCAAAACA
Source organism: Myiozetetes cayanensis (assembly GCF_022539395.1). Lineage (NCBI taxonomy): Eukaryota > Metazoa > Chordata > Aves > Passeriformes > Tyrannidae > Myiozetetes > Myiozetetes cayanensis. The sequence continues at coordinate 62,743,701 of NW_026087853.1, read as the reverse complement.
AGGGATTTCTGACACATCTACCCAGCCTATGAAATTAAGGCAGGAAAGTTGCCTTGCTTACTGTGAAAGGGATTTCCCAATGTTTTTCTTAAGGCACACAGTGGTTTTTTAGCAATGTTCTTAAAGATTACAAAATTTGACCACTCCCTGACAACTTTCAGAAAAATAGGAGCAGGAATGTAGCATTGAGGGGAAAGTGTGAACTTTGCTGAAAGTACAATCTAAGCCCTCAAAACAATTTCACTTTGGAAATGGAGTCCTTCATCCTTCCCTTAACTTTTCTATATTGCCATCAAGAAATATGGAACAGTTAAGCATATTTTATAGATTTCATAGATGATCTTTACGGTCCCTTCCAACCCAACCATGCTGTGATTCTATGATAATTTATTCCAGGGCTAAAACCAGAAATCTACTTAAAATGTCTCAGGAAATTTGGTACCTATGGATAATAATTACTATTTACTCCCCACTTTAATGACATGAAATCAATAAAGACTCTTACCACATGTTGTGAAGAGGGGTTTTTCCTATACTGATCCCTTGCCAGGATGATCTGGTACTTGGTCAGGCTGGGAATGTCCCTCCTGGCCAAAACTCCCATTCGGATCAGTCGGCCGGCGAACGCCTCGAGCACCTGCAACCCAAACACAGCACTTGGACCTGGTTCCCCAGGGATCTGTGCCCCCACTGCACACACACCCCTCCTGCCTGCAGGGGAACCTCCATCCATCCTGTGACTGGGGAGGGGAAACACACCCTGACATCTGGAATGGCACAAGGACTGACCAGGCAGAGAGGGAAGGGAATGGGATGGACAGCCAGGCCTGGAGCTCAGGCTCCTTCTCCCACTGCTCACATGAACCTGAGTGGCATTTTGAGCACAGAACACTCGTGTTTCTCTTTGGGAAGACCAATTTAGGTGAAGGACCAGCCAAGAGGTCAGACAGCTGTGCGTGGGAGGGATGGGAGATGTGAGTACAGAGGAATGAGCACCAGCAGCGTGTCCCGTTTCCTCTGGAATCCACACCAAAACACACTTAGTTTTCATCCATCACATGTACCTGCTTTCCACATCGGTGCAACACGCAGAATAACCTGCACTAATGCAACCTAATCCTGTTTTTCCTCTTTGTTTCGCAGCCTTAGGTGGTCAGGATTTTTGCCCAGACTTAGTTTGGCGTGAGCGCTAACTCGGCCGTAATCGCAGTAATCAGCTTTGTGCCACAAACGCTGTTTACAACCTGCTGGTCCCTTGGCCAATGGCCCCGAAAACATCTCGGTGCACAACAACAGGCTCTCCAAAGGCACTGCCCTGTGCCTGCATCCATGCACACCGTGTTTCCCAAGCCTTCCAGCCGCTCCAGCACCAGCACAGCTGCCCTGCACTAAGAGGGCTATAATGTAGCAAATGCCTAATCCCTTTACTGTCCCTTCAGCCCCCTGAAAATCATCCAACTAAACCAATAAAACCAGGCCTAAATCAGGCCAGCCAGGCACTCCTGGAGCTTGTGAGGAGAAACTCAAAGCAGAATCCAGAATGGTTTGGGTTGGAAGGGACCTTAAAGCTCTTCTCGTTCCAATCACCTGCCATGGGCAGAGACACCTTCACAGAGCATGGAATATCCTGAGCTGGAAGGGACCCTCAAGGACCATCCACTGCAACCCCAGTCCTGCCCAGGACACCCCAACAATCCCCCCTGTGCCCCAGAGGATCATCCAAACCCTCCTGGAGCTCTGGCAGCCTTGGGGCCGTGCCCACTGCCCTGGGGAGCCTGTTCAGTGCCAACCACCCTCTGGGGGAAGAGCCTTGTCCTGAGATCCAACCTGAGCCTGCCCTGGCACAGCTCCAGCCCTTCCCTGGGTGCTGTCCCTGTCACAGAGAGATCACTGCCTCCCACCAGCCCAGGGTGCTCCAAGCCCCATCCAACCTGGCCTTGGACACTTCCAGAGATCCAGGGGCAGCCACAGCTTCTCTGCCCAACCTGTGCCAGGGCCTGCCCACCCTCACAGTAACCAATTTCTTCCCAACATCTAATTTAAATGCAATCTAAAATCCCAAGACAAGGAGTGGGAATAACTGCCATCATCAGCAACAGCTGTGTTAATCCCCCAAGGAATCAGACATGCAGGAGAAGTTTGGAAGGGTGAAGGAGAACTTGTGACAGCAGCAGCTGACCTGGGGAGCACCGTGCTGGGGAATTTCCAGCCTGCCCACTCCATCCCAGGGGTCGTTCCGAACCAGCACTCTGGAGCCAGCAGGATAAGCTGCTTACAGCAGATAAGGGCTGCTGATAAAGGGAAATCACGGAAAGGGAGCCAGAGTTCTGAGTGTTTTGGTGCATCTTAGGTTGCTCCTCTTTCCTCTGAGGGTGGGCAGGCCCTGGCACAGGTTGCCCAGAGAAGCTGTGGCTGCCCCTGGATCCCTGGAAGTGTCCAAGGCCAGGTTGGAGCAGCCTGGGCTGGTGGAAGGTGTCCCTGCCCATGGCAGGGGTGGCACTGGATGGGCTTTGAGGTCCCTGCCCACCCAAACCATTCCCTGGCTTTACTCTGGCCTCAGCACAGCTCCCTCCTGCTCATTCCACGTCTCCTGGGCAGTTGGATTCAGACCAGCTGCAGGCACCAAACCCCAAGCTGAGGCCAACAGGCTCCCAGGCACTTCCAAGCCCATGTCCAGGTCCTCCTGTATCCCCAGGGATACAGGCCATGGCCTCACACAGCTCCCAGGGAAAGCAAAGCAAGACACTCCATCCCGAGGCATTCCTTCTAATTAAGGCTAATGGATTAATTAGACCAAATAAACCACTAACACCACCAACAGGCAAACACCAACTGGAAGCTACAGCAGTGCCAGGAATTTCTGGAGGAAAGAGGAAAAAACCCAAAGAAATCAAATTATGTTTTCTTAAAATACAGTCAAAACCATTCACCCAGGCACAGGGAAGGCTCAGTGCACAGGGGTCTCTTCTCCTATTAATGAGAACAAAACCAAAGATATGGTTTGGTTGTAACAGTTTCAAATTCAGACCTTCGTGTTTACCAATCAGTTTGTTATTGTTCTGCTGTTTTTCGAGCCAGGCGGTACCTGACAGTCCCTTTAAAAGAACAGAGGCAGAAATGTCTGTGCTAGCTTATAGAAAAAGGTATTTATAAAATAAACAGAACTGTTGACCATGCAAGGAATAACTCAGTGCTTTTTACTTGAATGGATACCCCTGGAATAGCTCATTACCCTTCCATCAAACCCTGATCAGCTGGACATTGAGGACACTTGAAATGCTGAGGATGAAGCTCAAACTATCTCTGAAGTAGTGGAAATGGAGTCAGCCTGAACACAAATGCTCCTCTAGAAGAGCAATTAATGTTTTCATTAAAGAGCAATGCCCACTATGTATGATATTTCAGCTCTGGTTTGTTATTTCCTATACATGCTGCAGAGCTGTTCTCTGAAAAGAACTTTTCATTACATGTACTTTTGTGTTTTATCCCTTGACCTAGTTAAAAGGTATAAGAAAATGATACTGTCCCTGTTTGCTCAATGTACACCCCTGTCTGATTTAATCACCTTCTGCAAAACAAACCCAGGCCGACTGTTATGAAAGACAGCGGGATCCAGTCACCTGGAGCTTCAAAACTAACAGGGAACAGTAAACATAACCTACTTAGGAGAGACACAGGCACAGGCTCTGCTCACTGATTGCATTTATCTTGCCTCCATACCTTCATTTTTAATTACAAAGATAATACTTCTGAAAAGTCCCCTCAATCTTTCCAAAACATGGCAGTGTCGTGTTCCCCGTTTCACAAACAGACTGGAGAATTAATTTCAATTAATTGCTCAGGAGGACTCATGGCTTTCTGCAGCTCCCTAAATGGAGGCCAGAGCTGACAGATTTACAGCCAGCAAATAAGACACAACTGGCTGAGTTATCCCACCCTCACTCAACTTGCCAAGAACACAAAGACCTTTTCTGTTCCGAGTTATCTCCCACAGCAAACCACAAGGAGTTCTTGGAGCTTTTAACCAAGATGAGCTTAGAACCTGTTTTTGGAGCTGAGGACTTGTGTTACCAGACAAAGAACTGACACTGTGCCAGCTACACCTCCCTAAAACTGCTTTTAATCTGTTTTCTGTTGGCACAATGAAAACCAAAGGCTCTAAACTAATGCCCTGGCCAAATTATTTTACTGCAGATTTGAAGGGTTCTTTAGCAGAGAAAAACACACATAAATAACTGGGTTTGTAGCACTTCTATCCCAGCAGAGAGGGAGGGTTGGGAGAAAGCAGCTGCTACGCAGGTTGTACCTCCCCAGACCGAGCACTCCAAGGGTTTACAGCACTCCCAGGCTTCACTGACACACCAGGCTGGGTTTTAAACACCACTCTGGGCTTAAACAGAGCTGCCCTTCCCTTCAGCCCCTTCCCCTGGCTCCCAACTCCCACAGCTCCAGCATTTCCAGTGCCCACTATGGAACCACACACTGGTTTGGGTGACAGGGACCTCAAAGCCCACCCAGTGCCACCCCTGCCATGGGCAGGGACACCCTCCAGTAGCCCAGGGTGCTCCAAGCCCCGTCCAGCCTGGCCTGGGACACTGCACAGACCCTCCCCAGCATGCTGGGGCAGTGCTGAAGGGGTGTGAGGGAAATGAGCCCACACTGCGTGTCCATGAGGTGCCACCACCCCCACAGCTCTGTGGGAATGCCAACACGCCCCCAGCACTCTGCTCTGCCCTAAAGGGATGGCTCAGCCCAGGAGCAGGGCAGTAACACAGGCAGCTCCAGAACAAATCCAGAGCCACTTTTAGTTCTTCTCCCTGTAAAACTTCACAACCAAACTCTAACTGAGGGAGAAAAGTGCTGTTTTGTTCGAGCTTCCTCCTGACATTTCTCACCTTGCCAGGAAGGAAAGGAAAACAACAGGGACACAGCAGGACATGGTGTTTTTAAGCTGATCCTGTCATTCTCCAAACCCAATACTGATCAGCTCAGTAATGATCTTGGCTCTGCTCAGAGTTCTGAGCTAAGTTCACATTAACTCATTCAGACCCTCCACAGCCTCCCAGGGATGTGTCACATGCTGAGCACATGCTGCTCTTCCCTGGAAGACGGGATCCATCAAAAACACCCAATACTTTGTCCTCTTCCAACATCTGACTTTTCTGCTGGTACAGCATTTTTCAGTTCTTAAAGCTTATAAAACAAGAAGATCTACAGTTTTTACTTTTCAACTAATTACACAAAGAACAATTTTACCCTATCACTTAAGAAGTTACAAGAAAAAAGTGGCTTTTCTGCATGAACCTGCCACTCAGTGAGAGTGACTGCCAGCCCTTTGCCACAGGACAGAAAGGAGCATCTCACTGAGGATGTCTCAAATTCCCAGCTTTAAGGCTGAATATCAGTTTTTCTGTTACATTCAGAGGTGTAACTGCCAGGAAAGCACAGAGAACACAGCACTGCCAAAACCAGGTTATCTCAAGAGTGGCTGTTCTTTAGGCAGCAGCCATACACAGAATTAACAAGTTGGGGGACAAAACAGCAAATACAGCAAAAATCAGCTTTGTTCATCTCTAGTAACAACGAGTTACTCTGTTATCTGAGCAGTGTCCAGACACAGACCATGACACTTCTTCACAGACCATGACACTACTGCATTCTATCAAACGTGGTAATTACTAAGCTCATCAAAACCAAAGACAAATTAAATACAGTGATCTTTAAAACAGGATCTTAAACTCCTGTCAGCCTCTTTCTCACAGTCAATGCTCTGTGGCATTTCTCACATACAGAGAAATTCAGCTGTGATTTTAAACAATTTTTCAGGTTATTTTTTCATTTTCTTTTTTCTAATCTTCAGTAATGATGCTTAACAATCCTCTAAACAGAAATAACTTCACTTAAACAAGTAATTTTCATTATAACTTGAACACACGAGTTGGGACTGTCTTCCCCGGGAAACTGCTGGAATTGTTTATGCAGGACAGGCAGAGGAAAAACCTCCACAGGTTGCCTCAAACAGTCCTGTTGTCTCAGGAAAAACATTTTCCTGGAAGAAACCTGCAAGAGCCCTCACTTGGTAGGAACAACCCAGCTTCCAGAATTCTGTGGAAAATTCCTCACCCACAGCACTGCAGCTGTGAGAGGTGGAGGTACCTGTAGATGGATGGATCCCACTGTGCCCCCCGGGGGTCCCTGCCCACAGCAGCTGCTCCCCACTGGAAGCTCAGCTGGGTGTGAGAGGAGAACCTGGGCACTGACACAAACCCCTCCAGCTCATGGCCAGTGAACCCTGTGCTCTGCACTGACCGTGAAATCACATCAGCTCACAGCCAGGCACTCAAACAAGCACCAAAGCCAACCTTCCTCAGGATTTGCCTTCCCAGGGATTTCAGGCCGGCTGGGATGCTGATTCACTGCCCACAGCCAGGAGGCCAAACACCCCCACAGTGGGGCTGAGCTTCACTCGCTGCAGCCACTGCTCTGAACAAACCCTCTCCCAGGATGTTCCCACCAGCAGCTGCTCCTCCCTTACAAATTCCCAAAGGAGCACTTCATAGGAACAGTGGGATCGAGGTCTGTGCTGTCAGGAGCACAGTCAGGACTTGCAGTTCACAGTTCATTGTGACAGCAAGCTCAGCCTAGGCTGGGGTAACCACAGCTGAGCCTGAGGGAAAGGTACGGACCACAGACAGGGGAAAAAAGGAGAGGGGGCAGATTAAGCATCACATCAGAGCCAACAGTTCTATCCCCACAGTCCCAGCCCTAACCTCTGGCTTTTCCTGGAGGGATCAGCAGAGCACAGGAGAGGACTGTTTCCTGCTATTCCAAAACTCTAAATGCCCCGAGATTCCTCTTCCATGCCTGCACACAAAGGGCCACAGCACTCATTTCACGTTCAATTTGGAATGAAAGGCAACTCCACACAGAGCCCTGACTGCAACCCAGCTCCTGCTTTAATTGCCACAACCACCCCAGAGCCTGGCTGCTCATCCCCCTCGCGCTCACAAACGCTGCTCTCAGCAAGGGCAACATTTGCAACTTCCAAAGCTGGACTTCAGTAACAAAATGTCCCGTGGCTTTTGCACTCCTAACTGGAATCAGTTTGGAATCATTTTATTCGGATCTGTCTTTTAGTCGTGGTTTGGGAGCAGTAAAATAAAATCACGACAAAGAAGGACAAACGGGATATGCAGAGCAGTGGGGAAAATAAACGATGAAGAGAATAGCTGGGAAAGAGGGAATGAGTGAAAAAACAGACATGACACAAACTTCTTTAAGTTCTGCACTGCTCAGACCCTACAGCACGTGGGAAGAGAAGCTACGGAGCACCAGGGCGGCCGAGGAAAGCGGCTGTGCGCAGGGACCGGCTGCCCATCCCTCCCTCCATGTATCTATTATCTATCCATCCATCCATCGCCGCACCTCGCGGGCGGCCCTGCCCCGGCGCTGGGCGGGCAGAGGCGGGTGCCCCCGCCCCCAAATCCCTGGGCAGGGCGATCCCGATAAAGCGGCGGGCGCTGGCAGCGGTGCCATCCCGGCTGCCGGCCATGGAGACGGGCGGGTGCCGCATGGGCGGCGCGGGGCCCGGCGCGATCACGCTGGAGGAGCTGGACGGGCTGGAGGAGAGCCCCGACTCGGCGTACCACAGCCACGGCAGCTCCCTGGAGGAGGAGGCGGCCGAGCGCATGGACGACGAGGAGCAGGAGCGCCTGCTGAGCTACTGGCAGAGCGTGGGCAGGGGGCACCAGGTGGACGTGCCCCGCGGTAAGCGCCGTAAGCCGCTTAGGGCAGCGGGACGGGAGCCGGGCTGCTCGGAGCGCCGTGCGGGACAGCCCGGCACGGCAGGCTCTGCGGATCGGGCTGGGAACGGGGACACAGCGCGGGGCAGGGCACAGCACCCGGTAAAGGGTCTGCAGCTCTGGGACCAACGCAGCTAAAGCTTCGCACGGGGCCGTGCAGAGGGGCCCGTAACGCAGAGGGGCGGCTGCAGCAGCACTGGGGGGACCTGTGCGTTCTGAAAAGCATCAGGGCGAGTTTGCAGTCTTAATCAAACATTGAACTGGCTACTTGCAAAAGCATTCTTGTTTATAAAAGCTCCTGTCAGTTCTTTAAAGAAAGATGGTTGTATTTAAAGATTGCAAAGAGTAAACAAGTAGAAGGATCAACTTTGCTTTTTTGACAGCGAGCCTCCCAGGCTTATCTTAGTCAGAAATTGCTCATTTTCAATTTTAAGACAGACTGGAGAGTCTGAAAGATTGTAGCAAATCGGATAACTCCAAACAAGCAGCAGAGTCACTGCAAACTCAGCTCAACCAGAAACTGTAACTGCTCAGAGCAGCAGAGAGATGTGAACCATCTCTGCTGCTCAGGTAACCCACCATCCCCGGGGGGAACCAGCAAACCCTGAACAGGCTGCTCTAGACACCACCAACAGGAAATTACTGCTATTTAAAAACTCTTCCTATAATCCAATGCAGCAAAGAGTCCCAGCTCCTTTTCAAGTCATACCTCGAAGTCTCATCTTAACTTTGTAATGGTTTAACGCTGAAAATTAACGTGCTAAAAGAAGGGTAAGATGAGTCTGAACAGCATTCTCTGCCTTGCCGTGTTCTCAGTACCCTCAGAGGGGTCTTTGCTTGCCCTGTGCCAGCAGTGCCATCCCACAGTTTCAACACACACTCCAGCAGCCCCGGGTTTGTGTCTGGAATCAGCACATCAAATCCACAGGGCAGGAGGGGTCGAGAGAGGAGAGAGATCTCTATTTAACACACTGAGTGCAGGTCAAGGGCTGGAAGCCAAAGGGCTCCTTTAGGGCAGCTCTGAGCAGCAGAAAACCGAATTCCTTCCCACAAAACTCCCTGGTGGTGTGATACACAGAGAAACCCTGCACTGAGATTCCTGAGGTCCACCAGGAAGGACACAGAGTCTAGGAAATACGTCAAAAGTAGCATTTGACCACATTTCAGTTCCTGTGCTAAAGAAGGGTTGCTCTGTGACACTCAGCAAATGTTATAAAATGCAATATAGAATAACAGAAGCTCTTTCTTCAGGTCCTGCCCAGGGCCCTGTGGAGGCAGTGGAGGTGACTTTCCAGGAGGAGGAATCCCCCTGGCACTGGGAGAGGCCACCTCTCTGCACTCCCTGCTCTGTGAGCAGGGACAGGACCCTGGAAGGGCTGGAGCTGTGCCAGGGAGGGTCAGGGTGGATCTCAGGACAAGGCTCTTCCCCCAGAGGGTGGTTGGCACTGAACAGGCTCCCCAGGGCAGTGGGCACAGCCCCAAGGCTGCCAGAGCTCCAGGAGGGCTTGGATGATCCTCTGGGGCACAGAGTGGGATTGCTGGGGTGTCCTGGGCAGGACTGGGGTTGGACTGGATGGTCCTTGGGGTCACTGAAGCCCTGAGGTCAGGAAACACCTTTCCTGGTCCCACTGCCAGCCAGGCCCTGTGCAGGCAGAGCCTCCACACTCACACAACAGGAGGCACAAATGCACCAGCTGAGGGAGAGAACTCCCAAAAGGACTTGAATTCATTGCAATCCCTATCCTGTGTATTAATACGGAAGGAAAAAATACAATCCCCCCATTTATCAATAAAATGACTGAAAAATAGACTTTTCTTCAGTCCTAAAATGTTTCCTAGTTCTTGGAAAATTAAGTGCTGAAGGCTAATCTACTTTTGCTTTTCCCTCAGCCTCCAAAGAGATCAATTTTATATGTCAGTAATTAGTTACATTTTCAATGATTCTCAATTACATATTTAAAAAAAAAAAAGTTTCAAATTATCCCTAATGTAGCTTCCTCATCTTTATTTTTTCCCTTCCCTTTGTTTAGGGATCTTTACTGTTCTAACTAGTCTTACAGCTAAAGCCCTGCACTGGCTGCCAGGACATGGAGGTTTGATTCCCTGCTCAGCTACAGATTTACCAAGTGACCTTGGCCAAGTTAATTCTCCTGCATCTTAATTCTCCTCTTCCCTGGAACATGGATAATGCTGTCTTCCCCCATCATCCTGCCTTTTCCACTTAACATCCTGAGGCACTTAAAACACCCAGGAAGAGAGCCCTTGCAGCTGAAATGTGTCCTTTTGCTGCGTGTCCAACACACACCATGAGGGAGCAGGGCAGAATTCACACCCAGGCTTTCAAAGCACATAGAACTCACTGTCTAATCCTCTCTCAGAGCACACAAATGCCTTGATCACTTCAGCTTTGGAAAGCAAGGGACCAACTCCTCTGGAAGAGAAGCTTCCCATACCTTAGGCTAACCTTACATCCACAGCTTCCAAGCCTGGCTGTCAGGGATCAACTCCTAAAGCAGAGTAAAGCAGAGTTGATTTAGGAACTTCAGCCAGAATTGACGTCAGGGCAACCACAGTTACAAACACACCTAATCCAACCACACTGAAACAGCAGAACTGGGGGGGCACAGAAGTTCTAGAAAATGCCAGTTTCATTTGGGAAAGTATCATTTATTTGCTCCTTTTATCCATTGGAGCTGGGTTGGAAACAGCAACAACACAGGCCTTGCACTCAACATATGTCCTGGCTAATAATGCACTGAAACAGAGAGGTATCAGATGTATTTTACTGCTTTTAAGAACTATGAATGTTTAACTTTTATCTACAAATAGAGATATAAATAGATTCAAAAACTAAATTCAGAAATATCGAACTCTAAAGTAAAATATTAAAATGAAACAGCTTTTGGGCATGAGTTTCCACAGCAGTATTCCCTTGAGCCGGTGACCAGGAGCAGCCAAGCCAATTTACCTCGTGTGGATCCACAGGACTCCAGCACCAGGAGAGTCACCAGAACTGGGAATGTCAGCTGCACAGAGCCAGAAAACTGGCCCAGAAAATTTGGGAATTGCAAACCTGAGGAGTGGGAGAGGGAAACCTTTTCCTAAGGGTACAGAGGCAGCAGCCAGGGAACCTTTCCTAAGAGAAGAACAAACTAAACTGGCTCCAAGGTCCCCAAAGCTTAACTAAGAGCAGGAATCAACACAATTCAGTCTAATTTTTGCATCTCTAAGTCTGAAGTGGGATCTGTGTCCTTGTGTTGCAGACATGGCAGAGCCAATCCAGCAGCTGACCAGGAACAACAACCCCCAGGAGCGACAGACCATCCCCTTCACCCTGATCCAGCGCAAGGAGAAGGTACTGCTGCCCCTCCCTGCTGGGCTGGGAGCACCGGGCTGGGCTTTCACACTTCACTTCCAGAAACAGGGCTCCTTAGCAAATCCTTCCAACCAGTTAGGATTGCCAGAAATGGGGCTCCTTAGCAAATCCTTTCAACCCGTTAGGATTTTTAACACCCCAAGTGTTCTCTTTAACTCCTTTCACTTTGAACAGCTCACCCCTTTAACAAGTGAGTTTTGTTTTTTGTAAAGTAAACGCTCTCAGGAAACTCGTAAGAAAGACAAGAATTACAGCCTTTGTGACATTTTAGAACTGATTTAACAAAAATTTCCCATATTTTGATATTTGAAATAAACCCCCCCCTCTTCTCCATTTAAATTGGTTCTTTTAAATTTGCTTATTTACACAGTCATGTTAATAAAACCTTAGCAAAGAGTGCTTGAAAGAGATTAATACCTGAATTTCAAACCAAAGTTCTTTTGTATCACAGATGGTTACCAAACAAAGCAGCAATTTGCAAACCCGTCTCATCCTCTAATACAAATCTGAAAAGGATGGGAGCAAATTGCTTCTGGCTCAGGAAATGTGCAAACAAGGGTCTAACCTTAAATCAACAAACCCAGAAAACCTTTACTAACCATCTCTGAAGACTTTTTGTAACATTTCTTTTAAACAATAAGTCACATTTATAAATATCATAATTGGAACATGTTTCATCTGAACAGTTTGGGACTCCTGACTGTTCCTGTTGTAATTAAAAGCAAATTCTCAGTACTACTGGAACAACTGCAGCTAAAAAATAAGGTTGTTCAGTGTTAATTGCAAATAAATGGTTAATACAGTCCCAAGAAATGTCAGTTCCTTATTTTAAAGGAGAGCTACCCGGAAATCTGCTGAAATAAGTTGTGCTCTGAGGTCAGCAGCACATTCGTTCCTGAGTTTGTATTGAATAAAGGATTAATGTATGTTGATATACTGAGGAAGGATTGAAACTCATGTTCCCTTCAAGATCACATCCCTGACAGTTGAAAAAGATGCAATTGTTCCGGTGCTAAACATGTATTTGTGGGGGGTTTCAGCTGCTGATATTGAAATCCTAAATCCTTCCCTTTGTGATTGCAGCTGGGAGATCTGCTCTATGAGAAAAGGCAGTATGGGAAGGCCAAGTGGGCCTGCATAAAAATGAAGGAGAAACAGTACGAGCAGAGCATCTGCCTGGGCTTCATGAAGCTCATGAGGTACATCTGTGAGCAGAACTCCTCAGGTAATGGGCACCACAACTCTGCACTGGAGTTATACGACTATATTTATGCCCTCAGTTTGCTAACTGGGGAGATGCTTTTATTAGCTTTCTCAAATCCACCACACTGGCTCTAGCCCTTCCAGAACAATCATAGAAATCCTGAAAGAGACCTCAAAGCCCATCCAGTGCCACCCCCTGCCATGGGCAGGGACACCTTCCACCAGCCCAGGGTGCTCCAAGCCCCATCCAACCTGGCCTTGGACACTTCCAGGGATCCAGGGGCAGCCACAGCTTCTCTGGGCAGCCTGTGCTGCTTCCAACCTGGAATACACAGCCCCACTGCCTAAAGCATCCTGTTAGTACCTCTGTGGGGTTTACAGGACTCGGTCTGAGTTCAGCAGTCCAGCACAGCATGTAAACCTCCCTCTGTGTTTCCTGCACACCCTGTGTCCCCCAGGGCTGTACCTGGGGATCACCATCCCCATCGTGACCATCGTGCACACCAACGAGTCCCAGTCGGCGATGACGCAGTCGGTGACTGTCGCCTACTACCTGCCCGAGGTGCTGCAGGACGAGCCACCACACCCCTTCGACTCGGACATCATCATCGAGGAGTGGCCCTCCACCATCGTCTACAGCAGGTCAGACACGGCTCAGCGCTGCTCTGGGGCACCAGGGAGAACGTGCACCTCTCAACTCGGGGCAGGCCACATCTTTTAAACCCAGTTATAAACGGTAACAAAGGCAAAACTTGTAAAAACTGCCTGGAAATAATGGTTCCCCATTTCTGTGAGACAAAGGCTCTTCCCCCAGAGGGAGGTTGGCACTGAACAGGCTCCCCAGGGCAGTGGGCACGGCCCCAAGGCTGCCAGAGCTGCAGGAGGGTTTGGACAACGCTCTGAGGGATGGGGGGGATTGCTGGGGTGTCTGCAGGGCCAGGGGTTGGACTGGGTGATCCTTGTGGGTCCATTCCACGACCCTATGAATTAATTGGTATACTGATGCATCTGCAAATGTGTATAAGACAGCATCAGGGTATTCTGTGTAGCTGGGAGCAAAGCACCCAACATGGCAGGGACAAAGCTAAGATCTGTCACAGTATCACTGGGGAAGCACAACCAAAGCATGTAAAAGGCTCCAAAAAACTGGATGTTAAAAAGAACCTGACGTGGAGCCGATTGTTGCAGGAGCTTCAGGGGCATCACCAACGAAGACTCGATCATGAGAGAGATCAGCGTGCTGGCAGCCATCCTGGAGAGCCCCGAGCTGTGCCTGCAGGACACCTTCATCATCGCCGGCTACACCAACCCTGCCGCCGCCAACCGCCACAACGAGATCTGGTTCCTGCAGCGGCCCTGAGGAACCAGATCTGCTGGTTGCTGCCTGCCCAGCCCTGCTCAGCCCCAGGCCCACACTGCCTGCACAGCCCCAGGTCAGCACCGGGGCTCGGAGCCCCTCTAGGGAGGCAATCCCCCAGCTCAGCCACCACACCCAAGCCACCCCAAGCACAGTCCCCTGTGTCAACCTGGACAGTCTCTACATGATTTCAATGAGAGTTTTAGCACTTTATAAGTTAGTTCACCTTATCTTCTGTTTACAAGATAAGGCAGGCAGAGACCTCTCCCCTCAGCCACTTACTGGCATCCCTAGACTGCTTGTGGCTTGGGATGGTCCCTGGGGAGACCTTGGAGCTCCTGCTCTGGGCACCTGGTGCTGCACCAAGACCCCACTGGGGCTTTCAGTGGGAACACACCAAACCCACCTCAACATGCAGAAAAAGAATGTCCAGGTCATAGTTCCTGAAGAGAACTACCCGATTTAGCCCCCTGGGATTGACCCAAGGAGTCAGAGCAGGCCAATGCCGACTGCTCCGGATGTCCTCATCCATGACACAGATTCCTAATGCTTACCTCACAAAGCACCCAACCAAAGGACCTTAAGACTGGAGAAGAGACCAAAAAGGCACCACAGTCCTAATGCTCATTGAGGTTTTGATGGCAAAAGTTACAGGTAACCTTAATCCCGCACTCCCAGGAATACTGTGACTGTCTTTGGCATTCCTAAATAGCTGCTGGTTATTTTTGACTCCAGTTTTCTCAGCACTTTTCTCACCACTTTGCTGGATGTCAAAACACTGCAGTGAAGTAATTAATTTGCTCAGTCCTTTTGCCACACCATTAATGTAATAAATGACACAAATATCACATTAAAAATCCCAGCCAGAAGTGACCTCTGGCTGTCACCTCTGCAGAGAGGAGGGCCAGGCAGAGCTGGCTGCTCTGGGTCTCCCACAGCTGGAGTTCGAGCAGCTCCAGGGATGAGGAGCCCACAGCCCCTCTGGGCCCTGTTGCAGTTTGACCATCCTCACTGTGAGAATTTTCTCTTCCTGATTCCCAGTTTCTGGTTTCTTTTGCCCTTCACCCATAGGATAATCCTACAGACAGACAGCTGCCTGCCTGGCAGAAGGGCTGAGAGCAGCATTCCCACTGTTTCACACAGTCCAAGAGCACCTACTGCACTTTAGAAGTGGGTTAGCAAACAGTTTTGCTCTCAAAAAATCCCTCCTGAATGTCTCCCCCTACTGATGTGATGGTAGAGTTTATGCTTAATAGAAGTGTCTTTTTATATAAAATTTACGGAGTACATCACCAGCATTATTTATTGATTGCAGGATTTAGGGTTTAAACAGAGCTTCTGTGCTCTTTAATCACAACCTACAGACCAGCAACCAGAGCCAGTGCTGCTAACTCCCAGCAGAGTGAAAAAACTCCAGGCATGGATTTATGGAGTACTTCTGGAAGAACCTGAAGCCTCCTGGTGCCACTGGCTTTAAGCTTAACCCAAAGCCTCTCCCTGAGCAGCAGGATCAGAGTGCAGTGGCCCTGGCTTAAGTGGGACCAAGGTTCCTCTGGTGCTTGCTGGGCACAGAGATCCTTGGGACACAGCAAGGAGAGGGGAAAATGGAAAAAGAAAATAAAAAGAGAGAGAAAAGCCTTAGTTTTAACACAATCAAACCAACAGTCCTCGTAGGAAGGAAAAAAAAAAACCCAAATCAACAAAAATGCAATGAAGGATCTCAGCCTGGGAAATGGAAAATTAAAAAATGCCAGCCAGTATTACACTAAAAGCTCTTAGTTAACAAAAAACAATAAAAAGCTTTTAAAAATTCAGTTGAATAGAAGGCCCAGGGAGGAAGGTCTTGCCCTCAACCCTTCCCACCTCCCCATCCCCAAGATTTTTAAAAGAGCAAATACAAATAATTTTCCCCTTTGGCAAGATTTGATGCCAAATTAAAGAGATTTCTGCAATCTGACTGCTTTTGCCAGTTAGACAAATTATCTTAACGCTTTGGCACAGCAGATGCTGAACAGTCCTTGGAAGCAGTGAAATCCTCCCACCATACAGCACCAGTTTGTACATAGTTTACATTTTAACCCTCTGCTGCAAAAAGCACTTTTGTGCTGTGTCTGCTGTCCCTTCCCACAGGCAGCCCCAGCCCTGCTGTGACTCAGCTGCTCGTCCTGGACACATCCCTGTCCCTGAGACACGAGCAGCTGACCTGTGTGCTGATCCCCCATCGCAGCCAAGCGTTCCCTGGTGTTTCTGCCAGTAGTATTTATTTATTTTGACTGTGTTAGGGCTTCTGCTGCTGACAAAACTACTCAACCTGCCGTTTGAAGATACACTCTATGGCTGTGGAACGTGCAACAGGGCTGTAACCGGCCCTCACGAGCACAGGGACCAAGAACTCCAGCTTTTAACTGGCACAAAACAAGGCTTATGGAGTTGTTACAGCAGTGAATGCCAAGCAAACATTAATTACTGTGACTCAAATTTCCAAACATCACGTCAAGGGTGATCACCTGGGAACAGGTATTTTATTATCCATCCGTGGCTCTTCCTTTGGAAGCCACTCACAGATTTTTATTTTTAATTTGAAGCTATTAGATTTCCACTCTTCAAAGGAGGTAATAAAACAGCATTCACCCTCATTTTTGGAAGATTAAATGATGTAGCCTTAACAGATGAGTGTTGTCCTGCATACTGTGTATTTTCCAAACAAGCATTAGTGCCTGAAATGTTTATTCCAGCTATTGTGATACTCAGGGCCTTGCTTATTGTATGTAAACACACATGAACAGAGTTTCTCTGGCATTGGTTTGCTGTGCTGTTCGACACTGTCCCTCCTTTCCCCTGAAATGCCGTCTTGTTTACTGCCCTGTTTGCCAGCATTAAAGACTCTGATTTCCTGGTGCAGAGTAGCCCTGGCTCTCACTCTTGGAGCAGACACACAGGTTCCTTTGGGTGGGAGCAGCAGGAGGCACGAGCTGCTGCTGGGGTTTTACCAAGGCCACCTAAGGCCCAGATTAGAAATGGTCACTTTGAGGTCCAGGAGCCACTTCCCGAAGTGCTGAGGCCTCCAAGACTAAGGCTTGGCTTGTCCAGACAATACAAACCACCCTTTCACACCCTCTGCCTTGCTACAAATTGTATTTTCTAAGAAAATCAGTAGCAATTCAAATGCAAATACCGGATCAAAGCAAGGAAACAGTAACCACTGAAGCCACAGGGCAAGGTTTGTGCAGCCAAACAGATCTCAAGTGAAGCACCTCAAAATAAATCCCTGCACTCCCCAGAGCACTCAGAGGCACCTGCAGTGATGTAAAACTATCCTTAAAGTTTCTCTTTAGAGCTTATGAGTGGAACTTCCTCATTTAAACAGCTCTCAGGTCACTGGTTTGAAAACAGCTGATGCACTTACAAGTTTGCCTTCCAGTGGTCTCCACATAACTACACCAAAATCATTAAAGTTTAAGCAAAACCACTCTCTGAGGCCAACAGCCTCATACTAAATTAATCCTAGGGTTTTGATGCCTCTTACCAAACACAGAGTATACATTTTGAACTTTTCAGAGCTGTATCTTATGTAATACCATTTGCCTGAAAATCTCTTCTATATTTGAACATTACAGATTGGTTAAAAAAAAATAAAAAAAAGAAGGAAAAAAAGAAAAAGGGTAAAGCTCTCAGAATAATCAAACAAAACAAAATAAACAAACAAAAAACAAACCCAAAAAAACCCAACAACCCACCCCAAACAAACAAACAAGATCAAAAATAATCAAGGGAAGTAATTACACTTACAGATGACTTAAAGCCCTAAAGAATACTCTCCAGCAGAGAAAATGTTTCAGAAAATCCACATACAGATTTCATAAGGCATTCCCAACATCTGAATACTTTAATACTACTAAATTCAGCCAAATGCAGAAACCCTCAGCTTAAGTCCGATGTCAGTTCTGCAGAGACTCCTGAAAAAGGATGAGGAAACTAATTTCATTCTCAGTTTTTCACCTGAACTATTTGAGTTGCTGCAAGGTCACAGGTGGAGTTGAAACCATGGAGTTTTTATTTTGCCTTATGCTCAAACTGAATTGCATAGGAAGGTGTTGTTTTTATTAAC
Source organism: Myiozetetes cayanensis (assembly GCF_022539395.1). Classification (NCBI taxonomy): domain Eukaryota; kingdom Metazoa; phylum Chordata; class Aves; order Passeriformes; family Tyrannidae; genus Myiozetetes; species Myiozetetes cayanensis. Next base: position 62,725,855 of record NW_026087853.1, on the reverse strand, counting down.
TACTGCAAGCCTAGGCAGAGATATTCATGTATTTTCTGTCACTGGCCTTGACCAGCAAAGAGAAAACAAACTCACCTGGATGTAAGTGTTCTGAATTCCTGCCAGCTCTTCCCCAAGTGGAACTACAATTTTTTCCACTAGTCTCTCGTGAGAATAAGGCTGGATTTCCGGGGAATCCTCAGCACACACCTCTATCCGAGCGATCAGTAAGTTGGAGATAACCTGCTGCACAGCCTGGCAGAGAGGCAAGACAAACATTACTATTTCACAGTTTAGCAGGGCTTGAATACATTTGTAAGGAAAGGTACCCACTGCCCATGAGGGAAAACAAGAGCCCTCCACTTAGAGACCTTAAGGAAAGAGCCAAGACCACAAACATATTCAGTTTTGATGTGGAACTTTAACATCCCTATACCTTGCACAGTGTCCAAACTGGTATTAAACACAGTTACTACTGCAGTTTGATCATCTGAACCACACAAGTGGAGCTGGCTCACCTTTGTGTCACTGCCTGGGGTGGCACTCAGGGCCAGGATCCGAAACTGGCTGGTGTATTTGCTCAGTTCCCTCACAACCTACCAAAGGGAAGTTTCTGTTAATACCTTCAAAGGAGATTATTTCCTTACACAAACTATACCAAGGAAAATACCCACTAAGAAGGAAAGGCTTAACAAAACACTCTGAAAATATTCAATCATAGAATCACAGTATGGTTTGGGTTGGAAGGGACATTAAAGATCACCCCATTGCACCCCCTGCCATGGGCAGGGACACCTTCCACCAGCCCAGGGTGCTCCAAGCCCCGTCCAACCTGGACTGGAGCACTTCCAGGGATGGGACATCCTGGAAGTGTACCAAGAACAACCTTGGTAAATTATGAAGTGATTTCTCACTTGATTTCACAGAAAGATTAACAGCACACTAACTCAGGAGAGCTGCCAAGAAGCCTGAAGAACAACTCTAAAAAAAAGTGAATCATGGATAATAAGTCCTATGAAATCTGAACTCGACATGTATTAATACACATAATCCAGTCAATTTCTCCAGTATATAAAATTTACTTTTGAGATCACCCATTGCTGAGATTAACCCACGATAACACAAAGTCTTTGTTGATCAACACAAACCTCAGTTTTAAAAACAAAACTTGAACTGATTTTACTCAGTTAAAGAACCTTACAAATAAAGCTTTTATTTCTTTTTAATTGCCTCAGTCAAAAAGATATTTTGAAACAGAAATAACAATTCAGACATGAAAAAAATTCCTTACAGGTATTACTTAAAACCTGACAATGTACAGGAGTGTTTGATCTCTTTCAAAGTTAAGGACCTCAAGAACAACCTCCCCGCAGCAGTAACAGTGACACTTTATGGAGTGATTTGGGGGAGTGTTTTTGTCACTAGGAGAGAAAAAGGGGGGACTCCAGCATTACCTGGCAGTAGGCATGATTCCCCAGGGCTTTGTGGGCTTCATCAATAACCAAACATTTAATGTCCACAGCGGGACAGGTGCCCCGAGACAGGTCATTGACCATTATCTGAGGGGTAAGGAAAAGCACTCTCTTGGTATTCCACAGTTCCCGGCGGCCCAGAGCTTGGGTTCCTCCTGGAAATAAAGGAAATGACATCAGGGAGCTGTTCTGCTGAGAGCAAAGCACAGCCCATGACCTGAGAGTGACAGCAGAAGCCAGCAGGGCTGGCAGACACAGGGAATCCCAGGATGGGTTGGGTTGGGAGGGACCTCAAAGCTCATCCAGTGCCACCCCTGCCATGGGCAGGGACACCTTCCACCAGCCCAGGTTGCTCCAACCTGGCCTTGGACACTCCCAGGGATCCAGGGGCAGCCACAGCTTCTCTGGGCAACCTGTGCCAGGGCCTGCCCACCCTCACTGAACACAACAACGAGGAAGAGTTTCTTGCATTAAAACACTAAATCCAGAACCACGGAAATCAAGGCTGGGAAGCTCAAGATGCCCCACAGCTCTAAACCTCATCTACGACATCTCTGGGAAACGTTTGTGCCTAAAAACAGCTCATGGATTCGGTCATTAAGGCTATAGGTGCAGCGAGCTGTAGCTGGGAGGAGAGGGCTGTCTGTAAAAACTTTATAAAAAGGGGCAAAAAGGAAAAATGCGGAAAGAGGGAGGGGAGAGGGGAACGTGGAAAGGGGAGGGGAAAGAAAACGGGGGTAGGAAAGGAAAAAAGGGAGGGGGAAAGGGGAGGGAAAAACAAAAAAAAAAAAAAGGAAAAAAAGGAAAAAGAGCTATTATTCTTTAGCTTAAGCTTCACGTAGAGCACATTGTGTGTGAACACCCGCCAGGCTGCGACCCACAGGGCTGCGCCGCAGCGCTCCACCACCCTTTTACCCAGGTGACCCGGGGCTTTAACTACCGCCAGAACCAACGCTTAGCCCTCTTTATTTCCAACCACCTCTTTTTATTCCCTCTCTTCACACTCTGCCCTTCAATCCCTCCTGGATGCCGCCGCAGCCCGTACCTGTCATCTCCGCCATGTCCCGTGAGGGGATGCCCATGACCCGGGCGCACGCCTCCATCTGCTGAGCCACCAGCGGCTTGGTCGGGGCGAGGAACAGCACCTTGCCGGAGGGGAACCAGCGGTAGAAGTTATACATGACCACGGCGGCCACGAAGGTCTTGCCCAGCCCCGTGGGCAGGCACACCAGGGTGTTGGCCAGCAGCGCGGCGCCCGCCATGCGCTCCTGGTACGGCCGCACCGGCAGGTTGGTGGGGTAGATCCAGATGGACCCCGCCGCCTCGCTGAAGCCCTCCACGGGGACGGGGTCCGCCGCGGCGGCGGCTGCCAGCAGTAGGTCATCGTCGCTGTCGTCGCCCGCGCCCTCTCCTTCGGTTCTGCCCTGGGGCGCCCGCCAGATCTGAGGCAAAGTGCGCTGCCGCCCGCCGCTCATCCTCCTCCCTCAGGGGCCGCCATTTTGTCGCTCCTTCAGCGCCGCCGCTTGAAAACGCCGCCGAGGGTGAAGGGGAGGGACGGGAGGCGGCTTGGCCGCCTCCCGGCCCTCCCCTTCTCCCTCGGAGGGTTCCTGGCCCGCCCTTTCCCCCTCGGGCGGCCTGAGGTAAAGCCCGCTGCTCCTCCCGCCTCTCTTCTCCCTCAGGGCGTTTCCCCCCAGCCCTGAGGCGGCGCCATTTTGTCCCTCCCTCAGGAGCCTCCTCCGCCCGCGGGCCAAGGGGAGGGTCGGGATGCGCCTCCCGGCCCTCCCCTTCTCCCCGGGCGTTTTCCTGGCCTTCCCCCTCCTCGCCTCCCTCCCTTCCCCTCCCCGGACGGTTTCCCATCCCTCCTCTTCGGAGGAGGAGGAGGAGTAGAAGGAGTAGGAGGCGGGGTGGGCAAAATGGCGGCGGCCGCCGGTCCCGCGCAGCCCTGGAGCGCCGAGGAGCTGCGGAGCGAGGCGCTGGCCAAGAAGGAGATCATCAAATTCCTGCAGGAGCACGCGGCGCAGGCGGTGAGTTTGTGGGGAAATTAGCGGTTTGGAGCGCGAACACGTGTGTTTATAGAGGTAGAGGGGGGTGTGTTTCACGGCTCGCACGCGTTGTGTCCCCGGCAGTTCCTGGCGGAGCACAAGCTGCTGGGGCAGGTGAAGAACGTGGCCAAGACGGCGAATAAGGAGCAGCTCATCGCGGCTTACACGCAGCTTTTCCACACGCAGGTGAGGGGGCGAGGAGGTGGGAATAGAGATGGGGCGCGGGTCCTGTGGGGTTTGATGGTTGATGGATGTGGCTCTTCGTGCTCCCCCTCAGCGGTTCAAGGGCACGGACGGCGCGGAGAAGGCGGCGGAGAAGGCGAAGCCGGCCAAGGCGGAGGAGGCCAAGGGGAAGGCGGTGAAGGCTGAGGAGGCTGTGGAGGAGGTTTGTGCGACACTCCCACCTCGTGCTTGCCGTGTGGGAAACCAAATTAACCGCGTCCCCTATCTCCGGTTGAGGGTTAGGTTGGGTATCAAGGAAAAGTTCTTCCCCCAGAGGGTGGTTGGGCACTGAACGGGCTCCCCAGGGCAGTGGGCACGGCCCCAAGGCTGCCAGAGCTCCAGGAGGGTTTGGATGATCCTCTCAGGCACAGGGTGTGACTCTTGGGGTGTCCAGGGGTTGGACTGGATGATCCTTGTGGGTCCCTTCCAACCCAGGGTTCTCCAAAATCACGGTTACAGCAAGAACTCTGGTGTTTGCACCCTGCCTTAACCTTCATCTGCTGCATTTTCCCCGTACATCCCAGCCCTGCAGTAACACATGAACACACCCTTTGCAGGTCTTTGATGCCTTAAACTAAGCGCTTATTCCATCTAAAATGTAATTGATATGAAGCTATTTAACCCACCAGTCCTAACTCTTATTTTTACAACCTCAGGGGCCACCAAAGTATACAAAATCCATTTTAAAGAAGGGCGACAAAACCAACTTCCCGAAGAAAGGAGACACTGTGCATTGCTGGTACACGGGAAAGCTGCAGGACGGGACAGTCTTCGATACCAATATTCAATCAAGTAAGGTCATGCATAGATGGATACAGAGGAACTGTTTGGGGTTTGCTGCAGACACTCGTAGACTGCATTAGCTGGGCTCCTTAAGCAGATTTGGGCAGTGTTTGCCTCGGGAAGTGTCCCTGTGGGATTCCTGACAAACCACTTTGTTGTTGAGCTGCCGGGATGTCCCTGAGCCCCCTCCCGGGTCCTGATTTTCCATGAGGTAAGGCAGGGCAGTATTTTAGGACTGGCTGGTGTCAAGTCACACTGCTGCATCCTGCCAGCCCTCCCTTCTGGCATTCTCCAGGCCTGGGAATGTGAAATGCAGGGAGTTAACCAGGGCTGAAAATACTTGAGGGTGAGAGATGGAGCTTCCCTCTCCTATGGAACTCGAGCACCAGCAGTGTCCTTCTCTAATAAATCCTTAAACATGGAGGCACTGGAATGAGAGGGATTTGAGTACTATGGTGTTTTTGTGACAGATCAGAGGATTTAGGGGTATGAAATCTTGCAATACTAGAAAGGCTTTTCCAGAGTGTGTCCCACACTCAAAGGAACAGTATTCCAGAGTCAGTGGAATGCTGTCTGGGACTCCTTGTACTTGTTGTATGTTCCCTGTTGACTTCTTGTGGTCCCTTAATGTGTTTGTGACTTGTTCTGTCAACTTTATGAATTCAGAAATGAGTCTTTGGGGCTTGAAAGATGCTCATCAGCTTTAGCTCTCGGTGGAGCTTGACCAGTGAATGATGGCTTTGGTGCACAGCACTGAATATTAAAATAATATTGTAATAAAATTATAAGAAAATATTTACTTAGCATATATATTTATATGCTGGTAATTGTAGCCAGCAGTGTGGTGTGTGCTGCAGTGATGCTAAAGCAAAGCAACACCAAACTCTCTTCCAGGCTCAAAGAAGAAAAAAGCAGCCAAGCCCTTGAGTTTCAAGGTTGGCGTAGGAAAAGTGATCCGAGGCGTAAGTACAGCATTGACAGCTCCCTCAGAATTCCAAAGGAGTTCCCTTCCCTGTCATTTATGACCGGGGTTCAGCTTTTGAGCTGCTGTTCTGTTCCTCAGAGGTAAAAATGCAGATTACGAGGGCTTACATGGGCAGGAGGTACCATTATCCCGTGTCATTGCCCTGGAGAGCAGCGGGTGGAAAACAGAGCCGTGTTCCTGAGGGCAGGCCCAGCCTCCTGCTCCTGTCACTCTCCTGCTCTGAGGCTGTGGGGTTCCTCTCCTCCTGTCCCTGTTCCCTGGGAGCAGAGCCTGACCCCCTCCCTGAGGGCTGGGACTGGCACTGGGAAGGGGCCGTGCCCCTGGCCCGAGTCCAGCACTGCAGGAGCTGCAGCTGCCCAGCTTTATCTGTGTCTCCCTGGGATCTGGTGCTGCAGGAGCCGCTGGTGGGGACTCTGGGCAGGGACAGGCACTGAGTGAATCCGGGTTTGGGCCAGCCTTGGACACACATGGATCCACTGATCCAGGCTGCCAGGGGCGCTGGGCTGCCCCATCCCTGGCACTGCCCGAGGCCAGGTTGGACGGGGCTTGGAGCAGCCTGGGACAGTGGAGGTGTGGGACTGGTGGGAATCCCTAGGAGCAGGTGGAGAGGCTGGGAATGCAGCTGTTGTGACACCCTGCTGTGCTGTCCTTGCAGTGGGATGAAGCCCTGCTGACCATGAGCAAAGGAGAGAAGGCCCAGCTGGAAATCGAGCCCGAGTGGGCCTACGGCAAGAAGGGGCAGCCTGATGCCAAGTATCCTTGTACAGAAACCTGGGAATGCTGGGTGAGGGGAAGTGCTGGGACAGGGATGTAATGGGGGGGTCACTCGTTACAGCAGGCTCAGAATATTCCCACTCTGAGGAAATTCAGTGCACTTGGAGAGTGGGTGGGATTGTCCTTTTGTTTGGAAGTAAACCCTGTGCAGGGAGAACTTGCCGCTGTTTTCCACCTGCATTTTCAGTCCAGCTGCTTCCAAATGGTTATTACTGACAGGGATACAAACCAGTGGAGTAGGGAAGCAGGAGGAGTTACCAGTAGGGTAACAGCAGTTAAATTTGGTTCTGGGATACCACTGGAGTATGGGATGGAGGTGGGATCCTGCAGTGTTTTACACAGTCATTTCTTTTTCCAGTGCTTTGGGAGGAAGGGATTGTTCTGTGGTGCTGGAATGCTGTAATCCCAAGGGCTGCCTGGACATTGTTCCTCCCTGCAGCACAGCAGGACAGAGTAACCACTCCTGCAACTCCCAGACCTGGGGACCAGGCTTAGGGAATGAGGAGCAGGATGTGTTAATGGAGGTGTATCCATGGAACTGGCCCTGCATGTCCCTGACAGCTCGTGCTGGGCCCAGTGCTGGATCCAGGATGTCCCAAGGTCAGTGACATCACCTGGATACAGGAGAGGCAGGAGAGCAGCTGTGACTGCCCAGGGAGGGACGTGGGAACTGCGGGATTTGGGATGTTTTAGGCTTCCTTAATGTGCTCCCCCAGAATTCCCCCGAATGCAAAGCTCTTCTTCGAAGTGGAGCTGGTGGACATCGAGTGAGGAGTGAATTCCCTTTGCTGCTGGGAACCCAGGGACTGGCACTGGAACTCCGGGATCCAGTTCCAGCCTGGCCCTGCGGAAATGGAGCGCTGTCCCTGCCCCTCTGTACAGTGACACCCCACTAAACCAGTTTGTACCTGCAGTGCCGTCCCTTCTTTGTGTCTGAGCTCCCCCACCCTCCCCTGGCGGGGCTGCAGGGCCACAGGGATCCAGCAGTACCTCCTGTGGAATTCCACAGCATTCCCACTCCATACCAGTGTCAGGCACTCTGCTCCCAGAGATCCAGGCGTTCCCAAGGCATCCGTGTGCCACAGCCCTTCCTCGGAACACCACTGTTCTGCTCCTGGCTCGACCGAGGCAATCCAAGAAGGCTCAGAGCGCTGCTGAATTCCTTGTTTTTATTACAAAAATGGGAATGATCACTTTGATCAAAATGAAAAAAGTTTTGCTCACACCGTGTACATGAAAAACTCCAAATACAAAAGTCATCCCAAACACAGTTTGTGCTTTTTAGAAAAGAACCAAGGGGGTTTTGCCCCACAGTGAACTCCTGACCCCACAGCTCTGCCAAGGCCTCCAGCCCCGCTCCGGGGTCAATCCCAGCACAGCGCCCGCCTTGGCAAAGCTGTGCTGCCAGTTGGGGTGGGAGCAGGACGGCCTTGGCTCCGGCTTTGGGGCAAAACCAACCCAAACAGCCCCAGCTTCACCCACCCAATCTATGGAAACGTAGGACCAACGGGAATTCCTCCAAAAGCTCCATAAATTAGTGCAGGGAATTAAAAAAATGCATTTATGGTAAATGAGAATTGTACAGAGACCATTTATCGGTTACCAGCACACAACTCTTCACACGTACCCGTGAGCAGCAGCTCGGGTCACATGCAGAGGACCCGCAGCAGGTGGCACAACAGTTCTTTCACAGCCCAAAGTTAGAAAAATATATTTTTTTTTTTAATTCCATCTCTGTCGAAGGTGCAGCGCAGTGCCCTCTGGCTCAGCTGGTGTGGTAATACTGTCCGTAATTCCAGGCGTTCTGGTAGTTGTACTGCAAACACAGCGGGAGAGGCTCAGTGTCCCTGAGCCACACAGACCACCCCACACAGCTCCCACTGCTCCCAGCTGGGCACCCTTGGCAATGAGGAACTGCCCCGTTCCCTCAGGAGGGGTTTGTCTGCTTCCTGCAGCAGGACGTGGAAGGCAGGCAGGGATTTGTGATTGCACTGATCACGGAATGCCCTGAGCTGGAAGGGACCCCAAGGACCATCCAGTCCAACTCCTGCCCTGCCCAGGACACCCCAACAACACCTTGTCCTGAGATCCAACCTGACCCTGCCCTGGCACAGCTCCAAGGGTGCCATTCCTGCAGTTCTGTGTGTAAATATCTGGGGCATTTTTCCTGCCTAGTGCTGGACAGTTTCCAGGCTGGATGAGACTCTAGGAAGGGCGCTGGACCTCAGTGGGATTTAGGCATCCGACGCACTCCCAAACCACGGCTACCCCAGGGCTGGTGGTTTGTGCCTCAGCTCCTCCCTGCTCTGCCCAGTCTAAACACCAGCTTTCATTGAACCACCCCAGTAAAACCTCCATGGCTACGAAAGACACGTGGCTGTGGCACGTGGGGACATGGGTTAGTGTGGCCTTGGCAGTGCTGGGCTGGTTGGTCCAGCCTCAGCCATTCTATTCCCCACTGAAATGCCTCAGAGGAACAGGGAGCTCCATCTTCCCCTGGCCTTCCCTGCCCCTGCCCGGGCAGAGGCGTTCCCGGCGTACCTGGTACCAGGCGTTGTAGTTGTAGGCCGCCTGGTTCACCTGCATGTCCCCGTCCATCAGCTGCGCCGACGCCAGTGACGGGTCCTCCGTCAGCATCTTCTTCTCGTCCGGCTCCTCGGAGCTGGGGGGGAAAACAGCTTGGAATTGGCACCCTGGATAAACTGGGGAACTCTCCGTGTGAGAAGCGTTAGATCACATTGAACAGCACTGCCCCGCTGGGTGCCCTGTCCAGGCAGGGAGATGGGATTGTTCAGGGAAGGGCAGTGGTGCCTCAGAACAGCCTGGCTTTAAATCCTTCTGCTCCCCACACTGAGAGCAATGCAGGTTTCTGCTTAGGGAAGAGTTATTTACCAGCCCTGGTCACCGCTCCTGTCAAATACAACCCAAAAAGTTATGTTCCAATAAATGTTTCCATCCTGGGAGTGTCCAAGGCCAGGTTGGACGGGGCTTGGAGCAACCTGGGACAGTGGAAGGTGTCCCTGCCCATGGCAGGGGTGGCACTGGAGGGGCTTTAAGGTTCCATTCCATGACTCTGTGAATAGTTAATCCAGCAGCACAGTTCTATTTAGTGCACACTTCGAATGATTTAAAGAAGTGATTTTGTTCTTGCACCAGTGGGGTTAAAGCCCCAAAATACCTCTATATCCATTTAGAGACTAAATAAACTCCCAGGGTCTGAGGCTGTTCCCTGGACTCTTCCAGGGCACTCCCACATTGCTGTGTCCCAGCTGCAGCCTGGGGTGTGTGTCCCCCAGGGGTGTCACAGTCTGTAAATTGTCCCCAGGGAGTGTCCCCAGGGGTGTCCCAAGGGGTGTCCCCAGGTGTGTGTGCCCCCCAGGGGTGTCCCAGTGTGTGCTGTCCCCAGGGCTGTCCCCCCTACCCGTTCTCCGCCCGTCTCTTCAGCGTCTCCTGCTCCTTCAGCAGTGCCTGGTGTTCATCATAAGCGTCCAGGAGCCTGGGGGGACAGGGGGATCAAACCCTGCTCACCAGTGTCACCAAAACATTCCCACCCCTGAGCAATCAGCCTAAAATCTCTCCTTGAAACTGTAAAAGTACAACATCCTAAACCAAACCCCACCATAAATTTTAACGAGTGATCCACCACGAGATGGGAAAGCCAAAAGGCTCAGTTTGGTTCCACAGCAGCTCAGATTTGTTCCTCACACTTGATGCAGTTTTTATGAAGTTCCTTTATAAAGGAGAGGGTTTCCAGAAGTTACTTGTGATTCTGCTGCTCCTTCAGTGCCTGCTCATGATCCACGGCAGGACTGAGATTTGGGAATTAACATTTCAATATCAGATATTAGTAGTATGCAAAATTATTCCAATCCCAGAGTAGCACCTCCAGCCTTTTCTTATCCAGCATGGGAAGAACAAGTATGTTCAATGCTGCACAAAACAGTCCTGGCTAAAATTCCCACAAATAGATACCCTTTCCTCTGCTGCATCCAGCTTTTCACACAAAACCTGCTGCTTCTGTCAATAGTGCTCTGGGTGAAAACAGTGTCCTGTGCTCAGTCTGTGCTCTGGGGTTATTTGGGAGCTGCAAAGCTCCTTGGGGCTGGTCTGTCCTGGATCCCAAACCTGCAGTGACTGGCTGCCATGCAGAGGCAGCAGGATTTAAGGACAGCTGCTGTTAAAAACATACAGAGCAGAAAAACTTTACTCATGGTTAGTCCTGATGAGCTGCAAAATGTAAATAAAACCAGGAGCTTGTTTTACAACAGAGAATGGAGAGGACAAAGTCTGTGTAGTATTGAATTAAAAACATGCACTGCTGGTGTATCCTCCCATGTGAGTGTAAATAGGGCTGAACTGGAAATACCCCACCTGTGCAGTTCTGGAAACCTCAAGCAGCAGCTCCCAGGGAGGAGTCTCAACCGACACCTGGGTCACAGACATGTCACCTCCCCTTTGGGGACCACCTGCCTGTACAGCCTTAGCAAGGGGAAACCACAGCAAGACCTGGCAGGCAGTAACACCTTGCCTTATGAGCTGTTGGGCATTGCAGGAAAGAAAGGATAATTTTCTGAAAAGAGATTCCTGTTTAAAAATTTATTCCTATTCAAAAATCTATTCCTATTTAAAACCTGGAATTTGGTTTAGAAGAGCAGCTGTTCCTTAGCCAAGAGCACAAAGGAAACCACATTAACAGATGCCACCAACCCACCCCTGCCCAACTCCTCCCAGCACTCTCAGTGACCCCACTGCACACAGCACATCTTACTTGTTCACGTCAGACCCAAAATCTTCCAGGAACTCCACTTTTCTCTGGGAGAAGGTGATCCTCATTTTGATAGACAAGGCTCCGTGGACAGCCTTGTCAAAGCAGCTCAGGATGTTCTCCTCGTTCTGCTTCAGGTCCCCACTGTACTCCATCTCCAGCAGGTTCAGGTACAGTTTGGTGTTTTCCTGTGCAAAGGGCGTGTCAGAAGGTGCACACCTGGCCCAGCAGGTGTTCCACACTCAGTGTGTGTTACCAGGCACTCACCACAACATCCACACCACAGATACACACGACAACAGGCAGTGAAGAGCCTTCCCTTTCCCCCTGGGCTGGTTTGTGTCACAGACAACCACAGGTGATCTACAGCACAAGCCCAGGTGTGGCACTTTGCTCACAGGACCTGCAGTGCCAGGTACTCCCGTGCTTACACAAAACCACCCCCAAGTACTGCCCCCCAACTCTGTTCACCTTGAGGGGTGAACACACTGATAACATCCAAGATACTGAGAAGGAAGACGAGGGGATGAAGCACATTGTGCTTCTGATGGGAGAGAAGAGTGCAAACTTCAGATTTGGGAACGTGGCAACATCAGTTTAGAGGGACTGTTGTCTCCATGCAGTAATGGGACATTCCATACAGTTACAACTCCTGTCATCACCGTTGCCATGATTTAAAACACGGTTCAGGGACAGAAAAGCAGCAGGGTGGGTTGGGTTTTTGGTAAGATAGCAAGAGGGAACACATACTTTGTCAAGTTCTATGGCTTCTGACAGCACTTTTCTTGCCTTTGGCAGGTTCTTCTGCACTTTGAAGAGGTGCCTGGCCAGTTTGATGGCATAGAAGGAGGCCTCGCTGATGGACTTGGCGTTCCTGACAGCGTCCTCCAGCAGGAGCTCGGCCTCCTCCATGTTGCCGTGCCTGCGCTCCAGGCTCACCCTGCGCAGGCGGATCATGGCCAGCCCCAGGATACACTCCTCAAAGGTCTTCAGGATCCTCCTGGCCTCCTCAATGTTGCCTGCAACACCAGTGGAGACGCTTTCACACATGAGAGACCCAAGAGGCTGCCACGAGCAGCCCCCCTCCCCAGGCTGAGGTGCCCTTACCCTGCTGCTCCTCGAAGGCCGCCCACAGCATGTGCACCATGGGCTTCTTGGGCAGGTGGATGGTGCAGGCCCTGCTGTACACGTGCCTCACGCCCTCGATGCTGTGGTTCTCCATGTATTTGGCATACTAGAGTTGGAAACAGAGCAGAGACGGCCCAATTTAAAGCTTGCATTTGCCTCCAAAAACATGCCAGAACGATAAAATTCTTTTGTTTAAACCCATTCAGCACCTTTATGGAACCACTAGACTAGTTTCTGTAAGGAAGGACGTAGAGAGGCAACGCAGTTGGCAAATGCAGCAGTCAAATCTGGTTGCAAGCAGACCATCTCCTAATGCAACAGATATAGTTATAGATGAACAACGTTCCACAGGGTACAAGGGTTAGTCACCAGGTCAGGTGTGCACTCAGGACAGCTGTGAGCTGCTTCCCTTACCTTGATCCAGAAGTCCTCATAGAGGGCACATGAAATGACACATCTCTCAAAGAGGACCACGACTCGCTCGTGAGTGCCATTCTCTATCTCAAACTCTAAGTACTCTTTCCAGTTTTTCAGCTGAATTTTCTCCAGAGGTTTTACATGAAAGTAAGGCCTCTTGATCTGCAAGAGTCACAGGACCAACAGGTGACTTAGGGACACACACCCAGGGCACTCACACACCCAACAGCCACACAGCACTCAGTCAATGCCGCGTAATGATCAGGGCTTTGGTGACACCCCCTCAGCTACTCACTGCAGGGCCACCCCAGTGTGGACACAGGGATTTACTGACAGGGGATTCCCACTGCAACATGGCTTTTCTAGAAAGCTTTTGGAGTGACAGGGTTTACAGGTGCTGGGAAAGAACCCCGTGTGGGTAATCCCTTGCAAACCTGTAACAGTGACATTATGAACAGTGTCCACCCATACAAGTAAAGTACTCCCTGTCCTACAGCCAGCCCACAAATCAAACTCCAAACCAGGCTGAGAATCACTACAAGGAATGACAGAGCACTGAACTGAACCTCCCATTCAACATTTACATCAAGGTACTTATGCCAAGTCCATGAGTTTGGCAAGATCATGTTCTCATTCACGGCTACAATGGTGGGACAGAGCCCAGCACAGACAGTTTAAACATTGCTCTGCTTAAATTTAAATGGCTTTGTCTGGAACCTTGCCAGGGATCCTTGGCCCTTCCTCACCATCTTTAATTCCACCTGATTATGTCTCTCCTGCACTGCAATTCCCTCCCTCCAAACCCACACAAATGGATGAAGGACTTACAATAATCAAGGAGAAACATGGAGTTCTTCAGGGCCACCTGAAATTTAAAGCCAGTCCCCCCCTCCTGCTCCTCGCTGACCTTTGCTACAGAACCCAACCTGCCATTTTGACCAGCTCACAGCCACCTTGCTCCTGCTAAATAAAACAGGTCTGAGCTGTCCCCAAACCTTTGGTGACACCTCTGCAAACCCACCTCACTTGTGTCCTTTACAAAGACACATTGAACTTCCCATTTCCAGCTCCCCCCAGACCCAGCAGGCTGGTGCTACAGAGCAGATGCTCTCTGCGGGTAGGAAAGCATTGCTGGTGGCCAGGAGCAAGAGGACACCCAGCTCCTCACACATTTCCTGCCCAAAGCCCACAGTCTGAGCTCTTTTCCAAGCTCCACAAATCTGCAGCTTAAGGTTCCCCAAGGCAGGAATCTCAGGGCTGCTCTGCCTGCTCTGCTCCCTCTGCCACGAGGAACTGGCACACGAGTCACTGAGGATGGGATCCTACTGTGGTTTTGAGCTCCTGGGGCTGATGAGGCACCTGGCCCCGTCCAACCCAGTGCAATAAACCCCCCACCAGTTCTCGCATCACCTGCCCCATTAAGGACTCTCTGTAAATCTGTCCCAACTGGGTTACACAATGTACTCTTTAAAAGGAAGCAAATTTAACACAAGAACCATGTTTGTCAGGAAGAACATAAAGACTGAGGATCAAAACCTCAGGTTGTTTTTTCAAATGTAATCCAGCTTAAATCTAAAAAGCTGTATATTTACTGTAATGAAACGATTAGTTTAATTAACTACTTTTAATACATTATATGTAGGAGGTACATGTTGAGATGGCTACTGCTGGAAAACAAAAGTTGCCTGATTTCAGTGTGTAATGTTAAAACACAAACCCATACAAATTCCATTCTCCTTTTAGCACAGGCTTACCTTTCCACTGGAATCACTTCATCCCCTTATGACTGTGCAACACCCCAGAGGAATGAGGCAGCACTAACTCCCAGGACTTACTGGCTCAGTAAACAATTCTCCACATTGCCTCTTTCCAAACACCCCTTAAAGGTTTGAAATCAGCTGACAGCTGCCTCTTCACAGGAAAAATGGCAGAGAAGTGAAACCCTGTTCAAACTCTGAATGTCTGTTCAAGGCCCCCAGCAGTTTAAGTTAAGGCCCAACTGCTGCACCTCATTCCCAGTCCCGTGTCCAAACCTCTTGCTCACGTTGGCTCCCACAAACCCCAACTTACCGCCTCCTCAAACGTCCACCTCTTACTGACTTCATGTTCGTTGTGGTTAAAGATCTCCTGGTGGATCTCAATGATTCTGTGCCTCATGTTCTCTATCTCAGTGACCAGCTGCAACAGAATTTTGAAGAATGTAGCACAGGTAGACACAGTATCCCCTTTGTAACTGCACTGTGTGTCGGTGGTGTGCAGGAATCCTCCCAGACCCATGAAATGTTGCCCTGAGCAGCCAAGGAAGGGCTGGGATAATGCCTGATGGAGCCTTGGCACACACAACTAAATTGGTTTTCCATCTAATGCTAAAGCTGATCTGAGATTAAAGACGAATTTGGACGCAAGTCAACCTTGGATTCAGCATGTCTGTGTTTTCCTCATCAGCAATTCCTTCAGACAGCTCCAGGCTTTCCTGTGCCTGTGACAGCCCTGAGCCTGCCCAGAGCACCGCTGATGAGCTCAGACCCCACATCCCAATCTGTTAACCCAGAAGAATTAATATTCACCCCTAAGCTGTGTGCATGGCTCCCTTCCTGTGCTGTCAGTCCTGCCGTGACCCCTGGCAGCCAAGCCGGGGGCAGTGCTGGGGCAGGGCAGTGCTGGGGCAGGGGAATGGAGGGGGCAGTGCTGGGGCAGTGGCCGGGCAGGGCAGTGCTGGGGCGGTACCTTGGCGGGGTCGGTGATGTCCTCGGTGCCGCAGGGCAGCTCCTCGGCGGGCTGTGCCTCCTCCCCGCTGTGCCCGTTGGCCGCCGCCAGCTCCCGCCGCAGCTGCACAAACTGCTCCGTGGTCAGGAAGTCCCGGGGGAGGTTGTTCTGGATGTGCTCTTTAAACCTGGGGGCAGTCACAAACAGGTCAGCAGAATTTGGAGTTCGTGGTGCCGCACTCCGCCCGACCAGGGCACAGCAATAAATCCAGGGGGGTTCTGCTTTGTGGCTCCAGAGCAGCACCAGGAGTGCCCCTGCTGCCAACACACACAGCACACACAACGGCCAGCACACCAACCACAAGGGGGGCAGGCTTCAAAGGGAAACAGCAGCGTGGGGGACTTAGGAAGCCCTTGCCATGGAACACAGATGGCAAAGGACAAGATCAGTTATAAGGGAAATACTTTATTCCCAAACCAAAAGATCTGTAGAAATCACAGTAAGACTGTGTAATTTAACTGAGGTCGCTGGCTCCCTGCTCACCTCTCCCTACTAAAGCACAATTCCACTATCTCAAACTTGACTAGTATTTCTCTTTGGTCAATTTAATTATTGCTTCACCACACGTGGGCATTGCATGAGGAATTAAAAGCTCAAAACTGTTCACTCTGATTTCTCAAAGACTTCCTCTTCTTCTTCCTCACAATTCCAAGGTCTGTCTTTATGCCACAGCAGAACCTGTGAATTCACCCAAAACCCAATTCCTAAAATGTGCATCGGTACTTCAAACCAATCAGCCCAACCCTCTGAGTACATAAGTAACTAACTACATAAAGCTGAGTGACCTTTCCAAGTTCTTGAGTGAACATTCCCACCTCTCAGAGGCAGGTTAAGGTGTGCTTAGGAAATCCATGGCATTAACCAAGCCTCTGCTTTCCCTTTACCTCTGGAAGTGGTGACTGTAGAGCTGCGTGGGGATTCCCAGGATGCGGTCATAGATGGAGGTAACTTCCCTTAGGTTTCCCTGGTCATTTTCCCAGTTTATATACATTTCCCAGAGTCTGTCAGAACGGAAATCTGTCCCAGCAGCCAGGACTGCATGCTCATAGGCTCTGGAAAAGGAAATCACTTGTTTCCGGATGTGGTGACAGAACAAAAAAGGAAAGTTCTGGCTCTTACTAAAGATGATGAGTATCCTCATCTACTTGGAACTACACTTGTATTAATAATTTAGGTTCTTCCAAGTATTTTTCAGCTATCTGTAGCAAAGTCTGAAGAGTCAGAAAGCTCACACTCATTTTTTTCCCTCCAGCACTACCACAACAGCACAGATAAAGGCAACTGCAAAAGCCACTTGCAGGAACACAAGGTATTAGGAAAATCCACAATATTTACCACTTCTATTTTGTGCAGACTCTGAACCCACTACTGCAGCAGTTTTACACCCAAAAGGTGTGCAGCAACCCTGCAGCTCGGTTCAGTTCCTGTTCAAGGAAGGTTTCTGATCAAACCTTAGTCCAGACTCTTCCTCTAACCACTGCCAGCCACAGCACTCAGACACATCCTAGCCCCTGGAAACCTCCAAGGAATTAAATTCCAAAAATCTAATGGGTGCCAGTGCTGCACCAAGTATTTCTGAACACCTAGTCTGAAGCTCTCAAGCCACAACTTTTCCCCTTGTACCACACTGAACTGTCTCCCCCTTCTTATGGAATTGGGTTCCATCATCTCCTGGAAGTCCTTAAGGTACCACTAGGTTGTTATCAGTTTTCCCCTGACCTGAACACATTAATCTGCCCCCACTGCCGTGTAACTGCGTGGATCCCAGCCTGCTCCCAACTCACCCCCGGATGGTACTGTTAGTTTCGGGATCAGCAGGGTCCAAGGTCTCCTTTAGGAAATTTATATAATGTATCCAGAGATCAACACTAAGAGGAATTGCCTGCAGCCCTCGGCGATACACCTACGAAGAGAACATGAGCTGTACTTCAAATCCTTAGAGGTGTCCTAAGAGAGAGGCAACACTGTGTTATCCGGTGAACCTTAGAAATACTAATTACTGGAATTTTGTTTAAATAATCTACCATTACCATTCGGGTGGAGGTTGGATAGAACATGGCAATGTTCTGATCTCCACGTGCAGAGTCTTGATCTTCAAAGCGCAGCGGTCCCTGCATTCTGACCAGGTTGTGTGGGCAGGCTTTGGGGTACAGACCATAGGGCACAGACCCATTAGAGCATCATTGACAGCGTCTGACCAAAAATGCAATAAGATGGAGCAATTGTGACCAGCAAACCAACTATATCGCTTTGAAAATGAGTAATAAATGGAAGTGACAGAAAAGCCCTGCCCTACTTGTTAAGCTGCAGTGTAATACAGAGGCTTGCACTGCAAAGCTTGACAAACTGTAGAGGTTTAACGCACCTGCCAACAAAGAGAGAGAAGGTTAGCTCCGGGCGGCACAGTGTGACACGGGCACACACGGGGCAGGCACGGGCAGCCCGGTGCCAGGCGGCAGGACCGGCAGTGGTGCTGCCCTACGTACCTCGTCAGACTGCTTCACGTTGTCGTGCCGCTTCTCCAGGTCCGCGTACTTCTTCCAGTACCCGTAGCAGTACGGGTAGTGCGTGAAGAACCTGTCAAAGGCCTTCCTGGCCGCCGGCAAGTGGTTCTGGGGGAAAGGCACGGGGACAGCAATCAGTCCTTCCTTTCAACAGACCCTCCCGCGATTTACACAATTATTAACACTGCCTTAAAACACCGTCTTGTGATCTCTGCTGACACCGAGCAACCTGGCCTATGGAAGGCATCCCTGCCAAGGCAGGGGGTGGAACAAGACGGGCTTTAAGGTCCCTTCCCACCCACACCAGTCTGGGGTTTTACAGTTCTGCCACAACCCTGGCAAGGGCAGCTGCCTTAAGGCAGCATCTGTGACAGCCCGGTGTCCAGTTCTACACTTGCCACTGGACGCCCATGACTTGTTTTAGTCTGGTTTGTTTATTTCTGGAAGGCTGAGGAGAAAGGGGCAGGTACTAACCTCCTGCTCTACATACTGGAGTAGATATACCCATCCTGTGAAATCCTGGGGATTGTCGTCTACCACTTTCCAGAACTTGTCAAAATCCGGAGGGAAGCCAGCCTCAATGTCTGTGGTCTGCAAACTCTCAATATTTGGAATTTCACTCTCCTGCGTGCTCTCCTCGTTGAGGTCCGGGGAGCTGTCCGGGGACTGCTCCATCTCGGTGACACTCATGATCTCGGTGCTGAAGTCCATGTGCTGCTCCTGGACGGTGGGCTCTGTGCCGGGCTCTGTGCTGGGCTCTGTGCCGGGCTCTGTGCCAGGCTCTGTGCCGGGCTCTGTGCCGGGCTCGGTGCCATCGCTGCTCACGGTGGGCTGCTCCTCCTCCGTGCCCTCGGCGCTCTCCATGGCGCAGGGAGTGCTACCAGAGCCTGTGCAAAGCAAACAGCTCAGCACTGCTGCAGCAAGGACTGGCACAGAGCTGGGTGTGCTCAGCACTCCGAGCCTCCCGGGCGCTCCAGGCACCCTGTACTGCACCACAGCCCTCACCACATCTCTGTGCACCAGCCTTATCACCACTAAACAACCGTCAACAGCAGCCAGAGATTTGTACATCTGCACACATGAATTGCTGCAGGTGTTCTAAAACACTAACACAGGGAGCTATTAAGGTGTAAAAGTCAATCATTAGTTTTCCTGTAGGAGTCCAGCGGAAATTTATTCTAAATAATTATGTTCGAATCTCATAGAATCATTCATGTTGAAAAAGCCCTCTGAGACAGTAAAATGCAAGTAACCGGTTACCTGCCAAGACCACCACTAACCCATGTCCCTAAATTCATTCAGTTCTCCTATGTAGTACAAATCAGTCATTTCTTTGCAAAATAAATAGGTGGTAAAACGTATCCTCAGTGCTTGGCTTAAGTGATGACTTCGCAAAGACAAGAATTACTGTCAGCACCAGACTCAGTCCCCCTCGGTGAAGTCCAAATGAACCAACCAGCACCAGAGGGCCACAGAAGTGCTGAGGCTGTCCCTGACACACAGCCCCTCGCTCCCACCCACACCCAGTGCCAGGCACTTCCTCCCACCCCTCGGGACAGACTCCTTCTTCCTCCCACTCCTGCCTCTGATCTCCTGCCAGGAGCCACTGCCCAGCCCTGCCCTCCTGCAGCAGTGCCAGGCCAGCCTGCCCTGGCTGTGTGCCACCCTGCCTCCTGATCCGGCATTCCCGCCTGGAGCTGGAGTGAGGGTGCTCAGCCGAGCCTTCCCCACGCCCCCCATGGGAAAGGGATCCCAGGGAACACCACCAGCCAGGGCACAACAGCTCAGAGCTGCGAGTGCAGCTGGGAGAGGGACAGGGGGACACTGACACCCTCAAACACACTGCACCGCTGCTGTTCTTTGGTTCCCTCAGAGGAGGCGGCGAAATGATTCTGCATTTACAGAAGAGAAGAGAAGTCTCCATCCCACGTCTCCCCAGAGTTCTTTCCTACTGAAAGCCCGGACAGAGAACAGCCAGATCACTGCTTTCACTTCGACAAGTACGTTGATAAACCACCAGTGAAACAGCAGGAAGAAAATTCCTTACACAAAGGAGAAATACCTTATTTTCAGCAGTTTCAGCATCTGAGATAACAGTTCATGTTTTCCCAGGAGTTCACCAAGCCACGGAACTCCAGCACAATGTTAAAGGGTCCACGTGGTCTACTCTGCTATTTTCTAATACCTGTTTTTTCAAAGTATTTCTGTTCTCCATTGGATACATCAGCTGGGAACCACAGGCTTGGAGTAACCTGGGATAGTGGAAGGTGTCCCTGCCCATGGAATGGGATAAACTTTAAGGTCCCTTCCATCCAAACCATTCTGGGATTCCATCACTTTGAGAATGACCAACATTTCTAACTTCAGACATTACATATCAGAGCAGCCTGTGAGCCTCCACCAGCACAACATGCACAGGTGTTAATCACTCCAACAGCCACTGCTGCCCAGAGGTTACCTGGGCAGGGTTATAAACCGAGGGTAAGAGGAGGGTGTGACACAAACAGCAGCCCCAGCACTTGGAAATACCGTTTAGAGGATGTTTACTGCTCTAAAGTTTGAGGTAACCAGTGACAAGACGAAACGGCCTCAAGCTGTGCCAGGGGAGATTTAGGCTGGATATCAGGCAACATTTTTTCATGGAAAGGGTGTTGGAACAGGCTGCCCACGGCAGTGGAGAGTTGCTGTCCCTGGAGGGATTTAAAAGCACTTGGGCACATGGGTCAGTGGTGGCCTTGGCAGTGCTGGGGGGGTGGCTGGATTTGGAGACCAACCTTCACAATTCCATGATTCTGTGAGCAAATGCAACGGTTTTTAACATGGGATAACACAGGCCCTAAACTTATTCTGATGTGTAACAGATGTTTTCACCCTCCAGCTGATTCAGAAGATGTATTCCAGCTTCAAAAAAACGATTCACGTGTCATCAGATTAGGAGGGGAAAAAGGAAGAGGGGAAGCAGCCCTGGATCACCACACGTGGTCTGAGCTGCACACGAGGTTCCAAACTGACTCGGTCTGTCTGACAGATGTTCCAGTCCCGCCCCTGGAGCCGGGGCGTATCCCAAAATCTGACAGCAATCCATGCTTTGAACCAGCCACGGGGACAGGCCATGCCCGGGCCACCAACTGCTCCAGCCCAGGGAGCAGCATGGGTGGGCACAGAGCTGGGGCACACCAGGGAAACCTAAATCCAGGTGTTTTTTTTTTACCTTAGTTCCAACGTTTCTCGCCCTAATTCCTGGCTCTTACCTTAATTCCAGGAGTTTTTACACCAGTCAGGCTAAATAACCGAACTGGTGTATCAGACACCTACACACTCTGATATTAAATAATTCATATCAGCGTGTTTTATTCAGCCCGTTTCCAGCAAACGACTATTGTACACAGAACGGCCGCTTCTGAACGGAGAATGACCTAAAGGGGAACGGGCAGGAAAAGCTCCACGGGGCAGGAGCGGGGCCTTATCTGAGCTCTGCCCGCTGCCGGCGCCGAGGAGGCGCTGCTGGAACCGCCCGGGCAGGGCCGGGTGTGCCCCGACCCCGCGGCCGTGCCAGGACCGCGGCAATCACGGAATGCCAAAGCCACTGAGGCTGGAAAAGCCCTCCCAGCCCATGGATCCCCCTGTGCCCATCCCCACCTTGTCCCCAGCCCAGAGCACTGAGTGCCACGGCCAGGCCTGCCTTGGACACCTCCAGGGCTGGGCACTCCAAACCTCCCTGGGCAGCTCCTGCCAGGGCCTGACCACCCTTCCCATGGACAAATCTCCCCTGACGGCCCTCCCGGCGCGGTCGGGGCCGTTCCCTCCCGCCCTCGGCCCCTCTGGCTCCGAACGAGCGACAACGTCACACGCGAGCGGGGCCGGCACCGCGCGGCCCTTCCAGCGCGGCGAGCAGGGACACGGGGACACACCAGGGACACGGGGGGACACCAGGGACACACCAGGGACACGGGGGGACACCAGGGACACCCCTCACGGTTCCCCGTCAGACGGACCCGAGGCCCGGCCGCGGGAGGCGGCGGGGCCCACAGGGCGCATGGCCCGGCCCCGGCCCCCCGGCTCGGCTCTCTGCCGACCGGCTGCCCCCGGCCCGCCCAGATCCCCTCAGAGCCCCCTCAGCCCCTCCGCTCCCCCAGAGCCCCCTCAGCGCCCCCAGAGCCCCCCGGTCCCGCTCCCTCAGACCCCCCGGCCGTACCTGCCGGAGCCGCCGCCGCCGGGCCTCACGTACCGCGCACGCGCACAGCGCCCCGCGCGCGCGCCGCCCGCCTCCCGCCGCGCGTGCGCACCAACGGCCACAGCCCCGGCCCGGCCCGGCCCGGCCCGGCCCATGGCGCCGCTCCCTCAGCGCTGGGCACGGCACGGGACGGGACGGGACAGCCCCGCGGGGACACCGAGCAGCGCAGGGTGCCACAGACCTTCGGGAGCGGGCAGCTCAATGCTGCCCTCAGTACCAAACCACCGCCCGCCGCCACAGCCCAGCGCCACACGCCTCCCTGGGCAGCCCCCGCCCACCCCTTCAGCGAAGAACTTGTCTCGAGTATCATGCTGAATCTCCCCGGTGTCGTTTTAAGGCCATTCCTCTGCTCCGCTCGCTGCGGGCACGGCTGAAGAGCCCAACCTCACTGCAGTGTCCTGTCAGGGACTGCAGAGCCAGAAGGTCCCCCTGAGCCTCCTTTTCTCCAGGCTGAGCCCCCCCAGCTCCCTCAGCCCCTCCTGCTCCAGCCCCTTCCCAGCTCCGTTCCCTTCCCTGCACACGCTCCAGCCCCTCCGGGTCCTTCCTGAGCTGAGGGGCCCGAGCTGGACACGGGATCTGAGGTGTGGCTGCAGGGTGCCTGCACAGGGGACAGTCCCTGCCCCGGTCCTGCTGCCACACCGTTCCTGATCTAAGCCAGGATGCCCCCGGCCTTCTTGCCCACCCGTGCTCACGTTCAGCTGCTGGCACCAGCACTCCCAGTCCCTATCTGCCAGCAGCCACTCCACCCCATTCCTTCACAGAAATACATCCCTTTACAGAAATAAATCCCTTTATTTATTTATCTATCCTGTCAGGTCCCATGTCCAATGCGTACAGAGCCCATGGCTGGGGAAGGAGAAGGGCCCACCAGAGTGGTGGCTCCTGCCCAGCCAATACTGCACAGCTGCCTGAGTGGGTACAAAAACACGAGTTCTTCACAAACAGCACACAGAACGTTGTGGTTCTGCATCCCTGTGCCCAGGGTTCTCTTCCACTCCTCTGTGCAAAGCATGGCGCTGATGTGACCATGGGTGGTTGTTCACCAGCAATCCAGGGGCCTGGGCTGGATCCTCTGAAGAGAAGCACAGATGGGCTGGGGGCAGGGAGGGGAGCCAGCCCCACCCTGCCCCGTTCAGACAGGCTGTCCCAGCAGCTCCTCCAGCACTGTGCATGCTCGACACAGGGATGTTCCCACCTTGTCCCGTGTCCCCGTCTGCGTGCCCGGGCCAGGCGGCCGGTGGAGTTTCACCCTCAGCGCTGGTGACTTTACGTTCCTGTCTCCAGAAGCTCTTCCAAAGCCTTCCTGACGTGTGCTGGCTGTGCTGCAGCGTGGGCCAGCAGGCTGGGCCCCATCTGTGCAAACAGTGCTTTGGCCAGTCGGGCCGTGGCTGTCCGGAGGCTCCCGCCGGCCCCGGCGCCGCTGCTGGACGTGTTCCCCAGGAGGGGCCAGAGCACAGGCAGGACCTTCTGCTCCACAGCGTGGGGCTTGCGCGGGTACAGCTCCGGCACCAGCTCTGCAAACAGCAGGGAGCCTTTCAGAACTTACACACTCACTGAAACACACTGCAGATGATTCCTTGCTGCTCTGTACAAGAGCTTGGTGTTGCAACATCATCGCTGTTCCCATAAAACATTCCAGATTTCTGTACAGACACCCCTTTTATCCTCTTCCAGAAGTTCACACCGTAGCCCCAGTGCTGCTGACAATTACCATTTTCCATTAAATTAAAACAAGTAAAAGAAGTGAAGGTTTTTTCAAGTTTTTTTCTTAGTTAGGATTCTCAAAAGGGCCTTAATTTCTCACAGACTAACACATCTGTTTTTCCAGTTTCCTCTTTATCTCAGAAATAAGCAGTAGGTACTGGAGTTTAAGGGAAAAAGTAGCCTTATCCTGTAAATACAGAATCATAGAATGACAGAATATCCTGAGCTGGAAGGGACCCACCAGGACCATCTAATCCAAATCCTGCCCTGCACAGAATATATATTATATATATATATATATAGCACAGACTGTCCAGTGTGTCCTTTAGTTCCATTTCACACAGAATTCCTCTGAAAGGAAGCCAAGTCACATGTTTGGGTCAAGAGTATTTCCCATAAGGACATTCCCTGCTCACTTAAAACAGGAAAATTTAGCATTTTTCAAGAAAGACCTGGCTGGGAGGGTGGGCAGGCCCTGGCACAGGCTGCCCAGAGAAGCTGTGGCTGCCCCTGGATCCCTGGAAGTGTCCAAGGCCAGGTTGGAGCACCCTGGGCTGGTGGAAGGTGTCCCTGCCCGTGGCAGGGGTGGCACTGGATGAGCTTTAAGGTCCCTTCCCAACCCAAACCATTCTGGGATTCCTGGAAAGATCATGAAAGAATTATCACTGGGAGAGGGAATGCAATTCCCTATTAAAATTATAATACACTTAAGCAATGTATACATCTTAATCCTTAAGATACTTAAATACCTAAGGTATTTAAATGTAAATTAAACCCTTAAGATACTGATACATATTTATACATTCCAGGTACAGAGCCACCACCCTCCTGCAATTAATTCCCCCGATGAAGATGGTACCAGACCACCAAGCCCAGCAAACCCCCCTTACCAGCCAGCTTTTCTGTCAGGTCCTGCTTGGCTTTCCCGCTCAGGAACTGGGCCTTTGTGCAGAAGGGCTGCAGGAGCAGAGAGGTGTCTGAGGGCAAAGAGCAGAACAGGTTACAATCTCTAAATGGAAAATTAAACACAGTGGGGGAAAATGTAAATAAGAATCTTACTAATATCAGCTTCAAAAATCACACTGACAGATTTAAGGGAATAAGAGCATAAAAACATATTCTTAAGAGAACCATTGGAAGGGGCCTCCAAGCCCATCCAGTGCCACCCCTGCCACGGGCAGGGACACCTTCCACCAGCCCAGGTTGCTCCAGCCTGGCCTTGGACACTTCCAGGGATCCAGGGGCAGCCACAGCTTCTCTGGGCAACCTGTGCCCCTTCACCACAACAAACAGCTGCTCTGGAAAAATAACCAAACCACCTACTGACGAAATACAGGATGCCTTGTGTGGCTTAAAAGGTATGAGAATAAATCCAGTGATTCGTTACACAGAGTAACAATCCTGCGAAACTCTTGGAAAGAGTGGCACTTTCAAATTAGACTTTAATTAAAACTCTTTAAGCTTAAGAGAGTCAATTACTCACCTAAGTGTTGACAGAGAGCCTGGATAACGTTTGTGGCAGCTGTGTAAATCCCTGGATTTTTGGAGTTGAGGTTGTTGTCTACTATGGCAGGAATTAACATGTTGATCACGGGTGACAAACTGTCTTTGAGCAGTGGAATCATCTTGTGCATCGTCTCCAAAGCCACCTGGTTCACTTTGCTGTTGGAGTCGTGGAGGCGAGGCTTGAAAGCATCAAAGATCTGGAAAAGCATCCAGACAGCATTCTTGGAATTAGGAATTAATGTCTGAGATGGAGAGTACATTTCCTGAGCTATTGTTACACTTCAATTGTCCATCTTGACAAAACATGGCTCTGACATCTCCAGAGGCTGGAACTGGGTGGTCTTTAAGATCCCTTCCGACTCAAACCATTCTGGGATTCTGTGACATGCAAACACCCAAGATCGTTTTTTGAGCAAATAAAGCAGCATTTGATATTTTAATACTTTATTCATTCAACTCTCTCTCACCTCATCTGATCTGAATCCCTGCTGTGCAATGGACTGCAGGTACACCAGCCACCTGTAACTCCCTAGGACTAAAATTTCCTGCAAGCCAGGATTTTTGGGAAGACATGGCTCTGTTTAGCACAGACAGTGCTTGAAAGGTTTCACACCATTCACAGTTCAGATACTGGGAAGTTCCACAGTAGAATTCCACAGCACTGTAGGAGGATAAGCTTGGGTTTGCTTTCCTTGTACCTGTCTTTAATTTACAGCTGCTGGACCTCTTCTTTCTCCTAAAGAAAGGTCTCCTTTCCTACCAGACAGGATCCTCATCCTGAGCTTTTCCATAATAAAGACTTTCCCCACCTTCTCCCACACAAACAAATCCACAACTCCACTTCAGAGACAGTTTCTCAGATCTTGATTAATCCTTGCTGCTCTTTTTACAACCTATCCAGTATTTTGATGTTTACCCAGAGTGGCATGGACACAGCACACAGTATTGCAGAACTCATGGAATCACAGCACGGTTTGGGTTGCAAAGGGACCTTAAAGCCCATTCAGTGCCACTCCTGCCAAGGGCAGGGACACCTTCCACCAGCCCAGGATGCTCCAAGCCCCATCCAACCTGGCCTGGGACACTTCCAGGATCCAGGGGCAGCCACAGCTGCTCTGGGCAGTAGTTCAAAAGTGCCTTCTCTGAGTGAAAACTTCCAGCTTTTTTCTATTTACTTCCTTTCTCCCTTTGTATCTCCCCCAGTCCTGCCCTGCTCCTCAAAGCTCTCTGTTAACCACTGCCATTCAAAGAGGGAGTCAGGATTTCTATCGGAAACCTTCAGTGACGCAACTGTAAAGACCTCTCAAATCCAACCTTTTCCTACAGTTACCTTCACAAGGTTTGCAACCACCAGGCCTGGACTGTTCTCTGTGTCCAGCAGCAGCTGCCTGATGCCAGTTATCCTCTCTCTGAAGTCTTTGGCATTCAACAAACCTACAACATCTTTAACATACTCTTCACTTTCCAGGGCACTGCGAGGAGCTGCTTTCCGTGGCACCTCCCGGGCTTCTGTGCCGTCCCTGTGGGGAAGGAACACGTCACTCAGTGAGCACAGGAGCAAGCTGGAACAGGAGTCTCATCCCAGACATTCTCTTCCCATCTGAGTGCAAATATCAGAAGGGAACAGAAAATCTTTCACTGTAAACACAGTGATTTAAAAATAAACCACCCAATAGTAATTGTTGTTCCCAAAGTCCCATATCCATTCTGCTCCAAATGCAGCTGGTTTTGTGACCAGTAAGAGCTGGGAACTTCCCTCCCATCAACGGGTCAAAAAAACCTCCAAACTTACTGTAGCTTAAGTCTTTATTCTCAAAGAACTTTGAAAACTGATCCCAGTGTCCAAGGCCAGGCTGGGCAGGGCTGGGAGCAACATGGAAGGTGTCCCTGCCCATGGCAGGGAGTGGCACTGGATGGGCTTTAAGCTCCCTTCTGACCCAAACCATTCCCTGATTCTGTGATTCCATAGTGTGAATTCCAAGAGGTTTGTGTGCTGTGTGTATTTCATAGGTGGTCAACAGACAAATTAACTTCAAAATTACCAGTCACTATATTTAAGAGTTTAACACGGGACAGGTCACAGTTTTCCTTTTCCTACAGGAATGTTTAATTTTCCCAGCCCTGTGTGGATATTTGTACACTCTCTTCTGGTCAAGTTCCTCCCAGGATAAACCACTGGAGGTCATTACCTGTCTGGGACGCTGAGAGCATCTCTGGAAGTGGGGGACGATCTCAAATGTCCAACACTGCCAGTCTGGGAACGTCTTCCTTTGGCAGAGGGTGTGTCCAATGGCATCTCCCCCAGACCCTGCACAGAGGTACAACATTAATTCAGGGAATCACAGGGAATTCTCGTGGCTGCAGTGCTGGAGACTGTCTACAGCTAAAGCCCCAGAACACCTTTACCTGTCCCAGCTGTTAAACAAGAGCTTTCCCACACACCTTCTCACGGAGGCTGCCAACAGCTTCCTTAATGTAAGGCAGGTCCTTGGCTGGGATGTGCTTCTCCAGGGCCTTCTCAAACTCAGGGTGGGCCATCATGCTGAAGAGCATCCTCCGGCCATAGTACCTGCAGGAGCAGAGCAGGACACCCATGTCCACCAACAGGGATGGCTCTGGAATTTGGGCATTATGCTGTGTAATTCCTAAATATAAAAGGGCAGCAAGATTGGGTCCAGGGAAGGGAACAGAGCTGGGAAGGGGCTGGAGCAGCAGGAGCAGCTGAGGGAGCTGGGGGGGCTCAGCCTGGAGAAAAGGAGGCTCAGGGGGGACCTTCTGGCTCTGCAATCCCTGACAGGAGGGGGGAGCTGGGGGGGGGTCGGGCTCTGCTCCCAGGGAACAGGGACAGGAGGAGAGGGAACGGCCTCCAGCTGGGCCAGGGGAGGCTCAGGTGGGACAGCAGCAGGAATTTCTCCCTGGAAAGGGTGGTCAGGCCCTGGCAGGGGCTGCCCAGGGAGGTTTGGAGTGCCCAGCCCTGGAGGTGTCCAAGGCAGGCCTGGCCGTGGCACTCAGTGCTCTGGACTGGGGACAAGGTGGGCATCGGGCACAGGGGGCTCCATGGGCTGGGAGGGCTTTTCCAACACAAACAATTCCATGATTCCAGTATTGCTGTTGATATGTGTAACCAGACCCTTCTCATGCTCCCACAAAGATGCTCCAGGATCACTGTGCTCCAGGATCACTGTTTAACCAACAACTGAGCAAATCAATGACAAGAGCCTTCCACTGCAGCTGCCTTTAAGTGGGATGGTCCAGCCTTGTCCATCAGAGTCTGGAGCAGATCCAAGTGTGGATCTCAGTGCCATGACTCCCTCTGTGCCCAGCAGAGCATGTCCTGTGAGCCCCTCTTCTTCCTGCAGCCAGGGTGTGTCCAGCAGCACCAGGTATTCAGGTAATTCCTGCCACATACACTATCCTAACAACCTGGAAGTGCTGGGATATCAGCTGGACTCAAAGCTTTGTTTTGGAAGGGACCTTAAAGCCCATCCAGTTCCACCAAGGAAGGGCCACCTTCCTGTAGACCACGTTGCTCGAAGCCCCATCCCACCCTTAATGATCTTAAGGATTGTTTCCACCCTTCAGGATCCCGTGACTGTCCTGTGTCCTGCTGGGCACACCCAGGGAGCCATTCCCAGGTTCCAGCCCCTCTGGGCACACCCAGGGAGCCATTCCCAGGTTCCAGCCCCTCTGGGCACACCCAGGGAGCCATTCCCAGGTTCCAGCCCCCCAGGACGCTCACCCCAGGCTGACTCACCGTGTTTGCTGGGAGCTGTCCTGAGCGAACCTGGCCGTGGCCGGGAGCAGCCGCTCGGCGCAGGGTTTGGGGCCCGCCAGGATGCGCTCGGGGCCCAGGCGCTCCACGATGTCCGCCAGGTGCTGGGCTGTGCATCTCCTCACGGCAGAGTGCAGGTGGCTGAGGGGACAGCAGCGCTCAGGGACAGCTCGGGCAGGGGCTGCACACAGCGCTCCCTGCCCACCGCACTCCCAGGGCAGGCACACCGTGGGGAGCCCATCCCGGGACACCCCTGCCATGGGCAGGGACACTGCCAGGGACATGGGGATTTTAGAATTGCTGGGTTTCCTTAATTAACTGTACAATATTTCAGAAAGCACATGCCTATGTGTTCTTTCCATCAGCTATAAGGAAAACAAGTCCCTGTGCTCAGGGACACATCCTGGGGACTTCATATCAATGTAAAATGAATAAAGCATTGACTATTCTAGTTCTGCTGACTTCTAAAGATCCTGCACAAGTCTAATGGCCCCTGTTTTGTCAAAAATAAACAGCTGTGCTGATGAAAACCAGAAAAAAAGCCAGAACCAGCTTTCAGACTCATGCAGCTAATGAGCCTTTTATGTAAATCCTGTGTCCCTGCTGATCTCACTTGTGTTCAAGAACACAGGTCTGAAAACTCAAACCTCTCCAATTTTATACTGGGATTGAAAATCCTCCTTTGAGGGCAGTTTCTAACTCCTGCTGCACGTTCTGAGGGGACAACAAGAACTGTGAGGCTGAGACCTCACTTCACACAGCGAACAAGGCCCTGCTCCCCAGGAATGGCCCATGGAAACCAGCTGGAAAGATTTTTGTGTGCACAGGACACCTTAAACACATTCATACAGACAAGAAATAGGCTTGTAAATTCCTGAAGTAAAATCCCTTTCAGCCCTAGCCCTGGAATCATGCTCCTGGATCAAGCACCTGCTCAGAGGTGAGTCCCCAGCAGTGGTGCAGTGCCTTTAGAGCAGCACCTCCCAAAAGCAAACAACAATGGGCTTAATTATTCATAGAATAGTTACAAATTATTATAAAAATTACAGAATCCCAGACTGGTTTAGGTTGGGAGGGACCTTAAGCCCATCTCATTCCACCCCGTGCCATGGGCAGGGACACCTCCCACTGGAATTATTCCCACATTCCCTGTCACAGCCTGCAGAGCTGAAGCTCCCGTGTGCTGCAGGGCCTTTGCTGCAGGCATGGCCAGAGATTCCTGAAGCCAGGACTAGCAAAGCTGCACCTTTAGGCCATCCCCTGATGTGTTATCCATTAAAAACATATTGTATCCCATGAGTTACAAAAGGCTTCCTAGCTGTGACCAGATTAATCCCTGCTCAAACACTGGCTTCTGAACTAAGGCTGGGGTGGTCGCTGTCTGCTGCCTCTATTCACAGAATCATGGGATGCCAGCCTGGTTTGGGTGGGAAGGGACCTCAAAGTCCACCCAGTGCCACCCCCTGCCATGGGCAGGGACACCTTCCACCAGCCCAGGCTGCTCCAACCTGGCCCTGGACAATTCCAGAGCTGAGACATCCATCCCAAGGCTGATTTTTGCCTTTCAGTTTAAAGCCCAGGTCACTGCAGTGGGGCTGTCAGGAGACTGAATCCATGCATTCCACAAACCACCAGCTTCCCCTTGCCAGGAAATAAAGGAGGAACTAAAACATTTTAATCCTGACTAGCTGTGAGGATTTGGAGCTGTGCAGGAAGCCAAGGACTGATTTAGAATGGAGCACCTGAAATATGGCAAGAGGAGAAATGCAGCCTGTGAAATGTCACCAAGTGGTGACAGACAGCAGATAAGCACCAGAGCTTGATTTAAGTATTGATGGTCAGTGAATGAGGAAAGAAAGGGAAAACAGACTGAAAAGGGCAAGGGGAAGAAGGGAAATAACTCCTGCTACAGCCTGAGGGGAGCTCAGGCCAGAAGCAAAGCAGGCAGGCAGAAAGGGAGGCTCGTGTCTGAGGGACTCCAGAAAATGACAGCCACCTCCACTGGAAAGGAAGTGAAAATGCAGACACACAGGTATGAACCGGCTCCAGTACAGGGAGGAACAGCAAACCAAGCAAGCTGCTTGCAGCTAGAGAACTGTGAGTTATAAATCAGCTTTCTGAATAAAGAAGGGTGCTGAAATCTGGGCAAAACAGCATTTGATTGCAGAGCAAATGAGAAATGAGAGTGTTACGTGAGCTTTACTAGGCAAAGCAAAACAGCAGCTTCCTAAAAATACTGCAGTAACAGCAAATAAAGCTACTGAAGTGGTGCAAAATGGCCAGAAAATACACCAAGCTCCAAAATCAACCTCTCACATAAAGCACAGAAAGGAACAGGGGGGCTTTTATCCCAACAAACATTGCCCTGGGCAGAGATTTAACAGAGCTGGCTTTTCCGATTCCTGTCCATTTTATTTTTGATTTCCTTTCAAAAAGCCCATATA
The DNA here is from genome assembly GCF_022539395.1 of Myiozetetes cayanensis. Lineage (NCBI taxonomy): Eukaryota > Metazoa > Chordata > Aves > Passeriformes > Tyrannidae > Myiozetetes > Myiozetetes cayanensis. Next base: position 62,694,358 of record NW_026087853.1, on the reverse strand, counting down.
AATTGACTCTATTCACAAGCAATTTCTTTATGAAATCTGTGTAGGAATTACCTTTGCCCTCCATTTATAAGAGAACAAAGTGCACGTGCTGGAGTCACATTATTAACCATGGCCTTCAGTGCCTTGTCTACCTCTTCCCTTATAAAAGTGTTGGATTCCCCAGCTTTGTGCAAAAGGACTTTGACTGCATTATCTAGTTCTTGGTCCATGCTCTTTTTCAGGTGGGTGAACAAATCCCCTAAACACACCACAGCAGCTCGAGAAACACCTGAGCGTAAATTCTTGACCTGCACACAGGAAAGACCCAAAAAACAATGAATAATGGTGATAAAATAGACTTCAACATAAACAAAGCTTCATGTTCCCCTTTGTCATTTTAAAGAAACGTTAAAACAACGGAGAAATAAATTTTTAACTTGATTCACAATGGGTGAGAATTAAAATAGATACCCATAAAAACGTTATAAAGTTACAATCTACAGGCTTTCAGTCTCTTTTGAGACTGTGTAGTAGAGGAAAACTCACCACAGTTGAACATAACAGTTCACTTCAGAGAGCTATAAAATACATATATATACGTGTATAGCCAGTGGAATGTTCTGATAGGAAAATTTAACCTCTTGAGCCACAGCCAAGCTTGTTTCGTGGAGCTTCGCAGTCAGAACAGGGGCATGGTAAGCAGACAAGCACCTGACAAAGTTCAGACCCTCAATTTTCTTCTCCCTGGGTGCAACAAAAAATACTGTTTCACGTCCAAACAACTTGCAAATTTTCACGACAATATTAAAATTCTAAGAAATCAAACAGCAAACAAACTGGATGGTAGAACAAAGCAATGACAATCATGGAGTTATGGAATGGGTTGGAAGGGACTATCTCTCCACGCCCCTGTCCTGGACAGGGACACCTTCCACTAGCCCAGATTGCTCCAGCCTGGCCTTGGACACTTCCAGGGATCCAGGGGCAGCCACAGCTTCTCTGGGCACCCTGTGCCAGGGCCTGCCCACCCTCCCAGGGAAGAAATAACGTAGGAAACCCTTTCCAAAAGAGTCTTTCCTTTAATGTGGGACTATTTCAGCCTAGCAGTCTCTCAGCTGTGTCCCACAGTTCTGTTCCCAGCTTTGCTAGTGGCGATTAAAGGATCTCTTCCCTCCCCCAAATCAAAGGCAGCAGCACTGGAACCACATTCCAGAGGGAGAAAGCACCAAGAAGGGGCTTCTGTTCCACAGAAGGCACCAGGAAGGTGTTGGTAGGGCCTCTCCAGAACAGTCCTTAGACTCAGACACCTGTACAAGCCCCTGAAGGCTCAGTGTAAGCTGCAGCTGGGCTGCAAACCCCCCTTTTGTCCCGTGTCACTGCCAGCCCCCTCACCCTCTGTGCTGCTACGCCCCTCTGGCTGAGTTTGGGAGCCAGTTCCCCCTGAGCAGCTCCCACAGCCCCCCAGGTTGCTGTGCACCCACCAGTCGTCGTCAGCCAGCAGTGCCAGGGCCTCTGCCAGGGCAGTGTCGGGCCTGGGGAAGGGCTGCAGCTCCGAGGGGTCCAGCACCTCGGGGCCGGGCGTCACCGCCGGGCCCTGCTCCTTGGGCCGGCCCCGCGGGGCCAGCGACGGCTCATCTGCAGGGCACAACATCCACGGGCAGTGACAGCTTCCCAAGGGCTTCAGTCACCCACAGAGCAGGAAATACGAGAACCCCGAGGTACAGATGGCTGCTGCAGGGAGCAGGCTTTCCCAGAGACACGGAGTGGTGGAAGGGTTTGGGTGGGCAGGGACCTCAAAGCCCATCCAGTGCCACCCTTGTCATGGGCAGGGACACCTCCCACCAGCCCAGGGTGCTCCCACCTGGCCTTGGACACTTCCAGGGATGGGATATCCCCAATGATTTGGTTCCATTCATATAAATTAATTTTTTTGCACATAACCACCACTGCAGTCACAAACACACATGCAGTGGATTGTTTGGTGTGAAAATGATGCCCAGTGTGCTGAAACACAACCTCTAAGAGCCTCTTGAGAAATTCTGGAGACCCTGGAGCACCAAGGAGCATCTATTCTCAGAGTCTTTCTACTGCACATCTTAAAGGCAACTCAGTGCCCAAACAGACCAAGAAATGATTTTTCTGGGGACAGAAGGGACTCCACTTGTCATTAATACATTACATTATTCAAGTTGCTGAACAAATAAAAACCCTCTGATGTTTCAAACACCTTCCTAACAGATTAGAGGATGAGTGGAATCCCCAGTGATGAACTAAATCCCCTCCACCACCACAGTATTGATGCTCCAGAGCACCTCAGGACTGTCCATTGCACAAATAAATTGCACTTTGGAGCTCTCCCACTCCACATACCCAAATTTTACAGTCCCAGCTTACCAGAATCCAGCAAGGGGGAACACTTTGACCTCTTCAAACTGGAAGCTCTTCTCAGAGAAGGATTCAAGGCCACATTTTCTAAGGACAAAGCTCCGTTTCTTGGCCATGTTAAAATATCCCCACAGAGATTAAACCCTAGAAACGTCCAAATGACAACAGCGACAAAGCAGAACAAGTTAAAACCCACTATTTCCACTCCTACTGCCCATTCCAGCAGCTTTTAACAGTGGATATTCATTTAGGACAAACCCTCATCCTCACTTTCTGCTGTCAGTCTCTCTGGTTCACTCATACTCAGTCTAAGCCCTTCCCAAGGGATTTCTTCCTTCCCTTCCAGGTCTTTGCCTTCCTGATGCTCTTTATGATTGAGTTCTTTTTTTTCTTCTCTTCTCTTCCTCCTCAGCTTATCCTGGGCAGATTTTGACATGGTCACTTTTATCTGCAAAAAATTCATGCACAAGTTACCCAACAGCTCATCCCCCAGCTCCTGATGTTGGTAAGGTCAGCATGGAAAACATTTCCACCAGTGTGAGCTGACCCTGCTCCCTCTCGTGTTTATGACACTTCTTGCTCCTCAGGAATCTCAGCAACTTTCAATACATCTCTCCCTTCACTCCTTCTAATTTGACCCCCCTTGAGGAGTCGTATCTTCAGTGGAAATCAGAAAATTCAGACACTTTTTATCATTAACTTCAAGTTTTAGTCATCTTAAAATGTTATTTTAAAGGCTTGCAGAACAACTTCTGAGTTCCATTTCCCACTTCACTCAGATAACTCTTGCTCCATTTACAGGTGTAAATAGTATTTAACAAACAGCAGATTATGGGCAGATATTCAGATAGTTTGTAAACTACCCTATGAATGGAGTTTAATTTCACTATTGGAGAAAACAAGACCTGATCCAACCCAGCCCATCCCTCCTTCCACATCTCCATGTGCTGTGGGAGTCAGAGGATGTTTTCCAGCTCCATTCCCTCCTGCAGCCCTTCTCTGGAGATTTCTGAGCTAAGTGGGAAGCTTCTGACAGGCCAATTGCAAAATATCCAGGGAGAACCAAGAGGAAAGTGAGGGAGCAGCAGCTGGATGGCCGTGGCTGTTTAATGGAACTCTTGTTCCCAGGACACAGAGACTGTGGCTGTGCCCAGCTGCATTCACACCTCTAAAAGCAGGATGAGATGGCATCCCAGCCCTGCCGTTCTCACCTGTCTGTCATTCTCAGCATGGAAATGGGAAGCACTGTTCTGCTGGAGGCTTCTCCCCAGGGTCCCTGGGGATGGCTCCGTGTCCTCTCTGACACCCCGGTCATCCCCATTGGCCACACACGGCATGGACTGGCTGTGAGCTCGGGCAGGGGGGCTCCCAAAAACACCTGGAAGGCAGAGCAGGGGATCACAGATGGTTTGGCTTGGAAGGGACCTTAAAGCTCATCCAGTTCCATTCCTCTGCCGTGAATGGAATTGTCTGTCCAGGAACTGTAACCCTTTCAAGAACAGTTCTTCACATTCCCATTAAACTGGGAATTGTTTACCATCTAAAACCTTGAATGGAGTTTATTCTTCTTCTCCCACTCTCTAAAGGCACGTTCTCCCTCAGTTTAAGAACTCAGTGAGACACAGGAGGTAGTTTTGGTTCTGTCATACCTTTACCAACAACCACCACGGCGTCTCCAGGCAAGAAACCCAAATCATCCTTCAGTGCAAAACCAGACACGGACTCTGCAAGGCCTGGAAGGAGAAACATCACACATGTAAATCATGTCTGTGCTTTGGGACATGTTCATGACCTTTTACAAGAATAAAATATCTTAAGTGATCACTTTCTTGAACCAGTGTATTGTCAAGTTGCTGAAGCCAACAGGATTTATTAAACACTCCTACAAAGGATCTTCATATCACACTGACATGAGCCCTCTGGAGCCAGGCTGGGAGAGCTGGGGGGGTTCACCTGGAGAAGAGAAGGCTCCAGGGAGACCTGAGAGCCCCTGGCAGGGCCTAAAGGGGCTCCAGGAGAGCTGGAGAGGGACTGGGGACAAGGCATGGAGGGACAGGACACAGGGAATGGCTTCCCACTGCCAGAGGGCAGGGACAGATGGGATATTGGGAAGGAATTGCTGGCTGGGAGGGTGGGGAGGGGCTGGAATGGAATTCCCAGAGAAGCTGTGGCTGCCCCTGGATCCCTGAAGTGTCCAAGGCCAGGTTGGAGCAGCCTGGGCTAGTGGAAGGTGTCCCTGCCCATGGCTTTGAGGTCTCCCCAATCCAAACCATCCTGGGATTCCGTGACCTTATCAGGCTGTCAGCTCTTCCCTCCCAGCAGGGCCAGGGCCTGATTAACTGGCTCAATAAGCAAAATAAATGTGCTGCTCATTAATTTCCACTGAAGGTCAACTCCTCACAAAGGTCTTTTCATCCAAGGAATGCAAAACCATTAACCACAGCATGGACTGCCATGGACAGGTGGGATTTGCTCTCTGATTATTCCTTGGGAAGCCCATGTCCTAATGCATCCTGTGCACACAGCTCCCCCAGTTCCTTTCCCCCACCCAGCTGAATCCAAACTGATTGACCACCAACAGTCACAAGTTTCTGCCCATGACAGGAATCTGCAGAATTCCCTGTCAGGGTAGAACTCAAGCCCCACTGTACCTCAGTTTCCCAGCAGGAACTGAACTGCTTGCAAGCCTGGAGCTCCTTCCTCACCTGAGCACCACCAGAACCCCAGTCTGACCCCAAAGCACCCAGAATTGACCTTTTTTCAATCACTGAAGGGATGTGAGCTCAGGGAACAAGCGAGAACAGCCACATCAAGTGGCCTCTGCGTCCCCTCAGCGAACAAGGCGTGCACTGCCAAGAACACACCTGTGCTGGAGTGATGCTCTGCCACGGCTGGGGCTCTGCTCCTCACTGGAGATGCTTTTGCAGGGTGGGATTTGATGCCAAGCAGTGGAAAGGTGTCTGACCTGTTCAAATAAATGCAGTTTATAAGTACCATTCTAGGCAGAACCCAGCTAAAAACACTTTAAAGCAACAACAACAATAGATTTCAGTTTCTCCCTGGACAAATATTTCTACAAATATCCACACTTGGTTGGAAAGGAAAATGAATCCAGTAGGAGTTATCTGATGAGCACGTCCATTATGAAGAACAACATGAAGACAACCCTTATGAGGAAACCTTACACCAGGAATAAATCTGGGATACATTCAAAAAGTAAGGAATTGTTTGGCCTGGGGATCGATGATGCTGGTTCCAGCCTGGCAAAGGAGAGTGACCAAATCCCTCTGTCACTCCCAGGGATGAGCTGTTCCCAGCTGCTCCTGTTTCCCAGGAAAATGCTGTTATCTACAAGAACAACTAGCATTTCCTTTTTTTTAATGATTCTATGAATATTAAAGATGATTCAGCCCAGAGCTCTGTGGCCAGCTGGGTGAGGGCACAGGGAAACAGCAGCTGCTCCATGTCCTGCTGGGGCTAAAACACACACAAATAAGCACTCCATTTTAAGATCCAAAGGAAGGTCCATGCTCCAGGAACATCACTAATATCATATCCAGCTCCCATGGCAGTTTATCAGGAGATAAACCAAATCATTCCAAAAGCAAACACACCAGACTCCCATGTTCTTGCTGCCCAACCACAGAGATTTTGTGAACAGACAAGGCCAACTTATTCCAGTGCTCACAAACCACCATCTGAGCTAAACTCTCTGGCATTTTTATGAACATTCCAGAGCTTCCAGTGTCATCCAGAATGGATCCTGTCACTTCTCCAAAGTCACTCTCACTGCCTCTCCTCCTTGCTAGGCCACAATTCCTGGCTCTGGGGATCCTGTAAAACATCCAGCTCAGCCCAATGGACAGGGCAGGGCCTTGCCTGGACATACAGCAGTTTACAGCCCTGACTTTTTAGGTACTCCAGCACTTTAATGTGGTATTTTAAATACTATTTATAAAACTGTGACTCAGCAGTGATGTATATAGGGAAGGGATGTGAATATAAACTGGTTCTGAGCTCACAACTGTGAAAACCTTCTGTTTGTGAATCATTCCAGCCTCAAAAACCTTTCCTCTTTTATTGCCTCTCCTTCTTTCTGTTCTACTAATACAGTTGTATGTCAGTTATATGGAAGGGAGGGTTGGAACTAGGTGATCTTTAAGGTCCCTTCCAACCCAAACCATTCCAGGATTCTATGATTCTGTATAAAGATGTATTTAGTACACACAAAAATAAAAGGTATCTTCAGATCAGAGTTACAAACAGCTTTATCACTGGCCTTGAGACTGGCAAATTCCTGAGAAACTTCTTTATTTTATTAAAAAACAGTTTATAGTGCTCATAACCAACTGGTTACTGCCCTTTACAATGTGTCATCAGACAGCTCCCATTTAGAAGAGCTCTGTGAAGGCATTTTAAATTAACAATTATCTGTCAGCAATAAAATGGAAACAGTTCTTGTGCACAATAAGAAACATCCACATTGTCTTGCTCTTCTCACAGAACCCAACCCATTCCTTCTTCAGTTTCCAGGCCATAATAAGCCAACCTTATCCTTGCTCTTAACTCATTCTCCTCCTCCCTCCCCTGCTCAGCCACGGGTCATGTCCCTTCTGCAAAGTCTTCATCAAATATTTACCTCCCCTGGCAGTGCCTCCCTGCCCTGGGCTACTACGGGAACTCCTTCACCTTAAAAGCCAGAAAAAACCTGGAATAACCTAATAATGCAACTCTTGCAGTTTTAGATATTAAAATCATTCACAACGAGAAAGATCAAGCTGTTAAGCCAAGCAATTTTATATAAAGGCAATATAATTTACTATTGTTCTTTCACCAAGAGCAGCAGAGCCTGTGTGAGGGTAACAGCTGAGGTAACAGAGTGGCACTCACATCACTCTCCTCCGGGGCAGGGTGGGCACGGGGGAGGGCAGGGAGTCCTGGCTGTAAATGCCACTCTCGCTGGGGGAGGAGCCCTGCGAGGGGGAGTCCCCAGACAGGTCCAGTCTCGCTGCAGGCTCGGGGCTCTCCAGGTCGGCAAAGCTGCTGCTCAGCTGGGCCCTCTTCTTGGCCGCGCTGTTCCGCAGGGAGCGCAGCGAGTTCTGCATCTGCACGGCAGGGAGAGGTGACAGGGGGAGCACTGCACGGGGAAAAGCCAAGAGCTAAATAAAGCACATTTCTGAGTGTCCACTCCAACAATCCTCGAGGCCCTGCTGGCCAACGTGACCACCATCTACACTGAGCAATGCCTGTTAAAACAATCCCTTGGGAAGCATTTTACTCCACAAGAGTAATTATCCTGCAAGCAAATGCACTTCCTAAGGATGCTGCATCCCCGCTTCACTTCCCAAAGCACCGGGACACATTCCTGCAAAATACATCACCTGCTCTACGTGTTCTCCCAGACCAAAGGAAGGGTTTGAGGGCTCACAGCACACACAGTGGGACCCCAGGTTCTCCCCAGCAAATCTGCCCAACACACAGTCACAGGACCAGGGAATGGTTTGGGCTGGAAGGGCCTGAAAGCCCCTCCAGTTCCAGGGACAGGGACACCTCCACTCGCCCAGGTTGCTCCAAGCCCCGTCCAACCCGGCCTTGGCCCCTTCCAGGGATGGGACAGCGCTGTTAGGAGTGTGTTTTACCCACCTCTTGCTGGTCCACCTCCTCAGCATCCAGGTGCAGCCGTGCCAGCCCCGCTGCCAGCTCCCTGCCCCGCTGGCCCAGGCAGGAGCCCTCGCTGTCCTCGCTGTCCCTGTGCCCCGTCCTGCCCGGGATGGGGGGCACGGGCAGGCCCCGCCGCCCGGGGGGGGCTCTCACCGCCCTGGCCTTCAGCTGCAGGGGGGGCTTGTCCAGCACCTTCTCCCCTGGGAACACATGGAAAGCTGTCAGGGGGGCACCAACAGCCCCAGGGCACGCTTCCCACCTCACTCACACCCAGAACTGCTTCTCCACCAAATGAGTGTTCAGAACACAGCTGGGCAGCCCCAGTTACCAATTTATTCCACTTCTACCACCTCCTTCCTTTAAGAAATTATAAATTAGTGTTTCATGCCTGTGCATACCAACACAGAACCACAGAATCACAGAACAGCCTGAGCTGGAAGGGACTCCCATGGATCATCCAAGCCCACCTCCTGGCCCTTTAGTCCCTTTAAAAAGTAATTACCTTTCCTAATGAACAACAAAAGACTCATGCCCTAACAGACTCACCTGTAATTCTGTAACAACACAGTCACTCAAAAAAAAAACAACAAAAAAATTGAAATGCATATGGAAAACAGAGAGAAATCAGCAAGGGACAACCACATCTCCAAAATAAAGGCACATTCCAGGGACAGGTGACTCCCAAAGCATTGTTAGAGATTTTCTACACATGCACACAATATGAGTCTCAAAGAAGATGAAATTTCAAACAGATTTCTTTCATTTGATGTGGAAGCTGTTACTTTGTTTACAGGTGCCTCCTGAGTGATTAGGAATCAATTTAAACTAAACAAAGAGTAGAGATATTTTTAACCTAAAAAAAGGTTGCCTTTAGCAAGAGTTCGAAAGAAATCGGATGAATTGTTTAAGCAACTGTAATTAAATAATGTTACAACTATTCAAGCTTGTTAGCAAGGTTCACCAACGTGTGCATGAGGACTCCAGACAGGAAATCAGAGCACAAACATCATGTGAGTGTGAACTGGGATGAAATCAGCACCAAATCTGCTCATGGGAGATGCAGCTGTTTGTAACCAGGTTTTAACAAGCTGTTCTGAGTGGGGGCAGTCTGGTATGTCCATCCCAAATGCAATTCCTTCTGCAGGAAGGTGTCCCTGCCCATGGCTGAGCTTTGAGGTCCCTTCCAACCCAAACCACTCTGTGATTCCATGATTCAAGTGAAGACAAAGAGCACGAGTAACACTTTCCTTGCCCGTGGATTCATTGGGGTGTTGACAACAGCAGGTGTTCCTTCCTGGCTGTCTCTAGAAGTGCTCGATTTTGGGGGCTGGTTTGATTTTCCTTTGAGGACAGCCCTTTCCCTGGCACAGCAGGGCTGAGAAAAGCAGAGCTGAAGCACAGGGTGCTTTATGGCAAAGGCTTCATTTTTAGGAGAAGCCTGCAGGGATGTGAGCAGGGCAGCTGTAAATGCCCCCCATTCCTGGCACTGCCCCCTTCCCTCTCACCTCTCACTGGGGGTTTTCCATCCACAGCTTGAAATCCCTCAAAATCCAACCCCCAAGTCCCTTTCCATTACACTGAGAATGTTCCTACCTGTGCTGTCTCCTGGCTTTTGGCTGAGCAGCTGCTTCTGGGAGCCAGGCTGAGGCAGCCCCTCGAAGCTTTTGCGAGGCCAGGAGTTGGAGAGGCTCGTGGGACTGTCCTGGGCCTTCCCTGGGGATGCAGCTGGAGAGGAGAGGTGCTTGGGGCTGTTCCTGGGGGAGGACAGAGGGCAGGAGGGCAGGATGAAGGTGCCCTGGCTGGCACTGAGGCCTTGGAAGGACATGGTGGGCTCTGCCTGAGTGCAAAACCCTCTCTGCGTCTTGCTGGAAAAATTCAGGCTGGAGGAAACTGGGCAAAGGAAAAGAGAACAGTATTTGTGACAATCAGCTCTTATAATAACAATTTACAATTAAACAGTGCACCACAAAAATAATTCACAGTGAAATATCACACCATAACGATTTACAAGGAAACAAGACACCATAAAAATCTGCAATTAAATAATACACCACAATAAGTTATAATTAAAGAATACACTATAAAAATAACTTAAAATTAAATAATACACCATAGTAATAATTTGCAGTGCAGTGATACACCGTCTAGACTGTCAAAGCCTGAAGGTTTTACCCAAGCAGGCAAATCTGGTACTTTACATTGCCCCTCCAAATGTGAGTTTAAGCCTTAAACTATTTCTCAGGCTTGTTTTAGAGAACTATATTTAAAATAAAAGGATGACACAAGTAGATCACAGTTCTGATTCCCTTACAGAAAAGGTGGTGCTGTAACACCCTGATAGTCAAATATCAAAGGTGGGAGCTGTAAATGAACCACTAATGAAAATACAAAGGAGGAGGCACAAATATGTCTGAACAGGGACTGGAAAACCTTTCAGTAACAGTTTTTATTTCTTAAGGCAGCAAAGAAATGAAGAGACAATTGCAGAGTGCCATGCACTGACTCAGGACACTGTCACAGCCCACGTACCTTTGTCCTGCTGACAGCTGTTCAGCCCCCAAAACTGTAACTCCGAGTCCACACAGCCATCCTTCCCACGTGCCTGGGGGTATCCAAGTGCTCCGTGCTTCCCTGGATTCTGGGGCTGCTGAGAGTCCATAGCACCTTCCAGGAGCAAACACAGACGGCTGGGTCAGAAACACATGGTGTTCAGCAAAGAATGCACAACAACATTTCCTGGTGAATTAAAGACTCTGTGTAGCTCAGAGTGTAAAATCCAAATACACTGAGAGTATTTCATTCCAGAGTCTCTAAGCAACCCCCTAATACAGCTCAGAGGGAAAAAGGGAAAGGACTGGCTGTTCCTCCAGGGCCCTGCTCCAACTGGGAATTGTAAGGGGGCAAAAGAAACCCCAAAACAATCGCCTCTTTGAGCATGTGACAATAAAGGGAAGCAAACACCTAAAAACCCCAAAACACAGCAAGTGAGCAAACTTGGCAAGGCCTCAGGGCTGCTCAGAAAGGGCCACAGGGAGAGAGCAAATCAGGTCTGGTCTTGCCCAGGCTCTTCAGGAGCCTTTTGGCCACTGAAACACCAAAATGGATGGGTCTGTTCTGTACAGGCAGCTCAACCCCCCCCGCTCACACTCACCAGCACAAACGGAAGAATTGCCAGAGTTCACTTCCACACTGCTCTGCAATAAAGTCCTGGAAGCTCTTTTTCTGTTAAAAAATAACTCCTCACTGGCTGGGACTCCCTGGGGGGGCTGGAGCTTTGGGGAGTGAAGGAAATCATTGGATGCAGAGAACTGGGGGGAAGAGGAAGACAAGCTGTGTGTGAAAGGAAAGCACATTTCCCTGCCCTGGCAAACAGCAGGGCACAAACAGCACTGCTAAATGCAAAACATCTTGGTAGAGGTTGTCTGCTCCCAGATATTCCAATACTTGAAGCATCAGAAAGCATTTTAGTTGTTTTCCAGGTCTTAAAATAAAACAGGTTAGCATTATTCACACACTGAGGGGGAGAAAAAAACAGCAAAATAAACTGGTAGAGAATTGTTCTATGTTAAGAATTAAATTTTAAAAATTAAATTTTGAGGGTTTTTTTTTATTTTTTTTTAACATAAATGTTGGCATTTTGAATTGTGTACATTAGATGTGAGAGTGTTTCAACAGAAAACAAAATGCCAGAGTGGAACTTGAGCTGTGCAAACTTCAGGTTTAGTCTCAAAGCTGGACCTGGGGATATCAGCAGCCTGCACTGGGAACTGGGCAAAGGTAAGGGGAAAATCTCAGTAGCAGCAGCATTCAGCAAGGAAGAGATCATGTTTTAAATGAAGGTTACTGATTTAATTAGGAACATCAGTGATTTACATCATCTCCAGGCTGCATTTCCTCCGCTCTCCCCTTTCACAGACGAGGCTGCACAAGGAGAAGTCTGAGCAGAAATGGAAATATTTATTCAGTGTTGGAAAAAAAAGCACCATGTTCAGCCTGAAAACTCCTTTATTCCCATCCTGCTTTGTGAATGGGGGATTTGTACTCCAACACCTACATAATACATAATTTATAAAAATAGTTATTTTTCATTTCACTGAACATTTCAGTTCACCACAAAAACGGGATTCTCTGACTGGGAACTTCACAGAAACTCTTCGAATATGAAAGTGCAGTTCTCCATGAGCCCACAATTCCATGATCTCCCCAATCCATAGGCTGGCCCACACAGTGCAAGTTGTTTTGGACAGGGAGAGACCCCCAGAACAGCTCCCAGCTCTGCCAAACCTTCCCTGCTCCAGGAGAAACCTCAGGGGGAGTTCACAGATTGTCCTCAAAGTTCAATGTGTGGGTCAGACAAACAGCAGCCAAATGCTCTGGGTCAGCATCTTTAAAGGGTTTCACTAATGCTGTGATGGGGTTTCACAAAAATATCACAAAATAAAGCACAGAACTTCAAACCTGGGAGGAGAACCACGAGCACACACTAATTGTTTTTAAGTCCTTGTAACATTTACTCTGTCACCCAGAAAAATAGGATTGGTTATGGAATACAGACAATATTAAATAATTAGTTAAATCATTAAGTTTCAACAAAATCTTTAGGTCAAAATTCCACCCCCATATCCTGCCAACAAGGAGAAAAACAAACCTCATAATTCAAACTTTTTAATTACATATTCCTCATTCTACTCCCTCTGAGACTGTTCTCGTTAAAAATGGAAAATGAACTCACATGAGGTACCTGTTGGCAGTAAATAAATACATGAAGCAGGAATTGGCCTGGTTTTCCATTCAGGGCTTTGAAAGCCAAGCAGTTCCCAGAGGGAGCTGAGCTCCAAGGTCCACAGCTGTGTGGACACTGGTTCTTGGGGGAAACCCTTCCCTGGGCCTGGGAGGGGGTTGGTGCTTAACAAAAACAACCACAGTTTTATCTTGCCTTCCAAACCCACGCTGTGATTGACTGCCAACACTTCCCAGGTTCCCATGGGATTGGTGTCCAAGTCTCCAGCCGGAGGCACCCTCAGCAAACCCCCCAAAATGCCCCAAAGCTCCCCATTAAATCCCCTCCCTGAGAGCCAGGGCTAAAGCTGCTTAAGCGGCCTGCAGGGATTAGACTCTCACTGCAGTATTTTAGGATGAGTGCTTAGAGCACAGCAGGCTCTGGGAGACACCAGGATCCCTCCACACAGGGGACACGGAACAGCAGGGAAATGGGGACGGGCTTTGTTCCTGGTTATCCCAGTCGGGATAAAAGAGATGGAGCCTTGGCATTCCTGCCCCTGGGATCACATTCCAGAGTCAGAGAAGATGAGAGTTCAGAAGGGAATGTGGGATTGCTTGCAGCATTCCTGGACTCACTGCTGTGACCCCTCATGGATGGCAGGGCTGGGAAACCACTGGAGAACCAGGAGGTTTGGTCACAGCAGGACGAGAGATGTTTCATCAAGAACCCAATTTAACAGCGCTGACAGAATCATGGAATCATGGAATGCTTTGGCTTGGAAGGACCTTAAAGTTGATCTCATTCTACCCCCCACCACGGGCAGGGACACCTCCCACTACCCCAGGCTGATCCAAGCCCCGTCCAACCTGGCCTTGGACACTTCCAGGGATGGAGAATCCACAACTCTCCAGCAGAAGCTGCCAAGCCCTTGGGAGTCCCTGTGCTTTATCTACCTTTTATTTTTAGTACACATTAACTTACACATGTTTTACTTCACATCTTATCTGATCAGGAAAGTCTAGACGTGGCCTTGGACAGCCACTGTGTAACATGACCCTAAAAACCCCGGCAGGAAAACAGCTTTAAACATTAAACTCCTTCCATGCATCCCTTCAGCCACAGAATGACTCCAAAAGTTAATTTTTAAGCAAATTCATTTCAAAGGAATGTCTGAATTAATAATTAATATTTTAAATGTCAAGTCAAGTACCAGAATTCCATGCATGATAAATGAATTTACCTCACTGAAGGGAGTTAAGGGGAGACCCAGGGCTGCCTTCCCACACACACTGATTTCTGGCTGCCCCCAGCACAGGAGCTTTATTTACACAGCTCATGGCAATCTCACTTCAGAAGGGCTGTCCCAAGGACAGGGAATTGTCGGGAAGGAAATCTTGGCTGGGAGGGTGGGCAGGCCCTGGCACAGGTTGCCCAGAGAAGCTGTGGCTGCCCCATGATCCCTGGAAGTGTCCAAGGCCAGGCTGGAGCAGCCTGGGCTGGTGGAAGGTGTCCCTGCCCATGGCAGGGGTTTGAAATATGATCTTCAGGGTCCCTTCCAACCCAAATATTCCATGATCTCTATGATTGACACCAGCTCTAAATACACTTTGCATATCAACAAAACAGAATCCACCAGTGACTTGCTGATCTCTCCCTCTCTCCAGGGTTGGAAACCTCGGGCACTCCCCCCACTTTACAGGATAAACACAACCACAACACAAGCAGGTGTACGAAAGGTTAATTTCTGTTAGAAAAGAACCATCTCCAGAGCACCTTCCCCATTCTGAGCTCCAGCCAGGCTCTGGTGCCTGTGTTAACTTGCCCTGTGTTCAGAAAACCACAGAGAGCAGCAGCACAGGGCTCAGCCCAGCCTGCCTGGAGAGCACTGGCAGCTGATATTTCTGCAAGCTTTAGTTAATACTGCCAAACTGCTGCAAAAAGAGAAGCCCTCTTGCTCCAGAGGTGTTTCCTACGGATCTTGGTGTCCAGGCCCTGTTTGTAGATACTCCAAAGGAACTCAGCTGCCTGATTCATCAACCCAAAAAGACACAGATCTCTTTAGGAGCCTGAATTAAAGGTAACAAACACCAAGGAAGGGATGAGCACATCTGCATTTGGGTCTAGACATGAACGTTGAGGTTCTAAGTACAGAAACATTAACTCACATTTATTTATGCTCACAGTTTCCTAACAGCCTGGTTGCAGAGGAGCACTCACTGTCTGTGACATCATCCAGCACAGCAACAAGTTACCAAGCAACTGGGAATTAAATTCTCACTACGTAAACGTGGCAGGAGGAATCTCCTCTGCACAGCCTTTGATTTCCTGGGATCTCTTTGCTTCAGTTCAATCTCAGGAGACAAATAAAATATGTCCACTTATAAAAACCCCAACCACCACAGAAACCCCACCACACACAGATACCACACATGGGTGTTGTACCCAAAACGTGTCCTAGCACCACTGCCAAAGGCAAAGCCAACTGGACAATATTCCAGAGACTCCTTCCCTTTCCAGCTGCTGACTGGCTAAGCGATCAAATCAAAACTCCATCAGAATTGCTATTCCAGCCTGACCTACAATTTTCCCAGTGGGATCAGCCTGAGGAGCAAGAGCCATCCAGGCATTTGGCATCCTCCAGGTTTCTCCCAGGGCAGTCAAAGAGCCCTAGCTCAGCCCCACTCCAGAGCCTGAGCTGAAGGAACGGGTCAGTTCTCCCCCAGACAGCTTCAGGACCCTCTCAGCAGTCAGGCAGATGCTCTCAAACACAAATATACGAACAAAGGCTGTGTTTTCCCCACTCTTGTGCTCATTTCTTGGGGTTCATCTGTCACTGCTGGCATGCCAGAGCTACGACACAGTGGTCAGGCCTAAGACATGACCTCAGGGAGCCCAGTAACTTCATAAATTGCATTTATTTCTTTTTAATAAGTGATAAGTTGATTGGTTAAATCTGACACAGGGAACTGCCAAACTTGCCCTCCCAGACCGATGTGAGTGCACAGATCCCTGCCCATAAATCAGCCATCCCTCCCAAATATCTGCCACTTAACGAGCCTCTGACAACTTTCCAACCTCCCCTTGGAAATGCCTTAGGATGAGCGATGCCAGGGAGTTACATACCTGCTCCACACCCTTCGGGAACGGCATCCTGACTGCCGAGCCACCTTCCCCGTCTCCAGCCAGCTCGCTTTCCCACGGCAGCTTGTTCTTCCCTCTGCCGGCGCTCAGGGCTCTCCTGGGGCTCACCGCTTGCCCGGCACACCCGGAGCCGGGGCCGTGCGGCGCCTCTTCCCCGGCGGGGCACCCGCAGCGAGCGCTCTGCGTCCCGCTGCCCATCAGCAGCCACTCGGTGTCGGCGCCGGGGGGGCGGCAGCGCCCGCGGCAGCGCCCGGCGGAGGGCAGGGGCAGCGCGTACTCCACACAGCCCTGCTCGCCCAGCCTGGGCAGCGCCTTCCTGGCCAGCCGCGCCTGCAGGGCGAGCAGGGCCCCCGCGCCGCCCGCCCGCAGCTCCGCGGCGCCCACGGCCCCGAGCAGCTCCTGCGTCCGGCCCGAGCCCATGGCCGCGGCCAGCGCCGCCAGCGCCTCCAGCGCGGCGTGCCGGACCCTGCGCTTCGAGTCCAGCAGCGCGGGCGCCAGCGCGGCCGCCAGCCGGGGCAGGTCCAGCTGCTCGCCGGGGTAGGTGAGCAGCGCGGCCGTGCAGGTGTTGAGCAGCTCCTCGCGGAGCCGGGCGCTGCGGTGGCGCAGCAGCCGCTCCTGCAGCAGCAGGCGCAGCACGGCCCGCGGCCCCGCGGCGCCCATGAGGCGCAGCAGCAGCCGGGCGCCGTCCCTGCGCATCGCGGGCTGCGTGTCCCCCAGCGCCCGCGCGGCCGCGGCCACCAGCGGCCCGAGCACGGCGGGCAGCCTCGGCCCGAGCCGCAGCGCCAGCAGCCGCGCCGCCTCCAGCGCGCCCCGCGCCACCGCGAAGTTGGGGTCGCGCAGCAGCGCGTCCAGCAGCGCGATCAGCCCGCGCAGCGCGGCGGCGGGCGCGGCGCTCAGCGCGGCCGGGCTGCAGCCCTCCAGCGCCCGCCGCAGCTGCTCCACCGCCTGGGCGCGCCGCCGGTAGTCGCGCCGGTCCAGCAGCCGCGCACGGAGCTCGGCGGGCACCAGCGGCAGCTCCGCATGGCCGGGCACGGGCCAGTCCTCCGCGTCCCGCGGCGGGTCCAGCGGCTCCGAGCCCCGAGCGGGGCCGGGGGGCTCCGTGTGCCCCGGGCCCTCCTGAGGGCCGGGGGGCTCCGCGTCCCTCGCATCCCGCCGCGGGTGGAGCGGCGCCGTGCCGGGGCCCTCCCGAGCGGGGCCGGCGGGCTCCGTGTGCCCCGGGCCCTCCCGCGGGTCGGGGGGCTCCGCGCCCTCCTCAGCGGGGCCGGGGGGGTCCGTGCCCGGAGCCTCCTCAGCGGGGGCGCCGCGCTCCCGCAGTCCGTGTGCGCTGGATGCAGGTGCCGGTCCCGGTCCCTGTGCCGGTCCGGTGCCGGTCCCGGGCCGTGTCCCCGCCCGCCCCCGCCGGGCTCGCCCATGTCCCCGGCCCGCGGCCATGGGGCCCCTCAGGCCCCGCCCGGCAACGCCGCCGTCGCCAGGGGGCGCCGCACACGGCGCCGGCGTGGAGCGCACCACTCCCGGCCAACCGGGGGGGGGACACGCACATATCCCCGCACCCTCTCCTCACCGCGATTCCAGGATGAATAGGGGAGAGACTACGCAGATGAGGGAGCGCAGAGCGGTCTTGAGGGAGCAGAGGGGACGAGGCCGCGCTGGGGAGCGGCGGGGAAACGAAGCAGCGGTGAGCCCCCCCCGCGCGGGGTGCGAGTGGTCCCGGCCGGGCAGGGGCGGAGGTGGGTGTGAGCGGCGCCCCGGCCGCTGATTGGCCAGGCGGGCCGGGCGGAAGTGACGTCGCGGGCGGTGCAGAGCGGAGCGAGCGGTGCCGCGGCCGGGCCGGGCCGGGACAGGTGGGAAAGGAGGGACAGGGAGAGGGAACCGGGACGGGGGGAGAGCTCCGGGACGGGGGGAGAGCTCCGGGACGGGGAGAGAGCTGACGAGGACGGGGGAGAGCTCCGGGACGGGGAGAGCAGGACGGGGACTGGGAGGAGAGCTGACGGGAGAGACCGGGACGGGGGAGAGAACTGACGGGAGAGCACGGGGGTGAGCTCTGGGACAGGGGGAACAGGGAGAGAGGTCCGGGACAGTGGGACAGGGGGGACAGGTGGGACCGGGAGAGAGCACCGGGACAAATCACCGGGATGGAGCTCCGGGGACCCGCGGTGCAGCGGGCAGGCCGCCTCCTGGCGCGGGGGGCAGCGGGAGCGGCCTGGGGCGCTCGAGGGACCCGCCCGGGGAGCCCCCCATGTGGGCGGGCAGCGGCGGGGCCCGGGAATCCCGGAGCGGTTTGGGTTGGAAGGGGCTCGAGTCCCGTCCCGTTCCACCCCCTGCCGTGGGCGACAGCTCCCCTGGGTGCTCCCAGCCCGCTCCCCCCGCAGGGACTGTCCCAGCCCCGCTCCCTCGGCCCCGGGCAGGCTGGGCTGGATTTGTCACCAGCGCTGGGCACGAACACACGGACAGCGTCAGCTCCGTGAGCGAGGCGCTTGCTCTTTGATTTCTTGCCGGTTTTTGCGAGGTGTTGGACCCGAACCCAGCCCGGCTCTCAGGCGGTGGGTGAGGTTTGTGCTGTCTCGGGACTCCCAGAACCAGCCCAGTGGCTTCGCTGCCCCGGGAATTCCGGGCTCCAAATCGGGGCTTGGCAGGCACCGAAATTCCCCCGCGGGGCACAGAAGTGCCCGGAGCTGTCCCTGCTGGTTCCTGCTCTGCACACACACGGCCTTTTGGCAGAGAGAGATCCCTCAGCGAGCCGGCTCTGCCGGGGAACCTCCTTATTTCCCATAACTTGCTGTTCAGGATGAGTTTTGAGCCCAGCCTGGGAGGATGTGAGAGCGCAGAGCCCCGTGGTGGCCGCTGATGGGAGCTGGGAGCACAAACCCCTGCCCTGGGGTGCAGCCCAGGGCTGGGCCGTGTTCCAGCTGCTGGTTCTTGCTGAGCAGACTGTGCTGTGGGTGTGCAGGGGGGGAGAGAGCTTCTGCCAGGGTGCTGCAAAAACTTCTGTTGCTGTAGAGAAACTTAAATATAGCTGTTTATAATTATATGGTTATAAAGCTGAGCCGTGACCATTCCTTCTGCCTGCCATGTGTCTGTGTTTGTGCAGCCAAGTTCTGACCAGAACACAGATACAAGGGGGAAATAAAGTGTTTTAGCTGCTGAACAGCTTTTCTTTTTTTTAAATTTATTTTTTTTAATACTCCCTGCAAAATTTGTGCTGCAAAACTCTGATAGGGAAAACATTGTATATTATCATGCCTTTTACAGGTGTGCTTAAAATACTTTCTTTCAGTTATTTTTTTCTAGTGCAGAGCTATAATAGGAGACCTTCTGTATCTTTCCACGGGTAGGAGGTTTCCCTCCCTACCTGTGATCCTTCACTTCCCTGTCAGTGCTTTATGCTCTGCATTTAAACCTTGGCAACTCCTTTTGTTCTTTCAGATGAAGCACTCCTAAGTGGGCTCCCTGCAAGGGAGGTGTCAGTTAAGGAGCTCTAAAAATGATGAACTTATTGTTGAGATGAAAGGAGTGAGAGCTTGGAGATCACTTCTCAGATTGCCGTGAAATCAGCTGTTCAGTGAGGGCTGGGGGGGGACAGTGGGCTTGTTTCTCGTGGTCCAGGAGCTGACACGTCCCCTCCTCCCCCTCTGTGCAGGGATGGGGCTGAACGAAGAGCTGCTGCTCCAGGTGGAACTGTGATGCTGCTGCAGTGAGAGCAGGTGTCCAAGTGTGCAGTGGAACCTCTGGGAAGGAGGGTAAGGCTCTGCTGAGCTCCTCTGTGCATCCAGAGCACAGGAGCCTCTGCTCCTGCTTTTCCTGCCCCCCAGGCTCTGTGGGGCTGGTTTGAAGGGAAGGAATGGGATGGGATGGGAATGGAGAGCTGGGCCCTGCTACAGCCTGGGAGAGGGAGGCACAGCAGGGCTGGGCTGCTCCCCAGGAGCACTGAGCAGGCAGGAGTTGAGCTGCACAAAGGAGTTTTAGAACTTTAAACACTCAGGCTAAAATAAGCCAGTTCTATTCTTTAGTTATCTCTTTATTTATTTTTATTATAGTTACTGTTCAGTTCTCTCAAATCCCTGATGTAGAGCCATGGAATATCCTGAACTGGAATGGACCCACAGGGATCATCCAGTGCAACCCCTGTCCCTGCCCAGGACACCCCAACAATCCCACCCTGTGCCCCAGAGGATCATCCAAACCCTCCTGGAGCTCTGGCAGCCTTGGGGCTGTGCCCACTGCCCTGGGGAGCCTGTTCAGTGCCAACCACCCTCTGGGGGAAGAGCCTTGTCCTGAGATCCAACCTGACCCTCCCTGGCACAGCTCCAGCCCTTCCAGGGTCCTGTCCCTGCTCACAGGGAGCAGAGACTGAGCTGCCCCTCGGGAGGAGCTGCAGACCCCGCTGAGCTCTGCTCTCAGTCTCCTCTCCTCCAGCTGAACAACCCAAGTGCCCCCAGCTGCTCCTTGTATGGCCCCTCCAGCCCCTTCACCATCCTCATGTCCCTCCTTTGGACACCCTCCAGCAGCTTTAAATCTTGCTGATATGGTAGTACCCAAAACTGAGGCTGCCCCAGCAGATCCTGTCACGCAGTCCCTGTGTCAGATAACAGGCATTTGATTCCAGAACAAAAACAAGTGATAGTTGGGTTGTTTTTTGATGTAGAGATGGATCTGGCACAGACTATTAATGAACATTTGAATTTAACTGGATTTAACTGGCATGAAACAGCATCGCACGTGAGGGTTGAGGAGGTGAGCTGGGGATTAACAGATCTGGCCATTTCAAGGCAAGGATGGTGGCACTGGTTAGATGCTGTGTGTGTTGGGTGCAGCCCAGTGACCGTGTGTCCTGCCGCAGATGGACCCGTCGTCCCCGCCGTACCTGCTGGCCAAGCTGGCCCCGCTGCACTCGGAGCAGCTGCTGCAGGGCCTCAACGTGCTGCGGCAGCACCGCGAGCTGTGCGACGTCGTGCTGCGCGTGGGCGACGCCAAGATCCACGCGCACAAGGTGGTGCTGGCCAGCATCAGCCCCTACTTCAAGGCCATGTTCACCGGCAACCTGTCGGAGAAGGAGAACGCCGAGGTGGAGTTCCAGTGCGTGGCCGAGGCGGCGCTGCAGGCCATCGTGGAGTACGCCTACACCGGCACCGTCTTCATCTCCCAGGACACCGTGGAGTCGCTGCTGCCCGCCGCCAACCTGCTGCAGGTGAAGCTGGTGGTCAAGGAGTGCTGCGCCTTCCTGGAGAGCCAGCTGGACCCCGGCAACTGCATCGGCATCTCGCGCTTCGCCGAGACCTACGGCTGCCACGACCTGTACCTGGCGGCCAGCAAGTACATCTGCCAGAACTTCGAGGACGTGTGCCAGACCGAGGAGTTCCTGGAGCTGACGCACGCCGAGCTGGACGAGATCGTGTCCAACGACTGCCTCAACGTGGTGACGGAGGAGAGCGTGTTCTACGCGCTCGAGGCCTGGATCAAGTACGACGTGCGGGAGCGCCAGAAGCACCTGGCGCAGCTGCTGCACTGCGTGCGCCTGCCCCTGCTCAGCGTCAAGTTCCTCACGCGCCTCTACGAGGCCAACCACCTCATCCGCGACGACCACACCTGCAAGCACCTGCTCAACGAGGCCCTCAAGTACCACTTCATGCCCGAGCACAGACTGTCCCACCAGACCATGCTGATGACGCGGCCCCGCTGCGCCCCCAAAGTGCTCTGTGCCGTGGGGGGCAAGGCCGGGCTCTTCGCCTGCCTGGAAGGGTAAGGAGTGCACACAGGGAGGGGTGGCCATGGGGCTGTGGTCACCCCAGGGCTCTGCCTGCCTGGAGAGGTAAGGAAGGCATAGATGGAGGGATGGCTGTGGTCACCCCAGGGCTCTTCACCTGCCTGGAGAGTAAGGAATGCATAGATGGAGGGGTGGCCATGGGGCTGTGGTCACCCCAGGGCTCTTTGCCTGCCTGGAAGGGTAAGGAATGCCCAAGGGGACAGTGGCCATGTGTGACCGTGATCACCTCAGGTCAGGGTAAATCACTCCTTGGACAGCTGTGATTTCAGAGCCATCGAGGCTGGAAAAGGCCTCATGTTTGCAGGGTGTAGTTGCTGTTTTCCTTCATAAGAACTCTTAAGCAGAGTGTTGGTTTTTTTAACAAGCACAAGGACAATTCAAAATGCTTTTATATTTCATGAGTAATCTGAAGCGCTGCAGGGTTTTGCTTGTGCCAACACACATAACTGTGGAATCATTTTCATTCTGCTGATTGAGTTAATAATGTGGTTAATTGAAGTTTGTGTGTTGGTTCTTTATCATTTCAGGTATTTTCATTTTACCTGATTTTCCCATCATTTATTATTATTCAAAAAAAATTCATAAAAATTAACTTAATATATGACAAATAGGCTTCCTGATAACTCAAAAATCCTTGGAATTTACACAGATTTATTCAGAGGACAGCAAAGGAGAAGAAAAGGAGGGTCAGGGGGACAACTCCCTGACAGGAGGGGGGAGCCAGGGGGGTTGGGCTCTGCTCCCAGGGAACAGGGACAGGAGGAGAGGGAACGGCCTCCAGGCTGTGCCAGGGGAGGCTCAGGTGGGACAGCAGCAGGAATTTCTGCCTGGAAAGGGTGGTCAGGCCCTGGCAGGGGCTGCCCAGGGAGGTTTGGAGTGCCCAGCCCTGGAGGTGTCCAAGGCAGGCCTGGCCGTGGCACTCAGTGCTCTGGGCTGGGGACAAGGTGGGCATCGGGCACAGGGGGATCCATGGGCTGGGAGGGCTTTTTCAGCCTCAGGGATTCTGTGAAGGGGTTCTTGATCACGATACAATCCTGATTTTAGTCTGTAGGTGTCCCTGCCTGTGCTGGCAGGAACAGGTAGGTGCCCATCTGTGTTCCTTGGATTCCAGAAGGAACCTCCTGTTCCATCCCTGGGGAGACCCCTGAGGCTCATCATGGGAGCAGAAGGATTGTAACACAGAGGAGAATGGCTTTGCTTCCCCAGACTGGTGTGGCTGGGTTTGCTTTGACATGGCATTAACATTTCCAGACCTGGGAGTTAAACTGTCTGTGGATCTGCTTATGTACATATATACAAATATATACCTACATACATACATACACACAAGTGCTTTGATGTTGGGTGCCCTTATCAGCTCCGTGAATGTTCCCTGTGCTCAGGGACTGCCTGAACTGGTTCCCCAGCTGGATTCTGGGATGTTCATTTACTCCAAGATACTCTTTTCCATGATAGTTCCAGATTTGCAGATATGAATATACTCTTAAAAGCCTGGAAAAGGCCATATGTTCCTTTCCTCTGTGCTCAGAGATGTTGTCAAAATCATTTAGTTTTTAAAGTTTCTTCAATTAATTTATGGGGTCCAACATTAAACTAGATGTTAGGTCTATAGATTTAAAAAATAAAGGGGGTTTTGTGCTTCATTAAAAAAATCTGTTTGAGTGAATAAACTTGTCCTCTGATACTCTGCAGCTCTGCTTCTCCCCCAGCCTCTTAAGTGATTTTAACAGGGTTACATAGCAGCATAATTTGGAATATTTTGATTTCTTTTTTGCTTCTTCATAACAAAATTACTGAGAATATATTTAGTCTATATTCTCTAACACCAGCCTGGTGTTTCAGCAGCTCCTGCTTCTGGGTTTTTAGTGCCTGTCAGCTCTCCAGGGGCCTCATGCTCTTGGATGGTTCATATTTCCTCTCTACTGGAGAGCCTCTTAATTATTGAAGTCATTTATTAATTAAACTATTTAGGAGGATTGCCTAGACTTTATATAGAGCAGGCTCAACCCACCGTGTTCTAACACTGAGTATAATTAAAAGGAAATGCAATAAACAGCATTTTAAAGACAGATTTGTTCTACACCAACGTTCTGTTTAAATTATAGAGCGCACCTGAAATATGTGTTCATAAAACTGCACATTATACTTTCCAAGTGCATATTTGTACATAAATATAGAATGTGTCTCCTCCTCTCTAATTTTCTCTTCTCTCTTTGATCTTGGTGGCTGTTCTTTTTTTTCTGTTTTAAACTTACCCTTCTCATCCCTTGGGTTTTTAGCTGGGTGTTCCCACGTGCTCCCTGTTTTCCTGTTCCAGCATGGAGATGTACTTCCCCTGGGATGGCTCCAGTTGGGTTTTCCCATGTGATCCCTGTTTTCCCATTCCAGCATGGAGATGAGATGTACTTCCCCCGGGATGGCTCCATGGGTGTTCTCACGTGCTCCCTGTTTTCCCATTCCAGCATGGAGATGAGATGTACTTCCCCCGGGATGGTTCCAACTGGGTGTTCTCACGTGATCCCTGTTTTCCCATTCCAGCATGGAGATGAGATGTACTTCCCCTGGGATGGCTCCATTGGTGTTCTCACTGTTCCTGTTTTCCCATTCCAGCATGGAGATGAGATGTACTTCCCCTGGGATGGCTCCATTGGTGTTCTCACTGTTCCTGTTTTCCCATTCCAGCATGGAGATGTACTTCCCGCAGAACGACTCGTGGATCGGCCTGGCCCCGCTGAGCATCCCGCGCTACGAGTTCGGGATCTGCGCGCTGGAGCAGAAGATCTACGTGGTGGGCGGCATCGCCACGCACGTGTGCCAGGGCATCAGCTACAGGAAGCACGAGAGCTCCGTGGAGTGCTGGGACCCCGACACCAACACGTGGAGCTCCCTGGAGAGGATGTTCGAGAGCCGCAGCACGCTGGGCGTGGCGGTGCTGGCCGGGGAGCTGTACGCGCTGGGCGGCTACGACGGGCAGTCCTACCTGCGCTCCGTGGAGAAGTACCTGCCCAAGGGCAAGGAGTGGCAGCCGGTGGCACCCATGAACAAGACGCGCAGCTGCTTCGCGGCCGCCGTGCTGGACGGGATGATCTACGCCATCGGGGGCTACGGGCCCGCCCACATGAACAGGTACCTGCTGCGCTGCCCGGGACAGGGCTCTTCCCCCAGGGGGTGCTTGGCACTGAACAGGCTCCCCAGGGCAGTGGGTCCCTTCCAACTCAGGATATTCTGTGATTCTGTGAATAATTTGAGTTATTAAATTATTCAGGGAGTGAATCCTACACGTTGCCATGCAGGCCCCAGGCTCCTACAAGCTCTGGCATTAAACCAAGCTCAGTGCTGGGTAGTTAACCACCTTTTCTCCCAACTCTGTGCTGCTGATGATCTTCTCTCCCCTTTTTTTCTGCCCTGTTGTGCTTTTGGAGCTGCACTTGGACAGGGAACAACTCAGTGCCGCAAGTGTGTTAATGACTGACCATCTGTACAGCTCCAGTGATCACAAAAATTAATAATGATGACATTTCATTTCCATTCATTCCCTCTACTACCCTCAGTGTTCGATCAGCAGCTTCTTTATTGCTTTTCCTGAGGAATATAAATACACTCTCCACTGTCCTCTCTGAATGTTATTTTCAGGCAAACCTCAAGGAAGTTTCTGATTTGCTGTGTTCCCCAAATAGATGCATTCTGGATCTGCATTGTGTTCAGTTTTCCATGAATTGATTTTTTAAAAAATTAGCACCAGACATCCTAGAAAGAGCTTTCAGCCCTGAGGGAGCTTGGTGGGTTTCAGGGTGTGACCTGAAGGTCCAGGATAGTGGCACGTGGACATCAGAGAGGCTGAGCTGCAGTCACTGTGTCAGGGGGAAATATTATGGGATCATTTAGGTGGGAAAACTCCTCTGAGATCATTGAGTCCAAACTTAGACTGGAAATGTTATAAAAATCTGTTAAAACTGGTTTTTGACAACACTGTTGGGACCCTCCACCTGCTCTGGTGGTGGGAGGACCCTGGGGTGGGATTAATGCTTCCGAGGTGGTAACACACAGTCTGTTGGTGCTACACAACAACTGCACCAGGGCATTTTCCACCAGCTCAAGCACTTTGTGTTTCATTCTTCCTGTGCTTGGCAGGGCTGTGGCTGTGAGTGCTGCAGGTTCCTGGAGGGCAGTCCCCTGTCCCCAGAGTGCCCGAGGGGCTCACAGGCTGTGTTTGTCTCCCCAGCATGGAGCGCTACGACCCGAGCAAGAACTCCTGGGAGAACGTGGCCTCCATGGCCGACAAACGGATCAACTTCGGCGTGGGGGTCATGCTGGGCTTCATCTTCGTGGTGGGGGGGCACAACGGGGTGTCCCACCTGTCCAGCATCGAGAGATACGACCCCCACCAGAACCAGTGGACGGTGTGCCGGCCCATGAAGGAGCCCAGGACAGGTGGGACATGCAGAGGGAGCTCAGGTGTCCTGTTGGGAATGACCTGTCTGAGCTGACAGAACCTGCAGTTAACGTCTGCAGAGCACTGCACTTCATCTGGGGGTGAAGGTCACTTAGTCAGCTCTGGGAAAGAATCATTTTTTATCTCTAAGGCCAGCTCATTAATACTGAGCTGTGGCAAAAATAATGTGGAGTAATATTTCTATTCTACCTCCTGCATTTTCACTGTTTTTGAGGAAGTTTCAGCAGTTGTGGTCACTGCACTGCTGTACCTGATGGGGACACTCAGTGGTGCATCTCTGTGGTGCAGCTGCAGCTCCTCCCAAGGGGCAGCTCAGTCTCTGCTCCCTGTGAGCAGGGACAGGACCCTGGAAGGGCTGGAGCTGTGCCAGGGCAGGCTCAGGGTGGATCTCAGGACAAGGCTCTTCCCCCAGAGGGTGGTTGGCACTGAACAGGCTCCCCAGGGCAGTGGGCACAGCCCCAAGGCTGCCAGAGCTCCAGGAGGGTTGGGATGATCCTCTGGGGCACAGGGGGGATTGTTGGGGTGTCCTGGGCAGGGCCAGGGCTTGGACTGGATGGTCCTTGGGGGTCCCTTCCAGCTCAGGCTATTTCATGATTCTGCTCTCCAGTCTCTTCTGCCCCCCTGCCAAGGGACAGAAGAACATTGTTTTATCATAGGAAGGGGCACGAGAGCAGTAAAAAAGGGCTGTCAGACCTGGGCTGAAAGGGCTCCTCACCCATTTTCTCCAAGGACAGCCCAGAGGAGAGGCTGTGAGGGCTCCCTGTTCGGGTGGAGGGCGGGTGGCTCTGTCGGGATCGCGGTGCCGGTGCCAGCCCTGGCTCACGGTGTGTTTCCCCCGCAGGGGTGGGGGCGGCGGTGATCGATAACTACCTGTACGTGGTGGGGGGGCACTCGGGCTCCTCCTACCTGAACACGGTGCAGAAGTACGACCCCATCTCGGACACGTGGCTGGACTCAGCGGGGATGATGTACTGCCGCTGCAACTTCGGCCTGGCCGCGCTCTGAGCGGGGCGGGGCCCCACGGACCTCACCGATGGCGGGACCGAGCTGGCTCTGCTTGCACACAGTCCCTGCGGGGCCCCGGGCTGCGCCTGAGGAACGTGCCGAGGTTGGGATTAAAATGAGCACTTGTTTTCTTCCCATAATTGGCCTTTGTTCTTGCAGCAGCAGAGGAGTGGAGAGCTGCTCCACCGGCGGGGCTCAGCTGGCCCCCTGTTGGTGGCAGTGGGGTTTGGGGAGTGCTGTCCGTGCCCGGGATCCGGTTGGAAACTCGTCCATCTAACCCTTTCTAGAGCTTTCCTCTCTTCCTCCTGCCTCCTCTGGAATATGAAGTTTACTGTGCTCGGGGTGAGAGCTGTGTGAGTGTGTGTGTGAGTGCAGGGTTTGCCGAGTGGTGCCTGGCTGTGGCTGCACGTGGAGAAAGCGCCAGTGCTTCATGGGTTTTTTATGACCAGTAACTCAAGGGCTGCCTTGTTTCTGTATCTCAAGGTTTGTAAATAATAAATGCCATAGGATGTTGCCTGTACACTCTCCTTTGTTACCTGCTCACCGGTAGGAGGGCTGGGAGGATCATTAGGAACTCCTTAGGGACATTTACAGGGCAAGTTTCTTGCCTCTCCGTGGCGTTTTTGGGTCTGATGACGAGAAATCGCATTTTTAACTTTCCCTCCTGTTTTCTTTCTGTGGAGAAATGACTGCTAGATGGCCTGACTTCATCTTGCTGTGTGTTTTCGGTTGGAATGCAAGGAAAAACCCCAGCAGCAGCATTCCCAGCATGATCCACAACAACCCCTCGAGCCCAGCCCGTCCCATCCCGCCCCCGAGCGCACTCGTGCCCGTGTTCCCTGGGACCTCCTTTCTTAAAGAATGTATGATCTGCTTTCTCAGAGTGTTCCCATCTACAAATGGTGCTAAATGTGGGGTTCACAGGGGGGCTGCTCCTGGTTTCAGTGCATAAAGCATGTTTGGGTTGTTCCAGTGCTTTGGTTTCCCCTTTGCTCCGTCCACCCATGCCTACGGAACTGTCCTGGATCACACCACGAGCTCTTCACTGGCTACTTGAGTGGGGTTTTATTTCAGATCTGTGTTTATTGTTCCCATTCTCACAAACAGGGAGATCCCAGCTCTGGTTCTTCCCACAGCTTTGCCTTCAGCACCAGTGCAGTGAGGTAGAAGCCCAGGGCTCCTCCCAAACCTGTGTCCTGCTGAGGCCAAAGGTCACCCCTGGGATTAACCCCAGTGTGGGACAGCCCAAAACTCTGTGGAAATTGGGGCAGAGAGATAGGAACCAACGCTGGGAGTTAGAACCTTTATTTAAAATAGAATTAAAGTAGAATTTTAGCTAATTTAGACTATTTTGGGTTGTCCTCTGATCACAGCTACCTTGGATTTGTGTTGCTGTCTGTCTGGCTGTTGCCAGGCCTGGTACTGAGGAGTTTTTCTGCCTCCAGAGTCCCTCTCCCTTTGCTGTAACATGTTAAATTAATGTTTGTTTCCCCCTGGTTTTCAAGCCCATGTAGTATTATTTTTGACAGTGCAATAATATTTGAAATAGTTGCTTTAAAAGCCATTTCTTTATAATTCTGCTGAGCTGGGGGGTGTTGAGTGCTCTGGATTTCTGCTGAGTTCCTGTGGAGCTGGCTGCAGCCAGGGAAGCAGTGCTGGTCCTGTGCTTCCACCCTGAACACTCGGATTGAGCCGGTCAGGGAGGGTGTTTGACCGTAAAACACTGCTCATAAAGAACAGGTGTTTGCACAGACTATAGAATCCTGCAGGTCTGCTTCAGATTTGGTAGAATCAAGCAGGACTTTAAATGTAAATAAGGTAAACTGCATTGAAAATGCTGAAATTGTTGATTTAACCCACTAAGGATTCCAGTTATAGCAATAATAACCTGATTTAATTATTCCAGGGCATCTCTTGGTAGGGCATGAGGAGCTGCATGGCTGTATTTGCATGTTTGTGTGTGGGGAGGAGAAGGAATCATGGAATCAGGGAATGGTTTGGCTTGGAGGGACCTTAAAGCCCATCCACCCCCTGCCATGGGCAGGGACACCTTCCACCAGCCCAGGGTGCTCCAAGCCCCATCCAGCCTGGCCTTGGACACTTCCAGGGATGGATCAGAATAAAAAATCCATGGGTCAGGTGGTTATTTGTACAAACACCTTTCAATCACAGAGTTCAAAGCACTTAAAACTGCAAAATGTTTTATGCTCGTTCCCCAGGCAGTGGGAATGGTAAATCCCGGAATGCTGTGGGTTGGAAGGGACCTTAAAGCCCCTCTCATTCCACCCTCTGCCAGGGGCAGTTCCTAGGGAATCGTGTCCCTTGAAATCATGCCATCTCTATTCCCCATCCAGGTGCTGCTTGTCCTGTCACTGAAGTGCTTTGGGTAGGGGAGGATCAGACTCAACAGTCAGTGTAAAATCTGCTTTTAAACATCAATAATCTCATGGGAATGTCTCTCTGCAGGTTAAAAATTAAGGACCTTCAACTAAGATGTCACAACAACTCCAAATTATCATCCAGTTCCAGTTCTGACTCTCTCCATGTATCTGTAGAGCACTTTACACCGGGTTGCAATGAGTTTATGTGTGTACATACAGCTCCTCAACTTCTGCTTTTTTTGAGATACTCATTTCTAAGCTGCTTGACAGTCTCTCTTCCTACAAATGCTTTCCTTTCAGGAAGCCTACTTGGAATTTCTAGAGGGGTAAATGTGTCCAGTCCACGTTCCAAACAGGTTTTTTTCTGGGAGGTACCGTGTTCTTCCCATGAGTTTCCCATCTGTAAGTCCCCATTCACTGTATGAAACAATGCAAAACGCCCAAACTTGCCTTAAATTCTTTCTCTTGACCTGAAACGCAGAGAACTGGATGATAATTCCTGGTTTTTTGCCTTATGAGCTGTGCTGTATTTTAAACCCAAGGATTTTTAGCAGGATTTAATAACTGTACAGAGAATACCAAATTGTACTCGGACTTGCCCAGAGGGCTTTGCTTGGGAGTGAAACCTGATCCCTGTGGTTTGTGCACGTGTTTTTACCTGGACATCTCTTCTTTTCTTTAGCAGCAACGTCCTGACTTTGTTCTCGTTTACAAAAGTGGCATTTGAGTCCCACAGGAAAAGAACTGTGAGGTGTTTTGGGGTCTTTGGTAGTTCCCAAGGTGTTGCTTTTGTGCTCTGTAAGTATTTGTTGTAACTATTTCATTGAATGTGAAACCATTTAGTAAATAAACCTGGGGAAAAACTGACTTGTCTGATGGTTGGTCGTGGGGCTCCCACCTCCATCCCTGCCACACCTCCATGCTTCCTGGCCCTTGTCCCTCTTGTTTTTCCAGGCAGTTTATGATCAAATCTCCTTTTTTTTTTTTTTTTTTTAACCCACACACTGCTTTAATTTACAATTAATGCATTTCCATAAGTTAGGTGGATTATTGCCCTGCAGAGTGGGACGTATCCACACTGAGGAAAGGCTGGGAGACCTGGGATTGTCCAGCCTGGAGAGCAGAAGCTTTGGGGTGACCTGATTGTGGCCTTCCAGGACCTGAAGGAGCTACAGGAAACATGGAGAGGGACTATTTACAATTTACAAGAGCCTGGCAGAGCCTCCCCCGTGATGGACAAAGCAGAGCCAGGAGATCCCTGTGCATTACCCAAGGTGTGGCTGAAGATTCCTGGGGGGACTGAAGGAACCCCCCATGCTGCTCAGCTGCCGTTGGGCAGCAGGGGCACTGCTGGGACAGAGTGGGAAGTGCTCTGACATCCCTCTCCCTGTGTCCCAAGGGAGGCACCACACTCTCCTTGCCATCCATCAGCACAAGGTTCCAAGGAATGTGCCAGCCAGCGGAGAGGCTGCCTGTGCGTGGGTATCCCAGTGGGATCCACGAACATATTGATTCCCAGGGTTTTCAGGGCTGTGAGCAGAGCAGGGACGAGCTCAAACCTGGAAGAGCAGGGGGTGTTGAGGCTGGAATTCTGTGGCTCCCACAGCAGGTGCAGCAGAGCCCGAAGCTCAGGGTGCCTGAGGCTTTGAGGGGAAGGAGTATGAACATGACATCAGATACTCCTCCTGCCCCTCTCCTCCCCCTCCCTGCCTGAAGGGTGGGCTGGCTGTGGTCTCCCATGGTCCTGCTTCCACACAGCGGCTGCTTTGGAGCTGATGGATGGGGGATTCCAGCATGCCCTGGCGGCCCCAGCATTTCTCCGTGCTGGGAGCAGAGCAAAGCAAACACTTCAGCTCCTCCTGCAGTTCCTGGCAATGCATAGATTAGGAATTTGAAGATATTAAGTTTTTGTTGAGGATGCTTAGGGAAATACCTCCATCTGTTCCTCCCTGAGACAGACAGGGACGGATGACTGAGGCTTCAGGTGCATTTTATATCCATAAAACTGGGCTCAGCCCCCTTCAGCCTCTCCCCTAAACCAGCCTGAAACCCTAATTCCAACCCCCCTGCCGTGGGCAGGGACACGTTCCACTGGACCAGGTTGCTCCAAACCCCATCCAGCCTGGCCTGGGACACTTCCAGGGATGGATCAGAGTAAAAAATCCATCGGTCAGGCGATTATTTCTATAAACACCTCCCAGAAGTCAAAGCACGTTCCGGGGCTGGAGTCCCCGTGCTGCAGCACCAGGGACAGCACGGCACTGGATGCCGTTCCCATCGGGATCCCCTGGCTGCTCTGGGGAGGCCCAGGCTGAGTGCGGGGAGCCTGATGATAAAATCCGGCAGCTGATAACGCCCTGCAGGGCATGGGACGTGCCCTGTGTAACAGCAGGTGGATTTCCCAGCGCTCCCGGCCCTTTGTGGCAGCATCACTGTTAAAAACCCACGGGAAGAGAGCCTGAGGCTGGGAACTGGGATGAGTGGGATGGATAAACCTGGCTTTCCAGCTGTCCCTGCCTGGGCCATGCCCCTCCAGGCTGGACCTGCAGCACTGGGGGTGAGGCTGCCCAGAGCTGTGGCTGCCCCCGGATCCCTGGAAGTGTCCAAGGCCAGGCTGGAGCAACCTGAAGCTCAGGGGTGGTTTGGGTGCCTGTCTGAGAATATGAGAGTGTAAAAAGATATGAACATGAGTATAAAATATTCTCCCTCCCCCTCTCCCCTCCCTTTGGCTCAGGGCAGCTGCAGCTGAGCAGACCGTGGTGAGCTGTGTTGCACAAATCCCTCAGGGAGCTGCTGCATCCCAGATGGATCCACAGGGACCTTGGCTGCTGGAGGGGGCAAGCAGACTGTGCTGTGTCCAGCTCCTGCTGTACAGAGACATTCAAATTGCACTTTTAGGGGATATTTTGCGGTTTATAACCCAAGAGGACAAGGAGGTGCCTGTTTGAGGTCAGATACAGGCCCTGCATTGCCCTGTTAGCAACCCAAAAGCAGCCCTTCAGTGGTTTATTCTGGGCACTCAAGGAGAGGTTTTTACCCCTTCTATTCACACCTTCAAACACTTTCCCTGAGGGAGACACATCCTGTGCCTCGAAGGTGCTGTGCCAGCCAGGATGGGTCTGTGTGCCCACAGGAACCCCCCAGAGGTTGGACCCTCGAGGCTCCGAGCACCTTCCCCAGCCCTGACTGTGCCTTGGGGGATCCACCATCGGTGCCCAGGGGCTCCAGGCAGGATTGCTGTCCCGGGCTGCTCTGGGGAAATGGAAAGCCGCTCCTTCCCTCGTGATTCCCGGCGCTGGGGGAGCGGGAGCTGCAGCGGGGCTGGCGGGCACTGGGTGTCACTGTCGGACCGCGCACGGGCGGCACGGGGGGCCGTGTCCCTCCCAGAGCCCCCGCCCCAGGGTATCCCTGAATCCCTGAGGCTGGAAAAGCCCTCCCAGCCCATGGATCCCCCTGTGCCCATCCCCACCTTGTCCCCAGCCCAGAGCACTGAGTGCCACGGCCAGGCCTGCCTTGGACACCTCCAGGGCTGGGCACTCCAAACCTCCCTGGGCAGCCCCTGCCAGGGCCTGACCACCCTTTCCAGGCAGAAATTCCTGCTGCTGTGAGTTTATCAAACACAGCCAACACCACACTCGCTCGGCGAGTTCTCCCTCGAGTCCGTGGGCACTGATGGTGGATCCCCCTGTCCTGGAATCATGGAATCATGGAATCATTTAAGTTGGAAAAACCCTCCAAGGTTTTGGAGTTAACCCAGCACTGCCAAGGCCACCCCTGCCCCATGTCCCCAAGTGCCACATCCACAGGGCTTTGGAATCCCTCCAGGGTTGGGGATTCCCCCCTGCCCTGGGCAGCTGTGCCAGGGCTGGACAACCTTTCCAGGTAGAAATTTTCCTGATATCCATTCTAAGCCTCCCCTGGTGCAACTTGAGGCCACTTCCTCTTGTCCTGTCCCTCGTTCCCTGGGAGATGAGGTGTCACCACTATCTCAGGCCAAGAGGCTCCTCAGTGGCCCAGGCACCTTCCACCATCTCAGCTTGCTCCAAACCCCATCCAACCTGGCCTTGGACACTTCCAGGGATCCAGGGGCAGCCACAGCTTCTCTGGGCAACCTGTGCCAGAGTCTCTACTTCTATTTGAGCTTCTGTTCCACCCCCCTGGCCCTGGAAATCCCATGGAAGGTTTGGAGATGCGCCTGTGCATACACAAGGCATGTGCTGAGCTTTCTCTGCCTCCCTGTTTATTTTAAATCCTAAATGAAAAAGTACTTTACCTACTAGTGCAGATTAATTTGGAGAGCTGGAGATAATAACACTTTTTAAATTTCCCCTGAATTTCCCAAAGGGTTTGTGGTGATTCAGACTGAACTAATTCAGCTCAGGCTGATGCCCAACTAGAAACAAACACAGACTTTTTTATTTTATTATTGTTCTCCCAAGTCCTCACCCAGGGCAGGGAGGAAGCTGTGAAAATAATAAATCCAGTGAAGGATGGGGAAATCCTGGGACAGGGAGGTTCTGCAGGCTGGATGCATCCAGACCGAGGAGACTGGATTTGGGTTCCCCTCACTGGCAGGGTGGGAATGGGAAGGAGGGGAGGGGTGAAAGGGGAGCAGGGTGGTCCCTGTGGGGCCTGGTCCCTGTGGTGCCTCATCTTGGCTTCTGGGAGAGGGGACAAAGCATCCTTCCTTCCCAAAACCCTTCCTGTGGCCATCCCATGCCCGAGGTGCAATGAATATTTGCAGGAGTTTCTCTAATTCCCAGGAATCCCTGCAGGGTTTCCAATAGTGCCTTTGACAGGGTGAATCCAGCCAGGAAGTGCCCGTCCCTGGAAGGGTTCAAGGTCAGGCTGGACGGGCTTTGGAGCGACCTGGTCTGGTGGATTTGTGGCTCAAAGCTGGCTTTTCCCAAACCCATCCCAAAATTTGCACGACTGTCTCCTCAGGTGAGTAGGGAAGGTTTAGATGCTCCATCCCCATTCCGTGGCCATCCCAAATCCTCAGGAAGGCTGCCAGGGGCTCCCTCAAGAGCCAGATGTGCTGCTGGGGATGAGGAGGTGCTGTTGCCCTCCCTGGCTCTGACAGGTGGGATTGGGGCTGGCAGGACCCCCCACCTGCCCCACAACCCCCCAGCCTCAATGGCCCTGCACAGCAACCCCCAAATATTGACCCCACAGGAGTATTTGAAGCCAACAGAGTCTGACTGAGTGTTGTTCCTAAAAAGCTGCTGGGAGGATGTGGAGAAGAAGAGCCCTCAGTTAATCCTGGAAGTGTCCAGTGAGCTGGTTCTGTGTCCCTCTGTGCCTTCCCAGGGCTCCTCCCTCCCCAGGGCTATCATACTGTTGTATCTGCTCTCACATTATCTGCTCTCACATCATCGCCGGGTGAGAGCCAGCCCAGCCGCTCTGATTCCAAGTGACAGCCCCCACTGCACAGTGTCAGCCCGGATTTCCAGCAGCAGAGAGAGAGACAGAGTGAGGAAATGGGGGGGAAAGCATTTTAATGCTCCCTGGAGACGCTGTAGGATGAGCTGTGACACGGGGGGATGTGGGGCACGTGGAGCCAGCTGTGCTCAGTGCCAGCACAGCACCCACCCCCGGGGCCCAGCTCTGGGGGCTTCCCCTGGGACAGCCCAGCGGGGACCTGGGAGCACTGGGGATGGAGGGAGTGGCATTTCCAGTGGCTCTGGTGGTCCCAGGAGTTGTGGGGTCCCTGGGCAGTAACAGCCCAGGGAGCAGCTGGGGCTGAGCCCCGAGTCCCCCCCACCTTGGGGACCCCCTGGGAGGGAGCAGGGGGGTCTGCACCACCCTGGACAGCTCTGGGACAGCCCTGGGGCAGGGACAGGCTGGGGATGGGATGTGGGATTGCACAGGGGTTGCCCTGGGATGTTCAGGGAGGAACCAAAGGGATGGACACGGGGGATTTGGGCAGGGGCAATAGCAGGGTGGGGTACAGGGGGGGAAAGCTGTTGCTGGTGGGTGCCCAAGGCTGGGTGAGGGGCCCCCAGGGCTGTGCTGAGGGGACAGAACCCAGGCTTGTTGATCACCCCCCTCCTGCCATGAGAGGGAGCATTTCCTCCAGTGAATCACCTTCAGGGGGGATCTGAAGACAGAAAACAGACTCTGTTCTGCAGGAGGAAAAGAAATAAATAATCTTATTTGAGGAATATCCTTTTAAAATTGCTTTTCAATTATTAAATTTAATTAATGAAAGTTCTAATTTTTAATCAGTAAAGAAGAAGGGGCCTTCTCACTCAACAGAGAACTTGATTAAAGGTGGACATTTTTGAGAGGGAGGAAAATTGTGCTTAGTAAACAGATGAGTTTTTCTCTTATTACAAAAGAAAACTTCCATCACCTTGTCCAGAGGAGGCCCTGGAGATGCTGCCAGGGCTGGAGCCCCTCTGCTCTGGAGCCAGGCTGGGAGAGCTGGGGGGTTCCCCTGGAGAAGAGAAGGCTCCAGGGAGACCTGAGAGCCCCTTGCAGGGCCTAAAGGGGCTCCAGGAGAGCTGGAGAGGGACTGGGGACAAGGCCTGGAGGGACAGGACACAGGGAATGGCTTCCCACTGCCAGAGGGCAGGGAGAGATGGGAGATTGGGAAGGAATTGCTGGCTGGGAGGGTGGGTAGGCCCTGGCACAGGTTGGGCAGAGAAGCTGTGGCTGAGCTGAACTGCAAAGTTGTGATGAGCAGAGAGTTCCAGAGAGTGAGAGCAGAGCCCTGGGGGCATTTGGGGTGTTTTGTGACAACCCCCAGGAGAATTCACAGCATCAAACTTGCAAAATGTTCTTGTGCTGGAGCGAGACAGGATTTTCCTTCCAGGTGAGAAGGACTTTGCACACGCTGTTCTGGTGTGGGAGGGAGATGCCGTCAGTCCCTGCAGATGCCCCGGCATCACCGCGCTGCTGCTTTTTAAAGGGTGCCTCGGCGGGCAGGGGGGAGGCCGGCGGTGCCATCGCCTCCCCCCGCAGTGCCGGGGCTGGCACGGTGGGGACGGGAGCGGGGCAGGGGGGCCGTGCCCGCTCCCCTCGGCCGGGCAGGGGCTGCCCCTCGGCCCCAGCAGCTCTTTGGCCCCGTCCACGCCGGAGCAGCGGGAGGGATTTGGCAGCTCCAGCCCCAGCCGGTGATTCCGTGCCGGGGAGGGGTCCTGGGGGAGCCCCCCTGCCCCCGTTTGCTCCCTGATGAGACTGGCACGGGCTTAAACCGTTTGGACAAAAGGATCTGAGGCTCCGGAGGGATCTCACATGTATCCCGGTGACATTTGACATGCTAATCTTATGGAAATAGATTAATTACAAATGCTATTTCTGTAGGCTTAACTCGCTATCAGAAGGTCAGTGCCGGGGGATAAAAGCTGACGAGACTGTGGTGAATAATAATGACACGGCGGGGTTTCTCCGGGATCCGGCGGGGGATTGACACGGGGCAGCGACGGAGGAGCAGGAGGGAATCCTGGATCCTGCCCCCGGTGCTGCACAGGCTTTGGAGCAGCTCCAGAGTGCAGGGGAGCGGGATCGGCTCCTGCCTGTGATGCTGCAACACGTGGGAAGAGCCGGGGAATCCCGAGGGACCTGAGCCCGCCCCGGGAGGGTGGATGGGCCGGGGGGTCACCCTGGGGAGCACCATGGGCTGGGGTCCTTCCCACTGGGATCACTGCCCGCAGCAGGGACCCGGGGATGTGGGGGGTGGGATGTGGGATGCGGGATGGGGGATGCAGGATTGGGATGTGGGATGTGGGGTGCAGGGGGTGGGATGTGAGGGGCTGGATATGGCTTATGAGATGCAGGATGCAGGGGGTGGGATGTGGGATGCGGGATGGAGGAGTGGGATGTGGGGTGGGATGCGGGGGGCGGGCAGGAGGTGGGTAAAGGGACCGGTGATTTCCAGTCGAATCGGATCGGTAACTGCGCTCTCGCCCTGTGCTCCTCTTGTCCCTCCCTCTCTCCCCAGTTCCCAGGGATAACGCCGGCAGGTGGGCGCCGGCATCGGCTCTGCCGCCGGAGCAGGCACGGGATTTGCTTTCAGTCATTTCCATTCCAGTTTATCTGGAGTCTGCGCCGCGGCAGCGCCTTCCCTTGGGAATTGGCGGTGCGGGCAGGCGGCGGGGATGGGATGGGCTCGTGGTTGAGGGCTCGGGAAAACCCCCTCCGGGACCCTCGTGGTGCCACTCCGGCTCTGAGCCAGGAAAACTTCCTCTTGGGAGCACGGCTGTTCCCATCCACCCTCGGCATCGCCCTGGATCCC
Source organism: Myiozetetes cayanensis (assembly GCF_022539395.1). Taxonomy (NCBI): domain Eukaryota; kingdom Metazoa; phylum Chordata; class Aves; order Passeriformes; family Tyrannidae; genus Myiozetetes; species Myiozetetes cayanensis. The sequence goes on along the minus strand of NW_026087853.1, from coordinate 62,656,630 downwards.
CGATGGATGAGGGGACGATGGAGCTGCTGCCGGAGTGGCAGCACCTCGTGCCCATCACTGCTCCGTGTGAGCAGCAGGGTGAGCTCTGTCCTGAGCCGCCCAGGAACAGCCGCGGGGAGCGGGGCACGCAGTTCTGGCAGGGAAGCTCCTCGGGAAGGCAGCCTGTGGCTCCCAAAACCCTCCTGAGCGCGGGACAGCTCCTGCAGGGGGGCTGTTCCTCGACTCTCGGTCCTGCCGGTGTCCGTCCCTGGAGACGGGAAGGAAAAGGACTTGGCTGGGACATGCTGGTGGTCCCAGGAAATCGGGGGATACAGGAAGCTCAGGTGCCCTGGAGGGTCCTGGAGGTGGAAAGTCCTGGAGCAAGAGGATTCCGGAGCTGGAGGGTCCGGGATGGTCCGGAGGTGGAGGGTTCTGCAGCTGGAGGGTTCTGGGGGGTCCCGGAGCTGGAAGGTGCCTCCTGCCAGGGGCAGAGCCAGGCTGTTATTTGTTCCATGCCGTTTGTGGGACTGGTGTTTGCTTTGCTGGGCATCAATAAAACGTTTCCTTGGATTCCTGGTGCTCGTGTCTTATTAGAACCAGGTCAGAGGGATTCGGGAAGCTGCCTGTGATGTGCGTGACCCTCGGCTGGGAGCAGCTGGGCTTTGCCTTTGGGAGTTAACCAAGGGCCAGCTAAAGCCTCCCTTGCTCTGCCCTCAGGGCGTTCGGGACAGCAGCCTGGCAGGAGCCCTGCAGGTGGTAGCAGAGCTCCACTGCAACCACTGCCAGGACCGGGACTGAACCGCTCCCAAATGCGCTGCTGGCACGTCTTTCCAGCAGGGAAAAGGTGCCTTTGCTCGCTCCTGGCCGGGAGCGAGTGCTCACCGAGCTGCAGTTCCCGCGGGATGCAGGGAGCGGGGCCGGGTGTGGATCCCTGATGGATGGAGCGGGGCCGGGTGTGGATCCCTGATGGATGGAGCGGGGCCGGGCGTGGATCCCTGATGGATGGAGCGGGGCCGGGGGTGGATCCCTGATGGATGGAACAGGGCTGGGTGTGGATCCCTGATGGATGGAGCGGGGCCGGGGTGTGGATCCCTGATGGATGGAGCCGGGCTGGGTGTGGATCCCTGATGGATGGAGCGGGGCCGGGCGTGGATCCCTGATGGATGGAGCGGGGCTGGGGTGTGGATCCCTGATGGATGGAGCGGGGCTGGGTGTGGATCCCTGATGGATGGAGCGGGGCCGGGTGTGGATCCCTGATGGATGGAGCGGGGCCGGGTGTGGATCCCTGATGGATGGAGCAGGACTGAGGAAGGAGTTCCTGGCCTGGACCCCAGACTGATGGAGAGGAAGCAGTCCATGGATTGGAGCCTGGGTTGCTGGAGCAGGACTGAGGAAGCAGGTCCATGGCAGGGACCTTGGGTGGACAGAGATGGATGGAGGATCCCTGGGCTAGACCCGGGCCTGGCTGCTGAGGAGCAGCCAGGATTTACCTGGAAGGGTCACTCAGGGCTTTCAGCGACAGCTCCTGATGTCCCTCAGAGCCAGGCAGAGCAGATTTACAGCACTGCGAGTATTTCCCACAGCAAGAAGCGCTGGGAGAGGAAAAGGCATTTCCAGGAGCACGTGACTGTCCCTGACTGTTTTCCATAGCATGAGGTGAGGGTTATTTGGGAGCTGATATCCCAGTGCTGGCAGGGAGCTGCAGAGAGCAGGGCTGGCTGCAGCAGGGACTGGGATTTGCAGTGCTGGGGACAGAACAAAGCCAGCAGTGAGCTCAGCCAGCCCTGGGGCTCCTGACAGTGCTCCCACGTGCAGCATCAGCGGGATCAGGCCCAGGTGGGTGTCCAAGCTGCTCCCCAGGGGAACACCAAGAGCCAAGAGCCAAACCCCGTGGGAAACCACCAAACCTCCCCCTGGGATGGTGCTGGGGGTCCCATCAGGTGGGTCCCTCCTTTGCCCTCGCTGGGGCACTGATGGGAGCTGGGATGTGTCCAGAGCTGGAGGAGTGTCTGTGCCCATCAGGAATGTGGGCATTGGCCTCCACTGCAACTGCAAAGACTGGGTTTCTCCTTACAGCAAAAACATTAGGGTAGTGGAAGAGGATCTCATTTGGCAGGAAGGATGTTATTAGTTTGAAAGGAGATTCTAACGAGAGTAGGAAAAATAACCCCTGCCAGTGTAATAATTATAGATCCTCCACTTCTCTCCATTGGAACATTTTAATGACTTTTAAAGCAGAATCAGTTAGTTGGGTATTTTATTCCTTTCCAGAACATCTAAAACTCAAAAGGTCTTTTCCCCCAGTCTTTTGTTTTCCTAGAAACAGAAAGAACCTGGAAACCACAAACTGAAATGCAGAAACATTACTGGATCAGTGAGAAGTGAGACTGGAATTAAGGGATTTGAGGGCTGTGCTCAGCCCACCCACCATGGGCTGGAGAACCCTTTCCATGGAGAAATTCCTGCTGCTGTCCCACCTGAGCCTCCCCTGGCACACCTGGAGGCTGTTCCCTCTCCTCCTGTCCCTGTTCCCTGGGAGCAGAGCCCGACCCCCCCCGGCTCCCCCCTCCTGTCAGGGAGTTGTAAAGCCTTTCAAAAGCAGGGATGACAATGATCAGCCACGGGAAGGGCTCCAAAGGCTCCAGACCCAGAGCTGGGATGTTCCTCCTCCCAGCACTGCCCACCCTTCCTTGGGCACATTGCCAGGAATATTCCAGGCAGGAATCCCACCCCCCCCCACGTGCTGCCTGTGAGCTGGAAGGGCAGCAAGGAAGATTGACTTGCAGCAGGATCAGGATTTGATGGCAAACAAATTGGCTCCTTCATCGCCTTTGGGCGGGAGCGGCGTTCACAAGATCATGTTTATTAATGAAGCCGGATCTCTGCACAACGAGATTACAAACCCCCTGCTTGGGATTCACTTGGTGCAGCACAATCTGACATTCTCAGAGCAGGAGCACCCTCGACAGTTGTGCATTTCAGGAGACAAGGTCTGGGGGGGAAACTCCTTGGGAAAGTCCCCTGGCAGCTGTCACAAATTCCTGCCCTGGGCAAATGCAGGTGCTAAAAACAGCCCTTTACCTCCCCAAAACGGTTAATGGTTTTATTTGAGTGACTGCCCAAACATCTGGGTGTCCTGGGATGTTCCTCCAGCTTCCACTGGTGGGGGCAACACAGGAAAAATTTCCAAGACAGGCAGAAAATGGACATTTTCACTGCCAGGGCAACTGGGGGGGATGAGAGCTGGGAATGTCCCTGGAGCCATGGAGATGGTGGAGGAGGAAACAACACCCCGAGGGCCCAGCAGGTGACACAGCCTTGGCTTGGATCATGGGAATTGGTGCACATGGACATCAGCTCCAGCATCACTCGGCAGCCTTTCCCTCCCTGTGTGATGGGCTGGAGAATCCTGGAATGGTTTGGGTTGGAAGGGACCTCAAAGCCCATCCAGTGCCACCCCTGCCATGGGCAGGGACACCTCCCACCAGCCCAGGGTGCTCCAAGCACTTCCCAGGGATCCAGGGGCAGCCACAGCTTCTCTGCGCAACCTGGGCCAGGGCCTGCCCACCCTCCCAGCCAGCAATTCCTTCCCAATATCCCATCTCCATCTCCCCTCTTTCAACTTAAACCCACCCCCCATCCTGTCACCGCTTGCCCTTGCAAAAATTCCCTCTCCAGCCCTGGGAAGATGCTCTCATGACTTCCCAAAACCACCAAGAACCTTTGATTGCTGGGGAAATGAAGAGCTGCCCAGCCATCAAACTCAACAGACATACTGGGTTTTGTTTCTCATTTCCTGCAGATTTTCCCCAGAACAGACAGCAGCAGTGACACTGATTACTTGTTACATCATTAATATTTAACAGCTTGCCACAATAAAATATTTAAACTCAAATATATTGATTTTTTAGCACGTTAATACAGTTGCAGCACAAACAGGATTAGCAAGGTCTCATATGCAGAACTTTAATTAAATCCATAAACCACACTTTTTTAATAAGCTCACACATGAAACTTCATTTTAAATAAATGCTTTAAACCAGACAGAGTGGGATGGGAGACCCTGGAGGACATGGGGAATCCTGTCTGATTCCCAGTCTGGCTGGGGGGGATTCCTGCCCACCCAGGGACCTCAGGTGACATTTTATCCTGCTCCAAGTTGACACCTAAATGTTGCCCTCAAGAAAGTAAGAGTTTTATCAAGAAATTATAGGAGTTAAGGTTGAAAGTCTGTGGGTTTTGCCCTGGGGGCAAAAAAGTCCCCCTGTTGATCCTGTCCCAAGGGCTGATCAAATTAAGAGAGGGAATTTTTTCCCCGGAATTTAGTGCTGACCGTGGTGCTGAACATCCCTGCAGTCCCTGAACCTCCGGGGGGTTCAATGTCCTGAACCCAGCCCTGGGGGGCTCTGGCAGCCACGTCATCTCTGCAGGGTGGGCTGGCTGGGCTGGAGGGAACAGGGCCATGGAATGGGTTGAGTTGCAGGGACCTCAAAGCCCACCCAGTGTCACCCCTGCCATGGGCAGGGACACCTTCCACCAGCCCAGGGTGCTCCAACCTGGCCATGGACACTCCCAGGGATCCAGGGGCAGCCACAGCTTCTCTGCACAACCTGTGCCAGGGCCTGCCCACCCTCCCAGCCAGCAATTCCTTCCCAATCTCCCATCTGTCCCTGCCCTCTGGCAGTGGGAAGCCATTCCCTGTGTCCTGTCCCTCCATACCTTGTCCCCAGTCCCTCTCCAGCTCTCCTGGAGCCCCTTTAGGCCCTGCCAGGGGCTCTCAGGTCTCCCTGGATCCTTCCCTTCTCCAGGTGAACCCCCCAGCTCTCCCAGCCTGGCTCCAGAGCAGAGGGGCTCCAGCCCTGGCAGCATCTCCATGGTTTCCTCTGGACTCTCTCCAGCAGCTCCACGTGCTCCCTGTGCTGTTCCCAGGGCTGGGGCAGCTCTGCAGGGGGGTCTCACCTGAGGGAGCAGAGGGGCAGAATTCCCTCTCACTGTGCCCATGCTGTGGGATCAGCCCAGGGCAGGGGGATTTCTGGGTGCCAGAGCACATGGATGGGTCATGTCCACCCCAAACACACCCAAACAGCAATACGGGCCATAGGGGAGGGAAAACAGAAAAATATCCACCAATTCCCCCATTTCCTACCCTGTTCCCCTCTCAACACTGTCTGCAGTGTTTGTGTGCAGTGCCAGTCTCTGTCTCTCCAGAGGCTCCCTGGATAACTGGTTGGATTGGCACAGTTTTGGAGCTGATTCCAGACTGCTGAGGGGGTGTGTGGTTTGTTTGGCTCCTGCAGGCAGGGGAGCTGGGAACGGGGTATGTGCCATGGGGCTGAGCTGGGAAATGGGTGTGGGTGACACGTTGGCCAGCCTGGTGTAAGGGCAGGTGTCCCTGCCATGGCAGGGGGTGGATGTAGATGATCTTTAGGGCCCCTTCCAACTCAAACCATTTCAGGAAGAGCCTGATTAAGAGAGAGAAACCCTTGTGGTCTTTGACAAACAGACACAGCACAGACTCCCTTGGTTCAGAGGTGCTGAAAGCAGAATTAAGGGGTTAAACACAGAGCCAGCAGCTCACCCCTGGCTTGGCCTGTGCCCCCCCACAGCCACACAGTGTTTGGGGTGTCCCTCTGCCCCTGTGTGAGGGGACTCTGCCACTGAACCCCCCCGTGCCAGGGCTGAGGGGATGCCCAGGACCAACATTTCATAGTCAGAGTCACTAATTTAGGCTGGTGTTTGGTGCTTTTGACCCCAAAATGTTAGTAAGAGAAAGTAAAAATGTGATTTGTGGCAGTGATTATAATATTATATAATCAATACATGCATATTTATCCAGCCCTGCTTGCACAGTCCTGCTGTTCCTCTGCAGAGGATGCTGCTCCCTTGTTCCCATCTCTCCTGTGTCACACCAGGGCTGTTTTTCCTGGCTGGAGCTGCCCCTGGGAAGGGCAGTGCTGCTGGAATCCCATCCTGGGTACAGCTGCTCCCACCCCTGGGTTCCTGGCGCTGTGGGTTTGCCAGAGGGTTGCTCACAGCTCCCCCTCCTCCCCCAGGGATGGCTCTGCTGGCCCAGAGCTGTCACAGTGGTCCTGCCACCCCAGGGGAGATGCCCAAACATTTCCCTGGATGTGCCAGTTTTCCATGGCGATGCAGCAGGAGCATCATCTGCTTGGAATGCCCCCTGGGAGCCCTCGGTAGGAGGAACCAAGACAGAATCCCAGAATCCCTGAGGCTGGAAAAGCCCTCCCAGCCCATGGATCCTCCCTGTGTCCCATCCCCACCTGAGTGCCACGGCCAGGCCTGCCTTGGACACAAACCCCCCCAGACAATGAGTTTGGTGCCCAAACTTTGGTCATTCCTGAGAAGGAGGTGTCCGAAGGGCAGGAGGAACTGGAGCCGTGGCTGTGAGTGCCCATGGGCACAGCTGCTCCTGGGGCTGGGATCTGGGTCTGGATGACCTGGCTGGGAGCTGTGCATCCAGCACCACCCAGGCTGAGGGGCTGCTCCCGCTTCCCTCCTCCCTCCCTGCCCCTCAGCAAACAGGGCTCACCGGGAATGTTTGTTGTTGCTGCTGCAGGCTTGGGTTGGTCGTTTTTTGCCTTTGCACTTCTGCTACTTAAAAATGCTCAGACTAATTTGGCCTCCTGCATTTACTCCTACCCAGTTCCTGAGTGCCCAGCCTGCTCTGCCAATTAATTACCTCCAGCTCAGGGAGAGATTTTCCAGCGTAATTAAAGGAAACGACGACAACAAAGCAGCCCGAGGCAGCCCCAGGACCGGAGCAGAGGGGGGCAGGGGCAGCCTGGTCTTCCCACCTCGCCTGCCTTCCAGGGGGCTGCAGGGGCTGGAAAGGCACCCACTGGGCCTGGAGCCCCTCTCCAGGGGTGATCCCACCTGGATGATGGTGGGAAAGGACACAGATATTGCTCAGATCCCTGCTCAGAGCAGCCTCCCCCCAGGGGTGACTGAAGGACTGACTCGTCCCCACAGCCTGAGCTCCCAAAGCCCTTCCCAGGCACGGGGATGGTTTTGGAGCAGTTGTGTCCCAGCTGTGGCACCTGGGAGGGCATCACCAGCCAGCCCTTTGAATCCCACTAATACCTGCCCATGCTGAGCCTTAACATCGCTGGAGATGATCCTCTGGCACCACTGTTGGACTGGCAGTGCCTGGTGCCCGGCACAGCCCTGTGCCCTGGGTGGGGGGCACCCTCGGGTTCCTCTCTGCCCTGCCAAGCTTGGTGCAAGGTCCACCCGGCGGGAGGGAAGAAGGAAAATAGAAAGAGGGAGCCAAACCCTTCTTGTCATTGTTCACCCAGCTGCTGGGGATTGGTTTTCTGCAAAAATCACGTTTCTTTTGGAAGTGAAGGGGTATGGTGGTTACCAGCAGGAAAGGAGAACATCCATTCCTCCTCATCCTGTCCCCCCATCCCTTGTCCCCAGGCCCTCTCCAGCTCTCCTGGAGCCCTTTTAGGCCCTGGAAGGAGCCTAATGAGTCCCTGGAGCCTTCCTTATCCAGGTGAGGCCCCCCAGCTCTCCCAACCTGGCTCCAGAGCAGAGGGGCTCCAGCCCTGGCAGCATCTCCAACAGCTCCAACATTTTCACATCCTTCTGCTGCTGGACCCCAAAGCTGGATGCCATATTCCAAGTGGGGCCTCATCAGAACACTGTGTGCAAATGGCTTGATTTGGGAATATACAAAGCTGTCTGTTCACAAAAAAAAAAAAAAAAAAGAAAAAAAAAAAGAAAAAAAGAAAAGAGCATCAACTGTACAAAATCGCTTTTTTCGACTGGCTGTGGCCAAGAGCATCTTCTAGTTTAATGTGATCATTTATAATCTGAAGGCAGAAGTCTCATGCAATTTGATTTACATGAAACGAGTCAGAAATAAATTTTACGAAGCCGGAGAGCTCTGAAATGTCAAACACAAATGAATCGCCTCAAAGGAAAAGTGGTCTGGGACTGCCACTGGTACCTGCACGTCCCCCTGGCTGGTCCAGAAGGCTCCTCAAGATGGAATTAATTAGTGGTGCTGAGCAGTGCAGGGGCACAGATGGTGCTGGAGGTCTGCAATGTTTCCTGTATCGTCACCTGCTCAGTGCAGGGCAGTGGTGCTGGTTCTGGACCCACAGGCACTTCCACACCTGACGGGGTGGGATCAGTTTGAAGGGAAGTTTTATCACATGGACTGCAGAGACAGAACTTTTACAAGGCATGGAGGGACAGGACACAGGGAATGGCTTCCCACTGCCAGAGGGCAGGGAGAGATGGGATATTGGGAAGGAATTGCTGTCTGGGAGGGTGGGCAGGCCCTGGCACAGGTTGGGCAGAGAAGCTGTGGCTGCCCCTGGATCCCTGGAAGTGTCCAAGGCCAGGCTGGAGCACCCTGGGCTGGTGGAAGGTGTCCCTGCCCATGGCAGGGGTGGCACTGGGTGGACTTTAAGGTCCCTCCAAGCCAAACCACCCTGTGATTCCAAGATCCTTTCGAGATTCACTTGCCCACGAGCAGGAAAAGCAGATCCCAGCCTGTTTCCCACAAGCAAACTTTAAATGAAGTGCACCAGAAGGGTGCAATGACTGTTTCCCCGTTTATATTCTCAGCTTTTATTTCTGCAGGTCTTTTTCAGTATCAAATGTTGATGAAGTGCTGGACTATCTTTTGCATATGACTTCAGGCAAGTCATGTTTGCCACGGCCACGCTCGGCAGAGCGACTGCGGGAATATGCAAAATAAATGTTATGAAAGCAACATGATTAAATTTTCTGACAGTGGTTGCCATGATGTTCAGAAATGCATGAAATGAATGAGAATTGTTCATGGCTTTGTTATCTGTGCCAGGTTGCCAGGGAGGGAGGGAGGGGGGAAAAAAATCCTGAAAATTAAAATAATTTTTCAATATGTTAGATAAATATCAGGGCTCTGGAAGAGGTGTGTGAGCAGGCAGGAGGAGGGGTTCAATTAAAAGTATGGGAAGCTGAATCCAAAGGGTGGCACAGGGCTGGTGTGTGCAGGCAGGGGAGGCGGCTCAGAGCCTGCCTGGTGCCAGCAGCTGGGGGTGGGACAGGCTGGAATATTCTCTCAGCTGTGGGGATGCCACAGGTGTCCCACCATTCCTGCATTATTCCACCCCTGGAAGTGTCCAAGGCCAGGCTGGACGGGGCTTGGAGCACCCTGGGCTGGTGGAAGGTGTCCCTGCCCATGGCAGGGGGTGGGACTGGGTGGGCTTTGAGATCCCTTCCAACCCAAAGCATTCTGGGATCCTGGGACTCTGTGGAGGAACCAGTTTATCTTGTCCATGAAGAAACATTCCAAACTGGCACGGGGTCCTCTAAGCTGGACAGTTTAAACCTCAAAGTGCATTTCTCACTACAGCTCCACCAAGTGTGGTTCTTGTACCTCTGCTGTCCATACAGGTCATCAGAGAATCGTCATCCCAGGGTGGTTCTGGTGAGAAGGGACCTTAAATCCCATCTCATTCCACCCCTGCCATGGGCAGGGACACCTCCCACCAGCCCAGGGTGCTCCAAGTCCCATCCGACCTGGCCTTGGACACTTCCAGGGATCCAGGGGCAGCCACAGCTTCTCTGCCCAACCTGTGCCAGGGCCTGCCCACCCTCCCAGCCAGCAATTCCTTCCCAATATCCCATCTCTCCCTGCCCTCTGGCAGTGGGAAGCCATTCCCTGTGTCCTGTCCCTCCATCCTTGTCCCCAGTCCCTCTCCAGCTCTCCTGGAGCCCCTTTAGGTCCTGCAAGGGGCTCTCAGATCTCCCTGGATCCTTCTCTTCTCCAGCTCTCCCAGCCTGGCTCCAGAGCAGAGGGGCTCCAGCCCTTGGAACTTCCCCTTCCTCCATGGGAAAGCTCAGGGGAGCAGGAGGAGCCCCAACCAAACCTGTTTGCCCTTCAGGCTCCTGCTTTGCTCTAAGCACATCCAACCAGGCTGCCTGGCTCTATTATTTCTTTCCCCATGAACAGCCAGCTCAGCCTCAAATGCATTAAAATTGAAAGTGAGTTTTGAATGCAGCCCAATATTTTATCTGCAATCCTGTATCGTGTGTAATTTGCTTGGCCCGGAGCAGAGAAATCGCTCTCGTCGCCTGCATGGGAAATAAGGCAAAGATAATGCCGGGGGTTTTTCTTCATCCTGAGTGATGGATGCTAAGCTGGCTCAAAACCTGGGGTTTAACTGTCCCCAGGAGCTGAACCAGAGGTGCCAACAGCCCCAAGGTCTGTGCTGAGGCACAGCCCGGGCACGGGGGACGTGGCCGTGTAACTTCAGCAACAGCCCCAAGGCCCTGGGCTTGATGGGCACCACCTGGAACTGCTCTGGACAAGGCTGTGAGAGGATCCTTCCCCAGGACAAGGCTCTTCCCCCACAGGGTGGTGGGCACTGAACAGGCTCCCCAGGGCAGTGGGCACGGCCCCAAGGCTGCCAGAGCTCCAGGAGGGTTTGGACAACGCTCTGAGGGATGGGGGGGAGTGTTGGGGTGTCCTGGGCAGGGTCAGGGGTTGGGCTGGATGGTCCTTGTGGGTCCCTTCCAGCTGAGGATATTCCATGACTCCATGAGTAGCAGGAGGGAGATGCTGCAGGAGTCCTCAAACACTGGTCAGGGATGCAGGAGGAGGGCACCAGTGCCTAGGGAGGGAAGTCACTGAGCCCCAGCTCTGCCGTGTATTTGGTGGCTGCCTCACGTTTCTCCATTAAGCAGCCCCCAGCACGTGGCAGAACACACTTTTCCACATTTGAGTAGTTAATGAAGGCTTGTTTGCTGGGACATAAATATCTCACAGCGGTGCTTCCCCTGCCCCTGTGAGGGTGGCTCAGGCCACACCAGCCCAGAGCCCCTGGTGGGTTTTGGCAGGAGAAACAGGGTTTGTGGAAGCTGTGGTGGTTCATAAACTCCTCTTGGAATATCCCATGCTCCAGGTGCAGCCCGTGGTCTGAAGAACCACATATCCCAGGCCGGGCTGGATGGGGCATGGAGCCACCTGGGCTGGTGGAAGGTGTCCCTGCCCATGGCAGGGCTGGCACTGGATGGGCTTGAGGTCCCTTCCAACCCAAACCATTCCAGGATTCTGTGATTCCTCATCCTGCTCTAATTAGTTTTGTAGTGCAATAACTGGGGAGTGCAAGAGCTGATGGGGCTGAGCTGTGGAGCCAGGGCCGGGGACAGCACGGAACACGTGGAAGAAGGAGGTTGCTTTTTAGGAGAGCTCTAGAGGGCTGAATTCCTTCCCCAGCCCAGCTCCCACTGGAAGCAGATCTGTTCTGCACGAGGGTTCTGATGGATCTGCCTGACTCCTGCTGTGCTCCAGGCACTTGTTAATGGGCACAAGTTTATTTGTTATGACTCTGGTAGTGAGCAACACTTTTTAATGAACCCCATAAAAGATTTAGGGGAATGGAGATGGGGAAGGGGAAGCAGATTGGCCTCAGATGCAAATCTGAGGCCTTGCAGATTTCTAATATTGTTCTCCCTTTGGAAGGGAGACCATGATTAAATGTCCTCTACAGATCACTGTGGCTGGCAATGAGCTTGAATCTGCTCCCTGTCTCTGCTTCCTCATGCACTTAAAATGTGCAGTAAAATATCATTTACCCTTTCCTTTCTTCTGCCCTGTGCTCTGGAGTGAGAGGAACTGGGTCTGCACAGGGATGGACTGGGACTGTCCCTGTGGGATTCACCCCAAATAACTCAGGGACTGCACTCAACTCCTGCTTCCCCTGGCCTGGGGCTCTCCCTTCCCTGCCCTCCCCTGGCTGCTCCTCTGGCCAAGCAGGCTGGGAACGAGTCCTGTCCTCGTCTGGAAGTTACCAAAGGAGAGGGAATCCCTGGAAATAGGTCAAGCATCACAAGCAGGTCTGGAAGATCCTTTATTCTGTGTTGGGAAGCAAAATCTTGGGGAAATGTCTGCTGCAGTGTCTCTTGCAATCGTGGGTGTCTCTGCCCTGGTGCTGCTCTGGGGATCCCTCCCTGCTCTGTCCCCTCACTGGGAGATGCTGCCCTCACATTTTAGGAGAAAGGGTTTATTTTTGCTGGGGCAATTTTTACCTGAAATGGAGTAGCCAGGCAGCAAATTATGAAAATCTTCAGCCAGGTCTTCTTCGAGCATTTAAGGAAACAAAAGCTTCACTTGCAAAGTTACCCTGACATTGTCATTTTTGCATAGCTAATAAACCACGGTGTCTTTAGCTCCAGAGTGGGCATTTTCATGGAATGCTACCCTTTCCATTACTGCAGACATCTTCCACTTAATTTGGCATGGGACACATCAACCTTGGCTTTTGGAGACAAGGTTGGAGCCTGCAGAGCATGAAAATGAGTTCTTCCAAACACCTTTTTTTTCGGTCCTTTGCTGCTCTACAGGGTACAGGTTTGGAACCAGCACAGGAAAAGGAGATGCATCTTGGCCTGAAATTATTAAAGGAGTTGTAGTATCTGCCTGTGACAGTGTGTTCCCCCCATCCTGACCTTTATTTCCCAAAGCCCTGCTCCAGTGACAGCCACCAGTGGTGGTAACAACAGCTCTGGTCGTGGTGGCTGAATCCAACCCAAAGTGGGTTTGGAGGAGACACAAACAACAAGAGAGCCAAGGGCTGATTTGACCAACCTAACCTGAGCACCCACAGTCTCGAGCCAGGTTTGGGATAAAATAACATGTGTGTAAATACATCTGTGGACTCACAGGATCATGGAATCTTTTGGGCTGGAAAGAGATCTGAGGCCATGGAGTCCAACCATCCCTGGCCCTGCCCAGGCCACCACTGCCCCATGTCCCCAGGTGCCACATCCACAGAGCTTTGGAATCCCCCCAGGGATGGGGACTCACCCCTGCCCTGGGCAGCTGTGCCAGGGCTGGACAGCACATTTGGGGAAGAAATATTTGCAAATATCCAACATAAACCTCCCTTGGTGCAACCTGAGGCTGTTTTCTCTTGTCCTCTTCCTTGTTTCCTGGGAGAAGGATCCTCACCTGGCTCCACCTCCTGCCAGGGAGTTGGAGAGAGCTGGAAGGTCCCCCCTGAGCCTCCTTTTCTCCAGACTAATCAAATTTCAAATAAACACATTGTTACTTCTCTCTCAGGAGTGGAGTGCATCAGGAGTGGAGTGCTCCATCCATGGCACATCCTCCAGTGGGAACCATCCCATTTCCCCCCCCAGAAAGACAGAACAGTTTGAGCCACGGAGTTTCATCTGCTGTTAATATGCATGTATTTTACTGAACTCATTTTGAAACATTCCCTTGTCCTGGAGTGTCTGCAACAGCCTTCTGTTCCTCTGTGGAAAATAGAATTTTCTCATTATTGCCAGATTATTGTTGAAAAGAGATAATAAAAAAGGAAGACAAAGCTTTCAGGTTGGATTAGCTCTTCACTCAAATGTGGTGGAGGTGTTTTGTCACCTTCTCTCCCATGGGGGACCCGGGGTGCTCTGCCAGCCCTCAGGGCCATGCAGAGATGGGAAAAACAGGGAAAGAGGAGACACAGAGATGGATGTGGAACAAACGGCTTTGCTCTGTGCAAAGGAAACGCATCAGCACTGCTGGTGTGCCAGGCCCACCCTGCAGCTGTGCTGGGGCCCCAGGGAGCTCCCAGGCAGGTGCTGGGAGCACTGGGAGGTGGGAGATGCCCCTCCTGCTCCGTGCCAGGGACACCAAAGGCAGGGGGGCCCGAGGGTTGGGCATGGCCATGTCCCTGTGCCAGCCCCAAAACCTCACCCCCCAAAACTGAGAGCCCCGTGCTGAGGGGCTGCAAGGGGCAGCTCCTGGAGGAGGGCAGGGGGGCAGCTCTGGGCAGTCTGGGCCTTCGTTACACCTTGGTTTGACTCCTTTGTTTCAGCAAAGGAGGCTGTTCCGTGCCAGCTCCATCACCCGGTTCCACTGCCCCTGGCACTGCTGCTGCCACCTTCTCCCAGACAAGGACCACACTGTGAGCAGCAGGAATGTGCCAGTAAAAGCAGGGAATCCCTGAGGCTGGAAAAGCCCTCCCAGCCCATGGATCCCCCTGTGCCCATCCCCACCTTGTCCCCAGCCCAGAGCACTGAGTGCCACGGCCAGGCCTGCCTTGGACACCTCCAGGGCTGGGCACTCCAAACCTCCCTGGGCAGCCCCTGCCAGGGCCTGACCACCCTTTCCAGGCAGAAATTCCTGCTGCTGTCCCACCTGAGCCTCCCCTGGCACAGCTGGAGGCCGTTCCCTCTGCTCCTCTCCCTGTTCCCTGGCAGAGGGGCAGCAGAGGGGCAGCAAGGCAGTGCACACACAGCTTTGGGAAAATTCACCTCTTTCCTCCCAGAAGGAGTTCCCAGGGGCACGTGTTGCATTTCCAGGGTGAGTTCCTGCTCCATGGGCTGGTGACAGAGCAGGTTAAGCCGGGATTAGCGGTGACTGGGCCGAGCAGGCTCTCGCTGTGCTGCTTCACCAGGGCTAATGAACTCAAGTGTTTATTTCATGCTTCATTTCTACAACTAAATGTCTGTAATATATAATGTGATTATTCCAGTCCTTCTTCAGCTGCGGGCTGATGGCCATAAGAAACCTGAGAAGTGTCATTATTGAGGGGGAAAGTGCTGCTCAGGTATTTCTGTGAGAGGGTTATTAAGTGTTCACCCAGAACCTTTCTGTGTCGTGGAAACAAGTAAACCCAGCAAAATAACATCTAAGGAATTATTAACACTGTATTCCGTCATCTCAGGAACTCACAGGAATCTTTGGGGACTATAATTAATGTATGCTCTGCCCACTCTTGGAATATATAAAGTCTTGATATCCTTTCATCCTGATTTTGCCATGACACACTCTTCGAGTTTTGTTCTTTCCCTGTATAATTCATGGCCTTCTCCAGCCCAAATGGCTCCATGATCCTATGGCCACATGACTCACGTCTGCAGCTCTAAACACTGCCGTGGGAGATGTGCACCTGCTGAATCACTTCTCTTCTCTTTATCAGATTTATTGGGAGACTACCCAAAAATGCCACAGCTCCCACACTGATGGCAGCTGCTTTTCTCCAGGGTAGCTCAGTTTTAGGGCTTGGAGAGGCTGGGCAAACATTTTAACTTCCAGAGGAGCTGTGGGGTTGAGGAGAGGCTGGGTGGATACAGGAAATCTTCCCAGCTACCTGAGAGGGAAAGGGCCATTATTCCCTTCTCCTGACTCTGGAAGTGTTCCCATTTTCCCTGCAGTCTCCGGGCTGACCCCTCCTCATTTAATCCTCTCCCCAGGGCTCTGTGTAACCATCTGGAAAAACAACCAGAAAATACTTTTTTTTTTCTGCTTTGCTGATTTCCCCAATCCCTGCACGCTCTGTTTTCATTCAGAGGGAAACTCTCAGCCAGTTCCTTTCCCTGCTGGAGGGGGGGGTGTACCCAGCCTGTGATGCCAAGGAGGCACCGAGGGGCACCAGCAGGGTTTGTGCTGCTCCTCCCTAACCCTGAAACAACACAAGCCATGGATCTGGGGCCTGCAGCTGGGCTGCAGCTGCCCCTTGCTTATCCTGGACTCATCTTCTGGCATCAGGGAATCACAGAGCTGCTTGGGTTACAAGAAATTCTAATTAGGAAGGAATTGCTGGCTGGGAGGGTGGGCAGGCCCTGGCACAGGTTGGGCAGAGAAGCTGTGGCTGTCCCTGGATCCCTGGAAGTGTCCAAGGCCAGGCTGGAGCCACCTGGGACAGTGGAAGGTGTCCCTGCCCATGGCAGGGGGTGGGAATGGATGTTTTTTAAGGTCCCTTCCAACCCAAACAGCTCTGTGAAAAAGGTTTGCTTATTTAAATTAATTAATTCTGTTTAAGGAATTTGCCTGAGCATTAATGAATGTGGATGAGAGATACTTGTGAGCATATTTTCCAAAATATGCTAATGTGGAGAAAAATGAGCTAAGGGAAGACTGTAGTGCCTTAAATGTAAATATAAATATAATGGCTGTGTTCTCACTGATGACAAGGAGAAAGGTGAGGGAAAGGAGGACTTGCAAGGACAAGGTCAGTGATTTCTGCACAGAAAGTGGAAAAATGTTTTAAGGATGAACCGATCCACAGATGAACATCTCTTTATATAAAAAAATGTAAACCCAATTTAAATCAAATTCTTCGATTGCTGCCACGTGTTCAAAGGTGCTCAGTGTGTCCCTCTGCAGGGGAACATTCCCTGCTTGGCTTGAGGGACAGAGAGGACGATGTTGGAGAGGGCCCAGGGTCAGTGCTTGGGCAGGGATGTGGGGAAGGACACGAGACTGGGAAAGAAGGCAGGGATGAAGGGGAGCAGGAACCTCAGCCCCATCACCAGCACTGTGGGTTGTACTTCACACACAGAGCCACAATGAGCTCTGCTCTGTGGGGACCAGGGACAGGACTGGAGCTGTGCCAGGAGAGGTTTAGGCTGGATATTAGGAAGAAGTTCTTCCCCCAGAGGGTGGTTGGCACTGAACAGGCTCCCCAGGGCAGTGGGCACAGCCCCAAGGCTGCCAGAGCTGCAGGAGGGTTTGGATGATCCTCTGGGGCACAGGGGGGGACTCTTGGGGCTGGGCCTGGGCAGAACTGAGGGTTGGACTGGATGATCCCTGTGGGTCCCTTCCAGCTCAGCACATTCAGTGATTCTGTGAAGGCTCTGCAGGTGGGAAAATCCAGCCTCCTAATGGAGAGCAGGGAATGATGAGCTCGGACACGTGGAATGATGAGCTCAGACACACGGAAGGATGAGCTCAGACACACGGAAGGATGAGCTCAGACACATGGAAGGATGAGCTCAGACACGTGGAGTGATGAGCTCAGACACATGGAAGGATGAGCTCAGACACTTGGAATGATGAGCTCGGACACGTGGAATGATGAGCTCAGACACACGGAAGGATGAGCTCAGACACACGGAAGGATGAGCTCAGACACATGGAAGGATGAGCTCAGACACACGAAAGGATGAGCTCGGACACTTGGAAGGATGAGCTCAGACACATGGAAGGATGAGCTCAGACACACGATCTGTTCACAGTCTCTTCCTTTTTCTCCCCCTTTCATCTCACACCACCTTTGACACAAGCTGTGTGTGGCAGGAGCAGTGTCTGTGTCACCAGAGGTGTGCAGTTGGTGTCTGCTGCCACCCAGCCCCACCTGGAGAGCAGGCAGCTGGTGACAGAGGAGGTGGGATCTGCTGTTGGGGTTCCCGTCTGCTCCGGCCGGGAATGAGGACCAGATGCCCAGGCTGACATCATTAGATGTACACTGAGGGCTGGGAGATGCTCCTAAGCTGTTTTTCTTCATCTTCTCTGTGCTGAAAGCCCCGAGTCTGCCACAAGAAAAGCACTTTTATCCTGGGCTTTACTCCGGGTTCATGGCCCTTCCCGCTTTGTTCCCGATCAGCCGTAGGATGAACAGGATCAGAGGAGCTTTTCAGGTGCTGCTCGAGCTGTTTTGTAGTTGAAAAACAAGGAAAGTGTTCCCCAGCAGGCCTGATGGAAGTTTTCACCCCACCTTCCATGATCTCCCGACATGCTGGGCTGTCTCTTTGTTGAGACTGAGGGTGTTTTATCTCCACCTTCCTCGGTCTGCTCTGAAGGCACAGGCACTCCTTGCTGGGGAAGACATCAGCTACTCTGGGGCTTATTCCAGGGAAAACTGAAGGGATTTTTCACCTAAATCTTTCAAAATCAAAATCTGCCCTTCAGGCAGGTGCTGGCAATCCTGGGCTCCTGGTCATCGGGTCACAGAACATCTGCCAGGGTGTTCTTCCCTCAGTGTCCCATTAGATAACCTCGAGATCATCTCTTAAGATCTGTAGTTCTAGATTCTAACTTGCACAAGATGTCTGCAAGTGAGAAAAATTTCACAGAAAATGTTTTTTGGTTTTTTTCCCTTTCACCCATCACTAATCACCACACTCAGAGGAACGTGTTGGCAAATAGCAGATGGTGTATTATTCTAGAAATAACTGATCAACATATGTTTACCTTATCCTTAAAGACTGTGTTTGAAACAGTCAGGAATTATTTCGTGGATGTATAAAGAAATGCAGTTTTCAAAAGGCTCAGCTCCCAGAGGGCACAATTAGCGGATCCAAATATATAGGTGGGAATCAAAGTTTTCCACCTCTACCTGATTTCCACTCATTTGAGTTGGGACTGGCTTGTCAAAGCCTTTTGTACTGAACAATCACTTTGGGTTAAAAAAAAAATCCCTATTCTTAATGTTATTTGTGTTCCATCTGCTCCTAAGAAATTCAGGCACTGCGTTCGTTCCAGGGGAAGAAGCGACGTGTCCATCACCTACGGATGTGTCTCTCTAAGAACTCTGCATTTTGCCTTTGGTCCCACATAATTCCCACTGAAAATAGGAATATGCCTAAAAAAAAACCAAAACAGAAGTTTCTTTAATTTTGGGATCAGCTGGAAGCATCGGCAGGGGCTGCCCAGGGAGGTTTGGAGTGCCCAGCCCTGGAGGTGCCCAAAGCAGGCCTGGCCGTGGCACTCAGTGCTCTGGGCTGGGGACAGGGTGGGACTCGATGACCCTGGACAACTTTTCCAGCATTAATGACTCCATGTTTACATGCTGGAATAATTAATTGACCATTATATTGTTTTCATTTGGCATTTTTCACTCGAACTCCTGCCAGTTAATCTTGGCCAAAGCAAAATTCACTAGAAAGCAAAGGTACCAAACACACTCAGGCATTAATTATAGGAAAACACATAATTTTCATTATTTAAATGGGCAACTGTGGTTACAGAGCCCGGATTTAGAAGACAGAAGGATAAGTCTGAATGAGCAACAGCAATATTTTCCATAGGAAACACTAATGGTTGCTGTGATTTGTGTGGGATCCTGCAGCATCCCTGGGGAGAAGCTCCTCTGCTGCCAGTGTGAGAAAATATCCTCTGAGGGTATTTCTAGCAAAGACCCTGCAAAGGCCATGTCCTCAGACAGGGAGCAGTTCAAAGCAATCAGGAAAACTGTAACCCATGCAGGGTTACACAGGCCCCATCAACCCCACAGAACCCATGGGCTGCACAGGCCCCACAGGGGACAAAAAAATGCAGAGGTTTCTCCTCTGGTATTTCTTCACAGCTTCCTGGAATTCCAAGGCAATCCCATCACGCTTAATACCCACCAGTGGGTCTTTTGAACCTACCTGCAATTTGGTTTCTGCAATACTCTGTGGAGAAGTGAATTCCACAACTTAATTATGGACTCCGTGATTAACTCCCCCTTTAGCTTTATTTTCACTTTAATGCCTAATAATTTCACAGGGCAACCTATAACCTGAGTAATGAGAAATCATTCTCACTCTTGGTGAATCCCAAGCCCAGCACTTGTGTCCCTGCTCTGTCACATCCCATTCCCAGAGCAGTTCTTTCCCAGGCTGCTCTCATGTCCCTCTCCATCCCCCTTTTCCTCCCCTTTGCCTCCTCTCTGGGGCACCAACCAACCCAGCACTGCCAAGTCCATCACTAAAAAGTGTCCCTGTGATGCAAAAATCAGATTTCCTGGTGAAAATTCAAGGATTTTATTTTGTCTTTCGAGCCCTGGGTGCATTGGAATAGATCCAGTGTGGGTGCCTAAATCCCATGAGATAAGGACCTAAAGAGGGAAACAGATGTTTGGCTGTATCTTTATTTCAACATAAATATTGGCATCTTCCCTCTGCTCCCACAGAACATCACTGAGGTTGCTCTTTTTTAACTATCCTGAAGATACTCCACGTGCAAACCTAACACTCTTTCCAGATGGTTTTGGAAAACATGCTAGGCCAAAAATCCCAAACCAAACCACCCAAGCAGCGTGAAAAGGCCCCTGTCCAACCCAGGTAGGTGTGGATTTCTCCCGAGCCCACGGAAGTGAGAACCCAAGCTGCTGTTCTGAACGTTCCATTTTACCTTCTTGGCAGGAAAATACTGTCATTTGGAGAACTTTCACCTTGGAGTTATTTCATAAGTAGGTGAGAAAAATGATTAGTGTTGTTGGCCTGCTTTCAAAGAACAAAATTTCACAGTGATTGATAGGTATTTTATACATATATATATATATATACACACATATATATGTATATACACAGATATCTAACTCCATAACAGGTAATAGCAATAATTCAAAGGAGAAGAGAAAGAGAGAAGATGATTCTCCTGCTTTTATTGTTTTCCTAGAGGGAGAAAATCCAACCTGAGGTCTGCAGTCCCCAGCAAAAGCATTTTCCTGAGCTCCCAAGCCGAGGGATGGGGATTTAGTGCTCAGAAAACACAAACTGATTTCCACAAAGTGTCGAACCAGGAGATGCTGCCTCCTCCAGGGGGCTGCTGGAATATGGAACAAGGGATAAAGAGAGGAGCAGAGGGGGCTGCAGGGACAGGCTGAGAGCTCTTCCATCCCTGGAGCACGCTCGGCACAGACAGAACATCTGGGAATTTCCTTGGGAAGGCTTGACAAGTCCATGGGGAGCAAGTGCAGCCTGACCTTTCTGGGGCTCTTCTAAGATCAGGGAAGAGCCTGGCCACGGTCAAACTCCACAGAAGTTTGGGTCCCCCAGGGAGTGCTGGAGTCTTGCAAAGGAAGCAGAAAACTGCCTGTTTTTCTGCAGCAGCATTTTTGGAAGCATTTTACCTTCTCCATTTCCTTTTCAAGCCCCACAAACCCAGCGTGTTGGTGGTGAAATACCTGGCCTTGCAGCAGGCCAGTGCTGTTGCACTCAGTGCATTTCCCAGCAGGGCTGAAATGCTGCTGGGGGGTTGTGGAATCATGGAATTAGTGAGGTTGGAAAGGCCCTCTGAGCCCATCGAGTCCAACTTCCCCCAGCACTGCCAAGGCCACCCCTGCCCCATGTCCCCAGGTTCCACTTCTGAACATCTGGGGGTTGCCCAGCTGACCTGCAAAAACAGAGGCAGCTGCATCTTTAAACTAAAAACTTTTAATAATGCAATTTGTTATAAGGAAACTGAAAAGATCCAAAGAATCTTGTGAGGTTTGGAAGAAAAATACTGATTGCAAATCCCATCCTTCTACTGATGTGCATTCCCTCCCATGTCGGGCTGTCTGCAGCCTTGGTGCCACGTGGGAAACTGTCACTTGGGAAATAAATCCAGAGAAAAGGGGCTGTTATCCCTTAGCATTTGCACAATAGGGAATTTGGTTGCTCTCAGTCTGAATTTCACTGTCCTTTGACCACTCTGAAGCAGGAGGGTCACAGCTGGATGAAAACAGAGACAAAGAATCCTGGAATGGTTTGGGTTGGAAGGGACCTCAAAGCCCACCCAGTGCCACCCCTGCCATGGGCAGGGACACCTTCCACCAGCCCAGGCTGCTCCATCCTGGCCTTGGACACTCCCAGGGATCCAGGGGCAGCCACAGCTTCTCTGCCCAACCTGTGCCAGGGCCTGCCCACCCTCCCAGCCAGCAATTCCTTCCCAATCTCCCATCTACATGAACCCTTCAGTAGTTTAAAAGCACTCTCCCTCTCTCCAGCTCCATGGAAGGGGAGAGGGCAGGGCATCACTCACTGTGCCTTCCCTGCTGCTGCTTGGGAAGCTCCAGGGATTCCAGGTGATTTTATCCAGGCCATGTCCTGCTGCTCTGGGCTGGGCTCATGGAGAGCTCAGGTTTGTGTTGGAACATATCTCACCAGCTGCAGCCTGCAGGTTTTACCTCTCTAGGATCTCATTCCCTTCCTTGGGCACTTTTCTTTCCAGTAACTCCGTGTTCTGACGCTGTTAATTCACTACCAAAGCTATTTTTACCCAGTGGTTGCATTATCCCTCTATTCCTACGTGCTGATTTAGAACTAATAAAACCTTGATTATGTACCACGAACCAGGAGTGGGATTTCGTTTGCACTGAGATCTGGGTGGGAATTTGTTTCCCTAATTCCTTTATCCACATTATTTTTTTGTCTCGCCGCCGTAAAAGACGTTCTGTGTGAACAATCATCTTTAACTGTGACAGAGCAAATTAAAAAGGGATTTTCAGGGGCACACACAGCACGAACGAGGCTCCCAGTTCATGTAGATCTTTGTAGGCAGCCACGGGCTTCTCAATATTTTTATTTTAAGCTATGCACGAAAGAGGGTGAGGTTGTTGTGGTGCAGGGTTGGCTCAGGAATTACAGCTCCCCCTCAGCTGCAGGCTGGGAGAAGCCAGCTCTGCTGGAATACTCCACAGCACAGGTTTTGTTGGGATATTCCACAGCACAGGTTTTGTTGGGATACTCCACAACACAGGCTCTCTTGGAATAAGATGAGCAAAACAAACCAGCCACGCAGGGAGCTGAAGGATTTTTAGACCTGAGTTAATGTTGTAATTCTGGAATGATGAAGGGAAAACCAACAGGTTATCAATGAGGGTTTGGGGCTGGAAGCAGGGAATGGATTGCAGGGAAGGGAAGGGAAGGTTTGGAGCAATGAGGGGGATGACTGGGGTGCATGGGATGGGGTACTGGGCATAGAGGAAAAGCAACATGGAAATATTACATTAATTCCATTCCATTCCATTCCATTCCATATAGAATCCCAGCACAGTTTGGGTGGGAAGGGACCTCAAAGCCCATCCAGTGCCACCCCTGCCATGGGCAGGGACACCTTCCACCAGCCCAGGGTGCTCCAGCCTGGCCTTGGACACTTGCAGGGATCCAGGGGCAGCCACAGCTTCTCTGGGCAACCTGTGCCAGGGCCTGCCCACCCTCCCAGCCCTGTTCCTTATATCCAGTACAAATCAACCCTTTGTTACATGAAAGGTCTTCTCCCCCTGCTCTCGTTTCCCCCTTGGTCTTGCAGGATTTAGTTCTTTCCCGAGGCACCAGTTCCCCAAATTTTAGGATGCTGGGAGCTTTGTAACCCTGCAACACCACTTTTCACGGGTTGCTTTAAATCCAAAGCAAAGCCTCTGTTTGTAGCATCAAACTTGAGACAACAAATCCTGAAGATTTAGATTCCAGAAAGAAAACACCAAGTCCCAAGAGTTCCAGGGGGTTTTTTAGATCCCACGACTTCAAGCCAATTTTGTGAACAGTGGCAGCCTTTTGACTCCATTTCATACACTTAGTTGTGGTTTTATATCTGATTTATTTCTGAAGGGCTACACAGTGCTTTTGGTTGCCTTCCTTGAACCTGGATTTTTATATTTTTGTGGATTCTAAAGGAAATTTACAGCAGCACTAAACAATTGCTATTTGAAGCAGGGGATTCAGGGAGAAGTGAGCATAAAAGCAGAGTTTGTGCTGGAAATCTGCATCCCGCTCTAAAATTCGAGTCCATTTGATGTTTTGAAGTGCTACAAAAGACAACATGTTAGAAACCTGCTGCAGGACATGAAAGCAAGGGGAAGATACACAAATCTGAGACAGAAATTGCAGGCATAAAGGACAAAAGGATTCCTTAACGAGGGCTCCCGGCTCCCTGGGCTACTGCCAATCTTCCAGATGCCAGAAAATACCACTGCTGCACCCCAGTCCTGCAGCTCCAAGCTGAGCTCTCTCCTTAAAGGGCAGTTTGCTCCAGCTATTGACCACCTGTGGAGGTTTTGTGGGCCCCAGGTGTGTCTGGGAGCCAGTGCTTCCACCCAACTCCCATAAAATCAGCTTGTTTTCAAACAACAGCGGTGCCTGAGCAGCTTCCTGCACATCCCTTCCCAAACACTGGTGTAAAAATGTCTTGTGGGGCTCAGGGTAAAGCTGAAGGTACAGGGGGTTAATGTTTATCACAGGCACTTGGCTGCTCCTCAGCCCTCACGTCCCTCAGCACATTTGCTGCTGGAACTCCTGCTGTTTTCCAGCTTTCCCTGTGTTCCTGACCCTTCATCCGGGGTGGGAACCACCAGCCCTCCTGCACAGGGGCCAGAGGGGCTTAAGGAAATCAGCATTTCCTTGGAAAAACCTCTTCCAGCCCAGCTGCAGAGATGCAGAGTGGTGAAGCCCCCAAGTCCCAGAGCTTCAGGTTGGATGGGCTTGGAGCAGCCTGGGCTGGTGGGAGGTGTCCCTGCCCATGGCAGGGGTGGCACTGGGTGGGCTTGGAGGTCCCTTCCAACACAACCCACTCTAGGCTTCTGTGATGTACATAAAGCCAAGAATCCACTGTCATTTAGCCCAAATGCCTTGATTATGTGTTTCCATTTTTATTTTTGGGTGTGGCTCAAATGCCGTGGAAGGATTTCAGAGGCACAGGGAGGGATGAGCTGCATCTGCCTCTCTGGCTGTCTCAGCGTTTCCCTCTCCTCTTTCCCCTTGTTCCTGCCTCTGGCTGGGGGTGCAGCACATCAGATCCTGCTGTGGGACTGCACTCCCTGGGCAAGGAAGGGAGAGACACCCACAGCTCACAGAGAGCTGGCAGGTTTGGATAAAAACAGCCTTCACTGCTGTCTGTGTACTAATGGATCTCTTGTTTTATAAATAACAGGGAAACTTGATAACTGGGAAATGTGTTTTATAAACAACGGGGAAACTTGTTTTATAAATCAGGGAAACTTTCAAGCTAAACTTCCTCTTTGAAAGCAAGGTTGTCAGGTGTCTCCCAGAGCCTCCCAGACACCAGCAGACACTTTGCTGGGAGAGGAGGAAGCTGGTTGCCTTCACACGGCGGAGGGAGGTGACAACGTGGCACTGCCTGCTCACCCTTTTCCCTCACCACTTTTCCTCACCTTTTTTTTCCCCCTCTCCTCTTTCATCCTCACCTTTTTTACTCCCCAAGGCACTGTTGGAGCAGAGAAGCCTCAGCTGTTCAAAGCAAATCTGTGTCAAATGGCCACAAACCCACAGTACACGAAGGAGCTCCCAACCAGCAAAGGGAAGAACAGAGTATTCCTGCCTTTGGCAAAATCTCCTACATTTTCTATGGGATAATTTAGACTGGGATATTTCCTGGGGATTGGCTTGCAAAGAAAAGGACTCAGGCCCAGCTGAATACAGAGGGATGCATTACAGTCCCCCTGGGGTTGTCCCTGACCCCTGGCAGCTGAAGCACATCCACTGGAGGAGCCTCTCACAGCTGAAATCTCCCCCAGCTTCTCCAGCTGGAGTTGAAATGGGAGTTGAAAAGGGTTGGGGTTTTTTTGCTGAAGAAAGGAGGGTGTATTGTGTCTGCTGGTCACCACAGGGACAGGACACCCAGGATGGTGAATCCCTTCCTTCTTATTCCTGTAAGTGCTACCTGAAAACACCCTGACTTTTCTGACACCCCCAGTCCCTCTGTGCACCTCAGCACTGCCCATGCCAAGGTGAGAAGGGGCAGCACACTCTGGATTCACCACTGTCAGGGGCTCTGATGCAGCAGGAGCTGCTTGCCCTGCTGAGCCTGAGCTGTTTGCTGGCCAGGAGTGTTCCTGTAGGCAAGGATAAAAATAAGTATCTATTCAGATTCTGAGCTGTGCATCAGCAATCTCCCAGGTCAGGGTGGAGCTGACACGATTTTATGTGGTGAGTGATTTGATATTATCCCTTTGGAACAGCTTTTAAAAAATTATTTTTTTCTAAAAATGCTTCTGGAGGGTTGTTCATTTCATTAAATCCCTCTGCTGGAATAGCCAAACAAAAAGCAAACCACTTGTTGGTAGTTAGAGTATGAACTGTGCGTTCCTTCCTCTGCTCAGCTGAGCTCAGGGAGATGTTTCTTGAGGAGCCCTGATGAGCCTGGGGTGACAGGGGGACCGGGGAGGGGACAGGCTGCAGGGGAGTGCCTTTGCCTGGAGGTGGGGAGCCCTGCTCCTCTGGGAAGGACTGCAGTGTGGCTGGGCTGTGGGTCACAGTGTGGGGGACAGCTCTGGGTTCAGAGAGGAGCTTAACCCTGCAGGCCTGGGGAGGAAGCTCCTGGGAAAACTGGGATGAAATCCCCTTCCCCTCAGGTCTCCAGCTGTGGAGCTGCCCTGTGTTTGGGAGTAGAACTGTGGTGTGGGACGTGGTGGGAATGCCTGTATGCAGAGCTCTGGGATCAGGGGAGAGGTGGAGTTGAGGTGCCCACAGGGAGGGACAGCCAAGGGAGGGTGGTTTGAGTCTGTGGGTCTTGTGTTTATTGGTGTAAATCCTTTTCTGGTCTTGAACCACAGAATGTGCTGAGCTGGAAGGGACCCACAGGGACCATCGAGTCCAACCCTCTGCCCTGCACAGCCCCACCCCCAGGAGTCCACGCTGTGCCTGAGAGTCCTGAGGTGCCAGGAAGGTACAGCAGATAACTTACTGCTCTACTGCCTTTATTTAAATTAAAGCTTAGCAATTCGGGTCTGTTTTGGTGAGACAGCTGTTTGCATTTTCCTACTTCCCTTCACAGGACAGTTAAAGCAACAGAATGATCTGTCTCTGTTTCCTTGGAAAACACAGCTCGTGCAACTGCACATCAAAGCTCCCCAGATTTGCAGCAGAATAACAAACAATTTGTTTGCAGAGAGAGGCTTTATGGCTGATTGTTGTAATTGAGGATGCAGCAGAAAGGCACCGAGCTTTTGCCAATTTATGCAGCTCCTGCAATTTTCTCCCGTGAGCTGATTGCCAGCACGGCTCCCTGGCACCTTCATTACCCACCCCTGAACCTTCCCTGGAAGTGGGAAAGCAATCAGTGTGTGCTGGGAGCAGGGGAAGGAAGGTTTGTTTGCTGTTCAGAATATTTCAGGCAGCAGCTCAGCGGGGAGGATGGGAAGTACTTGTTTCCCCTCCTGTTTCTGAACAGACCAAATGCAGAATCCCGAATGCACCTGCAATTCCTAAATCTCCATTGTCACTGGGAAAGCCCTCAGTTCCTCTGCCATGGCTGGGCAGAGCTTGGCAGCAGAAGGAAGGTGGAAATGGGTCTCTTGGAAGGGGTTCCAGGAAGGCCTGGCCGTGGCACTCAGTGCTCTGGGCTGGGGACAAGGTGGGCATCGGGCACAGGGGGATCCATGGGCTGGGAGGGCTTTTCCAACCCAAGGGACTGTGGGATTCTGCATTAGGCACTAAGGGAGGATGATGCAGGCTCTCCCCAGGGAACTGGAGCGTTTTGCTCATCAAAGTTGTTAAATAATTCAGGCAGATTTATTTCATTTTGGTGGTCATTATCTTTCCTTGATTTCTCATCTTCCTGCCTCGGTTTCTGACTGAGGACCAGGCAGTTCTTTGTGGAGGAGGTTCAGGGAAAGCCCCAAGGCTGCTCCAAGGGGGCCCTCCTGCAGCAGCAGCTGCTGCAGGGCTCTCCCAGCTCTGCCATCCATCCCTGCCTCTGGAAGGTGTCAGGATTAATAAAAGCCCAGCCCTCGCCTCGCAGTGGCTCTTCCAAACTGTGCTTTCGATACGTGAATTTTCCGTGTTGCCAAAGAAACAGTTCCCCACCAGCTGCGGTTCCCGCCTCTCTCCAGGGGGCCCTCGGTGCCCTCATCCCATTTTTCCTGCATCCCCTGGGCTTTGCTGCTGCCCCACCACCCTGGGCGGCCGGGGATGCTCAGCCCTGGGTCCCTCTGGGACGTGGGTTGGTGGTGGTGCCTTTGGCACTGCTGGGGAAGGGTTGGACACGATGATCTCAGGGCATTTTTCAGCCTAAATGATCCTGGGGTTGCCAGGGGGCACTGGGGGCTTTGGCACCATTCCAAGGGCCTTGGTTTGAAGGTGTGTGAGGACACTGAGGGCACTTGGTGGGTTCAGCCAGAGAAGAGACTGAGAGGAGACCTCACTGCAGTTCCACCTTCCTGAAGAGGGGCAGAGGAGGGGCAGGACTGAGCTCTGCTCTCTGTGACAGGGACAGCACCCAGGGAATGGCTGGAGCTGTGCCAGGGCAGGCTCAGGTTGGATCTCAGGACAAGGCTCTTCCCCCAGAGGGTGGTTGGCACTGAACAGGCTCCTCAGGGCAGTGGGCACGGCCCCAAGGCTGCCAGAGCTCCAGGAGGGTTTGGATGATCCTCTGGGGCACCCAGGGGGACTCTTGGGGGTGGGTGTGGGCAGGACCAGGAGTTGGACTCCATGGTCCTGGTGGGTCCCTTCCAACTCCACATATCCTGTGACTATGGGATCCTGGACCCCCACACCAGAGGGATGAAATACCTGCCCCCCCAGACACGGTCCTGTATCTGCCCCCCCCAGACACGGTCCTGTATCTGCCCCAGCCACCCTCAGCTCCTGCAGGGGTGCCCAGCTCTGCTGGTCCTGATTCCCTTGGGCTGGGTGGATTCCAAGGGATGAGCTGCTGTCACTGAGTGCAGGTGGCTGGTGGAGAGACAGCAGCTCCAGGAGCTGGGACAGGGCCAGGGCACAGGGATTGCTGCACAGGCTGGGAAAAGGTGTCCCTGAACCCTGGGACTCTAAACCCAGAAACGGGCTGTGGTACTTCAACAAAGCCATTCCTGCAGCCTTTCTACTCATGTGTCAGGGAAAGCTTTTATTTAAGAAAAAAAAGTCACAGAATGGTTTGGATTGGGAAGTACTTTAAAGCTCACCTTGTTCCACCCCTGCCATGGGCAGGGACACCTTCCACCAGCCCAGGCTGCTCCAACCTGGCCTTGAACACTTCCAGGGATCCAGGGGCAGCCACAGCTTCTCTGGGCAGCCTGTGCCAGGGCCTGCCCACCCTCCCAGGGAAGATTTTCTTCCTAATTTCTAACCTAACCCTGCCCTCCTTTGCTGTGTTCCTGGCACCCTGCCCCCTTTAACTCAGACATAAATCCCCATCTTTAGGCCACTCCTAAATGCAGCCAAGTGTCATTTTGCAGTTGGAAAGCTTCTCTCCATATTTGTTAAATAGTTTTCCAGAGTGTTTATCTGCAGCATTAGAATGAACAATTAAGCCACAGAGGAGATCCTACCTGCTGGGTCCCAGGGGGAACTGTCTCAGGATTCAGTCCTTGCTGGCAAAGTCTGCAGCTGCTGCTGCTTGGTGAGGCTGTGGGGTGGACCCAGAACACCTGGAAGCAAGGGCAGGTGTCCCAAAGCCCCCTGGAAGCAAAGGGATTGTCCCAAACCCTGGACCCCAGAGGTCTGGCTCTGTCCACTGCTCAGAGCATGCCAAGGGGAGGGAAAAGGGAATCCCCCAACTGCATGGGGTGAGCTGGCAGCAAAGGGACCACCCATGGGAAGGGCCCCTGGGGACATTTATGGGGTGACAGCACTGCTGGAGGGGTCAGGGGGCTTTGCTCAGGCACCTCAACTTGTGTAGCTGAGGCCACAGCTGAGCACCCACCACCCTTCCAGGGATGCTCCTCCCTGGGAATGAGCAGGGACAGGGGCTGCCTGCCTGGAAAGCTGAGAAAGGTTTTCCAAAGGGGAAAAAACCCCCCACAAAAACCCAGAGAAATTACACTGAGGATTCAGAGTTGGAAAGTTAAAGCTGCTTTATCCCTGTCCTTTGTCCCAGCTGTGGAGCAGGACAGATAACCCACTGCCCCCCCAGCAGATCCCTGCACAGGGGTAAAGTGCTCCTCAGCAGTTTTGCAGGAGTATCAGCCCCAAACAGACTGTTCAATGCACAGCAGGGCTCTTCTGAATGCATTTTGGATTTGAATAAATGACTAGTTGTGGTTTCTGCAGCAAAAGGCTCGAGCTCCTTAAAAATAAACCGCTGTTATGTAAGATATTTTATTAACAGCACTTCAAAGGGTTTGGCAAGTAATAAACTACGTGTCACTGTGTTGCCACGATGTAGTTTATGTGCTAAAAGCTCACAGATGGCTTTGACTGCGCTGAGAGTTCTATTTTTTGTAGTCTCTGTTCTTGGTGCCTGTCACCTACAGGCCCAGGGCTGGATGTTCCTCCTCTGCTGCTGCAGGAACAGCTGGTTCAGAAGGGCAGGGCCATCCCGGTTGGATCTGTCTCAGGGGGGAGGACATGGCCTGTAAGAGACTCATTAAAGTCTTATGTAGAGGTTTATTAATCTTGGATCTTATAGAATCACATCGAATTCCAGAGTGCTTTGCGTGGGAAGGGACCTTAAAGCCCATCCAGTGCCACCCCTGCCATGGGCAGGGACACCTTCCACCAGCCCAGGCTGCTCCAACCTGGCCTTGGACACTTCCAGGGATCCAGGGGCAGCCACAGCTTCTCTGGGTAGCCTGTGCCAGGGCCTGCCCACCCTCCCAGGGAAGATTTTCTTCCTAATTTCTAACCTAACCCTGCCCTCCTTTGCTGTGTTCCTGGCACCCTGCCCCCTTTAACTCAGACATAAATCCCCATCTTTAGGCCACTCCTAAATGCAGCCAAGTGTCATTTTGCAGTTGGAAAGCTTCTCTCCATATTTGTTAAATAGTTTTCCAGAGTGTTTATCTGCAGCATTAGAATGAGCAATTAAGCCACAGAGGAGATCCTACCTGCTGGGTCCCAGGGGGAACTGTCTCAGGATTCAGTCCTTGCTGGCAAAGTCTGCAGCTGCTGCTGCTTGGTGAGGCTGTGGGGTGGACCCAGAACACCTGGAAGCAAGGGCAGGTGTCCCAAAGTGCCTGGAAGCAAAGGGATCGTCCCAAACCCTGGACCCCAGAGGTCTGGCTCTGTCCACTGCTCAGAGCATGCCAAGGGGAGGGAAAAGGGAATCCCCCAACTGCATGGGGTGAGCTGGCAGCAAAGGGACCACCCATGGGAAGGGCCCATGGGGACATTTATGGGGTGACAGCACTGCTGGAGGGGTCAGGGGGCTTTGCTCAGGCACCTCAACTTGTGTAGCTGAGGCCACAGCTGAGCACCCACCACCCTTCCAGGGATGCTCCTCCCTGGGAATGAGCAGGGACAGGGGCTGCCTGCCTGGAAAGCTGAGAAAGGTTTTCCAAAGGGGAAAAAACCCCCCACAAAACCCCAGAGAAATTACACTGAGGATTCAGAGTTGGAAAGTTAAAGCTGCTTTATCCCTGTCCTTTGTCCTGGCTGTGGAGCAGGGACAGATAACCCACAGCCCCCCCAGCAGATCCCTGCACGGGGGTAAAGTGCTCCTCAGCAGTTTTGCAGGAGTATCAGCCCCAAACAGATTGTTCAATGCACAGCAGGGCTCTTCTGAATGTATTTTGGATTTGAATAAATGACTAGTTGTGGTTTCTGCAGCAAAAGGCTCGAGCTCCTTAAAAATAAACCGCTGTTATGTAAGATATTTTATTAACAGCACTTCAAAGGGTTTGGCAAGTAATAAACTACGTGTCACTGTGTTGCCACGATGTAGTTTATGTGCTAAAAGCTCACAGATGGCTTTGACTGCACTGAGAGTTCTATTTTTTGTAGTCTCTGTTCTTGGTGCCTGTTACCTGCAGGCCCAGGGCTGGATGTTCCTCCTCTGCTGCTGCAGGAACAGCTGGTTCAGAAGGGCAGGGCCATCCCGGTTGGATCTGTCTCAGGGGGGAGGACATGGCCTGTAAGAGACTCATTAAAGTCTTATGTAGAGGTTTATTAATCTTGGATCTTATAGAATCACATCGAATTCCAGAGTGCTTTGCGTTGGAAGGGACCTTAAAGCTCATCCAGTGCCACCCCTGCCATGGGCAGGGACACCTTCCATGAGCCCAGGGTGCTCCAACCTGGCCTTGGACACTTCCAGGGATCCAGGGGCAGCCACAGCTTCTCTGGGCAACCTGTGCCAGGGCCTGCCCACCCTCCCAGCCAGCAATTCCTTCCCAATCTCTTGTAAATCTCACAGATCTTATTAAAAATTGATTGCTTTACTCAAGTATTTGCAGGAAGTGCTGGTTTTAGGAGATGTTTTGGTGGCTGTTGGAAAGGGGCCAGGGTGGTGTCCCTGCCACTGCTGTTTTCTTGTGTGATAAAATTTATGACTGACACACCTGGGGACTGGCCTTGGCTCCACAAGGCCCGTGGCTCCTGCAGTTGGTGGGGAGGTGGAGGCTTCTTTCACAGATAAGCAGACAAATGTATCACTTTACTCTCCCACCTCCATGGTTCTTGGGCATTTTCTTGCTTGACTGGGTTATAACTCACTGCAATTATGAGCATACTCAATTATAAGATCATAAACACCCATTTACCTCCTTCTTGGGAAGAGGCAAACACGGCTTGCAGGCAGAGAGCAGTGATTCCCCTGTAGTCTCGTGCTGGAGCTGCTGGAGACAGTCCCTGCTGTTCCCCAGCCCCAGTGACAAATCCCCCTTCCCCCAAGCTTCGTTTCCTAACAGCAAAAATAACAGAACTGCTCAAAGCTTAGTGGAGACAGATATTTTCAAATATCTCTCTAATATCCCTGACCCCAAATTCCCTGGGCTGGGACTTGTGGAGGTGTCCCTGTCCCCTCCCTGCTGTCAATGCCCATTTCTCCTCCCCGTAGCCCAGTGCAGCTGCAGCCTGGTGTCAGTAACTGGCTGAGTGCTGGAGGGAACAGGGAGCTGAGTGTCTCTGGCATTTAGAATAACGTGCCTTTTCTCACCCTGCCTGATTTCAGGGTGGTTCAGACGCTCCTGTCTGGGAGCTGTGATAGATCCTGCCCGTGCTGTGCAAGTGCTGCACGATCTGTGCTGCTCAGAGAGCAGCTTGGAGCTATTCATGCCTCGAAATAAAATATGAGCATGTTTAAATCCCCCCCTTTATGTTTGGTGCAGCAGTTATTAGTGAAAGCAACGTATTTTTTGGCAGTCTTCACTATGACTTTGTGACTGTTTGTGTTTAACTAATGGCCTTTCTTTTCCCCCCCAAAATTCTTGTGATGTTCTGAGGCTCCCCCAATACTCCAGGCAGCAGTTTGCTGTAACAGCACGGCCTCATTAGGTTGATGCATGTGCACATACATACTAATAAGGCTGTCACATGGAGAAGGAGACTTGATTTTGTTCTTCCTCGGGGTTGCCACTTGAAACAAGACCAATTGCCAATGGCAGGTGGTGCATTTCAGGGGGAGGAGAGGAGGGGAAGGGCCCAGGGGTTTATTTCTCCACAGAACATTTGCAGAGTTGGAAGGGACCCACGAGGATGCAGCCCCCAGCCCTGCACAGGCCCATCCCCAGGAAGCTGTGGTTTGCAGGAGCAGGGCTTTTCCTTTGGCTCCTGGTGTGGTTCAACCCCACCTGCCAACCACAGCCAGTCACTCTCTGCCCCCGTGGGACGGGGAGACATCTGGGAGGGGAGAAGTGAGGGCACTCGTGGGCTGAGGCAGACAGTTTGATAGGAAAAGCAAACCAAGGAATGCATTCCCCATGGTGTTCAGCCATCCCCAGGACAGCTGGGCTCCAGCACACGTGATGTGACTTGGGAAGAGAACAGTGTCACTGAACATCCTGCCCTTCCTCCTTCTTCCCCAGCTCTGTGTGCTGAGGGACACAGAAGTGCTCTGGGACACCCCTTGGGGCAGTTGGGGTCAGCTGTCCTGGCTGTGTCCCCCCAAATCCTCGTGCTGAGGAGCAGAGCAGCCGCTGGTGCTGTGCCAGCCCTGCCCACACACACCCCTGTGGGGTCAATCCTGCTGCCAGCACAGATCCCAAACAGCCCCACACAGCTACAGGGAGGAAAACAATCCCACCCCAGCACACCCCCAGCGGCCCCACTGGCTCTGATAACCCCCAGTGCCTCAGGTAGCACTTCCAAACCCATCATTACCTGCGGGGCCGTAATTTCTGTGTGTGGGCAGAGGAGCTGCTCAGCTCAGCAAGCACTAAAAATAGAGCTGCAGATACCCCAGCTCCTCAGCTCCCTCACATTAAATGTTTAATTAACAAATTTTTACTGCATTACTTATGGCTGTTTATCCAGTCCGTTGCTGTGTTTTGTGAATGATTCTGAGGCGCGTGCACTTGTTTTGTCATGTTTGTCATAAACCTTAAATTAGATTTTTGTGTAGAGCGGGCGACATCAATGACTTTATTTTTTTTTGTAATGTGCTCTGGGAAAGGTTTTTCTTTCTTTCTTTCTCATTATAATGGAGCCATCCATTTCTTTTGAGGCATTGGCTATATAAATCTAAAAGCTCTCAAAATGCCTCATTTCAGCTTTAATAGTCAGCCTGATTTTTTTTTTTTTTGTTTAGAAAATACAAGTGATGTAGAATTGAGATTACAGTGAGTGAGTGTGAGTAGCTCCATCAGGAGCTGGTGCAGGCACTGCTGGGAATCTGCCACCAGCTGGGAGGGGGGCCCCAGTCCCTCTCTTTTTTCCCCTGTCCCCACACCAGGACATGGACGTTGGATCAAAGCAGCGCTGCCTCAGGCAACGAGACATTTCTTTGCTGTTTTTGGAAGGCAGGGATTGGGTTGTGCTTTTGGGTGTCAGCACAGCACAAAGAGGAGCTGAGGAGAGAGAAAGCTGCACTTTGAGTCTGTCTGGGTGAAATTCAGGTATATATGTGTGCCCGAGCCAGGCTGGACAGGACTGGGAGCAACCTGGGCTAGTGGAAGGTGTCCTGCCCACGGCAGGGGTGGGATGAGATGGGCTTTAGGGTCCCTTCCCACCCAAACCTTTCTGTGATGCCATGACTCTCCCAGTGCCTGTTCCATAATTTCCCCTCCTCTTTGAGGCCCCCCCCAGCAAACAGGGGAGTGCCCAGCGATCCTTGCCCAGCTCCCCCTGCCGCGGTGGCACCGGGGCCGTCACAGGGTGCCGTGTGTGCTGTGTGTTAAACCAGGATCCAGCACCACATCTGCTCTCCGCTGGGCTCCCAGCAGCCAGCGGCTTTGAAGATGCTGCAAACCCGCTGCTTGCTTTGCTCCATCTTCCCTCGCCACCCCTCGTTAGCTGCGAGTGGTGGAGCAGAACCAGGAGGGGAGGGATGTCCCCCTGCCCCCGGGGGTGGGTGGGCAGGGACGGGCTGAGCTGGAGAGAGCTCAGAAGGAAAAACATCGAGCTTATTAAACACTGCACTGAAGGATAAACCTGGTTCTAATTTAAATTTCAGTCCTGGTGTAATTAAGTAATATAAATTACTACACTTGGAAATTTCCATCTTCAAAGCCCTCCGCCGAGCAAACCATTTTTTTAGTCGTGGCATCCTCATGAGGGAAACAGCTTTATTGTGGGGGAACTGCAGGAGCAATGGGTCACATCCTGCCCTCCTGCAGGGGGGATGATGGGCATGGGGGGCTCAGGCACGCTGGGGATGGGGCAGGTGAGTTCCAGGGGCAGAGACCTGAGAAAAATTAATTTGCTGGGCAAGAACACAGGGAGGGCTGGGCAAGGTTATGGCCTGAAGGAGCCTTGTCAATGCAGGGGCTCCTGGGTCTGGAGGCACTCAGGCTGTGCAGGTGTTGATGTCAAAGATATTTCCCTGTTATTTCACCTATTTTATTGCTGCACTCTAAATACACCTGGCTTTAAACTCACACACTGTTAGGACGTGTGGCAGGGATTGGGGTTGTGTTACAGATAGAGATAGAGTTGATTCCTGCAGTCTAAAAACCATTAATCCTTCGTGGCTCCAAGGGGGTGAGCTGTGCCCCCCTTTCTCTGTGCAGAGGATACTGATTCATTTTTCTTTGGACTTGTTCCAACTGCTTTGAATCCCTGTGGTATAAACAGAAAATCTTCTTTATCCTCTTCCTCCTTGTGCAGCGTTTCCCGAGGGAGGTGCTGTACCAGGGTCTGCTGATAAGAAACCATCTCATGGAAAACTGACCATGCCCTGGTGCTGTAATCTGGGGGACTTTCTGCTTCTCCAACTGCTCCAGGGGCCAGCAGAGCCCTGGAATCAGAAACCCATGGACACAGGTTGATGTCTGAGGACAGGTTCTCTAGAGCAGCACCCTTGGGTAGTCATGACACAAATCACGAGCTGGTGCACCAGGCACAGGCTGTATTTTTATTCATTCTGTAGAAGTAATTGCATGTTTTAATGAGCTGTCTGGTGATTAAAGGATGAACTTGGCACTGGGGCTCCTGCTGTGACTCCCGGCCACCCCATGGGACTCTGGCTGAGCTGCAGGCCTGGACTGGTGCATGTGAGCTGAAGAGCTGATCCCTATCAGCCTCCCAGGGCTGGGCAGGATAATTAACAAGCTCTTCAAATGAAAGATAGTGGAAGAAAGGAATCAGCTCCTTATCCCAGTGCTTTGTCCCTGGAGCACCCCAGAGTGTTCATCCCGTGATGGTGACACTGAACTCAGGAGAAAGCACCTTGTCCATGTCACATCCAGCTGGCAGGACCAGGGATGCCCCATCCTGCTGATGGTTCCCAGAGCTGCATCCTCAGGGAACAGCAGCCTGGCTGTGCTGGGGAGCAGGTGATGCACAGCCTGTTGTCACTGAGGATGCTCCAAGAGGGAACTGGGGCCATGACAGACAAATGAACCGCTCAAAGCCCTTTTCAGCAGCAAAGAGAACCAACGTGAACTTGAAATTCAGACTTGGATTACTTCACTGTTTTGCAGCTCTGACAGGTGAACAGCACCTCTAATTCCAAGTACATCCTTTCCTGGGCTCTCCATGGCAGTGTTAGTGCCGCTCTGCTTTGCTCAGCGAGGGCCTCTCGGAGCCTGTCAGCTGGAGGAGTTCATTTCCAATGATAACACTTCTTTCCTGGGAGATGGAATGGGTTTTATTCATAGGCTTGCTTCAGTAAAAGGCTTACAGATTTCTATTTAAATGCTCCCAGCCTGGCTCCTTGGGCTTATTTTGGTTTGTGTACACGTGTATTCTGAGATAACACGGAGGAGTTCAGCTGCTTCCATCAGAAGGGAAGGGAAGGAGCCTCGGAGAGGCACAATCTGCACTCAGGAGTGATGAACTCTGTGAGCACAGCCAGCTTGTTCCCTGCTCAGCCATTTATTTGTTTGCTGTGTCCAGGACAGGGGGAGTGTGCTGGGCTCTGTGCACTGCTCAGTGCAGAGGGAACACGGCTAAATCAGAGCAGGGGAGCTGTGGGGCCACATAGGAGCAGCTGCCCCACCCCTGCAAGTGTCCAAGGCCAGGCTGGAGCAACCTGGGCTGGTGGAAGGTGTCCCTGTCATGGCAGGGGGTTGGAACAGGTTGGTTTTTAAGGTCCCTTCCAACCCAATCCATTCTGGGATTCAGTAGAAACACTGTCCAGGTCCTGGGGTGGGAGGAGGTGGGTGCTGAGCTGGACAACCAGAGTGCCCTCCTTGTGTCCAGGAAAAGTTAACTCGGTCTAAACCAGGTCCAGACTCAGAGCTTGTCCCCTGACAGGAGGCTAAAGGGTTAATGAGATGAGCAAAGCTGGGACTGAAAGGGGATGTGAGTGCCTTGAGGAAATCCATGGAGTGCTGGACTGGGGACAAAGGGATGTGCTGTCCTGAAGGGCAGTGCTGGCACAAGGACAAGGGGATTTAAAATGCCCATGGATAAGTTTAGAAGGTAGAAGAAAGTTCCTGAGACTCAGAAAAAGTAATTATAGAATAGCTCCTGACAGGAAAAGAGGGGAAAGAAGGATGTATTTATTTTAAGGTGAAGGTTATCAGTTTATGAAAACAATCACATGATGTGATCCCATGGGAATATATTGAATGTTCTGGATGGATCCTATGTTTTCCCACAGGAGACTGACTGGGCATCTGCCCTGAGTGGTCAAAGGGCCCAGGGAGACTGGAATCCATCACATATGGATCCAAGTAGGCGAAATTTTCCCAAAGACAATATTTTAGCGAGGAATTTTTCAGCTGGCAGTGCCATTAAAACACACTCAGTGCTCTCAATATTACACTTCTTCTTCCTATGCTTGTGTTCCCATATTTGAACTTTATTCTTTGAATAATAAATAGACTTTGCAGCACATAAACAGCGAAAGGGCCATATTAAAAACAGACTGAATATTTAACTGAAGTTTAAACTTGTCATTCAATGATCTGTTAATAAATGCCATAAGCTATTGAGCTTTCAAATTAAATCCCTGAGCAAATGTTTTGAGAGAAGGGTTGATTTGTCTGTGTGTTCTCCTTTATTTGCTTGGAAATTTAAATATCTAAGTCACAGCACTTCTGTAAAAAACTCTAAATCAAGATTTTCCATTGACAAGTTAATCTCGTAACACAGGTTGATGAAGATGGGCTGATATCCTGAATATTGAGTTATTTCCCAGTCTTCTATTTTTCTTGCTTTGAAATTTGCTTTGCCAACTGTCTAAAAAGTCATTTTCATTATGATGGGATTTTATTTTCACGTAATTTTGCAGGTTATTTACTGGGAATGAGAAAAGAATGGGTTTTAAAGAGAGGTGATGGACAAATGATGGATACCTCTCCTGCTTGCTATTCTTCTGGTAGTTAGAGGTAATAAATTCCTGCTTTTGAGGCAAAGGAAATTATCCTGTGAGGAAGAAACCCCAAGAACCCCTCCCTGAGACTCCCTCAGTGCAGCAGCACCTCCAGGCAGGAGGAGCATCTGGGCTGCAGAAATCAGACCAGTTCTGTCACATCTGCACACAGGAAAAATGTCCATAATACAGGCAAATATTTGTGGTTCAACTCCAGCTGTGCCAGGGGAGGCTCAGGTGGGACAGCAGCAGGAATTTCTCCCTGGAAAGGGTGGTCAGGCCCTGGCAGGGGCTGCCCAGGGAGGTTTGGAGTGCCCAGCCCTGGAGGTGTCCAAGGCAGGCCTGGCCGTGGCACTCAGTGCTCTGGGCTGGGGACAAGGTGGGGATGGGCACAGGGGGATCCATGGGCTGGGAGGGCTTTTCCAGCCTCAGGGATTATGGGTGGGAACAGAGATCCACTTCACCACAAACATCAAGTTTCCCAAGGCTGTGGAAGCCCAGCAAAGGTGGGGAGTTGCCTTTCCTGACCCGTCCCTTTGATCTGCTCCGGCTCACGTGTCCTGGATCAGGAATGGAATTCTCTGCACAGCACTCTGGGGTGCACAGGCTGCACTAATCTGTCAGCTTCGCTTTCAGGATCAGCAAACTACAAAAGGAGAAGAAAGAGAACAATTTAAGAACATTCCCTTCCATAGGTGGCTAAGCCTGGGCACAGTCTCTGCTCCTCAGCACCCCTGGCTTATCCCATCGGATATGGGGAAGCCTCTGAGTGAAAGGTGAGTCCACACATTAAAGCACTGCAAGGAGGCTTAAAAAGGGAGAAGATCTCCCTTTTACCCCTCTAAAATTCTTAAGAAACGTGCTCAAAGCACCTCACTGTGGAGCTTGCTGTGTTGTTTGGAGGCTGAGCACCACCCCAAGGTCCCTCTTATTCCATCTGTGTGTCACAGGATTAAAAAATAGGAAAAAAAAACATAAATAGAGTGTAGAAAAGACCACTTCAGGCTTAAAAAGTTGTTTTCTCTCCAGCGTGCTACAGCAATGAATGTTGTTTATTTCTTCTATGTTCTGACAGCAAAAAAATACCTCGGCAGAGCTTTTTCTGCCCTGGAGTGAATATTCCAGCTCTGGAGCTGCTCTGCTTTTCCCACAGTCCATGAAAAGACCATCCTGAGTGTGCAAGGCTTGGAGCAGCTCTGAGCATTCCCCCTGAGCCCAGGAGTGTCCCTGTCTGCTCCCCACGCTGTGTTTTGGTGGGACAGTCTGGATGCTGCAGCTGGGCCCTGGGGAGCTCCAGGCTCAGGGGGCACCTTGGGCAAAGCTCCAGGGACATCCCAAGGCCATTATTCTTATGGCACTGGAGATTTACAGCAGCATGGAATAATTTAGCTTGGGAAAGCCCTCCAAGATCAAGCCCAGCTGTTCCCCAGCACTGCCAAGGCCACCGCTGCCCCGTGTCCCCAAGTGCCACATCCACCCCTGCCCTGGGCAGCTGTGCCAATGCCTGCCCATGCTTTCCAGGAAGAAATTTTCCTTAATATCCAACCTAAACCTTCCCTGATTTCTACTTATGGGTTTTATCTCTTTATCCTTTATCTCTGTTATCTTCATGATGTTGCTTCCACGTATGAAGCACCAAGCTGGCCTGAGGGAGAGCTAGGGATGAGCCTCATCCTCCTTTCCCAGGGGGGAATTCAGGGCATCAGTTCATCACCCTTCCCAAAACTGCAGCTTTTAACAGATATTTCATTTCTTCTGCCTCCAGGTAACCTGGGGGTTCTGGAGTCTGCAGAGGAGTGATCTCCAAGATGGACCTGTGGCCACCTCGCTGGCTGCATTCACCTTCTCCCAGCTGTGGCACTGCCACATGCTGCCCGCCCTTGTCCTGCTCCAGCACTTCCCACAGACTGTTCCAAGCTGGAGGAAATCGCTGGTTGTCGATTGTCTCAGCAAGGTACAAATCAAACCGAGCCAGGCATCAGTAAACAGCAAATTGATTTCAGA
The DNA here is from genome assembly GCF_022539395.1 of Myiozetetes cayanensis. Classification (NCBI taxonomy): domain Eukaryota; kingdom Metazoa; phylum Chordata; class Aves; order Passeriformes; family Tyrannidae; genus Myiozetetes; species Myiozetetes cayanensis. The sequence continues at coordinate 62,616,627 of NW_026087853.1, read as the reverse complement.
TTTGCCTGCTCTGGGACTGCTGGGCTCCACTTCACACAACAGGAGAGAGAGAAGCAGCCTTGGGTGCATTGGTGGTGCAGGACACCAAGGTGAGACCTCGTGTGCTTCCAGGAAAGGTCACCAGCCTTTGGGAGATGAAATTACCCAGAGGGGAAGGAGATAGGAAGGAATATTCCGTGGGTTTGATGTTTCAAGTAGCAGTAGTTGGGAAATGGAATGCAGAACCCAGCAAGGAAGGAGGTGGTTGCAGGGTCAGGAGCTAAACATCTTCATGTGGCACTTGGGGACGTGGTTTGTGGTGGCCTGGAGATGTGGTTGGACTCGATGATCTTAGAGGGCTTTTCCAGCCCCAGTGATTCCATGATTCTGTAAATCTCAAGTACCATAAGAATAATGGCCATGGGATATCATCAAGCTTGAGCCTCTGTCTGGAGAGCCCAGAATTCCCACTGCATGTTTGCTGTGCGCTGGACTCTGCCTTTCTGGGAGCCACGAGACAAACAACAAGCGATAAGAAACATTTTAAACAACTTATTTTACTGATAATAACATGTGGCATGAAAAATAGCCTGTGGAGTGAGCAGGCACAGGCAGTTAGGGGACATATTTACATTTTAATACGCACTCTTCTCCAGGTGAGTTAATAGAGGCTCTCTGTAATGACCTAACTAAAACTTCAATTTCTCGTGCCTGGGAGCACTCTGTGTTTTTAGAATCCGTCCAGGTTTGTTGGGGGAAATCAGCCAAGCCACAAACCCTTTGCCACACGTCCCCGTGTCGCTCCTGCACAAGCAGGAGGATGACTCTACGCTGTGAAACGAAGCAAACTGGAACAGCAGTAACGATTTTATAAGAATTTCCTAAGTATCCTCCAGTTTATCTCTGCCATTAGCTAATTGGAGCCTGGATGGTTGCCATGGAGACCTGGAAAAGCAGGCAGCAGCTTCACTGCTCACTGAGGCACCGATGGAGAGGGGAGAGAGCACTGGGGGGGGTGGGATTTGTGCCCATGTCCCACTGCCAGCCCCTGTCCGTGCACACACCGGGGTACAGGTGCCCTGGGCATGGGGGTTGGGTCATTCTTACCCTCTGATGTCCCAGAGGGCACACCTTGAGTGCCCTGCCTGGTGGGAGTTGGTGAGACAGAGCATCCCCAGCTCTGCCTGGGCCCCTCCTGCTGAGGGCAGAGCACTCCATGCAGGAACAGATCCCACCACAGCTGCCCTGCCTGGCACTGCTCCTGCTCCAGGGAATCCTGGCCATGGGGATTTGTGCTCCTGACCAATCCAGATTTTCTCCATCCCGTGACTCTCATCCCAGTGGTCCCTTCCCAAGCTGTGCTTTGCACACTCCCCATCCCTGGAGCCACAGGGAAACGCCTCTGGTGTCTTTAGGAAGTGGAGTCACCCACAGCAGTGATCCCACGAGGAGAGGCTGTGACTGAGCAGCAGGACATGCTCAGCTGCCACAAACATCCCTGATGCTGTCTCAGCAAAGGGGAGCTTTGTTCAGTGCTGGGCCGCTCTCAAAGACTGTCCCCTGGCTGCTGGTGCTGAGGGACGGGACAGGGACAGGGACAGGAACCTGCTGAGGGGTTCCAAAGGAGGAAAGCAGAGCCTGGAGCATTGGTGCCAACACGACCTGCAAGGGCTCCTGAGCGCCATGGCTGTGTCTGCTCACGGTGACTGGCACTGCTGTGGGGACAGGAACAGAAACATTCAATAGTTTGTAAATAGAATTTAGAGGCATATCAAGGAATAATTTCTCAGCAAGGGGTTGTCTCCTGGTGCCTGGAACCAGAATGAGCACCTTCCTCTATAAATAAGGAAGCACCTGGGGAGAAGTGGGTGTGGTTTTGGAGATCGTATTACCTTGTTCTAAGCTGGGCTGTTATTGGCATGGGAGCTCCAGCTCTGACATCAGAAAGTCAGGAAAGACCCTGGCTCGGAGGAGAGTCGGCAGAAGGAAAAGGGGTGGGAGTATGTGGTTCAGGAAAGGAAGGAGGGGGTATTCAGATGGGATATTGGGAAGGAATTGCTGGCTGGGAGGGTGGGCAGGCCCTGGCACAGGTTGCCCAGAGAAGCTGTGGCTGCCCCTGGATCCCTGGAAGTGTCCAAGGCCAGGTTGGAGCACCCTGGGCTGGTGGGAGGTGTCCCTGCCCATGGCAGGGGGTGGCACTGGATGGGCTTTGAGGTCCCTTCCCATCATTCCATGATTTTATGAAAGGATGGTTAGTTCAGGACAGAGTTCAGGCATAACCTGCTCCTTGCCCCAAGCACTGCAGAGGTGCAGGATCATTGACAATACAGATGTTTCCACCCAGGAGACAAACCCCTAACGAGATCTGGGGACTGAGGCTGGAACAGGGCAAGTTCAGGTCAGAAGCAAGAAATCACTGCAGGTAATGAAGTACTACATCTTAACAAGAGCTGTAATGGATTGTCCATCACTGGAATTAATAAAATCAAGATGGGGTGCTTGTTTCAAAGCTCCATGAGAATTAATTGCAGGCAGCTGTCAGGTTTGTGCTCTCTGTGCTCCTCCGGGCTCTGCGATTTAGGTGTTCTCCCCACACTACAAGACAGAGTGCGTGTTCCTGCGAGACCCCCGGGGCACCTGGGATGCTGAATCTGGGTGGGATTGGGGCGGGGAGGGCTGGTGTGGCTTTCTGAGCGCGGCAGGGAGTCCTCAGCGGCGGAGCAAGCGGGGCGGGAGATGGAGCTGTCCGGGGTGCTGAGGGAGAGGCCGAGCCTGGTCAGCGAGGAAGGGTGAACACGGCACCTGTCCATCTCTCCGCCAGCTCAGCCACCAGGCCTTCATTACCTGCAATTATCAGAGCAGCTTCGTGCACAATCCCAGTGTTTTCCCGACACGTCCTCTCCTGGTGGTAATGTGGTTTCACCCAGCTGAACCCCTTCTGAGGCAGCCCAGGAACGGGTTTGATATTCACCTTGGAGAGGCACTGAGATGATGTAGGACTTGCTGGCTCAGCTGATTTCTCCTCCCTGGTTTAATCCGGCTCTGATAAATTATAGAGGATCTCTGAAGTATCTCAGGTCGCTGCTAATTGATGTGCCTCGGACAGCTCCTGCTCCCCTCGAGCTAATGAGCACAATAACCCACTGGCTCTGCACACAGCTGAGTCATTTGTCCAGGGAATGCCATCAATCTTCTCCAGCCCCCAGACCTTCCCAGGGATGCCTGGCTGCTCCTGGTGGATTTGGGCCAGGACAAACATCGCCTCCTTTCTACACCTGTAGCACCAGAGCTCGGACACAGGAGCCTGAGGGGTTTTGGTGCTTTTAGAGAGGTCCTGTAATGATCCTGCTGTGCTTCCCAGTTGCACTCGCTGGTTTGTGTTTGACTGAAATCTCCTCCTGGAAGGTTCCTTGCCTGGGGTTTTAGTGGATGAAAAGCTGGGCATGACCCATCCATGTGCACTGGGACCCAACCCCTGTGCCTGGGGCTGATCCCCAGCGTGGGCAGAGGGAGGGGGGATCCTGCCCCTCTGCCCCCTCAGGGGAGACCCCCCTGCAGAGCTGCCCCAGCCCTGGGAACAGCACAGGGAGCACGTGGAGCTGCTGGAGAGAGTCCAGAGGAAACCACGGAGATGATCCCAGGGCTGGAGCCCCTCTGCTCTGGAGCCAGGCTGGGAGAGCTGGGGGGGCTCACCTGGAGAAGAGAAGGCTCCAGGGAGACCTGAGAGCCCCTGGCAGGGCCTAAAAGGTCTCCAGGAGAGCTGGAGAGGGACTGGGGACAAGGTATGGAGGGACAGGACACAGGGAATGGCTTTAAGCTGGAGCAGGGTAGATTTAGGTTGGATATTGGGAAGGAATTGCTGGCTGGTAGGGCGGGCAGGCCCTGGCACAGGTTGGGCAGAGAAGCTGTGGCTGCCCCTGGATCCCTGGAAGTGTCTAAGGCCAGGTTGGACGGGGCTTGGAGCACCCTGGGCTGGTGGAAGGTGTCCCTGCCCATGGCAGGGGTGGCACTGGATGGGCTGGGAGCTGCCAGTGGGGCTGCCAGTGGGGCTGTGGGTGGGGGCTGCGCTGTCAGTGGGCACAGGATGGAGATGAGGGGATGGTGCCCTGGGGCACACACTCAGTGATTGCCAGTGATGGGAGGTGAAAGGGGAGCTGGGGCCCACGTCACCTGTCAGAACCTGCCAGGCTCAAAGGGGCCCAGCTGGCAGCTCCCATTGCTCCTCAGACGCTGAAAAGGTCGCTGCACTCGAGCTGCTGTCTCGGTGGGCAGAGGGGGAGCTGCTGCTGTGGCTGCAGCTGGGCATGGCTGGCAGGAGCTGAGGGGATCCTGCACATCCACAGCAGGAATAGTCCGGACAGGACTCAGGGGACAACTGAGCCCTTCTCCTCCCAGTGCTGGCTCGGGCCAGTTCTCACAGCACAGGGAAATTCTGTGGGCAGCACGTCAGGAACAACCACGGGAATAAACCAGGGACTAAAAGGAGTGGCCTCTTGACCTCAGGGTCTCCCAGCCCAGGCCGTGGGGTCTGGACACAGTGATGCTCATTTGTTATTCTCCATGGTATGATCCATAATACCTTAGCAAAGTGTCTTTAACCAGGCTGGAATGGGGGAAAGCAGATGGAAGCCAGAGATGTGCTAATTAAGCTCGATAATAGAAATGTTAATTAAAAACCCCGAAGAGGAAAGGACAGTCTGTGATTTCCTGGTGCTCTCAAGTCATGCAAAACTGTCCAGCTGGAAGAAGCAAAGCCTTGTAAGGAGCAGTTGGGAAGGACTGGCAGGGACGGGCTCTGCTCTGAGCTCGGAGCCCAAAGCCTGCCCATGGAGGGAGGGGTGGGAGAGGCAGGACCCATCCCAGGGAACTGAAGGAGATCTGCATTAGGTAACCTTGGGAAGGAAAGCCATCCTTGTCCAGACAGAAATGCTCCTGCTACAGGAAAATCCATGAGCAGAAGTGCCTTGGAGACAAAGGGGATCTGCCAAGGTGGCTGGTGGAGTGTCCCACTCCATCCCCCTCCTTCCCAATATCCCATCTAACCCTGCCCTCTGGCAGTGGGAAGCCATTCCCTTGGTCCTGTCCCTCCATCCCTTGTCCCCAATCCCTCTCCATCTTTCTTGAAGTGTCCAAGGCCAGGTTGGACGGGGCTTGGAGCACCCTGGGCTGGTGGAAGGTGTCCCTGCCCATGGCAGGGGTGGCACTGGATGGGCTTTGAGGTCCCTTCCAACCCAAACCATTCCAGGATTCTGTGATTTTTTTCTCACCACAAATTATGATATTCAGCAGTGACACCAAACATTCAGTGCAATCAAGAACGTTTGCCCAAGCTGAAGCAAACAGAAGCAAACAGAAGCACAGCACAAAAGATGCTTCCTGTTGAACAGGTGGCCCCCGTGATTTGTTCCTGTGTTAGGGATGATCCATGGCTCCTGTTCACATTAATAGGCAACCATAAAGTCTTTCTGTCAGCTGAGTTTTATTCAGATTTAAATAAAATATTACAGTTTATGAGAGGCATCAACTTTCCAGCGTCCTGTTGCTCTTCTAGAGCAGCCTGAACATGGGCTTTTCTTAAAAGGCCTCTAACATATTGCATAAACAATCACACTGTTGTGATAACATGGCTTTTTAGCTTGATTACACCACAAGATGAGCTTTCAAGCTTTATGAGAAGGCCATAAAAGTCAGCAGTGAGATGAAACACCGACACAGAAAGCAAACACCACTTTTTGCTGAACTTTATTAAAGAATAAATGTGTGTATCTGGATGTGCCAGGTGGGACACGCAGAGCTGGCCTGGTGGCAGTGTGGGGTGGATGAGCTGCCTGCAGCAACTGGGGAGGATCATCTGGTGGTGGCTGGACCTACTGGACATGTTTCCACCAGGGATACAGGGATGAGAAATGGGAACCAGGCAGGTTCTGTTCCACCTCAAATCCTGTGTCCAGTTCTGGACCCTCAGACAAGAGACACACTGGGGGACTGGAGCGTGTGCAGGGAAGGGAAGGGAGCTGGGAAGGGGCTGGAGCAGCAGGAGCAGCTGAGGGAGCTGGGGAGCTCAGCCTGGAGAAAAGGAGGCTCAGGGGGGACCTTCTGGCTCTGCAATCCCTGACAGGAGGGGGGAGCCGGGGGGGGTCGGGCTCTGCTCCCAGGGAACAGGGACAGGAGCAGAGGGAATGGCCTCAAGTTACACCAGAAGAAGTTTAAATTGGATATTAGGGGAAATTTCATCCTGGCACAGCTGCCCAGGGAGGTTTGGAGTGCCCAGCCCTGGAGGTGTCCAAGGCAGGCCTGGCCGTGGCACTCAGTGCTCTGGGCTGGGGACAAGGTGGGGATGGGCACAGGGGGATCCATGGGCTGGGAGGGCTTTTCCAGCCTCAGGGATTCAGGGATTCTGTAATTCTGGGATTGCAGGTGTGGTACCCCAGGGAATGCTCCTGCCTGGCACACCAGGAGAACAGCAGGAGCGGGACCCCATCATTGTCCTTCCTGCATAAGGGTTCAAACTCCCCCAAAAAGCCCCTGAACTCTTCCCAGTGCTGCTCTTGTGCTGTTGCCTCCAAGAAAAGCTGTTTGGAGGGCAAGCCAAGCAAACCCAGAGCACATTCCTCATCCTGGCAGATAAGGGATCTCCAGGTGAACATGGGGTTTTCTTGCTGAGAACCCGCTGTTTCCTGGGACAATCCCTGACAAAGTGGGTCCCTGCTCCAACTCCGTGGTGTGGGAACCCCTCCTGAGAGGCTGTTGGAGCTCAGCTCATCCAAGGGCTCCAGGAAAGAGACCAATTACAGCCTCTGAATAGAGCAGGAATAAATCACCCACCGTTCCCTCCTGGCTCTGGGTCTGCGAGGTAAACTGATATCCTTTGATTTCCTGTTCTCCCAGCCTACAAAGGGCTGCACTTGTTGTTTTCTAAAGGGCAAGCCCGAGGAAAGCAGCAGCTCTGAGGGCAGAGGCTGAGCTGCCTGCCCAGGGAAAGGCTTTTCCATCTGGGATTTGTACCGAGGGCATTTCCATAGGGCAGCACCTGGAGCTGCACAAAGCACTGGGACGTGATGAAAGCACAGGTGAACAGCACACGGGGAGAGCTGCACTGCAAGGCTCTGTTTTATATTTTACATTTCAGAACTACATCCTGCAGACTGCTGGGATGAAACTCAACCCTCCTCCCTCCTTGGGGCAGCACTGCCCTGCCTTCCCACTTCTCCCAAACCATTAAATAAGTCAAAATCCCATTAAAGCATCACTGCAAAGTGTTTAAGCTCAGCACAAATCATGGTTAATATACTTCTTATTAATAGGCTTCCTACCCTTGCATTTCAAGTGGAATATTAAACTTGGTGGAGTTCAGAAACAAACTGTTTAATTGCTGGACACAAGATATATTTTGATCTTTTGCAGGGGAAAAAAAAAACACCCAGAGTGAAAGCTGTGCTTCGTTTGTGATTGGAATTAATAAGATCAAAGCAAAATTTGGCATATTTAAATAGCATTAATTCAAAGGAGCATTGCCAACAGCCTCTGCTCCCTCCAGTCAGAATAGTCTCTTTAAAATATTTAAGGAGCATTAAGTATTTTATATTTTAACATTTCCCCTTGTGATATTTCTCTTTGGTATTGTATCACTCTGATTTCATGGTCCAGAGACAGGATAATCAAAGCATAATAACAAACAGCAATGGCTAAAGAGAAGGGGGTGAGTGGTTGAATGATGAGGTTAAAAAAAAACAAACCTTTTAAAGTGGATAAAATGATTTTGTGAAATATCAGAGGAATCTTGGCCCTCGAGGAGGGAATGGAGCTGGGTGAAAATACACCCATTTATTGTCCTCACAGGGGTAAATGAGGATCAAATCAGGAGAGACTTTTCTTCCCATGGATAAATAAGACAAAAAAAGTTGCAGCAATAATGGCAAGTCAATAGCACTTCAGAGCAGAGCAGTCAGATGATTTATTTACCTGGCAGCCAGTTGATCAATAGGAGGTAATGATATTTTGAGTGTTTGGGTAAGCAGGGAGAAGAAAATTGTAAAGAATTCTCTTATTTTTTTCTGAGAAAATGCCCTGAACTGAACACTTACAGGTCACTTCAGTTTAAAGGACAGAGTCTGCAGGAATTGCAAAGGCAGGTGGGAGAGAGGCTGCCAAAGAAGAGCCCACGTTCTCAGCCAGGTCTGGAATTTCAAAGGCACAAACTGAGGAGCCCAGAGGGTTTCTTAGTAAAGCTGGAAGAACTCAGGGAGCTGAATATGGATAAACCCCCAACCTGCTTGAATCCACAGTGCCAAAACTCTGGAGAACTGGGCCCCGAGGTAACAAATGCAAATCCACCCAGAAAGGGATTAAGGATAAGACTTCAATGAATAAATGAGGGAAGTGACCATCAAATCCAGCAGGAAATGTGGAGAGAAATCCTGGGAGCCCCAGGACAGGCTGGGCTTCCTAAAGGACATTAAACACTAAAGGTTCAGGGTTCAAAAGGGCAGAAGGGAATAAAGGAAGGAGTGGAGATGATGGACAGAACTGAAAGGTCATTTGCTCACTGGCCAAAGCCAAGTACATGGAATATCTCTGATTTCTGTATGGATGGTTTGTGTTAAACACAGGGACTAAGGGAGTGAAACAGTTGCCACTGCACCAGATGGGATATTACTGCTTAAATAGGACAGGATGGATAATAATGGGAGCCATAATCTGACCAAGGAGATGAATAATTGCCTGGAGGAGAGAGGAAAAAGAACTGCTCGTGGAAGTCACAGGCTGGAGGGACTTACCTGGGGATTTCCTGAAGGACAAGAGTGGGGATTAGTTTTATTTAGTATTTTTATAGCAATGCTGGTACAGCAATCAGAAATAAGTTGGTAACAATGAGCTGGAAACATCCCTTTTATGGAGGAAGAGCTGGATGATCTTCAGCACTGGGATTGCAGCAATGGAGTAAAATATGAGCATCTTAAGGAGCAATAATAAGAGGCACAAAGAAATGTAGCTTTGAGCTAGAGACACTTTAACTAGACAGTTTCTTGTCCCCTGAGTTTTTCCTCCCGCTTTGTACTGGGAAAATGCCAGCTCTCCTAAAAGACACAGGTTTTCCTTATGCAGCATATTTATCTTTATTCTCTTTATTTCCTCGGGAAGGTGACAAGCAGCTTTCCAAGCTGGATAATATTTAATTCTTCTTATTCCTCTAGGTCTCTGTGTTTGTTACTCTCACTGGAAATCAGGAGTTTCTCTCTTAACCTCCCGTGGTCCTTTGTCAGTCCTGGCCTGTCCCCTCCTCTCATCCCTCCTGAGAACCCGGGACATCCCCTCCCTGTGCCCCCCCAGCCCTCACTGCTGGAGCAAAGCTGAGAGGAAACAACTTCTTTTGCCCCCTTTATTCTTTTTATGGCCAGACACAAGTGCTTTACTCAGCCATGTTAAAATGCAGGAATGAGGGGGTCAGGGAGCAGCTGAGGTGCAGCTGAACCGGCTCACCAAGCACTTCTGGTTTGTGGGAGCAGATGTGGCCCAGGACCTCGGCTCACAGAGACTGCACAGGGTGCTCGGAGCTGGAAGGGACCCCCAGGGATCATGGAGCCCAGCTCTGAAGCCAGGGAGTTGCAGGGTAATTTCAGTGTTCCACTGCTCCTCTCCTGGCTCACCTTTCCCCTTTGTGAATTACCAGGGAAGTCTCTTTGTAGTAATGCTGGCTTGGTCACTGCATCCATGGATTTCCAAACCTCTGGGAGGAGTTATATCAACATTCGTCCCTCTCTCCCTCGTTTTGCAGGGGGAGGAGGCAGCACAGAGGTGTCAATAATGTGTCTGTTCTGCAGAGACAGTGACAGGGCTGGGAATAGCCAGGAATGCCACTGTCTCCTGTGAGCTAAACCATCCCCTGGGCAGCACAGAGCCAGTGACACAGCCTGGAGTCCCCAGCACGGCTGTGTTTGCAGCTCAGACAGTGGAAGGTGGTGCCAGCACTGCTGGATTCAGCTGGAACACAGCCAGGGAGGAACTGTGGAGAAGGAAAAAGAAAATGCTCTGGCAATGAAGGGAGGAGTAAAGTCCCTGTCCTGGCAGGGGCCTTGGAGAACTCCAAGCCTCCAGCAAGGTGGGGGGGGTGTAGGAGACCAGGGGAAGGCTGGAGTGGCTCAAAACAGCCAGGTGGGAATGTTGTAAAACGTGGAATATGTAAAATGTTAAGAAAGGTTGTTCTTTGCTGTTTGATCTTCGTTTACTTTCAAGTCTAATCACCAAGAGGGGAGATTTAATCCATTATTTAATCCCCAAGCTCTAAGGGATGTCCAGGTGTTCGAAAAAACAAATTGTTGGTGGAATTGCCTTGTTAAGGTTTAGGGCTGGACATGCTTCAGCGACCTCAGACTGGGGGGAAGCCAACAAAGCTTGGGAAGAAGGAAGGACCATGGATAGGGACACGGATTTATGGGCCACGAGGACACCTGGCAGAGCTCCCAAGAGAAGCAAGAAACCAACAATCCAACTCAGCAACTATGCTGAAACCAGCTCTGACTGGGTACAAGGGCATTCTGGCAGACCCCAAGCACCCACCCAAGAAACCCTGACCCAAAAGAAGAGAGAGACTGAGCATGACCCTAATTAACAGGAGAAGTGAGAGAGTCATAACCAGCAGAAGGCAGAACACTGCCTGACAGGAGACCTGTGTCACCTGGAGCCAGTGGACACTAACTCCTTCATTTGCTGAATGTGTAAATAGTAAAAAGTTCTGATAGTTGGGGGTTTGATTTGTGGAGTCCCACTGAGCACCCAGGATGATGCAACTCTGAAATAAGTAATTAGTGTGTCATTATTGGCCCGTTCCACCTGGGGGAACGAACCTGATTTTGTGGACAGGACCACACTGGCTGCTGGGGGGAGACCATCTCCCTTCTGTCTGCCTTTTTTTCTCTCTCTCTTTCTTCTCCCACCTTCTTCTTCTTCTCAAAATATAAGCCAGACTAAAAAATTCCTTGCTGTGTTTGGAAGGTGTCCCTGCCCATGGCAGGGGGTGGCAATGGATGAGCTTTAAGGCCCCTTCCAACCCAAACCATTCCATGATTCCCTGATAAGAGAAGCTCCTCTTTTGTCTTGCTGTCTCTTCGTGTGTGGGATCCACCAGCCATCCACGAGCTTGTGTTTGTCTGGTGCCTGCAGCTCGTTCCCCCCCAGGAAAACCCCATTTTTGAGCCACGAGCTGCACCGCTGTGGCCTGGGGAACAGCCAGCTCCTGTTTCCATGGGCTCTGCAGAGCAGGTCTGGGCTCTGCTGATATGACAGATCAGTCAATCTAATTAGATCTTTTTGCATAATCGCAGGAAATTTGCATAAAAAGTATAGCCAGCCCAGGAGACAGCCGAGAAAAACAAGGGTTGAGGGAAAACCAGAAACTTTTGAATTATGGTTGGTTTTTTTTCTAAGGCTGCATCAGTGAGGGTGGGAAGAGACTTGCATGAGTGCCTGGAGCCTGAATCTGAAAGAATAAAGGGCACAAAGTACCTTTTAAGAATGAAATTGGAAGAGAAATGTTAAAAAGCTTCTCAGTGCTCCTGTGGAAGGACACGGCTGGAAATTTTCTGGGAGCATACTTGAATATTAGGAAATGTGGATTTAATTAAGATTTGCAGCACAAGGTTTCAGATTCTTTAAAGGAGATCAGGGAGAAGGATTTTTGGGTGGCAGCAGGATGGGGGTTGATTCACCTGTTGCATCTCATGGGTGCTGAACTGCCTTGGCCCGGGCAGGGGATGCCCAAAAGGCACCACATGGGCATTTTTCCCTTTGTGGGAAAATGAGTAGGGAAAGAAATGCGTCTGGTTTGCTCCCCTGCCTTCTGGTGGTCACTCCTCCACCATTCCAGGATTCTGTGATTCTCTGGCGAGGGGTGTCACTGCCTTCCCACCACCTGCTCCAGTCAGACCCATTTCATTACTGGCTCCATGGGGCTTCACCCCCGTTTCATCTCTGATGGGAGAGCAGCACCACTCTGGGCATCCTCAGGGAAAAGGCTTTTCCAGTCTTTACATCCATGCCTGAAGGGGAGCAAGAGGTTTGATTATCAGCAATGTGTCAAAGATGGCTGGTGGGATTGAATGTTTTGCAGCTCAGCTTTCCAGCATGAGACCAAGTCTCTGAAATAGTGGCTTTTATTAAGAGAAAACTTTAATTTGTCTTCCTTAATAGTATGTGTGTGTGGTGAGTGACCTGGATTTTGATTAATGAAGGGAATAATATATTTTTCTCCTGGCTGGGAGGTACTGAGTTATTTTTATTTTCCTCTTTAATCTTGGAAATGGGTTTAGCCTTTAAACGGATGCAGAGGCTCAAACCCACTGAGCTGATGATGCAATGGGGTCACAGTGAAAGGAATTTCAGCATTTGCAGTCATGGATTTTTTTGTCTGCAGAGAATCTGTGACAGAAGGATCAGAGGGAGTGACCAGGCTGTGTGGGCTTCAAGATTTATCTGAGCATTTCCTCTTCCACAGATAACACAGCACTCCTGCCATGGTGGTCACAGGCACAGAGATCCCCAGGGCTCTGGGATGTATTTCCGTGGGTGTGATGGTCCCTCTCAGCTTCCCACCTCTGGATTCCCTAAGGATGCCTCCAGACAGCTCCTGGTGTCACACCCACCCGCTCTGAGCCCACCCCAGCAGGGATGTGGAGTGAGGGAGGTGTGTTTGGGGATGGAGGACGCACTCAGACTGCCCTGTTCTGCACTCCCACCCTGTTCAGTCACTGTCACACCCAAATATCCTGACCAGCCCCACCTGGGCACCCCCCTGACCAGCCCCACCTGGGCACCCCCCTGACCAGCCCCACCTGGGCACCCCCTGACCAGCTCCAGCTGGAGCCTCAGCACCCTCCAATCCCCGGGGCCCTGCCCTGCTCTGGCTTCTATTTAAGCTCCAGGCTCAGCCTCTCTCCTGTCTGGAGCTGTGCCGTGGTGTGTCTGTCCCTGCCCGTGGTGTGTCTGCCCCTGCCCGGGCTGGGATGCTCTGCTTGCTCAGGTTGGTGAGGGCTCTGTCTGTGCCCCTTGTCCCCCACCCTGTGGAGCCCCTCAGTCCCCTTTGGGTGTCCTGTGACCTCCCCACGGTGCCCATTCCTGCAGGATCCCTCCGGGTGTGTGTGGGGGTGTTCACACTCCCCTCCCTGCTGATTTTCACCTCCTGTTTTTAGGCTGTGAGCTGGGACAGAGCTCAGCTGGGAGCCTTCCTGGGGGAATTCCCAGCCTGCTGACAGCTCAGGCAGTTTCTCCCATCTGTGTTTCATTGCCCAGGAGGGCTGAGGGATCCCCTTTAGAGGAGAGTTTTGGCATCAGGAGCCAGGCTGGTAAGGAGTTTATCCAAGCTTTCCCTTGTCTCCAGGCCCTGGGGCAGGAAGAAGACTGGAAAATGCCTCGGACACAAACAGCAAGGAACACTGAGAGCTGCAGGGAGGGCTTTTTAAACTTTAAGATTTAGAAAATGCCTGGGAAATGAGAAAGCCTGTGTGCATGGGGGCCAACAGTCATTCTCTCTTGAGTATTTGGTGTTTTAATTGGGAATTTCTTCATGTAATTTCCTTGGCATGATGCTCATTTCCTTCTCCTTGGAGCTGTTGCTTGGAAGTGAACAAGGGAGAGAGAGCACTGTGGTTTTTCCACTAAAAAAAATGTCAGAATGACCCTGGGTTAAAAACCTACATCAAATTTCAGTGGTCCTGAGGGGACAATTTCCTCTTCCCAGACAGGAACACGAGCAGACAGGCACTGCAGAACTCTGAGAACCCGAAAAGGTGACACCTTGGCAGTCCATCACCTGGTACTCAGGGAGATAAACTGGCTTTGGGGACTACACAGAAAGCTCATATAGAATTTTTAATAATTAACTACACTATATTAAATTTTTTTTTTTAAGCTTCAGCATTTTGCTACTCTTTGTTATTTGGCAATATTTAACTGGAGAAAAAAAAAGGACTTTTAGGGTAAGATGGATGTGGCATGGGTGTGGTCACATCAGCACAGGGTCTCTCTGGGTTTTTGGGGAAGTAGGGTCTTCACTGTATCTCCAAGGGGTGCCAGACCCTGTTCAGTGGTGCCCAGTGACAGGATGAGCAGCAATGGCCATTAACCAAAATCCAACAAGTTCCACTTCAAGATGAGGAAGAACTTCCTTCCATGGAGGTGGCAGAGCTGGGATCAGCTGCCCAGGGAGGGTGTGGAGTCTCCCTCTCCAGATACATTCCAACCCCACCTGCTCCAGGTGACCCTGCCTGGGTGCCTGGATGATCTCCAGAGGTCCCTTCCAACCCTAATGACTCTGACTCTCAGCCTGGCAGAGCTTTGAGAGCCCCCCAAGGCTGCTAAAGCACCTTCACTCTGCAAATCAGGGATTTGGATTTGGAAACAACTTCTCCAGCCTCAGTTTTAGCCATGGAAAACTGGTGGCCTTGCATGTTGCTGGGTGCCACATTGCAGCAGTCTTTAGCTGTGATGGGAATGAGCCAATAAATTGCCACGTTGAAGCATTTTGGGTTTCATTGCTGCTGAGGGCTGGAGAGAATCACCTGTGCCATGACATTGCTGTGTGCTGCAGGATCGCTGCTGACCTCCAGTCTTGCTGGACAATGGTTCTTCTAAAGATCCAAATGCACTTTACAACCTTAATATATTCATCTAGCAGGAACATTTCCAATTCCAGTGTATTAACAGTGTTTGCCTTGGAGTATCACTCTCTTTAATGACAAGTTCTTTTGTCACTCGGGTTCTGGGTGCAGCTGAGCCTGTGAGAAGGTGCCAGAGGGTGGATTTCCCCAGGAGCCCCTTGGAGTGTTCCTTCCCATTAGAAAGGGGATGTTGCAGGGAGCCAGGGTTCTATTTCACACACCAGGCTGGCAGTGACGTGCAGCAGATGGCACAGGAGCGTGCTGCTGGTCCTGGAGCTTTGAAAACAGACTTATGGAGTGTCCAAAGTGCAGAGCACAGAGTGTTTATAATTAAACACTTCAACCCTTTCCTCGACTCCAACACTGTTTGGGTTGTAGCATTTGAAAGCAAGGATGGGAATAATTTGCCATGAAAGGGGAAAAAGGCACAAGGTTTTCACAGAATCGTTTTGGTTGGAAAAGGAGTCCAAGGTCCTCGAGTCTGACCTTGGGCTGATCACCACCTTTTTGGGTGGGCTGGAGAAAGGTCCTTAACACTAAAGGTCCTGGCTGGTGTTGTGTGGGGGTGTTGAATGAGGACATAAATCCATGTTTCTTGTACTCTGTGGGTGAGCTGGCCCTCTCCCTGTTATCTTATTAAAGGTAATTTAACTGGGAGCTGCTTGGAGTTACAAAGGTGATCAGGCAAAGCAGACACACATTGTAGAAACTGTTTATCACATTTTATTTTCAGCATACAATATGTAGGGTTTGGAAGGCAGCAAGGACCTCCCATGCCCAGCAGCAGCTCTCCATCCCTGAGTGATGGGACATCACTTTTCCTCATATTAACTTGTCTTTGACACATTCCTCAGGAAAATACCCTTGGCTTTTTAGTGACAAATAGGGCAAGGCAGCGTGCAGTTTAGAGGGGCAGTGGCACCTCAAATAATTATACCTGAGCAGCTTTAACCCCGTGGTGCTGAGGGCTTCAGCTCCCACACAGCTGTGATGCACAAGGCCATAAATCTGCAGTTTTCCATAAATCTCTGGTTTTCCCCCCTCAGAGACCCCATCTGCCTTTTGCAGCTGCAGTTTGAGGTGTTTCAGGTGCATTAATTTTTCAGCTGTTCTGAATTTTACCTCAAGTCCTTTTCCATCAGAGGATGGGCCTGGCAGGAGGTGAAATATTTCAAATCAGAGCCTGAGTGGTGCAGAGAATTCCCTGCCTTTTCCAAAGGTAACATCATTTCTACACAGAGTCACTGGAGCTGCTGCCTATTGGAGCTCAGCTATTTGCTTTCTTCTTTTTTTAATTAAATAGCTAAGCTGAGAGGATTACATGACTTAGAAAAACCCCAAACTATTGAGCTGGAGTATTAAGTCGTATTATTGAGAAAATCAGCCATCACTTGGAGCTGTGAAGTGTGGTGTGAAGGGGAAAGGGCAATGGGCTGTATAAGTGTATTTGCATGTCTTTGAGAAGAAGAAACTCTTTCTGTGGAATTCTACCGAAGGAATCCTTGGCTGGGAGGGTGGTGGGGCCCTGGCACAGGGTGCCCAGAGAAGCTGTGGCTGCCCCACCGCTGGAAATAAATAAAGCTTTCAGTCTAAAATCCTGTATTCCCTTTCTTTGGAGATGGAGAAAGTTTCAGAAAGGAACTTCTCTGCCTTTTGAAGAAGGAAGCAGCTCCCCTGAGGTGGGCTGGCAGCCTCACCCCAAAGCTGGAGTTCAGCTCCTTCCTCCCAAAGCTGAACCCAAACACTGTGGCAAAGTGAGGGCTGAAAGGTCAGAGGCTTCATTTCTCCCTAAAATAGCTGTCTCTTGGTCCCCAGTTCTATCCAGCTGATAGCTGGGTCCCTCCTGGAGCAGGAGGACGATTCCAAAGCAGTGAGACACCTGCCTGCCTCGGGTGCCACAGGTTCGTGGGGATGAGTTTGTGCTTCATTGCCTGATGGACAAAGGTGGCAAACAAGAAAAAAACAGAGCAAAGGAATCTTGGAGCTGGGAAAATAAACCCAGAGGGGAGTCTGAAGGCAGAGGCAGATGTCACCTGAGGGCTGGAGGCAGTGGCACCGTGGGGTGGGTGATTTCTGCAGCACCTCCTGCTCAGGGGATGGAGATCCAACTAATGTCAGGTTAACTTCTGACATTTCAAACTGTAATAGGACAAACAACTGTAGTGCCAAAACAAATCCTCTCCAGCTGCCTTTGTCCTGGTACTATCTGCTAATAACCAGGGGAGCTGGGATAGAGCAGACCTCTACCAATTAAACTAACACTGTTGTCATCTCAGCTCTCTGCAGAGGTTTTTGGGCCCCATTCTCTTTGCTTACCCTGTGTCACTGCACAGCTCAGCACTGCTTTTTCTTTTTTCTTTTTTCTTTTTTTTTTTTTTTTAAGCTTTCCATTAGACATTAAATTTGACTTGTTTTTACCAGAGTAGGTGATGCCTGAGGGTGACACCTCAGCTCCTGATTCCCCTCCGAGAGGAGAAAGCCCCTGGTGTTTGCTTTCACTGGGCTGGGACAACAGATAATCTGATTGATCCCAATTTATCCTCAAATCCTCAGGCAAAGCCCTCACAGAGCCCCCCTGCTCTTGGAGGCCCCTCTTAACCCCAGTGTGGTTTTGTTTGTAGGCTGGAGAGCTGCTGGGATGAGGGACTGGGGCAGTGCAAAGAGAGCTGGAGCTGGAATGTTTGAGCAGGGAGCACCTGCACCTCCTCTGCCAGGGGAAGAGGATGCAAAGGTGGGTAATGCATTTAAACACAACTGAGAGGAAGGGAAAGCTTTGGGGGAAATCATACATGGAAAAGTGTTATTTCCTGCCTGGAAGTGGAAGTCTGGGTGAGTGCTCAGGGCTGGCTGCTGCAGAGAGATTTAGGGCACCAGCCTGCTTAATTAACCCCAATCAGATAATTTCTGAACATGGATTTCTCAATTCCATATCGTTCCCTTGAAGACAGCAATAATCTGGAACTTTTTTCAGCCTGTATAATGTATGTTGGCCTCTCCCCTCGTTAAACCCAAGATCACACCACAGCATTTCAAATTTTATCCCGAAATGATTTCCTCTCCCTGCTAAAGCCTTTGCTGCCTGTCCACTGTGTAGAGCTGAAATTCAATTACCTCTCCTGGCAGCTGGGAAACGAGGGCTGCAGGGATCCAGGGCAAGTGTTTTGCTCAAATTTGTTGTGGAAATAAGTCAATCTCCATATGAAGGGACTTATATCTTAGTTGGTGTGTGCTGCTTTCAGCCCAGATATCAGTAAATCACAGGTCAATAAATGGAAAGCCTGGAGGTATTTTTGGCCAATTCTCACTTTCTCAGAGGTTTCCCTTTTTCTGGGCCTCCCCACGCTCCCAGACAGGAATTGCTTCCCAGTATCCTATCTAACCCTGCCCTCCTTCAGCTTCAGGCCATTCCCCTTGTCCCATCACTACCTGGGCAGCTCGTCTGGAGAGTGAATTTCTCAAGTCCTGCTCATAAATCCAGTGTATTTTTTATTATTATTATTTTCACCTGAACTCCTTCCATTTTCTTTGCAAACAGTGAATTATGGAGGCTCCTGTCTCATCATGGCCTGGTAGCTCTGGCAGGCAGGGATCACAGAATACCTGAGCTGGGAGGAACCCCCAAGGACCATCCAGCCCAACCCCTGGCCCTGCCCAGGACACCCCAACAATCCCCCCTGTCCCTCAGAGCGTTGTCCAAACCCTCCTGGAGCTCTGGATGTGGTGTCCTGCCTCACGTCCCCTTTCTGGGGGGTCTCAGGTGTGCCAGCACCTCCCTGCCTGTTGGCATCCACAGGGACCCCCTGGATGTGCCGTGCATGTTTCCCGTGTGCTCTGAGGGACAGCAGCTGCTGCTGGCTGTGGGAAAGCTCCCTGGGATTCGGGAGCCTGTGCTGGGTGCCTGTGACATCAGAACTGTGCCCTGCTCATTAACACAGGGCAGGCAACTTAGAAATGTAAAGGGGGCTCTGCTGGGGCAAAAAGACAAACAGCAATGCGTGGAATGGGTGTTATTTGATTTGAATGCACGGAACTGAACCTTTGTTCTGAACAGGAAAGGGAATGAATCATTCTGATGGATTCATCAGAGCCATTTATGTTCTAAATACTCATTCTCCACCGTGACTGCCTCAGGTTGTATGAGGAATTTAAAGGTTTTAAATGCCACTTTTTTTTAAGAAAAAAAAAATAAGCAATTGGTTTTGTTGTTTCAAATGGAGCCTTTGCTGTACTTACTATTCTTGTGCAGGAACCTGGGAAATTGTAAATTCTGGGACTGATTATAGAGGTTGCTCTGCCTGGATAATAAAAGTTGATTATGTGTCATGGCAGCAGCAGGGAATGCTGCTGGAACGGGGCTTTCTGGAGGCTGCAGAGCACGAGGCAGGGCTTTGCTGTGGAGCTGAACAAACACGACAGGAGCAGCTCTGGCAGCTGCATCCCTGATTTCTGTCTGTCCTCTTGAATCAATAATTTTATTGACTGAGCCTGGCAAATTTACGTTCCTTATTTTGCCTGTTTTCAGAGCAATAAACCCCAGACAATGATTTATGTTGGCCCTGCTGCGCAGTTCTGGGGCGTTTTCCTCCCCTCCCTGCTGCCTCCTCCCCCAGGACACTCTGGAGTCCACACAGCTCCTTGCACAGCGTTTCCTAAATCCTCCTGGACTGGTTTGGGTTGGAAGAGACCTCAAAGCCCATCCCATTCCAACCCCTGACACCTTCCACCAGCCCAGGCTGCTCCAGCCTGGCCTTGGACACTTCCAGGGACCCAGGAGCAGCCACAGCTTCTCTGCCCAACCTGTGCCAGGGCCTGCCCACCCTCCCAGCCAGCAATTCCTGCCCAATCTCCCACCTAAAGGGTAGGAAACACATCCCCTGCAGGTCCTGGGAGGAAGGCAAGGCTTGGGCAGGAGCTGAGCTGAACATCTGAACTCTGCCATGGGTGGGGGAAGAAGGGAACAGAGACTGCAAGAGGCAGATGGGTTAAATGGGATGGAAAACCTGATTAATAGATCTTTTCATTAAACTACTGATTTCTGGTTTGAAAAGATTAAATAAAGCTGGTTTTGAGTAGATTGTTTTAAATGCTTTTAGCGTAAAATTTTGGGGAGGGTAGGGACTAAGACAGGAAGCATAAGGAAGGTTGGGCTCAGTTCTAGAATAGTTTTTTGGAAAACTTCAGTAAAACTGATAAAACTCGAAGAAAATCCACGGCCATTTAAATTTATGTGGTTTCCTCCCACTCAGCCCCTGCAACCTGGTCCTAAATATTGTTTCTCTTCACTTTTGTTGTGCTGTGATGGGGAAATGTCTGGTTGCCAAAAGAGCAGACATTGTAATACAGACACAAAGCACTGAGAGAGGCTTTGAGCTCACAAACCTTCTCACTTTTAAATTCACAGTCAAGTGGGCTCTCTCTGCCCTCACTTCACCAGGTATTTTTTTGCCATTTATTACTGCCTTTTTAAAATATATGTTCTGAAATTCAGGTGTGTATATAATGGGGATGATATACAGTTGTACTCGGGACTGAATGTGAGCCATCTGTCAAAAACAAAAGCTAAATTCTGGGTAATAAAAGCCACCAAAAGATTGATATTTCACATTAAAGGGAGACCTGAAAAAAAAGCAATTTTGTTTATGGGCAAACCTGTGTCTGGCACATTTTTCATGTCATATAAAGATGGAAATCTCACCTTATGGCTATAGATTGCTGCTATATTTCAGGCTCCACAATTGTGGACAGATATGCAAGTGCTTCTACGTTAGGAGAGATAATTCCCCACGTGTTTTTGATGGCAGTGAGTCCCTCTGAACCCGTTTCTGCTGCTTTCCAAAGGTGTAGCACTTCCCACTGGCTGCCCTTGGTCTCTCTGGTGAATCACATCATTCCAGTAATTTGATTGGTATTTGAAACCTGTTGGTACTTTGAGCTGATTTCCAAGCTGTTCTGGGTATCTCAGGTTGCCCAGAGAAGCTGTGGCTGCCCCTGGATCCCTGGAAGTGTCCAAGGCCAGGTTGGAGCACCCTGGGCTGGTGGAAGGTGTCCCTGCCCATGGCAGGGGTGGCACTGGATGGGCTTTGAGGTCCCTTCCCACCCAAAGCAGTCTGGGATCTGTCCTGTCTGACCTGCAGTGCTGGTTTGTACACTGGACACTGGGGTTTTATTTAATAGGAATTATTTTATAGCAGGTTTAATATTTGCTCATCCTGTGCCTGGTTTGAGCTGCTCCTCTCTCCATGTGCTGTGCAGGGTGTGGGGCAGCATCACCTGGGTAATGCAGGGAGGTGGATCCTGCTCCTCCCTGGGGAATCTTCCTCCTGGGAACACCCCTGAGCTTGTGGATGCAGCCCTGGCCTAGTTTGGGCTGTTAATCTCTTACATAAGCAAAAGGTAATGCAAATTGCCTGCCTGTGCCTCTCCCAGTCTCTCGCTCCCTCTGTGCTCCACAGGATTGGATTTGGCTGCCTTGATCACAGGGGAAATTCCCAAGGGAGAGGGAAACCTGCCAGAGCAGCCAGGGGACTGGGACTTGCAAAGTAAATATTCACAGTGCTAAATCTGAAAGAAAAAAAGCCTGATTTGCAAGGAGGGTGGTTTGGAAATGCTGATTTTGGGAGCTCTCAGGACGTGGGGAGGGCAGGCAGGAGGCTGCAGGCTGGTCTGTGCTTCCCATTCCCACAGTAAAGGGATGTCAGACAGTGGCCCCTGGGCCCTGCTCTTTTTTTGCAGGTACAAGGGGCAGTGTCCTGGTGCCCAGAGTTCAACAGGCTCCTGGCCCAGGCTCACAGCTCTGGACTGCCTTTAGGTCCTTTTTTCCCCTCTTTTTTAATCTCTTTTCTTTCCCCTCTTTTTTTTCTCCTTTTTTTTCCCCCTTTCTTTGCTCCTTCCCCTCCTTCCCCCTTTTCTTCTTCCTTTTATCTTATTTTTTCTTTTTTTTTTTTTTCCCCCTCTGTTTTCCTCTGTGCATTAGAATTCAAGGCAAACAGGTGAAATCTGGTTTGTTGAAGAAGTTTTCAGAGACACATTTCATGCCCTCCATTTTTCACCAAACAGAGCAATCCCAAACTCTTCAGGCTGGGAAAACAACTCACCATAATTAAGTCCCGCAGTGCTTTCCTCATCAGGAGTCAGTGTTAGTTCAGGACCATAACTGTCCTATCAGGACTAAATCACATTTTCACTACAGCTAAGCATGTATTTAGCAAGTGAATTTTCAATCTGTATCTGCAGTGCCTTCTCTGTCAGAACCTCTATCCCCCAGCTCTGTAATAAATGAGAGCTGGGCTGGCTGTGCAGGAGCTCCAGTGGCAGCTGTAGCTCAGCTCCCATTTGCATGCCCGTGGGTGTTTCCCTGCACTAGGAATCCTTTTTCAAAGCCTTTCCTGAACTGAAAATTTAAAAAAAAAAAAAAAAGGTATAAAACTAGATGAGACCAGAGCACATCTCCTTTGTGCAGCGGGTGCTTTCACAGCCTGCTCGTTCCACACATCAAACACTCCGCTGGCTCCCCGGTGCCACAGCCTGTGCTCAGCCCCAAACACTCCCAAACACCACATCTAAACCATGAATTGTCTCCTTTCACTTAAAATGTACAAACCCTGGCAAGGGAAGGGCGGGTCTGGCATCCAAATCCTGGTGGGATGGCCCAGTGGGCGCTTTGTGGCAGAAGGAGGGAGTTTGTTCTCCCTTTTCGGTTTGCCCAGAGGTCACCAAAGCAGGTGAGAAAAATGGGTGAGGCTGCAGCTTGAGCAGTTGAGTGCTGTTAGTCCTTGATACCTCTTGGAACACTCCAGTCCAGTAACAACCTCCAGGGATGGGACCAACATTTCCTAAGTGTGATTCTGCTGCACATGGAAAGACTTGAAATGTTGAGGGGGTTTTTAATCAAAGGATTTTCTTGCCTGTGCTTTGGGATAGGTGGGAAGTAACTTTTCCCATGAACCAGTTTTGCATCATAGAAGACTCTCTAAGAGAAATTCTTGGCTGGGAGGGTGGGCAGGCCCTGGCACAGGTTGCCCAGGGAAGCTGTGGCTGCCCCTGGATCCCTGGAAGTGTCCAAGGCCAGGTTGGATGGGGCTTGGAGCAACCTGGGCTGGTGGAAGGTGTCCCTGCCCATGGCAGGGGGTGGGACTGGATGGGCTTTAAGACCTTTCCAGCCCAAACCATTCCATGAATGTTTCCTGGTGGTCCTAAGGGAGTTGTGGTGCAGCCAAAGCACCTCGTGAAGTTGCCAAAGCCTTTATGTACCTGCACACCCTTCTCTTTAAAAAAAAAGGACAAACCTAAACCCCCACAATTTGTACAAAGTAGGTAGAGAAGGAAAACGTTGAATTAAAGGTTCTACTCAAACTGTTTTTCAACTCCATTTCATAGCTGTTTCTAATGTTAAATCATTGTGCTCCTGGCTTGTCGTTATTATTTACAGGAGAAAATAAAAAAGGAGTAATAAAACCTTGTGGTTCTTTTTTTTTTAATGAAGTGAATGTCTGACAGGTTCCTGCAGCTATGAGAAAGGATGGAGGGAGCAGTGCTGTGCAAAGCACGTGAGAGCTGCACTTGCTGCACAACAAGTGTTTTATAAATAGTTTCGTACAAGATGTGAGAAGGAGAAGTTGGGTCTGGAGTTGGGACTCGGTTGTGCAGCTGAACCAAAGAGAATGAGAGACCTTCCAGGAGGAAGGAGAGTTTCTCTGTTTTACTGGGTAGAGGATGTGATTTGAACCTGAGCCAGAGTGTGCCCAGGTGGGCAGGGAGGTCTTGTAGCAAAATAGTGTGGGCACAGCCCCAGGACAGGGACTGAGGGACTGTCCCTGTGCTGGCACTGCTGGGGCACTCAGAGAGAGACCCAGAGAGGCTGGAGCGTGTGCTGGGAAGGGAACAGAGCTGGGAAGGGGCTGGAGCAGCAGGAGCAGCTGAGGGAGCTGGGGGGGCCCAACCTGGAGAAAAGGAGGCTCAGGGGGGACCTTCTGGCTCTGCAATCCCTGACAGGAGGGGGGAGCCAGGGGGGGTCGGGCTCTGCTCCCAGGGAACAGGGACAGGAGGAGAGGGAACGGCCTCAAGTTGCACCAGGAGAAGTTTAAATTGGATATTAGGGGAAATTTCATCCTGGCAGGGGCTGCCCAGGGAGGTTTGGAGTGCCCAGCCCTGGAGGTGTCCAAGGCAGGCCTGGCCGTGGCACTCAGTGCTCTGGGCTGGGGACAAGGTGGGGATGGGGACAGGGGGATCCAGGGGCTGGGAGGGCTTTTCCAGCCTCAGGGATTCTGGGATTCCAAGTGACAGGACAGGGAGTAAAAGTGTGTGTTCAGGGCTGGCCTTGGACACTTTGGGCTGATCTTTGTGCATCAGTCAGGGCAGTGACAGTTGCAATAACACCCATCATTCCTTTATGACACTTGTAAATTCCCTGACAACCTGCTGATAATGATTTCTACTTAATAGGAGAGAGCTGAAAAGTGGATGAATGGAATTAAGGATCCTACACGGATATGTGACCACATGTGGTTTTAAATGAATGCAGAACGAAAATGATTTGAGATATAAAAGAGCAATTCAGAGCTTCCTCTCAAGCAACACTCGTACCAAGGGCTCATCCTGCTGCTCTGCAGATCAAAGGATCATCAGCGTAACAAACTGGTAAGAGGTTTTCACATTTAAAGCAAAATACTTCCTCAATTTCAGTAGCATCACAAGGGAACTTTGCTCCTTGGGTTTGGTCACGATGAGCTTGTGAATTTTTGGAGATAATTTCAGGATGATCAGCCAGCTGTGAGCCAAAGAAAACCAGACAGAGGAATCGCTGGGTCTCCAGCTGTTTGTGGGAAAATCTGATGGTTGACAATTCTCCTGGAGGAAACAGCAGAATGATACTCAATTTGACGATGCTTTTCTAAAACAAGGCAAAGCAAACAAACCCCAGAAACCTGCAGAACCAAGCAGATTTCATTTCGAAAGAAAACCAGGATGAAAACTGAGCCGGGATGGGTTTTCTCTTTTGAAATCTTCCAGGTGTGTTTTTATAAGGAAATGCTGAGTGCTTCACTATAATAGACACCTTTCACTGAAACAATACCTTCCAATTTGGCTCTCCCCACTCCCAAACTGACATTTTTTTCTGAGCTGTACTCTTTGAGGAATTTGCATTTTTCATGTTTCATTCTAATTACGGGTGAAAACAACCCCCAGGATCCTTCAGAAAACTGAGCCTCACCCCTCTCTGTGGCTGGGATCTACAGGGTGTCCAGTGTGGCACCTGAAATGAGCCCTGGTCACCAGGGGCCTTTGTGGTATTTTATGTGGAATTTTTGTGGTGTTTTATCATGGAATTGATAGACAGGAACTGATAGAAAGGCTCAGCATTTCAGCCACCAGGCTGGGAAGGTAATGAGGAGAACAATCAGAAAGACAAAAGGAAAATATTATTAAGGAATTGTTGTATAATTCATGACCAAAACTTAAGCCAACAGAAGAAGCTTGGCAAATTCAGGTAAATTCAGTAAAAGAACCTGTACCTTCTGTAGGGTCACTAATTCAGGCTGGAAGTTCTGTTGTCTAACAAACCATAACTGGGCATCACCAAAGAGCTGGGGGATGTTTTGAGCACAGGCTGGATGATCCAACACCGTCCTGCTCAGAGCAGAGCCTGCCGCAGCAAAACAAGTGCCCCAGGGTGCCCTGGAGCCTGTTTGAGGGTGTGCAGAGCACAGGGACCCCGAGCAAAGCTCCCCTGTAAGGATGAGACCCCTCCAGCCCCCCAGCACTCCTGAGGGATCACCCACCTCCCACCTGTTCTCCCCCAAGTCTCCCTTTTCCACTTTCTCTGGGTGCAGCTCAGTGTGAGCTCTCACCTGCACCTTGAATCCCTTCCCAAGCCTCGAGTTCCTTTGAAACCCTCTGAGAGGTTTCTGCTCCTCTTTCTGTTTGTTTTTGATTTTTCCTGCTCCTTTAATGAATTCCTCAAAGCAGATGGGCTTCAAACCCTGTCTCTCTTTCAAGAGACTCCCTCTCATCTAAAAGAGACACGTTTCTCTCATCTGAGGGGTGTACAAGGAGACTTTTTGCCTTGGGAAGGAACATCCATAGCCAGGGAAGGCACACTCTGCAGGGGTTTAATGCCTGTGGCAGGGAGGAGAGGCTGAGTTTGATGTCCTTGGTGGGGCTGTCCCACTTTCCTGCCTTAGATCTGGGAAATGTGGAATTTTGGGGATCCATCTATATCACAGAATCATGGAATGGTTTGGGTTTAGAAGGGACCTTAAAGCCCACCCAGTGCCACCCCCTGCCAGTGGCCCAAGCAAAAGGAAACCTTTATGTTTATTTTCCTAGCCTGGAGCTGGTACACTCACACTGAGTTGGGGGTGTTTTCTTGCCTCCTGGCTGTTTATGGAGGGGATTTGGGATCATGTACCCCCAGTATCTGACACGTGCTCAGGCTCTGGGGCTGTGGGATTCCCTGAATCCCTCTGTTCCTTCTACACAGACACACATTTGTCTCTGACACAACAGCTCGGTAAATTCCTAGATCCCTGATAGTTTGGGTGAACCTCTCTGTACATGAAGTCATCTCCTGTTTCACTGAACCAGTTGGATAAAGAGACACTGTCCTCACATCTGTCAATGAGCAGAAACTGTTATTAATTTCTATTAAGTGAATGCCAAGCTGTAACTGCACTGGAATATTTAAATGCTTCTTTCTGGATAACATGATCTGTGATCACTCTGCGTTTGCCAACTCTTGTAGGTGCCAGAATTTCTTATCTGCTCACTCTGATATTCAAATTCACCCCCAGCCATCCCCAGCTGCTTCAGAACAGGCTTTGCATGCAACAGTGGGTTTCACTCAGAAAACAAATGATGCAACTGGGTGAAAAACCTGAGAAAATGGGTTTCTAAATGCATGGGCACAACTACTTCTGTCAAAAGAGTTTCTCAGTTTGTCCAATCATTGCACCACAGAACTTCTCGTGAGCCAGATAGCAGAGCACGCATTTCAAATGCCCATCTAGCAGTTGGGAAATTCCAGTGAAAAATACATTTTCCCCTGATCATGGATATTCAGCAAGAGTCACTGGGCTGCTTGGTATAAACTGGCTGCTCTGATAGGTTGGATTATATATGTATATGCCCACAATCTGATAGTAGGACTGAAATGTTTGTGCCTGATTGAGTGGCTATTTTCCATTTAAATATTCCCAGAGGGTTTCTTTGGGTCATTTATTGCTGTAACCCTTGAATGGTAAAATGTTTTATTTTTCTTGTGCAGAAAGAAATATAACTTTCAAATGAAAAATTGTGCGGTTGTGGAAGGTCTGCCCAAGAGGAACAGAACTTGGAATTTTAGGGATACGAGGAACTGGAAATTAAGGTGGGATTTTCAGCTTCTCTGTTGTTCCTATGAATGAAAACTGGGATGTTTTCTGTGCTTCTCTAAGCCTGAAGCTTTCTGCTAAATTTCTTACTGTTAACCAAAAGATAAAAGAGCAGATAATAAATGCAGGCACCTCCGTTACGTGAAGGAGGGCCCTGTTTGCTCACTGGTGCATAAAAAGGCCTTATTGGGGACTTATATCTTAGTCGTGTTGATTTAATTTTATTTTATATCACATTCTCCTACCAAATTGCTCTCAGCTTTTCTGTGTGGCGTTGGGTGCCCTGTATTCACATGACAAGACTGAGATAATAATCTGAAAAGGTTCTCTATTTGTAATTTAGCCTGCTAGAAGAGTGTAAGGCTGATGATCTGGACATCCATGGAAAGTTCCTGTGGGCCAGGTCTTTCCCAGAGCGGTTTCATAAAACAGGAGAATCATGGAAGGGACCCCCAAGGACCATCCAGTCCAACCCCTGCCCTGCCCAGGACACCCCAACAATCCCCCCTGTGCTCCAGAGGATCATCCAAACCCTCCTGCAGCTCTGGCAGCCTTGGGGCCGTGCCCACTGCCCTGGGGAGCCTGTTCAGTGCCAACCACCCTCTGGGGGAAGAGCCTTGTCCTGAGATCCACCCTGAGCCTGCCCTGGCACAGCTCCAGCCCTTCCCTTGGGTCTTCTGCAGTGCTCTCCGTGTTGGAGGAGCCTATTCTGGGATCCAGGAGGAAGTTTTGCTCCTTGTAATTACACCTGTGAAAGAGTGGATGAATTGGGTTGACTGAAAACCTGGACAGTCCAAAAATGGAACATTTTTACAAAATCGGTACCTCCACGTCGGGTGGGGACAAAGTCCTGGCACTGGCTGTCAGCACTGACTAAGCACTGTGTGCATTCCCTCCAATTAGCAGATTCCTAAACCCCTGAAGTGCTTCCCAAGGCAGTGTTTAGGGATGCATTTGAATGCATTTGCTGTGGTGGATTCTGCTAAGTGCTCTCCTGGCTGCCTCCTGTGAGAGCAGGAACGACACGGCTCGGTTTGCTGGGCTTTGCTTGTGCAAAGGGCCCTACTTTTAGCAGGTGAAGTTCTCATTAGGCTGTTGTAGGAATAATGTGGAAAAGATGTTATTTGCCAGCTGACCTGCCTTGGTGGGAGGAAATCCAAGGTACAGGTGGAATGAAAGGAGAACTGCAGTGCAAAGCCTTGTGGACCAGAACCAGCTGCTCGATGGCAGAGAGACTGTGGGAAGGGCTTGTGTTTCATAGGTGTTGCTGGGCTGGACCTGGGACTCAGATCCAGGGGAGTTTGCTGGGGGTCTCCCTCAGCATCTTGAGAGCCAGGTTTGTACCAGGTCTGACCAAAGACCACCTGGCTGAGCCCCCCTTGGCAGCAACTCCCAGCAGGTGCTGAAGGAAGAGTGTGATGTCCAACACAGGGAACTGGAGGCACGTTCCATACCAGCCTCAGCTTCCAACCTGGAAAGCCCTAAGCAGTGGTGGGAGAATTTTTGATAAATCCGTCATGATTGGTGCCAGGGTGAGTGCAGACAACGGGGAAAGCTTTGAAAGAAGCTCCAAGTCCTCAATGTCTTCAGTTTTCATCCACCTACAGAACCCGTTTACACACCAGTACTACTGGGAAATGATTTCTACAGTAAGACCTCTTGCAACAGCATGTAAAGTTTCCACTGACAGCTGCTTTCTGACAGACAAACTCCTGGGAAAGGTGAAGGTATTGTACCTGGAGACATAACATTTGTGTTTGGCTGGTGAGCGGTGCAGGATGGGGCTGTGCTCCTGCTGTGAAAGCTTCAGACAGGAGCCCAGAGAAGCTGGAAGTGTCCAAGGCCAGGTTGGACAGGGCTTGGAGCACCCTGGGCTAGTGGAAGGAGTCCCTGTCCATGGCAGGGGTGGCACTGGATGGGCTTTGAGGTCCCTTCCAGCCCAAACCATTCCATGACTCTGTGAGTCCAGCTGCTCTTCCAAGGGATGGAGGTGCTGCACCGTGCCCCCAGCTGGCTCTTGTGCACTTGTGGCCCGTGTCCCCAGGGCAGGGATGGCTGGGGTGTGCCTTTCACATCTTCCCTTGGTCCCTCCAGCCGGGGGGTTTTGCTGCTTGAGCTGAAGAACAAAGCAGGTTTTGCTCAAACCTGAGCTGGGAGAGCTGGGCCGTGTCCGTGGGTGGTGACAGCCCAGGGGATGCTGCGTGGGTGGCAGAGCTGCCACCAGCTGTCCTGTCACTTCGCCCTGGCCATCCTGTCACTCCAATCCGCCTCGTTTGGTGTTTTCTCCTGAAGTCCATGACAGATTCCTGAGTCACCCGCTCTGAGAAGGCCACTGAGCTCAGAGCTCCTGCAGCTCAGTGCCCGAGTACCTGGAGCTGGGCAGGGGAGGAGCCTCCGCAGGGCTGGTGGTACTTGGAGCCACCTGAGACTTCTCTCCAGTCCAAAGAGTTTCACTGCTAATTGTTTCCTAAAGACCCCGTTCGTTCCCAGCTGAGGGGCCGGATCCCGTTGCCATGGCAACAATAATTTCTATGCGTTACGAATATCAGACACCTCTCAAATCAATTTGTTTTCCCTTGTTGCCATGGTGACAGACATTTTGTCAGAATTATTTAGGGAGAGAGAAATCTGGAGACTTTTACAGGGAAGGAGCTGCAGGAGGAGCCCCGTGGGGAGCCCGGCCCCCCTCCCAACCTCCTCCTGCCCCGCCGAGGGGATCCTGCAGCTCCGAGGGAGCATTCTGTGGTTTGGACACAAACAGTCCCCTCAGCTACTGCCCCATCTCCATCCTTTTGCCCTCCAAACTCCAGCACCTTGCTAATGACCATCATCTGCTTCGGCTTTGGGCCTCTTCCAGCCCGGCCACCGCCAGGGTCTTTCTTCTCTGCAGCCTCTGATGGCTCCTCCTCTCCGAGCTGGGCTTTGGCTGCTCCTCAGCCTTCCCAGCCCCTCTGTTCTAGAGTAACAGCTATTCAAACAGGTTGGAAAGCTGCCTAAAAGCGTTTCTCCAGTGCAATCATTAGTGGTGGGGAAAAGGTGTGTTTTGGAAAGTCTCAGCAGCACTTTTAATTGCCAGCGTGCTAAATCAGGCCTCCGAAAACTCTGGGTTGCAGTGCCCGCCCTGCAGCCTCCTTTTTTTGCTCTGAATTGCTGTCCTTTCACAGTGGCAGCTCAGAGATGAACCCCTCAGCTGATTTGTTAACCTGTTTGGGGCTCTCTGCCTTCTCTGCTCCTCTTGCTCAGCTGGGGGCTGGCAGGACACACCACCCTGGCTGAGGTGGGTCTGAAACGTTGGGCAGCCAACACAACTCCCGGTTCTTGGGGCCCCAGGAGATGCTTGGGGTGAAAGAAAAGTCACAAGTTAAAAAAAAACAACAATCTGAGCAGAGCTGTTTTGATCACCCACCAGGCCCAGGTTCCTGTAAGCTTCTATCTGAAGAACAATAATGTCATTTTTAGGTCACACTCTGCTGACTCCCTATTTTTGGCTATTTTAGCCTATTTTAGCTGGGGCTGTTCAGCTGGGGACACCCAGAGGGCACCTCCCCAAGGGCTGGCAGGGCCTGCAGGGAGGGGGCAGAGGATGGCCCAGGCTCTGCTCGGGGGGCCCAGCAATGGCACAAGAGCCACGGGCAGGAACTGATGCCCAGCAAGTTCCACCTGCACAGGAGGAAGAACTTCTTGGCTGGGCAGGGACCCAGCCCTGAGCAGATTGGCCAGACAGGGGGGAGTCTCCTCCCTGGGGATATTCCAGGGCCCTCTGGACACAATCCATGTGCTCTGGGATGGCCCTGCTGGAGCAGGGAGGTGGCACCAGGTGGGACACTGTGGGCCCTTCCAGCCTGACCCATCCTGGGATTCTGTGACTCCATCTGTATTTGGCAATCTAGGAAATAAAAAAAAATATTTGAAAGAATCTGTTATTAAAGACATGAATGCTCAATTTATAGGTGAGCTTTGGAAAAGAAATTAATCTTCTGAGCATGAGTTAGGAACCTCCAGCAGGACCCCAGGGCTGTGTTTCTCTGTGCTGCATTTCTGCTGCCACAGGCTGTTTCTGCAATGGGAAAGCCTCTTCTCTCCTTGCCAAATAATACTTAATGCTCCTTGCACTGGAAACGTCCAGGCAGGGGAGCCAGAACACTGAAGCAGCAAGTTGACATCTGGCAAAGTGACTGAGGAAGGACCTTGGGGCTGCTCCATCCGACTGCTCCGTGAATCCACCCAGCTTCTGAGTGGAATCCTGGGGCTCAGGATGGTGCTGCTGAACGCAGGAATAGCTACAAGTCAGAGGCATCAAAACCTATTTCTTCCAAATTGAAGATAAGCAGAAAATTTAATGTGGTGCTTCTCTTCCCAAAGAAATCACTGGGAGCACTTGTAGGGATTTACAGGAGACGTTTGTGCAGCTCTACCTTCCCCTGCAGTCACGGCTTCACCTGCACATTTCCCTCCACTTGGTGGTAGCATTTTCTCTGTGTTCCCTCCTCTCTTGCAGCGTTTGGAGTGGCCGTGGATGTGAACAAGGAGCCCCTTCCCTCTGAAGGAGGGACTGAAGGAGTGGTGAGTGTGTACTCCCCTCTGCCACATGGGGAAGTTTCACACTCAGGTGCTTCCCAGACTGCCTTTGCTTGTACTCCAACCACTTTCTTCTGGTGTGAGAAGGAGAAGGAAGAAACCTAAAAGCTGGGAAATGCTGCTCCATGATCAGCTGTGCTTGTCCTCAGGTGGGTTTGACACCGCATGGAGCTGACTCTGCTGGAGGTGACAGTGTGGCTGCCCCAAAACCAGCCTGCAATCTGCTCTGGGTTAGAGGGACCCTGGTGACAGGAGGGCTGTGGTTTCAGCCAGTGGAACAGTCCCCATGTCCTGCCTCAGAGGTGTCCTCCCGACCCCTCCTCTCCTGGTGAGAGGTGTTTGTGGGAAGGACCTGAAGTCAGGAGTGAAGGTGCAGCAGTTCTGGTGAGTGCTGTGCCCACGGGCTGGGAGGGATGACATCCCTGGATCCACTGCAGGGTCACTCCTGAGGATACCTGGAGAGGTTGGTGCCACAGCAGTGCCCTCCCTGCTGGCCGTGGCTCCTGCTCCTGGAGCTGCCTGGTCAGCAGGGACACAGAGCTGCTGCTGAGGGGCTGATCCCACCCAGCCAGGCAGGACAGGGGGGGTTTGCCCGTGGAGTGAGCGATGCCAATGCAGCAGGAGAGCTGAGAGCAGCCAAGGCAGCGCTGGGCACAGGCTCAGGGCAGGACAGACAGAGATGACACCACTGTTGGCTTCGTTTTTTATTCTATCTATCAAAATTCTACCAAGATGCTCCGCCTCGAGAGTGGGCTGCACTTACTCTGCCCTTGCTGCTTTGGGCTGTGCTTAACCTGCCGTGGTCTGAGCCAAACTGGGACCAAACACAGCCCTGTGTTGTGCTGAGGTGTTTGCTGCTGCACAGGTGCTTCCCCTCTTCCACAGAGCAAAATTTCAGCAGCCACCTGCTGTCAATGAAATTATTGTAATATTGATTCGAGTTTTTTTAATTGCACTGTGCCATTTATAAAAGGCTTGTCTGAGCGCTGTGACTGCTGCTCTCCTTCCTGGCAGCAGCAGGTTCCCAATCACTGGCAACTCGTGGTTATTAAAACATAGTAAATTGGTTTGCAAGTTAAAAACTCTCATCCTTTTCTAAAGGATTGATTGCCACGGGGGCTGGCTGAGCTGGGGAAGGAAACTTTCTCATCTCTTCATGTCTCAGGGACACTGGCAACCCGGGCTGTGGTGGGAGTTGTGCTGTGCTTTGAAATCACCTTCTGTGGCTTTACATCTGTGGGTTATCCAGAGATATGACAGGGAAGGAAAAGAGTGGAAAACTCAGCACGGATCCTGTGTCTTTCTGCAGAGCCCCAGGGCTGCTGGGCACTGGAGTTTCTGCCTTCAGAAATGGTTTTGCTCGGAAATATTCAGGGAACTGTGGCCCTGCCCAGCCCTGGCACTGCCCCCAGCCCTGTCCTGGACTGCACAGCCCGCAGGGATGGACTGTGGGGTGGCACTGGGGTCCTGCTGCTCCCCCTCCCAAGGGAGCTCTCACGTGAGAAAATCATTGTTCTGCTGTAAAAGGAGTGGGGAAGGTGAAGATTGTTCTGGTGATGAAAGCTCTGGGATCCTGTGGGAGCTCTGGGTGTTGTGGGGAGGGTGAGGGGACAGAGCTGTGCTGTGAGGCTGAAACTGTCCACATCTCTTCCCCCCAGCTTTTAGGGCTGCCCTGCTGCCCACTGAGGCTGAATGTCCCCTGGGTCACAGTGATGGAAGTCAGTCCTGTGGATGTTCTCCATCCCAGAACCACGGAATGGTTTGGGTTGGAAGGGACCTCAAAGCCCACCCAGTGCCACCCCTGCCATGGGCAGGGACACCTCCCACCAGCCCAGGGTGCTCCAAGCCCTGTCCAACCTGGCCTTGGACACTTCCAGGGATCCAGGGGCAGCCACAGCTTCTCTGCCCAACCTGTGCCAGGGCCTGCCCACCCTCCCAGACAGCAATTCCTTCCCAATCTCCCATCTCTCCCTGCCCTCTGGCAGTGGGAAGCCATTCCCTGTGTCCTGTCCCTCCATCCTTGTCCCCAGTCCCTCTCCAGCTCTCCTGGAGCCCCTTTAGGCCCTGCAAGGGGCTCTCAGGTCTCCTTGGATCCTTCTCTTCTCCAGGTGAACCCCCCAGCTCTCCCAGCCTGGCTCCAGAGCAGAGGGGCTCCAGCCCTGGGAGCATCTCCATGGCTTCCTCTGGATTTGCTCCAGCAGCTCCATGTCCTCCTGACATTGGGGGCCCCAGGGCTGGAGGCATCCCTGCAGGAGGGGTCATCACTCAGCTGTGGCAGATTTTGTTGTTAATTTGTTAATTTGGCTGTTTCCCCTTCCAGGTGCCGTGTGTGGGTCAGGGGGTCTCACACATCCCCCAAAGGCTGTGGCAGGGGAAGAAAAGGCAACATCTCCTTGTGCTGTGAGGGAAGGGGGATATTAAAGTGCAGAACATCCCTGCTGCCTGTGCTGGGTGCTGTGAGCTCACCTGGGACTCGTCGTGTGCAAGAGCCCAATCCCAGGGAGCCCCTTCCCAGCTGGGTGCTGCTGGAGCCAGGATGGGCTGGAAGCTGCAGGTCTGTGATGGCTCTATAATTACCATGGCTGCCCAACCTGATGCACAGCTTTGGAAATCATTATCTGGGATGAGAAATAAACCTCTTAACAGATTACTGTTGCAAAATGTATGATACTGGGCTTTCTTGGGAGCAGCAGCCTCGGTCTGTGTCAGGAGTGCTGTAATTACTGTAATGAGCTTTTGGCAGCCGTGTTTGGGAGAGCAGCTCTTACTCGTCTTGGGAGAAAGCAAAACAAATATGTGACTGTGGAAAAGGAAGGATTCCTCCAAATCCTTTCCTCCCTCAATGCCCAGGAAGAGGAGAGGGCTTTGGGAGTGTCTTGCTAATGGCAGATTGCTCCCAAAGTGGTGTCTCAGTGTGAGCAGCTGCTTTTGGAGAATTCCACTTCTGAAGGCATCTGCTGCAACATGCTCTGGATGTGGTAGAGCAGAGCAGTGGGAGGATGTTTTCCATAGAGATTACCTAAACTCCTGGAACTGTGCAGTGGGAATAAAGCAAGAGGCAGGTGGCTCGTGCCCCTCTAGGCTCTGGAAGGGGCTCTCAGGTCTCCCTGGAGCCTTCCCTTCTCCAGGTGAACCCCCCCAGCTGTCCCAGCCTTTCCTCTCCTCACAGGAGAGATGCCCCAGCCCTTTACCCAAAACCAACCAGGGAACCCAAGTGGGCAGGCTGGGCATGGCCCAGCTGAACCTCGGGCAGCACAAGCCAAGGTGTTGGGTTGGCTTTGCTTGTTTGCAGCCCCTGGTACCCAGGGAAGGCTCCTCTCCAAGGGGCTGGGGAGCCTGGGGCAGCAGGGACAGCCACTCCAGCAGCAGTGATGTCCCCAGACTCTGCTCAGGCAGCTCTGAATAATGTTCACAAATAGATGGATTTATTTTTTTCCCTGTCAGCTGATGAATTGATGATTTATGAATATATTTCTGTTGTGTGACTGGCTCTGTGGCCCTCTGAGGATTATTCAGAACAAAACGAGGCTGACAGAAAATAAGGGATGCAGGAGCCTCTCCAGGAGCTGATGTGGTTGGGTTTTTTTCTCCTGCTGCCAGCTTGGGTTTCATGGCAGTGACATGCAGAGCTTCTGCAGCACAAACTGATGCTGATGGCAAATGAGCTGCAGCTTTGCTGCTGGAGGAGAGCACGGCCTGGGATACAGCTCAGGAGTCCCAGGGACTCCCTTCCAGGGAGGTGAGAGGCAGCTCAGCTCACCCACGCTGGGGTCTGGTGGGTTCATGTGCTTTCTCAGTTAATCAGCAGGAGGGCTGGTGGTTCACAAGGTAAAATTGCATCTCCTGCAACCCTGGGACTGGACTTGAAAGCTGGAGAGGGACTTTGGACAAGGGGTGGAGGGACAGGACACAGGGAATGGCTTCCCACTGCCAGAGGGCAGGGAGAGATGGGATATTGGGAAGGAATTGCTGGCTGGGAGGGTGGGCAGGCCCTGGCACAGGTTGCCCAGAGGAGCTGTGGCTGCCCCTGGATCCCTGGGAGTGTCCAAGGCCAGGTTGGAGCACCCTGGGCTGGTGGAAGGTGTCCCTGCCCATGGCAGGGGTGGCACTGGATGGGCTTTGTTGTCCCTTTAACCCAACCCATTCCAGGATTCTGTGGAAATGGACCCAGCTCCCCTGTGCTGTGCCCGCCTGTGCCCCCCCAGCCTCACCTGGGGCTTTGCTGCCTCTCCCTGCTGGGAAGCTGCTCCAGAAAATCATTGCTCTGGCAATTAAACCCCCTGCTCTGAATTTTATGGCCTGAAGTCACACAGTTTTAATTTGTGGAGGATCCATCACTTGTTTCTGGTTTTCACCTGCCAATACTGGCCCTGCCCACGTGGTGAGCCCAGGAGTGTCCCCTGCCCTCCCTCAGCACAGGGGTCCCACAGCCCCAGCCCTGAACAAGAGCCACAGCCTGGCACAGCTCCTGCAGCCTGGTGTTGGCACTGCCTCCTGTAAGAGCTTCTGCCTCAAGCCTTAATGCCCTGTAAAGGAGCTTATTGTGCTCAGAGCTCGAGAGGAGATTATTTTAAGGGAAAGCTGCAGATTGACGTTGCTGGAGGACCCTTCAGCACAAAACTCGAGCGGGAACAAGCAGTGCTGGGGGAATGATTTTGTTCACGTATTGGCAGGTTTTTGATACCCTGAGAACTTGAATTTCTGTACTTTCTGGTTTAACCCAGTGCTTTGATTCACCTGAGGAAGGGCAGCTCCACAAATTCCACCTTAGGAACGTTTTTCAAGGGGAAAAAAACCAGCCTGTTGTTTGTATAACTGGCTGGGAAAGAAAGCAATTGCAGGCTACTCAGAGTGTAATAAAGGCCTGTGTAAAATGTATTTTGCTCAGCAATGTCAGCTTTATTTAAGTCTTGCTAGCGATTGTTTTGCATTTAAGCATATTCTAATGGCTGTCTGCATTGCTGCATCTGAAAATCTAATTTCTCTGACAAATTATTCTCCCATTCAGTGTGTCAGGTGAAAAGACTCCACGTTTGTATAGCTGAGCTGTCTCTGTGTTAACAGAAGTGCTTACAAAGGTGCTGCAATTGCTCCTGGCACCGAGTCGTGCTCAGACAGAGTTTTCCCTGTGTTGCCTTAGAATAATTTCCTTTTGCAGCTCCTGGTTTTTCTGCTGAGGCTCTGGGTGTTTGGCAGCTCTTCTTTTACCAGGGTCTACTTTTACCAGGCACCTGTTCCGAAGGTACCTCTGCCGTGGGTCTTCCAGGGCCTGAAGGGGCTCCAGGAGAGCTGGAGAGGGACTGGGGACAGGGGATGGAGGGACAGGACACAGGGAATGGCTTCCCACTGCCAGAGGGCAGGGAGAGATGGGATATTGGGAAGGAATTGCTGGCTGGGAGGGTGGGCAGGCACTGGCACAGGTTGCCCAAAGGAGCTGTGGCTGCCCCTGGATCCCTGGAAGTGTCCAAGGCCAGGTTGGAGCACCCTGGGCTGGTGGAAGGTGTCCCTGCCCATGGAACAAGCTGAGCTTTAAGGGACCTTAACCCCTCCCAGCCAAAGCAGAGCAGTTTTCAGCAGTGTTGGGTGGTGCAGCTGAGGCAGTGAGTGCAGCAGTGGCTGAGGGTGGGAAGTCACCCCACAACTCTCTGCTTGTCTGGCTTATTGGTCCCCAAGGGTGTCTCTGGAGCAGGACAGGTGAGAGGGATGCTTTCCCAGGCTGTGGGATTGTCAGGTACTACAGCTGGATCACTGGTGACTCTTGCAGCACTGCAGCTGCTCTGGGGCTTGGGAAGGATCTCATTTATTGGGGTTTGCACCGCAGTTCAGGACGGGGGGTGGTGGAGGCAGCACTGAACGGGTCATTCCAGCACTGCAAGGGCCCCAAACCATGCTGGCCATGGGACCAGCACCACTGGAGCCCTGGCAGGTTTGTCTGGTGGTGCTGGGAGCACTGAGCCGTGGACCTGCCCCTGGTCACGGTTTGAGTGGCATCTCAGCCCCAGTGCCATTGTCCTGGCTCCTGCTGATGTGTCTTCCCAGGTGAGAAATGCCAGGTGACCACGTGGCAGGGCCTTGTTGTGGTGCCACCCCAGCCACTGGCAGGAGGGGGGTGCTGAGGGTGAGGGCAGGGCAAGGTCAGGCTGTGCCTTCCCTGAGTGAAGTGTGGGATGCTGGGAGGCGACAGCAGGACAGCTCTGCATGTCCTCAGGAACTGTGATGCATATGGATGTTGTTTGCTCGAGGAATGGATATGGAAATGCAAGCCAAGATCTGGGCCTTCAGTGCCCTCTGTTCACCTCCTTCCTCCCCTGCCCTCAGAAGCTCGAGGTGCATCTTCTCCAGCCCCTGAATCCCTCCCTGCTGCCTCCCCATCTTCTCCCCCAGCACACTTGATGACATGAGTATTCCTTTGTGGTCCCCACTGCTCCTGCTGCCATTTAACCTCCTCTCCCCGGTGTCCAAGGAGCAGATCCAAGAGCAAAGGCCTTTCCTGGCTCACAGTCCCAGCTGGTAGAGCTGTGTCACCGTTCTGGGCTCCTCATTTGGGACAGGGCCCTCAACTGGGATTTCTGATCCTGGGGGGTGCTCAGAGTGAGTTACCAGGACCCATCTGTCCCAAAGCCTGCTGGGTTTGTGTCTTTGTGCTTGCAAAAGCCCAGAAGAGCTAATTTGGCTCCACTTTCCTCAGTTTTCCTGGTGGCACTGCTTGTCCTGGTGTTTGCAGCAGCACCTGGGAGCAGCAGGGTCACACTCTGAGCTCTTAACTCCAGCCCTGTGTCTGGCTTTGGACCTTCACGTGTATCCAAAGCTCTGTTTGCTGATTCTCTAATGGAACAATAATGATTTTCATTTCTTTACCCCTTCTAATACAAACTCCTGTCTGATTCTCCAAGCACCAGTAATACTGAAGGGCTTTTTTCATGACACAGCTCCCTTAATCACTGTGCTCAAATCATCTCCAGTAACCTACAGGAGGAAAATGGGCTCTCCAGCACATGGAGAGGTTAAGGAATAATGCTTGGTCAACTTTGCAGAGCAATTTGAGCTCTATCTATGAAATAATAAGTACCAGATGAGAGCTATGCATTATTAGCCACCTCTTATCTCCAATTGACCTTTCCTGGTCAGTTGAACACCCAAAGAACCGAGGACTCTCATTTCATGCTGCCCTGGCACTGTGCCTGTAGCATCTATTAGGGTGTCCCAGGAGTGCCTGGGAGTCCATCCCACAGCCCATTCTGGTCTGCTCTGGAGAGCAGGAATGAAACCAAAGCCAGACCCTGCTGGCTGGGCTGGAACTGCCGGGGGGTGTCAGATCAGAGACCCCAGAAGAGCAAACGACCCAGCACATGGCAAGGGACCTTGGAAAGGGCTGGGAGGCTGGAAGGGAGGGGTTTTATCCCCCTGGCTGGACTGACTGAGTGGCCCCTCGGCTGGGCAGAGCCGATCTGGGGTGCTGTGGCTTTGTGCTGACAGCCCAATAAACTGTGTGTTAGAGTAAAAATGTAACAATACAACTGCTCAAAGTAAAGATGTGAGGGTTGGTGGAGTGGGGGCAGCTGGCCTAGGACTGCTCCCAGCCTGGTAAATGACTGCAAGAAGGTTTTGGGATAAGGGGGCTCTGGGCTCAGTGAGGGGGAAATGTTTGAATGGCACAGTGCACGTGGTTCTACACAGGGGAAGAGTCGCTGTTTGGGCATTTCCAGTCCTGAACTGAGAGCAGGAGAGCCAAAACCCCAGGGATAACCTCCCTTGTATCCCTTGTGGGGGATAACCACGCCCTGTGTGCCACCCCTGCTTGGTGAGTTGCTGGTCTTCCAATTAAATTTGCTGTGAACTTGCTGTGCCCTGAAAACAAAACCAGCAGGCAGGACTGGGGGAGCCCCTGGCTGGTGGGGCTGGATTTTCCTGATTCCCAGCTTGGGTTAAAGCCCAAACCTGGGCACGTGTGCAGAGCAGTGGTGGCAGAAGTGCTCAGAGGGACAGGTTTGCTCCCAGGGTTGGCATCAGTGCCTTGGCAAAGTGTCCCACACCCCCTGCCTGAGGTGAGAGGGCACCAGGGCAGTGTCTGTGCCTCGCTGGGAGGGAAGGGCCTCGTGCAGCTGGAGATGGAGGTGTCTTCCCTGGAATGTTGCCCTGCAAGTTCCCAGCTCTGAGGGAGGGGCTGAAGGACAGAAGGGATGGAGCTCTGCTGCCTGTGCGGCTGCTGCCGAGGAACCTGCAGAGAGGATGGAGTGTTCATGGTTCAGACAGGGCTTTGATACGCCACATCATCACCTTGACACGTTTTATGCTTCTTTAATCCTTCAGAACTCCAGTGCAGAAGCTCTGGATCTTCTTGCCCATCTCTTCTGCTTTGCCTTTCCCTCGGCATCCCCTCAGGACACAAGGACTCCACAGCTCTGCCTGAACTGCCCCCAAATTCTGTGTTTTCTTTCAATCATGATGGCTTTCTGGCCACATAAATAGTGTTTATTCAGAAAAGGAATGGCTCAGGAAATAATTAATTGTTCTCCTGCTTCCATTTATTCCAGCTCTCCTGGTAGGCATCCCACTCAGTATCCCATAAATAAATGGGAGTTAAAATCTCATCACCATCTGGCTGTGCTGGGAACTGGCCCTCTGGCTACGTTGTACTGAAGGTGGAATTGCTGTGAGAACCTGGTAATTTACCATTACTACCCTAATGAAATATTTAATCAGATTAATCAATGGATCCTCATTAGTCAGTGAGCTGCTCAGGCCCGGGTCTGGTGCCATGGCTGCCTCGTGCCTTTGTCATGTGCTTTGGAGGGCTGGATTTATTTCTCTCCAGCATCTCCTCTCTTATCTCCGAGTTGCTCCAGCTGGACTACAAAACCTGCTGCTCATTGATCAGCTCCAGGGAAGTGTTTTCAAGGGCTGGCTGGAGAGGAGCTGCTGTGTGATCAGACTGTAATCAAGGGGGCTTCCTTCTCCCTCTGCCAGGCCTGGCTTGGTCGCTGTCACGAGCCCTGGCCATGAGAGCTCCAGCCTGGCCCACCAACAGCTCCAGCTGCAGCACAGGGCAGGGCTGGGAAGTGCTGGGGATCAGGGGGAGCTGCAGAAGGACATCTCATTTCTAGATGAAAGTTTCTCTGTTTTCAGACTTTTCTCGCAGTGAAACGTGGTCTGTGGAGCCACTGGGTGAGCTGGCACAGCCTCCTGGGCTGCTGGGCTTGGCCATGGTCTCACCCAGGCTCTCTGCTGGAACCTGGGGCTCTGTAGACGGTGTAGATAAGAATAAAACAACTGAGAGACACATTTTTTTCTGACTTCTTTTTAAAGCAATCCTCAAATCCACCGAAAAGTATAATTTTAATATTTTTTCCCCCCACTCCGTGGGTTTGAAGCAGTGCTGGTGATGGCACAGCACAGTCAGGTGGGCAGAAGGAACTGTACTGTAAATTTGAGGCTTGTTTGCAAGAAAAGAAATAATGAACTTATTAAATAATAAGCCACATGAAATGAAAGGGTGATTTATAGGGACACCCCTTCCAACACTGCTAGGTTCACTTTGTTATTTCCCAGAGAAGCTGTGGCTGCTCCACCCCTGGAGGTGTCCAAGGCCAGGCTGGACAGGGCTTGGAGCAACCTGAGCTAGTGGAGGGTGTCCCTGCCCATGGCAAGGGGTGGAATAGGATGAGCTTTAAGGTCCCTTCCCACCCAATTCCTTCCCTGATTTTATGATTTCTCAGATAGTCAGTTGGTTTTCCAGCCCTCAGAGCGGTGGCTCAGGGCTGTGGCCCTTTGTGGTGGGACTGGATCTGTGCTCTTGGCTTGGTTCCCCGGGTTCCCACGTGCCCTGTGGGTGTTTGCTGTCAGCAGTGCCTCATCCTTTAGGTGCAGAATTGCTTTCCCTGGGTAATTTTCCCGCTGTGTGTCACAGATAAGCCCGTGGAATGTACAACTCCAGCCACCGCTTTGGTGGTAACCAGTAATTTGAAGTTTTACTCCACATTATATTACAGGCTGCAGACTCGTTGACTTTCCCTGGCTGATCTCAAATGCACTTAAATCACGGCTGAATGAACATATTTTTCAAAGATAAGCCCAGAGCAAATGAATTGGATTTATTTTTAATGCTGACTTGTTTCTAATGCCCAGTGACACATGAACAAACGATTGCCATCGCTTGTCCTCTTTCTCTGTAGGATATTGCTTTGGGCAGGATAATATCAGTGTATTTAGTATTATAAATCATCCCTCTGGCTTGATATTTCTTCTTTGAGGAAGAGGCTTCAACTCAGCCTCCAGAAGACAGATCAAACCTTCCTCCCTGTCGTGGTGCCACTGAAGTCAAGAGCAGCACTCATGTGATGTGACTGAGCCAGGGACAGCAGGGCACGGATGTATCTCCCTCGAGTGACCTTGCTGACTGTTGGGTGATGACAGGGAGAGGCCACTGGTGGTTTGAGTGTCCCCAGAGCCCCCCCTGCTCTCCTGGAGGCGGGCACAGGGCACTCACCCCACAGGGGCTTGTCTGGAACCAGAGCTCGGGGTTTGCACACAGGCTGTTTAATCCCAGGTGTAAAAGCTGTGCTGTGCTTCACCCCTGTGGCTTTTCAGCTCCTCCCTGCACCCTTTTGTAGCTGAGGGCAGTGACAAGGCTCTGATGTCACCTTTAGCTTTGTACAGTGACCTGATGTTTTCTGCCTTTCTTTTCCATTCCTTTCCTGCCTTTTTAAAATACGGCTTTGGCTTTTGTGATTTCTGCTAAGCACAGAGCCTGTATTTTCACAGAGCCCTCTTAAAACACATAATACCTTCCAGGGAAGCCTGTCAGCCCTTTGTGAAGGGGAGCATTTTGCCAGACTCGTGTGCATGAGCCACGGAAAGGCCATTCCCCTGTGCCCCTGCAAACCGGATTAAAATACACCACCAGCACAAAAAGATTCTCGAGAGGACATCCCCAGGTGCAGCTAAAACTCTCAGTGCTTAAGGACTGTGATCTATGGCTCATCTGGCCATGTTTTCCAAGGAAAATAAGAGCTCCTCCCCGGAGGGAGGTGTAGGCAGCTCTCGTGCAGCGCAGCAGCTGTGCCTCTGCTGGGAGCAGCTGCACCTCAGGTAACGCTGCTTTGGAAGGAGGGAAAAGACACGAGGGTGATACCAGAATGTAGATGAGTGGGAGAGAAAAGCATTAGAGTGTGTTTTCAGCTCTCAGGTTCTGGCATGTGACAAGGGGAATGAGCGTCCCTGTGCCTCGGTGGAAGGAGAGGTGCTCAGGGCATCCTGCCAGAGGTGCAGGGGAGGTTTGGATGGGATATTAGGAAAGATTTCTTCCTGGAAAGGGCTGTCCAGCCCTGGCACAGCTGCCCAGGTGGAGTCCCCATCCCTGGAGGGATTTAAAAGCCCTGTGGATGTGGCACTTGGGGACATGGGGCAGTGGTGGCCCTGGCAGTGCTGGGTTAACAGTTTAACTTAGGGGTCATTTCCAACCTAAATGATTCCACGGTTCTATGGCCCTGCTCCCAGGACACCCCTGGGCGTGACCCCAGTGGGGTCTGGGTGCAGCATGTCCTCAGCCTGTGCTCTTTGGCCCAGAAGGAGAGAGCAGCCCAGGCAGCAGCTCCTGGAGGCTCCTGCAGCACCACCGAGGTGTTCTGAGCAGCGTGTGTTCCTTTTGCTGTTCTCCCAGTCTGTTTGCTGACATTTAGGAGACGGTGCCATATGTTGTTTTTCACGGGGTAATGATGTGTGGCACGGCAAT
This sequence comes from Myiozetetes cayanensis, assembly GCF_022539395.1. Taxonomy (NCBI): domain Eukaryota; kingdom Metazoa; phylum Chordata; class Aves; order Passeriformes; family Tyrannidae; genus Myiozetetes; species Myiozetetes cayanensis. The sequence continues at coordinate 62,573,320 of NW_026087853.1, read as the reverse complement.
GATGAGGCTCTGGCATCCTGCCCAAAGGTAGAGCAGGATAAACTTCTTCTGGCTCCTGACAGTCTCTGCAAACTCCTTGGCTGGGCTGGCACGGGAGCTCCGTGCTCAGGAGCAGCTTTGGCTCCTCTGTGCTCAGGAGCAGCTTTGGCTCCTCTGTGCTCAGGAGCAGCTTTGGCTCCTCTGTGCTCAGGAGCAGCTTTGGCTCTGAGGAACAGGGCTGTTGTGGGATGTGCTGCTCAGGGGAGGTGTCTCCTGGAGCCAAGACATGGGTTTGATCCCTGTATGGGCCATCCACTTTAGAGCTGGACTCGTTGATCCTTGTGGGTCCCTTCCAACTCAGAATATCCTGTGATTCTGTGATGTAATTTTTGTTCTCCAAGTGAAGAAGACAAAGCTGGAGGGGGTGTTCCCCTGTGGAGTGAGGGCATCCCACTTAGATTCTAACCCGTGTTTCTGCATTCAGGCACAGAATCCTTAAGGTTGGAAAGACCTCCAAGGTCACTGAGTCCAACCTTGAACCGACCCCACCACGCCCACTGAACTGTGTCCCCAGGTGCCACCTCTACTCATTTTTTGGACACTTCCAGGGATGGTGAGTCCTGGGCAGTCTGTGCCAGGGCTTCACAACCTTAATGGCTGGAGCTGTGCCAGCAGGGTCAGGTTGGATCTCAGGACAAGGCTCTTCCCCCAGAGGGTGGTTGGCACTGAACAGGCTCCCCAGGGCAGTGGGCACGGCCCCAAGGCTGCCAGAGCTCCAGAAGGGTTTGGACAACGCTCTGAGGGACAGGGGGGATTGTTGGGGTGTCCTGGGCAGGGCCAGGGGTTGGACTGGATGGTCCCTGTGGGTTCCTTCCCATTCAGGACATTCCCTGACTCTATGAACTCTTTCAGTGAAGAAATTGTCCCCACTATCCAACCTGAGAGGAGCTGAGGGGGGTCCCTCCCACACCGGGCACAGGGACAGACCTGACCCCCACCTCCTTCCCCAGTGGTGCCAGAACCTGTTTGCTTTCTCTATATTTCTACATCTCATGGCAGAATTTTTGTAACAACTTTTAAAGACCCCTCAGAATACGCTGGAGATGTGAGGAGCCACTAACAGAGAGTGGTTTAAATCTCCTCAGGATTGTTTATGGCAGCCTCTTGTGAATTTGCACGGGAACAATAACTCTGCTGGGGAAATCAATTATGCCAAGCAGTTTGTTACAGCATTTTTCAGTGTATTAATTTTAATTTCAACGGAGAAAAGGACATGGTGGATGCATCTATCATTTCTGAACGAGGTGCTCTACAGTGGCCTCTTGGGTCCCCTCCAGCTCTGCAGTCACTGCTCTCTGTAGAGGGAAGGAGAAATTCTGGGGAATTTCCAACTCTGGGAAGTTGTTATAAATTGGAGTGAACCAATGAATGCAATTAACAGCCAGGTTTGTCCTCTGTGCTGGGGATGCAGCAGCCACTTGGCTTCAGCTGAGCAAACTGATGCAGATAATGCCGGTGGTGGACACACAGATATTTCAGCAGCAGGGCAAGAGGGCTCCTGGTTTGGTGCTGCTTCATTTGTCGTGACCAGGCTTGGGAAGCCCAGCCTGAGTTCAGAATGCATCACTGTGATGCATCATTGAACCTGGGCTTCAGGTTCAGAGCATTTGGACTTCCTAAAGAGAAGTCACCTAAGATGTAAAGTTTGTTTCTTAACCACGGCTCTTCCCTCTGGAATGGGATAACTGCTGTGCTGGTGTCTCAGCCTGCATTTGGGACATAAAAAAATAACTGAAATTATATCTCTACCCATATGTTATTTTAAGACCTGTATCCCCCCTCCAGTCACAGGATTAGTGTCCAGGACAAGTAGGATAAAAGCCTTTTATTGGGCTACTGCAATTTTAAAAGGTAGTATAGACCTTAAACCATTCCCACTCTCTCTCAGCTTCTTCCTTACCTAGAGAAAGATATTATTCTTCTATTAGAATTTTTAATATGAAAACAAGGATTCTTTTGTGCTCCTTTTTTATCAGTGTAGACATCACTTCCCTATCTTTTCTTCCCCTTCTTTATCCCACACATCTCTGTTAGGACTGAACTGGAGGAATGGAAGAAAATCAAAGTTGAAATTTTATCTTGTTGTTCGAGTCTGCTGTTTCATTGTTGTGGAAAAGGAAGAGCAAATGGTGACGTTAATCTGAAAACCAGGAAAATGAAAACTAATCTGAAATACATTTATTAGCTTGTTCTGCCTCTTTCCAGCTCTGCTTCTGGGCTTTGTGAAATTCCCCCATCCTGTGTCTGTGTGTAAAATCACCTTGGGCAGGAGCTGCCATGGGGATAGGAGTGGGACTGGCTAAAATGGGAAGCCTTTTGTCACTGATTTCATCTGCATTCCATGTTTCTCACTGGGCAGGAGCTGCAATGAGCACAACATGACAGTGGAGACCCCTGAACATCTGAAGTGAAGCCCTGGGAACACTGCCTCCCATGAGGCTGGAGCACCCTCTGGAAAACCCTCTGCAGCCTCTACTCAGTTCCAGAATCCTGAGGCTGGAAAAGCCCTCCCAGCCCATGGATCCCCCTGTGCCCCATCCCCACCTTGTCCCCAGCCCAGAGCACTGAGTGCCACGGCCAGGCCTGCCTTGGGCACCTCCAGGGCTGGGCACTCCAAACCTCCCTGGGCAGCCCCTGCCAGGGCCTGACCACCCTTTCCAGGAGAAATTCCTGCTGCTGTCCCACCTGCGCCTCCCCTGGCCCAGCTGGAGCCGTTCCCTCTCCTCCTGTCCCTGTTCCCTGGGAGCAGAGCCCGACCCCCCCCGGCTCCCCCCTCCTGTCAGGGATTGCAGAGCCAGAAGGTCCCCCCTGAGCCTCCTTTTCTTCAGGCTGAGCCCCCCCAGCTCCCTCAGCTGCTCCTGCTGCTCCAGCCCCTTCCCAGCTCCGTTCCCTGCCCTGCACACGCTCCAGCCCCTCAAACTCCCCAGTAAAGTGTGAGGTGTCACAGTTAGGACTCAATATTTCACTAACAGGAAGGAAACCCAGGCAGGGATGTTCTGTGTGCCCAGTGAATCCTGCATTTCATGTTTCTCTGCCTGGACTCTGACACTCCTGTCCAATGACCATTTCATTGCCTGAAGTTCTTTCCTAGACAGACTCAGTGATCTGGGTGTGAAGATCGGTGTGTTCCTCACCCACACCCACCCCCCGTGCTCACATCTGCCTCCACGTGTTTTATGATGGCATAAAAAGCCTGAATTTCCACCTGGAGTAATTCCCCCTGGGATTAAACCATCCAACTGCTGCAGTATAAATTTCAGGTCGTAAAAGTCTGCTGCGAGTTTGCACCAGTTAAGAAATAAATGGCTGTAAAGGCACATTGTGTTTGAATACAGGGATGGGTGAAACACCCCTCTGGGATCAGCAGAGCCCTGGATCTGGGGAGAAGCTGTGCTGGGCTGAGCAGAGGGCACTGGAGCCACATGCCATGAGCTGAGGGTGGCTTTGCCCACTGCAGGGACACGCAGGTGACACGAACCTGCCCCTGGCCTGAGAGGTGGTGCCTGGATTTAAACACCTCTTGGTGACTGAGCACACTGGAAGTTCCTGCAGAGATCAGTGTTTCCAGCGGGCTGGTAAGCCTTGGCTTCCTCACTTCCCATGTCTGCAGGCAGCAGGAGCAGGGAGGCAGGAGGGAAGGAGGAGCCGTGGCTGTGACAGCTCCTGTTCCCAGCTGTGCCTGCGATGGGGCTGTTCTTCACATGCCTGCTACTGAACAGGTCTCTGCTTAGCAGGTACAAAGCTTTCAGTGCTGTCCAGGTACCAAACACTCCTGAGCCCCTGCAGGACGCTGCTGCTTTCCCCTGGCACAGGGGCAGGTGAGCCGGTGGGATCCCCGAGCCAGCAGAGCATGGCACTGAGTGCCCACATCACCCAGCCCAGCCAACCTTTGTCAGGCTTCTCCCCTGCTTTGTAATGAAGGAATTTCCCTACCAGCCTGTTTAGTACTCAGCCCCATCCCGAGTCTTGCACAACAGCACCCCGTGAGCCACCTCTGGCTCTTCCCTCGTGCCGGGGGCTCTCCAAGCACCCCTCAGAGTATCCCATGGCATCCCAGTTCATCCCACCATCCAGGCAGAGCAGCACTGGGAGGAGAGGGCAAAGCAGCCTCCTGGCTCCTGTTCAATTCACCCTTCCATGACAGATTGCCATGGGAGGAACAACGGCCTCAAATCCAGTTTTGAGGCTTCCGTGCAACAGGGCTTGGAGCAACCCGGTCTAGGGGAAGATGTCTCTGCCCATGGGGCTGGAGTGGGATGGGCTTTAAGGTCCCTCCCAACCCAAACCATCCTGGGATTCTATGAAACTCCTCCAGGAACATCCCCAAACCCCTAACTAAACAGCAGGACAGGAATCAATAGCAATGATTAATGACAAGAGGCAAGAATGGAGGTTTGGGAGGCCCTGGAAAGGGGGATGGCGCCCAACAGGAGAGGGGTCTGCAGGGGTTTGGGAGCCAGGGCTGTACCAGACCTCCAATGCACCTGTGGCTCAGGAATTTGTCCATTCCCTCCGTGCCTTTGGAGCATTGGACTCCAGATGTCCCCTGGAGCTGAGCTCCCACTACAGCCCAGCCCTGTGGGAGAAATGCTCTGTGGGGGAATAACTGATTCCTGCTGTTCCCTCTCTGTCAGCTCCTTGGTCTGTCCTGGGCACTGCCACAGCCTCCAGCACCTGGCAGGATGAGCTTCTCCCTGTGGAGCTGCTCCAGAGGGATTTCAGACCAGCCTTGCTTCCCTCTCCCTCCTTCCCGACAGGGGCAGCTCAGGATTCCTCCGCCCTGTCCAACCAGCCAAGGTGGGCTGTGCTGTCCCTCCCTGCCCAGGCTTTACCTCTCCTGGGGATGTGGTGACCAGAACCATTCCTGGTGTTCCAGCACCACTGGCTCACAGGGACAGGGTTTGTTTTTCTGTGCAGGAGAGATCCTGCTGTGCATACCATTAACTGGAGCCCATCACTGCTGCTGTACAACGAAGGGTATTTCTGTTCTCCTGGGCACCACTGCTTATTGCCAGATGAAATTCCATCAGCCATTTCATTTCAGAAGATTCAGTATCATCAGAGCCTTCTGCAGCACTTAACATTCAGCTGTAACTCTGATTAAGCTGAATAATTTTGCATTTGATATGTGCAAGCGTCACAAAAGGTGGTTCTTTTTTCATTGCAGTGAGAAAAATAATCAGTAAATTAGTGACCATTAGGCTGAAGATTTTATAAATATGCATGGCCTGTACACTTATGAATGCACAAGAATATATATATAGAATATATTAATAAGCATGCAGGTTTTATTTGTGTATCTTGAAAAGATGCAATCACTTGAGACCCACAATGTGTTGCACCCTCCTTGTGTTTGCTCTGTGACCCCCAACTCCATCCCCTGCTCTTGGGGGGCCGCAGCTGCTCCCGTGGAGTTCCTCCTGTCCTTTGCCACCCCCCAGTGATGCTGCTGTCTCCTGCTGACCCAGACTCGCCCTTCCCTTTTCCTGGGGCAGGACAGGAGGTATTTTAGGCAGGAGGAGCAGGGATAAGAGGACATGACCCATCTCTTCTGCTCCCATGTGCCCCAGCAGTGTCCTGCTCCCCCAGAGGGGCTCTGCTCTGCTGCAGATAGTGGTGGAAGGAGGACTGAGGAGGCAGCACAAAGGATGATTAATGCACCTGCTCTCCAGCAATCAAGAGTAATTAATCATGGAAATGACCTCTCTCAACTGGCTGGACCTTCTGCTTGGCATGTTCAAGCTGTGGATCATGCTCTGGCTGAGAGGGGGGGAGAGGTGCCTCATGGGGACCCCAAAACGGGGCTGAGAAGGTCCCCAAAAGCTCCTGGGACCTTCAAACTGGGGTGAAAAGAGTCTGCAAAAACACCTGGAGTCCCCAAATTAGGGGTGAAAAAGGGTCTCCAAAAACACCTGGGACCCCCATATATGGGGTGAAAAGGGCTCAGGCTGAGCTGTTCCCCCAGCACAAACCCCTCCCAGCCCCAGGAATGTTCTGGAAGCCCGACAGCACACTTGGAGCTGGACATCCAAGTTCTGTTGAGCTCCCAGAACTTCCACAGAGTGGTTTGGTGGGTCAGAAAGGCTGAGGAGGCTTTGCTGGGAGAAGAGGAGCAGCTTCCACAGCTGCAGAGAGGAGAAGAGAGGACTGAACGAGGCAGGAGAAGGAGAGGGAAGGAAAACCCCTGAGCAGTCCCATAAATGAGAAATGTCCCCGCCATGGAGGGAGTCCAAAGAGAAATGTGCAGGGGGAAAAGTGGTTTAAAAAGGGACAATTTCTGATCAACCCAAGCCAAGGAGAAGGATAAGACTTGGGGCCAACATGGAGTGGTTGGAACTGGATGATCTTTAAGGTCCCTTTCAGCCCCAACCATTCTATCATCCTATCATCCTATCCTTATCCCATCTATCTAATCCCATCCTAAAACAGCAGCTTTATCAACTGGAAACTGCAGAAGTCTGAGCTAATTACCAGGGGCTTTTATAAGAAGCTGCTAAAATCTGAATTTTTGGGGAGTTGCTGTATATTTTCATCCTCCCCAGAAGCACCTCTTTGAACTCCCCCAGCAATTATTTCCTTACTGATGAATGTGGTATCTTGTTTTCTGATCGTGCTGGGGAACAAGTTGCTAAAGAAACAGTAATTATGCAGGAAAGCCTCTTAGATAATGGCAGGCTGCTGCTGTAATAGTTTGGAGATTCAGCTCTGGAAATTCCCTGGCTACAGTTGAAAGGGGAGTGGTGTTCCAGTCCTTGTCACCTTGAAAATTAAAACTGCAGCGAGAACTGCCCTGGCTAGAGACACCCCAGAGGGGCCTGATGGGGCTGTCCCAGCTCGGGGCATTTCCCACTTGCCCAGAGAAGCTGTGGCTGTCCCTGGATCCCTGGAAGTGTCCCAGGCCAGGCTGGACAGGGCTTGGAGCACCCTGGGCTGGTGGGAGGTGTCCCTGCCCGTGGCAGGGGCTGGCACTGGATGAGCTTTAATGTCCCATCCAACCCAAACTATTCCACAGTTCTAGGAGAGTTTCTTTCTCCAGGTGTGTGGAACAACGACTCCTCCAAGCACATATTTCAACAGCCTTTCAGTGCTGTTATTTGCCTGAAAATAATATCCAGCACTGGATAAATAACATGTGTGCATTTTAAAGTGTATATTGCCATTTCCTCAAACAGACAGCTGCTCCTGTCACTGAAATAAATAAAGATTTCTGACAGCACCAGGGGAGAGGGATCACATGGAGCTGTTCCCTACCTTTTTGCCAGGTAAAGGTAAGCACAGGGAAATATCTGTAATGGGGACTGTGGGAGGGGAAAGGTCAAGAGTCCAGAACTGTGTTCACAGAAGACAAGCCAATGTCTTCCCAGAGCAGATGGGGTGACAAGCAGGGTGGCAGCAAACACACTTAATTCCTTCCCTCCATCCCTGGGAGTGTCCAAGGCCAGGTTGGACGGGGCTTGGAGCACCCTGGGCTGGTGGAAGGTGTCCCTGCCCATGGCAGGGGTGGCACTGGATGGGTTTGATGTCCCTTCCCACCCAAACCAGTCTGGGTTTCTATCACTCCATAATTCCCACATACACCCACCAACTTGAGGAACAAGGTGCATCCTCATGATTTTTTCTGACACATTTCTGTCAGGTTTGGTTACTCACATCCTGCTCTGGAGTTTGGGGGTTTATTTTTCCGTCTCTGGCCTTTTCCCTGGCCCAGCCGTGGCTCTCCCTGCTGCTGAGCTACTCGGGAGCTTAATCTGAGCCTCACTGCAAAATTCATGGATATTGGAGTACAGATGAGGGTTTGCCTCTCTGGAAAAAAAAAGGGAGGGGAAAATAAGAAAAACAAAACTCTGCTTATTTGGAGAAAGCAGGGAAGGAGCCACAGGGGGGGAGGAGGAGAATTTCCCAGGCTTAAAGGCTTGTGAGGGATTGTACCTGCATAGTTGTTCCACTGCACATCTTAAAATAGCATCTCTTTTATCGCATTTTTGGGATTCTCACTGTGTTCCTTCATGTATTATTAATCCCAGCTGTGCCCAGAAGGATCTCTGGGTTTTCCCAGCTCAGGAAGCAGGGAGGGGGGCCCTGTCTGCAGTGAGATGCAGAGGGATGAAAAGCAGTTGTGCAATGGAACACGAAAAGCAGATGGAAGTCCCGCAGCACACCTTGATCATCCCTGGGTTTGTCGATGGGCCTCACTGCAACGAGATACAAAGCTGAGAGTTTAGTGGGATTTAAGATGCTTTGAAGTCTCTCAGGGTATGAAGACCATCCCCAGCAATATTAGATAGAATGAAAAAAAGTGCAGGTGCTTTGGCTTCCAATGTTGTCCGCAATTTTATGAGCACCTGGGAGAAAAATACCATTTAAAAGATGCTTGAAATCAATTCCTTTCCTAATTCCTCTCCGTAATTTTTTTTTATTCTTTTTTTTGGGGGCTGAGTCTGTGGTAAGAAGGAAGGACAAACAATTCTGCTTATAGGAGAGAACAATTTGTTGCTGGGCTGTGGCTCGTGGGGATGGTCTGTCCCTCCCTGTTTCCTCCTGTGCTCCCTTGGGCCAAGGATTTGCACCAAAGGTTGGGAGGGTTTTCCCTGTGAGACCCCCAGAGCTGTTCTGCTCCTCACACCCGGCTGGGGGTGCTTGTTATTTTAACAGGGAACTCTTCCAAGGGTTTCAGGCCCCCAGATAAACCCAGTAAAATGTCAGTCCCGTGCTCATCCCAGGAATGCACCACGTGGACAGAGGATTCCTCTTTAAGGGCTCAGAGGGAGAATATTTTATGTACCTCGATTCTTCAAATGGACTTTTCTGAATGGAAGGAATGCAAGTAATGTTTTTTAGGAGAAAAAAGTACTTTCAACAGCTGAAATGTATGTATTTAATATAGATAACCTCAAATTGAGTCTGCATTATTTTTATATATGTATAATTATATAGAGAGTATCTATCAGTTTTACATAACCCACATATTGTATATAAATATTTAGTAATATGTGAATAATGGCTTTGCATTATTGTGTGTCTCATGCATCACATATTTTTATATGTATATATAATGTGTATTTATATTTAAATATAAAGCAATAGAAATAGATTTCTGCTAGAAATAGCAGAAATATATTTCTACTTTTGGTAAAAAGAAATATGTGTATATATATAAAAATATATGTATAAAAACATGTTAGAATATGTATTGTCAAGAAAAAGGAGTGCATATATGTGCATTATAGACATATGTAATACAGAGTATATACAGGTATATGTGTTACATATCTTTAATACAGAATATGTATTATTCACATGTACCATTTCTGATGATTGTTTTTACATGTAAATATGTTTGTCACATATTATTATTATATATTATATACACTATTTTATAGCCTTTTCCCTGTAATTTATATAGAGATTTTTAATGTTATTTTAAAAATAAAAAAATTAAAATAAAATCAATAAAATAAAAATTAAAAATATTTAAAATGGGAAAGTCAGCCTGATGCCAGGGGCTGGTGTCCCTGGGAAATCCTTCCAGCCCTTCCAGCCCAGAGAGCTGCTCCCTTAAACCTTTCCAATCCCTCACCCTTTGGAAGTACATTCCTGAGGTTCCACAACATCCCTGATGGAGCAGATTTGGGAGCTTTACTGGAGAAGAAGAGTTACTGCCCTGCACTTAGGGATTTAGGGATGCAGGGCCAGGCTCCAGCAGCAGCTTGGAATGGAACCACACACAAAGAATCACACTTAGTTCCCTTCTTTTCCCTTATTCTCATCTCCCCAGAAGCTCCTGACCAGTTTGCTGGGATGGGGGTAAATTGTGTGAGGAAAATGAGCAGCACTGAAACAAGGGGGGCAACAGCAAAGAGCAGAAGGGGCAACAAGAGGGGTCTGGAAGATGATGCTCAGCACAGCAAACCATCAACTTTGTCATGTAAAAGCTGCAGAATGTTGGAAAACCATGGAAACAGCAGCGGGAGGAGAAGCAGCTCCAAACCTGGGCGGGGAAGGGAAGGGAGGGCAGCACAGGGCAGTGCTGATCCTTGGTTAAAAACCAGCTCAGTTTGGCCAGCACAGAGGCCCAGAGGGGCTTGGGTTGGAAGGGACTTTACAGATCACCCAGTGCCACGGGCAGGGACACCTTCCACTAGCTCAGGTTGCTCCAAGTCCTGTCCAACCTGGCCTTGGACACTTCCAGGGATGGGGAGCCCACAACCTCCCTGGACAGCAAAGCATCGTTGGGAGCTGGGTGAACTTGAGGTTAAAATGAGCTCCACACAGGCAGGGATTGATCCCAACAGTGGGAAACACACGGGTCTGGGTCAGCCCATCATCCCTCCCATCCCTCTGGCCATGCTGAGCCCCCACATCCCTCAGGATTCCCACGGGAATCACATTCAGCACCAGGGTGCTGCTCTGTGGGCTCATCCCTCCTCCCAAGGCTGAGTCACCACTTCAGTCCCAGGGATTAAAGCACCAAGGAATGCTGTCACTCCTTGTTCCTGCCTGTGGACATTTCCATGAGCACACAGGAGTGAACATCAATATTGATGTGGAGCCAGCCAAGAGCAGTCAGTGAACTGAAACCCTCCCTGAGCCAAAGCTCCTCCTCTTGCTGAATGGCACGGAAATACCAAGCCCCAGAGCTGCAAAATATTGATGGCATTATTAAAATGGGACCTTTAATTTTGCATTAAGATCACTTTAACGTTGGAATTCAGGATTTAATTATGCATGAGCCCCAGCCTGGGTGCTGGGCTGGAATCAGTTTGCAGTTTTCATTTCTCCTCCTACACCTCAGGTGTAATTTAGCCTCTTGTTGAGAAGGGCTAAATGCTGCTAAATGCCTGTTTGGGGTGGGCTGCAGTCATTCCTGTAAAATAAACCTGCTCAGGAGCAGCTGTGCAAGGTTGGGATGAAAAGCAGGAAGTAAATTTGGGAAGTTGAGCCCCAGGAGAGCTGCAGGGAAGGGCACAATTTGAATGTTCCCTGACTCTGAGATTTCCTGTTCCCTGGGGGGACAACTCTCTGCAGGCTTTGCTGATGTTAATGCAGCAGAAATGTGATGCTGAGTCAGCTTTCATGGAATCCTGGAATGGGTTAGGAGGGATGTCAGACCCATCCAGTGCCACCCCTGCCATGGGCAGGGACACCTTCCACCAGCCCAGGGTGCTCCAACCTGGCCTTGGACACTCCCAGGGATCCAGGGGCAGCCACAGCTTCTCTGGGCAACCTGTGCCAGGGCCTGCCCACCCTCCCAGCCAGCAATTCCTGCCCAATATCCCATTTATCCCTGCCCTCTGGGTCTCTCTCCCTCTTTGGCAGGAGCAAGGGGCTGAACTCCTCTTTCTGCTTCAGGATCTTCCCTTTCCTAATCCATATCAAGTTTCTGGCAGATGACTGAGGGGACCTTTTCCTTCCTCCTACGTGTTTGGGTAGGAATCCTCAAATATCGATATTAAAAGTGTATGCAAATCCAGAGCGTTCCCCCCAGCAGAACAAACCCTCTGCTCATGGGAATGTGTGTGCTGAGAGGGGAGCTGGCTCTGATCTGAATGCAGCTGTTTATTCAGGAGCAGAGCTTGGCTCTGAGCAACAGGAAAGCAGATGAGTGAAGCAGGAATCAGCACTAGGGTGAGGCTGCACTCCAGATGATGTTTGCTCAGAATGCCAGGAGTTGTGTCTGTAGAAACAACGTCTGCATGGAAGTGGTTCCAGAGTCCCTGGGGAAGCAGGCACAGCTCAGGACTCGGGGAAGGAGCAGGGACACAAACTGCTCGTGCTGCTCTGGGATACCGGTGAGAAATCAAGGAGGAAGTGCAGAACTAGGAAATTTGGCAATAAGGGTTTCTTCCTGCTGTGCCAGTGCCCGTGTTTGACTCCTCTGCAGCTTCCTGGGTGGGCACAACCTTCATGGTCACCTCTGGGGAGGTGGTTTTGGGATCACTTCCAGTTGTTTGGGTGTTCATCCCCTAAATGTTGATGACTCCACACACAGGCACTGCCACTCCATACCTGAAGGTGTAATCAGAGCTGCTCTTGGCAGAGCCTGCTCACCCAAGCCTGCCTGGAAGGTCCCCCCTGCCCTGTGCTCCTCCTCCTGCAATCCCAGCCATCGAGGCCGAGTCCCTCCGTGCCACCACCATCTGTCAGACCTTCACTTAACCTTGGCAGGCCCCCTCTCCGTGTCTTTTTTCACTGTAACAAGGTAAACCTTGGTGTTAAACTATTCAAACATTGCCTTGATTAATTTTTATTTTTTTTCCTAAGGTTAAGTATCTCTCACACCTGTGGCATTGCTGGAATAATTACATTCCTGGTATTTTAACAAATAGTTGCAAATTGCAGGAGCGAGAGCTGAAGTTGGAGCAGATGGGCTGAATAAAATTATTGATTTGGGAAGAATACCAAGAGAAATAACCTCCTTTCTTGGGGCAGGGAAGAAGAACCAGGAAAATGAACAGTTCAGTGATCTTCTGAAAAATTCCAAGAACTCGAATGGGCTGGAGCTGGGAGGGGAAGCCAGAGAGGGAGCTCACAGACCCCAACATCCGTGATGGGGCACACTGTAAAACCACCTGACTTGACCCAAACCCAATCTGCAAACGCTGCTGGGCCCCAGCAGCCCAGGGATTGGGATGAGAGCAGCTCCCAGTGCTCCTCACCCAGCTGTGGCCAATCTCTGGGAATCTTTATTTCCCTGCTGGGGCTTCAGTGAGGGAGGCAGCAGCTCTGGGTGTGGTGGGAGCAGCATCCCACTCCCAGCAGGGACCTTTCCTCCAGTTCCCTCTGTTCCTCTGTTCTCCAAGGACAGTTTGGGCTCTGCTGGGGTGCTCCATGATGGGCAGCACAAGAATCCTGTGCCTGTGGAGCAGCCAATGCAGGTGAGCTCAGCTCCTGCCTTGGGGTGGATGTTCCATGTGCTTCTAAAAACTGCTGCTTTGTGTTTGGAAACACCACAAGGGGGAATGTTTTTAAATTAAAAGAGTGGTAGTTTAGGTGGGATATTGGGCAGGAATTTCTGGCTGGGAGGGTGGGCAGGCCCTGGCACAGGTTGGGCAGAGAAGCTGTGGCTGCCCCTGGATCCCTGGAAGTGTCCAAGGCCAGGTTGGAGCAGCCTGGGCTGGTGGAAGGTGTCCCTGCCCATGGCAGGTGTGGAATGGGATGGGTTTTAAGATCCCTTCCAACCCAAACCAATCTGGGACTCCATGATCTCCTGTGGGGCTCTAATCTGCCTGGGGGGCCTTGGAACCAGCCCACCTGGGAGGAAAGTGGCAAATATCCATGTTTTCCTTGGCCCTGTGGACTGGGCTGCACAACTGGAGGTATTTCTGTATCGATCAGCAGATCTCCAAAGCATCCATTAAGAGCAATTACTGTCTTGGGAGTGAAACCTCCCAGTTCCAGGCTTTAACTTGGATAATGCTCAAGAGATTTGGAGGATGGGAGGGTGTTACCATGAGGTGTCTGTGCAGAACATCACTCTGTGGTCTCTTTTAACACTCTGGGGATCAGTGGATCCTGTTCCTGGTCTCAAGGATCAGAAACTCTTTGTATTTCTACACAACAAAGTTCAGAGAGGGAATCAATGCCTTCAGCTCCTCTCTGTTCCCTCCATCCCTCTGTCCATGTGCACAGTTTGAAATGCTCTGCCTGCTCAGGCAGAATGAACCTTTCCTGCAGCTTAGCAGGGGCTGCAGGAGCTGCCTGAAAATCCTTGCCCTTGCAGGTCTCCCTGGCATTTAGTCCCTGGAATTGTGGACATTAAATCAGCAGAATTACTGCAAAGCTCCAGCCAAACTGGATCTCTGCATTAATTCTCAAGTTCTTTAGGGAACTGCTTAAATCTGGGGCAGATGAGGCTGGAGAAGGAATGAAAGCCCAGAATCTGGGTGTCATGCAAGATCTGTTAAATGCTGATATTAAAGCATTATTGCAGGGGCTTAGGAGCAGACTGCCAGTGGGCAGAGAGGGATTTTTTTATTTAAAGAAGGCAACAAAACAGGTTAGGAATTGGAATGGAGCATATTTAATCCATCCTTCATGTCCTCAGAAAACAGGATGGTTCCTTTTGTTGGCTCTGAGTGAATTCAGTGAGCAGATTGCTGGTGGTTTTATCTAATGTGTTCAGCAACACCTGAACTCTTTTCTGCAACCTGGCTGTACAATCTTAGAAGTGCACCTTGTGATGGGGGTGAATGGAGGGACCCACAGGGAGAAGGACATGGTGGTGTTGGCTCAAAGGTCGGACCTGATGATCTTGGAGCTCTTTTCCAGCCCCAGTGATTCTGTGTTCCTCTGTGGAGAAAGTGCCAGAGAAACTGTTTGGAGATGAAAACTGCCTCTTGCAGCTTCTGGAAGTGCATTGCCACAGTCACACCACACTTGGGAGGATCAGGTGGCTTGTGTGTGTGTAATATTGGCAGAGCAGGTTCCAGTTCAGCTGCAGGTCTGGGGGACAGGTTGGCTGCCTTGCCCAGCACAGTCAGGGAGCGTTGTTTTGCTTTCAAGTTCCATGCTGCCTCTTTTCAGCACTTGACACTGCACAGCTTCCATCCCCCCTCTGCTCTGCAGCCAGAGCTGCTGTGCCAGGAGCCTGATGCGTGCAGGGCCAGCCCGTGGGCACGAGGCTCTCAGTCCCTGCGTGGGTGATGTGTCTGCTCACACGGGCTGGGGAGGAGCAGTGGGGAGTGCTGAGATCCCCCCTCCTGAGGGACACCTTGGCACCAGTCCCTGCATATCCATGGGTTTCTGCTCCCAGGGAACAAGGGGGTGGCTCTGTCAGCTCAGTTTATCTGCTCCCCGTTCCCCCTGCTCTGCTCCTGCCCCGAGTGAGGAGAGTGGGAAACACTCTGAGACAAACACAGAGAGGCCCAGGCTGGCCCTGGGCAGTGGAACATGGTTGTGGTACCTGGAAAGAGCACCAAGCATGTCCTGGTCCCCACCTGGGAGCCCCCTCACCTTGGCTGGATCCCAAGCTGGAGGCAGCTCCACTTGGCTCACTTGGCAAAGCTCAGGATCTAGGGATGAGTGCAGGAGGGCAGGGTTAGATGGGAGATTGGGAAGGAATTGCTGGCTGGGAGGGTGGGCAGGCCCTGGCACAGGTTGGCCAGAGAAGCTGTGGCTGCCCCTGGATCCCTGGAAGTGTCCCAGGCCAGGTTGGAGCACCCTGGGCTGGTGGAAGGTGTCCCTGCCCATGGCAGGGGGTGGAACAAGACAGTCTTTAAGGTCCCTTCCAAACGAGTCCATTCTGTGGAGAACCACTGTTTGCCTGGATAAAAACTTCAAAAGTTCCTCCAAACCCCTCTCCTCTATTCAGTATTAGCCCAGTGATGTGCTGATGTGGCTGTGGTTGATCTGTCATGGATAGAAAGCCAGCTCTCCAATACTGCAGTGATAATATCAATGATGAGGCTCTAACTACACAAATTTCAAAGAAACCTCAACCTTCTGAGCTGCTCTAACATATTTTTATATGTTTAAACATGTTCTGTCTCACTTGCTACTTCCAGAAGGCAAATTTATGAATAAGTTACTCTGTGGTCTATATTAAGTTTTGTTTTCTGAAAACTATTTTTTAGGGGTGAAAACGGAGATCAAGAGTATGAGAAAGAGCACTTACTAAAGCAAACAGTGACTGGGTTGTAGCAGAGCTCCTTTGGGAAGGGGTGTTGTGTCTGCAGCACTTACACCTGGGGCACTGGGAAGATGATGCTCAAGATTTGTTTTGCTCTTCTTAAATGTCAGGAGTGCCAAGTGCCTTCCTGTGGCTTCACGACACTTGTATTTCCCTGGTTTGGGGATGACTAAGTAATGTCTGACCCGATCTGACACTCTGTGGCCAGCTGAAAGAGAAATTCAGCAGCTCATCCTCCCTTCTGCTGTTGTATCCTGTGACAAGATGGGTCTGAACCAGGCAAAGCTGAGCATTCCCACCACCCAAATCAGAGGGAGCCCGTACAGAAAATGTGACAGAGCGATTGCACGAAATAAGGGAAAAGGCAAGAACAAAACCTCCCTGTCCCCACTGCTGTAGCTGAGTGCTGTGATCTCCTGGATCTGCTTAATGTGAGAAAAATACTAAAACACCTATTGGGAAGATTTCTTCCAAGAATCAGTGACAACAGCCCTGGGCTGTTCCAGTGCTCCACTCCACCCTCCTGGGGCCCCACAGAAAATCAACCATCTAAGACTTGCAGGTCAAAAAAACCCCAAACTGCTCCTCGGTTAGGGAGAGATTTGAAGAGGCTCTGTGCTGAACTGCAAAGCGAGGGTTGTATTTAATGGGGGGTGGGAGGGAGAGTCTCCACATTCCTGGGCCACCTCCGTGGGTATCTTGCACCCGAGGACACTTTTAGGAAATAAGCTTCATTTCAAAATGTGCTTTTCCCCTCATTTTCTCTCATCAAGTTGTCCATGGAAAAAGCACAAATGGGGCTGTTTGCCAGCAGGGTTGTCCAGCAGTGGCTGGGCTCACCTCTGTGCTGCTGGAGGAGCCCCGTCCTCGGGGGTGGTTTGAGCTCTGCTGGAGGGGGGAGCTTTGCTCAGCTCTTCCACAACTGCCAATTTTTGTTCTTTCCCCTTTGTCAATCTGCTCATGGAGCTTTTGCCTCCCTTCCTGATGGCTTCATCTCGATGCCTCTGTGCATGTGAGAGGAGCAGATGGCTCAGCACTGCGGGCACGGCCTCCCTCCTGGAGCGAGGGAACATCTGCCGGCTCCTGCGGCTGGAGCGGCCCTGCCGGGGAGCACTGTGGGGTCCCGTCACGGAGTGGCAGATTTACACCCTGGGGAAGGGGCTTTGCTTCTGTCAGGTTGTTCACTCCACGTGGGAAACGTGGGCTCTTGTTGCTGTGCTCGCACCCAGCCCCGCTCAGCGCTCACGACCGCGGTGTTTGGGAGGGGGATGGAGCCCCTCCATGGGGAAAGGAAAGGATGTTCCCAAGGGCTGGATTGGAGTCCCACCAGGCTTGGCCTGGCTGGGAACACCTCAGTCCTTCCCCTGTGTCTGTGGGCACCTCATGGGCAGCTACAAACAATCTATGCTGTTTTATGAGGCAAAAAAAAAAAAAAAAAAGGGGAAATCGTCCCCATATGTTACGGGAGGAGTCATACAACAATATTTACTCCAACATGTTTAACAGATTCTTAAAACAAGTTTATCCTGAAAATATCAGAAGTACATAACACAGATAGTGCATGGGTAGATTATGTAAATGGCTTAGTATAATAATTTACCTACTGATCAGTCCTTTTTTACTGCACACAAATTCAGAAGACCTGAGCACAGAAAAAGCAGCTTGTTTTCCTGAAAATAAGCACAAATAGAGGTTCTGTCTTCCTTGCAGAATTTATGCAGTCAGGCCCTGGCAGGGGCTGCCCAGGGAGGTTTGGAGTGCCCAGCCCTGGAGGTGTCCAAGGCAGGCCTGGCCGTGGCACTCAGTGCTCTGGGCTGGGGACAAGGTGGGGATGGGCACAGGGGGATCCATGGGCTGGGAGGGCTTTTCCAGCCTCAGGGATTCTGGGATTCCAGCTGTATAAAATGATTTAGGAGGACATTTCCCACCTGCTGCACGGGCAGAAGTTCCACACCTTGCTCTGGGTGGTCCTGTCTGTAGCTCAGCTCAGCAGGGTGATGGAGACAATTGGACAATTATAGATCCCAGCAAATATCAGCCCCAAAGAATCAATATTCTGGGAGATATTAATAGAAGAGAGATCTGAGGATCTGCAGATCATTAGGGGGCTCTGATGCAGTTAATCTTAACATGCTGCATCAAATTTGGGGACCTAGAGTGCAAAAAAGAATAGAAATTATAAGGATCCTGCAGAGCTAAAAAAACCAGCACTAATAATGGGAGGTTTAGCAACTATTACGGACCAGGAAAGGTCAGGATCATTTTCCCTGGTGAATTTTTGGAGTGGTGGCATATATGGCATGGCCTTGAAGAGCCCTGGGGAGTTTTCTTCAGAGGTTTTTAGAGCCTGGGATTGTTTTTGCAGAAAGTGGATTAGGCGGCAGGATGATGTCCTGAGGTGTTCCAGGCCTCTGGCTAGAGTGTAGCTTCTGAATTTTGGGAATATGGGATTTACAACACATGGCAACTGAATAAAACCCAGGAGTTTGCTTTCAAAGTTTGGAGTAAAGGTGGAGTTCAGTAGTGAAAGGAGAAGGGAAGGGGAAAATCTTAAATTTCACTGATGTTTCAGTTCTCCAAAAGCAAAGTGGAAGTCTCAAAGTCACCAAGGAGAAAACTGTTTGCTTCCTTTGTGGGATCTGTGGAAAGCTTTTTGCTCCTGGAACACCCTTCTGTAGTGAAAAGTCTTGCAAGTTTTGTTAGTTAAAAGTATTGTACAAAAAAGAGGAAATATTCAGAACGGGCCTCAGATGGTCTCAGGTTGTGCTGGGGGAAGGAATTGCTGGCTGGGAGGGTGGGCAGGCCCTGGCACAGGTTGGGCAGAGAAGCTGTGGCTGCCCCTGGATCCCTGGAAGTGTCCAAGGCCAGGCTGGACAGGGCTTGGAGCACCCTGGGCTGGTGGAAGGTGTCCCTGCCCATGGCAGGGGTGGCACTGGATGGGCTTTAAGGTCCTTTCCCAACCCAAGCCATTCCATGATTCCATGATATTAAATATTAGGAAACATTTCTCCACCAGAAGTGCTGCCCAGCCCTGGCACAGCTGCCCAGGGCCCTGGTGGATGTTGCACTTGGGGACACGGTTCAGTGGTGAACATGGGGGTGGGGGGTTGACAGTTGGGTTTGCTGATCTTGGAAGCCTTTTCCAACCTCAACAATTCTATAAATTACCAGGTGAGGAAGCATCCAGGCAGAAGGGATCCATGTTACAAGCCCAGATTTCCATGGGATGTACCTTAAACCCTTAGACCAGTTTATAGTTCAGCAGTGACGTGTGCACTGATTTTAGACTGCATAACTTTTGATGATCTCCCTGGAACTCGATTTAAGGCCTTTGATACTGGCAGGGAGATATCAGCTGCTTTCCTCCTTCATCACTTCCACAGAGTTTTCCCCACCATGTGTATTTTGACACAACCGATTCCTCAGCAGATTCTGGAGCTCATTAATATTATCAAAGATTTGTGTGGGGATGGCAGAGATAGTTCAAAGCACACGCAGAAAAATCTGCCTTTCAAAGAATAATTAAGTTGAGCCCTTGCTTGGTTCAGAGTTTATCAGCGAGGTTAGGCTGGATTGTTTTAAATTCTATTTTTAAAAGGCTTTAAACCACTTCAGAAAGCTCAGATTTGGTCAGTTTATGCAGCTCACTCCTCTCCACCTACAGCAGAGCTCCTGCAGCCCCTGGAGAACCAGAGCAATGTTTAATTTGTTCGAGGTCATCAGTGCTCTGATAATGAAGCTCCAGAGCAATGAGTTCCCACTGTCCTTTCCAGGCATGTGGCTTGAGCTCTCCTCAGACTGGAAAGCTCTGGGCAGGTGAAGGTGTGGGACTGCTGATGTGCTTGTTCAGGTGTGGTGGGCACAGAGCTGTGCAGGGAAGGAGAGGCAGCCAAGGTGGGAGAGGGGTGTTTGGGGCTCCATGGGGGTGCTGGATGGAGGTGACTGGGGCTGGGGGCTGGCACTGGAGGCCAAGTGTCACCTGGGCTGTACCACACCATGCAGAGGGTCTGCTCTGGGGCCTGGGCAGCCTGATGTCCTCGTGTGTCCCACGGGAGATGGGCTCTGTCCCCTGTGCTGCTGCTGGGCCCAGGGAAGGTACCCTCAGGTACCCAGTGCGGGTGAGCATCGTGGGGACCCGCCTGGGGGGCTGGTGGCAGCAGGGACACTGGCTCCTGGGGTCCCAACAGTGCCTGGCAATATCACTAATGCATTAGAAAATAACAGAATGATGGAATCACTGAGGCTGGGAAGGCCCTCAGAGGCCATCGAGTCCAGCCATCCCCCAGCACTGCCAAGGCCACCCCGACCTGTGTCCCCAAGTGCCACATCCACACGTGAAGGCAGTGAATCAGTACATGTTCTGGGATGTATTTTTCCAGGGCTGGAACTCTTCTTGCAGTCAGTTTGGCCATGCAGGGCACGTGCTGGGGAAGGATGGCTGGATTCAGGAGCTGGTGGTTTCCCTGAGCGCAGGCAGAGCGGGACCCTCAGAGCTTCCCTGGGCACCTGCACTTCCCTATCCTCCAGAACCCCACGGAGCTCTTAATAATGCATTAAGCATTTTAAGCAGTAGCAAGTGACTAAATTAGGAGTTTAGGTAGCAGAGAAGCTTCAGAGAATTAGAATTCACTTGCCAGTTCTGCTGCAAACTCGTGCAGGACGTTGTGTGACTGCCTAATTGGCCTGGAGCTCGTTCCTTGTGGAAGAGCACTGGTGGGAAGAGGGACAGGGCTGGCTCCTCTCTCCAAGCACTGGGAGTGTGTGTGGAATGAAAATGCTGCTGCAAGGGGAAAGGCACATCTTTGTCCCTGGTATATGAGCCAGGAGGGACTGCTTTTGTCATGTCCTTGCTCTGGGTTATGGATGAGCAGAAGGCAGAAACTTCCCAGGCTTTAGGAATGTTAGTTCAAGCAGATGTAGGGAGATGTTCCTCACCTCCTCTTCTCCACAGTCATCTGTCAAATTAGTCCCTTGGGTGAGTTGTAAGCAGATGTGGAAACATTTTCTGTACAATTTATTTCAGTATATTGGCAAGAATGTTTTAATTTATTCTCACTTATCCTTTGCTTCTCATCCTGGTGCAGTGTGGGAGCCACTGAAAATGTGACACTTGACATCCTTTGCCAACTCCAATGCAGGGAGACCTGGAGCCGTCTCAGAGCCCTGGGGACTCAGGTTTTGTGGGAAGCTTTGCTCCCAGTGAGGAAGGACGTTCAAAATGCCTGAGCAAGTCATGGAACAGTTTCCATTTGGACATTCAGGAGCCTTTAGTGAATTCCCCATCCCTGGGGGTGTCCAAGGAAGACCTGGACATGGCACTCAGTGCTCTGGGCTGGGGGACAATGTGGGGATTGGGCACAGGGTGGGCTCTGATCATGGAATTGTTTTCCAACATTAGGGATTCTGTCTAATTCTATTTAAAATTCAGCCCTCTGGCAGCAGATTATTATATTTCAAGGGGCTGCACTGAAAACTTAGGTATGTGTGGGTAGGAAAACCCATTTGTTTCCTAAAACAACTCACACAGGGAAGTTCAACATGGAAAACTTCAACCAGGATGATATTTTTATGTTCCAAATGCGGCAGATGAGACTATTGTTCTTTTAAAAGCAAACACAACTTGAAAAAAGTTTCATCTTTAAATCACTATTCCACAGCTTTGTTCTACCATCATTTACCTCCCTTAGGCACAGTCAGAACCTGCGTGAAGGCATCAATTATGTCTGGAATTGCCATCAACGTGGGGACTCTGCCTTTTGTTTCCTCCCAGAGCTTTGGATGCCGTGAGTGCCTCGACGTGTCTTACCCACAATAGGGCATTCAGAAAAGCAGCACTAACACACTGTCACACTCAGCTTGTTAATACATTCCAAATCCTGCTCTGTTCTGACTCAGTTCAGCAGCGTAAATAGGTAGGAATATGCATTAACCCTTGGCTGGCATGAGATTCTCCAAGGGAAAATGCAAAGCCAAGGGTCAGGAAGCACCAGACAGAGAAGGGCTCCCTCAGCCAGAAGTTTTTCCAAGACTTACATTCCCTGATGTGCTGATTTTAAGGCAAAATGTGTTGGCTCTGCTGCTCTTTGAGCCCTTTCCTGTCAGAGAAGGGATGGACGTGCCTCCAGCTCACAGGAGGATAAATAAAAGCCTGTCTTAGGATTTAAATCTGGTCTCTGTTTGAAGGTTTTAATGATCAGTGATTCAACTGGGCCCTCAGTGAAAGGTGTTGCCATTAATTACCTTGGGAATTAATGCAGTGGGAATGCACAAAACAGCTGCTTTATTTGGTTGTGATGATTCCCACAGGAAAGTTTCCCTATTGGAAAGTTATAAGAGGGAGTGGATAAAATGTTTCACTTGTCCATATTTCCCTTCTGCTCCTGGTGACCAGTGGGTGACCAGTGTCTTCTTCTGCAGAGCTGTCCATATTTTCCTGTTGAGTGTGGATTGAACAGGAATGTTGTGTCTTTAACTGCCCTCTGGCAGTGGGAAGCCATTCCCTTGTCCTGCCTGTCCCTCCAGGCCCTTGTCCAAGGTCCCTCTCCAGCTGCCCTAGAGACCCTTTAGGCACTGGAAGGTGTTCTTGTCTCCTTCTGCACAGTTTTTTTCACCCTCCTGCATGGAGAGTTTCCTTCGAATAACGGCCAGGGTGGGCTTTTTATATTTTTTATAAATGTATTATTTATTATAATTATATATTATGATATATTATTATTATTATTATTATTATTATTATTATTATTATTTATTTACAGGGCACTCAGGAGAAACAGCCCATGTTACCGTGACTTGTTCTCACACCATTCACAGCTGATTTCTCCACCAGAGCTGGAGGTAAAAGTGAGAAGTGAGTTTTGGTTGCTTTTATTCCTTTGCTGGGTGTTCAAAGTGGCTTCCTGATGTAGTTGCTGTTTTCTGCCACCCCAACAACTGAAGGAAAGGGGGTGATTTTCCCATCAGTTCATCGCTGCCTCGTGTCATCCCCGGCCCTGGCAGAGGCTGCCCTTGTCAGGAGTCAGTGCAAACACAGTCCAGGGTGCATGTGGAGGCAGCTGATGTGTCAGTAATGAATTCAATTAATTTCCCCAAACGAGCTGATGGCAGGATTCCCACGGATCAGCCCAGCTCAGGGGGCGGCGGCTCCGGCAGCAGTCGGAGCTCATTCCATCAGCTGCTCCTGTGGGAGCTGTCACCAGCTGCAGTCCTGATTTCCTCTGACTCCTTTTCTTCCGAAAAAGACAATGAGATGGACGTGGGACGTGTTTGATTCGCAGGAGTGGTCCCAGCCCTGCTCCCAGGGGCCAGGGCACTGTGAGTGATGCTCCCTCTCCTGCAGATCTGGGTTTAACTGCACTTGCAGTGGCAGCAAGAAATGGCCCCTCAGCATTCCAGAGATACTTAGCAGAGATGTTGGCTAAAGGGAGAGCTGTAATTAATTTTTTAAGGACTCCTAAAATACGATTTTGTCTTCGTGCATCGCTTCAGTCTGTGCCTTTGAACTCCCTCCTGTTATCACAAGGACAAGCAAGACCCAAATCTCTGCTCACACATCTCTGGGGAGCAGCAGCACCAGGATAAATCCAGGAAATTCAGCTTTATTTAGGTCACTGGTTGTTGAGGAAGGCTTTCAAATGAGTCTTACAAGCCTTAAGGTTTTCCTTTCCCCTCACTGAAGAAGTGGGAGGCCCTGGATAGACTCACTGATGGAAACAGAGGAGATAAGTGGTAATGATGAAGGATGTTTGGATTTGATATCTCAGGAATAAAATTAAAATAATCCCCTCAGCCAAGAGAGAGTTTGGTTACAAATACTTGGAGTTCCTCCCAGTTTGTGCTGGTGCTTTACCTGTGCCAGTGCAGGGGGGTCCAAACATGGAATATCTGTGGGCAGTTCCAGAGATCAGAAGGTTCTAGAAAGAGAACATTTCTTTCTCTGCTTTGCTTTTGTTCAGTGAGTACTTGGAGGTTGCTGATGTCACAGCTCTGCCAGCAGGAGCAGGCTGGGGGCTGGGGGAGGTTATCCATGAAAACACAGGCCACAAACTTCTTGGGAGGTGCAAAGGGAGTTTCTAATGTTATATTTTAAAAACTTGTCAATGTTGTATCTTCACTCAGACCATTCTGTGCCAAATGGTCTGTTTAATTTCATTATAGTATAATAATTCTTTATTAAATAGCACTGCTCGTATAAGTTAAAACAACACTGAAATGGAAACAGTTCCTGATGGTTTGATACCACCCAATTTTCCACCAGAATTATTTGTCTAGTAGGAAACTCCTGAAAGGCAGCTTTCCTTTGTGATTTATATTCCTCCCCTCATTCCTTGCTTTGTGCAGGATTTCCCTTGAAATCGAAATTTCAAACCACAGCTTGGCTTTGCTAAAAATACACTTGTTCAAACCTTTGGATTTCATTTGAATATATTACATCTCAGCTGTCTGTGGGTGCAGGGATTTTTCCTGAAACATCAAATATTTGGGGGAAGTGGAGGCTCCGTAGGGGTTGCTCCTGCAGTTCCACTCTTCCCCGTGGATTGGGATGAAGGACTGGGATGCTGCACCAGCCCCAGGGGATGGCAGCTGGCACGAGGAGTTCAGCCACAGGCAGGCACTAAACCAGCGAGGAAAACTGCTTGCTCATGGGCTGTCTGGGCTGGAGGAAACAGCAGTGATTTACTTGCAGATGATGAAAATGTAACTAAAAGCGGGGCCAGGTCAGAGGGGCAGGTGGGTGTGAATCATGGGCACGGATCAGACCATGAGATGAGCTGATTGGGAAAATACGGCTGTTTGAACACAGCCCAAGGGAGAAATGCCTCTTGAGCAGATAAATATCTGATATTTGTGCGAGGGATGGAGGTCTGGAAACCTGCAGGAGCTCAGAAGATGCTTCCACGGGAGCTCTCAAAATGGTGAGGAAATAAATAGGACAGGTGATGGATGTGGGGCAGAATAGGGCTTGGAGATGGAATACCTCAGAAGTGCTGATCCTCAAAGTGGACATGGGGGAGAATCTTTGCCTGTTGGCAGCTCCAAGCATCTCTTTTTTCCTTGGAGATTCAGTCAATGAGGTGCTATCAAAGATGCTCCTCACTGGGCTGGGTTCAAGCCCACCTGAGAGGTCTCCAACCACTTTTTGTGGTCCTCAGAACAGGAATAAAGGTCCTCATTTAAATGAGGAATGGCAGGGCTGCAAATGCTTTGGTTGGCTATTCTACCATGTCACGCAGCTGAAATGCACTGAAAATTAAGATAAAAAAGGGATTGAACTCTTTTGTGAGTATATCAGGAATAAACTGCCACAAATTCTGTGCTATTTACCCACATGGCCCTATTAAATGATTATTATTGCAAGCACACTTCCTCCTTGTCAGATGGAGGAATACACAGCATTAAAAAGTTAGCTCTAATTTCCCAAGTAATACTGTCATTAAATTTCTGTAAATTAAAATGGGACTCCCTCAGGATTTTAAAGAGATTGTGTGTCAGAGTGAAGCCCTGCAGTGAATACATCCTGCACCTGCTTAGCCAATGGCACCAGGCTCTTAAAATTGAAATACGCTGCCAGAATTCTGCGTGGTTTCCACGTCTTTGGGATGGTTTATACTTTGCATGTAGTAAGGAATCATTGGCCAGTGGCTGAGATTGGATAGAATTTTATTATCATTTAGATGTGGATTATCATTTAGAGAAGGAAACACAGTTGATACTTTAGGAGAGCAGAGCCCAGCTGGTGTTTGTGCCCCGCGGTTTTGGCTGTGGGACGTGGTCCAGGAGGTGGGTGATGCTCTCTGGTGCTGATGGGGTTGGGCAGGGGCTTGGAACCCTTTCCCCTCCCACCCAGGGCTGTGGGAAGGGTCCCGGTGTTTTGGCACCCCGTGAGGGCTCTGTGTGAGACAGAACTTCCTAAAGGTTTTCCATAACCTGTTGGGAACACAATGTCCTGGTGCTGCAAACTCCCCCAGAAATCCTCCAATTCTCCGTTTCTGTGGAAAGTGATCCCGTGTCTGGGCACAACCAAAGAGCAGAACAGGGAGAACTGAAGTCTCTTTGTCTCTGCTGAGCACATTTTCTGTGCTGGGATGGAAGTGCATTGTCTGACTCAGCGGGAAGCGGCACATCCATTGGAAGAAAAGGCAGATCCACTTGTGTTTCACTCATGTTGCTGCACCACTGACATGAAAGGCCCAAGTTAGGCAGGAAAGCAGAGCTGGGCTGGGGGAAAATATTCCACTTTATGATCCACACAAAAATTTGGCAAGGAATGAAGTACACACTGCCTTTCATCAGCTAAGGGTCTAAATATTGCAGAGTTACAGCCCCCACGGCCCACGTGCAGCTGGCCAAGGCTTGCTCTGACTGAGGGGGGTTTGGTGGGGCTGGGGATGGGCAGAGCCACCAACAAAGTGTGGAGATGAAATGTTCTAGTCAGCAGTTCCACCTCCTGCTGCTCTGCCCTCAGACTCTCACCCACGGGAGCAGCTGGGAAGCAGTGCCAGACCAGGCACTGACCTCGTGCAGGGGGAGATGTCTGTCCTGTGGCTCTGGCAATAGCTGGGACTTGGGGGGCTTGTGGAACTCTTCCATTTGTCTGTCCTGGATGGGGAGGATGGTCCTTCCCTCCCCCTTTGGTCTGTGTCATCTGTTGTCCTTGTGGCCCAGAGGAGCACCGGGACAGTGGGGTCAGGCTGTTGTGTCCTTGTTTCCCAGTGTGGGAGTGTGTTCCCAAATGGGACACAGCTCTTGGGAACCACCTGTGGATCAGCCTGGGGGAGCTCTTGTCAAGTTTGAAACATCCGAAGGCATCTGGAGAGGAGTGGGGTTTGGGAGGCTGAACTTGGGCCTGATCCCCCTTACAGACAAGAATTCCTTCCCAACATCTGATCCAGATTCCCAAGGGCTGCAGGGCCAGGCCCAGGGGATGCAGTGTGCAGTGTGGGGGGTTCTGGGGAATGCAGGGGGAGGTTCACCACCCATCCTCCCCACCCCTTTGGTTGCAGCAGCTGCACTGTGCTGGTGTGGGCTCTGGAACCCCGAGAGCAGAAACGTTCCCCAGCCCGGGGGAGCCAGGCTGAGGCTGAGCTGGGTTCCTAGTTCAGCTCCCAGCTAGAGGTACTGAAGATGAATAATGAATCAGTGCCTCAGAAAGCTGCGTGTGGAGTCACAGAGCTCTGAGATCCCCAGATCTGTACCCTGAGCCTCCTCCTCCCGCAGTGTCTGCAGCTAATTGGAGAGGGGGTCAGGCAGGGCTGAGTTAGGAGGGTAATTCTGGAATACACAACTCTGTAATTGCTTTACTCTCGTGGTTTGAGACGTTATTATCAGAATTCAACAATGGAATTACAGCCTTATTAATTTCAACACATTGTGGGGGAGGAGATGAGATGATTGCCTTTCTTTGGGGGTGATGATGGGAGAACTCCTGGTGCAGCTCTCGGTCGCTCTCCGAGTGGGATCATGCTCTGTCTCCTCTCCAGCTCCAGAGATGTTTCTATTCCTGGCTCCAGTCCCTGTCTCCAATGTGGGGAACAACAGTGGAATGGATTTCAAAGACAGTGAGTTTAAGTGATATTTTTGTAACATCCTGTGAAGCTGCCCCTGTTTCTGCAGGGTTTTTGAAACATGACATCAGCAGCGATGCATCATCTGTTCACTCCAGCTACACAACTACACTGGAGGGTCTCTGATCACCTCCAGGGACTGAAGCTCTGGTTCTGCCTGGGGCACAGGGATTTCCACCTGGAATTTCTCATGAAGCAAGGTCAAATTTTGATTGCAAAATGAGCCTTTTTTGACCTGAAACCCAAAGCTGAGAAGTTGGGTTTGGGAAGTGGATGTAGGGAAGCAGAGTATCTTTGCTCTTCCAGCTCTCATTATTTGTATTGGGGCTGATTCCCCAAGTCTCCCCCAGGTTCAAAGCTGACTGAGTCCATCATCTGAGGTCTCAGACCAGCCATGTCCCAGAGCTCCATCCCAGGAAAGATGGGCTGCTTGGACCTCCCTCCTCACTGGTTGTACCTCCTGAGGGGCTCCTGCAAATTACTGCTCTGATAATTGAATTGATTAGGGTGCCACTGATTAGTCTCCTGCTAATGAAGGAGGCTGAGGCTGCAGCAGTTTCTGATATTCAGAACCTTTCTCAAGCCCAGGCAGCTCCTTTGTCAACAGACAGCTCTTACCTGCTGCCTAAAACACCTTGGCTGGGTGAAGTGGTGTCAAACTACCTTGAAGGTGTCCCAGGACCAGCCACCCCAGTGGAGAAAACAAAAAATATTCACTGTGGAACATCACATTTGGGAATTTAAGTGCTGAGTTTCCCACCTGCAGCTCCCAGCCTGCTCCAAGACCCTCCAGAACCAACTTGGATGAGTGGCTGACTCGATGATCTCAGAGGTCTTTTCCAGCCTGGTTGATTCTGTGACTCTGATTCTGCTTTGTCACAGCTCTTGACTTGTGTGTTTGCATTTATTGCATGGAATAATTGTGCAGGGTGGGGGTCCTGAGACCCTTTTTGCTTGTTTTAGTGCTGAATGGATGGATCTACAATTAAACGTGGTCACACCCATGCTGGGTATGAGAAATGAGCTGCCCTGGCAGAGCTGACAGTGGAATTAGGAACCAGCTTCTGGAAGGCAACAGTGAGCAATGGTTTCATTTTTTTTAACTCGTGGAAGAAGTTAAAAATGGAAATGGAAGCTGCTGTAGGTTTTTTCCCAATTATGAACGTTCAAGTTGTTTACGAGGCAAGATGACAACAAACTTCCTTTCCATTTAATGAGCTGAAGAGAACTGGAATTGGTGTGTGAGTCAGTCTGTAGAGCCATGAAAACAGGGGTGCTGCACCTGCATTTTAATGGGCTCCAGAAGGGGGGGGTTAAAATGTCTCTCCTTGCACTTTTACAGGCTCATGGGCATCAGTCTGATAATGCATTTTACCTGCACTTTTAATTTACTGTGAGTACTCGGGTTTATCCCTGTCCAGCACAACTTGGAATTGCTTTTCCAAGTCCCACAAAATCTGAAACAGTTTTAAAGCATTTGGGTTTGGCATGGGAGGCTGGATGGGGGGCTGGATGTGAAGTGAAGATGTAGTCAAGCAGCTAGGTGGACTTAGTCCTAAGAATGGGCTATTACACAGGTTTTACTCCACATTTTTAGACAATATGAAGGGTTAAAAGTCTTCCTGATTCAAACTTCCTAACATCTGTGAAATGTGACAGCAACAGAATGGAGAAGTTCTTAAGCTTTTCGTCTTCAAAGAACCAACTTTGAAGAATGTTTTGCACAAGGATCACCAGAAGTGTGACACTTTCCAAATAACAACTTCCTCACTTTGTTTTTCATTTCCCAGCTCTGATTTGGGCTACTGAGCAGTGAAAGGATGAGTCAGTGACTCCCTCTGCTCACACCACCCCTGCCAGCCTTGGCACTGCTCCCACCAGTGAGGAGAGCCTCAGCCTACCCCAAGGGTGGGCTGCCCTGGGGGCAGCAGAGGAGCTTTCCCCGTGGATCCCCCCAGGCGGTGCCCGAGGATCAGCCCTGGTGAGCTGGGGATGAGAGATGACTCTGCAAAAAGCTCTGCAAAGGGACTAATTAAGGTGAGCAATTTTCCTTTGTTTCCATCGCTCACAGCAGCCTAATTGGAAGGCAGAGGCATTTTCACTTGGAGAAGGATTAATTTGGACTGATAAATGCCCCTTCCCCTGCTGCAGGGACATTACTCAGCGAGGACACGGCTCGGGCTGAGCCCAGCACGGCCCTTCCACGTGAGGCTGAGCCCCCACAGCCTCGTGGCCCTGACTGAGAAGAGATGCTGGACTTAGCAGGGGCTGAGAAGCTCCTTGGCTTAGAGTTTCACTCCACTAATCCTCAGTACAGTTCTCCAGAGCTGTCCAGAAAAGCAGGGTCGTTCCATAGGGAAAACTGAGCAATATCATGGAATGGTTTGGGTTGGAAGGACCTCAAAGCCCATCCAGTGCCACCCCTGCCATGGGCAGGGACACCTTCCACTAGCTCAGGATTCTCCAAGCCCCATCCAACCTGGCCTTGGACACTTCCAGGGATCCAGGGGCAGCCACAGCTTCTCTGCCCAACCTGTGCCAGGGCCTGCCCACCCTCCCAGCCAGCAATCCCTTCCCAATCTCCCATCTCTCCCTGCCCTCTGGCAGTGGGAAGCCATTCCCTGTGTCCTGTCCCTCCAGACTCCTGGTAAATAGTCTCCATCTTTCCTGTAGGGTCCCTTCAGGTCCTGGAAGTCCACAGTAGGTCACCCTGGACCCTTCCCTTCTCCAGGCTGAAGGGCTCTGGTGGTGCTGGAGGATGTACAAGAGACAGAAGACACTCCGAGTGTCCTTCCAGTGCCCTCCTGGTAATGGGTGAAGGAAGTGCTGGTCCTCTCATGAACAAAGGATCCATCTTCTCTGCCCTTTCTCCAGGTGCCATCCAAGTGCTGTCCCCTCTGTTACTCCCCAGGATGTGACACAGCTGCACATCTGGAACAAAAGGTGAGTAGCCCAGTGTTTCCAGGCCTATTTTTTATTGACCTGC
This sequence comes from Myiozetetes cayanensis, assembly GCF_022539395.1. Taxonomy (NCBI): domain Eukaryota; kingdom Metazoa; phylum Chordata; class Aves; order Passeriformes; family Tyrannidae; genus Myiozetetes; species Myiozetetes cayanensis. The sequence goes on along the minus strand of NW_026087853.1, from coordinate 62,543,106 downwards.
AAGATAAAATCCTCAGACATTTTACTATTTCACCATCATCATTCCTCTGTTTTATGAGAAATCTTTATTTGATTTTTTTTAATATTCTTTTATGCAGAGAGGGAAAAACCTTTTATTACTTTACTGCTTGAGATTAGGATTAGTCTCTAAGAAATTGGTGCTCTCTTTATGACCTGTGGCTGATTTATCTGCCTTGTTTTAGAAGACCACAGTTCACTTGGACACCTCAGTGCTCAGGGATGTGTAGCTGGGAGTCTACACCTGGAATCACGGAATCTGTGTTCCTTATAGAACATATAAAGGATCTTATATTTTATATCTTATATATATATGTGTGTGTGTATATACATATATACATAAAATCCACCTGTATAAGCATCTCTTGAGGAGGTGCTCAGGTCAATAAGCTGAACTGACCTGACACAACCAACTCACCCAAAGCTGAGTGATCCCACCCCTTCTGCCCACTGCCTTGCCCCCCACCCAGCTGCAGGTGATGCACGGACTTCCCTTTCCACTCAAGCTGGCTATGGACACACAAAGCCATTAAAAATACCATTATTTCTAACAGTGTGTGAAGCATTCAGGCTGTGCCCCCAGGCCCGTGTAAAGCAACGAGCAAGGTCAAAGTCAACGTGCCAGAACTTCCGATGGTGGAGCGAGGAAGGGAGCAGAGCTGTGCCCGAGGAGCAGCCAGCTATTTCCACGCTGCAAGCACTGCAAGTGCTGGACATTTCTTCTTACAACAAATGCCTCAGATGCTTAAAATTCCCAGGCTTCCAGGTGCTGCAGCATTTCTCATAATAGCAAAGAATTTCAAGCAGCTTTTGCACAGAGTGATCAGGTTTGCAGGGAACTGCCTTGGGTAGTGCTTTAAAAAATGACAGAAAAATCAATTGAAGAGCAAGAGAGGCAGGGGATGGAATTCCTTCTTTGCCACTTACACCAATTTGTGGAATCACTAAAGGTAACTGAACTGCAGGTTTCCCAAGCTCAGACAGAAGCAGAGCACAAAGATGTTCTCAGCTCTCTGAGAGGTTCCCAGGATAAACCCAAATCAATGTTGCTTTTATATGCAAATCCTGATTAGGACTTTCAAGAGAACTGCTGCAGGATGCACATCTGGAATCTGGGGGGATTTCCCCCCGACTTCACCATTTCAGTGGAATTTGTCGGGGTGTGTGAGTTCCTGAGGTGGAATGTGCTTGGATGGGTGTGATGGTGTTGATTCCATCTGTCACCCGGGTCCTTGGACTCTTGCTGGATCAGGTGCCAAGGCTGAGAACTCAATGGGACCATTCCATGGTCTAAACCATGGGATTCTTCAGTTAGTTTTTTCTTCAGATCTTTCCAATCCTACACAACTTTCCCAGGAAAAGATGGGGTTTTTGTTTTCTTCTTTCTGACTCTAAACATAAATTTTCTTTCTCCTTTTTCCCTCTCCCTCTTGGTGAGAAGGCCCTGGAAATGCTATCTCCTGCAGTTTTCCATAGAAACATCATCCCCAATTGCAGGCCAATTTGGCTGAAGGCATGTGCTTGACAGAAAGGTGCAGCTGTAATTTCTCAGGCCTGGCTGGGGATGCCAAATAAATCTATATCTTCTTGACAATTATATCTTCACAAAAGCTTTGGAAAGAACAGCCAAGAAAGCTTGTCAATAAGTTCACTTTCTATTAGAGGGAAGTCCTTTGGAAAGCCCACGGAGGCAGCGATTCCTGATGGATCTCTGGAGGTGCCGCTGTGGGAGGCCAGTTAGAAACAGCTTTTCATTGACAAACTTGGATTTGGGAGGAAATTTTTCCTACCAAAGCCTCGGCTCGAGTCATTTCACAGCACATCCACGGAAGCAGGTACGAAGTAAATATAATTTTTCCTGGAGTCAAGTAAATTGATTAAAGGCTTGTGCTGATGGCACAGTAACACTCCACCAATGGATAATGAACCAGTGGCTGGGAGAGGGAACAGGGCTTAGGAACAGCTCCTGGGAGTGATGCTACAAGGCAAGAGGGAAGTTCTTTCCAAAGTCAGATCTGAGATTAATTAGTGTTACGTGGGCTCCAGTTCCACAGGAGAGCTGAGGGTCCAATTTTCCCGCTGTTCCATGTCCGTGGCTCCCCCCCAGCCGGACTGTCGGGAAGGACAAATGGAGCTTAATTCACTTTGCTATTTAGGACGTCTATATATAAACCCAGGAATATGGGTTGTGACCCTTGGGGGGACCTTGGGCCGCTCCTCCTCCCCTTGCCCTACTTCTGGTAATTATGTTTTCCGAGGAGGTGCTTATTCATGGAACTCCTCTAAGAGAGAATGTCTGTAAATTCTGGAAAATGTGTTTTCTTGAAGCATTTTTCAGCCTGAGCAGGCAGCTATTACCTGCCAGCAGCATAAAAGTGCAGTTCTAGTGTGTCAAATGCTTTCAAATTTCCATGCTTTGATCAGGACCCTGTTTGGGCTGCAGTTTTCTCATTGTCCTCTTGGGAGCTTCCTATGTGGCGTTTTTTGATTATTCTCAGCCCCAGTGAAGTTCTTTGTGATCTTAAAGCAACTTAGCAGGGATTGAGCTGCAGTAACGGGGAGGGAGTTCACCTGTGCAGAGGCACTTGGAGAAATCCCAGCCCTGGGGGCTGTGGGACACAGACCCAGAGAGGAGCAGAGTGGGCTCAGGGCTGGCAGCAAGGCTGGCAGAGCTGGCAGGGGGAGCAGCAGGGTCAGACAGCCCGAGGGGTGAGGAGCTGTGAGCAGCAATCACAGCAGCACTGGGAGAGCTCTGGGCAGGACTGAGCTGCCTGGGTGATGCAGCACGAGCGGGGCTGGGGAAGAGCAGCCTGGGAAGGACAGGGGCAGCAGAGTGGAGCAGGGAAAGGCTGTTTTTTTGAGCAGGAAGCAACAGAGCTCCTGGTGGAACGTGAATCATCAAATCCCAGACTGGTTTGGGTTGGAAGGACCTTAAAGCCCATCCAGTGCCATCCCCTGCCATGGGCAGGGACACCTTCCACCAGCCCAGGGTGCTCCAACCTGGCCTTGGACACTTCCAGGGATCCAGGGGCAGCCACAGCCTCTCTGGGCAAACCTGTGCCAGGGCCTGCCCACCCTCCCAGCCAGCAATTCCTTCCCAATATCCCACCCAAATCTCCCCTTTTCCAGTGGGAAGCCACTCCCCCTTGACCTGTCCCTCCATCCCTTGTCCAAACCCCTCTCCAGCTCTCTTGTAATCCCCCTCCCTAAACTCCCCCACCTGTGCCAGAGCTGTTGATCCATCAGAGCAGGTGGGACTCTCCACATCACACCCTGTTGATGCCTGAGGGGATGCTCAGGATGCCTGAGGGCTCATCTGTGGTTGGAAAGAGGAGGGAGAAGGAACCACCCTACACTGCAGACAAGGTGAGCTTTCCCTGGGTACTTTCTTGCCTCTTACTGTGCCTTTTCTCCCAGAGAGCGTGCAGTGAGGTCTGACACAGCCCCTCTGGGACAGCAACTCTGTCAGGCTGTTCTGGTTTTCAGATGCATTTCTGAAATGTTTCTGCTTTTGGGAGCTTTCCTTGTTCCGCATTTGTAGCCCCTGTCTAGGCTATTTTGGGAAGCTGGGATGGCCACTGGCTGTGTGAGAGATCTGTGTACCTGGCAGCTGTCAGATCTTGGCAAAATGAGTGTGGGATGCAGTTATCCCTGTGCTGAGGATGGAGAAGATGCCTACAGAGGACATCCTCCTGCTTACCTGTCATCTCACCTGCTGCCCAGAGCTGGGACAAGAGTCTGGTCCCTGGATGGAGGATGCCATGACCTTCACCCTACAGAACTGAGCAACCCAAGGCTGTTAAAAGTCCTTTGGATGCAGCTTCAGGCAGGAATGGCAAGCAAATGGTTTGGATGGCTGAGACCTGCTTTTAGATGTGACTTTGTGGAATGCCAGGATCCCTGAGGCTGGAAAAGCCCTCCCAGCCCATGGATCCCCCTGTGCCCATCCCCACCTTGTCCCCAGCCCAGAGCACTGAGTGCCACGGCCAGGCCTGCCTTGGACACCTCCAGGGCTGGGCACTCCAAACCTCCCTGGGCAGCCCCTGCCAGGGCCTGACCACCCTTTCCAGGCAGAAATTCCTCCTGATGTGCCACCTGAGCCTCCCCTGGCCCAGCTGGAGGCCGTTCCCTCTCCTCCTGTCCCTGTTCCCTGGGAGCAGAGCCCGACCCCCCCCCAGCTCCCCCTCCTGTCAGGGATTGCAGAGCCAGAAGGTCCCCCCTGAGCCTCCTTTTCTCCAGGCTGAAATTGCAAACCAGTCTGTGAAACACCTCTAAAACCTCAGCCTGAACTTCCCTGTGTTACCTGGAAAAGTAACAAGGGCACATTTTTTTTTGGGGGGGAGGAGAACTGAGCCCAGTTCCCCGTCCCAGAGTAGGGCCCCGCTGAGGGTGGTGGGCACCCAGGGAGGGCTGTGCTGGCCCCACCCAGGGCCCCCAAGAAACTGCAACCTCTGAGCTCGGGCATCTCTTCAAGGATAATCATTTAATTAAGTCTTCAAATGATAGAGAATCTGCTCCACATTAGGTTAGAGGCTTCACTGCTTAATTAACTTTATCCCTACTCTAGATTTGTTTAGTTTCACCTTCCAGCCTTTGGCTCTTTTTATTACTTTTTTAGCTAAATTAAAGAGCTGCCGACTATCAGAATCCCCTCGCTGTGATGGCACTAAAGAACTTGGAGAAAGTGGCTGCTCCTCTTCCCTTGGATAAATTAAAAAGGTCAAGTGCCCATAACCCAGCTTTCTGCATAAAACTGCCTTAAAGGAGGGACCTCCAGAGGAAGCCCCAGAGATGCTGCCAGGGCTGGAGCCCCTCTGCTCTGGAGCCAGGCTGGGAGAGCTGGGGGGGTTCCCCTGGAGAAGAGAAGGAGCCAGGGAGACCTGAGAGCCCCTGGCAGGGCCTAAAGGGGCTCCAGGAGAGCTGGGGACAAGGGATGGAGGGACAGGACACAGGGAATGGCTCCCCACTGCCAGAGGGCAGGGTTAGATGGGAGATTGGGAAGGAATTGCTGGCTGGGAGGGTGGGCAGGCCCTGGCACAGGTTGGGCAGAGAAGCTGTGGCTGCCCCTGGATCCCTGGGCAGTGCTTGGAGCACCCTGGGCTGGTGGAAGGTGTCCCTGCCCATGGCAGGGAGTGAGACTGGATGGGCTTTAAGGTCCTTCCAACCCAACCAGTCCGTTGTTGATGACAGCACTCCTGTGAGTCTCTGAACTCTATCCCATTTTATCCTGCCCCAGGGTTGGATGCGTAATTTTAGCAAATCAATCCCACCCTGCTTCCTTGGCATCCCTTCCCTGCATCTCTCACCAGCCCCAGCCACCCATGGTGTGTGGCCCAGGCCTGTGGGGGGATCACCCCCTGCCTCAGTGCCTGGAGATCACAGCTCCCTGAGCAAAGCAGCACCAGGAATAAACAGCAGGAATAATTTCCCGAGGAAAGCAGAGCTTTATCCCTGCCTGCGAGGAGAGGGGCAGGATGAGAGCCCTGATTAGAATATTTATGCAATCCAGTCTTGATTAGATCCATCTCGACACAACAGCCACGGGTCGATCCATTTTAATTCCCTGTAAATGCCGTGTTTTCCAGAGGAGCTGAGAGCAGTTAATTGCAGGGCTGACCCATGGCCTCTTGCTCTGCAAAGCTCCTCCTGGGTTGAAGGTCCAGGGGTTCTGTCCCTGGTGCAGCTCAGGAGAGGAGGATGAGGCTGTGCAGGGCCCTCGGCTCCAGCCCAGGGCTCACAGGACCTGCAGGTGCTGAGCAGGAGCAGCTTTTGCCCGAGGATTGGGACACTTTGTCTCTTTTAATCCCAGTGTCTGGTGGTTTGGGGAGTGTCTGGAAGGCACTGCTGTTCCCTGTCTGCTCCAAAGGGTTGATTTCATTTGGGGTTACTTAGAACCTGTTCCTTGCCGAGGCTGGGGAGGCTGGGGATGGTTCAGGACGTTTGTGTCGTGCTGCTCCTCGAACACCCTCAGGAAAATCAGGAGGGGTTCTCTGGGCAGGACTGGGCTGGTACAGAAGCGGATCCTGCAGGCAGGATCAGTGCCATGGCAGAGAGTGGATGGTGGCCAGGCTGTCCCCGGGGTGTGGGGATGGGGATGGGCACCCACTGCCCCCATAGCAGGATTTCACGTGCCAGCACACCTGGGATCAGCTCTGGGACAGCAGTTCTGTGCACCCACTGCAGACAAACAACCTGAGCTCTGACTGTGCCAGAATAAACACAGGCTCTGTGTGGGAGGGGGTTCCAGTGCTGATACCCATGACCGTGCAGGTGGGTGGTCACTGGGGGAGGAGAGGGTGGAACCGTAAGGGCCTGAGGGTCACAGGTGTCCCTGCACTTCTCTGTCCTCTGTCACCACTGATGGATTTATTGGGGAGATGCAGGGATGCTGATTGCTCTGGTTCACCAAATGTCCCACCGTGAGCTTTCCCTTCTCCAGCCAAAGGTGCAGCCCCGTGATGGGAGCTGTCCCAACCACCCTGCCCTGAGGGCAACGTGCCCATGGGGGAGAGAAAGGAGCCCTCCCCAAACCATGAATGCCTGCCCAGCTTCTCCTCCTCTCCCCAGTACTTTCAGATATTTTTTGCTAAATTTAAAAGAGAAAAATCTATAAATTTTTAAACATGATGTGTCCCTGATTTCAATCAAACTGTGCAGCAAAGTATTAGAGCTAATGACATCTTTTAGGGAAAATAATCATTGTATTGCCCTGAGTTTATCATCGTTTTGATTAAGTGATTTTCTCATTTATTTGCACTCTCTATTCTTTAGACCTATTTTTAGGTTGTTATTTTTCTTAGACATGTAGGATATATTTTCATCTGGTCATGGTGGGTGTCCCAGTCAAGGTCTGGCACTGGTTTAACAACAGAGGTTTAACAAGTAAAGTTTAAAGATACAAAGAAAAGCAATCTTTATATAGAAATATGCAAGAATAGTGAGTGTGGGAGGTGATTACCTTGGATCTTCAGGCTGCTGGAGATAAACACTCAAAACTAAAGATGGAAATATGAATACCCTGGCACAGGTTGCGCCAGAGAAGCTGTGGCTGCCCCTGGATCCCTGGAAGTGTCCAAGGCCAGGCTGGAGCACCCTGGGCTGGTGGAAGGTGTCCCTGCCCATGGCAGGGGTGGCACTGGATGGGCTTTGAGGTCCCTTCCCACCCAAAGCATTCAGTGATTTTGTCATTTCTGATATGAAAACACTCCTCACTCCTGCTCTGACCACTCTGATGCCTTTACAGGCACCTCCCAGCTGTTGGTGGAAGTTCCACCTCTCTCCCCCCAGCCTTTCCCACATCCAGGTCTGCTCTCCTGGCCAGGCCAGGGGGACACAGCAGCAAAGCCCATCCTGCTGGTGGTGCCTCTGCAGTTCCTGCTTGTGGACATGAAGTATTTTTATGAGGAAAAATGCTGCATTCCTGGTTAGTGTAACTTTGTGCTTTAAGTGGACACAGTAAAGGAGAAACGGTCAATAAGCTGCCACGTGATACAAAAGAGGGTAAATCTGGGAGGAAAAAACAGATGTACCTTATTTTCTCTGCAAAATAAATCAGCTGGGAAAAAGCTGAGTCAATAAAGTTCCCTTTGAGCAGCATCCTTTGGGCTGCTCAGGAGATGGATTGCTCGGGTGTTAATTGGCCCTTTAATCGCTCTCTCCGTGCTGGGCTCTCTGCCCTCTGAGTCCTGCTGGGAGCACTGCTGCCATCTCCCTGCCTCTTTATGCCTGTCTTTTGTGGGAATAGGAGCTGGAAAAGGTCTGGGAGTGTTCAAAATCTGCAGAGGAGCTGAGCTGTCCACCAGCCATCCACAGGCTCCAGTGCAGCTTCCAGCCCTCCTTTGGGCCTTCTCCTGCCAGGTGTCTGGAATTCTCATTTTCTGTTCCTTTCCATCTTTTTTGGTAGTGGTAGAAAAAAGAAAAATAAGTGGTTCTGGTGTTATACAAATATTCCCAGTGAATTTTCAGCTCCATAACGAAGCAGTACCAAGTTTGACAGGAGTTTGGATCCTCTGCTAATTAAGATTAAAAGTGGAAGTGGTCCAGTACAGGGAAAGCAACTCCTGAAAATACAGAAAGAGTTGAGGAAGAAGGCAAAAACCTATTTTGCTTAAGGAATCAGAAGTAATGCAGCCCATTCCACAGTGCATCATGTTTCATAGTGTGATATCTATAATTTATCTCTAAAATGGGACCTGTTGGCACAGGAGCTGTCAGTCAGCCCATGGTGTGCAGCCTGGGATGGCAGATCTGTGTGTTCTCCGGCCTCCTGGACTCTCTGGGGATTTTCACAGCAAACTCAAGGTGTTGATTTTGGGCTTGGTGGGAAGTGCAACAGCAGAGTTAGCAAAAGGTTGCATGATTCATCTCCCAGCCAAACAAACACAGAGTTTCAGAGCTCAGAGGAGAAGGTGAGTACAGTTTTAAGTCGGTTCGAGGTGTATTTAGCTCTCTGTGGGCAGTGCCCAGCTGAAGGCAGCTCCAGCTCCTCACTGAGTGTTCCATGGGGTTGGATGCAGGCTGTGCCAAGGGACAAGGCTGAACTGACATCAACCCCCAGAAGGTCTCTCTGTGGGACCTCATTCTGCCTGTCATTCACCCCCTCCTGTGGCTGGTGGGAGGGAAGCAATGGGAGATAACAAGGGAACAGCTCTGTGAGCACAGGAACCCCCTGGCACAGCCCTGGGCAGGGACACCTTCCACCAGCCCAGGGTGCTCCAACCTGGCCTTGGGCACTTCCAGGGATCCAGGGGCAGCCACAGCTTCTCTGCCCAACCTGTGCCAGGGCCTGCCCACCCTCCCAGCCAGCAATTCCTTCCCAATATCCCATCTCTCCCTGCCCTCTGGCAGTGGGAAGCCATTCCCCCTTGTCCTATCTCTCCTTGTCCATAGTGACTCTCCAGTTCTCTTGGAGTTCCTTTAGACAAATGCTTGGACTTCTCAGGGAAAATGGAAACACTGATGTATGTGGTGGCTGCTGAATGTTCACCACATCATCAGCTGGGTGGGCTCTGCCTCTCTGTGTCCATCTCAGTTTGCAGTAATAGGATGTTATGTCCAAGCCCTCTGTGGGGCTGGGATGGAATCATTCCCACCTTCCATGTGTACCACACTTTACCTGCCCCAGTTCAAGGGGACTGTGCAAACCCTCAGTTGGGGAGCGGAGGCTGCAGCGAGCACAGGGGTGCTCTGGGGTGAGGTTGTGCTCTGAGCACATCCAGCAGGAGCTGTAGTTGTGTCTTGGATAATTTCTGGATTCAGAACATCTTTACAGCCACAAATCTTTGCTTGTCCCAGCAGGCACAGCTGGAATGCTCCAGAGGAGCTCCCCCAGCACCTCCTGGGAGCTGCAGGGCTGGGGTGGGTCCTGTGCTGCTGCCCAAGCCAGGCTGTCTGTTGTTATTGCTATTATTATTATTATTTCTGAATTACTCCTGGCATCAAGCATTGCCTTTGCTGCTGTCTTGGGCAGTTGACAGGGCAGATGGTGCTCCCAGGGACCCTAAAAATGACATCTCAGACCCGTGTCTGTCCTCTTACCCTGTGCAACAGGTAACGCCCCTACAGACTGAAACCTCTCCAGTGTTCAAGAGAACTCATTAACAAAATAGAAAATGCAGCTTTCTCCTTCCCTCAGAACAGGATCAGGAAAGGAGCTGCTCTCACTGTTTTTTTGGATGTTTTCTCCTGGGAATATTTAGTTCCAAGCTGCAGCAGAGCGCTCTGCTGAAGAACAATTCATGCTATTAGACTTGCACTTTAATCTTCCCTTTGGGAACACAGAGCTTCCTAATATAATCCTGATGGCAGGGAAGAGCGTTGTTATGATTTTAATGCACATAACAAACTGCCATTGTCCCCTCTTCGCAAAGGTGAGGGAGGAGATCTTTTATGCAAATGCTGGAATGAAGGCAGGAAACTCTGCTCAGTTTATCCTGGTTCAGACCCAGCTCTGCTGCAGTGGAACCTGATTTTCCAGGGAGATGTGTCTGGATGATCACTGGGAACTATGAACTTAACATGTTCCCCTGCAGGTTACTTGGGGGACAGGTGCAATTTGTGTGGTATCCTGAACTTCATGATAAAAGAAATTCTCTCACTGTATACTCCTAATTGTCTTTTCTGTTTTCAGTCCATCCCAGCTGTTCAGGGAACTTCTCAGGGCCAATGTACTTCATGCTCTCACAGCTGGCAGTTCATCATTTGTCTTACCTGCAGTTGCTCTCCCGGGGTGCCACAAGTAGCTCAGGGCCCTAAATCCCAGCATCCTCATTGCCATAACATTCGGAGCTGGGCTTTGGAACTACACGAGCTTTAAGGTCCCTTCCACCCCGAACCATTCTGTGGTTCTATAATCAAAATTAAAAATAAAATAAATGAAAGAAACTCCCTAAGTCAATCCACAAAGAAATTTGTGAATATTTCCACAGAAGGTGGAAATTCCTGTTGCTTTCAGTTGGATTGTTCTGGTGGGGTGAACCTTCTGCACCCTTTATTAACATGGATTTGATGCCCAGGACACTGGGAGAGAGTTTTGGGCACCACAAATGGAAAGTTTAAAGGGAAACAAACGTGTGAGGGATAATTTTAGGATCCTGACCAGTTTTAGGGCTCTTCTGGGTTTCCTTTTCTAGCCTGGACACACGTGTGCTGTCACAGTCAATGGCAGGCAGTGAAAGGCACCTGGGAAGCTCCAAAGCACTGCAGGAGTTCCGTGTCCCTTGTGCTCTCCGGGGCAGGGCTGGTGGAGTCAGACCTGTCCAGCAGGCACCAAACCCTGAGCCCTGACCTCGGGGTTAACCTGCAGCACCTCTGTGCTCCCCCAGCCACCCCCCAGCCTCCTCTGCCTTCCCAACCTCTTCCAGCTGTCCTGGGATCCCTCAGCCCAGCACCCCAGGGTGCACACGCCCTTCCCAGGAGCTGGAGTGCTCCTCTGCATACCTGACACATCCCCCAGCTCCTGGAGATCCCTGTGCACGAGTCTGGTGACAGGGTGACATTATTGACTCATGTTCAGTTTGTTTTCAGCTGTCACACGGCTCCTTCCCCCACCCCACAGCCTTGCAGGCGATCCCTGTTCCGGGAGCCGAGTATTTGTTTTGCTCTCATTTGTATGTGCTCTTGTCTCCATTGAATTTTGTCTCTTTGATTTCCGACCATTTTCCAATTTATCAAGATGGCTTTGAATTCTAATCCTGTCTGCCAAGGCCCTTGTAATCATCCCCACACTGATGTCACTCGCTGTTCCCTCACTGTGTTGCTGAATTTGTTAATATTTAATAGAAGCACAGCCAGTCAGGTCCCTGCTCTGGAGTGTTTTGTGTGTCCTTTGCCAGGGAATCCTTTGCAGCTTTTTGCCTGTGTTTGTGGGTTCTCACAACAGCTTCAGACAATTGCTTCGGTTAAATTAGTATTTTATGATAAATTTGGATCATTGACAGTGACCTCTTGGTCCCAGCTGGAAAAACACACTCAGCCTTTTCCCTGGCATTTGATGTGCAACTTCTGTGTTAATGGGTAATTTATGCTTTGCTATTCCTCCTATTTGTGCCCTAATCTGTGAATTTTGGATTCCTCCTGCTCCTGCCCAGCCATGCATCCCCTGGGTCACAGTCCTGGTGTCCCAGAGGTGACTGGGTGAGTCCCAGAGGTGACTGTGTGATGGTGTAGAAGGAAAGGATGGAAAGGGAGGAAAAGCCCCTCAGTACCTGCAGGGCTGCAATCAGAGCCGTGCTGGCAGGAGAGGGCTGGGCACTGCAGCACACAAATCAACCCCAAAGCACCATCCTGGGCCCAAACGAGCTGCAATCATCCCAGATAGGGGGGAATTACATCTGTGGTGGTGCTGGTGAGACACTGAAATGCCACACTGGGATGTGACCTTGTGCCTCCCGAAGTTGTGCTGGGGCTGGGGCAGAGCCTCGCCAGCTCTTGGGTAAGGCCTTCAGGCACGAATTGCTGCTCCTCCAGCTGTCCTTTGCTGCAGTAAATACCCCAATCCACGGCAGCTGTGTGCTGGTGCCGTGGGATCAACGTGTAGCAGAGCCCAGAGCTGCCCCCACCCGAGCCCTGAGGGGGGTGTGACATCTCACACCTTCTGAGGACATAAGGGATTCACTTCCATCTCAGTGCACTCCTAATCCACGTGCACAGGGAAGAATGGTTTCTCTTCTTTTCTGTTTATAATCTGTTCTTTTTTCCACTTATAACTCCACTATAATCTTTTATTTATTTATTTTATTTAATCCATTGCTCTCTCCAACTCCCTGAGAGGAGGCTAGAGCCAGGTTGGGGGGGAGCTCTCCTCCCAGGTGACAAGGGACAGGATGAGAAGGTTCAAGTTGTACCAGAAGGGGTTTAGATGGGATATGAGGAGAAATTTCTAGGACAGGATGGGTCTGGAGAGCTGGTCCTGCCTTGGGTTGCCCGTGTGCAGAGAATGGGGCACTGCCTCAGCTGGGCCAAAGAACCTGAGGAAAAAAACAGGGAATATTTTGCATGAAAAGCAGAGTGTTTTCATTATCAGCTGAGAGGGCTCTGTCTGTTCCACACCAGGAGTGACCCCAGTGAACCAAACCTGCCTGTCCAGCACCAGCAGCTGCTGAGGAGCCAGAGGTTTGCTCTGATGGCAAAGGTGAGTCTGCAGGGAGGTAAAACTAATCAGTTTTAGAATATTCATCTGGGAACATTAAGTAATTTTGGGATGAGTGTTTTGCAGAGTAACGAAGGGCTGATGCCTTCACTGCTTTAATAACTCCTGGAAGAGGTGCCTGGTGGGTTATGGGAAGGAGTGTGCCTGGTTAGATGACTATCCTGCTGAGGCTGGAGAAGGGTTATTGCTCCTGTGGATCACGGGATGCTGGGGCTGTGACCAGGCTGGACACTCCTGCTGTTGATTCACTCTATCACAGGGTCACTGAGGAGGCTCCAGCCACCCCGAGTCACCCCTTGGTCTTTAGTGGGGCTGTGAGGCTCTCTTCTCAATGCAAAACCAGGACTGACCTGAAAGCAACATCTTTAGGTCATGGACTGTGGCTTGGGACACATATTCTGGGGTTTTTATTTCTACTGATGGCTTTGGCTACTGCCACCCCCAGAGCTGGCTGGGGGAGGAAGGGGGTGGGGAAATGGGCTGGGAGGCTTTGGGATGGTTGGAACTCAAAGTGTATTTTTCTCTATTAAAAACAAACAAACAAAACCATGCCCAAATCTCCTCATGCTGGCAAATTTGAAAATGCAGCTGATGGAAGCAAAATGAAATTCAGGCAGATAGGACAAGGTGGAAAGGTTTAAGCTGAAGGAGGGTGGATTTAGATGGGATATTGGGAAGGAATTGCTGGCTGGGAGGGTGGGCAGGCCCTGGCACAGGTTGGCCAGAGAAGCTGTGGCTGCCCCTGGATCCCTGCAAGTGTCCAAGGCCAGGCTGGATGGGGCTTGGAGCACGCTGGGCTGGTGGAAGGTGTCCCTGCCCATGGCAGGGGTGGCACTGGATGGTTTTTAGGATCCCAGCCCAAAGCATTCCATGATTCCATGATGGAGCAATGCACACCCAACTCCTGCAGGCTGGCAGTGCTGTGGGGCTGCACCAGGGAAGTCTGAGTGTGTTGGTACCTGGTGGTTGTGGCATCAGGGTCTTGCTCAGGTCTGTCCAGGCAGGAATGGGTGGGGAAGGAGTGACAGGGTGGCTGGGATGGTTTTGGGGGCACCTACAAGCACTCTCAGCCCGGGAGGCAGCCCATCATTGGAGCCCAGGGCTCCATCCACGCTCAGCTGCTCCCCTGGGCCTCTGTCCTGGGCAGGAACGTTCCTTGCACACCATCAAGTCACACCAGGTCAGAGGCTTTGCCTCTGCAACATTATTAATTCATAAAATTATTTATAAGATTATTAAAAATACAGCTTTCCCAGCTTGTTCCTAAGTCTTTCTGAGGCTTGGTTAATTTTTAAGTGACAGAGTCGGGTGGTTCCAGTGCACTTCTGGGCAGCTTTTGCCTGAGAATACAGGGAAAGAAGAATACAGAAAATACTCTTAGATTTTTTTTCAGTTTTTCTCAGGAATTATCAGACAAGTTAAGAACTTCAAGGGAACACTTTATTATGAAAAGCTGGAAATTCAGCTCCACAAAACTAAACTTTAATGGGCTTTAGGCCAGGCTTTTGACATTTCCTGCCTAATTCCCAGCTCTGGGCCATGGCCTTTAGTGGAGTCCCTCGACAAAAGCATTCTAAATAACTGCAGAATGACTGCCAATAGCTGTTATTTTATCAATTGGGTGTGAGGGGTTACTTAACACAGAAAGAAAAATGAAAACCAGGATTTTTTTATCTTTTGGGGAAGAAGGTCATGTGTTGAAAGAGTTTAATTTGTGCCTGCTAACGGAGTATTTTCACTCAAAAGCCAACGTTGCTGGATCCTTCTGTGGTCTGAAGAGCAGCTCCCCTTGCTCTCCCTGCAGAGCATTAAAAGGTGGATGGTGTGGGTGTGGTGATGACTCTGCAGCCCTGATAAACTCTACCTTTGTGGATCTTACCTGCTGGGTGTCAGCGGAATGCTGTGCTCCTCTGGGATTTGTACCACTCCTTGCCCACCCTGGCTCTGCAGCTCCAGGGGTTCAGCAGATTTATCTCCACACACCTCAGTGTCCTTGAGCTGAGCAGTTGGATTCCCAAGGGGTCCTTTGGTGCCTCCTCTCCCACTGTCCTGGCTGCCTGGGCTGTGTCCTGGACTGCATCCCACACTCCCTGTCTGTCTGACCTCAGGTGCTACAGCTGCCTTTGCCCAGTGCCTGGTGGGTGTAAAATCCCGGATATCCACACTGGTTTGGGTTGGAAGGGACCTTAAAGCTCCCCTTGCTCCACCCCCTGCCCTGGGCAGGGACACCTTGCACTATCCCAGCCCCGTCCAACCTGCCCTTTGTGGAGTGACTTGAATGGGGAAACTCACAGGTTGGGTTTGCTGAGAGCTAAGACTTAACCTTTTTTTGGAGGGAAAAGAAAAGCTTTTTCTTCTCTTTTTATGTCCTAGATCAAAGCTCACTCATTTAACTACTCCCTTGATATTGCATTTTGTCCTTTGGCTTCAGAAGCACATCACAGAGACACCGTTCCTGCTCCGGCTTTGAACTCCCCCCATGAATCCTGAGATCAGAGCTGGGACAAGCCTGCAGTGAGAGGGGCCCACCACGTTCTCCAGGACGACACCCAGCACGTGCTCCTGGCCCTGGGTGCCCGCAGTGAGCTCAGCCAGGAGCCCCTCAGAGCTCCTGCTCTTGGACAGCATGGAAGGGAGACATCAAAGGAAGGGGAAACAGCCCCTGTTGTGTCTTCTGAGCAGAGGTTTGGATGGTCTGGGCTGTCTGGTCCTGCTGGGCTGGGCCAAGCATTGTCCTGGCACAGCATCACCAGCTCAGCAGGGACTGGGATGCTGGAGAGGGGACACGGTCAGGGAAATTGCCCTGCTGGTGCTGGTGCCCAGGGCAGGCTCCTGGTGGTGGGAGCTCACTGGAGGCTGTGCTCAGGAATTGCCTCCCAGCACCTACAGAAGCAGCAGCAGCACCCAGTTACTGACACATTAACATCATCAGCCTGGAATGGGTTGGGTTGGAAGGGACCTCAGAGCCCATCCAGTGCCACCCCTGCCATGGGCAGGGACACCTTCCACCAGCCCAGGGTGCTCCAAGCACCGTCCAGCCTGGCCTTGGACACTTGCAGGGATCCAGGGGCAGCCACAGCTTCCCTGGGCAACCTGTGCCAGGGCCTGCCCACCCTCCCAGGGAAAAATTTCTTCCCAATATCTAATCTAAACCTCCCCTCTTTCAGCTTAAACCCTTTCCCCCTTGCCCTTGTCCCAAGTCCCTCTCCAGCTCTCTTGGGCCCCCAATAAACTCCCCCATTTGGCTGCTCCCTTGCTGGTCCCTCGAGCTCCCTCCCAGCACGGGAGGCACCACCAGCCCCACCACAAGGATGCTGTGGGTTGGAAACTACACAGGGCACCCCCAGTGCTGGAACCCAAAGCATTACTCTCCTTTCTTTCCCAGAGATCCCTCTGTCAGTGTGAAGACCTCGGACAGCAGGAAGACAAAAATTCATGAGCGAGAGATCAAAGAGCTGCCCGGGCTGAGGGGTCGGTGCTGTGGGGGATCAAATGTTCCATCACATGGTCAGAGCTGTGTTCAGGGGAGAACTGCTGTCAGCTCATGGCTTGTCTGCTGCTCCAGGGAGCGACAGGACAGCTGTCCCTGTCCCTTCGTGGCAGCCGGAGCGCCCACACCGTGCCAGCCTTCCCCAGGATCATGGGATCTGCTGAGCTGGAAGGGACCCACGGGGATCATCGACTCCAGCTCCTGGCCCCGCACAGGACCATCCCCAAAGGTGCCCCAGGGGATCATCCAAACCCTCCTGGAGCTCTGGCAGCCTTGGGGCCGTGCCCACTGCCCTGGGGAGCCTGTTCAGTGCCAACCACCCTCCAGGGGAAGCTTGAGCCGAGATATTTCTCAGTGCCCTCTGAGCCCAGATCCGTCTGTTTTCTCCAAGATGTGAGTTGGAAATTCAAACCCTTACCCCGGTCCCTGCCCTGCTGTGGGAGGGGCTGCTGGCCCCGTGCCCCCTGCCCAGCCAGCACCGGGCTGTTCCTCACCCAGTGGCGCCGTGCCTTGTGGAATAACCACCCAGGGATAAATATCCCTTCCCACCGATGCCCCTCCAACGCCTGAGTGGGTAAAGATCCCTCCCTGACAGCAGATCTCTTATTTAACCGTGCAGTAGATTTGCCAGCGCATCATTAAGCGCGGATTTGTATATCCTTAAATTAAATTTCGCTACGAGGGCCTGAGTTATTTCCTTCCTGATTACCCATTTGTAAGGAACAACAGCCATTAATCTCCCTCCCCTTTGCTGAGTTTACCGCAGAGGGCTTGGGAGAACAGAGCAGACTGTCGTTCCTTTGTAAGAGGATTCCAGCGTGTCCTTCCCCTGCTTTGTGCTCAACCTCTGCACATTAAACCCCCTCATTCCACAGTTCATTTCCCCTCCGCTCTCGGCTGCGTCTCGACTTTCATGCGAGCTGATTGAGAACTCGGTGCTAAACGCAGCTCTTTCATTCCAGCGATGCAAATGATGCCAAGTCCCAGGGTGTGAATGCACGCTGGTGCTCGCTGGAGGGGGCAGGGCTGGCGGGGGTGATGCTGAACAGGGCAGAGGAAACAGGGAAAGCTGTGACACTAAAGGAGCTTGGAAGCAGGTTTGCTTTTCCCAGCCCTGCTCAGCGATCGTGGGGAAAAACAACTCTGCAAATTAAGGGAACACGGAGTGGGGAAGCCACGTCCTCCTGCAGCCTGCTGGGAGGGGAAGGCAGGGAGGGGAGGAACTCGGGATGGCTCCTGGGATGCTGGGCACTGTGTTCCTCTGCAGTGCCTGGGGGAAGGGCCCGGGGGTCCTGTTTGACCCCCTGAGCTCAGGAGCAGCCCTGGGCAACTGTCCCTGGGTGTGTGGCTGCTGAGAGGAGCAGCCTTCCAGAGCCTAAAGGGGCTCCAGGACAGCTGGAGAGGGAATGGGGAAAAGGGATGTGGGGACAGGACACAGGGAATGGCTTCCCACTGAAAGAGGGCAGAGATAGATGGGACATTAGGGAGGATTTCTTGGCTAGTGAGTGGGCAGACCCTGGCACAGGTTGCCCAGAGAAGCTGTGGCTGCCCCTGGATCCCTGGAAGTGTCCAAGGCCAGGTTGGAGCACCCTGGGCTGGTGGAAGGTGTCCCTGCCCATGGCAGGGGTGGCACTGGATGGGCTTTAAGGTCCCTTCCTGCCCAAACCATTCTGAGATTCCTGTGATCTCTATTTCCACACCATTTTAGAGCATTAATTTCCAAGTCCAGGTCCTTCCTGGTGCTGGGGATGATCCTCACTGATGACAGTGCTCCTGTTTCCTAGGAAAACATTCCCATTCCACTTCTGCTGAGGCCCAAGGAGCCCTGTGCCAGCAGCTCCCCTGGACTGGGCAGTGTGGGCACTGCTCCCTGCTGGGACACCCTCTGTGCTGCCACCGCTCCCCACTCCTTCTGACCTTTCCAGGTAACATTTCCAGGTAACATTTCCTGGAACATTGTAAAATCCCTGTTTTCTCATGCTTTGCCCTGCTGAGCTGGGATGCACAGGATTCCCAAAGGAGGATGTTGTGCTGACAGATTCCCTGTTTTCCTGTGGCTGTGGCTGCTGTGTCCCAGTGGGATGGGCCCAAAGCTGCACTGCAAGGGAAGGGGACATCTGGGGAGGGCAGGGCTTGGAAGGGCTGGTTGTGGAGAGCCAGGCTCAGCTCTCACTCTGCACAAGTAGGTCACTGTGGCTCTGCCCTCACACTCATCTTCCCAACAGAATGAAAATGAAATCTGGGGGGTTATGGGGTCAAAATGGTAATTTCAAACTTCACAGCATCTTTTTCTATTAAAAAAACAACTTTGCTGAAATAATTCATACTCTCTGATACTTTTGATTCAATGAATTCTCATTTTCAAATGGAAAAAGGTGGGTTTTTTAAAAGGTCCTGACCTTCTCTATCAGGTCCAGCCCATGAGTGACAGTGAGCCTGGGGATCGGCTTCCTCCCAGACACCAAACTCCTCAGAAGTCATCAGGTGAAAGAATTAAACAGAATTTTTTCAAGGCTTGTGACAAGGTTGACAGGAATCTCTAACCTCTGCCATGCTGAAATTGTCCCTGCCCATGGCAGGGGGGTTGGACCAGGTGACCCTTGAAAGGTCCCTTCCAACCCAAACCATTCCATCGTTCTCTGTGCAGAGAAAGAATAAAGGAGAACTAAACTGCAAGAAGGAAAAAGTGAGGAGGAGAGAGGGAAAACCTCTTTAGAAGGGGAGATTTATGGTTTTTAAACTGCACTCAACTGTATCAGCAGCTCTGTAACAATTCCATAATGTCATGCACGACGAGGGAAGCTGAAGGAGGGAAGTGAATAGAAAAGAAAATACAAGTAAGATGCAATCTGAGAAAATCTGGAGGGCCCAGAAGAGGGAAAAAATAAACGTTTGAAAAAGGTGGTGTTGCAAAAAAACTGACCCTGCTCAGCTGGGCAGGGCGGGCAGAGGAGGAGGAGCTGGGCTGGGGGAACACAACGTGCTCTGGGTGACCCTGGGAGAGCTGCTGGGACAGCAGGGCCTGTGGGGAGAGCTGAGGGAACAACCCAACTGAGGGGCAGCCTTGGCTCTGCCACAGAGCACTGGGAGCACTGGGAGCACTGGGAGCACTGGCACTGCCCAGGGAGGTTTGGAGTGCCCAGCCCTGGAGGTGTCCAAGGCAGGCCTGGCCGTGGCACTCAGTGCTCTGGGCTGGGGACAAGGTGGGGATGGGCACAGGGGGATCCATGGGCTGGGAGGGCTTTTCCAGCCTCAGGGATTCTGGGATCCCAAAGGGATGCACCCAACCCCCCTGGGCTGTGCAGAAAGGCCACGTTTCCCACAGCTCTGCCCTCACTCCCTCTGACACTATAATTTAAGTCCCCTAAAACCATTAAGCAGGTATTCATAGGTTGTAAAGCAGACAGAAATAATGAAATGTATTATGGAGAGGGCCATCACTCATCCCATTTATTACGTTACAAGGTTCCTCTGATTGAATTATGGTTGTGAAATGGCTCTCTGTCCATATATTATCTTATGTTTAATGTATAGGTACATCTGCTCAGGGTGGGATGGTAGGCTGGGCAGGGTTTATTTCTGCAGCCCTGCTCCCTGTAACTAAGTCACTTTTTATCACCTGTGCTGTAGCCAAGGGGCACACGCTGGGGAACGAGCTCAGCAGTTTAATTACTGAGCTCTGCAGCCCTGACTCCCTGAAAGGGAAAATTAGTGCTTGGAAAAGGGGGGAGGTTGGAGTCGGTGCCAGATCCTCTGCAAAGAGCTGTTGGAGGAACTCAGGCCTGGCCTGAATGCCACCTCACAGCCTTTGCTGGCACCATCCAGCGTGGGCTGTGCTGGGGGACTGCTCTGAGGGCACTCCTGGGCACTCAGTGCCACTGGGACAGACACCCCGTGGCAAAGGGCACCTGATGGATGGCAGCCCCCAGCCCAGACTGGGGTGAGGGAGGTGGGCACTGAGGTGCCTCCAGCAGAGCTCCTCTGGAGAGAGGGGTGGGGGCACAGTCTGAGGACGCTTTGCTGCTGTGCTGTCCCCTGAGGGACAGGGAATGGTATCACACCTGCCCAGACTGCACATTCTTGGGGCAGTGTGTGGATAAGAGACTCCCCAGTTATTTCAGAGACCAAGCTCCAGTGCTGGCCCTGCTCCATCCCCAGGGCTCTGCTGCAGCCCCCCTGCCCTGCCAGCCTGGCCCCCACATGGGGTGTGGGATGCTCTGGGTGTTGTCTGCAGTTAATTCTGTGTTTCTGTTGCAGCTCCTCCCGAGGGGCAGCTCTGATCTCTGCTCTGTGAGCAGGGACAGCACCCAGGGAAGGGCTGGAGCTGTGCCAGGCAGGGTCAGGTTGGATCTCAGGACAAGGCTCTTCCCCCAGAGGGTGGTTGGCACTGCCCAGGCTCCCCAGGGCAGTGGGCACAGCCCCAAGGCTGCCAGAGCTCCAGGAGGGTTTGGACAATGCTCTGAGGGATGGGGGGGAGTGTTGGGGTGTCCTGGGCAGGGCCAGGCGTTGGACTGGATGGTCCTTGGGGGTCCCTTCCAGCTCAGGGCATTCTGTGATTGATGGGTTGCCAGCTCACGAGGTTGGGAATGGGAAACCATAAAACCAGTCCAGAGCAGCCTTAGGGATGGTGGCAGCTCCAGGATCCTGTGATTCCAGAGCCAGGCACAGGGGCTGTGCTTTGCCCAGTTCCTGGGCTCAGACTGGGGGAGAAATTAATGAACTCCGAGCCTTTGTGACAGGCAGGGGCAGGTGAGAAGGATTTAATGGTCCTGTCTGGGCTCAAACTCTATAAATCTGAGAACGGTGGTGAAGAGCTGCCCTGGGTAGGAGCTGGTAATTTAAAGCTCAGTTCTGTCTTGTCAGCTTTAATTCCCAGGGGAGAAGCTGAACTTGCTGCTTGCCCTTGCTGTGCATGAGGAGATAACAGAGGTTTCAGCTCAAGCCCATCCAATCCAGCCAGGTCTGTGCCTCAGGAAATTGAGGCTGGGAGAGAAAACCCCGGCTCAGACCAAGCCCAGCACATCAAAAAGAGGTAAACTTTGAATGGGCTGGAAAGTTCTGGTAGAGATCCCAAATATCCAAGTGTTTGAGATTAGTCCCTGGGCTGCCCTGGTGGGGTGCTTTGGCAGTGCTTTGGGGTTGTTCTCCATCACTGTGAGCTTCCTGCAGTCCTAACACACCAGGCAGGGCTCTGGTTCCCATCCAGCCTGTTCTCCCATAGCCCATCCCATCCATTTAACAGCATCATAATCACAGAATCACTAGAATAGTTTGGGTTGGAAGGGACCTCAAAGCCCATCCAGTGCCACCCCTGCCATGGGCAGGGACACCTTCCACCAGCCCAGGGTGCTCCAGGCCCCATCCAACCTGGCCTTGGACAATTGCAGGGATCCAGGGGCAGCCACAGCTTCCCTGGGCAACCTGTGCCAGGACAAACCTGGTCCTAGAAATGGATAAACTTTCCATGACCAAAAAAAAAAAAAAAAAAAGGAAAACTGAGCTAGGATTGGGTTTAAGTGCTCTTTGAGATCCAGTTTTTGGAATAACCTCCACTGCAAGATAGAGCAGGTTGTCCCAAAGCCCTGGTGTTTACTGATGGCTGCAGGTTGGAGGGATGGTGCACACAAGTCAAATGAACCCGGCTGTGAAAACAGTTGCGATGCAGGAACAGCTGACAGTGAAACTCCTTCCTTCCCTCCCTCCCTTCCATCGGCAGTAAGTGTTACCACCTGCACTGATTTAATTTGCAAGGTGTTAATTGTTTGCGGGGAGGGGTGGCTGAGCATCACCCATATTTGGAACCCCAGCAGCCACCCCCGCCCCGAGAGCCGAGTCCAAAGCTGGAATAACTGGGAAGTTCAACAGCTCTGCAGCTGCACCACGGCAGGAGGGCCCGGCAGGAGGGCTTTAATGAACAGGTATTCCTGCCTGTAAAGAATTGCTGTGTTTTGCTATTGAACTAATTGCTGTAAATGTAAAGGACGTGACTCTGCCAAATCAGGGTTCTCCGGAAAATTTCCTTTGGAGTGTTTTTCCACACGTGCTGTTTCATTGCTAACTGGTTTTGGAGGGCTCACTAAGTAGTTATGGAACATATGTGCTTTCCAGTTCCTCTGCCCTGCCAGGAATTTCGTTTTCAGCCTGTAAATGTATTTTTTCCTTCTTCTCCTGGTGTATCACAGCACTGCTCTCTGCCGAAAAGAATGGCCAGGAATGCAGCGTTAAAAGGCAGGAGATTTCAGATGAGTTATTTGTTCACTTATTTTTGTGCCATTTTCCCTCCCTGCTTCCCACCCTTTGCTTCCTGGAGTTGTGTTATTAGTTCTTGAACCCAAGGAGCTCTAAAATGTGAGGGAATGAACAGGCTGAGAAAGCTGGGGCTGTTCAGCCTGGAGAAGAAAAGGTTGTGTGGAGATCTCAGAGCACCTTCCAGTATCTGAAAGGGCCTCCAAGGAATCATGGAATGCTTTGTGTTGGAAGGGACCTTAAAGCCCATCCAGTGCCACCCCCTGCCCACGGCAGGGACACCTTCCACCAGCCCAGGGTGCTCCAAGCCCCATCCAACCTGGCCTTGGACACTTCCAGGGATGGGGCAGCTGTGCCAGGGCCTCCCCATCACTACAGCAGCACAGTCTGGAAGCCAAAATGTGTGGCTTGCCTTGGAAATGTGCTCCACCAGGAGAATTTGCCTTGGTTAGGAGCTGATTGCCCCCTGTAATTAACAAAGCAGCTGACAAGACCCAGGATTTGCTCCTCCCATCCATCCCAGCTCCAGGGAACAGTGCAACCCCACTGGCAGCCCCAGGGATAAACCCAGTGCCAGCATCAGAGGTGAGTTCCTTTACCTCTCCATTCAATGCCTGTGCACACTGAATGGCTGGAGCAGCTCTCATGGCCCAGTGTGACCCAGCTCAGTGGGATCTGGAAGGATGAGGGTGCCCCTCCCCAGCCTGTGCTGCTGCCCTAAAGTGCTTCAAATCCCTTGTTTATGGCCCTGGCACCCTGAGCTCGGAGCATCCCTGTCCCTCCCCAGACCTGCACACGTTCATTAACAATCCAGGGGGTTGGGAGGTTTAGTTTAATTATTCCTGCCTGCAATCTTATCTGGATTAAGAAAAAACCCTTAATTACTTGGCTAATAGCTTCTCCTTTCCACGGGGTTTCTGCTCCCAGGAACCACTCCAGAGCATCGCTGCGGGGCACGGACACTGCGGGGGTCTGGGTGCTGAGGGCTTGTTAAAGGCACAAAGCCAGCCATCAAAAAAGGTTTAAAATGTCATTTCCTGTGCCAGGCTTCAGAAAACAGTCATCAGGAAAAATATGTTTGCAAATGTCAGTGTTTTGGAGTAGCCCGTGTTGGGCCCTCCTTGGTTTGGTGCATTTGCAGAGCTGGAAAACAAACACGGGCTCCTCTCCAGGCTCCAGCACTGTCTGGTGAGAGGAGAAGTGTTAACATTTATTACTTGATGGTAAACATCATTAGTGTGACCTTTTTCAGACATTTTAAAGGGAAAATTAGATAATGCAGAACGTACAAGTCCTTTCTCTCGGAAATATCTGGGTTTGCAGCTTCTCTTCTGCTCGCCTTTGTGTCTCACAGGCAATTACAGCGCTGCCTTCCGCTGCCAAAGGCTGGGGGAATAACCTGCCGTGATCAATCTGGATTTCTGGCTGCTGTCAGTGCTCCAGAGAATGCAATAGTCTGGGAAGGGGGACCTGAAAAACACTCATGAGTTCTTGTAGATTTTATTTTAATTTTGTTGTTGTTGTTGTTGTTTGGTGTTCCTTATGTTATCATGGAATCCCAGAATGGTTTGGGTGGCAGGCACCTTAAAGGCCATCTTGTTCCACCCCCTGCCATGGGCAGGGACACCTTCCACCAGACCAGGTTGCTCTGGAAAGGAAAGAAAACCTTCAGAGCATCTTTAGAGGTCCTGGAAACTCTGAGTTCCTTCCTGTAGCCTGTGAGCTCTTTAATGGGACTTGTGCTCTCTGAAAGCACCTTTATTAGAGTGACCAATTTTTATGTGTTCAGACCTTTGACTTCCCATTTCCATTTCCCTCTAGAAGGTGAAATTCATGCTGGAAGAGATTTTTAGATGGGAATGACCTGCAAAGCTGCTGCAGCCACATCACCCTTGGGGAGGCACCGTGGCCACAGCACGAGGGTGCAGAAGTGCTGTGTGGTGAAGGGCAGGGGCTGGGGCCCTGTGGGGTGGAGAGGGTCCTGCTCTCAGGTGTCCCAGCACTCCCGTGGTCCCCACCACCTTCTCCAGTCAGAGCTTCCCAGCCAGGCCTCCAGTGCTGGCACAGCCTGTGCCCACCTGTGGGCTCTGCTGCTTCTCTGCTCCTTCCAAGAGAGCGGGGTCTTTGCCAACTGAGCCCCAAATAAGCATTTAAAACACCACTTCAGTCTTTTTGAGCACATCAAAAGAGCAGCCAGTCGTGGAGCCGGGGCTGTGTCAGCCCCTCCAGCTTTCTGTCCGTGGGCAGCGCTCCTGAAAAGCCTCTTGTGTGTGTGATGGATCTCTGTGGGGCCGTTAATCACTGTCAGCAGCCCCTATCACGCAGAAACACAGCGCTCTGGGATGCACCGTGTAATTCCAGGCTGCACGGATTGCCCCCCTGCTGCTCCTGCCTGTATTCATAACAACTCTAATTTCTGTTAGATTCAAAGAGCTGTTTGATCACGGGTTTGCTTTAGCTGTGTGACACAGGCAAATTGCAGGAGGGGAGGGAAAAAAATGTGCTGCAGCATTTGGTGATTGTCTCCTGTGGAACGGCCCAGTTATCTCACAGGGGCACATTGCACATCCTGAGGTGGGCATCGCTCATGGCCCTGCACAGACTGGCTTTTGGCAGACAAACTCTATCCAGTGCCTTTGCTTCAGTAGCAAAGTCTTGCAGTGAAACCTTTTTCAAGTGTGTTTTTGGTAGGTAATGGATTTTTAGTGCTGGTTCCTGCAGCACAACAGGGGCTACGGGGGGATGTGAGGCCTCCTGATTGTTCTTTGCATGAGGGTAAATACCAAAGTGAGAGGCTGGTAGTCTGTGTATTTTTGTAAGCAGATAAATAACTGAAAGGGCAGCAGCTTATTAGATAAAAGCTAATACAGCTGGGCCTTGATTTGGAAAAAGGGCATCACAAAACGAGGCAAGGGTTTGGAGGTGGAGATGGTTGTGAGGGAAGCAAGAGGAGCAGTGCTTGGCCAGGGGCAGGCCAGGGCTGTACTGGCACGTGGGGGCTTTGGCAATCCATGTCAGCAGGCATTTGGGCAGTCAAATGGAGCAGCTGGAGGTCAGGGTGACCTTGGCAGTGCTGGGGATGGATGGACTCGATGGTCTCCGAGGGCTTTTCCACCCTAAATGGTTCTGCGATTCTGTGTTTGGGAACAGAGCTTTGCTGTGCCCATCCCACCCCTCGAGGACCATCAGTGGACACCCCTGAGCTGGGACAGCTCCAAAGGCAGCAGGTTCTCCATCAGGGAATGTCCTTACACTGCAGCAGATTTTCTTGATTTCTTTGAAGTGTTTTGACTTTTGTAGCTCAATCAAATCTGCCTGATAAAAATGTAGGGTCTGGCTCTTGGTAGCATTGAAGATAAAGGCAAATAACTGTATTTCTTTCATCTTTGTCTCCTGCAAAAATAATGTGCATCTACTGGTGATGTTAATATTCATATTTCTGTGCTTCCCTCTGATGTTTCACTAAGTATAAGCCCTTGGCAAAACATCGCTGGAATAACTAAAAAAGAAAGAAATCTGGCTCTTAATTCTTCTTCTGCATTCCTCGTTCAGATTTGGTAATTAGACCCTGAAATTTCTTGTATTTCAGATATTCTTAGTTGACCTTCTTAGGTTTAATCCCCCTGCGAGTTGTCTCCCTATGTCCCACCTGGCAGTGATTGTCCTTTGGGCTGAGAAATCCATCAGACTCATCACCCACCTGCTGCAGAGACCTGCCAGTGCTGCAGGACCTCCTGCCCTGCTCTGCCACAAAGACTGAGCCTGATGTGAGCCCTTCCCAATCTCCTGTGAGAGCCACACTGAGCTCCAGGGCTTGGAGGAGGGTGGTGGTGCCTCCAGAGCAGCACCTTCCCCCTGCCAGGGCTGGTGGATTCAGTGTCTTGGTGCTCTCTGCTGCAGGACTGGGGGTTCACCTCACCCTGCAACCACCTCCAGTCTCCCTGGGACTGAATTCAACCTTCCCTGGAGTCCAACCACCTCTCCCTTTCATCTGTTGTCTCTTCACCAGCAGGAATTATAGACTGGTTTGGGTTGGGAGGGATCTCAAAGCCCATCCAGTGCCACCCCCTGCCATGGGCAGGAACACCTTCCACCAGCCCAGGGTGCTCCAAGCCCTGTCCAACCTGGCCTTGGACACTTCCAGGGATCCAGGGGCAGCCAAAGCTTCTCTGCCCAACCTGTGCCAGGGCCTGCCCACCCTCCCAACCAGCAATTCCTTCCCAATCTCCCATCTCTCCCTGCCCTCTGGCAGTGGGAAGCCATTCCCTGTGTCCTGTCCCTCCATCCCTTGTCCCAAGTCCTTCTCTTTGGCCACTGCTTGCAGATGATGATACAAGACCTGAGATGAGCTGCAGGGTCCTCTCCCAGCTCTGGCTGGGGTCACACCTGCAAAGCTCTTCCCCACTTCCCTTCTGCTGCTCCTGGCTGTGCGAGGTCTGGGCTTCACCACAGCTCAAATCTAAATCCTCGTGTGACAAGGGCAGTGGAACACATGGCAGGAAAAGCTGGAGTCGTGTCCTTTGAAATGACACGAACACCTCACACTTCAGGAGTTCAGAGTCAAAGCTTCTCCTGGCAGCAGGAAATGGGCCTTTGCTGCTCTACCTCTGGCTCTTCTGCTCTAAGGATGCCTCTCACTCGTGATTTGTACTTGTCCTGTGGTTGACTAGTTCCCTTTTTTCTTCATGTCAGACTAAAAAATTTTAAGATTTCACAAGAAATCCTTGTTGTTTGATCCAGCACCTCTGACTGTGGGCTTTCAGCTAGAATCTCACCTCGCTGTTTATTCGGGTAGCTCGTCTTTGCTGTGATAGAACATCCTTTTACTCTGTTTAAAAATCAAGCTAATGGTTCTGCATATTATTTTTCTTAATGATCTTTTCCCTTTTGAATACTCTGAGGTGCCTAATGATGTACTAAAACTAGATATGGATATACATAATGTCTGTCAGACACAGCGATGCCCTCAAATTTTGGTGGGTTTTTTTTAACTTCTTTTGTTAAAATCATGTGGAAATCACATCCTTTATTACAGTATTTTCCTCTGATTAGTTCCCCCAAATGATTGTACGAGCAGCAGTCAGGCAGCAAGAACATGAATCTCTCCAGCCATCAAAACAAACAGGGGTTGTTATGAGCCCAGGACAATTTAAATATAATTTAATAGTGGCACCCAAGTCCACACTTGTGAGGTGGCCTGGCACCAGGATGCTGGGAAATAACGAGGTTGGGATGGCAGTAGGAGTAGCAGAGCTCGTTGTTCTCCCCTTTAATTGCAGCCTGAGTCGTGCTGACCTTTCAGGGAGCTGCTCCCTGTGAGTGAGGGAGCCTTTTGTTTCCCTGGCTCACTTTTGTTTCCCTGGCTCACTTTTGTTTCCCTGGCTCTCTCCTCTGCTTCGTTAGGCAGCGCTGCAGAGACAGGTTAATAAAGGGAAAGATTTAGATCAGTCACTCTGCACCAGTGCAGAACAGCAGAAATCAGTGTGGAGGCCACTGGGCTGATTCCTGAGTGTGGATTTCACACCCACTGAGTGGGGCAGAGGGGGGCTCTGCAGGGACCCTGTGAACAAGGCTGTGTGGGCAGTGCTGGCAGCTGAACTGTGCCCAGCACCTCATTTATTTCTCTGCTTCTGCCTCACCTGCTGAAGGGATGGTTGGGTGTGGGAATCCCAGAATCCCAGAATGGTTTGGGTTGGGAGTTGCTGGACGATCCAGTGCCACCCCCTGTGTCCTGTCACTAATCATTAAATCCAGTGAGAAACCCTGGAATGACAGGACATCAGCACCCACCTCAGGCACTGATGAGAGGCATTGCATGTCTGGCACTGGTTGGAGCAGTGCAGTACTTAGGGCTGGGAGGGGTTTCCCCAAAGGCTGTGCAGACTGAGTTGCTCCCTTGTTGTAGCACCTTTTCTTACAGCTCTGCCCTGAGACCTCCCCTATGACCAGCAAAGCCCAGCACTGCCCACCCCGGGGCCCTTCCTGCTCTGGCACCAGTATGACCCATTTCCAAGCAGGAAGCTGCAGAGGAATTTCCTGCTGGATACACTTTAAACTGCCTATTTTTAAACTAAAAAAGCCCTGATGTCACAGTTTGTTAGAAATGGCCCCTGAATGTGCTGCAAACGAACTCCTCAAGGCGCGGGGCTTTGTTCTCCCTGTGTTTCTGTCACTTAATGTAGAACCAAGACAAAATCTGAACCGTTTTTCAATATAAACTGGTAGAACCGATAGAAATCCCATGGGAATGGAACCCCCTGGATGGATGTTGGTGTGTTTATTCCTGTGCCTTGCTGTGTCCAGGCAGTCCATCAGCTGATCTTCCTTTAATTTGCTGTAATTCCTGTAGTTTGGCTCATCCTGTCTGTGCCTATCACATCAACGTTCACACTGCTGTTATTCATGAAGTCTTTGCAAGTGCATGGCAGAGGCCAGGAAGATTTTTTTTTCTGTATTTTTGATGTCTATCACGTGGGATACGCTCTTAAAGCAGAAATAAAGGTCACAGGAAGAAAGCCTGTGACATATCTGCAAACTCCATTTATGAGCCCCCCTCTTTTGAGACTCGTGTTCATATCTACTCAACAGAATATGCTGGGAATGGTTTGGCTGAATCTCCTCATCCTCTCCCAGGCCTCCCTGAGCACAAGCATTTCTTGAGAATAAAGAGCAAGTGGTGCATTTGTCAGGCTTTAGCAGGGAGGAATGAATTAAGATGGCAAAGCACACCTCACAGAGAAGGGTGGCTGCATCCTCTGCCAGGGCTCTGGTATGAAAAAGAACAGAAACCATTAATATTAGATTTATTTAGTATTACATTTTCTCTTCAAAATACTCTTCAGAAAGCCCATAAAGCCAGGCAGTCACTAATAGGCAATTTTAAGACAACTGGGTAACTGAAGTGTGAAAGGCTGAAATGCCCAAAGGTCAGATGCCTCGGAGATTTGATTCTTCCATCCAGTAAAAGTCTTAATGACTAGTTTAATTATATGACAGATTAGAGCACTTTGGTTCAATGAATCCAGGGAAGTTAGAAATTGCTATTTTCCTGGGTAAATCACTTGAAAATAAGTTGAATTGTTAAAATAATCATTGACTACTTCAAAAGGTTTCCATTGGCACTCTCACAGTTCAGGAGAACTAAAATATGATCCGAAGCCTCATTGAGCTATGAGCACTTAATTGGAATATGTTTTAGTAAGTTTGTTTCTCCCTCTCTGGTAATGAGCCCGTGATGGATCTAAACAAGCTTTGGGATTGAAGCTGGGCACAGGATTAATTGCAGGTGATTTACGGTGCAGGCTGTTCCTGCTCTCAGGGTGGACATCGCCTCGTCCCTGGTACAGCTCACTCTTTGTGGGTCCCTGTGTCTGCTCCCCAGCCCTGCTGCTGCTCTTCCCTGTCTCACCACGTCACCCACACTGCTGGGGGCTCCCGGGACTTGTGTTCCTCCTTCCCTCTCCCAGGGAGAGCAGGGGGAGTTGAGGGGGCCACGCAGCTTTTCGGGAGGGTGTCTGACCCAGGCTGGGATGAACGTGTTGCTGTCCCTGGTGCTGATCTTCCAGAACCGGAGGGGCCCTGTTCCAAATGTCCTAAATCTTCATTATCCAGAGAGGTTGTGGACTCCCCATCCCTGCAAGTGCCCAAGGCCAGGTTGGACGGGGCTTGGAGCAGCCTGGGCTGGTGGAAGGTGTCCCTGCCCATGCCAGGGGATGGCACTGGATGGGCTTTAAGGTCCCTTTAACCCAAACCAGTCTGGGATTCTGTAATTCTAAATAACCCAAACTGCCCCAGTGGTTTCAGCCTCTGTGCAGCACCTGGCAGTGCTTGTTGGGTTTCCTCAACCTCCCTAGGAGAAAGTGTTCTCCTTATCAGGGACATGGGCAACTTCAACATAAGATCCTTGGATGTTTAGATGACTGATTAGGAAAAATTTCTTCACTGAAAGGGCTGTCCAGCCTTGGCACAGCTGCCCAGGGCAGTGGTGGAGTCCCCATCCCTGGAAGTGTTCACAAAACATGTGGATGTGGCACTGGAGGACATGAGTTAGTGGTGAACAAGGTGCTGGTTGATGGTTGGACTGGAGGAGCTTGCATGCCTTTTCCAAACTGAGCAGTTCTGTGTTCTGTGACATTGAGGCTGCTGGTTAAAGGTGATTTCATCCAGCACTGGACACCAGAGACCTTCTCTTATAGGGTCTGGAGAGTCAGTCACATGAGGAGAGCTGGGGGGGCTCAGCCTGGAGAAAAGGAGGCTCAGGGGGGACCTTCTGGCTCTGCAATCCCTGACAGGAGGGGGAGCCGGGGGGGGTCGGGCTCTGCTCCCAGGGAACAGGGATAGGAGGAGAGGGAACGGCCTCCAGCTGGGCCAGGGGAGGCTCAGGTGGGACAGCAGCAGGAATTTCTCCCTGGAAAGGGTGGTCAGGCCCTGGCAGGGGCTGCCCAGGGAGGTTTGGAGTGCCCAGCCCTGGAGGTGTCCAAGGCAGGCCTGGCCGTGGCACTCAGTGCTCTGGGCTGGGGACAAGGTGGGGATGGGCACAGGGGGATCCATGGGCTGGGAGGGCTTTTCCAGCCTCAGGGATCCTGGGGTTCTGATGTCTGATTGTCCTGGGTCTGGCACAAGATATTGGGACACATTTCATGCATTTCTTGTTCTCATTGTGGAAAAAGAGCTCCTGCATTGGCACCAGAGGTGTGGCCCTTGTGTAAATACCACTCAGGAGCTGAGGAGTGTCTGCTTTGGGTGCCTGGGTACAGTTGGAGCTGGTGGAGCATTTCCCAGAACAGTCTCCAGAGGTGTATAAATAGCACTTAATGAGTGTTTTCCTCAGTTAATGCCACAGCTTTATTTTTCCCTGCTCTCCCCAGTCAGTGGCACACAGCACAGGGGTAGTGACAGCAGAGGGAAGGAACAATCTGAAAGGCTCTGGGAACCCGGGGAATGAGCACAGGGAACACACCAGCAGCAGGATTTGCACAGCCTGCCCTGAGCCCGGGGCAGTGACCTGTGCTGTGTGGTGGTTGTGCAGTGAGAACCAGCCCAAGTCTCCCTCTGAGCTCCATCTGACACCGTTCTTGGGGCTTTCAGTGTCCTGTGCCAGTCCCAGAGCACAGAGAGGGAATGAGCAGCCACTGGAGTGTGGCAGAAGGTTGTCAGGGGGGTGTGCAGGGATCCCCACTCGGGACTGTTCTGTGTGCCACGTTAATTAACAGCAGTGATTATTGTTGTGGTTCCTGCAGATAACAGTTATTTACACCACCAGAGCTGCAGCTCTGGGCTCTAAAGGGACCCCAGTGAAACAAAGGGACCAACAAATGACAGCAAATAAAGCTCAGTGCCGGAGGGTCCAACTCATGCAGGACAGAATCACTTGGAAAACTTGTGTGTGGAACTAACAGCAGTGCCGTGAGCCATGGAAATACGGTTTGGAAAGGACCACTGGGGGTCATCCCACCCAAGTTCCTCCTGGAGCACCAGAGCAGGTCAGTGTGACTTTGTCTGGATAACACTGGAAGTGTCCAGGGATGGAGACTGCACCAGCTCTGGGTGCTTCTCCCACAGGGGTTCACCCCAGCATCTTGTCTAAAACCCTCCCAAATTGCAGCTGTGGCTCCTGTTCCTGACCCTGCCAAGGAGGGTTTGGCTTTGCATTATAGGGGAGATAACCTTGCCCCTGGTCATCTGGGGAGCTGAGGAATCATGGAATCACAGAATCATTTAGGTTGGAAAAGGCCTTTAAGACCATCAGATCCAACTGTTAACCCAGCACTGCCAATCCTGGATTCTCTTTCTTGCTGACAGCAAAACAGCTTGTTGAGCCAAGGACAAACACTGTAAAAACTGGGTAAAATCTAAATTGTTTTGTTGCTGGATCTTGCAGGAACTTCTCATTGGTAGTTTTTGACATAAGTAACTTTTTCATTATTTATTTGACACAAATACTATTTTGTAATGAATTGCTGTCCATAAAATGCCCAGCTGGAGCTGCATCAGCCTCGTGCTGTCAGTCTGTGCTGGTGGCCAGGGAAGGAGCAGGTCCCCAAACACCTGATGGGTGTTGGCCCAAGCCAATCCCTCGTTTTATCTTCAGGAACGAGCAGTGTCCTGCTGCAAACCAGCAACCCCATCCAGCTGCCCCAGGGCCCCTTCTCCTGCTCACCAAGGCTCTTTGAAACCTTTCTCCGTCCCCCTGAGGAGCTCTGAGTGCCCCAGGCAGGGCCCAGAACCGAGGGTGGCTGCTCTGCCTGGGCTGTGTTTGGGGGGGTCAGACAGCAGGCACAGCAGGCTGAGTATTGATTCTGCCTATGACAGGTACTGGTTTTGTGTTCTTGGCTGTCAAATAAACAAAGCCCACGGTACAAATTAAGGGGGCATGTCCAATAAATCCCGTGTTTATAAAATAGCTGCTTTCTACGGGGCAGATTAATTATGGATGGCAATTAATTTGAGCTGCTAGCACCTAAATCATGAATATTTTAGTGGAAGTCCACCTACAGTACCAGCCCTGGAAATTACATCCCTACATTTCAGGGCCTGCATTTATTCTGCAAACGTTGCTTCCATTTGTGATGGGAAGCAGCAACTTCTAAACACTGCAATAATCACACACCAGCAGCTTTCCCTCTGCCAGATGAGTCATCCCTGCTTTTGTATCACAGTGTTATCAGAAAGGATCTCATGATATGATTATAATGCATGTAAAGCTTAGCAAGGAAACACTATATAAATTTTTAATATCGTTTTCTATTCAATGCTCATGTTTTGTAGTGCAAGGAGGCAAATTATTTTAACTAATTTATGCCAGAGTGCAGAGCTGCTGCTGGAATTGTTTTATCTCCATCACCCAAAGCTCAGCGTGACGGGAGAACTCTCACTACATGATTTTATGAACACTGTGCCACGTCCATACTGTGTGAGGATTGTCTGTACTATATAATTGTCTATTTTTCTTATCTGGATTTTTATTTCATCCTGCTGATTGCCAGAGAAGACAAGATTTTCATATAGCTTGTTAACTGTGTGTGGTTCTTACAGGGCAGTAGTGAGATACCAGTCTTGTATCCCATTATGTGTGGCTGAAGGTCAAGGAAGCTTCAGAAAAGTGGTGGGTTTTTTTGTTTTGGTTTGGTTTGTTTGTTTGTTTGTTTTGTTTTATTTTGTTTTGTTTTTCACAAAATATACTTTCCCACTGATCAGGGTTTATTGGAGTCATATTTGACACTTATTGAAATCTTATTTATTCACTAATTTTTTTTTATTTTGGAATTCACTTGCAGTTGGAGAGGTTTAATGCCCAGATAAGGAGGGGGTTGCTGCCAATCTCTGGAATTCATAGTATGGGATGAGCTTCCCCTCCCCAGCCCATGGGTGCAGTTGAGCTCTTTCCATGGGCTGGAGAGGACAGACATCCATCTCCCAGGGAGCCTAACCAGCTTCCTGGGAAGGCACTGAACACAGAGTCAGGAAGTGCAAAATCAGAATGGAAGAGAATTCCGGGAGAATTCCAGAGCGTAGCAGGGCTGAGGTAATTCCAGCACGGGGCTGGGATGGGGCTGGGTTTGGGTGAACCTGGAGCAGGAGGTGGTCCTGGAAAGGGAGGAACAATGACTGAGACATTTTTGTTCAGTTTCCATGAGAATTTTGTCCTTCTGCTGGCTCAGGAGTTAAAAAGCAGGAGCAGGAATTGCTGGGGTGTGGAGCGGTCCTGCCTGACTGGAGAGTTAATTAGGAGGAGGATCCTCTCAACAGAGGAAACCAACAGGATCAGAATAGCAAATGCACCAGACCTTGAGGAAAAGCACAGGGAAACTCTCAGCCTGGAAATAATCCCTGTCTGCTCCCAAATACTCCCACAATGTTTGTTCATCCCACTTGAGCCAGCGTGCTTGTGCTGGGGGTGGAGCAGCTGAAGGGAGAACGAGCCCCAAGGGGAGCTGGGGGGGACTGGGGATTTTCCAGAGGGGCCCTGGGCTTTCCCAGGGAGTGCAGGTTGGGAAAATAAGGTTTAGGAAAGTTCACAGGAGCAGGTTGAGTCCTAGGTAAGGAATAACAGAATCATTAAGGTTGGAAAAGACCTCCAAGGTTATCAGGTCCAGCTTTTGACCTCACACCACCATGGCCACTAAAACATAGCACTTGTATATTTGGGTTTTGAACACTTCCAGGGTGGTGACTCCACCACCCTGGGGGTCCCGTTCCAAAGGGGAAGGGGTGTGTCTGTGGTTCAGGTGTTCCTCTGGGGCTGGGTGAGCACATCGTGTGAGCTCAGTGCATTCCTGCTCCTTTGGAAGGGATGAAACCTTTAAATCACCTGCTTCTGTGGGCTGGCAGAGGGGGGAGCTCTGAGGGTACTGCCCAGAGCTGGGCTTGTTGGAAGGCTGGAGGGGGGACAGTCTGAACAGGCCACAGGGTTTGATTCACGTGGAGGAGACAGCAGTGCAGTCTGTCATCCCAGGGATGCTCGGGTGGGAGGGGGTGCTGCTTGTCAAAGAACCCCAGACTGGTTTGGATTGCATTGATTGGAAGGGACCTTCTCAAGACCACCTTGCTCCAGCCCCTGCCGTGGGCAGGGACACCTTCCACTGTCCCAGGTGGCTCTGGGGTTCACGGTGTGGATGGAGAGAGGAAGAGCACAGGGGGCAGCAGCACCAGAGGAGCACCAGGAGAAGGCTGGAGCAGAGTTTCTTTGGGGGCAATGCCAGGCTGGGAAGGGGGTTAGAAGCAGGACATCCCTGGAGCACAAGTTCTGGCGCGTTTCAGGCACTGAAGATGAGAAAACAGCTGCAGTGGTGAAGACTTTGGGGTTGTTTTTACACCCAGCGGTCAAGCCAGAGCCGTCTGTAGGATGTGACCCGGGGAAGGACAGAGATAATTGCCCGGTCGCAGCCACACGGCTCCGTGCTCTCGAATCTGGAGCTGTGCCCTCCTGGCACGATTAGCCCGGCGTTAATCACCCCCTCCCGCACCCTGGGATGGCGGGGAAGGGAGGAAGCGCAGCTCATGAATATTTATGCCGGTATTTACCCGGGCAGCGCCCTGGTGGGGATGCACAAAAGCAGAAAGCAGGTTAGGAGGCAGCTTTATTGTTCCCAGCCCAAATGGCGCTGCTTGCCGAGTCTTCCTCCATAAAAGCCCGCCAGGAGAAGGGTGTAAACAGCGGGAGGGAAGGTCAGGCTGGCGGCTCCTGCGAGCGTCGGGGGATTCGCGATCCACAGCAGGCACCCCAAGGCTCCCCCACTCCCTTTCCAGCCCTGCCTGGAAAGTCCAAGGAAGGAGAGGAAGGGCTGGGATACAATGTGCCCAGAAACGCGGCCACTCCCGCATTTTGGTCGCTTTTCAGGGAGGACTTGTGCAGAAAAAAATGGGAAATGAAGGGTTTGGTACCACAAGGGACAAGAAAGAGACGTTTAAAACAATCTGGTTCATAATCGAGATTGATAAAAAGAGAGTTGGCTCTGTTAAAACTAATCTCATTCAGATTCTGAACACCTATCAGAAGAAAGCTTTCTTTGGGAAGGACTGACATGCCCAACTCCTGCAGCTGCAGAATAAGAAAAGCATCTTTGTGGATTTTTCGGTTAAAGCAGATTAGATGAAATTTAATATTCCTGATTTATTTGTTTATGCATTTATTTGCTTTTTAAACCTAAGGGTAAAAAGCACGAGCAGATTTTAACTCCTTTCATCTCCAGGAGCAGTAATTTCATTTCAAACCTTGCTTATATAACACAGAGCAGTGAAATTGTGATTCCCTTTTCCATTTAAATAGCCCTCAATATTTATTGCACCGAGTTCAAGCCCTGGGTCCTGAGGCTCCAAGTGCAGCAGATCAGTCACTTATAAAGCCACAAGGAACTTATGCTTGATCCCAGCCAGGAAGCCTCCCTAAATTAGTTTCTGTTTTAACTAGAGAATGACATTTAAGAAAAAAAAGAAAGTCCAGTTTGGATTTTGGATTACCAGTGGCATTGACTCTAAACAGTGCTCCTGGATTTAAGGTGACAAACGTATTAAAAATAAAAGGAGCAAAAGGAGATCAATCCATCATTTCTATTCACTCCCCCAGCTGGACCAGATCCCTGGGAAGTGCAACCAGACAATTGTCTTGGGTGTGAATAAATAAAATAATTAAATAGGGCCCATTCCTTTTTTTTAATTAGATTAGATCAGAGCTGCTGCCATTACAGAAGAGCTGATTGGGTTCAATTAGCTTTATTCTCAGATGTGGAGCATTCTAACATACTTTTTTGCCTTTGTTAAATTAATTTAATTAGAAAACACTATTTTAATGAAACAGGATACTGTAGCTTCCAGAAATGAATTTTCATATGCAGAGTACTTGGGAAAAATAGCAATGAAAATAATTTTGATAAGTAACTCTCAGCCTGAATGTCTCTATTGTTGCTCATGCCCTGAGGTTATATTTTTAATTGCATGTAATAAATATAACTTTATTAATTAGGAATTATCTGGGAAGGAAAGAGACATTTTTTTCCTGCTTGATGGCGTACAGAGGCTTAAAATAAAATTACTGCTCCTTGGGGTGGGTACATCTAATCTACCTTGGGTTTTTTGCTCTTAGGCTGGCAACAAAATCAAGAATATAAAATCTTGTCTTGTTTGTTTTTTGATAATTGGAGAAGGAGGTTGTCAGCCTTTCACTGGAGGAAATTTGGGATGTTTCTGATGCGACTGTTCCTCAGGGAAACTCTTCCCCCCAGCTCTGTGATGGGAATCTCACTTGCCAGCCAACCCAGGGTGTCCTTTGTCTTCATTTTTTTCCTTGCATCAGATTTTTATATCTTATTTCTTGCAAAGCCACAATGCTGATTTTCTGTTCTGCAAGATGTTTGCATATAAAAAAATACCAGCTTGGGGTTACTGATGGGATTTAAGATTGAGGACTTGGCTGTAGGATACAAGAAAAGCGGGGCATTTTTTGTCCTTCCCTTCACCCTAAAATTTAAAATAAGAACAAAAGCCCACCTAGATTTCAGAGGAGGGAATTTCTCTCAGCTGTGCGGGACAAGAGGAGTTGGAACATGAATAATAAGGCTAAAATGTTTCAAATTTTATACATTCCATAGGAAGTGAGAAGAACTTCCCACAGTTTGGGCTGTGCCCTCGCAGGAGCTTCTCAACAGCAGCTCCCACACCAGGAGCAGTCCTGGCCTGTGCTCTGGGAGGTTTTTTAAGGAATATTTGGGTGCTGGAGGTGTGTGAAGGCCAGGGCTCTCCCAGGTGCAGTTTGGTGGCTCCAGGCCCTTGTCTGAAGCTCAGCCAAGTGCAAATGGAGGGTGAATAACCTGGTTTGTTTTCTGCTTCTTTCCCTTTGCAGACAAGGAAAAGAGGGGCTTCCAAGGCACAATCAGCCAGAGAGTTTTCTTTCCTCCTAACAACACCAAAGTATTCATCTCCTATCAAATGCTCCCTTCCTAAAACTTCCTTTTTTTTTTTTTTTTTTTTTTTTAGAGACAAATCTCATCAGGCTCCAGTTTCAAGCCTTTTTCTGCCCCGGTTGTTTTTTGCTGTCACAATCAAATGCAGTAAGTTCATCACCTGGGAAGATAAATGCATTTATGCACTGAGCCCCTCCAGTGTGAAAGACAGAAATACACAAAGTCCTGGAGAATCTTAGTAAACATTTCATTTACTACTTATTTACTTAGAAATAACAGCAGTTCCTCCCTCTCTGTGATCCAGAGACTTGCAGCTCCAGAGCTCCCAGCACGGCTCCAGCTGTGCAGGTGAGGGATGGACCTGGGCAGGTGGGACCAGCACACCTTGTGTCCATCCCCAGGGTTCCTCCTGGCCCTGCACAGCCCCTCTGTGAGCTGCCACACCTGCTGGGCTCAAACCCAGCAGATTATTTGGAGGAATAATGGGGGGAAAGGAACACACGAAAGGAAGTGTAAATTCTTTTTCTTTTTCCTTTCCCACCTGCTCCAGGTCCTTCGCCCAGTTCACCCTCTGGCCACACAAACTGCTGGGGCTCCAGGAGGGTTTGGACAACGCTCTGAGGGACAGGGGGGATTGTTGGGGTGTCCTGGGCTGGGGATTGGACTGGATGGTCCTCGGGGGTCCCTTCCAGCTCAGGAGTTTCTGTTATTCCAAACAGCCAAGGCAAGGACAGGGATGGTGGAGCAGGAACGGGGCAGCTGGAAGAGGGCTCCTGGCTGGAATCACGGCTGCCTGGGGGAGGTGCAGGAGAGCAGGTCCCAGCAGCTCCTGTCGTGGATAACTTGGATATTCATCTCATCATCCCAGGTAATCTAAAGCTGCATTTATTCCTAAAACCTCAGGCATGGCCTCGCATCTTTCTCTACTATCATTTGAAATCTTTTACAAATCCTACAGAGAGAGAAGGTGTCTGTGATTGGAAAGCAAACTCAAATCTCCACCTGGGTTTAGGAGAGAAGAAAAGAACCAGCAATTTTAAAAAATGGGCAAAAGTAGAATACAGGGAAATGTGGAGATCTACAGCTGGGATTTCAGAACAAGGGATGAGAGCAGCTCTGTGTCAGTAGGAAGGGATGGGCAGTGGGGTGACACAGGATGAGGAGGGATTGTCTCTGAATAAACAAACCCCCAGCAGAGTCACTGCCCTGCTCTTGGGCAAAGACCAAATATATTGGGACACAGAGATGTTGGAAGCCTGAAATGTGTGCTCTGACTGTCTGTGTGGGAAGGCTCAGGATGATTTATTCACATCTGACTGTGATAATGAAATGCTTTCTATTCCCTCTGTAACTGGGGAGGATGTTAAAGAGCAACTGGTACCCATTTCTGAGCCAGCAGGACCCCACAGTTTGTGTCTAAATTCATTAACAAATGGCCAGGGATCTCCAGGAGCTGCAAACCTCGTGGGTTTGTTTGTCTGCTCTTTACCACAAATCATGGAACACTGGGAAGAGTCTGTGGCAACACACAACTAATGGCATGGCAGTGTTTAAAAAAGGCCATGGGATGTCCTGCAGGGCCAGAGGCTGCAGGGAATGATGGCAATGGATTATGGAAAGGCTGAGACAGAATTAGCTGAGTGTCCTGGGTTGATTCCCCAGCATGGGCAGCTGGGCAGGGGGGAATTCTGCCCCTCAAGTGAGACCCCCCTGCAGAGCTGCCTCCAGCCCTGCCCCTTTGCTCTCCTGGTTTCCCGTGGCAGTGGGGAATGTTCTCTGCTCTGCCCATTCTGTGCTACCTTTGGCTTAAATTCAGGATATTTGGGGGCTGTAATGGGCACAGCCACTTTTCCCACTGTGGTTGCAGGCTGGAGATGGAACCTGGCACAGGGTGCCCAGAGAAGCTGTGGCTGCCCTGGATCCCTGGAAGTGTCCAAGTCCATGCTGGACAAGGCTTGGAACAGCCTGGGAGAGTGGAAGGTGTCCCTGCCTGTGGGAGTTTGAATTTCCCTGGTTTTCCCAGGACAACCCTCCTGCTGCAGCGGGATGAACTGTGGGACAAAGGGGGCAGGTGAGTGGCTTTGCTTCTGCTGGTCTGGACTAATTAAATGAAGATTTATAGAAAAGAGTGAGCTAATTAACAATAAGATATCAGGAATAGATTGTTAAAAACCTGTGGTGTTCACAATACTTCACCTTTGGCAGAGTCCTCTCTTCCTCCTCCTGCCAGAGTTTCCTGCATGGGCTTTCAGATATATAGAATATATGGGTGTAAATAAGCATGTACATAATACAGAGTTTCTCCTGGCATGGTTGGCAGGTGACCTGTGAGTCCCACAGCCACCAGGGTGGGAGTTATTTCCTGCTGGTTTGCTGGGCACCATGACTGTCCCATCCTCCTCACTGGCCGTGGGACACCAATCCCTGCAATGAGGCAGCCTGGATTTTTGGACACCCTTATCACAGAATGGCCTGGCTTGGAAAGGACCTTAAAATCCATCTCATTCTAATCTAGGCCTCCCACCAGCCCAGGTTGCTCCAAGCCCCATCCAGCCTGGCCTTGGACACTTCCAGGGATCCAGGGGCAGCCACAGCTTCTCTGCCCAACCTGTGCCAGGGCCTGCCCACCCTCCCAGCCAGCAATTCCTTCCCAATATCCCACCTAAACCTACTCTGTATTAGTGAACTATTTCCTGAGACTCTAGTTCTGGATAAAAATCTATAATGTAGATCAAGAAACACTCCAGCCCTTTCCCAAATGCTCCTTTTTTCCTTTGCTCTCC
The DNA here is from genome assembly GCF_022539395.1 of Myiozetetes cayanensis. Classification (NCBI taxonomy): domain Eukaryota; kingdom Metazoa; phylum Chordata; class Aves; order Passeriformes; family Tyrannidae; genus Myiozetetes; species Myiozetetes cayanensis. The sequence goes on along the minus strand of NW_026087853.1, from coordinate 62,502,523 downwards.
TCAGCAGCAGCACAGCTGTGCTGGAAGTCCTGTCTGGGCTTGCCTGGCTGTTCTCTGCAGAGCACAGGGCACAGGAGAGCTCTGCTGGTTTGCAGGGGGGGCAGGAACAGGGAGGGAGGGGAAGGTTACAAGACTCTGACAATAGGAAAGGATTCCCAAATAATCTCCTCTCATGCTTGGCTGGAGTGAGACTCCAGTCATGGTTATTGCACATAATGATGGAATTGTAATTGCTTCTCTCTACAAAGGTATTAAATTAAATTCACCAAATGTCAAGGTCCTTTGCATTTAAGTACAATCCAGCAGGGGTTTAGTGGCTGTTACTTTCAGGCCCTTAAATGCTGTAAATGGGCTGATGTCAGTTGTTTGTCCAGCTTGGGCTGTGTTGCCAGGGGGGTCATTTCATGGGCTCTGCACTGTGGAGGTGGAGCAGCCCCTGGCACAGATGTGCCACCTTCCCCTCCCTAAAGGCGCTGCTGTGGCAAGAAGTGACAAGTGGATAACGTGTGCCCTGCATTTCCCAGCTGATGGGAAGCAGGCAGGGCTGGCACGGCAGGAGCTCCTCCTGACCTTGAAATGGAGGGGACTTTCACCAGAGGGGGCATGAAAGGATGGTGGCTCAGACCAGAGCCAGGACTGTGAGCGCAGGGCTGGGGGTGCAGAGGGGGCTCCAGGGCCAGGAGGGGTTGAGTGTTGGGAGTGGGGGCCCTAAAGCAGCACAGGGGAGGCAGAGGTCGTGTTCAGAGTCAGTTCTCACTGAGCCCAGCCACAACTGAGATGTTGTTTTTGTGTTGTTTCAGGGTGTTGAGAGCGGTGCAGCGGCCAAGGGAGGTACAAATGACCCCCTGAAATGTATCCTGTGCTTGAGCCCAGAATGACAAGGTGTGTAAATAGGTTGGGAGAAACTTCTTCTTCATGTGCAAACACTCCTGCAAAAACGACAGATGGCCCCAGGGGCTCCCACACTTTTGGATGCTGATGGGCAGCTGAGTCTTTTATTGGAGCTGACCTTCTCCCAGGGCCTGGAGGGACAGGACACAGGGAATGGCTTCCCACTGCCAGAGGGCAGGGAGAGATGGGAGATTGGGAAGGAATTGCTGGCTGGGAGGGTGGGCAGGCCCTGGCACAGGGTGCCCAGAGAAGCTGTGGCTGCCCCTGGGTCCCTGCAAGTGTCCAAGGCCAGGCTGGAGCACCCTGGGCTGGTGGAAGGTGTCCCTGCCCATGGAAGGGGTGGCACTGGATGGGCTTTAAGATCCCTCCCAACCCAGGTCAGGGATCGCTTTCCCTGCTGGGGGGCTCAGCTGATTCCAGGGACAGGGCAACTCCCACCAGACTGAGAATTTGTCCTGGTACTTTTGCTGCTCTGAAGACATTTATTTCTGGCAGCTACTGGGAGGTATCCCTGCCCTTCCAGGGGATTGGAACAAGATGATTTTTAAGGTCCCTTCCAGCCCAGATCATTCTGGGATTCTGTGAAGCACTCCAACCATGTGGTGTGAGAGATGTACAGTATTTGAAAGCCTATAAATATTTCAATGCAGTAAATATTGGCAGAGGCATAAGCAGACAGAAGCTGTGCTGTGCACACACAGTGTAATCCCAAGGGATTTGTTTCAGCAGTGCCATCCCACTGTGGACAGTGAACAGCCTGGGAGCTGAGATCATGGCAGGGCAGTGCAGGGCACAGGTATGGCCAGGTGCCTGGGGGATCCCTGGCTGCTGGAGTGGCACCAGGCTCCTTCTGGCACACAGGAAGAGCTGGGGGAAACCACTGCCTTCAGGGGAAGCTGCAGGGCCTCAGCACCGAGCCCAGCACTCAAGGACAATTCTGAACCCTCTGCTCAGTGGTCAGACCATCCATCTGTGCTGGCTGTGCGTGGCTTCCTCCCTCCCCAGGCATCCCTCCTCGTCACCACCTGGGGATGTGGGGCAGTGGTGGCCTTGGCAGTGCTGGGGCATGGTAGGACTTGATGATCTCAGAGGGCTTTTCCAACCAAAACCATTCCCAAATGCGATTCCCAAATGTGGTACCCATGTCATATGTGTGTATGGCCACACAGGGACACACAAACACACTCCCCCCTCGAGCCCTGACTCCTCCAGCCCTGGGTCGTGGCCTTTCTTCTTTTCCTGCTCCAGACACCAAATTTTGATGATGCTGATTCGTTTTCTTCTGTGACCACAGTGGTGAAATCATTGCAGACGAGAAGAACTCTCTCACCCACAGCATGACCAACGAAGGAAGGGGCTGTTCACTCACCCCAAATGTCGGAGGGGCAGGGCCTGGACACGGTGTTACCTCTCTGAAAACTGCTCAGGGAGGAAAACAACCCCCTCCAGGAGTCAGGGAGAAGAGGGAACATGGACAGCTCAGAACAGGAGATGGGAGAGGGCAGAGAGACATGAAAAGCAGAAGGTCAGTGGCACATGGAAAGCTGGGTGGCTCCAGTGCAGGAGCAAGAAGGAACAAAGTGTGTGCAGGATAATGAGGGGCAGGGTTTGTTCTCTGCTTTGGCAGCAATGGGGGATTTGGTTTTTTTCTTGGCTTGTTACAGGAAAAGATTAAATATAGCAGTAATCAGAGAATACAGTGGAAGTGATTGTGAGCTGGGAAAATAAGAGAAAAGAAAAAGAGGGAAAGAGATATGATGAGAATAATAACTGAGAAGAACACAACCAGCTAAGTAGGCAGCAAATTGGGAGATAATTGTATCATTTAAATAAGGATGGCAAGGAAAGTTTGTGTAATTGGTGTAAAGGTTCATGTGAGGTTGTTATGCTCTCTGCAGCCCCAAAAAGACATCAGACTTCCACTAAGGGGGGCCCTGGGGTAGGCAGAGTTTCTACAGATCTCCTGGATTTGTGTGTAAGACCACAACCTGTTGCAGCCCTGAGGTGGTTTCTGAAACTTCCCCAGTGTTTTATTTGTAAGCAGGGAATCCTGGAATGATTTGGGATTAAAGGGACCTTAAAGTTCAGCCCATCCCACCCCCTGCCATGGGCAGGAACACCTTCCACCAGCCCAGGGTGCTCCAAGCCCTGTCCAACCTGGCCTTGGACACTCCCAGGGATCCAGGGGCAGCCACAGCTTCTCTGGGCAACCTGTGCCAGGGCCTGCCCACCCTCCCAGCCCATTCCTTTGAGTCAATACAGTGTTGAAAAGCACTTCATCAAATTTCTCCACTTGACTTGTAGTTATTATATGAAAAATCTGCAGTGTCACAACGTGTGACTGCAGCTCAGCAGCGTTTCCTGCCCTAAAGGTTGGAATGCAGCACACACAGCTTTGTGTGGTCACCCTACAAAGCCAGGGGGGCACACTGGGGGCAGGGGGCACTGGGGGATTTTGGGGCTGTGCACAAAGGAGTTTGGGAGCAGGGGCTCTCTGGGGTATTTTGGGGCTGTGCACAAAGGAGTTTGGGAGCAGGGGCTCTCTGGGGTATTTTGGGGCTGTGCACAGGAGCTCTTGCCGAGGTGTGGCCCTTGCAGTGTGAGGAGCTCTCTCTCTCTCCTGCACATCTGCCTGGCCCATCCCCAAATCTGCCCTTCCCAGGCCAGCAGTGCCAGCCTGTCCCTCCACCCAGGCCGTGCTGTGCCAGTCCCAGCTGGGTCCCCCTGTCCCTCCTGCCTGCTCTGGTTCCCTTCCCCTCACATCTGCAGTCACAGCCCGAGTGCCTCACGGTGCTGTTCAGTTTGCACGATCCTCCTTCACAGTCTGAATGTTCTAGTGCCCCGAGGTGTTTTCATTTCCATTTATCCCTGTTGTGTTCCTGTTTGGGAGGGTTTTTGTCAGGCCGTTGACAGCGGCTCAGTGCCGAAGGACAGCACAACTTGCTGTCAGATGGCTGATGTTGCCCTGCAGAGACTTTTTTGCCTCATGACACCCTAATTTACAGCTCATGTGTGTAAGATCTGGAGCCTGCCCCCAAACCTTTACTGGGTTACCCTAAACGTGTGACATCGTTGTGGTCATTAAAGCATCAGTTATAATGAGTGATGAAGTCTCAGTCTGGTCTCTCAGACATGACCTTTCGTTGGTTCTGAATATGTCAAGTGTATCAGATACATTGTGTGATAACATTTCTCTTCAAAGGAACACAGATGTGATGATGTTTTACAAATATAATTAATAGCCCTGATTTGAGCAACCTGGGCTAGTGGGAGGTGTCCCTGCCCATGGCAGGAGATGGAACAGGATGAGCCCTGAGGTCCCTTCCAACCCAAACCATTGTGGGATTCTGTGACATGCCTTGGTCTGAACTGAATGAGAGTGAACAAGCTGTTAATCCTTCCCTGACACTGGGGGGATGGATCCTGGTGAGTCTGCAGCAGGATGGGTTGGGAGTGCTGGATATCTCTGTCCAGGGCCAGCTGGGCTTGGCTGCATCCTCAGGAGCCTGTGCTCATCCCAGGATGCTCATCCATCACCTCCAGAATTTCAACAGGATAAGAGGAAATGGCCTTGAGCTGGCCAGGTCCTTGAGAAGGTCCAGGCTGGACATCAGCAGGAATTTCTCCCTGGAAAGGGTGGTCAGGCCCTGGCAGGGGCTGCCCAGGGAGGTTTGGAGTGCCCAGCCCTGGAGGTGTCCAAGGCAGGCCTGGCCGTGGCACTCAGTGCTCTGGGCTGGGGACAAGGTGGGGATGGGCACAGGGGGATCCATGGGCTGGGAGGGCTTTTCCAGCCTCAGGGATTCTGGGATTTTATTCCATGAATTATGTCCTGCAGTGCCACAGCAGAGATGTCAAGGAGTCCCTGCATGGTCTGGACCCATCTCAGTCTTTTGTATCATTCTACTTTTGAGCACCATCTCACAACAGTGCAATACCTCTCACTACAGGAGGAAGATTCTCATGCCAGAGGCTGCATCCAGGCACCAGTATTTCAAGAAACCCCCGGGCCTGTGTGGTGGAGGATTTTCCATGTCTGGACTTTGCTTCTGTTGCAATCAAATGATCTCAAACAGCTGGAGAAGTGCCTGGCACAGGAGTTGTTACCATCTTGCAGGCAAGTTTCCTAAGGAAATGAAATACATGTGTCTGCATCTGTCTGATAGCTGAGCCAGTGATGAGCAGATTTGCTCAAAAGGAAGAGGAAAGAGATACAAAATAGGAATATTAGGAGGGAATTTACACAGTGTGAGCTCAGCAGATACCTGCTCTGTTTGAGCAGGCAGCTGAGTCACTCCAGTGCCATCCCCCCTAATCTAGGGGGGAGGTAGGGACAAAACAGCACAGGTTGGAAAGAAACAATCCCTGTTAATCCCTCTCCTCACAAAGGGAAGTGCTGCTCCTTTAGCTGACATCTCAGACCAAGACACTTAATGCAGCCTGAAAGGATCCTCTGGGATGAGAGGGAGCAGTGATGAGATGGAGCTGCCACCCCACAGCTGCTCAGGGTCCCCACAATAATTGTCAGTTCTCAAGAACTAGGTAATTATTAAAATTTAAAATAGACACACAGAAGTGCAGCCACGTTTTCACTCTGTGGGTGGGGCAGTCCAGGCAGATCCAAACCCTGTTTCCCATCCCTCTCCCAGAGCATCTCTCTGCATTTTCCATGTCACTGCAACACCTGTCCCATGTCCAGTCCAATGTGGAGATTTGGAATAGAAATGCTCCCTGCTGCCCCTGAGAGCAGCCCCCTGGGGTTCCCATGGGAAAGGAGGGAGTCCTCAGTGCTGGAGATGGGACATGAGGGGCTGCCACCTCCAGCACCTGGCAGGAAAGCTCTGAGCTGTATAATAACACTGGAAAACATGTTTTTAGAAAGAGATTTTTTGGAATCTGAATTGAAGCCCTCCCTGCATATCTGCTCCAGCAAATCCAGGGCAGAGGATCGTGATTTAATGTTTCTGAGGAAGGAGTTTTTATAGAGCTCTGCTTAAAGATTTGGATATGACATAAATTACTGGAACATTTGCATCTAAGTGTGGAGCACTTGGAATCAGGGTTGGGGCAAGAAAACTGGGCAGGGCTGGGAAGCCTGTTGGAGGAGAGGTGTAGGCAGGGCAGAATCCCAGAGTGGTTTGGGTGGGAAGGGACCTTAAAGCCCATCCAGTGCCACCTCCTGCCATGGGCAGGGACACCTTCCACCAGCCCAGGGTGCTCCAACCTGGCCTTGGACACTTCCAGGGATCCAGGGGCAGCCACAGCTTCTCTGGGCAACCTGTGCCAGGGCCTGCCCACCCTCACAGGGAAGGATTTCTTCCTAATATCTAAATTAAATCTATCCTTATTCAGCTTGAAGCCATTCCCCTTGTCCTATCATTCCATTAAAACGTCCCTGTGTCCCTGGGCAGTGCCCAACACCCTTCCCTGCTGTACTCAGAGCACTTGGTTGATGTGGGTCACAATAAAAGCCACCTTATTAAAACACCCCCTCCTGTGAGGGTCTGACTTCAGGCATTCCTCACAGAGTCCATGACCCCTGCACTCCAAGGACAGCTTTTCTGGGAAGGCAGTTTGAAACCTGCAGCCACAGCTCGAGCTGGAGATGAGCTGGAGTGGTTTGTTGGCCTGCAGCCTCCCACAGCCTGCTTATCGTTGCCTGTGCTGCTTCCAAATGGTGATGGGCTGCAATTTAGGGAAACAAGATGGCCCTGACAGCTGCAAACCGTGGCTTTTGGCAGCTGGAAGCTGAGCAGCTGAAGGCAATGGCAGTTTGCAGAGCTGGAAGGCTTGGCAGCAGCTCAGGCTTTAAAAGCCACCAGTGCTGCTGGTGGATGGTTTGCAGACTTCATGGATCAGCAGGCTCCATAATGGGAAGAGGTGTGAAATTTGGGAAGAAGTGGCAAAGCTATGGAGATGTTCCCTTCCTGATTGCCTCCTCTGCTTCCTGGGAATGTGGGGGCCAACAGTGGGGTCTGTCAGTGCTGTCACCACTGGGATCACAGAGCCCACGGAGTGGGAGGGGAGAGCAGAGCTGGAGGAGATTTGGCTGGAAGCTCAGGGAGGTCTCAGTGGACCAGGTGCAGCAGCTGATGGCAGAGCAGGTGTCCATGGCAGAGCAGGTGTCCATGGCAGAGCAGGTGTCCATGGCAGAGCAGGTGTCCATGGCAGAGCAGATATCCATGGCAGGTGTCCATGGCAGAGCAGGTGTCCATGGCAGAGCAGGTGTCCATGGCAGAGCAGGTGTCCATGGCAGAGCAGGTGTCCGTGGCCCTTCCTTGGCAGAGCAGGTATCCATGGCTCTTCCTCCCTGTGAGGAGGTGGTGCCAGCTGAGCAGAACAGAGCCCTGCCAAGAGAGGCTCCAAGTAAACCAGGATGCAACAAGGGTTGCTTTGTGTGCCTGAAATGCGTGTGGGGCCACAATTCAAACAACAGCTCGTGTTCATTCCTGCTTGGAGGGTCTCTGGGGCCAGCCAGTGCCACACTGGGAGCCCTGCAGTGGTGGGAGGTGGGACAGGCCCTTGGTTCATCACAAGGGCCATGGCAGAGATGGGGAAGGTGATGCCTCTGGGAGCCCCTGGCCCTGCTCTGGCAGACCCAGCCTAACACCCCATCCTTTGGTGTGGTGCAGTGGCCATGGAAAGAAGTTTGCTCCCCTTCGTGTGTCAAACCAGTCCCACAACTTTTTACCAGGCTTTCCCCCCACCCTGATGAGCCCGAGGTGAGGGGAGCAGCAGCAGCATTGCTGAGTCAGGGATTTCAGCTGGGGGGGGGGACACAAAATCCAACAGTCAGATGGAAAGATGAGGGTGGAGAAATCCCCACTGGGAATAAAATACTGATTTATCACAGAACCATCAAAGCATGCAGGGTGGAAAAGCCCTCTGAGCCCAGCACTGCCAAGGCCACCCCTGACCCATGTCCCCAAGTGCCATCCCCCCTCTGGCAGGCAAGGCTCTGCCTTGGGTGAACCCTTAGGAACATCCCATTTCTCAAGGATAAAGGAAAACCAGTTGAACAAAGGGAAGAGCTGCTGCAGTGAGCACGTGCTGCCAGGCTGCCACGTCAAGGGGTTTTTTTCATTATTTGAACTTTAAAAGAATAAAATCTGCTCTTGCTGCTACACATAAAGGGGAGAAAGGGCTACGTTTCAGTCTTGAACTGTGTAAGCCATTTGTAAACTGAATTATCTGTTCTGCTGCTGATTTCTAGAGCATTGGATCACCTGGAACCTTCCTGGGCAGATCTGGTGGGGTGACAAACAGCAAAGGCACAAACCCCACAAGTATCCTCTAGGTTGATGTATCCCACTTGTGTCTTGATAGTACTGGCCAGACAGGATACTTTATTCTGGTGAAAATGTTAAATCAATAAATTATCTTAAAATGTTGATTTTAAAAGAGGATTCTTAAAAAAAAAAAAAAAACCACAAAACAACAAAAAAAAACCAAGCCCTGTATATTTATTGAGTGCTCAGGTGCATCTGGGCTTGGTTTGCATGTACTGCAAATGAATATCAATATGCAGCTTTCTGCCTCCTTTAAAGGTACCAACATCTTCTTAATTAAATATATAAAATGAAATAGAGTCAAATGGTTTGGGGATTTTGTTTGTTTGTTTGTGTGAGGTTTTTTGTTGTTTTGTTTTTGAGGGTGTTTGTTTGTTTGGTTTGTTTTGTTCTTTGTTTTTCTACTAAGAAGCAGCTTTGTTCCCTCCGATAAATAATGATGCTTGAGTTTGCTGCCCTGGTGAGGTGTCAGCCCTGAGACAAGGTGTGAAACCCACAATGGTTTGCTCATTGCTGTGTAGTAAATTCGAGTAAAGCTTCCCGAGGTGAAGAGGCTGGCTCTGTTACCGCTGTGAAATGTGCAGGTTGCATCTCATTATCACTTAGGAAATTAGCACCTCAAGGTCAGGAAAGGCAAAACAAGGGCTGGGACCCTCCTGGAACCAGCTTGTTAAATCAGCTCAGTGACTGTGCCATTTCCCCTCCTGTTTGTGACCCTCGTGGATTCAGGGAATGGAAATGTGTGCAACAGAACATGGTTTGGGGGCAGTTAACGAGGGATTAGATTATTTAGAGCAATTTATCACAGACACAAGGAATGGTTTGGGTGGGAAGGGACCTCAAAGCCCATCCAGTGCCACCCCTGCCATGGGCAGGGACACCTTCCACTTGCCCCTGGATCCCTGGAAGTGTCCAGGGCCCGGCTGGATGGGGCTTGGAGCAGCCTGGGCTGGTGGAAGGTGTCCCTGCCCATGGCAGGGGGTGGCATTGGATGGGCTTTGAGGTCCCTCCCAACCCAAACCATTCCAGGATCCTGTGGCTGTGGCACAGAGCAGCAGCCACGAGGCTGGCAGGGCTGTGCTGGGCTTGCTGTGGTTGCAGAGGGGTGGCAGCACATCCCCAGGGGATAGGGAAGGGCAGGGCATCCCTTAAAAACTGCTTGGGAATAAACCAAACCATCTGAAAGCACTGAGTGCTCCCTGCAGGGCCTCTGCCAGAGCCTGGGCTGGGTCCAGCCCTGGGTCCCACAAGCTGTGGGGCGTTGTCACTTCAGCATCACATCAACAGTTTTCCTCATGTCCTTCAGGGTTTCTTTGTTTTTTCCTGCTTTGATCTCTCTGTTACCTGAATCCTTTCTCACAACCCATCTCAGCCAACTCCCAGGTTTCCTCATTGACCTGTTTTTACCCTTTGTTTGAACTTGTTTCCCTGGGTCAGTGCACGACGAGCTGTGGGTGAGAAGCCACTTCCAGAAGGTGACTGCACAGGATAAGAAAGCCTCAATTCCTTCTTCAGAGCTCAATAATTTTTCTCTATAGCAAATTGCCTTCCCAGCTCTGTCTGTCTGTGTTTGTTTCCCTCCCAGTACCATATGGCACCGGGGCTGCTGCCTCAGTGCTATAAATAATTCAGCAGTGAGTAGGTGATATAAACCACAGACCCTGGCAAGTGTGCAAGTGCTTTTAGCAAAAACTTACACTGGAGCTCTGTGACAAAGCAGAACGGGGAGGAGGCTGGAATCTGGGAATTCTGGTGTACGTCACAGCTGGAATTCTGCCCAGAGCTCTGCCAGTCCTGGGCTTAGGGAAGGGTGGTGCAATGGAAGGGTTTAGTAAATGACACAAATATAGAATCATAGAATCATAAAATCATAGAGTGGGTTGGGTTGGAAGGGACCTCAAAGCTCATCCAGTGCCACCCCTGCCATGGGCAGGGACACCTTCCACCAGCCCAGGCTACTCCAAAACCTGTCCAACCTGGCCTTGGACACTTCCAGGGATCCAGGGCAGCCACACCTTCTCTGGGCAGCCTGTGCCAGGGCCTGCCCACCCTCCCAGGGAAGGATCCCTTCCCAGTGCCCCCCAGACCCTCCACATCTCCTGTCAGTGGTGAGAAGCTGCTGTGGGAGGGGGGAGAGGGGGAGCACCAGGCTGGGCTGATTTTCTGATTGTCATGGAGCACTTGGCTGTGTAGCCTGACAGGTCTGGATTTAAAAATCCAATGCCAGGTTTTCTTTGGAAGCACAGCGTGATCAAACATCCCTGTTCTTCAGGAGGGGAGTTCAAAGTTGTCTTGTCTAACCTGTTAGCATCTTGTGCCTTATTGCTGATAGCCACAGAAATCCCTGTATTTATTGATTCCCATGTCCATATCCCTGGTGCTGTGGGTAATTCCAGATCCCTCCCTGCCTTCTCTCTTATTTCACAACACGAAGGGCGAAACCCTTTGAAGCTGTTCAAGGGAAATTACCATCCTTAAGCTTTACACATATTCTTTTGATTGCCACCATAATTTTTAAAGCAGGGGAACATGCAGAGCTGTGACTGGAGATCAATTTTTCTATTTTTTCCCCGACCTTTGTCCCTTGCTTTAGTTGCAGGGGAAAATTCAGTGTGTGCCCGGAGGTGGTGCAGTGTGGATGCAGTGTGGAGATGTCAAATGAGCGCTGCCTGACTCTCCTTGATGGGGAGATAAATCCAGGGCTGAAACCCAGGGCTCCTTCACCTCTTCCTCCCTCCTCTCCAGGTCCCAGCTCTGCCTGGGGAATGCTGCCACATTTCCCGCAGCTTTCCCAGAGAGGAAAAATACTGAGCTGTAAAAAATCCACTGTAGGCAGCATCTCCCTGTGCTGCTGGTCCTCCCTCCTGCCAGAGCCAGGAGGTTCTGCAGAATGGTTGGTTGGCATGTGCAGGGAGCTCCATGGGGTCTGGGGATCCGTGATCCAAGCTCTGTGCTCCGAGGGTGATTTGTACCAAAGAGGGGACAGGCAGATGGTGCTGCAGCATAAACACAATGTTTTGCATCTGTCAGCTGGGAAGGGATTTGGAGGGGCTTTTCCCACTCCTGCTGCAGTGGGGGACAAAGCAGAGGTGTCTTCTGGGGGGCAGAGGAGAGGGGAGTGCAAACAACCCCCCCTCAGACCTGTGCCAGCATCTGGCTGCGAGTTTTACCCCGTGGCTCCAGCAGGAACGGAACATCTGCATTCCTTAGGCAGGGATTCCTGAAACAATCCCAGGGCAGGGGCGGTGTCAGGACAGAGGAAGCCCTGAAAAGGCAAGAAAAGCCGTGTTTTTAATGCAGTTTCTAAAACAAAACAAACAAAAAAAGCAAAACTTACAGAATAAATTGTGGAGTCCCAGGCTGGTTTGGGCTGGAAGGGACCTCAAACCCACCCAGTGCCACCCCTGCCATGGGCAGGGACACCTTCCACCAGCCCAGGGTGCTCCAGCCTGGCCTTGGACACTTCCAGGGATCCAGGGGCAGCCACAGCTTCTCTGCCCAACCTGTGCCAGGGCCTGCCCACCCTCCCAGCCAGCAATTCCTTCCCAATATCCCATCTCTCCCTGTCCTCTGGCACTGGGAAGCCATTCCCCCTTGGCCTGGCACTACTGGTCCATGTTCCTTCTGTTCAGTTATTTGATATTCACTGGACCAGAGCAGGACACTCATTTCTTCTTGGTTTTTGGGGCAGGTTTGTTTGGGTTGGGGATTTTTTTTGAGTATTCCACATGTGTGGAAGATCCTCCCTTGTGCCACTGTCCCTTCACAACAGGGATTTATGCCATGGGGAAGCTGAGGCTCAGGATGAAAACCTTTGAGGTTCCTTCTAAGCCAAACCAGCCTGGGATTCTCTGGCAGCAGAGAGTTCCCAGATCAGCATTTCCAGGATCTGCAGCATCAGCATTTTCTTGGATTAGGGTCTCTCCCCTGTCAGGTTTTATCACAAACCAGCCCTGACTCTCCAGTTTTCACTCTGCCAACCAAGGAACCTCATTTTGATGAGGCAAATTCTGCAGATTTCCCTGGTCAGAACCACGGGTACAAAGGGGAGATTCTGACATGGGGAGTTTTAAGCTGAACTCCATTTGGATTGGGTAAATTTAGAAATACTGTCATTTATCAAACACTCCTTCTCAGTTTTCAAGGCAGTGAGAAATAGTGATTGATACAGGGCTGGGACCTTCTCCTTCAATCTTCTCTGGCCTGTCATTAACAAAATATTGCAGCTCAGTCCATGGCCTGGGCATTTTTCTTCCATGAAATTTTGCAAGGTCAGAGGATTGTCACCAGCACATCAATATCCACAATATATTATCCTGTATCTGGAGAACACGCTCAGAAATAACAAGTTTGCTGCCAGCCTGGTAATACCAACTTACATCTGTCATTTATCAGGAGCTGCAACTGATAAAGAAGAAAATATTTTGCCAGTGCTGGGACTGTTGTTTATTGTTTGTTTTGGGGTTGGTTTGTCGTGTTGTGGTAAGGCTGTCAGGAGTTCCTGCATCAATCCAGCTGCTGCCGGTAGGAGGCTTGGAAATGCTAATTTTTAATTTATAAATATTGCCAGTTTTGCTTTAGGGGACACCAGGGAGTGTTTGATGGGGTCATTAATCCTTGTCTCGGGTGTGATGGGTTGGTGTCTTCATTCCCTCGGGGCACTTTATTAATAGTCCCATGAAAGACGCCTTGAAGCATCTCAAGACAATTAAAACATGGCCCTTTGTTCCTAAATTAATCTTTGTAATTCTCTTTCAAAAACAATTGACTGAAGAGCCCTACATGTAGGAAAGTGCTTGTGCACAAGCTGCAAACACCTCCTGAAGGTGCTCTTGGCACTGAAGGGCTGTGGGGTTGGGGTGATTTCATAAAATCATGGAATGCTTTGGGTGGGAAGGGACCTTAAGGCCCATCCAGTGCCACCTCCTGCCACGGGCAGGGACACCTTCCACCAGCCCAGGCTGCTCCAACCTTGCCTTGGACACTTCCAGGCATGGGGAAACTGCAGCAGGGAAAGAATTTCTTCCCAATATCTTATCTAAATCCCTTCTTTTTTGGTTTAAAACCATCCCCTCCTTGCTCTGTCAGGATTTGCCCCCTGATTTCAGCTACAGGGCCAGTGACATTCACCACAAAACAGCCCAGCCAAACAATAATCTCTGGTTTCCCTCCCACCATCCCCAGTCACCTCCTTTAGTTTATGTTAAATTAGGGAAAATATTGTCCTTTCGTGGTTCTGCAAGGTACAACTGTGGTGGGCAAGGCCACTAAAACATTCCTTGAAATAAAATGCAAATTCTGAGTCCGTACATTTAAGCACAAATGGTACTGAGAATTTGTAATAATCAGTGATCTCTGTGAGGAAGTTCTCCAGATGATTTAAAATGGAAAATTTCAACCCTTAAATTTCAGTTTAAAGAAATCTGTGGTTGCAATAATTTGTGTGATTGATTAGCTGGTCTTAATTAGGCCCTGCCTAATCTAAGCTGATCATTCTCAGCTGTGGGAGGGCTGGGGGCCCTTTAAAGGAGGCACTGGAAGAGCTTCCCACTTTTCCCTAGGCTGGATCCTTGTGGGGAAGTGCTGATGGCTCCTGGCTGGAAGGTGAGTGATTCACTACAGAGAGATCTTTAAGCAGTAGATGGGTGGAAGTTTGGGTTCTTATTTCTGGTTTTCTGGTCTTATAGTGATGGTGGAATTTGGTAGAAACATGACTTGTTTGTTGTGGTTTAACATGGCTTTGAGAGCTGGGCTGGAGGGGGTGGAATTACAAGTGAAAGCCCCCAAAGCTGTAAAAAGTGGTTAAAACCTCCCAGACTTTGGTTTGAGACAGAGTGTGGCCCCGGGGGGTGCCTGTGCTGAGGGCAGTTCAAAACTTGGTGCCGTGTTTTGCAAGCTCAGGGCAGCAAAGTGCAGGTGAAGGAATGCCAGACCTGCTGGGATGTTTGGGTTCCTCCTGCCTGGAAGCCAAGTGTTCCCTGGGGGCTGAGCTGCTGCAGCCCCTGCCCAGTCCCAGGGCAAAGAGAGCCCCAGACCAGGCTTAGCTGCTGGGAGGGAGGGGGGAAAGGGCCCTTCTTGTTTCCTTCTTGGTGCAGCAACTGCACCTTGGGAAGGTTAATCCTCTCCCTGTGCCTGTGGAAGTGAGTCCTGGGTGTGCTGCTGTGCCCAGAGGTGGTGCTGGGACAGGGGGAGTGCTGAGGATGGTCCTCTTTGTGGAGTTTGGCTCAGATTGCTGTTAATTTATATTTGAATTGCTGAACAGAGGGGTGAACTGGTTTGGGTGCTGAGTCCTGGGGCTGCCTGAGCAGATCCAAGCCTGGGAAAATTGTCTTTCCAGCCTGTGAATGATCCCCCAAATGAAACACAGAGCTCCAGGATTGAAACCTGCCCTCCATGACTGTGATTGTTGTTGCTGTTGTTCTTTGGTTTTACTTTGTCCTTCACCTGATGCCTTTGGTCCCCACTGCTATTCCTGCTCTGGCTCCTTTGCCTTTCCCCACGGATCCACTGGAAGGGAGCAGGCAGTGCCCACCCAGGTTCCCTCTGGAGAGGGGATTCCATTCCCCTGGGCAGTGTTTGATTTGCAAGGTGCTTTTTCTCTTTAAAATTGCATAATCCCTGTTGTGCTGATATAAATCCCTGTCCCTGGAATGTTCCAGGCCAGGTTGGACAGGGCTTGGAGCAATCTGTTCTAGTGGAAGGTGTCCTTGCCCATGGAATGAGAGGAGCTTTAAGGTCCCTTGTAACACTAACCAGTCTGTGATAGGCATTTTTTACTGGGATGACAAGTGACCCAGGGGGAGGTGGTGACTGCATGCTCAGGGTGTCCATGTGCCTGAGCTGCTGATGTGTTTTAATTGCTGCTGCTGATGTGACTTGATGAGAAATCTCCATCCTCAAGTTAGGTTTGGGGACTGACTTATTAAAGCCTAAATGCTGTCTAAGGAAAAAGAAACAGGTGATACAGGGCTGTTTTGTTGTTCAGCACACTGGTAACAATTTTTTGCCTGTACGTTTTTAAGAGGGACAAAAAGTAGCAGTTTAACCTGTATTTGAGGTGTGTGGATGTGTTGCCAGAGTAAAAAGAATGAATGGGAGTGAGTGTTGTATGTGAGAGTTACTGAGGTGTAAACATAAAACCCCTCTGGGAAGAGAGAAGATCCGTGGAATTGCTGCAGGTGGTGGCTGGGGGCAGCAGGAATGTGGTGCCAGGGGTTCATTGCCCAAGGCCCAGGTGTGTCCAGGGAGGCTGAGAATGTGCAGCAACACAGCAGGTGATTTAATGGGAGATGGGGAATGGGCTTGGAAGGGAATGGAGTCTGGTTCCAGAAGTATTTGTGCTGCTGGGTAGTGACAACCATTGCACAGGGTACAGCTGGTAAATGCAAATACGTGGAATTGAGGCTGGAAAAGCCCTCCCAGCCCATGGATCCCCCTGTGCCCGATGCCCACCTTGTCCCCAGCCCAGAGCACTGAGTGCTCCAGGCTGAGCCCCCTCAGCTCTCCTCACGGGACTGACTCTCCAGACCCTTCAGGGGCTCTTTTTAAAGCTCCTTTGGGACAGTCTTTAAAGATATCCATAACAGATCCCTCTGTGCCCGGGCTGCTGTGCTGGCAGTGTCCCAGCTGTCCCTGTGCCCTGCTGTGCCAGCTGGGGAGCTGAGCAGCTCCATCCTCTGTGCCGGTTTTGGGGGTGTTTGCCCAGGCTGGAGGGACAGACAGGCTGTGAACAGCTCTACCCTCAGTGCTGCTGCTGCCAGGGCTGGGGGCTCGTCCTGTCACTGCTGCAGGACACCCGTTCCTTGGCTGCAGTGCCTCAGTTACTGGAGAACAGCCCCTTCTGCTGGCTGGGAAGGGCAGGAGGAGAGGCTCAGTTGGCGGAGTTCCAGGGAAGGGGATGCTGCAGCACCTGGGACAGCTCCAGCCCTGCTCCCCCTGCACCCTGAGCTCTGGGGAGCGCTGGGAGCAGCTGCCCCTCAGCCAAAGCCAGCACTGCCTGGAACTGGCCTTTGACACGGCACACTGAGAGATCCCATGTTTAAGGAGCAGCAGAGTGGATGGGAAGTCTGGCTTATCCTAAACCCTGCAAATTCCCTTCCTCCTTTCTCCATTCCCTGAGGAGCCCATGTGAGGCTGGGAGCAGCAGTGAACTTCTCATTCCTGATCTTCATGTTTTGCCAGAACTGCACCTCCCTTCTCTGCAGTCTGACACTTTTGCAGCCCGTTTTCTTTCTGTCTGCTCTGATTTGTGGCTGTTTGACCCTGATGAGCAGGGACTGCTCTGGCTGTGTGGAGGGGGTGAGCTCAGGGCCTGTGCTGCTCGAACCAGGAAAGAATTTCCCTGTTACTGTCAATGGCTTTTTATCTGCTCTTACCTAAAACTGTCTGATGGCTTTGTCCCTGCAAGGAGCATAAAGAGCCACTGGATCCATGATCTGACATCTCTGACCAGTCACCAAGAGATCTGGTGGTGCTGGGAAATGACAGGCGTGGAATCCTGGAATCCCAGAATGGTTTGGGTTGGAAGGGACTTCAAAGTCCCTGCCATGGGCAGGGACACCTTCCAGCAGCCCAGGCTGCTCCAAGCCCTGTACAACCTGGCCTGGGACACTTCCAGGGTGTTGTAGGGAGTGGAGTGTAAATGTCTTCCCTTTGGAGAGCTTCCAGTATTTAGATTGGCCAGGATCCCAGTGCCCTGTGTGACAGTGGGAATGTGGTACTGGGAAACCCCCAAACCTCCCTGCAGACACACCACAGGCTGGTGCTGGCTGGGCTGGGGGGGAGTGAATCTTCTTCCCAGGAGCTGGTGTGGGGCTGTTTGGGGTCTCTGCTGGAAGCAGGGTTGATCCCACAGGGATCAGTGCCTGCTGGGCAGGGCTGGCACAGCACCAGGGGCTGTTCTGCTCCCAGTGAGGGCTGGGGGGACACAGCCAGGACAGCTGAGCCAGCTGCCCCAGGGGATGTCCCAGAGCACAGGACATCGTGCTCAGCACACAGAGCTGGGGGAGGAGGAGGAGGTGGGGACATGCTTGGAGTGATGGTGTTTGCCTTCCCAAATCACCATCACGTGTGCTGGAGCCAGAGGTGGCTGAGCACTCCCTGATGGGGAGCAGAGAATGAATTCCTCATCTTTCCTTCTGTCGGTGGCTTCAGCTTCACCTGTTCAAGTGCCTTTATCTGAACCCACCCATTTTCTCACTGGTGCCCCTCCACTTCTCTCCCCATCCCACCGTGGGAGTGCTGGGCTGGGCTGGTGCTGCTCCTCTGGAACCTGAGCAGCTGGGCAAGTGTGGGAATGAGTGTGGGAACGGCCCCGAGTGCCCCGGGAGGCTCACGTGGCACCACAAACGATCTAATCTCCCTATTAAAGCAGGAGTGTGATGTGCAGGAGAGGCAGCTCAGCGGGGGGTTGGCTTTTAAGAGCAAATGAATAGATGGCAGGAATAAAACAAGCTGTAAGAACCTGTTTTCTTTGGCAATTAGGATACAGTGGGTGAAAAGTACAACTGAAAATTGCTTCTCTCTGCAAGAAAGCAGATGCTTCTATAGCTTGGTGGGGAGGAGACAGTAAAGGGGAAGCGAGGAGCTTGTCTCCTGGTACTGAGCTGTGGGAGGCATCAAACGTGTCAGAGAAATCTCCTCCCTGACATCCAATGAATTTCATTAGTCCTGGTTCATCACTGAGCGGTTTGGGTTGGAAGGACCTTAGGGATGAACCAGTGCCACCCTCTTCCATGGACAGGGCCACATTCCACTGTCCCAGGGTGCTCCAAGCTCCATCAGCCTGGCCTTGCTTCAGTGAGGTTTTCCTTGAGGCATCCGAGCAGGAGCCCTCCCAGTCCTGCCCCAGGCAGTGCCCCCTTTAAAGAGATGCCTCTGGGGTCTCCTGCTTTCTTGACTGGGGTTCTGCAGGCTGTTCTTTAGCTAAATCAGCACTTCCAAATCCCCCTGGAAGATGGGCAGTAGCCAGGCTTTGTTCCTAGAGGTGAAGTTAATGGTCCTTGCAGTGTGGTGCCAGAGGACTCAGGTCCCTCCACCTCTCTGCTCCGAGCTTGTTCTACCTTGGAAAGAGCAAAATTATCCAGTGAAAATCTTTACTGGATGTGATTGAAAGGGTGTTGGTTTTATTGCTAAACTCCTACAGAAACAGTGTCCAAGATGTGAGCAGTCACGTTGTCTGACACAGCTCAGCCTGGGAGGCTCCTGCCGGTGCCAGAGGGACAGGCTGGAGCTCGGGGGGATCTCTGAGCTCCAGAGAAGAGGGGGCTTGGAGCAAGGTGTGCTCAGGGGTCAGAGCTGACAGTGGTTCTGGAATGGATCAGCTGCTCTGGTGCCTCCCAGGGAGCAGGAGTGGGAAGTGCCCCTGGTGCTGCTCTGAGGGGGCAGTTTGGCCTTTCCTGTGGCTCAGGAGCAGCTGTGACTGTGAGCCTGGAGCAGTGAGATCAATGCTGCCCACTGCTGTAATTAAAGGTACTTAAGGACCATTAGCAGAGCTTGTAAAAATGCTTTTTAATCAGTTCAATAAATGGGAGTCCTGGCTTAATTGCATTATAAAAATTACACGTGGGCTAACTTTCTGTAGAAAATTACAGGTGGAATGGATGTTGCTGTGGTATCAATCAGTGCCACCCAGACTCCAGGCCCATCCTGTGAAGGGGATATCACATGGGCTGCTGCCTGTGACATGGAGCTGTGCATCACTGTCACCAAATGCAAATGCTGTCTCCAGATTTGCCAAAAGGGAGTCGAGCACTGTCTGCTCTTCAGAATCTTCCTGTGCTCTAAACACATTTCAGTCTGCAGGATTTCACTGAACTGGGAAAGTTCTTAATGCTGCTGAAATGGAGCTGGGGGTTTCTGACAGGACAGCCCGGGTGAAGAAGAGATCAAGGTGTCCCTGCCCATGGCAGGGGTTGGATGGAGAGGATCTTTAAGGTCCTTTTCAACCCAACCTGTTCTGAATGTCTAATTTCCCTTCCCTGTGTGTGCAGCCGCTGCTGTGTGACCTCACAGCCAGTGTTTAACGAGGCTCCAGAGGGCTCTGGAGAGCCAAGGCAGTGTTTGTGTGTGGATGGTGGAATATCTGGGGCTCTCCCAGCTGTACAGCCGTGCTAAAGAACAACCAAAACCCTCTGATACTCCTTGTTGAATTTCTGGGAGTCACTGATGCCTGACTCCTGTTCTGGCCCTGCCACTGCAGGAACAGGAGTGCAGAGAGAACGTGACAGTGCAGAGATCTGCGTGTCCTGCTGACACCTCACAGGAATGAACATCTTCAGCATCCAGCCTTGCTGCTCAGCAGGAGCAGCAGGGGACTAAAACAACAAAAAAAGCTAAAGCAAAAAACCAAACCAAGCCAAAAGTTGGGTGTTAGAAATTCTCTTCCTGTGCACCAACTTCTGCAAGGGCATGGAGTGAAGGGACGAGGCGAGTGGCCTTATAATGGAGGCAAGGATTAGATGAGAAATTAGGACAAACTGTTTCCCTGGGAGGGTGGGCAGGCCCTGGCACAGGTTGCCCAGAGAAGCTGTGGCTGCCCCTGGATCCCTGGAAGTGTCCAAGGCCAGGTTGGAGCAGCCTGGGCTGGTGGAAGGTGTCTCTGCCCATGGCAGGGGTGGCACTGGATGGGTTTGAGGTCCCTCCCACCCAAACCAGTCTGGGATTCCATGACTTTAATTCCAAATGTGTAAGTGGTGGGTTTGGTTGGGCTCAGTGTAATGACAGTGGGGCCTTCCCAAACCAGGGCTGGGGGCTGTGCACTGAAACCACCTTGGGGTGTCCATGTCCCCTTTCCAGGTGTGCTCCCCATGGCAGGGCAGGCACAGAGGGAAATAAAGGTCCCAAATCTTTCTGTGGTCCGGCTGCTTTTGTGTTTGAGTGGGGTTTTGCAATCAGGAAATGTCTCCTAGGAGCAAGAGGAGATGAGAGCTGAGCCTTCAGGGAGCCACTGGACAGCCCAATTAAGCTCAGGAACTTGGTATCCTTATGGAAATGAGCCCAAGAGCTGCTGAGCTGATGTTTGCACCTTTGCTGTGGAGTCCTGGGGTTGGTGGTTGTGATGCTTTTCCTGTCTTTAACCTTTCTGGGTGATGCCTTGATCCACAGTCCTTGGGTGGGACTGGTCTTGCTCACAGCTCTGGGAGGAACTTTGTAATTACTGTTCTAATTTATGCTGGGTTAGGTCAAACTGCAGTTCACTTGGTCATGTGAATCTTGGGACCATTTCCAGTTGTAACTGGAGGGGAAAAAAACCCCAAGAAACCAAAAGCAAAGCAGAAAAATTAAGATCCTGTGGATAAAATGACCCAGTAACTGTTAATAATAATGTCTGCTCTTGCTTTCACTGCCTTGCCAGGGTATCTTTGTGCGATTAGTGCTCCTGTCTCCAATTATTTTTCCTTTGCTAATCTTCCTTTTCAGAAGCAGAATGTAAATCCATATCCAGGCTCTTTGCACTTGCCTTCATTATCCTTCACTCTGTGCGCTGGGGCAGCTCCCACTGGCTTTTCTCTGAGCATCTGTCAGTGCTACCACTGGAAAATCCCCTTTTCCCTGGCTTTAAGTTAGCTCTGTGTATCCATGGATGGAAACTCGCCCACGTTCAGCTCCTCTGGAGTGATTGTTTTCCTTTCCCTGTGGCCATGAAGGCAGAGTCATTCTGTCATTCTTAAACTTGATCTTTTTTTCTCCTTCTGGTTCTAGGGCTTATCTGCCTCATTGTGTTTGAACTGCTCTGTGGTTACAGACTTTTTGGGAAGAGCAGTGACTGTTAGAGGCAACTGTGGTTCTGGAGACAGAGTCATTGAAGTGGTGGGGTTTTTTTGGTTGGTTGTTTTTATTTATTTATTTATTTTTGTTTGTTGCTTGTTTGGGTTTTGATTGTTTGTTTTAAAGAACCAAGCAAAAAAACCACCACAAACTTTGGGGGGCTCTGGTTTGTGCTTGTAATAAAGCTCGTATTTTAGTCTACACCTTCCAGTATTTCCAGATTCATGGCTGACAAACTTCAGTGGAATCAAATTTTATGGATTTATACCATTTATTGCTCCCCCTGCCTCGGAAAGCTTCACCCAGACATGATGATGTCTGAAGTTCTCTTCCTCCACACAGCACTGCTGTTGAACATTAATGGTTACAAGTGTGAGAAGAAAGTCTGGGCTAGTGGAAGGTGTCCCTGCCCATGGCAGGGGCTGGAATGAGATGAGCTTTAAGGTCCCTTCCAACCCAAACCAGCTTGGGATTCTGAAGATCTCTTACTAATGCCACTGCAACATCCCTGATGGTCTGAATGGGGAGGTGAAAGATTCCCCCAAAACTCCCCTCAATAAACATGAGAATGAAGAAAACAGTATTTTTGCACATGTTACAGCCAGTTTTCTGTTCTGTGTGAGTCCCAAGCTCTTTGGGACCACTCTGGCCTGTGGTGCTGGGCTGTGCTGAGGAGCCTTTCCTGCTCCTCGTGTGCCTGCTGGACACTGAGGTTGTTCCATAATCATGGCATTATTTATGTTGGAAAAGTCTGTAAGACTGAGTCCAGCACTGCCCAGGCCACCACTGACCCTGTCCCCAAGTGCCACATCCACAGGGCTTTGAAATCCCTCAGGGATGGGGATCCACCCCTGCCTGGGCAGCTGTGCCAGGGCTGGACAACCTTTCCAGGGAGAAATTCTCCCTAATATCCAATTGAAACTTCCCCTGGCACAGCCTGGGGCTGTTCCCTCTTGCCCTGTCACTTGTTATCCAAGAGAAGAGACCAACACCCCCCTCCTGTGATTCATCCTGCAGAGATTTGAAAGGAAAACCCCAAATGCCCCGGGAATCCTTCGGGGTTCAGAAGCTGGGTGGGGGAGCAGAGTCCCCCTTAGGGGGACCCCCTTTTCACCTCAGCTTTCCTCTCCCCAGGTGTTTCCCCCAGCAGTCCCTGCCACTGCAGAGGCTGTGTTGAGACTCCAGCTTTGAAGCCTGGAGGACAAAGGCAGGTTCCCTTTTGCTGTGGTTTCTCCCTGTGCAGTGTGGGGCTGCTCTCACACCACCATGACTCCAAAAAACCCCGAGCCCTGCCATGTACGTTTGATGTGGTACCTCCTGCTTGGAAAGAGCTACTTAGAAATATTTATACAGTGGCTTGTTAAAGCAGCTGTAAATAATACATGAGTGTTGCAGACATGTCTGTTAATGTTGCTTTATTTACTGGAGGTGTGCTTTGTGTTAGAGACGGGGAGTTTTCCTTAACTCTGTAATTCCCAAAATACTGTTGTGTGGACTATAATATAAAACAGATAAATAACGTAGGGTATAACACAGATCAGGCTATAAATTAGCAAAAGTGTGTCCTGAGGCTTCTCTGGTAGTACATGCAATGCTTTTCCCCTTAATTATCTTGTCAGGATAATTCCCTTTAATTATCTTGCCATAATAAATTCAGAAGGTGAATTAATGTGGAATAGTCAGGGAGCAACACGTGATTTTGACAGCTCTGGATTCTCTGTCAAGGTTTTTGCTGACAAACCAGAATCCCTCTGCTCCCTCAAAGAGCTGCTGGATGTTAATAGTGCCCTATTTTCCTTACATCCTGTATTTCTCTGTTAAAAGAGGAAGGCAGAGCAGAGGGAATTGTGCAGTGAGTGGCAGGGCTGTGATTTGGGCTGTGGGAAATGGAGCTTGCTGGTGGTTAAACGGACCAGAGTAGCTCTGTAAACTTTTGTTGAGATAGTTTGATGTTTGATTTGAAGGTTCTGGATTTTTTCTTTTTAGCCTTTTTTTGTGGGTTAAAAACCCCTCTCTATACAGAAGGAAAGCATTTTGTTGTGATTTAAAGGATTTAAGACACCCAGAGAGCAGCTGAAGCTGAGCAGGCAGAGTGTTCCCACAGCCCTTGTGGGTGGGGTGTTAAAGCAGGGGCTGCAGTCTGGGCTTTGCTTCCACCAGTGCTGTTTGAGGGGGACACTGGAACTGGGGGGATGGAGGTGCCTTTTTCCACTGGCTGGGGAGCCTTTTTCCCAGTGCTGGTGGGGCCAGGAGGGACACTGTGGGTCCAACCACACACAGAGCTCCCCATTCCCTGAGCCAGGGCACGAGGCAGTGACCCTAATTCTGTGGGACGGGGAGAAAAGCCCTGTCTGTGTGATGTCCTTGGCCCTGAGCTCCCTCAGCCTCCTGAGTGCTGCTCTGCAGGGCTGGGCCATCGACCAGGGGCTGCTCCAGCAGCCACAGGAGCCCAGGGAGCTGCTGAACACAGAGAGCCCCAGAAAGCCTGGAATCCATCTCTAATCATGTCCTCAGAACTGGCTGGTTTGGGAGGTGCTGTCTCCTACCCAAATTGCTGGTGAAGGCCCTCAGTCGGTCCCTGATGCCTGGGGGGTGTCTGGGGGGCTGTGTGTGAGCACTGAGGAGCAGTTATCCATTCTCCATGTGCCCCCCTTCCCTTTTCACTGCAGCTTTTGCCTCATCTTGCTCTGTGAGTCTTCCAAGCTGCAAGGCTGCCGTGGTGATACCCTTCTCCAAAGCTGATGGAGCTTGGAGGGCATTCATTTGGAGGTCCAGAAAGAGAACAGTCTCTCAACAGGTAGAACTGATGGCAGTGTAGACCAGAAGTCTCAGTAAGAGGGAAGAATGCAATGGAATGCAGAGCCCCAAGTAAAGCTTGAATTAGTTGTTTCTGGGGACTGTAGGACGGAGTAGAGTGTGAATTTAGGAGCAAGGCAGACACCACAGATTTCCCTGTTTCTCATTTGAGAGTTCACTTCTCCAATTTCTAGGATTATGCCACCTACTCAACATCTGCTATTTTAAAAATATGCTTAAAAAAAGAAAATGCAGCTCTGTGCATGAATGGTGGGATGCACATGGAAGGCCACTATGGATGGCATGAAGTTGGCAGAGCCAGGGCAGGCAAGTGGCACTCTCAGACAAGGAGACTGGGAGAGTCTCCACAAAAACCACAGGAGTGCCACTTCCCCAGCCAGGCAATGCTTGGAGAAGATGCTGCACACTCCAGTGAACCATAAAAGGGAACTGAGAGTAGGTTTAGATGGGATATTGGGAAGGAATTGCTGGCTGGGAGGGTGGGCAGGTCCTGGCACAGGTTGCCCAGAGAAGCTGTGGCTGCCCCTGGATCCCTGGAAGTGTCCAAGGCCAGGCTGGAGCACCCTGGGCTGGTGGAAGGTGTCCCTGCCCGTGGCAGGGGTGGCACTGGATGGGCTTTGAGGTTCCTCCCAGCTCAAACCAGTCTGGAATTGATCCGTGGTGATCTCCAGAGCTGCTGTGTCTCTTGGCTTCCTTTCTCCCCAGGGACAGTAGAAACCATACCTTGTTTTTCCATCACCCACCTCCACCTTGGGTAATCTTGCCTTGATTTAGAACTCTGATGCCAAGAATTCTCTTGGTGCTGACTCTCTGTGCCTGTGTGTGTTTACAGAGCCTCCTGCACTGCCTGTCTCAATCTCTTCTCTTCTGAAAAATAAGCTGTTATTATCAAGGCGCCGTTCTGGGGCTTTGGGGTTTGTTTTCCTTTCCATTTTCATGACTTTCGAAGTTGTTTGATGCTTTTTGCCTCCATTTGCCCATATATGAAATGAGGATAATACCCACCTGTCTAACAACGTTGTGAAGCTTTTATTTCTACAAAGAGCTGGTTTGAATACCTTCGGATCAAGGTACAATTCAGTCCTAAATGCAGTGTTGTTTCCTCCTCCCCGCAGCCTTGCAGCCTGTTATTTATTCAAGGCAGTGGAGATGAGCTGGGGACAGCAGTGGCCAATCTGTGCCCTGTCCTTGGCCCATCCCTGAGGGGATCAGGAAGAACAAACGTTCCTGTCTCCATCTGCCTCCACTTGTATCCATCAGAGAATCACAGAATCATTAAGGTTGGAAGAGCCCTCTGAGATCATTGAGTCCAACCATCCCCAGCACTGCCAAGGCCACCACTGCCCCCATGTCCCCACGTGCCACCCTCACATGGCTTTGAAATCCTCCAGGGATGGGGGCTCTGTCATACACACAACTGTGTCACTGTGCTTCTCCCCACGTCCAATAAAGGATGGAGGTTCTCAACCTTCTTTTTGTTATTGATGTATTTAAAGAAAAAAATGTAGTGCCTTTTATGGCAGCAGTCAGAGTGTTCCAGCTGGGCTTTGGCCCTGTAGAACTGGTTGCCCAGAGAGGTTGTGGACTTCCCACCCCTGGAAGTGTCCAAGGCCAGGCTGGATGGGCTTGGAGCAACCTGGGATAGTAGAAGGTGTCCCTGCCCATGCAATGAGATGGGCTTTAAGGTTCTTCAAATCCAAACCCTTCTGGGATTCTAATTTTGACCTCTCAACATCCCTGTGGTCCTCCTGAGTCACCTGCCCTTTATTCCAAAGAATCTCTTGCCTCTGACTTCCAGCCAAAGCTCTCTGCCCTGACAGGCTGGTGTTTCCCACTGGCTCACCATGGGCACAGCTCCAGTACCTGTAAGATTTCCTTCCTGGGGTGGGTGGGAGTGTTGGGGTGTCCTGTGCAGGACCAGGAGTTGGGACTCCATGGCCCTGCTGGGTCCCTGCCAGCTCAAGGTGCTCTGTGAAATGCTGATGCCATTATAAAGGTATATTCTCTGTGCTTCACTCTGAGTCTTCTGATGGCTAAAGGTCAAAATGTTCTCAAGATCTTAGTTTTGTAAAGAATAGAGAATCTGTGCTCGGAATCCCACAATGGTAATAAAGCTCTTGACACCTGGATCCTGCTCCATCATCTCTCCCTGCTAATGGAAATCCTTTAATTCTTTGGATTAACCTCACTGCCCGTGGGATTCAGGCTTGTAAAACTCCAGTTCTTCACACTTGTATCCTCACTGGGTGTGGGGAAACGTTTGGGTGCCGTTTCCTTATTATTCTTTCATTTTAAATAAACGAAGCCCCTCATCTACAGTGGTTCCTAAGCAACAAAGTACAGGGGGGGAAAAAGCCAAACAACCACCAGGTAATTTCTGTTTCCTTGTTTGTGCCTTTAAATGATGTTAAAGCGCCGTGCTGGATTCTCCTGGCGGGGGGAGGCTGCTCGGTGTTAATTCCTCTTTGCAATCTGCAGCTCCTCAGTGTTTGATTAAAAACTTTCTGGCTCCCCTGGCCCTCCTGGAGCATCAGAGAGGAGCTGGGCTTTGGCTAATTTAGCCTCGGGAATCGGGCTAATTTAGCCTCGAGCACTGAGCAATAGATCAAGCAAACACTTGGAGAGTTGTTGTCCTGGGAATGCGGCTCGGAGCGATTTACAGCCCGGCTGTGACTGAAGCAGGGGGAGCTGGTGGTGGATGGAGCTCTGAGGGGGTCCCTGAGCTCCCACAGGCCATGGGTCAGGGCTGGAGCAGACTGACCCCAGCTGGCTCCTGGCCCGTCCCAGTTCTCCTGGTTAAGCACATCGATTTTACCTTTATTTTTTCTTTTTCTTTTTTTTTTTTTTTAATTCCCCAATGTTGAATTTTCAGGTTTTCATTTTTGGGTCTTTATTGCCTCCAAACGGAGCAGCCTTGCCCCAAATGCTCAAGTGGGAGCAAATGTGTCCCCCAGATGCCATGAGCAGGGGTTTTCTCTGCTGCTTCCCTGTAACACTGAACCTGCTGCCAGCAGAACTGCCAGGTGCCAGGGCCAGGCCGGGCAGGGCTCTGTGGGACGAGGGATTTATCATCCCCCTCTGCACGTGAGAGGACACCTGGATGTCCCTGTCCCCTCCTCCCCAGCAGGGTCAGGCCTGGCCAGGGGGTATTGATGAGGATGGAGATCCCAGAATCTTTCTGGGCCCCTGTCCCAGGACATCACTGCTCTTGGAGTGACTCCACACACACCCACCCTTCTGCTGGTCCAGTTTGGCTCTCTCAGCCTGGAGGAGAGAAGGCTCCAGGAGAGCTGGAGAGGGACTGGGGACAAGGCATGGAGGGACAGGACACAGGGAATGGCTTCCCACTGCCAGAGGGCAGGGAGAGATGGGAGATTGGGAAGGAATTGCTGGCTGGGAGGGTGGGCAGGCCCTGGCACAGGTTGGGCAGAGAAGCTGTGGCTGCCCCTGGATCCCTGGAAGTGTCCAAGGCCAGGCTGGAGCACCCTGGGCTGGTGGAAGGTGTCCCTGCCCATGGCAGGGGTGGCACTGGATGGGCTTTGATGTCCCTTCCAAGCCAAACCATTCCATGATTGTGACCTCTGTGGTTGTGCTGTGACTCCTGAGGGGGAGATCTCCCCCCTGGGCGCTGCAGGAGATCCTTGGGACAGAGACCACAGTGCAATTTAATTGCTCTTGGCCCTGGATGTTGTTTTGTACCAGTAGCAAAATGCCAAGGCTGACTGATCTCTGCATGCAACACCTCCAGAAAGTGCCTTTTAAATTAAAAGGGGGATTTTGAGTTTTTGCTTTCAGGGTGTAAATGAGCTGTAACTCTCCCCTAAGTGCATGTTGTTGGATTTGAATGTGTGGTTTGGTCACTGGGAATGTTTTGCACTTTAAAATATGATGTTTAAAACTTGTAATAGGAGTTTAAAAACACAGTCAGGGAGTCAGAAATCATTTAGTAGCCCAACCCATCTGTGGGCCAGGGAGCTACAGGTCTGCCCCTTTATTAATGGGGGTGTGTGTGTAAGACCTGACTGAGTCCAAAACTTCAGTTTTTTAAAAACAAACTGAGAAAAGTGACCCTTAAAGGTTCCCATAATTGATGCCCTGGATATGTCTAAACACCACTCATTATTTTGGTTCCCTGTTGGCAGCAAAATTTGCACGATGACAATGCTCTCCTTACAGTAATGTGTGATTTACAGCACGAAATCTTTAATGTCACCCACCCTGCAGTGCTGGGCTGGGCTCTTCTTCCATTCCAGCACATCCCTGGCCCTTTAAATGCATCTTCCTAGTGGGAAGTTTCCTCTTTGGGAGACAATGGGGAGGTGCCTCCATCTGCTTTTCTCTGGCAGAAGATGGAGCTGCTTCCCAGCCCTGCCCAGCCCCTGCACCTTGCCTGGTCCTGAGGGAGAAGCAGATCCCAGGGAGTGATGGGCTTTGGGATAGATCTTCCCTTTCCTCATCAGGAACTGTAGTGACAGGACAAGGAGTAATGGACTTAAGCTGGGAAAGGGGAAATTGAGGATGGGATATTGGGAAGGAATTGCTGGCTGGGAGGGTGGGCAGGCCCTGGCACAGGTTGGGCAGAGAAGCTGTGGCTGCCCCTGGATCCCTGCAAGTGTCCAAGGCCAGGTTGGACAGGCTTGGAGCAACCTGTGCTAGTGGAAGGTGTCCCTGCCCATGGCAGGGGTGGCACTGGATGGGCTTTGATGTCCCTTCCAAGCCAAACCATTCCATGATTGTGACCTCTGTGGTTGTGCTGTGACTCCTGAGGGGAGATCTCCCCCTGGGCGCTGCAGGAGATCCTTGGGACAGAGACCACAGTGCAATTTAATTGCTCTTGGCCCTGGATGTTGTTTTGTACCAGTAGCAAAATGCCAAGGCTGACTGATCTCTGCATGCAACACCTCCAGAAAGTGCCTTTTAAATTAAAAGGGGGATTTTGAGTTTTTGCTTTCAGGGTGTAAATGAGCTGTAACTCTCCCCTAAGTGCATGTTGTTGGATTTGAATGTGTGGTTTGGTCACTGGGAATGTTTTGCACTTTAAAATATGATGTTTAAAACTTGTAATAGGAGTTTAAAAACACAGTCAGGGAGTCAGAAATCATTTAGTAGCCCAACCCATCTGTGGGCCAGGGAGCTACAGGTCTGCCCCTTTATTAATGGGGGTGTGTGTGTAAGACCTGACTGAGTCCAAAACTTCAGTTTTTTAAAAACAAACTGAGAAAAGTGACCCTTAAAGGTTCCCATAATTGATGCCCTGGATATGTCTAAACACCACTCATTATTTTGGTTCCCTGTTGGCAGCAAAATTTGCACGATGACAATGCTCTCCTTACAGTAATGTGTGATTTACAGCATGAAATCTTTAATGTCACCCACCCTGCAGTGCTGGGCTGGGCTCTTCTTCCATTCCAGCACATCCCTGGCCCTTTAAATGCATCTTCCTAGTGGGAAGTTTCCTCTTTGGGAGGCAGTGGGGAGGTGTCTCCATCTGCTTTTCTCTGGCAGAAGATGGAGCTGCTTCCCAGCCCTGCCCAGCCCCTGCACCTCGCCTGGTCCTGAGGGAGAAGCAGATCCCAGGGAGTGATGGGCTTTGGGATAGATCTTCCCTTTCCTCATCAGGAACTGTAGTGACAGGACAAGGAGTAATGGACTTAAGCTGGAAAAGGGGAAACTGAGGATGGGATATTGGGAAGGAATTGCTGGCTGGGAGGGTGGGCAGGCCCTGGCACAGGTTGGGCAGAGAAGCTGTGGCTGCCCCTGGATCCCTGGAAGTGTCCAAGGCCAGGTTGGACGGGCTTGGAGCAACCTGTGCTAGTGGAAGGTGTCCCTGCCCATGACAGGGGCTGGCACTGGATGGTCCTTACTGTCCCTTTCACCCCAAACCATTCTCGGATTCTACAGATCCATCTGCTCCATCCCATCCCAATCCCTTCAGCTGAAGCAGCACTGGGATTTCATTGTCAACCCCCAAAAGCCTCTTCCTTCCTCTCTTGCAGGGTATCATGACATGCCACAGTGCCTGGAGAATGAAAACTGTAACAAGCTACTGCCTTACCATTTAGGAAGGTGCTGGAGCAGACCAGGTGTTGGGGCTGGGAACGCTGTCATTCAGCAGCAGGAATGCTCTGGGCCCCCTCCCTCCAGACCCCTCTGCCTGCACAGAGCACTCCCTGAGCATGGTAGATCCCACCTCCATTAGATTTTTCCTGCTTTTTTTTCCCTCCTTTTTTCCCCAGCTTTCCCCTCAGTGATGTTGAGCCAGCAGGAGCTGGGGTGGTGCCTGTGAGGGTGCTCTGTGCTGAAGCAGTTGTCATGTCAGGGCTCCTCACAGGGAGAACTCTTTGCCTGCCCCAGCCTATCAGGCTGCTGTGAAATGCTTTATAATGCTATTCATTTGCACATGGTGATAGTTCCTGAGCAGTGGAATTGTGGGACTGAACAAAGTGAACCTGTATCCTTTTTTTTTTGTTAGTTTTGCCATTGATGTTTTGCAGCATAACAGGGTGAGGAGAAACACCAGGTGCTTCCCACAGGTCTCTCTTCCAGCTCCTGCTCATTTCATGACAGGTTTGGCTCCAAATTGTTCCTTCCCCAGAAGTATCAGCAGAGAATATGTTCTCTTTTTTGCCTTATGGAGAATTTAATTACTAATTACCCCAGTTCTTCTGTTCTTGGCTGGTTTATGATGTGGGACTTCATTGCCTATTAAAACACCGGCTGTGGGTTTTTTCCTGAGCACAAAGTGTTCAACCAGGAGCTGCCTCTGTGTTTCTTCAGGTTTATCAACACAGACAAAAACGCTTGGCCAGGCAGAAAAATAAATCCTTGTTTTCAGTTTCAGCCCTCGTAGATAGAGCAGAGCAGGAGCAGGATCATGGAATGGTTTGGGATGGAAGGACCTCAAAGCCCATCCAGTGCCACCCCTGCCATGGGCAAGGACACCTTCCACCAGCCCAGGGTGCTCCAACCTGGCCTTGGACACTTCCAGGGATCCAGGGGCAGCCACAGCTTCTCTGCCCAACCTGTGCCAGTGCCTGCCCACCCTCCCAGTCAGCAATTCCTTCCCAATCTCCCATCTCTCCCTGCCCTCTGGCACTGGGAAGCCATTCCCTGTGTCCTGTCCCTCCAGGCCTTGTCCCCAGTCCCTCTCCAGCTCTCCTGGAGCCCCTTTAGGTCCTGCAAGGGGCTCTCAGGTCTCCCTGGAGCCTTCTCTTCTCCAGGGGAACCCCCCCAGCTCTCCCAGCCTGGCTCCAGAGCAGAGGGATCCAGCCCTGGCAGCATCTCCGTGGCCTCCTCTGGACTCTCTCCAGCAGCTCCACGGGCTCCCTGTGCTGTTCCCAGGGCTGGGGCAGCTCTGCAGGGGGGTCTCACCTGGGAGGCAGAGGAGCAGAATCCCCCTTCCCTGTATCCCATGGTGTGGGCAGCAGGGATCTTCCCAGTAGCAGAACTGCCACTGCAGGGCACTCAGAAGCCTTTTGATTTCTAATAAGAACCAAAAAAAATAGCCAGTTATGGGGTGTTAAGCAGGGCACTGAACACCAGGAGAAGGGGCAGTCACCTGGGGTTTGTTGGTGAGTGTCAGTCTAAAAGCCCCAGCAGCAGCTCCCCCAGAGCCCTCGGCAGAGCTGGGACATTGTCAGTCAGCTCCTTCCAACAGAGCACAGTTCAACTGCAGAAAACAATGACAATGAGTGAGAGGGAGGGAAGGGGTAAAAGAGGCAGCCACGGGCTCTGGATGGGTTCCAGCTTTTCCCTCAGGGACGAGCAGTTTGAGGAGAATATGGAAATGAGAATTGATGTCAAGCAAGAATTGCCTGTCAGGCAGAACTTCTCCTTATCCCTGAGACTGTGGAAAACTCTTTAGATTTGATTCCCCCGAGCTCTGGCTGCATCTGGAGTTAATGATATTCCAGGGCATGTGCCTGGGAACTGGGTTTGTGCTGCAGGAGTTCATTTCAGGAGTCAATTTCCGAATTCTGAGCTGAATTATTTACAAACAGAGGAAGGCTCGGTCGGTGTTTGTTAATGACAGACCTTCTCCCAGCTCAAGACATAAGTTGACATGTAATTCTGGTTAGTCAGTAGAATAATAAAAAATAACTGTGTGTTTGCAAACAGCAGCTCTCTGAGCCTCGCTGGGCTCCCTGAGCACACGGAGCCATCCTGCCCTGGGCTCCTCAGCAATTCATTCCTGGAAATTCCCTTTGCTTTCCCTGCTGCTTACAGCAGGGCTTTAGAGCTGGAAGCTACTGAAATGTAAAGGGAGCTTGTAAGCAAGGAAAGCTTATTCTGTAGTGTGATCTGTAGTTAGAAAATATAATTATCACAGAATCACATGAATCCCAGAACGGCTGGGGTTGGGAGGGACCTTAAAGATCATCCAGTTCCAGCCCATTATCCTTAATTTCTCTGTAAGTGTCCTTCAAATCTGGCAATTCAAACTGAATTCTTGGTGCTTGAAGGTTTGCCTTCCCTGTTGCCACGGGGGTTGTGTGTTGATCTTTTCACTTGCTGTTCAGCACTGACAGAAACCTGAAAATAAACCCAGAGGTACAAAACTACAGCAGGCACAGGGGGCAGGGTGTGAGCTCAGCCACTGCCTGTGCAAGGAAAAGCTGGTTTGGTCACACCTGCCTTGGATGTGGCTGGAAATGCCCTTCAGAGGGTCTGCAACAGCAGGAAATATTCCAGCTGTAATTAGGCATTCCAGTGCCTGAGGGGGATATAGGAAGATAGGAGAGGGACTTTTGTAAGGACATGGAATGATAGGACAGGGGGCAATGGGATCAAGCTGAAAGAGGGGGGATTTATGTTGAGTATTGGGAAGGAATTGCTGGCTGGGAGGGTGGGCAGGCCCTGGCACAGGTTGGGCAGAGAAGCTGTGGCTGCCCCTGGATCCCTGGAAGTGTCCAAGGCCAGGTTGGAGCACCCTGGGCTGGTGGAAGGTGTCCCTGCCCTCTCCTCTTGCAGCTCAGGGATTGTCCTGTTTCCCCAGGGATGTCCTTCCCATGAACTCCCTGTTCCCCTTCCCAATGATCATCATTCACAGCAAAGCTCCTTTCAGGAATGGCTGCACCTTCCCCAGCTCTGCCTTTCCCTGCTCTTTAAATCACAGTGCCAACACCACCATTACAAGGTCTTTACTGCTGCAAATAATAGGATTTCTGGGAGCAATTCCTCATTTTTATTGAAAACAGTCTTAAAAATATTTTTTTTTTCTCTGATGTGTGCTTTTCATTCCCAGAAGTCTGTCCAGAGGTTTAAAAGTGGGGGAAGGAACCTTACTTAAATTCTCTTAGAGTCGAGGGACTAGTTTGGGTTGGAAGGGACCTTTGAGGTCATCTAGTTCAACCCCTCATGATTTTTGAGATTCCTACTGAATCAGTTTTCCTTATTCCCCACTCCTGCCATCCTGTTGTCCTCTGCCAATGTGATCAGCCCTGATTTTCTGTTCTCCAAGGGCAGGATTAAATCTCTCAGGCCCTGGAGCTGCCCATCAGTCCCTGCAGGGATTGCTCTGTGTGTCTCCTGTCACGGAGACAGTGGTTAATTGTTTAAAGACCTGGCCATTGATTTGGTATTTTTCTACTTTCTTAGTTAAGGAACTGTGCTATTGACTCAAAGCTGGAGTGTATTTTGTCAGGGCTGTCACCAGAAGGTGTAACCACCTTCCCTCCAGGAAGTGTTGCATTATTTGACTGTAAGTGCCTCCCACAAACTCACATTTAATGCCATTCATCGTGTTACTCCAAATATTTACTTACCTACATTTTTACCCTTTCCATTACTGGAATCAATTTTACTCAGATCGACAACAAGCTACATTTTCTAGACAATCCTTTCCATCCTTTTGAAATAGTGGTAGATGGTCAATTTTCTTTGTCTTCCTGATTTTCCTACTATTCCTTTTTTTGTTTGTTTGGTTTTGGTTTTTTGTTTTGGTTTTTGTTTGTTTTTGTTTGTTTTGTTTTGTTATTTCCTCCCAGTTTTAAATCACTTTATTTTCATGAGTGGTGTTGAGCAGCCTCCTCAGTAATGGAGGAAGGATAAGTAGCCTCCTCCTGGTATGGGCACAGTTCTCCCCTTTCAAATACCAAGGAGAAATCCATAGTAATCCCAGTTTTTGTTTTGCTGACAGTTGTGCTGTTACTGACTGCGTGTTAATGAATGTGGTTTTCCAGATCCCTAATGGATATTTCTAAACAAGCACAATGTGCTGGTAGAGGTTTTCCAGGTATGTCCTCTTGTCAAAATTCCTCAGGATTGCTGGATTTATACAGTTCCATACTTCCATTCTCTTCCCTGTTTATCCTCTTGGTTTCTTGGCCACGAGACTCTTTTGGGCACAAAAGCTCTTTTGAGCTGTCTTTAAACAGCTTCTTAATTAGTATTCCAAGCTTCTAGATCCCTGGAAGTGTCCAAGGCCAGGTTGGACGGGGCTTGGAGCACCCTGGGCTGGTGGAAGGTGTCCCTGCCCAGGGCAGGGGGTGGCACTGGATGGGCTTTGAGGTCCCTTCCCACCCAAACCATCCTGGGATTTGATGTGACTCAGGAACATGCAGCAACATTCCCTTTGGATGTATGACCAAAACCCCCTCCAAGCAAACCCTCCTCAGTCAAAGCAGCCCCTCACAGGCTCCAGCTCACCTTTCAAACCTTCCTGGGGCTGTTCCCTGCCCCTGCTCCCAGCAGGATTCCCCTGCTTTGGTGGCTCTCCCCTGCCCACATGCCCAGTGTGGCAATGCCCCTGCTGATCCCTGCCAGGCCCCTGCCAGTGCCAGGATCTGCACTCTTGATTGCCTGAACATGTCTAAGGAGAGAGATTTGCTGCTTAATTCCAGCTGGGGAGTTGATTTCCCCTCAGTGCCCGTTTCATCCAGCCCCTGCTTTGCCTGTGTGCAGTGTTGTGGGTCTGGGAAGTGCCCACATCCCTGGATTCTTGGGGATTTCTGGCACCTTCTCTGGCTCTTGTTTCCTCCTTCTCTAAGCTCCCTTTGCTGCTCTTCTCCCTGGCACAACAGTTGCTCTGGTAGATCTCAAAGTTGCACCTTTAACCAACAGCCAGTTCAAATACAGGATAATGATATTCCCATCCTAAACTGAGGTGTGGGAGTGTGGGAACATCCTCAGGGATTCCTGGGAGTGCCTGGGTGGGAAGCACAGCCTGGAACTGCCGAGCAGCCTGAGCAGCTCCTCTCGCTGAGGCTCCAGCAGCAAACATTTGTCCTCCTTTCTGGGTTTAGGAGTGAGAAGTTGTTGAGCTCATGGGGAGGGGGAGATCCTACACAGCTCCACTGGTGGGGTGGATCAAAGGAACAGGGGAGGGGGATTAGATTAATTTCTAAACTAACTTTTCAAGTATTTGGTTTATTTTCTTTGCTGAGTTTGTCTTTCTGACCATCTGCATTTGCTAAGGGAGGAACAATGTTCTTGCTTTGCTGTCAGGTTTTCCTGACATGGTGTCCCAGAGCACTCCCAGCTGGGGACGGTGGCATGGGGGACTGACAGTTGTGAAGAAGAGCTGGTGGCATCCACATTGGATTGATGGGTATCCTTGGTGACAGCACAGGCTCCTCCTGAGCCCCCAGGACAGCAGGGAGCTGCAGCCCAGCCTTCCCTCTGCTCCCGACGGGATGGTCGTGGCACAGGCAGTGCCAGGGTCCTGCTCAAAGGGTGGGATTGTGTCACCAGAGCCACCATTCCTGCTGCTCTGCCTCTGCAGCATCCTCCAGCCCAAGGTCAGGCGTATTTCAAATGAAGAAATTGCTCCCCCGAATTTTTAGAAGGTGCCAATTTCTTCATTTTGAATTTCTAGTGGAAGGTGTCCCTGGCCACGTGGAGGGGTAGAATGAGCTGGGCTTTAAGGTCCTTTCCAACCCAAACTACTCCAGGTTTCTGTGATTCTTTTCACTCTTTGTAATCCCTACTACTTCTATGGAAAGAGAAGTATGCTGTCCAGAGAAGCTGAGGATGCCCCTGGATCCCTGGAAGAGTCCCAGGCCAGGTTGGACGGGGCTTGGAGCACCCTGTGCTGGTGGAAGGTGTCCCTGCCCATGGCAGGAGTGGCACTGGATGGGCTTTGAGGTCCCTTTTAATCCATGTGATTCTCTGTGTTGTTATCCCTCAGCCAGCCAAGCTGGGATGGAGGGAGGAGCTCCAGGAGTCTCCCCCCACAGGGCACAGCACACACCTGTAACGTGTCCCACTACAATATTTAGCTGTTCTTCTTTCACCTTCTCCCCTGTTCTTAGGATGCTGGTGCACAGCTCGATGTCAGAGCAGGGCCAGCCCTGCATTGATTTCCCAGCCTGTTTGGAGCCCTGCTGGGAATGCACAAACAGGAGAGGGGCCGGAGCACCTGCTCAGGAATGGCTGTGCAGGGATTACAGGTGCCTGGAGAAGTGTTTGTAACTCCTGTCAAACAGGAATTCCAAACCCCAGGCATTTTGTACACTCTGATAGTCCACCCTGGCTCTCCTCAAAGGCTTTGTGTGGGAGCTGGCAGGGGGAGGTGCCCTCTGCCCTGTGCTGCAGCAGGAATTAGGCAGAGCAAGGTGCTGATATTCCCTTTTTTCGCTCCAACACTCCCCAATGGTGTTTGAGCAGATGAACACCACAAGCCAGATAAGAACAGCAGATATTATCTGCCTTTTTGCTGACTGCTGGGGAGAATTAAAGTAATTTTAGTTCCAGGCTTGAAGTTACAGGTTTCCCAGACCAGGTAGTTTTCAAAAATAACTCCTCTATTTGGTTTTATTTTTTCTTGTAGTTGCAGGTACAATAGGAACGGGCTGGGAGCTGGATGTGGCAGCTCCAGGGACACACAGGACATGGAATTGCCTGTGTGAGTGAAAGCCCAGCCCTGGCCATGCCCTGGGGAGGGGGTGGAAGCAGGACCCCCCCGAGGTTCCTGTGCCCTCTCCTGTGCCTCTTGCCAACCCCTGCCATGGTCGCCCTCTCACTGCACCCCGTTAATTAACCCTGGAGTTAATTAACCTGAACTCTCTTCTGCTGCTTTACATTTTCTAGTTCAAACAGGATTTGGCTTTGGGACCCCTGGGCTTTTCCCAGGCCTTCCCAGCTGCTGAAATGCCATTTGGATTTGTGTCCTGCACCCTTAGGATTGTGCCTTGGGAATCCCCCCTGCTGGAACTGTGAGGGGCTTGTAGTGGAAGTGCCCTGTGGGTCACAGCATGCTCTGAACTTGTGCCACTGATGGATGAGGAGAGCAGATTATTTCAGCCTCTCTATGGAGGGATTTTTCAACAGCTTTCCTTTTCACTGGCCATTTACCATATCTGAGCCTACAGTATCCTGAAAGGATGAAGGAAAGGCAGGAGCAAAGCCAAGTACTGACACTCAGTGTAGCTCAGCCACATGTGAGAGCCCCTTCCTGGGCTCTCAGGATTTAGTAATGGGTGTAGAATCATGGAATGGTTTGGGATGGAAGGGACCTCAAAGTCCATCCAGTGCCACCCCTGCCATGGGCAGGGACACCTTCCACCAGCCCAGGGTGCTCCAACCTGGCCTTGGACACTCCCAGGGATCCAGGGGCAGCCACAGCTTCTCTGGGCAACCTGTGCCAGGGCCTGCCCACCCTGCCAGGGAAGGATTCCTTCCCAGCATCTAAATCTCTGCTCTTTCCATTCAAAACCATTCCCCCTTGTCCTATCGCTGTCTGCCTGTGTAAAAAATGGAAAATTATGGAAAAGTAGCTGCCACCTCAGGCAGATTATTGAAAACTGCAGTGAGGGGGAACCAATGCTGTCCCTCACAGCACCTTTCTGCTGGAACCCATCAGATATTTTGAGCAAAACAGCTCAAAGGCTCTGCAGTGCAGACAGGGCTCATGTTCATCTCTTGCTTTTTAAGTGATTCAGTATTTGGCCTGTGCCATAAGAAGCAAAGGTTTTAAAATCTGAGAATTTGGGAAAAAACCCCATCAATACTAAAAATAACTTTCTAATCCCACCTAATCTGGTGCTTCTCAACCAGACAACAATTTCAATATATTTTTTTTTTTGACTGGTTAAATGTGTTTTAAACACTTACATTTTTAATTTGTGGTTTAAACTGCAGCTTAAAGTTTTGAATGCAACTCAAGAAGGGGAGGACTTGATCTTGGAGGTCTTTTCCAAGATAAATGGTTCTGTGGTGGGAAGTTAAATAGCTGTGAGGCTCGTGATGACCTGTGTACTGGATAACCTGGACCTTCCCTCACAGTATCATTAGGCTGGGATAAAAAATATACTTTTAAAATTAACCACAACTTAAATAAATGAATCAGTCCAAAGTATCATTTTTAAAGCTGCCTATGAAGGAAAAGGAATGAAATGTCTGTAATTGGGGAAGTGCTGGAGCCTCTCCCCAGGCAGTTTGTGAATGTTGTCGTGTGCAGGAGAGATTCCTGTCAGTGCTGCTGATAATGGACCTGCAGAGCAGT
The DNA here is from genome assembly GCF_022539395.1 of Myiozetetes cayanensis. NCBI lineage: Eukaryota > Metazoa > Chordata > Aves > Passeriformes > Tyrannidae > Myiozetetes > Myiozetetes cayanensis. The sequence goes on along the minus strand of NW_026087853.1, from coordinate 62,464,318 downwards.
AAATGGATTTCGTGTGCTATTTTCCACCTGAAAGGATGACCCTTACAATTCAACACCCTCAACACCGAGATGGTTATTGGAAAAGAGGGGTAAGGAGGTGGTTTCTATTGCACAGCAGAAAATGGATGATTTAGGAGCAGTTTTCCAAGGAGAGCTGCAGCCTGGCTGCCTGTGGAGCAGATGGGAGGACTTGGCCACCCGAGAGGTCCCTTGGGCCACTTGTGCTGGAGTTGAGTGGAGAAGGGAGGGCTGGGCTGCTCAGGAGCTGCAGTGGGGAACAGCACAGGGCAGAGACACTGAGAGATGAAATGGTGAAAGTTGTGTGTGTGTGTCCTCAGCCCTCTATCTGCATCTGGGTGCTCTGTACTCACAGCTCTTGGGGGCTGGAGCAGCAGGAGCTGCTGGGGTGGCTCAGCCTGGAGAAAAGGAGGCACCTTCTGGCTCTGCTCCCAAGGAACAGGGACAGGAGGAGAGGGAACGGCCTCCAGCTGTGCCAGGGGAGGCTCAGGTGGGACAGCAGCAGGAATTTCTCCCTGGAAAGGGTGGTCAGGCACTGGCAGGAGCTGCCCAGGGAGGTTTGGAGTGCCCAGCCCTGGAGGGATTTCCAAGCCCTGTGGATGTGGCACTTGGGGACAGAGTCAGTGGTGGCCTTGGCAGTGCTGGGGAACAGCTGGACTTGATGCTCTTTGAGGGCTTTTCCAGCCTCACTGAGTGTGTGATTCAGTGATTCTCCAAAGCCTTGCTGACCCTCCAGCCTCGCAGATCTGTTACAACCTGAGTCCTTAATGTGACAAAGCCCTTCCTGGCAGCACAGGGGACAGTCCTGGCTGGTCACAGATGCTGCAGGAGATGCCACGGCCAGCCCAGGTCACACATCCCACTCTCCTCTGTGCTTACAGTGCCTACCAGCCCTCAAAGCTGAGGAGCAGCTCCTTCCTCTGCAGAGATCAGAGAGTGCCAAAGGGCTCAGGGGCGATTCCTTGGGAAGGCCGTGGGAAGCTGGGTGAGGCAGCCATTCCTTCAGGAGACGTGGTGGCAACACTGCTGAATTTAGAGACAAATCTTTTCCCGTTCTTTTCCATCATCTGGCTGTTCAGAGCTCTCTCATTAAGTAGCTGGAGGGAAAATGAGAAAAGGAGGTTTTATTCCACGAGTTCCTCACTGAAGCAGCACATCATATACATTAAATAAATATTAAATGGCAATAATTACTCAGCTCTGCCTGAGTATATCAAACGTAAAATACTCATCTACACACAAGTACCTCAGTGTTCTTTCTCTGCCTAATTGATTCATTTACTAAATCCATTAAGAAGAACTCGAAAGGACACTTGAATTGCAGAAGGAAGGAGAATGCCACAGGGAGGGAGGGAGGTGGGAGACCTCACCTACAGATGAAAATATGAGGCTCAATATAAACAGACAAAGCAGTCAGTTATTAACATCAAAGCTCCTCCATAATGGAATAATGGGAGTTGGGCTACAGGAAAACCACAGGACCAGGTTTGCCCTTGTGCTATTGGTGGCTGAAAGTGAAAAGTTTGGGGTGCATTGGGAAGGAATTGCTGGCTGGCAGGGTGGGCAGGCCCTGGCACAGGTTGGGCAGAGCAGCTGTGGCTGCCCCTGGATCCCTGGAAGTGTCCAAGGCCAGGCTGGAGCACCCTGGGCTGGTGGAAGGTGTCCCTGCCCATGGCAGGGGTGGCACTGGATGGGCTTTGAGGTTCTTCCAGCCCAAACCATTCTGGGATTTATGATTCCATGTGGTAATTATTGGGTTAAGAGGGCAGCAGCTCTTGAAGGCCTGGGGGTGGAACTGCAGAAAGGAGTGACAGAGAGGACAGGGATTTCTCAGAGGAGAGCAGAGACAATAATTGTACTCACTGAAAAACAGAAAGTAAGATTTCAATAAGGATTTTAAAGAATACTTTGATCTATAGAGAACCCAGCACTGCAACTGCTGCCTCCTGAAAGCTGCCACAGGAGAAATGCCCCCTCAGTCCCAGTGATGGCACTGATGTTCCTTTCCCTGCTGCTCCAGGGAGTTCTGGGAGGTGAGGGAGGGCTCTGCTTAGCACTGGGTTTTAAAAGACTTGTAAAATGATGATGAATGGAGAGGCCTTGATGAGCTGGTGGTGATGAATTGAGCTGCTCAATGACCCATGAGCACCAGGATCATGAACTGCCAAGCAGAGAGGTTGGTGCTGCTCTGAGGATTTCAGAGCTGATTTAAACAATGTAATCTTTAATGCAATAGACTCCAGGCTTTCTTTTGATTACTCTTTATTGCATTAATGAAGTTTTAAAGTCCAGCTTGCAAGGTTTTATTCTAAATTATACTGAGAACTCCTTGGCTCTGCAGGTATCTTGTTCTACTTTCCTATTTTAGTTTTTACAGCTATTTTTACTTCCTGAGATAGAAACATTTAAGGAATTATGTTCACATTCTGTCCATGAAGACTATCAGAATTTGGGAATTCTTTGGGTTAGAGTTTTTAATTAAAAGGGTACAACTGGTCCAGCCCTCGGAGCCTCTCTGTGGCCTCCTCTGGAGTCGCTCCAGCAGCTCCACATCCTTGTGGTGTTGGTGCCCCAGAGCTGGAGGCAGCTCTGCAGTTGGGGTCTCACCTGAGGGGGCAGAGGGGCAGAATCCCTGCCTTGAACAGATTTTAGGCTTTAATTAACCATGGTTCAGGAATTAAAACACCCTGGCAATGTGTTAAAGACAAAGGAGGGACAGTGAGGAGATTGTAGGGGAGGTTCTTTAATTGCTGGAGCAGAACCAGCAGCCTGGGAATTCCCATGGGGAGTTACCTGGGAGAGCAGGCTGGGGCACCGGGCTCACAGCCCTGTTGGCAGCTCTGAAGTGCAACCCCTCTCATGTGGCTTTCCGTGCCAGCACTGACCTTGGGGACGCTGAAGTGCTGCAGAGAGGGATAATTACGGCTCTCCAATTAGGACTGGTAGCAATTACAGCAGTAACTTAAAGATTGTGAGATATTAACTTTCCCTATTAAAGAGCAGCTGGGCTGCTCAAAAGGCTCTAACCCGGCCCTTTCATCCACTCTGTGGAGCTGTTCAGCTGCTGCTTTATAACTTGTTGGAGAGGATGTGTGTGAGAGTTGCAGGCAGGGGAAGGGTTTGGGGCTTCCAGGTCTAGACCCTTTGGGACTGGGGCTGCTCTCCCCTTCCAGGGGGTGGGTTGGTGGAAAGTAGTCCCACACCGTGAGGGTGAGGAGGGACAGGGTGCCCTGCTGTGCCCCCTGCCCAGTCCCAGGGCTCTGCCCTGCTCCAGTTCCTCCCTTGGGGTAATTCCCACATCTGCTAATGCTGCTCCCACCTCCCTGCTTTAATTACTCCTGAATTAAAAAGAAACCGAAGAGCCATAATTACACGGGGTGTAGAACTCACAAATATTTATTTCTCCTTTGTGTTACTGACAAAAGCTGGTCCTTAGACAAGGATATTTCTCCAGTAAGTTCTAATCCTCTTGCAGAGAACAATGCAGGTGTATGTAGGAGGATCACTGCACTTCCACTTAAAATTAGGGCTACAACAAGTAAAACAAACCAGAAAGACCTCTTAGTCTATTTAGGCACAACATTTCTGTGAAGCACAAGGATTTTTAGACAAATTCCCTCATTTAAAATAATTCTCTTCCCCCTCCCCTTGTGTGGAGCATTTCAGGCTCCAGAGTGGTTTAGTTGAAAAGTTCATTTTTTAAAAATGATTTAAAAAAACCAAACCAGCCTCAAACCCTGGATTACAAAACAGGAAGAGGAGACATCATAATTTCTGATAGTGAATGTGGTGTGTTTGTCACACACGTTCCCTTCCTCCAGCTCGTGCCTTCTGCTCTCTTTGTGACACCCCTGAGTGTGAAAGGTTTCCAGCTGGACATGAAAGGTGATGTGGCCCTGGCAGTGGGATCACTTTGTGTGGCTGCCCAGCAGGACACTGCTGAGGGGAGTTAAAGGCTGGTTAAAAGGCTGGCATGGGGTTTTTCCAGGGGTTTTCCATGTCTGCCTGAGGAAGGTGCTCCTGCTGGAGCAGACACCCTATGGGGCTGTCCCTTCCCATCACTTGCCCCTTGTGGAGCACTCACAAAGGCAGGGTTAGATGGGATATTGGGAAGGAATTGCTGGCTGGGAGGGTGGGCAGGCCCTGGCACAGGTTGCCCAGAGAAGCTGTGGCTGCCCCTGGATCCCTGGAAGTGTCCAAGGCCAGGCTGGAGCACCCTGGGCTGGTGGAAGGTGTCCCTGCCCATGGCAGGGGTGGCACTGGATGGGCTTTGAGGTCCCTTCCAACCCAAACCAGTCTGGGATTCTTCATTTGAGGGGGTAGGAGGTTCTTGTTGCTGGAGATGATGACCAGGAAGTCCCTTTTTACCTTTGTCCAGTTTCTGCCAGACTTATTCCAGGCTGCTGGAAGGCGTAAAACTCGAGGAGAGACTTCTCTCCTTGGTCCCCACAGAGCAGATAGGGCTGTTCTCACTGTGCAGAGCAGGACAGCTCTGGGATGTGGTGGAGGCAGCCAGGTGGTGACAGCTCCATTTCCAAGTGTGAAATGAATACAGGGAGTGCCCTCCATCCAAGCTTCCCCTCGAGGTCCCATTTCCAGGGGCACAGCACCAGTGGTGAGGAACACAGAGCTTAATCCTGGCTTAAGGGTGACTTTCTGCCTGACCTCCGAGCAGCCACTTAACTTACCCGGCCTCCCCTTCCCCATGGAGATAATTCCAGAGCAGAGGGCTTAGCAGATTAACCGGCTCATTGCCTCCAAATCACTGTTCTTCCTGAAAATAATCTGCCTCCTGCTTTTTCCAAGTGACAGCCGGGATCCCCCCTGCTCCCTGGGATGGTGACAAATTCCAAGCTGTTCCCCCATCTGCCAGCTCACTGTAGGACTGGGGGAGCCCTGGCAGCTGGGGTAGGACAGGGGGAATGGCTTTAAACTGCAGGAGGGTAGATTTAGTTTGGATATTGGGAAGGAATTGCTGGCTGGGAGGGTGGGCAGGCCCTGGCACAGGTTGCCCAGAGAAGCTGTGGCTGCCCCTGGATCCCTGCAAGTGTCCAAGGCCAGGCTGGAGCACCCTGGGCTGGTGGAAGGTGTCCCTGCCCATGGCAGGGGTGGCACTGGATGGGCTTTAAGGCCTTTCCAACCAGGGATTCCATGGGATTTGTGCTGGGATTTGGGCATCACGGGCAGGTGCTCAATGCAAGGCCCAAGTCAGGACTGGGATCACAAGTGACCTCCTGTCTGAGAGCAGCAAAGCCTTGAGGACTGGCACTGCCTGGCCAGTGCCAACAGTGCCAGGAGAGGTTTAGATTGGATATCAGGAAACGTTTCTTCCTGGAAAGGGCTGTCCAGCCCTGGCACAGCTGCCCAGGGCAGGGGTGGAGTCCCCATCCCTGGAGGGATGTAAAAGCTGTGTAGATGTGGCACTTGGGGCCAGGGGTTAGTGGTGGGTTGGCAGTGCTGGGTTGGCAGTTGGACTTGATATTTGAGTATTTTCCAACCTAAATGATTCCAGGGTTCTGTATTTTTGACATTAGCTTATGGTTTTCTGCTGTGCTTGTCAGACCCTCCCAGCTCCCACGTTAATTCCCGTTCGGAGCTCCCAAGGCCATAAGACCTTTAATGAAGCCATTTTGGCAGAACAGCCACAGGAATAAAATGGCAGAGTAGAAAACAAAGAAACAACAACAGAGAAAGGAAATAAAGTCAGGATAACTCCTGAATGACAAACTGGAATTTTAAATTGCTGCTCTTGTGTATCCTGTGTCTGTGGAGATTTTAAAGCAAACCAGCACTTGGCTCAGGTCCAGGTCCTGAAGTGTTTACAGAGTTTTTAACCTTTCCCTGTGCAAGAAAGTAATATAAAGGCTGCAGATATTATAGAAGTTTGTAAAACTGAAGAACACCAGTGACCTGTGTAACACACAGGGACTTTTCAAAAGCCTTAACTCCACCATAAAACCCTCCAGTGTATTGAGTAAGACGCTCTGAAAGCAGAAGTTAAATGGATTAAGAGTACTGAGAGGGAAAAGCTGCATGTTGGAAATCATCTCTGTGTGGAAATGTTTGCACTGAGACTCTGCAGGGCCTCTCCAGTGTTTGAGTCAATCCTTCTGAAGGATTTTACTGTTGATTAAAATGTATAGAAAATCTACCAAAGCTGTGGTGCAGCTGACACTGAGCTGATGCTGATGCTGAGGAGGAGGCAGTGAGGGGGAGGAATATCCACCTTACTTGGCCCCTCATGGCAGGAAGGACACGGAGGGGCTGGAGCGTGGCCAGGGAAGGGAACGGAGCTGGGGAAGGGGCTGGAGCAGCAGGAGTGGCTGAGGGAGCTGGGGGGGCTCAGCCTGGAGAAAAGGAGGCTCAGGGGGGACCTTCTGGCTCTGCAATCCCTGACAGGAGGGGGGAGCCTGGCACAGGGATCTTGGCACAGTCACAAACGGGAACAACCACCCCCGCTCACGCTGTGAGAGCATCGATGCATCACACAAATATTCAAATGTGCAGGAAGAAGTTTTATTCAAGTTCCAAAATGTCAAAGTCGTTCAAGGCAGAAGTAGATGAAACCCTTGATATAAAGCCATAACCATGGAACTGTTCCCTCTGACCTGCCATAAGCTGGAGCTCGTGCGTGTTCTTTCTCCTCACCACACGCTGAAAAGCAAAACACAGCTCGGGAATTCATTAAATCAAGGAGGTCTGAAAGCCCTTTGGAAAATCTTTTCCGCTGTAAAAGCAGCAGCAGCAGCCACCTTACAGGAGGCAGTTCCATCACTCCCTGCCCTTCCTCCTTGGGCTCTGTTCTCAGCCCTCTCCTCTGCCTGCAGGGAAAACTCCTGCTGCCTCGGCCAAGAAAGATATTCCTTCTCTCCCTGCCCAGCTGGAATCCCTTTAAATGTTTCTTTTTTCCCTGCCGGCCCATTACCGTGCACATGCTAATGGCAGGAGTGGGGACATTTCTCACCTTGTTCCCCAGGGCTTTCTATTTGCATGCATCGCAATGATGTTCTCTCCCTGCCTACAGCAGGCTGGGGAAAGCTCTTAAACCCTGGAACCGGTAAGGCTGGAAAGGCCCTCTCCGACCATCGAGTCCAACCATCCCACCCAGAACTGCCAATGTCCCCAAGTGCCACATCTGCATGTATTTTGGGCTCTTCTTTTCTCCCCCTGTGCCCCTGCATTCAGCGTGATGGGAACCCACTCCTGCTGCTTCCATCAGGGCTCCCCCAGCACAGGAGACTCCAGCAAAACCATCAGTGGGTTTGTTACTGCCAGCTTTGTTTTTCATTAGGCAGAAACTTCGATGCAGAGAAACTAAAGCAGCCCAAAGTCATAACTGGCTGTTCAGGGTGATCCAAGTGCACCGAGGCACGGAAGGGACTCTGTGCAGAGTTGGAGTTCAGGGATAAGGGGACGTGGCAGCAGAGCTGCAGCATCTCTGCCACTGCAGAGCTCAGCCTAGGCCTGGATAACACAGCAGGGAGACACTGGCACCACGGGATGGCTACTCACTGGGGTTTGGGCATCCTCATCCTGGTGCAGGCAGGGAACTCCTGCCTGCAGCTGAGGGTGCTCCCTCCTGCAGATCAGGGACCTCCTGCCTGTGGATCAGCATTTCAGTGCCTTGGCTGTGAATTGCATTAACACACAAAAAAAATCCCCCTGTGCACTTGGCGTGTGAGCTCTTCCCTGAGGATGCCACGGTGGGGAGTGCTGGCAGCTTTGGGAATGGGCATCACCTCCAGGAACCTCTGGCAGCTTTGGGAATGGGCATCACCTCCAGGAACCTCTGGCAGCTTTGGGAATGGGCATCACCTCCAGGAACCTCTGGCAGCTTTGGGAATGGGCATCACCTCCAGGCAGTGCTGGTAGCTGGGCTCAGGTCAGCACACTGTTGTTCCTGTCAGCACAGCTTCATGTGTGTCCCCGAGCTGTTGTTCTGAGGTGTCTGTGGCTTTCTCTTTCAATTAAGCTCCCTGCTGAGCAGAGGTGCTCTCCCCTGTCCCGTGTGTTGTGGCTGTAATTGGATTGGTGACATATCTGGTGTGGCTGCTGATCTTAATGCCATTACCTGGGTCAGTTTGTCACCTGCTTGTCTCATTTCTCATTACTGCTCCATCTGTGACAGTCAGTTTGTTCCTTGGTTTTATAATCCCAGAGATTCCACAGCCCAAGGCCCCACTCCTCCTCCTCTACATCTGTTCTGGGACAATCTTTGTAACTTGGACACTTCCAGGGATCCAGGAGCAGCCACAGCTTCTCTGCCCAACCTGTGCCAGGGCCTGCCCACCCCCTAGCCAAGAAATACTTCCTAATGTCCCATCTATCTCTGCCCTCTGGCAGTGGGAAGCCATTCCCTGTGTCCTGTCCCTCCAGGCCTTGTCCCCAGTCCCTCTCCAGCTCTCCTGGAGCCCCTTTAGGCCCTGCCAGGGGCTCTCAGGTCTCCCTGGATCCTTCTCTTCCCCAGGGGAACCCCCCCAGCTCTCCCAGCCTGGCTCCATAAACCTTTTAAGTGTTCCCACCCAGCCAGTGGGGATGAAACGCTGCTGCTTGGACTTTGTTCCCATTTTGTCTTTTGCCTGGTAGGAGGAGCACAAGCTCTGCCTCCCTCTGCCATCCAGGAAAGGCTCTTTTTCATGACAACACTAGCACAGGAGTAACTAAACTCTCCAATTGGGATTGGGCCCCCTGGAAGAGCAGCTGGAGCCAGCCCTGTGGATGCTCTGAGTGCTGACCCTGGTTTGAATTCCTTGCAGTGAGCAGGAGGAACCTGAGTATGATCTGTTTGTGCTTAGTCCTCGCTGGAAATGGTGATTTTTTTTTTTTTTTAACAGCTTCTGGGTTAGGAACTTAAACATTTAAAGGCAAGCCCAGCAGTGATCCAGCTCTTGCCTGGGGACTGCACTGTGGCTTTGGGCAGCGTGGGTTTGGGTGTGGGGGCACCTGGATCTGCCCCTGGCACAGCTGCCCTGCAGCTCCCAGGTATCCTCTCTCCCAGAGGTGCTCCCTGCCTTGTCCTGCAGCCACTGGGTGCTATGGGAGCATTGCAGGCAGAGGGGTCTTGGCACCTGCATCCCAAATCCAGAGGAGCTTTGGCTCCCTGGCCACGCTCCACTGCATCCCAGCCAGGGCTGAGCAGGGATTATTGAACAGCACTGGAAAACACTCCTGCTCAGCTGGGGAGGGGGAGGAGAGGCCAGTTCATGCTGAGTGTTTAATGCTGCCTGGAAGGCACAGATGGGAAGCAGATGGAATCCACAGTGTTTCACTCAGACCTGGATGGTGGATGTGGGAATGTGCATCCCTGTGTACGTTCCTCCCTCCCTGCAGGGAGAGGTGGTGGCACTGATGGCACTGAACACTGTCCCAGTCTGTGTCCTGGAGGGGTCACCCAGCACCCCCTGGGGTGCAGGTGGAGCTCAGGGGGATTTCCAAGGGGATTTTTTGGCATGTATTTTGGTTTGTTGCTCCCTCCTTCAGGGGAGGTGACCCAAGATCTCTGTAATGGGTTCAGTGTCCCAGCATCTGTTTAGTGGATTGAAGAAAATCTCTATTTCCTTCTTCACAGGAGAGCTGCAAGGAGACTGGAATCATGGAATCACAGAATATCCTGAGTTGAAGTGACCCACAAAGACCATCCAGTCCAACTCCTGGCCCTGCACAGGACACCCCAACAGTGCCCCCCTGTCCCAGAGAGTCTTGTCCAACTAAAATAAAACCATTTCTAAGTTCTGAAATTTTCCTCTAAACATTTTCAGAACTTCAAGCAATATTTCCAGTCATTTAGAGGTTTCATTTCATATGCTTTTTGTTATTCATGCATTATTTTACGAGGTAGCAGTCAAACCAATGGCTTGTCATAATATGACATTATTGCTGAAACATTCTCTTATTTTAATGCCATTTATAAAAATCAGCAGCTATAACTGATCAGAGCTGATTAAAGCACATGATCTGCTTTTCCAGACCCAGCTGTCTCTGCCTTAAGGAGCAGGGAGGGAAGGGATGGACATTCTGTTTGTTCAGAGTTTCCTCTGCAGTGGCCAGTCCTAGAAAGCCATGGACAGGCAAGGAGTAGTTGGAGTAAATCCTGTGCATATTCCACATTGTGTGCCCTGGGACATTGTCCACAAATTAAATTTAGTGCCTGTTTTAGCTGTAGTTCATTCCAGATGTTCTGAGTGATGTGTTGGTGGCCATACCCACCATCAATGGCCAGGAAATCCCAAATGAACTCAGTTCCTCCTGTAAAATAACACCGCCTTTAGTCCCCAAAACGCATGGGTTTGTAATCCTGAGATGCCAGGGAGCAGGAAAGGACAGTCCTAAAACCTCTGGAGCTGTGGGGTTTGGTGTCCTATGAACACACTGTGTGTTGTGTTGTCTGTCACAGCTGGGGATCAACATCTGGAGTGGGGCATCTTCCCTGGGAGGGTGGCCAGGCCCTGGCACAGGGTGCCCAGAGAAGCTGTGGCTGCCCCTGGATCCCTGGGAGTGTCCAAGGCCAGGCTGGAGCACCCTGGGCTGGTGGAAGGTGTCCCTGCCCATGGCAGGGGTGGCACTGGATGGGCTTTGAGGTTCCTTCGAGGATTCTGTGATTCCATGTCCTGCACAGCCATGTGCTCTGGACTCCATCGCTGTTCCTGAGGTGGGGGCAGTGCTGGGTGAGTTGAACACTCATTTCTGGGCTCCTGTTTGAGGTTGCCCCACACTGAGAATCTGAGCTGCTCAAAGTACCTCGATGAGAGCTCCCTCAGGGATCCCTTTGCTCCTGTCCCCTGGGAGCAGGGCCTGTCCTGCCTTAATTCCCTGCAAATCCATCCCCTTTCTTTGACAATGTTCCTCATTTGCACCAAGGCCCTGCTGCCACCCCAACCTGCTCTCAGTCTGCATTTCTGAGCCAGTTTTGCTGTTTCATTGCTTTTGGGACACGGGGAGTGCCAGGCACTGCTCTCCATGGAGAAGGGCAAGGTCAAAACATGACACCAGTTCCACTTCTTGAGCCTTCCCCATGAGAGCCCTCCCAGGGCTGGTTCTGTCCCACCTGAGTTATCAAAAACAAAGCAGTTTTTGGCTTTAGAAAGCAAAGCCAGGCGCTGCTACTTCTCTTCTCCTCAGAAACCTGCATACTCTGGTCTAAAAATGCCCTTGTGTCACAATTTATGCCCCCTTGAGCTCAGCTCTTGATGAGTTTTTCATACGAGAATATTGCTGTTATTTATGAAATCCCTGATAAAGCTGCACTTAATGCTCCCCTAATAGAATATGCATCTTTAAATCTGCTGAATGTGTGGTTTGTCATTGATGCAAAGTGTACTGATTAATTAAATAAGACTTAGAGATTCATAAAGTAATTGCTCCAAAATGAAATGTTATTTACATCTAAGGATATTAACAATTAGGGAAACTTAATTTTTCCCTGATACAATCTGTCTTGGAATTCGACTGATACTTTAATAGTGTCTTGATTTAATGACTGAAAATGAATTTTCAACATTAAACACATTTGCAAAGAAATCGGGGGTATTTTCCAATAAACACATTTACAAAGAAATCAGGGATATTTTTCAAAATAAATAAGGCTGATAAGCAAAAGGCTGATTATTCAAAATAAATAAGGTTCTAATTCTTAGAGGGCAATGAGAACAAGGGAATTAAACTACATGTGAATTTTCGTCTGTTTTTTAAAGTCAATATTTTAATGGTCATAACTGTAGTAAATGAGTCTTAAAATATCCTTGTGTTCTGATGAGTGTTTGGTAAGGACAGGGTTCCCTGTGCTGCTTTCATGGGCGGTGTCTTCTGGGTTGCCTCAAGTTGTGCTGCTCGTTATCTCCGGGCTGTTTACGGGTGTTAATCAGCAGAACCAGCCAAGTCCAATCCCTTATCAGGCACTTTATCAAGGGCTCCTCAAGGGCCGGCAGCTCCCTGAGCCCGGCGGGACCTGCGGGATTCCTTCAGCTGAAGGAATTCATTGGCTTTGTTCCCCTTGGTCCCTCCTTCTCATGGAAATGAGGAATGAAGGATGCACCGACACCCGAGTGTCTCCTTGCCAAGCCTCTGTGTAATTAATGTTTGAACAGAGAGGGGGCTGGAGGGAAGGGGCAGGATTTCTGAGCCCCCCTCGGAGCTCAGGGTGGTGTCATTGAGAGAAGTGCAGACCCGAGATTTGGGCTCTGGCAGAGGAGTTCTCCTCACTCCTTTGATTCTGTGTTTGCTGTTGAATCCTTCACAACACCACCACCTCCTCCTGCTCAATCCTTCACCCAGTTCATCTCCCCCTGCTCAGTCCCTCACCCAATTAGCACTCACAGCTCAGAAGTTCATTAGCAGCCTCCTCTGCCGGGGCCTGGCTGACAGACATCAGTGAGAGCCCGCAGGAGTTGTTCTCTTGAAGCTTTTACTGTAAAGGTCCGACCCCACTCGGGCCCTACAGAGCAGTTTGGCATTACCTGGTCCCTGTGGCACAGCCCTGCTTGGGTCCTGCCCATCCCTGGTCCCATGTCCTCCAGACCTGCTGTTACCACACCCCATGTGGGACCTGGGGGTGTCCTTTGACTCCTCTCCTGGTGCCACCCTTTGGGCTCCTCTGCTCTGGGAGTATTTCCCCACTCGAGCTCCCTTCCAGCAGGTTATTTACTTGGTGTGTTCCTGCCGAGCCCACCCCCCTCTGGACAAACACCTCCATAGGTGGCACAGATCCACCTGCAAGAACAAAGCAGAACAGGACAGGGGATTTTCAGTGGAGAGGGACCTACAGTGATCACCTGTGTGCTGGCTGTGCCATGGGGAGCAGAACCCCACCACCTCTGGGGATAAGGTATGGATTTATTTCTACCTCTGAACCTATTTTCCAAAGTATTCCTTCCTTCTCTGCTGCACCCTGTGAGACACTCAATCCTGGGAGTGAGCTGTGAGGTTGGAGTGTTCTTGGATTTCATTCTCCTGTTTTCTTTATTACAGAGAAGGATTTTCTACTGGGGAGGTGAAAATTTAGAGTTGTTCTTCAGAATGGTTGTGGCTTGGCTTAATGTTTTCAAAAAGATTTGGAATGCATTTTGATTTCTGAACAGAAAATTTATTCATTCACATTAATGAAAAAGGTAATTAACAACTAATTAACAATCAATGTGGACTGTGATGATGTGTAGCAGGAACTATGATTTGTAAAGGAACTGTGGTGTGTAACGTGAAGCACTTGAGCTCTAACCCACTTTAAGTACATCAACCTCTTTGAAAAGGACTTGTCTGAGTCAGTGGGTCATGTTTTCTTGGCCCACTCAAGGAGTAAGTTGAGCCAAAGGCACGTGGTAGGGGCGTTCTCTGTAGTAAGAGCAACTCTCTGCCCATGTGGCTTGGACCAGCATGTGCAGGACTCGTTGGAGCTGCAGCAGCAGAGGGTCTGCACCTGGAAAAGTTTGCTGAGCTGCTCCCTCCGACCCCTCCACCACCTCAGCACTTCCATCTGCCCCCTCCTGAGAGCACTGTGCTGTGAATGTGCCCCGAGGAAACCTGTCACCGGGGTGTTTATTCTGCACTTGTGCAGTGCCGGGATGGCAGGGAGCTGTTTGGAGCCATTGATTGCTGTTGAGCTAATGAGCCGAGCGCTAATCAATCCTGCAGGAACTGCCGTGGGAAGCTGCTCCACCCCCCACCGTGCAGCCAGGGCTCATCGGCAGTGCTGCCGTGTGCCTCCCGTCGCACCAGACACCCCGGGATGCTCCAGGAGAATCATCTCCCCACGGTGAGACTGTGCAGATGTCCGAGGATGGTGGGACAGGAGGATGCCAGTGAAGTGCTGCCAGGAGCCCGTTCGCTGCAGATGTGTGTGCACAGAGCCTGTCCTGCTGAGCGAGGCGGGGCTGTGACCTGGGGCAGGGCTGTGACCTGGGGCAGGGCTGTGACCTGGGCAGGGCTGTGACCTGGGGCAGGGCTGTGACCCGGGGCAGGGCTGTGACCTGGGGCAGGATAGTGACCTGGGGCAGGATAGTGACCTGGGCAGGGCTGTGACCTGGGGCAGGGCTGTGACCTGGGGCAGGGCTGTGACCTGGGGCAGGGCTGTGACCTGGGGCAGGATAGTGACCCGGGGCAGGGCTGTGACCTGGGGCAGGGCTGTGACCTGGGGCAGGGCTGTGACCTGGGCAGGGCTGTGACCTGGGGCAGGATAGTGACCCGGGGCAGGGCTGTGACCTGGGCAGGGCTGTGACCCGGGGCAGGGCTGTGACCTGGGCAGGGCTGTGACCTGGGGCAGGGCTGTGACCTGGGCAGGGCTGTGACCTGGGCAGGGCTGTGACCTGGGCAGGGCTGTGACCTGGGCAGGGCTGCCTCGGGCCCTCAGCTGCCAAAGGCACGAAGGGCAGAGCAGCCAAAGGTTCCTCCTCTGGTGGAACCACGGGCTGGGCTTGGATTTCAAGTGACTCCAGCACATACCAGTTCCAGCTGGAAAATCTGAGAGGTTTCACTGTGGTAAGGAGTGTACAGAAGGTAGGGATTAGGAAAAGGATGGAAATTGATACTGGAGATAGAGGACTGTCTAGTTCAGGAGTCATGACACACTCGTGCCACTAGCTGAGAGTTGTTTCACTGGGAACAAGTGCAGGAGAACACAAATATCCAAGTTGTTTCTGGGAATAACTGTGAATAAGGAGTCTGATCCTTGGATATATTACTGGCTTCCCACTGCCAGAGGGCAGGGAGAGATGGGATATTGGGAAGGAATTGCTGGCTGGGAGGGTGGGCAGGCCCTGGCACAGGTTGGGCAGAGAAGCTGTGGCTGCCCCTGGATCCCTGGAAGTGTCCAAGGCCAGGTTGGACGGAGCTTGGAGCACCCATGGCTGGTGGAAGGTGTCCCTGCCCGTGGCAGGGGTGGCACTGGATGGGCTTTAAGGTCCCTTCCCACCCAAACCAGTCTGGGGTAACATGCAGCATTTCCAGACTGACAGGATGGAAGTTGCTCTGACCAGTCAATAGCCAAAAAACAAAAAAAAGCTCTGTGGGATCTGGACTCCTGCAAACATAATTCCAATCCTAGTCAGCTTTGGGGGGTGTTCCCAAGTAGTTGTGACAAAGGCTGTCAGAGAACTAGAGGGTCTCCTCATGTCTGCTGGAGCAATGGACTGTGAGGGTCCCCCTTCTGTGCACAGACCCACCAGCAATGGGGACCAGGGTGTAAGAGGATAATGTTGGAAAAGAGGATTAAAAGGTGGGAAACATAAACATAGGCTGAAAATAACAATATAGAGAAGCAATTCTGCCTCTTTATTGGTATCCTAAGAGTTGTCAGCATGATCTTCTCTTCTCCTTCCTCCAGAGCTGGTTCCTACCAGGGTGGAGTTTTGAGGCTGGATTTGCCTCTACCCCTGCCAAGGGCTGGTCCCCTGCAGCACGTCTGTGCCTCCTCCCTGCTTTTCCTTGCTCTCCCATCCTATGGGATGAGGTGTCTGTGCTCTCAGTGACCAGGGACAGGATCCAGGGAATGGCTGGAGCTGTGCCAGGGAGGGTCAGGGTGGATCTCAGGACAAGGCTCTTCCCCCAGAGGGTGGTTGGCACTGAACAGGATCCCCAGGGCAGTGGGCACGGCCCCAAGGCTGCCAGAGCTCCAGGAGGGTTTGGATGATCCTCTGGGGCACAGGGGGGATTGTTGGGGTGTCCTGGGCAGGGCCAGGGGTTGGACTGGATGGTCCCTGTGGGTCCCTGCCAGCTCAGGCTACTCTCTGGTTGTGTGGTTTTACCTCACTCACAGTGTTTCCAAGGCTCTCTCTGTACCCACTTCCCCACAGCCCCTGAGATGTCTGATCTCCACACAGTCACCTCCACCTGCAAGTTTATTCCAGCTTTCCATAGGGCCCCATATGACATGGATTGCACAGGTAGAGCCCTGGCAGGGCTGTTTCCCACGTGTCCTCCATCAGCCCACCCTCCTCTATCTCCTACCCCCTGAAGCCATCTGTTAACCTCCCCCAGGCTGAAGTCTCTGCTGATAAACTGCTCCATCAAACCCAGCTGTAACTGCAACATCATCCCTCTTCCATAATTTTCTCTTTATTAGCCAGGATCATTAAACCCAAAACAAACTGATAGTACATTTTCATTGATAAATATGTTTAAATTTGTCTGAGCATCCAAAACGCTGATTGAGCTTTACAGAGTTTTGTACCTCAGAGCTTAATTTCACTAAACATTGATAGAACAAAATTGGAATATAATGTCATTTCTTTGTGAAAACAACCATGCTTTCCCACCCCCAGTTATTTGTGTTGGGTTGTTAATAAGTTCTTTTAGCAGAAGTGGAATGAAATACACAGGTTTGACTGAAGTGGCGTTGTGCTGTTCATGTCACCACCTCCTGCTGGTGAATCCTGAATCCCAGAGGCTGGAAAAGCCCTCCCAGCCCATGGATCCCCCTGTGCCCATCCCCACCTTGTCCCCAGCCCAGAGCACTGAGTGCCACGGCCAGGCCTGCCTTGGACACCTCCAGGGCTGGGCACTCCAAACCTCCCTGGGCAGCCCCTGCCAGGGCCTGACCACCCTTTCCAGGCAGAAATTCCTGCTGCTGTCCCACCTGAGCCTCCCCTGGCCCAGCTGGAGGCCGTTCCCTCTCCTCCTGTCCCTGTTCCCTGGGAGCAGAGCCCAGATGTTGCAGGAATTCCACTGTATCCTTGTGGAAGCTCCTCCAAAGCCACTGCCCACCCATGGCTCAAAAATAACCCTGGAATGCTGGACATTCTGGGCTTTCATCTTGAGATTTCTTCTAAAGCAGAGAGGGGTAAATGTGGTGTTTTCCCTGGTGTCTGCAGTGATTCATCCCCCCAGCTCCTCGGGCTGTGTGCTGGCTCTCTGGGAATCTGCCTGGATCCAGCTGCTGCCCACAGCTGCCTGTCCTGCCTGCCCTGCCCAGATTAGAGAGACCTTTCCTACCTGTTGTCCTCTCCCCAGGAAGGCACTTCCACACTGTAATCAAGGCTTCTCCTAACTGTCCTTCTGATGAACTAAACAGATTAAACTCTTTAAATCCTCTCCAGGTAAAGAACTTTCTCTAATAGTCAAATTATTTCTGCAGCTCTTCTCCACCCTCTATGATTTGTCAAAGGCTTTTAAAAACTTTTCCTTCTCTGCTGAGTTGTGTTCCCAGCAGACTCCCTGATATCCCTGGTCCTTGATATCCCTGGTCCTTAAACCACATTGCAAAGGGAAGGGACTAAAACCCAGCTCACAAGAAATGAACCTGGAGCATCAAGCCAAGTCAAGTCCCACATGGGAAAGGGCTGGTGATGAGGAGATGTCTTCCAGCTCTTGATAGAATATTTCATCTGCCTCTTCCCCTACTGAGACAGCACTCCAAAGAAACTCAGGTGGGACAGCAGCAGGAATTTCTGCCTGGAAAGGGTGGTCAGGCCCTGGCAGGGGCTGCCCAGGGAGGTTTGGAGTGCCCAGCCCTGGAGGTGCCCAAGGCAGGCCTGGCCGTGGCACTCAGTGCTCTGGGCTGGGGACAAGGTGGGGATGGGCACAGGGGGATCCATGGGCTGGGAGGGCTTTTCCAGCCTCAGGGATCCTGGGATTGTGTGGTGTCTCTAACAAGTGTCAATCAAGCGCTGGCTTGATGCCCCAGGTTCATTTCTTGTGAGCTGGGTTTTAGTCCCTTCACTTTCCAATGTGGTTTAAGGACCAGGGATATCAGGGACCAGGGATATCAGTGTGGCTCCTGTGCTGCCTGTTCCTGAGATGTGTTTACAGTGCAGCTTTTCCCTTGGTCCTGACTGAAGTTGGCATTCTCTGGAATGCAGGTGCAGCTCCTGGGCAGGGAGAGGAAATAACTGTGGGAGATGTGGAAGGGAAAAGCTTCCATCTCAATCACATTTCAGGCACCTCGGAGTTTGTTTGTTTAATTTTCCAGGGTGGGGAGAGATGCTGAAGGCAGGATTTGGCTGGGTCTGAGCAAACACAACAGAACGAGTGTGTGAACAGCTGGGACTTTGTGTTGGCTTCAGGGAGTGAGAGGAACTTGCACCTGTGTCTGGATGCTGCAGGACAGGCAGGGCTCTTGAGGGAGGATGGCTTCCCACTGCCAGAGGGCAGGGTTAGGTGGGATATGGGGAAGGAATTGCTGGCTGGGAGGGTGGGCAGGCCCTGGCACAGGTTGCCCAGAGAAGCTGTGGCTGCCCCTGGATCCCTGGAAGTGTCCAAGGCCAGGTTGGAGTACCCTGGGCTGGTGGAAGGTGTCCCATCCAGGTCCCTCCCACCCAAACCATTGTGTGATTCCTGGGTAGGGGAGGTCCCTCTCTCCCAGCCCCAGGGGTGTGTGGAGCTGTCCCTCGCTCCCAGCACACCCCCCAGAGCTGAGGATGTGCTGCACTCTCCTGAGGGATTCTCGGAACGCTGTGCAGTGCCCCGAGGGCTGGGGTGCAGGAGTGTCAGTGCCCTCCCAGCCCCTCCTGGCACCGAGTGCTCTTTGCCCACCTCAGGTCTCTTCCTGACTTTGTTTCCCGTGTGTCTTTCCCGTTGTTTTCCGCGGGGTGACCCAGCCCGTGTGTTAATGGGATATTAATGAGAGCAGCCTCCCCTGTCCCCGGGAGCTGTGCAAACAGCGATTATTGCGTTGTTAACGACCGTGTTCTACACAGATAGTTCTGCTCCAGTGCGTTCCCTCCTCTGGGTGCCACTTCCCAGCCAGAGCTCCCACAGGACTCCACTCAGCTCCTGTTCCTTGTGCCGGAGGATATTGTGGATTAGGACACTGGGCAGTGCTCAGGGAAGGGAGAGATTCATGCTGATTTAGGGGACGTTACCAGCGTGGTAAAACAGGCAGCTCAGCCTCGAAGGCCACCTTGGGGTTTCATCCTTCCCCCTGCCTGTGTTTCTGGTGGTAATGACACATGATTCACGTCAACAAAAGACAAATAAAATTACTACAGAAAATAGGTTTGTTTTCGAGTTGTGAGACATCCTGTGACATTAAATTTGGGAAGTGCTGAAATGTTTATTTTCTTTATTAACAAAACTGCAGACAAGGGTGGCATTTTCTTAAGCTGTAAGAAATTAGATGACACCTAAATGGGAGGAAAAACAGGCACATTTTTCATGATAAAGGAGGAGGATTTTCGGAGTCGAGGAGCTGAACCATGACTGATGACTTCAGGTTAAGTTCTCGTCTCCACCAAGGGCTTGTTGTGCAGCTCAGATAATTAAATTTGTTTCTTTTTGCCCATTCCCAGCTTTTCCTTTGGAGTTTGTACCTGTTGAATGAGACCAGCTTTTAGGGGCTGGGTCACCCTCCTGAGCATCCCCTTTGTGCTTGGCCTTGTGCTGGGGGTGACAAAACAGGGCTAAAATGGGTGGGGAAAAGCTCTTGGGGGTTTATCTGAGCCAAAGTGAAAACTGGATGCCTGGAGAAGTCTTGGGGCTCCTCCAGCACAAGGCAGCTTCTGTTTAAGTGCATCCTAATAAATGAGTTGCCCAGAGAAGCTGTGGCTGCCCCTGGATCCCTGGAAGTGTCCAAGGCCAGGTTGGACGGGGCTTGGAGCAACCTGGGCTGGTGGAAGGTGTCCCTGCCCATGGCAGGGGTGGCACTGGGTGGGCTTTGAGGTCCCTTCCAACCCAAACCAGTCTGGGATTCTCTGGTTCTATAAAACATGCAGCAGGACAAACTCCAGGGGGCTGCTGCAGATCTCATTTTCCTTTCCTGGGTTTAAAAAAAAAAAAAAAAAAAAGAATTATTATCCAAGTAACCTGACTTTTCCACAGTACTCCAGGTTTTATTTCTAAAACTTGTCTCTCCAGCAGTCTGGGGTTTATTGTCTTGTGATCAAAGACAACTTGCTCCTATAAAAATGTTTAATTTCTCATTATTATTGAAAATAGAACTTATTTTTACTGTGCCTGGCTATTGTTTAGGGGGAAAAAAAAAGGAGTTAAAATATGAGATTGTGGCAGGATAGGGAAGGTGTTTATCAGAAGTTTGAAATGGGAAGAGGCTCCATCAGTGAGGAGTTTAGAGCAGGGATCACAGCAAGAGGCTCCAGGGCCCCTGTTGTGCAGGAGGTTGGAGCAGATGGTTTGGGTGGTCCCTCCTGGCCCTGCAATCTGTGCGGCCATGGGAGCAAAACCCAGCTTTGCAAAGTGCAGAGTTCATGGATCTGGATTTTCCCTGGTTTTTGTGTTAGCTGGAAACAAGGGCTGGTGCCAGTACCCAGCCGTGTGCTCAAAGGCTTGATAACATGATACAAATGAAGCATTTTGGGCAAAAAAGAAAGATAGCTTCATATTCCTATTTCATTCTCATTAGTTCTTTTCCCATATAAATAGTAACTGTGCAGGGTAATACATCCTTCCTGTCAGGATTCATCAGGGAAGTGCTTTGGCTGGGCAATTGCTGGGTGAAAAATTAGGGCCTTTGCCTCATTCTATCAACATGTTTTGGTTTCACTGGTGAATAAAAATAGATTTTTAAATAACAGTCACGTAAAGTAATAAACCAGAACAGGGCCCATTTTCATTCCAGAGGCGGATTCAGCCTCGTTGGATGAAGCTGGAATAGATCACTGGCTAACTGATTACTAAGGAGCATTATTACCAATGCAACCAAAAAAAACAATGAACACTGGGGTAATTCTTAATTTCTATCAGCCAACTGGGAGCCCTTAGGCTCACAGCCCTCAGCTTTTCCATGGGAATATGGGGAGGGGGAGAGGGTAGGGAGAGTCTCTTTCCATTCTGGGAACAGTGGCCATTCCTGATATTGTGTAAATCCCAAGCGATGGAGAGCAGAGAACTGAGCTTGTCTGGAGCACAGCCTGCAGCTCTGGGCAAAGCTGCTTCCTTTCATTGTTGCTTTTGGGTGGGAGTTCAGTTTGGGAGGTTGGTTTAATGCTGGCCAATTAAAGCAGGTGCTTTGTGGTTTTGAGGCCATTTCTCCTGGAGGAGCATTCCAGTGGGATCATTGATGTGCTGAGATGATTCAATCCAAACCAGCCATGTGAACTGATCTCTTCCAAAGGAATGTGCAGCACCCACTCCCTGGCACTGTGAAGTGCTGTGTGATCAGGGAACAGGCTCCCAACAAATCATAGATCCCAGGATGGTTGGGTTGGGAGGGACCTTAAAGCCCATCCAGTGCCACCCCTGCCATGGGCAGGGACACCTTCCACCAGCCCAGGGTGCTCCAACCTGGCCTTGGACACTTCCAGGGATCCAGGGGCAGCCACAGTTTCTCTGCCCAACCTGTGCCAGGGCCTGCCCACCCTCCCAGCCAGCAATTCCTTCCCCACATCCCATCTGTCCCTGCCCTCTGGCAGTGGGAAGCCATTCCCCCTTGTGCTGGCACTCGAGGAGTGAAAAGTCCTTTCACAAGGGAACTGCCAGGCTTAAGGTCTGAGTACCTGGAAAATTCAGTCCTGTTTGACCCTCGTGCTCCCAGGAGACCCTCTGGAGTCCTTAGGAGGTGTCCTGCAGGGGACCCCACCCCGTTGTTCGGGGTGTGACCCCCGTGGATGTTGCTGTTGCTCTGCTCTGTCCCCCGTGCCCAGGGCAGGGTCCTGGCAGGGGGAGGTGTCTCTGGAGCCGAGGAGCTCGGCAGGGAGCTGATGGCACTGAGATGAGCAATCAGGGCCAGACAGAGCCGCATTAGTCAGATGTGCCAGGGGCTGATGGGTGCCATCAGCGTCACCTGGCACAGCCCCGGGAAAGCGCTATTTCTGGAGGAACCTTGATTTGCAGAGAATGGAGCTGATTTCTGATGAGGGGAGGCTGCCCACGGACTGGCTCCGAGCTGGGGGAGTGAATCTTGTGGTCTGAGGACGCCGAGATTTCTCTGACGTTCCCGACTTGTGCTGCAATGATTTTGTGTCAGGCAGAGTTTATGCAGGACCAAAATCTGCTTTATTCTCATTTCCCTTTATTTGTGCCCCGTAGGGAAATGTCTTAAAACACTTGTGGTGGCTGAAGGCAGGTGAGGCTTTGGGGTCCCCTCAGCACTCTATGGACTCCCACAGAGCAGAGGGAAAAGACATCTTGGCATGTGGCCCTGGACACAGGGGCCGTTCTCGTGGCTGGGGGTGTTGCTTCAGGAGGGGGGAGTTTGCTCCTTCCTGAGCACCCTGCACACAATATCCTGGGTGGCAGGGGGATTAGAGGGAGGGAGCACTTCTCCTGTGAGGAAAGGCTGGGAGAGCAGGGAGGGTTCACCTAGAGAAGAGAAGGATCCAGGGAGACCTGAGAGCCCCTGGGCACTGATCTCAGTGAGGTAAAATTGCCTGAAGGTGTGTTAGAAAGGCACTGGAAAGGGCACCAAGAGCTGTTTTGGAGGTGATATTTGATATCTACCCAGGGCAAGGCAGCTGGAGGGGCTGCAGGCAGGGAGGAATTTGGGAGGTGATGACCACGAAGCAGTACACAGGGGTGGAATTGGTTATTCTGAAGAAGGGAAGGAAGGAGAGCAGCAGAGCAGTGATCAGGGTTCTGAACAGCAGGTTTCAGCTCAGCCAGGGAATCAGCAGCAGGAGCCTCCCGGGGGGAGAGGCAAAGGAGCTGCAGCAGCTCTGCCTGATCCCGAGGAACCTGCTTCAAACCACAGCCTCCCCAGCATTCCTGGGGCTGCTCCTGCACTCTCTGAGGACATGGAGAAACGAAAGGAATCCTCCAGAAAACCAGAAACAGGGACAGATGGCTAAGGATAAACACGAAGGAATAAACTCTTGCCTATGGAAGTAACATCAGGGAGGAGAAGCAAAAAATGGGCAAAGAACTTAAAAGACAAAGAGGCATAAATGTCTCAGGAATAAGAGGAAGACAAAGGCAGTGAAGGGAAGCAAGTCAAGGCTGGGGCCTTATTGTTTCAGCCTTCAGGAAAAGGTTAATTGTGACCAGACACTCAGTCAGTTATCTTAACAAGGGGTTAAGAGGGAAGTGTGCTCAGATGAATCAGATGCCTGATGAAATCCACACTAGGAAACTCGCAGAACTGGGATGGAAAACCCCAGATCAGTGGTGAATATCAGGGGGTGAGGGACAGGGCAGGCTTGTGGAGGTGCAAACCCAGCACCTGCCCTCAAATGGAAAATTACCGAGCTTGGAGCTGAGATTAAATCCCTGAGGGGGTGCTTGGGGAAACGATTAAATAATCAGTTTGTGGGTACAGAGAGGAGATTAAGGTAATAAGGAAGAGCCCAGAGGGATTTTTCAGGAAGAAATCACGACAAGGCAGTGGTTTGCTCTGGTGGGATAATGGGCTTGAGGTGTGGGAATGACCTGGGCACCGGCTGAGCCTGTGGTGACACTCAGCTTTCCAAACCCCTCCTCAGGGCTTTCTGCCACACCAAGGGGTGTTTTAATTGGTATTTTTTCACCTGATTGTTAAGAGATGCTTTCAGTGGCCACCAGCTGACAGTGGAGCTCTTTTTGGAAACACTGGCAGATTTCAGATGAATGGCAAAAGAAAAGCAAAGCTGAATATGGAGGAGAGATCCCCCTTTTCCACCCCTGCCATGGGCAGGGACACCTTCCACCAGCCCAGGGTGCTCCAACCTGGCCTTGGACACTTCCAGGGATCCAGGGGCAGCCACAGCTTCTCTGCCCAACCTGTGCCAGGGCCTGCCCACCCTCCTAGCCAAGGATTTCTTCCTAATATCAAAGTCAACCCTTCTTCAGTCTAAACCCCAAACCCTTCTGTGATTCTGTGATTTGCATAGTGAATATTTCTGGAGGTGGAGGATCTGTGACTTGTCCAGGGCCTAGTGACAAAGCTGTAATCCCACAGGGCAGAGGATGTTCTTCTGCTTTCAGGCTTTTTAGAGCCATAGCCAGTCACTGCACCTGCTGGTACCTTTGTGTACACAAACTGTGCCCCTGGAGAGACTCTTCCGTTCATAACACATATGAAAGAAGTAATTGTAATTAAAAAATAGAGTATTAGAAATATTTTCAATTTAAAATCTACATTTAGAACTCATTACATTAGTTTGGGAAACCCCATATTCAGGCAAGGGGAGGATCCCAGCTTGGGTCTGTCTTGGTTTATGGGATTCCTTCTGAAAACACCCTTCCATGCAGTGGTGCTGTACAACCTCGGGGGGTGCTGTGTTTATCTGGAGCAGTTCTCACAGAGTTCTCCAAGCTCTGAATCAATGCCTGCTGGAAGCAGGTGAATATCCCTGTGCTTTAGTTGGGTGTTTTCCCATAAAACCCCAGCATCAATGCCCTGGGACTTACCTTGAATGCCTGTAACTATATTGGGGGAGAATATTCTTATAATGTAATTTTCCCCCCTTTTGCAGCATGTTTTTAATAGAAAAGCAGGCGAGACATCTGAGTGAATTTTATATGTTCCCTGAACTGCTCCAGCTTCAAAATAACTCAGCTTGAGGTTTTAGTCAATATGAATGGAGACATTTAAAAAAATCTGTGTGCTCTTCTGTCAATAAAAGATGGCAAAAGGCTAAAGAGATGAAAATAGGCAGTGGAGGCAGAGCCAGAGCCAGTGCAGAGCAATCTCCATGAGGAGCAGCTGCTGGTGACAGGACAGGGCATTGCAGAGGAATTAGAGAAGGCTCCCAGCTGGGCTTTCCTGGAAGAAAAATGACTGGGTACAATGAAAATGGGAATAAATGATTATTGGTGTAGAGATCATTCTGCAAGGAACAGTGATCGGCCAGCAGAGGATTTCATAGGATCCCAGAGTGGTTTGGGTGAGAGGGACCTTAAAACCCATCTCATTGCACCCCCTGCCATGGGCAGGGACACCTTCCACTATCCCAGGGTGCTCCAAGCCCCGTCCAGCCTGGCCTTGGACACTTCCAGGGATGCAGGGGCAGCCACAGCTTCTCTGGGCAAAGTCTTGTTTCCCTGCAGTCCTGTACATCTCAATAGGTCACCTCCCTGCCACCTTCTGTACTGCCCTTTGCCCCTCTGGAGCCCATTCCCACGGATGGGTGCCCATCAGTGCAGCTCATCTTCAACAACTCACTGGCATGGGCAGGATCTGTGGAAAATCTATTACTGCATAATTAGGGGAAAAGCACCTGAGCTGCCTTCAGTGGGCACCAGGCAGAGGATCAGCTCTAATAGTGCTGTTTGCAAATATCAAATAATAAAAGGAAGTGTGACAATAATGAAGTAAGTAATCAGAGGAGCTGTTGAGTACAGGTGCCTCCATTTACAGCTCTTTCATCAAAGAGAAAATTAAGCGCTCTCAGAATATTACGGCAAATTGCTCGTGTTCCATGACTGCTAATCAGGAGCAGGGTGTGAATGCAGCAGGGGAAATCTGCTGGAGCAATTATGGCGGGGGATGATTAAGGCCTGGAGCACATCATGGGACAGGGAACGGGCTCCTTTTCTCTGCCTGCAGATGGAAATGTTTGTGGCAAAAACAAGCACCAGAAGTGCAGAATGGGCAGCACCTCTCTGAGTTTGGGGGGTGGTAGGAAGGAGAGGATCGTGGAGTCATTGAGGTTGGGAGAGACCTCCAAGATCATCAGCCCCAGCCTTTGCCTAATCCCAGCATGCCCACTGACCCATATCGTGACGGGCTGTGTTGACTCCTGACCTGAGGGAGCGCTGGAGCTGTGCCAGGGAGGGTCAGGGTGGATCTCAGGACAAGGCTCTTCCCCCAGAGGGTGGTTGGCACTGAACAGGCTCCCCAGGGCAGTGGGCACAGCCCCAGGGCTGCCAGAGCTCCAGGAGGGCTTGGATGATCCTCTGGGGCACAGGGTGGGATTGTTGGGGTGTCCTGGGGCAGGGCAGGGGTTGCACTGGATGATCCTTGGGGGTTACCCAAGGCCTCTCCTCACATTGTACCTGAGCAAAGATCCCTGTGCTGTGAGAGCAGGCAGGTTCTGCTCCCCATCAGCCTCAGGATTACCATGGTGAGCCAGCCCAAAAATGGATTGGGTTCTGGATATTTCAGGATAGAGGAAAATATAATCCCATTATAAAAACATGGTATCTCCATCTGTAGTTCTCTGCTATTATCAAGTTCTCTGTTACTGGGCTTTAAAAATCCTTCATATTTCCTTTCATTCGATTTCTGGTGAGTTTGGGGTCATGGAGCTGTTCCTGTGCTGACACTTGATGAGCAGATGTGCTGGTATCTGCATGGATCCACTCAATCCAGGCAGCAGGAAGCGAACCACTGCCTTCTTTATTTATTGTGTGTTAGGCCACAGTGATACATGTCCTGTCATCCCACCACTGCTTCACACACAGAGCTCAGGGGAAAGAGCTGGAGCCCAGGCCAAAGCTGTTGATGTGGTCATGGAATCCCAGACTGGTTTGGGTTGGAAGGGACCTTAAAGCCCACCCAGTCACACCCCATGCCATGGGCAGGGGCACCTTCCACTCTCCCAGGTTGCTCCAAGCCCCGTCCAACCTGGCCTTGGTCATCGCTTTTGGGTTGTGTTTTTATAGGGGTGGAGAGTTGGAATCCAGCTGGTTCCCTGGAAAAGGGGCAGCGGGAGTCTGGAAAGATGAGTCTGGATGTTTGGATGGGAAAGTCAACCATGCAGATTAACCTTCCCAAAAACTGGGCTGCACTGACAGGGCAGAGCCCAGCCCCAGGTGTGCTGCCCAAAGGGGGTGGGAGGCACCCCCTCTGTGGGGAGGGTGGATGTGCTGGGCCACCCCCTGCAGGGGGGTTGGTGTTCACAGTGGTGACCACGAGCTGAGCTTTGGCTCTGCCAACACACCAGTTCCTGAATCCCATAATCCCAGAGGCTGGAAAAGCCCTCCCAGCCCATGGATCCCCCTGTGCCCATCCCCACCTTGTCCCCAGCCCAGAGCACTGAGTGCCACGGCCAGGCCTGCCCTGGACACCTCCAGGGCTGGGCACTCCAAACCTCCCTGGGCAGCCCCTGCCAGGGCCTGACCACCCTTTCCAGGAGAATTCCCTCCCGAGAGGAAGGTCTGTGGGAGCTCTGACACACGGACAGATTCACCCCGGGCTGTGCTCCCGGTAATGGGGCTGCGGGACACACCTTGGAGATACAACCCCAGTCCCTCAGAAATAGCCCCCTGCCCCCCTTCCTGGGGCTCACGCTGCTCTGCTCTGGTTCCTGGACACGAAGCAGCCCGTGCAGCTCTGGCTGTGCCATCGCTGGTGTGGGGTGTGGTCCCGGGATGCCTTAGCAGGCTGTGGATGTGCGGGAGGGCAGAGCCAGCCCAGCCCCTGCGCTGCCGACAGCGCTTTCCCTCGGCACGTTATCTCTCACAATCCTGCTGCTGCCGTGCCCCGCGGGGCCGCTTCTCTGCTGGAAGGTTTGCAGAGCTGTATCTTAATTTGATACCAGCTGCTGGCAATATTGCTTTGACACCCCTATATCATTCCTCTTCCTGGGCTGCGAGCTGCATCTCACAGGCACTTAAAAGTTTTTCTAAACAGATGTAGATGGAAAAAAACCCCTGGTTATATAATGTCTGTTGGACCATGAGGGGATTTTGTAATCTTCAGGGGTTTGAGCCTCTCAAGGAAGATACTTACTGCTGTAATTGCTGCATCTTAGAATCACAGAATTGTTTAGGTTGGAAAAACCCTCCAAGATCATCAAGTCCAACAGTTCCCCAGCACTGCCAAGGCCACCACTAACCCATGTCCCCTGAGTGGAAGATGTCCCTGCCCATGGCAGGGCGTGGAACAAGATGAGCTTTAAGGTCCCTTCCCCCCCAGACCAGTCTGTGGTTCCATGGGGTCCCCCCAGGGCAGTGTCAGCCATGGGAATGCTGCCAGCCCCCTTCCCAAAGAGCTGGGGCGGTGCTGGAGCCTCAGACCTCGGCCCCCTCCTTCAATAAATATGGATTTAAAAATGTATTCTCTACTTTACCAGAATTGTTTGTGCATAACAGCATTTCAAATACCCTTTTGTTTTTGCTCTTGGTGAAATCTGAATGCAAAACCTTCATCATCCTGGGTTTATTTATTTGTTTACTCGCTTATTTATTTGCTCCCTTCCCTCCTCGCTTCCCTCCAGCTCTTGGGTGTCTGTGGGAAAGCAGAGATAAGTTAATCTGAACAAAACATGGTAATACTTGAAAAAGTCCTTCCCATCAAATTACAGGGACCAGCAGTTACTTTTCATCTCTGCTCCATATTTCCGTGTCTGCTCTAATCACAGTCAGCGTCGGGCAGCGCTGCCAGGATTTGCTGCCCTGAATCGCTGGGCTGCACTTCCCCAGTGACCAACAGCACAACCTGACAGCTCTTGGAACTGGGGAATGCTGCTGATCAAAGGCACAGGACACAATCCACGGGAAAACAAAGGGGGGAACAACGCATTTCCACCCCCCCTTCCCCCGGGGGTCTGTCTGTCTGTAAAAATCTCCTTGGAATGTTAATGACTGGTTTTGGTTTTCGTTTTAAAGGGTTCTTTTTCTCTCCTTAAATCTGTTCAGCCCTGGTTCACGGTGACACTGCACTGCATTTTAACGGCAACGTGGACTTTAACTGATTGGTTTTTATAAATATCCCATTTATTCCTTCGTTTCAAAAGAGCCCTGGGAAGGTGTTCACCTGCAGGCTGGGGCTCCTGCTCCACCCCCGGGAGCTGCTGCAGGGACCGCAGAGCAGGGACAGGTGGCAGTGGGGGGGTAGGGGTGGCAGTGGGGGGGTAGGGGTGGCAGTGGGGCGATGGTGGCAGTGGCTGCACTGGCACTGGTGACAGTGGTGGTGCTGGTGGTGGTGGGAGTTTGTGGTGGCAGTGGTGACAATGATAGTGGCAGTGCTGTTGGTGGCAGTGATGACAGTGACAGTGGTGACAATGGTCAGTGGCAGTGCTGTTGATGGCAGTAGTGACAATGATAGCGGCAGTGCTGTTGGTGACAGTGGTGACAGTGGCAGTGGTGGCAGTGACAGCAGTGACAATGGTGACAGTGGTGGTAGTGACAACGGTGACAGTGGTGGCAGTGACTGTGGCAGTGGCAATGGTGACAGTGGTGACAGTGGCTGTGGCTGCAGTGGCTGGTGGTGGCAGTGACTGTGGCCGTGGTGGCAGTGGCAGTGACCGTGGTGACTGTGGCCATGGTGGCAGTGGTGGCAGTGGCTGTAGTGGCAGTGGTGGCAGTGGCTGTGGTGGCAGTGACAGCAGCTGTGGTGGCATTGGTGGCGGTGGCTGTGGTGACAGTGGTGACTGTGGCAGTGGTGGCAGTGGTGGCAGCGGCCGTGGTGGCAGTGGTGACAGTGGCCGTGGTGGCAGTGACAGTGGCCGTGGTGGCAGTGACAGTGGCTGTGGTGGCAGTGGTGACAGTGGTGGCAGTGGCTGTGGTGGCAGTGGTGACAGTGGCCGTGGTGGCAGTGGTGACAGTGGCCGTGGCGGCAGTGACAGTGGCCATGCCCCGCGTCTACACCAGAGGGCAATAAAGGGAAGGCAAAGCGCTGCCGGCTCGGCAGAGCAGTTGGAGGATCGCGGCCCCCCAGGTGTCTGTGCCCCGATAATCGAGTCCCTGATTTCCCTGCACACCCCGTGCGCGGGGGCAGCAGGACCTTTGTGTTCCCTCAGTGCTCCAGGGTTTCCCTGCCCCCCTCCCGTGTGTGCCGATGCTGGAGCTGAACGGCCCCGAAGTTCCCTGTGACACAGACAGAGATTTCTGTTTTTATTTTTAACAACAGACACTTCACAGTGTCATCTGCCACGTGTCCCAGTATTTATAACCACCCGCGGAATGGAATAAGGGGATTATTCCTCGCAGGGCAGCGGGATGCAGCTGCATAGCTGGAACGCTTTGGATACTGCACAGAAATAAACTCCCTCGCTGGGCTGCTCCTGGAAATGCTGGGGAGCAGCTGGGAGTTATTTTTAAAGCTGGAAGTAGCACTCTGCTTCCCAGACCTTTAGTGCAGGTAGGAGAGGAGAGGGAATTATCTGAAACGTTGTGCCACAGAGTCCCAGTGCCCATTCCAGGGAAGGAGGCAGGAATACAGAGCAGGCAGGAAGGTGTGTTTGGGGGCTTGGGAAAAGGGGAGGCTAAAAATAACAGCAACAAAAGGGAGACTGCAGGATCTGCTTGGTGTGACAGTGGTGTGGGGGTTTGTGTCCCTCTGGGAGAGGCACAGCCAGGGTTGGGGGCCCTGCAGCTCTGCTAGGGATCAGGAGGCAGGACTGGGTCAGGATGTTGCTGACAGGGTCTGTGCTAAATATGTGCTAAAGCAAGTTGGCTGGAATTATCAGGGAATACACAGATGGCTGGGAAACTGGGAAATGCTGACCATCAGAATATCAGCAAGGAATTTCTGATCCTCTGAACTGCCCAGTAGCCCTGACTGGGTTCACTAGTGAGTTGCTGTGCCTATGGTGTGCTCTGGGGCTGCAGCTGCTCCCTGGGATGATCCCACAGCCAGGATGATCCCTCAGCTGGGATGTGCCAGCTGTCAGCCTGTCTGCCTCGCTGCAGTGTCCTGCAGAGTCCAGGGGAGCTGGGAGGGCTGGAGGTGCAGCCCAGCTCTGTGGGGCCTGGTGTGCCCTGGCACAGCCCTGCAGGGTGTGTTGGATGAAGGTGCAGAGGTCACCTCAGGCTGAGTGGGATCATTCTCCTGGCAGATGGGTCTGGGGGGCTCGAGCTGCCCCTTGGAGCTCCTGGAGGGACCATCCCAAGTACTGCACCAGGGAACCCTCGAGGCTCACACTGGCTTCTGTAACCACTTCTCAGGGCCACTCCCTAGGCCTGGGTGTGTATTTGGCACGGATTTGGGCTCCATTTTCTGCCCAGGATGGGCATCAAGGTTGGAGAGGAACTTTTTGCAAGGGGCTGGAGTGCCAGGACAAGGGGGAATGGCTTCCCACTGCCAGAGGACAGGGGTAGGTGGGATATTGTGAAGGAACTCTTCCCTGTGAGGCTGTGGCTGCCCCTGGATCCCTGCAAGTGTCCAAGGCCAGGTTGGATGGAGCTTGGAGCACCCTGGGCTAGTGGAAGGTGTCCCTGCCCATGGAAAGGGGTGGAATGAGATGATCTTTAAGGTTCCTTTCCCACCCAAACCAGTCCGGGATTCCATGATTTCTGATCATGGAAATCAGTAAGTGGTGCTTTGATCTCAGAAAGGAGACCCCTGGAGTGGGCGTGAGCCTGGGCTGGGGCAGCTGGCAGAGGCAGTTCCTGCCCTGCAGCACGGCCTGCTCCGTTTGGGCAGGAGCAGAGGTGTGGTCCTGCTGTGGAAGCAGCTCCCAGGCGATCCCTGTGCAGCCAGGCAGTGGGGAAGCAGCTCCCAGGTGATCCCTGTGCAGCCAGGCCTTGGGGAAGCAGCTCCCAGGTGATCCCTGTGCAGCCAGGCCGTGGGGAAGCAGCTCCCAAGGTGATCCCTGTGCAGCCAGGCCATGGGGAAGCAGCTCCCAGGTGATCCCTGTGCAGCCAGGCCATGGGGAAGCAGCTCCCAGGGTGATCCCTGTGCAGCCAGGCCGTGGGGAAGCAGCTCCCAGGTGATCCCTGTGCAGCCAGGCCAGTGTCCTCACTGCCCTGTCACACTGTGTCCCTCGCTGGAAAGGCCAGAGCCGATGCAGAGCAGCAGCAGCAGCACCGCAGGCACAGGGAGACAAAGTGAGGCTGATGTGTGTGACAAAAAGAGTGCTCAGGTCCTCTGAGGCTGCTGCCTTGCCCTGACACGTGGAGCAGCGTGACTCAGGTCTGGCTGGGTGACCCCAGGTCTGTGTCCAGACGCTTGTTGTGCTCCTGCTGTATCAGTGGGAGCAGGGCTGGGGCATTGCAGCTCCTGGGGCTCCCTCCCCTCACCCTCCTTCTGCTGGAGCCTGCTGAGCCTGAGCACAAGGGCCATTCTATTCTGAGGCTCTAAACTACTGCTTTCAGTCTTTTATTGGGAAGATTTACAGCGTCTGCCTCGTTCAGCCCCTCCCCCCAGCAGTGACTGACCTCGGACCAGGGGGTCCAACCCTGTCCCCAGACAGCTCTGAATCACAGGACCCAGCTCTGCCTGCCCTGAGTGCTGGTCTTGGGTGGGAAGGGACCTTAAAACCCATCCTGTGCCACCCCTGCCATGGGCAGGGACACCTTCCACTAGCCCAGGTTGCTCCAAGCCCCGTCCAACCTGGCCTTGGACACTTTCAGGGATGCAGGGGCAGCTTCTCTGGGAAACCCGTGCCAGGACCTCCCCACCCTCACAGGGAACAACTCCTTCCATATATCTAATTTAAACTTACTATTTGTCAGTTTGAATCTGATGCTCATGAATATTTTGCAACATCATCCTTTAAAAGTTGGAGTGGATTCAGTTTTTCTCTTTTCTATTTCCATGACCCAAAGATAATCTGGAGATCTGGTCCTCTGACTTCCTTCCCATGAGAGCAAAAGGAGCTGAATGTCAGAAGTAAGATCAGGACCGGGATAGGAATGTCCGTTTTGCAGAACTCTGGGAATTCAGAGTGCCAGTACCAGTGCTGGTACCCAGGTGCTGATATGTGCTGGTATCTGGGGCACAACACACTTTGGTGCTGTGCTGGCACAACCCTCAGCTGCTCCTGCACCGAGCGCTGAGCCCTTGGCTGTGCCCTGCGCACGGAGCAGGGGCTGGAACTGCGTCAGCACCATGGACAGCGGCGATGGATGGAGCTGGGAAGGGGCTGGAGCAGCAGGAGGGGCTGAGGGAGCTGAGGGGGCTCAGCCTGGAGAAAAGGAGGCTCAGGGGGGACCTTCTGGCTCTGCAACTCCCTGACAGGAGTGGGGAGCCAGGGGGGGTCGGGCTCTGCTCCCAGGGAACAGGGACAGGAGGAGAGGGAACGGCCTCAGGCTGTGCCAGGGGAGGTTTGGGTTGGATATTGGGAAAATTTCTTCCTGGAAGGGACTGTCCAGCCCTGACACAGCAGTGAGTCCCCACCTCTGGAGGGATTTCCAAGCCCTGTGGATGTGGCACTTGGGGACAGGGGGCAGAGGTGGCCTTGGCGGTGCTGGGGAATGGTTGGACTCGATGGTCTCGGAGGGTTTTTCCAACTTAAATGATTCCATGATTCTGTTCCCAGGTCCCTCACTGTGCTCCCTTGCTGTGAGTAGGAGGCTGCAGGGAGTCATGGGCTTGTGAGGGTCTTGCCTGCCTGAGAAAGACCATTGGTGAGTTTTTTAGGCAGATCCTTTTCCCATCATGATCGTGTCCTGATCACTCCAGGTCATTGGGAATGGGAGAATCCTGCCCCTGATGCTGGGGTGGGAAAGGGGCCCATGCAGAGCTCTGTCAGGGCTCCTGGGAGGGAGCAGTGCTGGCACAAAGGACCCTCTGCTCCCCTCTGCTACCACCAGCCCACACTCCCTGGGCTTTGGGATGTGCCCAGTTCCAGGGCAGCTGCTGGAATGAACCACCCCATCCATTTCTGGAACCACAGCACTGGGAATTTCTGAACTGATGTGCATTTCTCCTCTTGCCTCATCTCTGCTCAGCAGGAAAACAAGACATTCGTTCTGAGACAGTTCTTGGAGCAAAAGCACTCCCCAGTGCAGCTGGAGACAGTGGGATGCATCATTTAAGCAGTAAGTGGGTTTTGTGCCCGTTGCTGCAGGAGCTGCTGGGAGTGCCCAGGAGAGCCCCCCCTCTGCCATCCCTGCTTGGCCTTGTTTGCCCAGAACTCCCTGTACACTTGGAGAGGGACCTCTCTGAGAGTGGGAAGAGAAGGTGCTTCCCAGGGCCTTAGAGTGACCCAGCACTGATTGTCAGTCTGTCCACTCCCCTGTCCCACTGGGGGCTGTTCTCCAGAGCAGCTGTGGGTGCCCCTGGATCCCTGGGAGTGTCCAAGGCCAGGTTGGAGAGGGCTTGGAACACCCTGGGCTGGTGGAAGGTGTCCCTGCCCATGCCAGGGGGTGGCACTGGATGGGATTTAGGGTCCCTTCCAACTCAAACCAGCCTGGCATTCTGTTATTCCCTTTATTTCCAGAGCAAATGCAAGGGAACTTTGGGGTTTTCCTGGTTTTCCTTCTGTGTTCCTTGTCCCTTCCCTGTCACACCTTCCATTGAACAGACCATTTCTTTCCAGCAGAACTGGTTAAACCTTTGTTCTCTGTGGATCCAGCATTTGCTCCTGGGTTATTCCTGACCCATTCTTGATTTCTTCAAATGCATTTTGCTGTCTCATATTAGAAGGGATGTTGAAGGACTTGTGGAATGTGTGTCTAGACAAGAATAATCTAATTTCTACAAGACTCATTTTAAATCTCTCATATTACATTTCTGGTGCTCCTGGTTTTAATATCAGCCTTTTCTGTTAATGACTGAACATTCTGTGATAGAATCCATTGAAACAGCTGAAGATTTTCAACGTGAACTAATGATTTAGCTACTGAGTATCTCAAGAGCTGATAAATTTGGCTGTTCATTACTACCTGCTCATGGCAGGGAGGCACAGAGCAGTGCTATAACCTCTTATCTCACAGGCTGACAGACCTTTTTCCCCAGAAAACTAATCAGCAACAGCAACAACTCGGGTGTTCCTGGACTTGGAAATGAACTTTGGGTATTTTCATGACATGTTCATTTTTTTCCAGTCTCTGTGAAGCAAAAATAATTTTTAAAAAGCCAGTAAGAACACTTTGGGATCATAGGGAGCATCCAGTTTAGTTTTGCAATTAGTTGTGGAAAGAAACAGTGGGAAATGATGTTTGGACAGATTGATCTCAGAGAAACGAGGTAGAAATGAATAAAACCATTGTGAAAACCAATTTACCCCCAAAAGCCATAACTATATAGACTTTTTAAACATCATTTCTGGACTCAGGGAAAGCAATGATTAATGGATCAAGCAGCCTAAGCCAGGGCTGAGGTGTGTCTTTGCAAACAGCACATGGGAAATGCAGCTGCACATTTTCCCACTGGCTGTTTAATACCAGCCACAGGAAGGGAAACACCAGAAGTGTCTTCTGTGTGCAAACAACACCTTGTGCTTTGGAAACAGAATCCTTTGCTTTGGGGGACTGTTGCAGTCCCAGCCACGCTGGGAATGCTGATTTCCAGGGCAGGACAAATGACCCAAACATCCACTCTTTACACTAATATTTATTCTGGACAGCAGAGCCAGGAGTGTATCCATGCTGCTGTGGTACAACAAACCCAGCTCCAGCAGGGAAGGAAAAAACCCCAAACAGAAATCAGGGACAGATCTCATGAGAGTTTTTCCGTTTTAAAGGCTCTGCCACCAGATCCAAAGGGATGGAGAAGGGATGGAGTGTTCAGCACAAGGGAAGTGCTGCTGCAGCACTTTGTCCTGCAAACCTGGAGCAAACCTGGGGCTGCAGCCTGGGGAGTGCCCAGCTCTGCTCTGCCTTCCAGCACAGAGGGGAATGCTGAGCCACCTCTGGAGCTGGAGAACAGGGGAGTGCTGGGAGCTTTTCAGGAAAGTTGGTGTTCCCAAGAGATCCAGTTCTCTTTTTCTGTTGCAACTTATTTTAGAGGACACAGGGGTTTATCCTTTTTCTGGCCCCAAGGCTGCCAGAGCTGCAGGAGTGTTTGGACAAGGCCTTCAGGAACAGGGTGGGATTGTTGGGGTGTCCTGGGCAGGGCCAGGGGTTGGACTGGATGGTCCTTGGGGGATCTTCCAGCTCAGGATATCCTGGGGTTCTCACAGAAAATATGGGAAGCTCAGGGCAGAGCACTGCCAGCCCAGAGCAGGGGCTGCAGGCACAGCACGTGTTGTTTGGGGTGGGGATTGGGATGTTTGAGATGGGGATTGGGATGTTTCAGTACCCCTTGGCTTATTCCAGTGTGTTCCTGGGACTCTGTACCCCCCCAGGCCCCCCTGTCCTGAGAGGCAGGGTGGGTGGCAGCAGGGCTGGGGCTGCCATGGAACCTTTCCATGGCACTGGCCATGTATCCATGGTGCATCCAAGGGAGAGAATAACCCTCCCTTCAGTCCTGGGTGGATGTTTCCACAGCTGACACACTAAACAGTGCTCTGGCACCTCTGCCAGGATATCATGGGGCAGGATCCTCCCCCACCCTGGCATCTGCATCCTCAGTTCCCCTCTGGAGCACCGTGTCTGTTTTTAACCCAACACACCCCCACTCCCCAGGACTGGGTAAAATCCACCCCTGGAAACCGCCTGTGTTTGGAGCTTCTAATAACCCAAACCCTATTTCAAACAGCCTCTGTTTGGTGTGGAGCAGCCCAGGGGTGGGTGGTTTGGAGGGCTCTGGGGTTTAAGATAAGCCTTGGCTGTCAGTGCCAGAAACAGCTGCTCCACAGCTCTGACAAATGGGGATTTGATGGATTCCTGGAGATGACAAAATGAACTGAAGAGAAAAATCTGTGTGAGAGAAACATCTTGTTAGGGAAATACTGGAGCTGAATTGTGTCTGCTGAGTGAGTCCTGGCTGTGTGGATGTGCTGCTCAGGCTCACTGGGCACTGGTTCGAGCTCTGGGATGTGCAGTCTGGTGCAGCAGAGCAGCCTGTGGCACCCAGGACAGGAGGGACTGGGTCCTGCCCTGTGATCCTGCTCCAGGCAGCTCTGCTGTCACTTGTGCCCTGGCAATGGGGGACACTCTGGGGGTGACACAGCCTGGGGGTGACCAAGGGAAGCAGAGTCACTCTGGGCTGTCTGTGGGGAGTGTTGGTCCCCCTGGATTACCCCTGGGTGTGATCAGGGGCTCCTTGGCCCTGGGAGCTCCCACTGGGGTGGTCACACTGAGGGGGCTGGTCCTGTTGGCTCTGTAACACTGACCTGCCAGTCCAGCTCTGGGCTTGGTGCTGGGAGGTGTTTTGGGTTGTGGGGAAGCCCAGTAAAGCAGCAGGACTGGGAGCTGGGATGTGGGGATGCCCAAGTGCTCAGCGTGGCCTGAGGCGAGCTGGGTCTGCTCAAGTGTGGGGCTGGCATTTGTGGGGCACCCCCAGGGTGGTGCTGGGAGTTGTTCCTGTGGAGAGGGAGGAGTCCTGGCTGGTGCTCAGGGATTTATTGGGCTCTGTCTTCTCTGCCCTTCAGTGGCTTCGTGGTGCTGTGAGTGCTGTGTTGCTCCCTCAGATTCCCCTTCGCCTGGGTGATGCCACCATGGGCAAAGCCTTCCTCTGCCTTCCTCTTCTGTCAGACTCAGGTAGGTGCTTTCAAACAGCACCTGAACACCTTACCCTGAGCCCTCAGCACCTGGTTTTTCTTGCTGACCTGGACACTGAAAGGCTGCTTGGTTGTTTTTTTGTTTGTTTGTTTGTTTGGGGTTTTGTTTGGTTTTTTGTTTTGTTTTGTTTCTTGTTTGTTTTTCTTTTCTCTCCTTTCCTCAAATAAACCCACTTTTTAATATTAATATGAGATTAACACTCCACTGTTTCATATTAAAGCATTGGGACCAGTGGCTGGTTGGCAGCAGGTGACTAAAACATGAGAAATAGCATTTGAATTGGGTGGTGCTTCCTCTGGCTCTTATTCCCAGCTTTCAGCAGTTTGTGGTGTGGGGATTTCTTTGCTGTTGGATTTAACAGTGGCCTTACACAAATATCCCCAAATTGCTTTTGAATCCCTCCATCTCCTCCATCTGATGGCAGCTGAGTTGCACACATTTTATTATGCATCAGCTGAAAATGCTTTTCATTTGTGTTAAACTTCTCTGAAGATCTTCCTGCTATTTAATCTCCTCGAGAGTGGAAGACAACTGGAATATTGAGGTCACAGAAGAGTGGGAGAGCAAAGGGAAGCGTGGTCCTGGCAGAGCAGGTGGGTGGGAGCTGTGCCTCTCTCCTTAGATCAGGTGAACGTGGAGCTTCCCAGCCTGGCTCTGGAGGATTTCCAGGCAGCACAGGAGCTATTTTTGTTCAACTGTTTTCCTGAACAGCTGCCTACTCAGGAGTGTCCCTCTGCATTCACTTTCTGTCTCAGTGTTCCTCTGGTAACAGAACACAGTCATTTGGGCTCGGATAAAAACGGGAACTGAAATACCTGCACATACACAGGGCTGGGTTTTCTCGGTGTTTTTGCTGCTGTGGGGAGTTGGATTTAACTCCTAATTACATGGTAGGGTTTGCAGTGTCGGTGCTTTGTAGTAAATTCTAAATGACAATTCTCAAACAAGGCTGTGGAGCTGCTTTGGGTAGAGAAAGTGTTTGGTGTCTGTGCTGGTTGCTCTGCAATCTCAGCCCCCCTTCTGTGCCTGGGATGGCAATATTTGTGCTGCCTGGGTGAGGTTTGTACTTGAGCACTGGTGCTGGAGCAGGAATTGCCTCTATAACATCTGAGGGGCTGCTCACTGGGGCAGGATTGCACATTATAACATCCTGAAATTCAGCATTTACTTAGCACTTGCAGGCACAGTCTGACTGCCCCCACCACACACATGCAGGTATTTTTAGTTCTCCAGTTTGAAACTTTGGTTCCAAAGAACAGGCAGTTCAGACACCCTTAAACTGAGCACAACTCCCCTTAAACTGAGCACAACTCCCCTTAAACTGAGCACAGCCACTCTCCCCATTGAAGTTATTTGGCAAGAGGCAGCTCTGGTTCATAACCTGTGCTGTTTTGTACCATTCAACACCCTAATCCAAGGAGGATGGGATGTATCCAGGGGGATCCCCAGCTGGGGAAGGCTGGTTTGAATCCCAGTGAGAGGCAGAGGGATGCTGAGGAGCTCCAGCTGCCTGACAGATGTGACAGACCCTCATGCTGTTGTACAATGCTGGCAGCACCTCCAGCCCGTGGACATGGGGTGAAAGTGTCCAAAGGAAGCTTGGAAGTGGTGTGACTGTATCCCCTGTGGAAAGCCAACAGGAGCAGCTGGAAGGTGGTGCAGTACCCTCAAAGCCAGGCACCACTGTGTCCGTGCAGGAGATGAGTCTTGGCTGTGCCCAGATGTTGCTCAGTACCTCAAAGTGGAGGTTCCTCACCTTGGCTTTGCCCCAGGGCAGTGGGAAGGGGGTGTCACTGTCCCTGTCCCTGCACAAGGAGCTGGATTGGGATGTGCCCTGAAGCCCTCAGGGAGGGTGGGGATGCTCCAGGTGTCCCAGGGAGGAGCAGTCTCTGCAGCTCTGCAGCCTCCAGGGGCACTGGGAGAAGGAGATGCTGGCCAGGCTTTGGACACAGTTCAGCCCTTTGTCCCCCTCCTTCCCTCCCTCTGGAGGTGCCTCCTCTGGACCCCAAGGAGCAGAAGGGCAGATCTGTCCAGTCTCATCCTGCAGCTCTCACCCCCTGCCAGCACCTCCTGCACTTCCCAACAGCTGCTGGCAGCAGATTTCCCAGTGTAGGAAACTTCTCTTATGTGATTTTTAACTCATTTCATTGCTTATCCTCCCTGCTCATTCCCTTTTTCAATAAACATGCATTTTCATCCCTAAATTGTGCCCAGAGCTGCTCACTCCCCTTAGGATTAGGCCAGAAATCTCAGAGCTTTCAGTCTAACAATTGGGTCATGGTGCCCAGATATTTCCTGAATCCTGTTTGTTATTTTTAAATATATTTTTTCCTTCTTCTGCACCCTCTTTATTAGTTTTCCCTCATCCAGTGTGTGCTCAGGCTCACACAGGACTCCAGCTGAGCCCTCCCTGCTTCCCTGGCTGTGCTGCTTCTCCCCTGTGCACATCCTCTTCCTCTGCTGGACAGATCCCAGCAGGATTCAGCTTTTTCCCCCAGCATTGTGTTATTGCTGGCACAGGTTCTGTCTGGGTCCCTTCTACCTCCTGAATCCTTCTGCTCCAAGTGCTGCCTTCCCGTTTTCTTTCTTCCCTCGTTTCAGCACCACTGAATTTTTTTCCCCTCTCATTTGTCCACTTTCTCAAGATATTTCTGCACTCCAATCTCACCCTCCTGAACAACCAGTGTCTTGATTCCATCAACAAAAGCAGTCCTGCTCTCTCCCACCTTCTGCCCCCACGATGGACACAGGAGCAGACCCAGATCCTCCTTCCCCACAGCCCCCTGGGACCCCTGCCCTGGAGTAGGAGGATCTTGCCAGGCTCTCACCCAGCCCATCCCCGAGTTTACATGGACCAATTCCCACAGGCTGGTCAAAACCCTGATAAAATTGAGCTCTGGTTTATTCCCTGTCCTTCCCAGTCCTTCTGCTGTCTCATTATGGAACATTAGGATTGTTTGGCAGGACTCGCTCTGGACAAATCGAATTTGGCTGCTCTTCGTCACCTCAGGATTTCCTGGTGTGTCCAAGCTCTTGTTCGTGTGTCCCTTCCAAATTTCTTAGTCTTGAAGCTGAGATGATCTGGGATTATCCTTCCATCTGCTTTTTCTCTCAAGATATTTGTGGTTTTATAGGATCTCAATTACCCAAACATACACCAGCTTGTAATTAGTCCTGACAAATATCACAGGATTATGGAATGGTTTGGGTTGGAAGGACCTTAAAGCCCATTCAGTGCCACCCCCTGCCATGGGCAGGGACACCTTCCACTATCCTGGGCTGCTCCAAGCCCTGTCCAGCCTGGCCTTGGACACTTCCAGGTTCTGTTTCTTTAAGGCTGTGTCTTTTCCTGCTGTCACAGCTTCTCTGTGCTGGGAACCCCAGAGCTGGATCCAGGGCTCAAGTTGGACAATGACCTGTTAAAACCCAAACCTATCAAATATCTATGACATGGTTGGACCTGATGATCCTAGAGGTCTTTTCCAACCTAAATGGTTCTGTGATTGTTTCCCTGTTCAGCAGAGGAGCCGGTGGTGGCAGGGCAGGAACACAGGGTGTGCACAGCTAAAGAGACCCCTTACCCTGTTCCTCCCCATCTGGGGCTGTGTGAGGAGGAGCTGAGGGCAGAGCAGGGCCTGCAGTTTGTGCTGCAGAAATCCAATCTGCCCATACAAATGTCCTGTCAGGCTGGCATGTGGCCAGCTGTCCCAGCGTGGATGAGCTGGTTCCCCCTGTTCAGTGGGAAGTGCTGAGCTGCAGCAGGACACTTTGTCACTCCCAGCTCCACATGATTTTCTCACTTTCTCTCGAGTAATCTCTTCTAAGTTTGCTGCTTACTTTTGAATAGAACAGCAGCTCTTTGGCCATCCATCCCAGCAGGGCTGTGACAGGACGTGTTACAGTAATTGTGGCAATTCCTGGGCAGGGAGACACGAGCACTCCCCAGACAGAGCTGTCATCACAGATCAAAACCCTGGGGAACACTAAAGTGATCCTTTCTCCCGCTGTCAAAGCCGGAATTAAGAAGACAGGAGGAGAGATGTAGCAGCATAAATAGCACACAGATACTGGGGTTTAGTCTTGGGGATGTCAAAAGTCTTAAAATTCAGGACTGTGCTCCCCAAAACCTCTGCAAGACTGGAGCTGTCTGACTTGCTCACAAAGGTGAAATACCTCGTTAGGGCTTAGGAATTTTACTGACTGTCAGATTAATTTGTGGGAGAAGTTATTTTAGACTGTTGACAA
Source organism: Myiozetetes cayanensis (assembly GCF_022539395.1). Taxonomy (NCBI): domain Eukaryota; kingdom Metazoa; phylum Chordata; class Aves; order Passeriformes; family Tyrannidae; genus Myiozetetes; species Myiozetetes cayanensis. The sequence goes on along the minus strand of NW_026087853.1, from coordinate 62,423,047 downwards.
ATATTGGAGAGGGACTTTGGGCAAGGGCCTCGAGGCACAGCACACAGGGAATGGCTTCCCCCTGCCGGAGGGCAGGGAGAGATGGGATGTTGGGAAGGAATTGCTGGCTGGGAGGGTGGGCAGGCCCTGGCACAGGTTGGGCAGAGAAGCTGTGGCTGCCCCTGGATCCCTGGAAGTGTCCAAGGCCAGGTTGGACAGGGCTTGGAGCACCCTGGGCTGGTGGAAGGTGTCCCTGCCATGGCAGGGGGTGGCACTGGATGGGCTTTGAGGTCCCTTCTAAACCCAAACCATTCCATGATTCTGATTTGGTTTTCTGTGTTCAGAAGAAAAACATCCAGCAGCTGCAGTTGCACACACATCTTGTGGAGGTGCAGGGCACAAACTGTGCTGTTTATTATTTACAATCCTAGAACTGAGAGCCTCTCCTTTGAAATGAGCTTTATCCTAGGAAGGATTTGCAAAGATTGGAGCAATAATAGAATCAATTTATAACAGTATCATTTTAAGCAATACTCTTCAATTACATCATTAATTTTTCAGCCAGACATGATGTAGTATTTTCTTGCTGATATTAATCCAAATTTCAAATGTTTGCAAGTCAGGCCTATAAAGCAATGGACAGAGAGATCTGGGGGGGGAAACTACAGGCTAAGCCTTTTTGGGGGGACTTTATTCTGTCCTGCAAATAACTCCCTGGCTGCATGCCCAGCCCCAGCCCAGCATCCCTGCACTTCCCAGCCCACTGCTGATTTAGGTTTTGCTTTATCCCAAGGATGATTAAAGGCTCCTGTAAAGTGCAAACCACCAGCTTGAAATATCATCATGGACTGTATTTTTTATTATTTTTTTATCTTTTTATATTCTGCAAATAAACTGCTTCTCCAGCATGGAGAGGAGAATAGAGCAGGGTAGAATGTAGGTCAGTGAAGGGCTGGGGAGGATGATATGGAACAGCCCTTCATCTTCCTCAGTGCTGGGGGGGACATGGCTCTGGCTCAGTGACATTTGCAGGTGAGGGCAGGAAGGTGTCAGGGTGAGGTGACCTGAGGGTGTCCCCTCTGCCCAGCAGTGAGAGTTGTGCTGGGTGAGCTGGAGGTGCCCAGCAGGGCTGGGCAGTGCTGAGCTGAACATGGGGTGACAGGAGAGGGCCTCATTTCCATCATTACAAGTACACATTAATCAAACTGTTAAATGCTTTTACTGGCCTTTGCTCTGATGTTTGCTTGTGCCTTTCCCCATCAATCTCTGGACTGAGGTACTCTGGTGACTGCTGACTGAGCTGAGGGGAAGGAGCCAGGTGGGACTGAGCTCTTCCCTCCAGGCTCCCTGCCATGGGTGTCACCCCTCGGTGTCCCCTTGGGGAGCAGCCAGTGCCCTGCACAACCAGGCTCTGTTCTGGGGCATTTGCAGTCCCTCAGTCACTCAGTCCCTTTTGCCTGCTGTGGGAAGCTTGGGAATCACTTGGGAAACCAAACATTAATTTACTAAGGGGCTGTGCTTGGGGACTCCCCACCCTGCTCTGCATCCCAGGCACAGAGCTGGGGTGGAATCTAAATGCAGGAAAGGTGAGAATCTAAATGGAGAGAGGTGAATCCCCCATGGAATCCATACACTGTGCTTTACAAACTGGGTCCAGGCTTTTGAAAGGTTTCTCCTTCAGTTGGTGCTTGTAAATCTGAGCCATCAGTCCTTTGCCTTTCTTTTAAGTGTGGTCTGCTCACAGCATCTGCTTTCCAAGCAGCGACCCTTTGCAGGCAGCCTTAGCCCTGGTGACTGTGAAATCCAGGCCTTTGCTCCTAAAATAATATATAGTGACTCAATCACTGTGCTGGCTGGTTAATTTTCCTGCCACTTCACCTCTTGGTCCTTTTATTCTTCTCTGTTTAAGCCTGTAGTGCTGTTAGGGAAGGAAATCAGGCCATGGAACCTTTCAGAGCCTGAAGAATGGTTTCTATGTCCTGCCATCACACTCAGCCCACTTGAATTCCCCACTGGAGTGGGTTCTGCTGTGCCTTGAGATCTCCCCAGTGGGGCTTTTCGGGCAGGCTGGGCTGGGAACACGGGGACAGGCTGTGGGTATGGCAGCCACAGGGAATGGGAGAGGCTTCTGCCTGTGCCTGGCATAAATCAGGGCTGGGACACTGCCTCACACCCCAGAGCTCAGGGGGGAGGCAGCAGTGCCAAAGAACCAGGGAATTGCACCCAGTGAGCAAAGCCAAGACACTGATTTTTTTAATCACCGTTTTTCTCTATTCAGGTTTTACAGTTTTTTGCTCCTTGAAAAAAACATTTCACTCATGCTGCTAAAGAACATATTTGCTTCTCCCTTCTCTGTGTTTCAGGGTCTGGCTGCTGCCTTTGGGAGTGTAACAGCTTCAGCTCTGGGGAGGGGTGAGCGAGGGTCTGGTGGCACGGGGAGAGGGGGTGGATTCAGCCTCCTCAGCAGTGATGGACATGAGCACAAGGGAATAAATGCCAAATGTTTCTGCATCACAAAGCTTGGTGTTACATAGAGAATTTTATGTAGTTATATATTTATGTATTAGAATCATAGAAAAGCTTGGGTTGGAAGGACTTTAAAGATCATCTAGTTCCAATATTTAGCATGTATGTTTATATTTTTATTAAATTACTACGTTAGCTTTTCTATTTTATATATATACACTTTACACATACTATATATAAGTAGAAGTGGCTGAGCCTGTGGTGGATCTGTAGGGATGGGACCACCAGCTGGGGCTGCCATGACCAGAGTGGGGTGAGTGCAAGTGATGCTTCCCTGGGCTGGACCAGCTGGGACTGTCTCAGAACAGAAATAGTCACCAAAAAGTGTCTGTCCTACTGTGATGCTGAGCTTAGTAAGTAAATTCTGGGTTCTGTGGCAGAGCAGAGTGTTGTGGCTCCTGCAGCCATTCCATGGAAATCCCTGGTCACACACACTGAGGGAATTTGTTATTCCATCAATGAATGTAAAAGGCTGAAGGTAAAAACCACACTACTAAGGCCAATCAATAGTAATAGCAGAGCAAAACATCCAATTCTTGTTTCCATCTGCACTTGGGCTGTTACCAATATCCAATCCCCCATCTGGGGGGTGGGTAGTGACTAACCGGGAAACAAATAGGCTAAAAATGGGAGTAAGCAGAACTCCTGCTTAGAAATGGGTTTTAGGTGATCTGCTTCCCACTTTATTGATGTCCCAAGTGCTCAGAGTGCAGCTTTCAGGAGTGTCATGGAGTCCTTTTTCCTGCCCTAAGTGCGTGGACCAGGGAGAGGGCAGGGTTAGATGGGATGTTGGGAAGGAATTCTTGGTTGGGAACACTTACAGGGATGGGGCAGCCACTGCTTCTCTGGGCAGCCTGTGCCAGGGCCTCACCAGGTTTTATACTTTATCAACCATTAGCACAGCATTTATTCAAAATACACCTACTAAATCTTTCTTTTTTTTGTTATTGTTTCATTTCTATTTAGTGCAATGTTGGTGGGGATGAGTAATAAGTTGTCTTTGTTTGTCCCAATAGCCATCATTATTTTCCACTTGAAATTGAATTATGTTTAGATTTTAGTTATGTACAGCTGAATAGTAACAAATGCTACACCATTATCTTAATATACTGCAATTTATCACCTCTGAAAATAGATAAATCAGTCTGCTGAGGACAGGCAGGAAAATACCAGGTCACAGAGCCCAAAGACAAACATTGATTTGGGTGGCATTAACGGTGCCTGGTGTGTCACAGACCTGGCACTGCCTTTCAAAGTAAAAACAAAACTCCCACTTTTTCAGAAACTTGAAATTGTAATTGTTTTGATAAGACCTTCCCTGCTGCTCAGGATGCAGTCCGGGAGCGTGGCAGAGTGGGAGTGAGCTGGGAGTCACTGCCACCCTCTCCATGCCAGCTGTGCCCTCACCCTCTGGGATAAACCCCCATGTTCTTCCCAGGCTTGATACTCCCCAAATCCTTCCCTGCCCCAGGCAGGAGATGATTTGGAAGTGGAGGAGGTTGCCAGGGAGATACTGGAGCTGTTCCCCGTGTCCCACGGAGCACAGGGGGATGGAGCCTCCGGGGAAGGTGCAGGACGAGGATTTGGGGTCCAGCGCAGCACGGTCTGGCCCTGCCTGGAAAGGCTGCCCCGGTGAGAGTTGATATCTGACAAAAGCCATTCACATGGCTCCCTCTTCCACTGCCAGCTTCCCATGGACTCGGAGCTGCTCGTGGGAATCCCGAGCCAGATGGCCGAGGAGCCGCCGTCTGTTCCCTGCGGAGCCCGGCGGGAGCGGCCGCTCCTGACTCAGGGCCTGAGCTGCTCTCACTCCACTGTGCCGGGGGGATCACTGTCTGAGGCAAAACAGTTTGGGAATCCTGCCCAGAGTGATAAGCCCTTGCCAGAACAATGCAGTGTGGGGGATTGCAGCAAAGGCAGCTGCCAGGCCGATGACTATCTCCAGAAAACACTGCTGTATGAAGTTTTTAAAAGCTAACTTTTAATTTAATGAAGCTGTCCCCTCACATCAATTTCCTTCTACTCCTGGAGAGGAGAGAACCTGTTAGGTCTAATGAAAAATGTTAATAAACCTTCATGTTGTGGAGGGTTTTTTTTCCTAATTCAGTAATAGCTGTCAGCACCTTTCCCCACTCTCACCTTAACATGTTAATGTGCTGCCTCCAGCCTGTGCTCTGGTTATTAATTAACAGACCCTTCAGATGGATTTCTACATCCCTGGAAGTGTCCAAGGCCAGGTTGGATGGGGCTTGGAGCAACCTGGGCTATTGGAAAGTGTCCCTGCCCATGGCAGGGGGTGGGACTGGATGAGCTTTAAGGTCCCTTCCAACCCGACCCAGTCTGTGATTCCATGCTGGATATTTCATGGAATTCTGTGTTGGATCTCCAGATTTCTCACTTTCTTCCAAGTCCACCCACCCCGTGGCATTTGCTTTGCCTGGAAAATGCTATTTGGTCAAAGAATGAAGTTGTGTATTAGAGCTGGGGAGTGAACTGCAGCTCAGCTGCACGTCAGGGATGGAGTGCACAGCTTATTTAGCAACTCCCTCTCACACAGCCCTTCCCTCCAGCTGTGGTGAGAGCACAGCACACCCTGGCCTCGCACAGCACTTCAGCCATGTCCTACATGAGACTGATGGAAAGCTGGAAATGAGCCTTAAAGAAAATGCCATCAAACCATTTCCCTGTGCCGAGCGTTGGCCAGCGGGACTCGGGCTGAGGGACTGTCACCAGCTGAGGTACTGTCACCACAGCTCCTCAGCCTGATGTTTAATTCAGTGCAGTGTGGAATGGAATAACAGCAAGTCAAGTTTTTATTAAAATTTCCTTCCTTGAAGTCTCAAAGCAGCCGGTGTCATTAGAGCTTAAGCGTGGTGGGGAATGAGGAACCAGGAGAGCTGGTGGGGAGAACAAGAACGTTTCAGGATTAGCACTGAAAGCAATTACCTGGCTCCTGCTCTTTATTCAGCAGCTCCCCCTGCTCATCCACCGCTGTGTGGGTGCCTCTGGGGAGGGATCTCCCTTCTGGCACCCTCAGGCTGTGCTTGGGTGGGTCAGCACTGCTGAGCACGTGGGGCAGCCTCACCTCCGGTCCTGGGGGAAGTTTTGGGCACCAAAGTATAAGAAAGATCTAAAGCTGTTGAAGAACGTTCTGAGGAGGCTACAAAGATGGTGAAGGGTCTAAAGTGACCATGGGAGGAGTGGCTGATGGCACTTGGTCTGTTCAGCCTGGAGGAGACTGAGGGGAGACTCATCAAGGTCTGCAGTTCCATCCCGAGGGGCAGCTCAGTCTCTGCTCCCTGTGAGCAGGGACAGGACCCTGGAAGGGCTGGAGCTGTGCCAGGGAGGGTCAGGTTGGATCTCAGGACAAGGCTCTTCCCCCAGAGGGTGGTTGGCACTGAACAGGCTCCCCAGGGCAGTGGGCACAGCCCTAAGGCTGCCAGAGCTCCAGGAGGGTTTGGATGATCCTCTGAGGGACAGAGGGGATTGTTGGGGTGTCCTGGGCAGGACTGGGGTTGGACTTTGGTGATTCTTGTGGGTCCTTTCCAACTCAGAAGGTTTTGTGAAAGAAGCTGTGAGATTCTATGAAATAAGACTCTGAGACACCCCCAAGCCCTTCCCAGACTGAAAGCAGTGATGGTCTCTCCATCCTGTTTATATAAATACCTGTCCTGCTCAGCACTGCTCGGGAGGGGCAGGAGGCTTCTGTCATTCCAGGGAATCCCAGACTGGTTTGGATTGGAAGGGATCTTAAAGCCCATCCAATGCCACCCCTGCCATGGGCAGGGACACCTTCCACCAGCCCAGGGTGCTCCAACCTGGCCTTGGACACTTCCAGGGATCCAGGGGCAGCCACAGCTTCTCTGCCCAACCTGTGCCAGGGCCTGCCCACCCTCCCAGCCAGCAATTCCTTCCCAGTATCCCATCTAACCCTGCCCTGTGGCATTTCAGATGAAGTTCATCCTTTCCTCAGCCAGTCCCAACACATCCCATCCCCTCATCCCATCAAAGCCAGGAGCTCCAGGGGAGCCTGCAGTGCCTTTGGCTTCCCCAGCCCTGGCACTTCACCCTACACGTGTCAGCATCTGCAGCCCTTTTTAACTGACGGCTCGGTGGGTAATGAAGATAAACATGTAAAAAACCCTCCTTTTTCTGGAAGGTAGGACTTGTTTGAACAGAATTTCTTATGTGGGAACACGAAAACCGACAAATGGGAATAACTCCATGCAACATGTAATTAAACGGTACAACTTATTAACACTGGGGTTGCCATGGCAAATAATTTATACAAATTTTGAGGGAAGGGAAAATAAACACAGATAACACCAGTACCTGGTTATCTGAGTTCCTGCTGAAAGGAACAGTGTCTGTAGCTCTCACTGTGAGTGTGGAACAGCTGGGATGCTCCTGGGGCGCTTTGCCTGGAACAAAATGTGCCTTCATCCTGGGTTTGTTTTCTTACATCCATATTTTGAAGGGGAACTTGGTTCACTGTGATTTAGAACACAGCTTCGGAATAATTTTAGTATTATTTTCAGAATTATTCATAAATATATTACTTTTAAAACATTTTCAAAAAATTGAAATATTTATTTTATAAATTTTTTATTATGTATAAATTTTCAGAAGAATTCTGAATAATTTTCAGAACTACTTTTTTAACTTCAAAATAATTGTCCAGAGATGTAGTGGAGTTCCCACCCCTGGAAGTGTTTAGGGATGAGTTGGAAGGGGCTTGGAGCAAACCGGACTAGTGGAAGATGTCCCTGCCCATGGCAGGGGCTGGGACTGGATGGGTTTTCAGGTCTCTTCCAACCCAAATCATTCTGGGATTTTACAATTTTTTATTGTTAATATTCTGAAATATTTGGAATGGAAGATCTGTGCTGGAAGATTTTCCTTTCTTCCCTTTTTCCTGGGAAAGGTAAAGGGATATGTGATGAGGTTCTTGAATATATTTTGCCCTATCTGAAGGTGACTTTTCACTGGATTAAGCTCTTCTAAAAAAATTTTTAACTCATTTCTTTGTCTTAATTTTGTGCTTTAGTTATGAAGGTTTAGTTACTAATGGTAACTAGTTATTAGTTTAGTTATGAATTGCTAATTATGAATTGATGGTATTTATCACAGAATGACAGAATGGTTTTGGTTCAAAGGGACCTGAAGACCATCCCATTGCAACCCCCAATCTATATTTATCTTTGTTTACTTCTTTGTTATGTTGAGTCTGGCTCAGATGGAGTTGATTGGAGTTGATTCCTGGCTGTCACCCCCCTCCAGGACACCTCCTGCTGGAATACTCCTCAGCCCCCCCTGCCAGGTATAGCCAGGTAAAGCCTGGAATCCCAGGATCCCTGAGGCTGGAAAAGCCCTCCCAGCCCATGGATCCCCCTGTGCCCATCCCCACCTTGTCCCCAGCCCAGAGCACTGAGTGCCACGGCCAGGCCTGCCTTGGACACCTCCAGGGCTGGGCACTCCAAACCTCCCTGGGCAGCCCCTGCCAGGGCCTGACCACCCTTTCCAGGAGAAATTCCTGCTGCTGTCCCACCTGAGCCTCCCCTGGCCCAGCCTGGAGGCCGTTCCCTCTCCTCCTGTCACCACTGACCCATCCCTGGGTGTGTCCCCAGCCCAGCTCTCCCCCTGCACAGCAGCACCAAGACTTGATTTGATTGTAAATGCCGTTCAAATGCTGGATGATCGAAGATCAGTTGCCTCTATCAACTGAAAAATACCCCAAACAATGAAGCCCTGGGGAAAGCTCTCTGCACCAAACCATCTCTGGGACGTTCTGTGGGGACAGAAACCCTTTGGGGTGAAACCTGGGGCAAACCTGCGTTCCCATGGGAGCGTTATTCCCACCTGCAGCATTCCCATGGGAGCGTTATTCCCACGTGCAGGCTGCAGCCAGCCCCTGGAATTGATTGCAAGTGTCTGTTGTTGCCAGTGTGCACCGGCTGATTCAAAGGAATAATTTCCCGATTATGAGTGTTTCTGGGCTGTGTATTAATCATTTACCATTCATTATTTCTGAACTGTGACTGACCACCTAAATTGAGTGCACTATTTCTGCTCCTCAATTAGGTAATTGAAATGCTCTTTAAATCAGAGTAATTAGCAGTGTGACTTTTCAGCTGAATTATTTTTTTCCCCTGAATTAATGGAGAATTCGGGGACTTGTGAGCTATTACGGCCCCTCTCTGGCAGTGATCTGAATTCTGTCAGATAAGGAATGGCACGGGTTTGTGAATTGCCTTGAACAGACCTGACAGCTTCTATTTGTACAAATATTAACAATTCTGGGGTTGAGGATTCAGCCAACTCCAGCAGTTCAGAAGATTTCAAACACAATTTGTAACCAGCAAGGCAGATTTGCTACAGAAGCCGTGATTTGGTGGCAGCATATTAATGTTGTCTCCTCAAGATGGTGGAAATCTCTAATTTCCATGTTTTCCAAACTCTGTTTCAGTCAGTACCAGGAGACAAGGGCTGATTATATGAGCTGATATCTGTGCTGTGGGGGCTCTTCTGGATGTCTCCAGAAATTTGTTTCTGCTCCCATTTTTTGTTCACATGGTGAATATTTCCCAGCAAATGATTTAACCAGCCTGAGCCTGTTCCTTCCTTCCTGAAAAAGGGATCATTTAAATTCACAGTTATAAATATTCACAGTGCAAATGAGACGACACCTTCAGTTAAAAGGAATGTGAGTGAAGAGCTGAAAAAATTGAGCTTTTTGGTCCTAAAATCTCTGCAGGTCCTGATTTGGTATCAATTGTTAAAAGATATTTCACTTTAGCCATAGACATGTTGCTGTTGGCTCTCAGTGGGATAAGTCACATGCCCAAAGGGTCATGGTCAAGGGCCCGGTGTCCTGATGGACATCAGTGACCAGTGGTGCCCTCAGGGGTCTGTATGGGACCTGTGTGATTTAATATCCTTATTAATGGCACAGACAGAGGGATCGAGGGCACCCTCAGCAGGTTTGGAGGTCACACCAGGCTGAGGTGACACTCCTGAGGGACAGGACCTCTGTTATGGGGAAAGGCTGAGAGAACTGGGATTGTTCAGCCTGGAGGGAAGAAGCTTCAGTGTGACCTGACTGTGGACTTCCAGGACCTGAAGGAGCTACAGGAAACATGGAGAGAGACCACTGACAGGGGATGGAGGGACAGGACACAGGGAATGGCTTCCCACTGCCAGAGGGCAGGGAGAGATGGGATATTGGGAAGGAATTGCTGGCTGGGAGGGTGGGCAGGCCCTGGCACAGGTTGGCCAGAGAAGCTGTGGCTGCCCCTGGATCCCTGGAAGTGTCCAAGGCCAGCTTGGACGGGGCTTGGAGCACCCTGGGCCAGTGGAAGGTGTCCCTGCCCATGGCAGGGGGTGAAATGAGATGATCCCAACCATTCCATGGCTCTGTGATCTATTTGTGGCAGTTGCAGAGCTGCCTGCAAAGTTTGGGTTATCTGTTACACAAGAGCCCATCTCCCTCTCGCAGCCACTCTCCCATTTTCAGCTGCATGGCATGAGCACAAAGCTTTGCACAGCCTGGCTATTCCTGCTTTGTATTCAGAACATGAGGCTTTACAAGAGGAAATGTCTTGATGTATCTGCTATTTTATTTTTAATGAAAACATTTCTTGCACTGAAAAAAAGAGGTCACTGCACATCTCCGAGTACAAATTATTGCATATGCACAGGACCTGGAAAACCCTAAGCATGGAGTTGGAGCACTAAATCCCCCACTCAACAGCACCTTTATGACATGCAAATAAGGCAGAACCAAGCGGAATATTGTGGGGTTTGGAGCACACAAAAATATCCTCCCTGGAGCAGTACCATTCCCCTGGGACTGTGTGTGGGGAAGGGAAGTTTTCCTTTTGAAACAGCTTTGTAGAGGAGTGAAGAAATCGCTCATGGGCAAAGGGCTGGAGGCTCTGATACACCAAATATCTTCCCCAGAAGGGCCTGAGTGCAATGACTGCAAAGAGAGGCATCTGCAGAGCAGAGAAAGGATTGGTTTTGCTCCCTCGGGAGCCCCTCAGGAGATCGTTTGCTCCTGCGCTGAATTCCTGCCTTTCCCCTGCTGTTTGCTTGAACCTCTTCCCTTTCCAAAACCCTTTCCAAAAGAATGAAAGAGCAAAAAATGGTGATTTTTTTTAAAGTATTTGTTCAATTTTCTTTGCATTCGAAGTGAAACTCCCCAGCTTTGTGTGCAGGGAAAATGGAATACAGTTTACAAGTGTTGATTTGGGGTTTCTCCTGGTATTTTGGTCCCCAGGAGCAGGGACCAGAGGGAGAGGGTGCTGAACGTGATCACAAGGGGGTCCAGGCTCTAGGAATGAAGGACCTTCTCTTCTTATGGGGGGTTAGTACTGTCCATGTGCCTGTTGGTGTCACCCTGCATCGAATAAAGCTCTGGATGGTCCTTTAACAGCCACCTCCATCATTGCTGTTCCTCCAGACAGGAATAATGAGGGTTATTGTTGGAAGGGATGTTTGGGGACAGCATTTACAGTGTCATTTACAGTGCCCCTGTCCCCTCCTAAGTGTCCCATCCCACAGGCTTTGCTCAAGCAGAGCCAGGGGGAAGCTGGTGCAGCCCACGCTGGGGGATAGTGGGGTCTGACAACCAAGAGCCATGGGAGAAAAAAATAAAAATCTTTGGATAACAAGTACTTCACCAACAAGCCCAGGTTGCCCAGAGAAGCTGTGGCTGCCCCTGGATCCCTGCAAGTGTCCAAGGCCAGGTTGGAGCACCCTGGGCTGGTGGAAGGTGTCCCTGCCCATGGCAGGGGTGGAACAAGAAGAGCTTTAATATCCTTTCCATCCCAACCCATTCTGTGATTTTATGGTTCTGTGGGATCAAATATCAATTCCCGTGGTTCCCTTCAGTGTGAATTCCCCCTGCAGTGGCACATCCAGAGCAAACCCCGTTCACTGCAGCACTTAAGGCTCAGGGCACAGCAAGAGGTGGAATTGAGCTGTTTGAAGGCTCCCAGTGGCATGTGTAAGTGTGTCTGTGCCATGTGCAGCAGCACATGTGTGTAAGGGCAGGCGAGGTAATGCAGCGTTTTCCAGCCCTGTGTCATCCGCTCAGGCTCTTCTCTCCACCAGAATAAATAAATTAAAAGATAAAGAACACGGCCTTCCTTGTGCCCTGTAAAAGCAGAATGTGATTTCCTTTTCTGGGTGAAGTGTTTTTCTTTTTGCAGTCACTGTCTCAGGGTTAATGAAGTGTTTTGTGAGGCTCAGCCCTGCCTGTCCCTGTGCTCAGGGCTGGCTCAGGAGCTGCTGGGCTCAGCTGTGATGGCTCCACGAGCCCCTTCACCTTGGAGTGACTTCCTTGGGTCAGTCCTGCACTAAAAATACCCTCCAGCTGAGCCCAATCTCCCCAAGTATCTCCTCTGGACATGTAGACCATCAGATGGTGCTTTCCTGGAATCCCAGTAGTTGAATTCCAGGCAGTGTTTGGTGCCCTGAGCAGACAGGGCATTCTGAGAGTGAAGCAGGTTTGTAGGTTCAGGTTTCCACATCAAGGTGTATCCAGCCTCTCCCTTCTCCACCTTCACTGACAAGCCAGCCCTTTCCTCCAGGGATTTATTGCAATTCAGTTTTTTTACTGGCTCCAAAGAGCTGCATCTCATTGCCAGGTCCCATCATTGCTTGAAGATGCCTCAGTGTAGGAGCAGCTGCCCCCTCCCCTGTTTTACTTCATCCTTTATCTCCTGCCCCCACACAAACCACTCCCCAGATCCCCATTTCCATGGGCAGGAGAGTGTTTCCTTCAGGTGAAAAATGAGACAAATCCAGGCAAAAATAAAAATAAAAATTCTTATTTTTTAATATTTGAAAGTTGGAGTATTTGAAAGCCTGTGTGTGGGAGCTGTGGCCTAAGGAAATGTTTGTTTTAGGGACTGAGAAATTCAGCTTGGACAAAGTTTGACAAAGTGATTATGCATCAAACTCAGTCCAGGTGCCTCGTCACTGGTTTCACGTGGATTGTAAACAGTTTTGAGGAAAGCTTATCCTCAGTTTCTGTGTGCATTCATAAAGTTCATGGGACTGTGATCCCAAAGCTGGGCTGCCATATCCACTGGCTGCCATAATCCAATTCATAGCCAGAGTTATTTAAAGCCTCCTGCTGCCTCTCCTGGGCCTTTCCCCTCCTGCAGCTGCTCCTCTGCATCCAGAGAGCCCCAGAAACAGAGTTTTTGCAATTATGGCTCAGGCTGTTGGTTGATGGATGCAAAATAGGGGTTTGATAATAGATAAGAATATTAATAATTTCTTCTGCTTAATTGAAAAGGTTATTTTAATGAAAACAGAGCACTTAAAACCTCTGTCCCAATAGGGACATTCATACATTAGCCTGTTTCCCTGGCAGCATGAGGTTGGTGCCAGGGGGTTTTTCCTTCTCAGTTTTATACCAGCCTGATCTTATTTTAATATATTTTATAAGAGAATGTGTGAAGGTGCTCTTTCCTCAGGGTACCCAGCAAAAACAACCCCCAGGTCAGTACACAGCCAAAGGTATTTTGTGAGAAATAGCAGAAATTCCATTTATTGGGTTGAATTCTTAAACTTCTGGACAAGCTCTGAATAAAGTTGATTGCTGATTCAGGCTACATAGATCATTGATAATGTAAATTAATGACAAACTATAAAAATGAGGAAGCAAAGTTATGATAATGCCTGGCAAAATTACTGAGAAATGGAATTGCAAAGCAATACAAGCAAATTATCATCTGCAGGAGCGAAAAAACCCATACAATGGGATAAAAATGTTGGCAGATGGTGGAGTCGAGCATCACTTACTGGAGGTGTTCAAAAAAGGAATGTTTGATGGGCATGAAGAGAGTGGAGAAGAATTTTAGTTGGTGCTTGTGAGGTTTTTATGAGAAGGCATTATGGCCCTGACTTTGGAAGAAGCAGAATTTTCAGTGAAAATATGAATGTAAACTGGAGCTGATTTAATTGGGGTGGGGGGAGCCAATTCAGGTTTCAGCCCAAATTAGACTAAAAGCCTAAAATGTAAAAATAATTCCTGTGTGCCAGACTCAGTGACTTCATTGGAGCAGAACAGTGCAAAGAAAGGGGAAAGATGTAAATCCAAATATAAACAGGATCAACATTTTTTGCACAGCTCACAACTGAACTTCTGGCAGAATCTGCTATTTTCACCTCAGAAATGGAGCAGTGACAATGTTCCACTGTGTTCTGTTGTGTTCCTGACCCTGTGGCCCAGGGGGCACCGATGCAGGTGACAGGTGGGGAAGGGAAGAAATATTTCCATGGCAAGAGCTGGGAAAGGATATTCTGCTAAAAGCTGGAAGTGAAACAAAAATTCGGTGCAATAAAGATTTTCAGAGGATAAAGCAAGTACCAGGATCCATTTTCCCCAATATCCAACCCAAACCTCCCCTGGTGCAACCAGAGGCCGTTTCCTCTCACCCTGTCCCTTTATTGTGATGGAATCACACTTTGGGCAGGAATTCCTCTCTGGCCAACTGGTTAAGTCTAAAACAGATGCAAAAGAAGCAGAAGAGCCCTGTGCAATGGAAATGTGTTTGAGCCCCAGCATTGTCCTACTTCAGTCAGGAGCACTGAATGTCAGAGCCCTCCCAGCACAGGCAGCAGCTGGAGAGTGGGGCTGGTTGAAAGAGCAGCTCTTTTCTGGGGGAGGAAGGAGCCAGCACCGTGTCAAGGTCCATTTGCATTGCAGAGCTCTCCTGCAAAGGGAGGGATTTCCAGGAGCTCCCATCTCAATGTGTTCTCCTCAAAGTCAGGGAAATCCTCCTGTTGCACTCAGGACATCTTTGTAGCACACAGAGAAGAACTGAAAGGAGACAGGGCCGGAGAGAAGGGAGGAAAAAATAACCCACAAGGGGAATTGTGCAGTGATTTCTACAATTTACAACCTGCAGGAGCAATAAGGGACCTGCTTCTGCCACCCCTTAGGTAATGTGTGTGCTGTGGTTCTCAACCACCACGTGGCTGCAGTGCTTGGCACAGTTTTGTGGAGTTGAGGTGGAAATGGGTTTTGCAAAACTCTGGGCCGTTCCTGCCATCCCGTCCATCATATATTATATTTATATATATAATATACACACACATATTATATGTATACATAAATATACACACACACATATATGTTATAGATAGACATATATTAATGTACCTGTGAGCACACAGAAACAGGAGCTTCACCCCTGCCAGCCCCAGGTGTGCCTCTGGCACCAGGGCAGACCCTCAGCCCCCAGTGCCACCCACACGTGCTCCAGCCTTGCCACCACACGCTCCTGACTGGAACGTGGCCTTTGGAAGAGCCCAGCTCCTGTAGGGCTACCCCTGGATTCTCTTTGACCACCTTTCATCCCGTTTCCAGCATCTGAGTATTTCCTGAGGGAAAGGAGACGGGTTTTTTCCAGCTCTCCAGACACAGCTGGGCTGTGGTGAAACAACTGGACACTGTGGATACAGGAGGGAAGGCGGGTTCTGCCTGGATTATTCATTTCCAGGGGAAAGGGAAAGGTTCATTTAAAAGAATGAAAAAAAAAATGGCTCATTGTCAAGCTGAAAAAAGAAAGGGAACAGGCAGAATTTTGGCATTTATGACTCTTGTTGTCATAGAAACTGAACCTGATATTTCCATCGAGCAACCCGGAGCGGTAACAAATACTGGATTTTAGAGCAGGGAGGAATTAAGATCAACTTAAGATTCCCAAAACATTGTCAGGCAGATCAAATCCTGGTTTATTTTGTATTGCCAGGTTGTTATCAGAGTCCTTAGAAAACATTGGGGATGTATTTAAAGGAAACTGATGCGGCATTTACAGGATATTACTGGAATGCAGAGTGGCTGGGGAGAGATGTTACAATGTGCAGTAAAACTTCCCAGATTCCCATCAGAACAGAGTGTATCTCCTGGGACACATCCCTTCCCTGCCCCCCACATCCTCCTCCAGCACCTGCAGCAACAACCTGCATGGAAAATAGTTCTGGGAACTCTGTGGGTCTGGGGGGCAGTTCCTGAGACTGCAATGAGGAGGGAACCCCGTGGGAGGGGACTGAGCAGTTCTCTGGACACCACAGCCCTGGGCCTGCTGCCTTCTGCCTGGGCTCACCCAGAACACATGGAAATGATTATGTATTATTGTATAGTTTTATTGTATTACATTGTATTTATTACTATTACATTATTGCATATTATACATGTATACTACATATTTTATTATTTTACATTATATATAATATACATTATTACTATGACATTAACACATAATCTGTATTTTGGCAGCTGGCAGGAGAAATGTTGCTTAGATTCCCCTAAATTCTACTTATCTGTGTAGACTGTGTTGGTGCCACATGCAGGATCTGAGGTTTTCAGGCATTTTAGTGTATTCCAGTGTGGAAGTGTATATTGCAGTGTAAAACTGTGTAGCTGAGACCACCAGACTCGTATTTTAAAGGGGTTTTTTTTGACCATTTTGTCCATGAACCATTACTTCCTGTGTAGTTGTGTCTGTGGGGATTCTCTGAGAGAGGTTCTGCTTCAAAGTGAGCACTTTAAAAAAAAGTCATGTTTGATTTTAAAAATTCCAGTAACAGATATTACAATTCTTCATACATTATTCCTCATTATTTTAATTTACAAGCAGTAAAATAGCCTTTATCCTGCAACCTCCCAAACTTTGTCTTTAACAAGGGTTTGTCTATTTTTTGTTGCTGATTCTCAGACCTCTCTGCCATCGCAGTTTTTAGCTGATCAGTTTGGGCCCAGGCAGCACATGGAGCGTTTTAACACAGAACAGGGAGTGAGAAATGCCCTGCCATGTTTTTGAAGTGGCAGTGTTGATGCTGTCCAGCCTGACCCGAGCCCACGGTCAGCAGTGCCTGCAGAATTCCCTGTGCCCTCCTCCAGCACCGTGGTGCTGATCCCTGTCCTCGTGTCTCCTGTAGCTCATCTCCCTCCCTCGCAGCCTCTCCCTGCTGTGTGCGAGGGAGGATGCACAAACACATCAGAAACAGTCTGCTCTGTGCTAATGGGATAACCACCCTGCCGGAGCTGCAGCCCTGAGCTCCAGAGGCTGTGGATATTCCAGCGACAGCCCCTGGCTCTGCTCCAGGTGCTCCAGCCACTCCCCAGCCATGGGGGGAATGGGCGGGAGCTGGTCCAGCTCCAGAGAGTGAGTGGAGCCTCTGTCCCTCCTGCACAGCCAGAGCAGATGAATTATGAATGAACACAGCTCCTGCTTCCCAGGCTCTCACTTAGCTGAGATACTGAAAGGTTGGAAAGAAAATTTAAATGGGAGGTGATGAAAGGAAAAAGAGCATTACAGGGAATGGGAAATGGCACAGAGGTGTTGTGTGAGCACTGAGGCTGCCACATAAAAACCTTAGGGAGGGTAATGCACTGTTCAGGCAGGATAAGCCTTTGTCCCAAACTAACACTGCCGAGGATGCTTTCCCTTCCTTCCTCCCACGGTGTATGAGTGAAGTGAACAGGCTCAGACTTTGGGAAACAAGTCCAGAAAATGGGTCTCTTTGCCACTGTTAAATGTTGCCAGTGGGGACACATCCCTTTGGAGGGACACACCCCTTTGGGAGCAGGGACACACCGCTTTGGGAGCAGGGACACACCCCTTTGGAAGGACCTGGTGCCTTTATTTTTAACTCTCACTTGGTGGAGTTTTAGCAACACTTGCACAGCTCAGCACTCCATGTACCCCCTTGGCAGATGAGCAGAGGAATTCTCAGTATTCTCATTTATTCTTACTAAAGTTCAAGAAGAGTGCAAGAGTTTTCCCTGAAGTCAGATAAGGATCAGTCCCACCTTTCTTGGAAAGCCAGAGCTGTTCCTGGGAGTGCCACACTCCAGAGCTTGGCACCTCCTACCACCACCAAGAGGGAAACTAAAGAGATGAGATGCAAAAGACTGCTGTGGGCATGTGAAATCTTCCACACACTCTGCCTGGAAACACCTCCAGGATTTTCCTGGAGAGCTAAAGCTTGTTCACTGCTCAGCCCCTCGTGAATATTGTGCTTTAATGTCTCCATCGATCGCTGCTGCTGCTGAGCCGGCCCAGGGCACACAACCAGGGCAGCATTCCTGGAAACCACAGGGATGGATCCTGCTGCCAGCCCTGTGCCTGGCCACCCAGCACCTTTGGGTGTGGAACACCTCTGCTTCCTCCTCCATCCTCACTGCCTGGATCCCGTGCCCTGGATCCCGTGCCCTGTGCCCTGTATCCTGTGTCCTGTATCCTGTGTCCTGTATCCTGTGCCCTGTATCCTGTGTCCTGTATCCTGTGTCCATATCCCATATCCTGTATCCTGTGCCCTGTATCCATATCCCATACCCTGTATCCTGTGTCCTGTGCCCTGTGTCCATATCCCATATCCTGTATTCCATATCCTGTGCCCTGTATCCATATCCCATATCCTGTATCCCATATCCTGTGCCCTGTATCCATATCCCATACCCTGTATCCTGTGCCCTGTATCCATATCCCATACCCTATATCCTGTGCCCTGTATCCATATCCCATATCCTGTATCCTGTGCCCTGTATCCATATCCCATATCCTGTATCCTGTGCCCTGTATCCATATCCTGCCCACTCACACACTGTCCTGCTCTGTGTTTCCTTGGAAAATGGTTTCTCCCTTTCCCATGCCCGGAGCTGGCAGGAGCTGTGCTCTGCTGAAGTGCTCATATATCCCGTGGCTGGAGTTTGAGGGTGCATTTCCCTGGGAATACAGAGGCAATTGTTCCTGTCATGTCTGATTTCCTTCCCGGGGACAGGAGCTGGACTAAGATTTACTGGAAGTGTTCCTTTCCGTGCCAGGGAGCGGATCCACATTAGGCAGCTGACAGCGGAGATGAATCCTGTGGTGCCAGAGCTGCTGCCACTGTCCAATCTGGGCTGTAATTAATTACCTGTCAGAGCTGCTCCAGCCCAATCAGGGATGGCTGGGACATGAGGCAAATCGGCCCTGAAATTAAGAGTCAGGTCTGAGCTGCTCTTCCACTGACCTTGCAACTCTCTTTATTGATTTTGGGTAATATCCACCTGTTTAGGAAAACCAAGAACGAGGCAGAAGCAACAAAGAAGCTTTTTAAGTCTTTCTGTCAGGTGTTCCATCATTTCCAATATTTGGTCCTCGTGCCTGCGAGGTCCCCTCGCTGCTTCAGTGCGTTAACTGAGCTGAAATATTTACTGCTCATCTGCTTCTGAGCTTCAAAGTATAAATGTGGACCTGGATCTGCTGTTTGTCAATACCATAATTCATAGGGTTAAATATAATTTTAATAACAACTGCATTAATAAAACCCTTTTGCATTAATTGGCATGACCTTATTAAAGCTGAAGATGGAAAAAACCACCTCAGATTTCAGCGTAGGGTTGCAGTAACTGGCATAATGTCCTTTATTACAGGACAAAATAACTTATGAAATGGATATTTATTGAATGGATATTTATTGAATTAATCTCTGTCAGTCTTTTGGGAACCACCTGAAGGTGGGTTTTAAGGATGCCACAGCCCAAGCTGCTGTTTGGTGTGAGAGGTACCTTTCCTGGCAGGTCTGTTCCAGAGAAGTGGACTCTCCCCTGTGACTGGAGGCACCTGGGGCAGATGGGGGCACTGGTCCCTCCAGTCCCTTGTGCTGGGAGTCCCCACAGTTCCATCTGCACCCCAAGTGCCCTGGGCTGCCTGGGATGTGTCCCTGCCTCTCCCTGTGTCCTGCCAATAGGCTCCTGCTGGAAATGTTTCCTGCACAAGGATGACATAAAGGACAGGATTTTTTGGACAACAGGACACCCAGTGATGGAAAACAAAGAGCCCAGTGCTCACTGAGGATGGTGGCTGAAGCTGTGATGGATTTTGTGATCCGAGGCTCCAGTATTCCCCCAGCACTTTGGGAAGCTGTGCCTGTGCAGCACAGCTCTGATGAACACCCCTGAAATCAGCTGTGCCTCATGGGCATCACTTTTGTGGGCTTGCAGAACAACAGGAATAAATCTGGAGGTGGGCAAAATATCCAAAATATGATGTGGTAAATAAAGAAAAACAGGAAACTTTGTGCAGTTCCAGGCAAAGCTGAATTTTCAGAGCCTGCAGCTGGGATACATGAATATGTCAGGAACTCTGCTGGCACATCCTGATGAGTTATTGCTCCTTCATAAAAGCCTCCATCAGCCACATTTCTACTGGAACCATCTTGTGGCAACACTTCCCATGGTGGTTTGCAATTGTGTTTGGAGAGGAACTGAATTTGCCCTGTAAAACATCCTGTCTCCTGCACGTACATTGTGCTTGTGTTGAAGCACAGAGGCTCTGGATTTACAGCCACCACAATTCCCTGTCTGCTGGATAACTGGTTATCCCCTGTCCAGCTGTCTGTGTGCTCCAGGGACGTGCCCAGCCTGGCTGGGAGAGGGTTGGGGGTTTGGGATGCTGCCCTGGGAGGGGGGCTTGTCCAGCTCCTTCTTTCCACATCAGCTGGGCTGCTCAAAGATGCCCATCCCCTGCAAACCCTCCCACCCTTTACCAGAAGGGAATGGGATCATTTGCTGACCTGCTCGAGGAATTCAGGGTTTTAGAGAGGAGTGGTCCAGGTGATGGGAACTGGGGCACTGCAGGGCAGGAGGAGAGGCCATTCCATGAATCCATGGAATAGGTAAGCGATGCTTCCTTTAAAAAGAGGGATCCAACCAGCAGCTGGGATGTGAAGTTTGAGGCAGGATGCTCACAGGCTGGGGAGATGTGTCCTGGCAAAGCAAACAAACTGTGGTTCTGATCAGGATCATCTGCACAGGCATCCCTGAAGGCAGAGTGTTACTTGTCGTGGGAGAAAAGAAAAGAAAAATGGTCCTGAGTTAACCAAGTGGAAAATAATTAGAGGTAATAAGTGTATCTTTAACATCAGTAGAGAGGGGGATTTCAGTTGGATTTATTATTTGCCTGAGGAGACATCCCTGAAGGATTTTATAAATTACAATGATCTGTTTCAACTATTTTTCTTAATTAAAATGGATATAAATAAAGATATAAACAAATTTATTATTTCTTCTATTTTATTTTTAACCTTGTCTCATATTTGCCTGTTTTACAAGTAGAGGGTTTTTCCTGGGGAGGGTTCAGGCTCCCTCAGCCCCTGTGTCAGTCCTGAGCCCCTCTGCAGTGCTCTGAGCAGTTCCCTGGCTCTGGGGGGGCAGCAGGGCTTGGAGGCACCTATTCCCGAGGGATGGCTGTCTCCTCATGCCTTTTCCCACAAGGAACACAGTCAGGATATCCCTCAGGAGCTGCCCATCCATTCCAGCCACGCTGGAACACCTTCCACCAGCCCAGGGTGCTCCAAGCCCCGTCCAGCCTGGCCTTGGACACTTCCAGGGATCCAGGCGCAGCCACAGCTTCTCTGCCCAACCTGTGCCAGGGCCTGCCCACCCTCCCAGACAGCAATTCCTTCCCAATATCCCATCCTAAAAAATGTGGAATGCTGGCATTATATATCTCAGAGCAGTCTCGCCTGCCCTGAGCACACAGGAACTATCAAAGTTTACTATGAATAATAAGAGCTGGAGCGTGACAAACAAATTCAGCTGCTGGTTGTTTCCAGCACATTTAAGCAAATCCCTCCACTTCCCTCATCCCTGTGTGACAGAGTTCACGGTTCCTTTACTGCTGAAAGGGGCTGGGAGGTCACAGGGAAGTGGATCACTGAGAAAACCCAACATAAAAAAGTAATAACTTCTTTGGTTTTCAATTCAGGTCTTTTTATGGGCCCACAAATCTCTACCCCAGCAGTGTGGCCGTGACACATCAACAGAGCCAGGGAGGGGAGAGGGAGTGGGGAGGAGGGAAGTGCTGGAAAAGAGCTCTGCACTGAGGAAAATATCTGTAAAACAGGCCCTGAAAGAGTCTCTTCAACAGCTAATTTTCTATATTTAATCACACATATATGTATGAAATATATATGTATTATACATATTTATGTTATACACCTGTATATCCACAGATATGAAAGATATATGTATTATCCATATTTGTTTATTTGGTTGGTCGGTTGTTTATGAAATTAAAAATGTCATTACTTAACCAAGGCATTCCCTTCTTGCAGGCTCATCCTGAAGGATTTCTCTCAGGAAGACGAAGAGTGAATCCCACACTGCACTGTCATTCCTGCCTTTCCTAGGATGGAAATCCCTCCTTGCCTCCTCAGCAATGCATCCCCGTGTTCAGGTGCAGCCTGTTTTCTCTGAGACCTGTTTTCTGGATATTAACTTTATATCTGCAATAAACTAATGTAATATTTGAATATGTTGTCCTGTGGGCACATGTGGGTTTTATGATGCTTGAATGGCCATGGCCTGACTCTCCTCTTTGCCATGTGTAATACATTTACAACCTGCAGTTTGATATTTTATTAAATATATCAGGTCACAATTCCCATGTAACTGCTGCTTGCATTTTTCGCCCTTTAAAGTCTCATAAAAGAAAATAGGATTGATATTAAAACAATACAGAAGTTATAAAAAGTCTATAAATATATTCTATATTTCTATGGCTATTACCTCATTTTCCACTTCAGACTTATCTTCGGGTGACAGGGAGCCAAAATCCTGAAATGGTTTAATTAGGCTGAAAATCTTCTTTAATAAAGTTCTGCTGAAGAAATACAAGCAAACACTATTAATTCCACCAGAATCAGACATTTGAAGCCAATGGTGACTTTTACTTTGCAAATTGCACCATAAATCAGGACAGAACTGACAGAGGGAAGAATCACTGTGACTATTTTCTCCATCATTTCTGAGGTTGCCCTGAAGAGTCAATTCACCCCCAAAAAAAGTACTTCTGCAAATAAATCTTTGTATTAGCCCATTCCAGACTGAGCACAACGAGCAGCAACCTTTCCCTGGACACCCTACATATCAACAACCACCCAGACACCCTCTGGGGCACAGCCCTGGCCTGGGAAAGGCACAGCAAGTGCCCATTTGGATCCACAGAACTGCTCATTTGGATTCCAGCAGGAATGAAACCCATGGAAAATTCCAGCACTGCAGAAAGAACAACCCTCCAACCCCCCCAGTGCTCCCCTGGATGAAGCTGCTTGTGAAGAGGCTGCCAGAGCTCGTGCACAGCCTGGGATAGAGGATGGGGTGTGCAGGAATCCCTCACATCAGGAATGTGCAGCACTGGAGCTGGAGGGGCCAAGGGGATGTTCAGTCCCTGTGGAGTGGGCAAAGGTGACCATCCAGGTGAGGGGCCAGAGAGGAACCACAGGGCAGGTGAAGGGGTGGAATGTTCCTTTCATGGTGCTAATTAACCTATTCAAGGAGATACCTTGAAAAAGATTTTGTAACTTACCAATAGAAATCCGTAATTTCAGTATTTTCCTGGAGATGCCCCCCCTTAGAATGATCTCTGTCAGAGCCCCTTTGCCACCTTCTCCCCTCAGGCTGGGTTTGGGGAGGTTGTTCTGCAGTTCCTGGCCATTGGTGCAGCACCCAAATTTCCCCAAAAAGTTCAGCATTGCCTGAAAACTCAGCAAAAACTAGATGAGGCAGGATCAAAATAAAGGAATAGAATCATGGAATCCCTGAGGCTGGAAAAGCCCTCCCAGCCCATGGATCCCCCTGTGCCCGATCCCCACCTTGTCCCCAGCCCAGAGCACTGAGTGCCACGGCCAGGCCTGCCTTGGACACCTCCAGGGAGGTGTATCAAAGGTGTATCAAAGTGTATCAAGTGTATCAAGTGTATCAAAGTTGTTCTCTGCAATACCTGCTTAAAGCACCCCTGTGTTTTTTCTAGAACATTCCTTCTGGGTTGTTTTCACCCCCTGGGAAACTCATTTGCTTTTTAAAGTGTGTTCTCTGCAGATCCCCCTCGTCCCTCCCCTTCCCGAGCCTGCTGTGCCCTCAGAAGTCTTTCAGGAGCTGCAGCCTCCACCATTTCCCATCATTTCTGACCCTGGTGTTCGAGCCGAGATTGTCAGTGCTGGTGCTGAAGGATCAGTGAGAGCTCAGCGCTGGAGCTGCAGATATTCACTTCTCTTAGCAGGGTTGGTGGAATCTGATGGCCTGTGTGTGCTGCAGAGTGAACACACTGCAGAGAGCTGTGCCAGGAAGACCCTGTGCACGGTTTAAATCACAAAGTAAGATAGAGATACCAGCGGTTGCCACTGACAATGTTGACTCGTGAGCTGTCTCATCTCCTCGGAGCAGAGACAGCCCCTCTCAGCAAACTCCAGCCTGGAGTGCAAATAGCACCAGGCTTAAGTTAATAACCGTGTTCACTTTGATTTGTGGATCTCCCTTCCAAGAGAATAAGTGGCCACATTTGCCTCGTGAAGAGGATGGAGAGAGACGAGCTCTGGAGCACCCAGAGAGCTGGAAGGACTAAAAATAGCGGCGGTGGCTGAGCCTGGGCTGCAGCTCTGACAGGGATGAGGGGGTGCTGGAGGTGAGAGCTGCTCCAGCTCCTGGGAACGAGCTACAGGACAGTGATGAGGGGAGCCAAAATACCCTGCTGGGGGTAAACATGCCCGGGATCATCACTGGGGCTGAAATGGGGAGATGAACACTCACAGCAGGGGAAGGGGGCCCAGTGGGGAGCCAGGAGAAGGATCTGGTGGCACTCAGAGCTCTGGGCTGGCTGACAAGGCGGGGATTGGGCACAGGGTGGATTCAGTGATCTCCTAAGTCCTTCCCAAGCACAGTGATCCTGTGGTTCTGGAGACAGCGAGGCTGAGTATGTACAGTTACATCTGCATGCTTATAGAGGGATATTTATGTGCTGTACAGTGGGTGCTGTAACCAGCCCTAAAGTTTGGGCAGTTTGGGCAGTGTGAGCACAGAGGAAGGTGAACAGTGTCATCTGGGAACCTGTGAGAGCTCCAGGGATGCATCTGGACGGTGCCTGCACAGGCAAATCAGCTTTCCAAGAACAAACAAAGGCAAACTGGCCAGGAATCAACACAGGCTGGGAATTAAAAGAGGATTTTGATAACAAAGTAGAAGTTCTCCCCTAAACCAGATGATTTGAAAATAAGTTTACTCAAAAGACAAGTTTTCAGTTTAAAGGCATTTTGCTGGATTAATTCCTGGCTGAGCCCACTCTGGACCTGTCAGCCCACCAAAGACAGGGATTGACACTGGAGGCTTTGCCCAGTGGCTGCCAGAGGAGAGGGGTTCTCAGGAGTTTGTTACCCCTCAGGGAATCACAGCAGTAGCTGGAAAAATCCAATCATTTTTGCAGCCTATTTTGGGCACAAAGGAGTTCACCAGCTTT
Source organism: Myiozetetes cayanensis (assembly GCF_022539395.1). Taxonomy (NCBI): domain Eukaryota; kingdom Metazoa; phylum Chordata; class Aves; order Passeriformes; family Tyrannidae; genus Myiozetetes; species Myiozetetes cayanensis. Next base: position 62,398,244 of record NW_026087853.1, on the reverse strand, counting down.
TGTGGCTGCTGCTTGTGGTTACAGGTATATTTTCCTCCCACCCTATTACTGCTCCACCACAACACAAAACCCAGAATGTGTTTTTACAGCTGAACACGGGGAATGTGCCTCACACACAGTCAAGTGTCCAATATGAGATAAAGAGACATCCCAAAAACACGTAGGGCAGAAAGGACCCAGAGAACGGGCTTTGTTTGCCCTTTGTTTTAGGAACATCAGGTGTGAGCTGTGAGTGGCATTTAATTGCAGCCCATGTCTGAGTGCAGGGAATGCTGTGCAGAACATTATCAATTCCACGGGAAACAGATGGAAATCGGCTGTGAAAAAAGACTGTGCAGAGCAGACAAATGGCCCACAAAGTGTGAAAAAAACCCCTTAGAAATGGCACATTGGGAAGTTTCTCATATTGTTTGATTTATTTACTCACAGTTTATACACTGCAATGCAAGATGTGGCTGTGGGGGGTGTTGAGGGTCCTGACAGCACTGAAATAACTGCCCGATATCAGATGGGAGCTGAAGGAAGCATCAGTCTGGGCACACTGCAGAGCTCACTGTCACAGGGCGATGAAGCTGCTTCTTATGCTCTTCCCTCCTTTATTTCAGTGTTATATTTTGTGTATAAAGTGTTGGCCCAAACCTAGAACTCACCTGGTCATTCCTGAGATGAGCTTTAAGGTCCCTTCCAAGCCAAAGCAGTCTGTTGTTCCAGGACTCAGTGAAAAAAAAGCTGTATCTTTATTCCAAGGCTCTGCCCAGGAAAGGTGGAGAGGAAAAACGACACTGTAGTTGCTCTCCCATTTTAATTAGGGGAGTGTCTGATGTGGTTCATCCCAGCTCAGGGAGGATCACTGAGCTCAGCCCCCCTCATTAACAGCCTGCACTAATTGTGCCGCGGGCTCTGCCCCTCCCAGCGATGCTGCTGCTCCTCCCTGACCCCGCCTGTCCCAGCACCACACGCGGTCCCACCCGTGGGAATGACCCAGCGCTGGCCACTTCACCCTGGGGAGGAGCCCTGACAAACTGACAGCCAGGAGATGCCTTTCTGGCTCGCACTGAGCTATCGAGGGGCTGGAAGCTGCTGTTTGATTTCTCCTTGGTTTTTTTTTTAATGCAGAGCGTTTATCCATCCCTGCAGCAGCAGCAAAAGTTCAACCCCCCATATATATTTTATGAGCAATATTTTTAATGCTTTTTAATAAAACAAGAAAACAAGACTTCAGTCTGAAATGTCCTTCGTTAAGAATCAAAGCAAATGAGCAGAAGGCTTCGGTGCCCTGTGAAGGGTTTTCCATTAGGGTGGGAATAAACGTGGACGTTCCCGTTAACTGGCTCGTTAAGGTGCCCCATTCTCTCAAATCAGAGCAGCAATACAGTGACAGCAAGGGAAGGATTGATTGCTTCCCCAGGTCATAAAAGGAAATGTTCCTCTCCTTGTCTGACTGCACCAATCCGCTGGGTACCACCAGTGCAAGTAGTGGTAAAAAGGCCCATGGCAGGGGGTGGAATGAGATGGGCTTTAAGGTTCCCTTCCAACCCAGGCCACTCTATGACTTTTCCCAGTAGCATCCTTGTCCAAGCACTGGGCAGACTGGAAGGCTGAGGAGCTCCTTCTCCAGCCAGCAGAGCCTGGAAGAGCCTGCTCAGAATCCCACTCCAGATTGCCAGGGCTCCAGGCACTGCGAGACATCAAGGCAGCATATGGGCAGCTTTTTATCTGTTTCACAGTCCTGCTCTTGATATAGCTCAGCACATGTGCACAGGAGGGAAAAAATACAATTTGCATGAAAAACACTCTTTCTTTACAGGAAAATGTGTGTGAGAGGAGAAAGCACATAAAAATATGTTCTTCCAGCCCTGTTATTGATAGCACCGAGCATGATGGATCATTAGGGATTGCAAATGCTGACAAAAATAAGCTCCAAATAACTCCTCGATGCAGTAACAGTGACAGTGGAGTCAATAGCATCAACCCTCTCCCAGCAATGCCCTTCCACAGCATGTGGAGACAAATCCCTGCCCCAGGGGGGTTTTCCCTTCTATCCTGGATGTCCCCAGCCAGGCTGGACTGCAGGGTTAGCTGGGCCTGGCCTGGCCCCACATTTGGCCAAGGAAAGGCACTTAGAGTAGAATCCCAGAGTGTTTTGGGTTGGAAGGGACCTTAAAGCTCATCTCATTCCACCCCCTCCCATGGGCAGGGACACCTTCCACTAGCCCAGGTTGCTCCAAGCCCCATCCAACCTGGCCTGTGTATTCCCAGTGCTGAGCAGGGGGACGGGATTCCCTCCCTTGACCTCACCTGGCTTGTTCCAGGAGGGACAAGGGATGTCTTTGCCATGACATGATTGGAAATAGTTTGGTCTGATTCCCTTTATATCTCATTTATTACCTGTACAGCCTCCAACACACTGGCCCAGCTCACAGTCTCCAGTGTCATGATATTCCAGAGGTGATCCCTCTGTGCTGTTATTCCTTAGGGAAAGCACTTTTTTGCCTGCACCCGAATGCTTTCCATGTGCAAGTTCCTGCCTGTCAGCCCTGGGAATGACTGCTGGGTGTAACAATACACTGTGCAATGGGCTCGTGCCCTTTGCTGTGAGAGCACTTTGATTACTCGCCTTTTCCAACCATCCTGTGTTTACAACCCACAGCCCACAGCCCACATCCCACAGCCTTGGGGGACTGGACCAAGTGCTCCTCAAACAAAACACAGAATATTGAAAAGGTCACGAGCAGAGCGTGGCCAAACACCACCCCCTCTGAATGCAGTAAAGGAGTGCTGGGTCAGAGCAGTTCATTCTCACGGCACAGGGAAACAGGGAGGAGCTGGGACACGTTCCCACGGCAAAGCCAGGGGGTGAGGAGGGAACTGGGAACTCCCTGCTGCTCCTCTGCTTCCAGGAACACAGCCCCATCCACTGCTGGGAGACCCTCGTGTGCCCAGTGACAGCTGAGAGAGGAATGAGCAGAGCAGCAATAAACCCAGACCCCCGAGCAGCCACTGGGTGTGATTCCATCTCCCGGGAAAGCTCCTGGTGCTGGATCTTCCCCGAACAGCAGCTCTGTGGCAGAAGCACCTTTTAACTCTCTGAACATGTGCTGAATGGGGGGGGTTAAGCTGTTCGGGGTCCTCCATCAACCTGCAGGTGAGCAGATGTGCTCAGAGTTACCTCCCACACTGAGCTGCTGCTCCCCAGCCCCAGGACACCCCCGACACCCCAGAACCCCCCCGTGGATTGGAGACACTGGAGCTCTCACAGCTCTGTGGTGCCACATCCCTCACGTGGGCCCCTCCTTTGTGCCTTGGCTTCTACAAAGGAGCCTCAAACGACTGAGCAGCTCCTCCTGTAGCCTGTCTCCAGGAGTATTTCATGTTCTAAAACATTCCCCTCTATTCCAGGGCTCCCTGGACTGGGACACTTGACAGGTCTTCCCATCCCAGCTCTCATCCCTGGAGACAGGCAAAGCACTCCTGGACAATGGGAGCCAGGTGGCCCTGCCTGGGCAGGGAGGTTGGTGCAAAGGACATCCAGAGGTCTCTTCCCACCCTGGCAGTGCCTGTTTTTCCACATGTGCAATGTTCACACGGGTGAAGTGGTCTCAGCTTCCCCCTGAGGGGCAGCTCCATCTCTGCTCCCTGTGAGCAGGGACAGCACCCAGGGAAGGGCTGGAGCTGTGCCAGGGCAGGCTCAGGTTGGATCTCAGGACAAGGCTCTTCCCCCAGAGGGTGGTTGGCACTGAACAGGCTCCCCAGGGCGGTGGGCACGGCCCCAAGGCTGCCAGAGCTCCAGGAGGGTTTGGATGATCCTCTGGGGCACGGGGGGGATTGTTGGGGTGTCCTGGGCAGGGCCAGAGGTTGCAGTGGATAATCCTTGGGGGAACATTCCGGCTCAGGGTGTTCCATGATTCCATGATTCCTGTGAAAGTCTGGCAGCTGCCACACGGGCTCAGATACCATGGGCAAACTCAGAGGGAGCTGAACGTGTGGGCACCTCACACGTGCCCACACCTGACAGTGCCAGAAAAGGGCAAAGGACAACAAATTCACTCCGGGAGAAAAAACAAAACAGGTCTCTCCTGTACATGATACTCTGAAAAATTCCATGTCAGTACCCGTGATTTACTGGAGATGGAAAGTGCCCTTCAGGACCAAGGTCAGCTCATCAGCGTAACGGGGCCAGCTCTTTGCAGGAGAAGCACTTTCAGGTTCCGAGCCCTCATTCCTCTCTCTGCAAACTGACACGGGGATCAGCAAGGTGGCTGAAAGCTTGTAATTAGTGCAATTAATCTGTGGTCTCCAAATTCTGTTTGAACAGAGCTAGTTAGAAAGTGGGATTTTCCCCCGTAGCCAAGTCCTCTCCTGCAGGAAAGATGTGTTATTTTTTTCCTTGACAAGGAAGTCAGCCCACGTTACACAAGCAGAAATGGTGACCTGCTTTCTCTCTCACTCATCTTTTGTCCAGTTCTGACAGTAATTAAAAATTACAGGTTTTTTTTCCTCATATTTAAAAAACATAATACATAAACAATGTTGCTTTTCTTTGCCCTTTTAATTTTGAAAACAAAAGAAATGGGAAAACCTGAATGTTCTTCCCCCCCCGATTTTGACTATATTTTTATAAAAGAATGAAGAAAACAATGAAAAACAAAACCTCATAAATCAGGACTTTCCCATTACAAATATTTTGACAGATCTACTCATCACCTCCGAGTTCTTCAGAAGTGGAGGGAAAGGTAGAATTTCAGGTTACATTTTATTACTTCATTCTCTCAGCCTTTTTCAATATATCTTGTTCTTTTTCCATCTCCCTTCCACCAAAGGCTGCTTTGCCATTGAACCTCTAATGTGGATTCTCCCAGGAGCTGCCCATCCCTCTGCTCTGCTCTTCCCCCTCGTGTTTGTTCCCAAGGCTCCACATCCTCCTCCTTCCCCAGTCTGCTGAAACTGGGGGGTTTGGGCTTTGCTGGAGCTCAAATTGGCTTTTCTGGTGCTGTCATTGCAGTCCCCACCAGTGAACTGCACCACCTGAGCTGGTGTGTCCCTCTGGACCACAACACCTCCCACCCTTCACATCATCACAGACCCATGGGATGCTTTGGGTGAGAGGGACCATAAAGCCCACCCAGTGCCACCCCTGCCATGGGCAGGGACACCTTCCACCAGCCCAGGGTGCTCCAGCCTGGCCTTGGATACTTCCAGGGATCCAGGGGCAGCCACAGCTTCTCTGGGCAACCTGTGCCAGGGCCTGCCCACCCTCCCAGCCAGCAATTCCTTCCCAATCTCCCATCTCTCCCTGCCCTCTGGCAGTGGGAAGCCATTCCCTGTGTCCTGTTCCTCCATGCCTTGTCCCCAGTCTCTCTCCAGCTCTCCTGGAGCCCCTTTAGGCCCTGCAAGGGGCTCTCAGGTCTCCCTGGAGCCTTCTCTTCTCCAGGTGAACCCCCCCAGCTCTCCCAGCCTGGCTCCAGAGCAGAGGGGCTCCAGCCCTGGCAGCATCTCCAGGGCCTCCTCTGGACTCTCTCCAGCAGCTCCACGTCCTTGCTGTGCTGAGGACCAAGAGCTGGATACCCCACTGCAGGAGGGAACCTTCACCCACGAACCTCCCACGTCCTGCATGGAGGACACTGCCCCTGGCCTTCCTCAAGGGCAGGAGGAATTCCTGCTCTTTGCATTCCCAGGTGGAGCTTGGAGTGACCCTCAGGTGATGTTTCACTGTGCCCACGAGACAGGCACACAAACACCCCACTTCTGTACCAGGGCTGCAGGTTCATTTGCTGTGCAGTGTCTCTGGATACTGGGGGGGTGTTATACATTCTTGACACAAATATTTGGGCACCACAACTCGGGGTGATTATTTTTAAATGGCAGCTGACACGAGTGCAGGGAACACATCAGCTCACACATCTCCCTGTGCTCTTGGCATCGCTGCAGGAAGGCAATCGAGGGCAAAATCCTCCCAAAGCCCTTCTCAGCACAGCAAAATAAGATTAACTTGTTGCAGCAGTTCCAGGACACCAAGCTGCACACGCTGCCTGTGGAACACAGGGAGCAAACACACGCCTTAGAACAGCATAAAGGAGGAATTAGGCTGCTTTATATTGATTTCTCCTTTAAGAGAGATTTTTAGACGTTTAAATTCTGATTTCTCACACAGTTATTTTGATTTCTTTGTGCCAAATCAGAGCATGACAGTCTTTGCCTAAGGTTTTCTGTGCTTGGTTTAGCAGAGACTCCAAGCATTGTAATAAATATCCAGTGTAACCTTGTGTTAGGTAGCACAGCCCAACGATTTCATTGTTAAATTCCACAGAAAACCCAGGTAATAGCTTTCCCTGCTGTAAAAGTCAACAATCCTGTGCTCTGCTAGGAAATCTTTCTCAGTCTGATGACAGAAAGCAGTGCCCCTGAATTGTACTAAAGCACTTTTATGCCAGAGTGGGGGTTCAGCTCAGGCAGACAAGGCAGAGCATCCTCCTGCAGGGACACAACGTGCCCTGTGCTCTGTCAGAGGGGTGAGGATAAAACAGCCTGGCACAGGGGTTGGCTGCCACTCCCAGGGTGAGGGTAAACCAGCCTGGCACAGCACCCAGAGCCCCAGAATCTCCTGGGTTCAAAAGGACCCAGCAGGAGCATCGAGTCCAGCTCCTGGCCTGGCACCCCCAATGTGTTTCACCAACAGCACCTGGGAATTGGCTTTTTCAACTTGAACCATGTTGGCTTTTTTCCCCTCTCCTAACCTTCCTGCAAACTCCTGCTTGTGCAAATTGTCACCTCTGACCATGGCACAGCACTGATGGCTGTTGATTCGGTTGGGATGGAAGGGAATTTCGGGTGGATGCTCCATTGCTCACAATCCTAATCAGCTTACACTGTCTGGACTTGCTTACAAATGAACTAAGTCTGTTCAAATGAGCTTTCCCAGATGCACTGACAGAACCAAATCAGATCCCAGCACTGGGAAGGAACAATCCCTGCCCCAGAGCAGAGGATGTGTAGCAGAAGACAGGGGGGGTACATTTATTCTTGGACTTCCCATACTCAGGAAGCCACGTGAAATCCAGAGAATCAAATAATTAATGGGGAAAATCCAGTGGATGTGCATACTCAAAATCCAACAGATCAGGACACAGCTGGTAAGGAAGGTTAATGAGAAATGTAAGATCAAGTAATGGGAAATGCAAGATCAAGCAATGCAACTGCCAGTAGTGTTGGTTTGGTATCTGATAGAGTAAGGAAATTCAGGATGAAGCTAACTGGGAAATGAATGCCATCAAAAATCACTGATCAGGTGGATGATACAATTAATAGGACAAACAAAGGGTCACAGCTGTGCCCCTTTTTAAAATACACGGAATAATGGACAAGAGCTAAAAAATCATGTAGAAATCTCAGGATTATTACTGATTGCAGTTAATAATCCTTCATTTCTGCTTCACACAAGTGGGGATGCACAGTCCTAGAAAACAAGGAAAAGGCCAATGTTGTCCAGAACTTCAGAAAGAGACACAACCAGGAGGTAAAAATCAGGGAAATTAGTCTTACTTCACAGGAAAGCTGAGAAGAAAAGCAGCGTGAAAAACCAGAAACAGCTTGGTTTTAATGAATCACATCAAACCAGGCTCCCTTCTTCTCCTGAAGACAGTAATGATCTCATGATTTCTAATGAAGACCCAGCTGATCTGGTTTCAAAAGCCTTACAACAGTGAAAATAGCACACACAGGGCTGTGCCAGGCAAGAGAGAGCAGCGGGGGCTCAAATAAATCATTACAACTTTGGAGGCAAGCACGGTGCTCTGCCAGACAGGAGGGGGTGTGAGGGCTGAGTCTGGCTGGGAATGGGACTGGGAGGGAGGTTCTGAATGGTTATTGCCAGAAGGGAAGGAGGAATCTGCCAGGGGTGCTCACACCAGCATTGTAAGAGCCCGGGTGACATCTCCTGAAGATGCCACTGAGCGTGAGAGGGAGCACAAAGATCACCGAGGGGTTGGCTTGGGAGGGACCTTAAGGACCCTCCAGTGCCACCCCTGCCATGGGCAGGGACACCTTCCACCAGCCCAGGGTGCTCCAACCTGGCCTTGGACACTTCCAGGGATCCAGGGGCAGCCACAGCTCCTCTGCCCAACCTGTGCCAGGGCCTGCCCACCCTCCCAGCCAGCAATTCCTTCTCAATATCCCATCTGTCCCTGCCCTCTGGCAGTGGGAAGCCATTCCCTGTGTCCTGTCCCTCCATGCCTTGTCCCCAGTCCCTCTCCAGCTCTCCTGGAGCCCCTTTAGGCCCTGCAAGGGGCTCTCAGGTCTCCCTGGAGCCTTCTCTTCTCCAGTGAACCCCCCCAGCTCTCCCAGCCTGGCTCCAGAGCAGAGGGGCTCCAGCCCTCACTCAGGAATTTAAGCAGGTGAAGACCTAACAAATGATGCAGGACTGGCAGAGCTACAGACCAGGAGAAGGGAATATTTGAGGTGATTTCATGCATCACCTCGGTGATGAGACCCCAGGAGCCTCTGGCCAAACTCCTGCACTAACCCAGGCTCTGTTCGTCCTGGCTCAGACTGGCAGAAATTACAAACAAGTCAGGAAGAATCTCTGTGCTGAACAGGATGGTGAAAGGTTCTCCAATCTTTTCTCCTCAAGGAGTACAGTAAAACACCATTTTTCCTGAAGTTCTGAGGGGAAGAGGAACCTGCACTGGGATCCCTGAACAGGCTGGGTCGGGAGAGGTGCCCCTCACGTACTGACCTTTATATAATCCAGGAATATCCGGGAAACTCCATAGCCAGGGACATTTCATTAGGCAGAGAGGAGGAACCAAGCAGCCCCAGAGCAGGTGACACAATGTCAGCCCTGTTTAATTATCAGACAGGCTGATAAAGGCTGCAGGGACAGCGTGGAGACAGGAGCTGTCCTAGTCCCACCAGGATGGATTATGGAAAGCAGGTGTCAGAGGGAGTGAGCTGGTTCACTCCTCACACAGATTACAGTCTGACAGCTGGAGGGACGGTGGGATTATCCCTGTAAGTTCTTTGACTTTATCCTTGGGCTTCCACTAAGAGCAGATCACCAAAGGGGGTTGTTTTAATAGGATTATTTAGGGAAAATTGCAAATGCAGCCCCTCCTCTGCTTTGAGGTGGATGTGTGGGTCTGATCCAAAAGGTGGGGATGTGACAACCACTGCCAAGAGCTGGGAATGGCTCCTATGGATTGTCAGGGAAAAGTGATGGCAAATGACATGTAAACAGATGAGTGTGGAGCCACTGTGCAGGGGAGGACAGGGAGAAGGGGCAGGGATGCTGGAAGGGTCAGAGTGGCAAACCTGGCCTGGCTCACAAGGAACTCTTCATTTGATACCAGGCATCAAATAATTCCTGGGATGCACAAAGGTGTTTTATTTCTAAAAATAAAAGCTCTGGTGGGTGAAATCCTTGTGCAAGTAGGAGCAGGAGGAACCTGAGACAGAGACTGAGCCATGAATTCTGCCATTCTGGGGAAATGTCCTGGGAATTAAAGGTTCAGACTGTGACTGGGGTCCAGGACAGTGCCTGCCAAATCCCCCGAGGAACTGAACTCCTTCCAGAGTCAGAGCAAAAGCTCACTTCACCAAACACTCCCCAAAGGTTTCCTGATGGGGAAGGTTTTTTCCCAGGCACTCCCTGAGCTGCCTGGAAATCCAGATTGCCCTGCTGTGCAAGGGGCTGTGCTCCCATCTGGGATGTGCATCTCAGTCTATCCCACACCTGCCCCTGCATGCATCCAAAAATGGGGGGTTTGTCCTCATCCCCTGAGCTGGACGAGGCAGGAGCAGCTTTTTGAATGCAGATCCTGTGGGAGAAAAATCGGCAAGAGATGCTCTTCTTAAAATGCTTAATGAGCTGGTGGAAGGCAGCAGTGCTGCTCCTCAGGGGAGATACATGGATATAGCTGGGAAAGCTGGGAGCCAGTGACAGCAGGAGCCATGGGAACAGACCAGCAGAGAAATAAGCAGCTGGCTGTGATACATTTAAATTCTGATCCTTTTTCTTGCTGGGGGAGGTGCTGGTGATCATCTGCCTTTGGACACAGCACAGGACACAGAAACCCCCCCAGCAGCCACTCCCCAAAGCTGTGTCTGCAAAGGAAATTTGGTCTTGATTTAAGGCAGGAACAAATGTGACTGCAGGCCAGTTTATAGCAGCTTCATGAGATCAGGCTCATAATGTCATGACTTGCAGCAGTGTGACCTTTTTGGAAAGCATTTGTTCTTGGAGGTTAGAATTAATACATCTTCCTGCTCTGTGCTGGAACAGTTCCTCCAAACTGCCTCCAAAATCCCCAGCAAGACTGGCAGGCTCATCACTTACTAAAAAATTTCCTACATAGAATTTCTCCAAGCAAGAAAGAAAACTATTACATTCAGAGGCATTTATAAAACAAGCATCACTTGAAAGGACCTTGAAACTTCTGTACCGGTTTGGTCTCACCCATTAGGAAACAGCTTGTTTTTTTTTTTCTTTGCAGGGGATTGAAGTGAGGGGAAGGTGTGGTTGGAGTGGGGGAGACAGAAATGGATGTGGAGGATGTGCATGGAGATGTGTTTAACTGTGGTGAGGTACAACAGAGCTCCAAATCTGTGGGAAGGGAAGGGAAGGGAAGCATCTCTTTGTACTCACTGAAGAAGCTTCTCAGACTGAGCTCTTACCCACAGACATCCCAGAGAGGAATATTCTCCCCATTTCTCTCCACAGGTCTCGTTTTACCCCCCCAAAAAGGGGGTGTGAAACAGCAGCAGTGAGTCAGACATTTTACTGCCGAGACCCCATTTCCAGCAGTCCAGATCCAAGAAATGGGATATTTTAAATGCTGATCAGTGTCTGGAAAATGGAAACATAGGTAATTAATTACTAGTTCTGCTCTCTAGTCAAGTGGAGGCAACTAGTCCCTCAGGTAACTGTGATCTCATCACAGCCAGGCCTCTCCCAAAGTCCTGCCATGCCCTTGATCCTCCCAGTTAATGGGGTCTGTGCTCTCTAATCGTGCCCCAGACTGCAGCTCAATCCTCCACTGAACTATTTCTATTTTAATCTTCCTTAGAGACCTGTCAGGTTTGGAGTGTCAGCCTCTTCTGTAAAATTAATTCCTAAATCCCAATATTCTATTGCACAAGTCTGATATGGAAGAGAAGAAAATGAAACCTGGTAATGGATGCCTGTGAATGTGCAGGGAGTGACTGACTCAGGAGCTGGGAGCCTCCCTGCCTTTCACTCCTGTGCTCCTGAACCTGTTAGAAACTTGTGTCTGGCTCATGGTTATTCCATTTGTCTGCTCAGAGTTTTAGGGTTTGGAATTGTTTAAAGAGCATATTTCCTGCACCTCAGAGAACCCCCAGTGACTGGGGAAGGAGCCCTGCAGGAGCTCACGAGCTTTAGTTGCTCTTCAAGTTGATTTTTGGAATTTTCACCTTGTCATGAACCCGGCTGAGCAGAGGAGGGGGGGCACTGTGGGACTGGGGGGTGTGTGCAGGGCTGGGACAGCTCTGCAGGACCCCTGGAAAGGCTCCATGGAGGGCACAGGGATGGGCAGAGCTGGAGGATGTCCCAGCTCTGAGCAGGGCAGGCACCTCCTGTCCTGGAGAGCCTGGATAGAGGGCCAGGGGGAAATGGAGAAAGGGATAAAAGCACAGATAGACCAATTTCAAGGACTTGGCAAATGTCATTCCAGGACCTGGACTCTGCAAATGTCATTCCAGGACCTGGCTGTGGCACCAGATCCAAAAGGATGGAGAGGGAATGGAGTGTTCAGCACAAGACAAGAGCTGCTGCAGCATCACTTTGGACTATGTCTCTTCCTGTAAAATTAACATTTATTTAGGCTTTGGAAAGATAGACATTGTTTTGTGCTTTTGGCTTTGAAATCCAAAGCTGACTATTTTGGCTGTGATCTGCTCCAGGTGTTGGCCACAGAGGGGGAGCAGCTGCTCCAGGAGTGCTCCAGCACTGGGAAATCTGTGAGTGTCGGGGCCTTTTCAGGAAAGTTGATTTCCCCCAGAGATCCAGGTCAGTTTTCCCATCACAGCTCATTTCAGAGGCCACGAGGGGTTCCCCTTGTCCTGTCCCCAGCCCTACCAGGCTCAGGGAGTGGTTGGACAACACCCTCAGGCTCAGGGTGGGTTGTTGGGCTGTCCTGACCCCAGGAGCCTCCACCTCCCCTGGAGTCACAGAGCAGCCTCAAGAGCTGCTGTTTATTCTGAGCTAAACCAGACCTTTCGAGTCAGTCCTGACAAGACAAAACAGTCTCTGCCAGGCACTTGTTTTGCTGGAGCCCCGTTTGGCTCCCGGTTACAGCACCCAGGGGATGCACCAAGAACATTCTCACAGCCTCTCAAATGCTCCTCTTTATCCTTTCAAGTACTTTTAAACTCTTTTATTCCCCTACCGGGCTGGGCTGCCCCTGCTGTCCCCACGTGCTGGCAGTGCCTGTGCACCCGCAGGGAGCACCCAGGGCTGGGCAGGATCAGCTGGCACTGGGATGGGGGGAAAGGAGCTTGGCACCTGTGAAGTTAATTATTCCCTGGAAGTGGCTCTTCCCTGGTGAATTCCATTTAATCTTCGCTGCACAATTTCCTTCAGAAAGCACGAGGCTCATAATGAGTCCGGCCCAGAGTCTCTGTTCTTTGCAGGTGAGCAGGTTAATTCTCTCTGTAATCAGTTAATTGCAAAAACTGGAGCTATTGACGGCGAGTTAGAGGGAAATCTGTACAACACCTTGTCCATGCCTCGTGAGGGAAACCATTGGGGAGCAGGCTGGCACTGGAAAGGATCCAGGAATTTTGAAGTTCCTTGTGAAACGTTTGGTCTCAAAAAATCCAGAAAGAAGAGCAAACATTCAGCAGTGAGCTGATTTATTCCTTACTGTTCTCTTCTTCTGTTTGCTTTTCAAGAGTCCTGGCACTTTTCTACTTTTTAATTTCTTTCTCCATCACAAGTTCCACGTTCCCTTCCAAGGTTTGGGTGCCTTTCCATTGAAGATCTGCTTCCAAAGGTTTTAACACCTCCAGCAGCAGAATTGGTAACTCTACCACCATCTCAGCTTTAAAGGATTTCCATTTGGTTTTTCAAACACAACCCACACTTTCTCTTGTCCTCTTCCCAGCCTCACATGGGAATATATCAGTCTTTGCTCAGCTCCCCTGTGGCTGAGCCAGCTCTGCCTCCACTGTCACTGCTGGTGCTGGGAGTCATGGAATCCTGGAATGGTTTGGGTTGGAAGGGATCTTAGAGACCTTCTCATTCCACCCCCTTGCCACGTGCAGGAAACAAGGTGTGCAAGTTCTCGGTGGCAGCAGCAGGGTGATGCTGTTACCTGTCACCCAGACCTCCTGCCATACATTCGACACAGAAGCCTCTCCATCCCATCTGCTCTTGGCTTCTGAGCTTGCAAATCTCCTCTGTCAGAGCTGAGGAGCCAGCCTGGTCACAGAACTGGCCCAGAACGCCCCTGTGACACTCAGCAGCCCCCACATGTCTGGAGAGAGGAGGAATGACAGCATCCAAGGATCTGTTTCTGCTGGAGCGGATGGAAATCTGCATCCAGAGGCAGTGGGCAGCAGGTCCCTGAGCTCCACACTCCCAGTGCTCCTGGGAGAGCCCCTGGGGTGGTGTGGACACACCAGATACCAGACAGGCTGGCACACCCTCTTTTAGCTTTCAGGTCTGCCATTCCCCAAAAACGGCCCCAGCAGAAGGGAATGAAGTGTGTTTCTTTGTGCCAGCAATGGCCAGAGGCAGCACCACAGAGCCCTCATTTGGATGCAGCGTTTCCAGCAGTTATTTTGAACAGGTCAGAGGTGTCAGATCAGACCAGAATTTAACTCCTTTCAGTGTTGCTGAGGCTGAGATCATTAATGCTGTGGTGCAGTGTCCACACAGACCAGTCCTCGCCCTGCTGGCACCTGGGACACACCCAGCACTCACCTGAACCACCAAACACGCCAGCTCAGCCCAGGGGCTCCCTGGGAGAGCCCAGAGGGCCCTGGAACAAGGGAAAGCATCCCAGGACCAGCACAAGGGGCTCAGGTCCAGCCCCAAAGGAGCCCTGAGCTGCCAGGAGTTGTTGGCAGATGCAGGAACAGGGGAAGATAGAGAAGGTGTTGCCTTGGGCTTGGAGGTCATGGAACCCTGGAATCAATTTGGGTTGGAAGGGACCTTCAGGACCATCTCACTCCACCCCCTGCCATGGGCAGGGACACCTTGCACCAGACCTGGTTGCCCTGAGCCCCGTCCAGCCTGGCCTTGGACACATCCTCACACTTCCAGCCCAGCCCCTGCCCACCCTGGGCACCACTGCTGTGGGCTGGAACACTCCAGACTGGGCTCTTCTCCCCTGGATCCTGCTCTCAGCCCTGGGGATCTGTGTTCCAGGGGTGATTCATGTGCCCGAGGAGCTTTGCTGATGGCCACAGATCCTGACATTGCAAATGGAGCCAGTGCAGCACAAACACATCTGTAGTGCTCTCTTTGCTGTAGCACTTTCTACTAATTCCACACAGATATTCCAATGGCAGGCAGAGCTTCCAAATGTGCCTTGATTTAATAATAAAAAAAAGCAATAACCTCCCAACCAGCCATCTCTAGTGCCTGAGAAATGAAAGGCATTTCTGATTTGAGTGGGCTCTTCACCCAATTAATGTGAGTCATAATTTCATGCATTTTCTTTCACAATTTGGTTTCAGGAAAGATGCAAATGGAAATTGTGCACAGGAGATGTATCCCAGGACAGAGGAGATGCTTATGGCAACCTCAACAACCGCCATCAACTTTAATGGAGGCAGGAACTTGCTAATAAACTTCCTGCAGAATCACCCACCGAGGACCATTGCTATGACAGCAGAGCCACTCACATCCACTCGTCCCTGATTAGAAGATGTTCACCAGGATGGCTGGCAAAGGGAAAATCTGCCTTCTGGCCCGTGCTGCCTGCACAGACACGAACATCCAGGGCCACTGTGTCCACCTGGAAAGCTTTCTGACTTCCACAATGGCATTTTGGCAGGGCCATACCAGAGCTAAAGCTTCACGAGTCACCTGCTTTGTCCCAGCCACACACTGCAGTTTTAGGAAATAAATACATTAAATGATGTGCAGCAAAGGGGGTTGGCAATTCTTCCAAGCGTTTGTTTTAAAGGGAGAGAGAAAAGGTAAATTGATCCTGCTCATAGGAAACCCTTCACCAAAGTGATGCTGCCAAAATAAGAGCACTCTGATTTGTTCTCATCTCTTTCCTCACACTTAGGGAAGGCTCATTTGGGGTCTGTGTGTGTCCCACATGCCCAGTGCCAGGCTCAGCCTTGTGAGGAGTGTCTGAGGTTCCCAGGGATGTGGGAGCTCGAGCAAGGCTGGGAGTGGCCCACATTAAAAAGGAATTGTTTCAGCAAAGCCCTGGTCAGTCACATGCAGGGGCTGAGCAGCGTTGCATTAATAAATTAAAGAACCTCAGGGCCTGGCACAGAATTTTTATTTGAATGTATTTAATTGCATTCCTAACTTTTTTTTTCCTGAAAATAATCTTTACACAGGGCACTCTCCAATTAAAAATGACACATTCAAAGTGTTTGAAAGCACTCTGGTTAATTCAGCTGAGTGGAAAGTCGTGGACTGAGAGCCTCACGTGTGCAAACAGCTTTGTTTTCCTCCCTGTCCTCTGGAAAACAGGCTGGTTGTCCTTTCACTGCTGCATTCAGACACAGATGGGGGTGGTGTCTCCACAAAGGACTGGGCCTGCAGGTTCCTCTTGGTGCTTCCACTGATAGGGAACAAAACTCCTGCTCACCACCTTTAAATTCCACATCCTTAGTTTACAAAGATGCCTTTCTTCCAGAGCCTGCAGGGATGTTGCTGCACTCAGGCACCTGCTCTGAGGTGCTGAGGTTTCAAAGATTGAGACACTGGTGAAAGGAAATGCCATTGACTGAATTTCACTTTCACTAAATTAGTTATTTTGCAAAAAAACGTCCAGGGATAACTCCTGGCAGAATGTGTCCCTTCCCAGCACGGCAGGGACCACTGGGCTCACATTCAGCTTCTCTCCTGCAGCATCCCAGCTTTTCCCAGGAAAAGTGACAGCATGGCCCCATGCCACACGTTAGCTCATTTTTCTTCAGCTGTAGATAATAAGTGGATTTCCCCATGACAGAATAATGTCCCTCATGTCAGTAAATACAGGGGAACCCTCTCCAACAGGCAGCCCAGACCCCTTCAGCCCTGCAGCCAGGCTGGGAGGGGGTGGGAGGTGTTGGGAGTTCCATCTTCCCAAGATTTACTGGAATTCAACTCCCCAAACTGTGCAGTGAAGTTCTCCAAAGTTACAGCTCCTGTTGAGGACACACTACACTGGTGTTCTCCCCTGCACAGGTTGCCCAGAGAAGCAAGGCAGCAGTGATTTTATCTGTAGGGCAAAGAACCTCTGATCCATGCACAGATCCCGCTCCAATTTCTCCCAAATAGTCCCTGGACAGTGAAGAAAATCTGAATTGTGTCCTGAACAGCTTATTCTTCCTGAACTGCAGGAAAACTAAACTCTAGAAGTAAATGTGCTGGAGAGAAGCTGAGTGGGAAGGGAGGGGAAGGGGTGGAGGAGGGAAGGAGGGAATCATGAAAAACAGAGATAAACTAGTAGTTAATAATACATGAAAGCATGGCTTCTCCCAGCTCCTGCCTGCGAGTTCTAATAAGAGATTTTTAATTTCCCAGACACATTTTGTATTTCCCCATGTTGCATTTTGCCTGCTATGGGAAGATATTCATATTTTGACACTGTAAAAGCCAATTCAGATTTCCTTGAGATAATGATTTGTTATTAAGGTTAGGAGCCTCTTTTGCATAATTAAATTAGAATTGTTTTTGACATGTTAAGGTTTATGATATGGGTTTTTGGATAGCAAATGTATTTTTATTTCCTTTCTTGCCATGAAAATATTGCCTCTATAAGAGCTTATTTCTAGTTTTACATTAATGTATTCTTCTATCATGTGGTTATTCCTTGCACTAAACTTGAACCCAGAGTGTTGCTTAGGGAAGGGAGAGGAAAAAAAACTGAGGAAACCAAGGAAATAGAAGATCCACGTGGCTATTTGGACACGTGGGAACAGCAGTCTCCCTGCTCAGGGTTGGGATCACTTTGGGTTATTTCTGAAGTCCCACTGGAAATAATTATGCTTTCCTTCAGTGTGTGATAAAGTGAAGCAACTGAGCTCCAGTGCTGGTTTGAGGGAGTTCCTGACATCTCAAGGTGTTTTGAATATGGAATAATGTTCTCCCTTGACACTGACAATTCTTGCCAGATTCTGCATTTCTCTGTACACTTTTGTTTCTGTGAATTGAGACTCGTTTCTCTGCCTTCAGAGGTAAAATACTGAGTAAATACTGTGCCCTCTCTGCCTCTGCCTGGGAGGAAAATGTCTCCTTAGCAATGGAAACCAGAAAATATTTAAAATGCACAAAAACAGACTGAAATCACATCACCCACGCAGCTGTAGGGCAGAGCTGCACGTTGGGGTTCCTTTCACAGTTAGATAAGAAGGGACTTCCAAAATATCTATTCCAAGTCTTGTGTTTCAAACCTCATTTTTAAGCACCCCTGAGTTTAAAGCACAGGACATGTTCTTTTCTCCTCCTGGGCATTTGTCAGTCAATGGGTCTGGAATCCCAGGATCATTAAGGCAGGAAAACACCTCCAAGATCATCAAGTCAAACCTCAGACTGGACACCACCGTGCCCACTGTGGGTCTGTGTCACTGCTTGCCAAGATTAATGAAAAGTATGAGCAAGGACCTGAGTAATTGTTGGCAATAATCTGAAAATCCAAGTGACTGGTAATCATTCCATGGAGTTCTCCTTGGCAGGGGAGCCCCAGGGTGGGACTGAAGGAACTGCCAGAACAAATAGAGGCAGAGAGTAGTAGACTGGTTTGGGTTGGGAGGGACCTCAAAGCCCATCCAGTGCCACCCCTGCCATGGGCAGGGACACCTTCCACCAGCCCAGGGTGCTCCAACCTGGCCTTGGACACTTCCAGGGATCCAGGGGCAGCCACAGCTTCTCTGGGCAACCTGTGCCAGGGCCTGCCCACCCTCACAGCCAAGAATTCCTTCCCAATATCCCATCTAACCCTGTCCCCTGGCAGTGGGAAGCCCTTCCCTGTGTCCTGTCCCATATCCCACAGAATCCACACTCCCTGGGGGTGTTTGGGGACAGAGGCAGAGCAGAGTCCATCAGACCAACACCTCCCCACACCCAGCTGCCAGCCCAGCCCAGGCAGGGACTGCTCCCAGGCTGCTCTGACAGCTCCTGGGGGGTTTTATTCCCTGCAGTGATTGTTTTTATACCTTCAGCACCTGCTGAAGTTTCTGGCAGCTGCACCTGATTCTGGAATCTCGGGGAACGGGGCTGAAAGGGAATGGGGACAGGACATCTGAGCCATCCCTTGCCCCAGGTCAGGAACAGCTGCTCAATGTCCCTGCTGCCAGATGTTTGCCCAGCTTTGGTGGAGAACCCCCTGCTGTCTGGTTTGAACAAGTTACCTGGGAACGTGACTGGGGTCCTGAATCCTTCTCTTGGGGAAGCAATGTCTGCCCACCCCCAGTCCCTGTGCCAGTTTGGATTTGACAGGCTGCTCTCACCTTCTCAGGGCCTGATTTCTTCCTTTCTGAGGTTGAGATTCCAGTCTGTTTAGTTTTGCCCATCCCTGTGCGTGTGGGATGTGAAAGCACCACTGCAGGGGGCTGCTCTCCCTGCCTTCAGGAGCTGACTGTGACAGTGCTGAGAGCCCACAGCCACCTGGGGAATCCCACAGGAATGGCTGTGCCAAGGATTTCAGTGCCATAAACCCAGGAGATGCTGGGTGTGCTGGGAAAGACCTGCAGATTGGAGGGTGTATCCCATATCTCCAGAGGGCACCTCCTCCAATAAACTGACCCCACATCACCCTCTAAACATCCACAACTACATCCATTCTACACCAGAGCTTTGCCAAGCCAGACTGATCTTCTCCAGTTTCTGAACCCCCAGGAGTCCTTTTACAACACTCAGGTTGTAAAAAGGAAATGTCATTAAAAGGAGAGTATTCATGTGTCTTTCCCAAGGGCATATTTAGGGAGTTAACAGAAATGACAAATAAAAACTCCCCCTTCTTGGGCTCAATCTGTGTAACAAAAGGGTTTAGTTGGTCTTGGGGTTGTTCAGTCTGGAGAAGAGGAGACCTTAAAACCCCTTCCAGTGCCTAAAGGGGCTTCAGGAGAGATGGAGAGGAAATTTGGACAAGGGATGGAGGGACAGGACAAGGAGGAATGGCTTCAAAGTAAAAGAGGAGATATTTACATTAGATTCTAGGACAGAATTGCTGGCTGGGAGGGTGGGCAGGCCCTGGCACAGGGTGCCCAGAGAAGCTGTGGCTGCCCCTGGATCCCTGGAAGTGTCCCAGGCCAGGCTGGAGCAGCCTGGGCTGGTGGAAGGTGTCCCTGCCCATGGCAGGGGTGCCACTGGATGGGCTTTAAGGTCCCTGCCCACCCAAATGAAGGAGCTGACACTGCTGCCTTGGCCTGTGCTGAGGAAAACCCAACCTCCCCACCAGGAGCCTGGAGGCTCTGGAATATCTGACTGCAGTGCCCAGGATGGTGCTAAACCCAGCAGATCTGAGCTGGGGCTCTGTGCATCTGCTCTGGGGTGCAGGGCTTCAGCTTGTGCTGGGGTGAGGTGAGCAAATAATTCAGTGCACCAGAAGTCACAAAATTAGCATGGATGGCTTTGGAGCCCATCCTGGAGAAAAGAGAGCAGGAGGAAATGCAGCCTGGCCTTACTGGGGACACAGAGACCCAGATTAACACAGTAATATCAAGGAAAGCCCTGATAATGCAGCTGCTTTTTAATGCAAGGCAAATTCAGAGGATTAATCTGTCTGAATTTTTATAAAGCAGTTAATAAAGCACCACTCAGAAAATAATCTATTAAAGTGCAATAATAGATGTTGTAAATTGAATAAGAAACTCACTGAAAGGGGAGCAGCAGCACAGAAAGGGGGTTGGCAGGACATGGGACACGGGGACTCTGTTTTCCTCCTCTGCTCCCCCAAACTACAACTAGTTAATGCTTCAGCCTTACTGATATTTCTGTATTTAAGTATTTCTGCAAGGTGTGTTCCTGGCAGGTGCCTCGGAGAGCAGCATGAGGGACCCACCTTGCCCTGGTCACAGTCCTTGGAGGGTTCAGAAGAGCACCCACTTTGTACCAAGGCACCACCCCACAGATCAAGGGTTGGGGCTGGTCTGAGGCTCATCCCTCACCGAACCTGCTGGCTTTCCCTGGAGGTCTCACAAGGATGGGCTTTCCTCTGACAGGCACATGGTGGGATTCCTGTCCTGTGCAGGGCTGGAGTTGGGCTCCATGATCCTCTGGGTCCTTCCCAGCTCAGGGCACTCTGTGCTGCTGTGCCAGGGATGCTGGGCAGAACGAGTACTGCCCCATGTCCAGGGTCAAACCCCCCAAACCACCAGGAGATGTGGCCTCAAAGCCTGGGGGATCTCAGGGAAGGCTGGCTGAGGCTCAGCCCTGCACAGAGCCCCAGATGTGCTGCTCCCCCAGACCTGGCTGGGCCATCCCTGCCTTGCCCCTCAGTGCAGGGACTGCCCTGTCAGGGCTGCTCTCGCTCCTCATCTCTCGTTTTAGGAAGTGAACCGAGAGGAAAAGGGACCCTGAGGGATTGATCTCCTGCATTTTCCTGCCATTTGCTCTCAGACAGGCTGTGCTGCTCTGCATTTTAAGTGCACTCCTTTCCTACAGCAGATGAAAGCAGCTTTGTGGGGTTGTGGTTGCCGAGTGGTGACTCCTTACCCACAGAATCACAATAAGCTCCACGTTCTCAGGTAACACCGGTTTGGAACATTTAGCACCTCTCCAGGCAGGCTCTGCTCTAGGGGAGGCTGGAATCTGGCATTTCCTTTGACAGACTGTTCCAGTGTTCAGAGAGGTATTTCTATCCTCATTCTGAGGTGTTTTATATTTAATCCTCAGCTATGCAGATATGAAAAGCTCCAGTTTCCTGTGGGATAAATATTATAGTACTTTGACATATGACACTTGACATCTGTCAAAACAATATAATCAAATCTAAGGGTAAATAGCATCAAATTAATATGACAGGTCTGAGAAATTATACACTTGAAGCAAAGGTAACAAGACATCTTTATTTCAGTGAAACAGAATGATGTTTAAAATGGAACAAACTCAGCACATTGCTAGGAAATGGTTTCATTTTGGTGGAACTGCTTTTTCTCAATGAAAATGTTTCAGTTGGTGTGGTACTGAGGTCAGTCCCTTGATGCCTGCAGATATTGGTGTGGCCTTTGATATCAACCTAATTAATCTGAGCCTCCTTCATTACTTTTACTTAAATATTCCACACACATATGTATTTATTGGTCTGGAACCTATGAAAGGCAATTTATCCAACTTCTTGCTCCATACATTGCAACTATGACAGCAAGAAACAGCAACCCATCATGGAGCATGTGGAATATGTTAGTTTAGCTCATTCAAATTAAAACCAGGCAGCAGGGAGAGTTAAAGGAAGCTGAAGTTGTCTGTTTAACTTCAAACATGTTGCAGTAAGGAAAGGAAAACCTTTGGTAAGATTTTACCTTGCCATGGGGGACATTTAAAAAATGATGGGTAGAAATGGCTGCTTTTACAGTTATATACTTTTTTATCTTCTACATGAAAAACATCACTTTTCTTCTGCAGTGATTGTGCAGCAGCAGTGATTAATGTAAGGGATGAAGAATCAGTCACGGAATGGTTTGGGTGGGAAGGGACCTTGGAGCTCATCCAGTTCCACCCCTACCATGGGATGAAGGTCAAATTCCCCTTGGGCTGCATCAGCAGGAGTGTGGCCAGATGTCCAACTCCTCCCCTGGAGTCCAGCTTGGGACATCCCACTTGTGAGGCCACTTCCAACCTCCACTTCTCTGGCATTTGAGATAGCCCCGGATCACCCCCAGGGGATACAGAGCCCTCTGAGCACCCTGGCAATGAACAGAACCATTTACCTGCAGTAACCATTTACCAGTCAGGCCTGGGCATTGTTTCCTTTATCTTTCTTGCCTTTCTCCTTAAAAATGGATTAAAGTAACAAAAGTTTGGGTAGGAATAATGGGTCTGAGTAATAGCACTGAGGATAAAAGACTCCATTTAAAAAATGCTCTGCTTATATAGCATAATATAGTAGAGATGGTGATATTATTAGATCTGTCCATACCATAAATTAGAGTTAGCCCAGGGAAAAAAAAATAGATATATCTGTCAGACGAGAATGGGAAAAATCACCTGGTTAGGACTGACCAACTGGCCTTGGAGCATTGGCTTAGACAACAGCCAAATAAAGACATCCAGAAGAAATCAAAGCTACTTTTTTTTTCGTCCCACTGAAGGGTAATTCCTCAGTTTTTAAACCCCTGAGTCTCTGAGTGCAGCACAAAGAGATGAGCAATGTCACCACAGCAGGCAGGGCCTCACTTTATTAAAAGAAAACAGTCCCTTGGTTACAGAAGGCCCAAAACTTGTCTCAGACTTATCACTCCCTGATCAGCCAAACTGCACAGCCCTGGAGGTGAATTTCCCCCACTTTCCAATAACTTTTGGAAGGAGAGAAGACAGGAAATAGGATGTCCATTAACAGGAATATCCCCTGGCAAAGCTGTTTGCTGAAAGAGGAGCTCTGGTACCGTATCAGATCCTCCAGCCACCAGCACAGGCTGCAGCAGGGGGAACAAGGGCTGGAAGGGGCCAAGGAAATAAAAGAAAAGAAAGAAAAGAGCATTTTTAGGCTGGAAAAGCCCTCCAGGACCATCAAATCCAGCTGTTCCCAACACTGCCAAGGCAGCCACTGACTCATGTCCCCAAGTGCCACATCCACATGGTTTTTTACCAGTTCTCAGGAGGAAAGGTGAGGGTTCAGCTATATTGGAAAGATAAGAAATAAAGTAGGGGGTTAATTTTAAGTTGTTCTTGAAATCTAACATCCCTGGACATCTCAAATAGGAAATAAAAGCATAGGGAGAGAAGACAGAGGGTGAGGATGGATAAAAGGGCTTGTTCTTGCTCTCATCACTCATTTTGGAAGGCAGTGGAGTGCAGTTGGGGATTTCTTGCTCTTATGAAGTGTCTCCAGTAAAATAAACTCCAGTTCTGGTCTTCAGACTCGACTAATTCACAGTTGTTCCATCCAGGGAGTCAGGGTAATGCTACATTTATCCCGGAGCTGAGCTCTGGGATGTGCCAGAGATGGAAAGAGCTGAGTATTTAACAGTGGGGGCTTCCTTTAAGGGTAGCTTGGATCTATTTTTTTTTTTTAATAAGAAGCCCCAAACCCATGAATTTGGAATGTGTCTCAGTGATAAGGTTAAAACAAATAATCTCTAAAATTCTTTGCCTACAAAAGCCCCACCCCAAGGATGATGTGAGAGGATAGGAGTGAAACTCAACCCCTGGCTGTAGCTTATTAACTTGCTTTTCTTCTTGTAGGACAGAGAAAACAAAACAAAAAACCACAAACAAACAAAAAAACCCAAACAAACTCAAACCAAAGCAAAGCCAAACCAAAATAAAACCAAAAACCCCCAGGAAGCTGCATCTGAATGAAGGAACAGCAAAAGAGAGACTTAAAAATGCAAATGGACTTTCTCACAGCTGATTAAACATGGTTCAACGATTTATATGATGATATATATGAAAAATATATTTATTTAATAAGAATTAGTATGTATTATATTTGTTAGTGATTATCAATTATATAACAATTATGTCTATTATATGTAATTTTATATAAATATGATGGTATTGTCACACCATCACAGCTCTAAAGAGGGTGGCTGGTGACACTCCCAAAGGAAGTCACACACAAAGACTTTGCCTGTTTTTATATCTTCATTTCAATTCTTCCACTAATTTTTTTCATCTGTTACAATTTTTCCATTGTTTTTTAATTTTTTATCTTCATTTCAGTTTTTCCATTCATGTTTCATTTTTTCCATCTTCGTGTTTTCTTTGTTCTTTGAAAAAAGAAGCCCTTAATTCCCTCCCCAAAACTCAGAGGGGCTGGTGAGGAGAGGGCTCGCCTGGGCTCCAGAGCAGGACCTGCTGCAGGGAAAGAGGATCCCAAATGGCTGAGAGCCTGCTCTTGGGTTTTTCCAGGAGGTTGGTGAGTAGGAAGTGGGGCTTGTAAGTCCTGGATTGCAGTGATATATCTATATCATATCTATATCTATATCTATCTATATCTATATCTAATCTATATCTATATCTATATAATAACAGTCTATCCCTGGAAGTGTCCACAACCAGGTTGGACGGGGCTTGGAGCACCCTGGGCTGGTGGAAGGTGTTCCTGCCCATGGCAGGGCTGGCACTGGATGGGTTTTAAGGCCCTTCCAACCCAACCCGTGCTGGGTTTCCGTGATTTACACACTTTCAGCGGGCTCAGCCCGGCTCCATCCTCACCTGCCCCGGGCTGGGTTTCACCAAGCAGCCCCAAAGCTGCCCCAGGAGCCGCCCCTGTGCCCTGGAGGTGTGATTGTGGATGCAGCCCCATCCAGCCATGAGGTGTGATTGTGGATGCAGCCCCGTCCAGCAGGGAGGTGTGATTGTGGATGCAGCCCCATCCAGCCATGAGGTGTGATTGTGGATGCAGCCCCATCCAGCCATGAGGTGTGATTGTGGATGCAGCCCCATCCAGCAGGGAGGTGTGATTGTGGATGCAGTCCCATCCAGCCATGAGGTGTGATTGTGGATGCAGCCCTATCCAGCCATGAGGTGTGATTGTGGATGCAGCCCCATCCAGCCATGAGGTGTGATTGTGGATGCAGCCCCATCCAGCAGGGAGGTGTGACTGTGGATGCAGCCCTGTCCAGCAGGGAGGTGTGATTGTGGATGCAGCCCCATCCAGCCATGAGGTGTGATTGTGGATGCAGCCCCGTCCAGCAGGGAGGTGTGATTGTGGATGCAGCCCCGTCCAGCAGGGAGGTGTGATTGTGGATGCAGCCCCGTCCAGCAGGGAGGTGTGATTGTGGATGCAGCCCCGTCCAGCAGGGAGGTGTGATTGTGGATGCAGCCCCGTCCAGCCATGAGGTGTGATTGTGGATGCAGCCCCGTCCAGCAGGGAGCCAAACGCCATCAGCCCTCATTTCAGCGGGAGCCGAGGGCACTTTACACCTCGCAGGGCTGAGATTAGAAACCTGGCACGAAATAACCGACTGTAATTCAACTTGTTCCACTCTGTTAGTGATTTCCTGGCCTGAGCCCATCTGTGTTCAGAAGGAGCTTTTCTAGCATCACAGGGCACGTGGAGAACATACAGCAGAGCTGTTACAGAACTTTCCCAGCATATTAACGCTCCCTCCTTCCCCAGTTTTTAATTATTTATAACAGTGTCACAGAATTTGAAAGTTCTTGGGGTTTTGTGCTGATTAAAAAACCAAATTTCCATAAATCCACAAACAGAAAGTACTGTAGAACACTGGGGGAAAAGAGCTGTATTTGAGTCAGCTTTGCCAACTTCAACAGCTCCTCCCAAACCCCAGTGCCCCAGGATTTACCTCCCAGGGAACTCACCTGCACACAGTGGGGTACCTGGCACTGGGAGAGCAGCTCTTGTGGCCAAACAGGCTCCACTGGAAAAAGGAATTCAAAGGGATCAATCACCAGGAGACTGGCTTGGAAAAAGACTCAGTGAGAGACCAGGAACCTCCCAGGGAGTGACTGGACACAACAGGGAGGCTTCATTGATCCAAACTGGGCCAGGCAAATCCCTTTTCCAGACTGTTCTCTCCCTCAGGCTTCAGAAATCCTGTCCTTGGCTAGGAAATCCCATCCTCATGGGAAATCCTGTCATGGATGTTTGCCCTTTGGTAGCAGAGGTTTTGGATCCACCCTTGGCTCCCCACGGGCTGTTGTCCTTCAGCCCAGGCCAGGGGGCAGGGCAGATGATCCTGATGTCCATCCTCCCCTGGGAATGTCTCTCCTGCCACCTGCAGTGGGGAGGTCAGGGCTGATCCCTCTGGGGGCAGTCCCTCCTGACAGCAATAAACTTCTGTTCTTCCTTGGGGTGCTTTTCTCCCGGGTCCCTGAGCTGCTGGGCAGGACACGGGGATCCTCATCCCGGGGAAGCTCTGCAGGGAGGAGGCTTGGGATGAGCAAGTAGCCCTTCTGGGCTGTTAAAGCAGAGCCAGCTGAGGGTGCTTGGCACAGCAGCAGTGTCAGAAACGGGGTCTGGGCTGAGCTGAACTGGCTCCTCATTGCACAGGACATTGATTTGACCTGATGGAGACACGGCTGTGCTGATGGACACGCGTGGCTGCTTGGGAATGAATCCATGTTCATCTGCAGTGTGCTTGGCTGGACTGCTGCCAGCTCTGTGTGCCACAGAAAATGAAGGAAAAGGGAAAAAAAGATTTTATTGTAGAGAGAACGAAGGAATCCCTTTGGAATCATAGAATCCTACAAAGGTTTGGGTTGGAAGGGACCTTAAAGCCCATCCAGTGCCAGCCCCTGCCATGGGCAGGGACACCTTCCACTAGCCCAGGTTGCTCCAAGCCCTGTCCAACCTGGCCTGGAATCCTCCCAGCATTCCCAGATCCAGGCAGAGCTGATTTCCAGCATCACAAAGATGATGGTGGCTGCAAAGCTGCCCAGCTCGTGGGGATTTGCCCTCGCTGTTCTCCTTCTGGCCATTTAAATTCTCATATTGCACCAGCCCAGGGAGCCACTGTAACAAGTCCAGCGAATTAGAAAACTTTATCTCCCATTTCCAGGTTTCCATGGTGATGGGGAGAGTGTGAATGGATAGTTAGTTCTCAGGCACAGGGAGGTGTGTGGAGCAAAGACAAAGGCTGGCTGAGATAAGTGGCCCCAGATGAACGGAACAGGATAGAACCCAAAACCCCATTGTTGGGGAGAGAAGTTGAGGGAATGTGCGAGAACAAAGGGATTCACTGCGAATTCCAGGGGAATTGGGGGAGGCTTAAGGAACAAATCCTGCCTTTTAACACCTAGAAGCCAGAAATAAATGAAAAGGGAGAGTAATGTGGGGGGAAAAAAAAAAAAATCTCAGGCATCTCTTATACCCTGACTTGTAGTGGAAATGGGGAAGAAATCCTTTTAAAGATAAAATCACCCAGGGCAACTTACCACGGGTCTGCTTTTCTGCAAGGTCATTCCAGGACCCACAATCTGTCTGGGATCGTATTTTCCTACCTTTTCTATCCCTTCCCGTTGTGAGAGTTGAGCTCAAACATCAGGAGGCTGTTCAGTGATTTTTAAATCTTGGCTATTTTTCCTCACCTGATGCCTTTGCCTTCAGGCAACCGTGGAACGAGGAGGATGAGTAAAAATTGCAGTGGAAATAAAAGAACATGGAGGAAAACATCTTCTCAGAGGCCTCTGGCATGAGCCAGTGGGCTTGGGAATGGCCAGTGGCCTTGGCTCTACTGAGTGCACACCCAGTGCACCCTTGGCTGCACCGGGTGGGAGCCCTGCCCTTGGAATCACTTGATCCAGGTCTGTTGGGGTTCCATTTCCATAAAAAGGAACAATAAAGTTTCCAGACATACCCTAGATTTCCATAAAAAGGAACCATAGGTTTCCCAGATACATTCAAAGTAAATAAAAATAAGAGGGTGGAAATGTACATTAAATTAAAACAGTTTTCTAAAGAGTCCTGAGGAAAGAAAGGTTCTAGAATTGCAATTTTACTTCACTTTTGTTCAGCTTGGTTCTATTTAACCATTAACCCCCTCTCTGTTTTTAAATGCATGTTAATTTTAATATGGAAAGTGTCACTTCTACATAAAAAGGGATTTATTGAAGATGGAGATGAAGCACTTTAAGATATCAAAGCCTGAAATATTTCATTCTGATAATGGTAAAGCCTAATGTTTGGGAATTATTCGATTTTTTTTTTTTTAAATTACTAATCTCTTTACTGACTACAACCCACTTTAGCAGCTCCTCCATTCCTAGGTCATAGGTCAATCCATTATTTAATTAAAACCAAAGGAATTAAATTCCTCATCCATCTGAGAAGTCTGTGTTCCTGGCACTCACTGCAGAGCCAAGACTCACCAGAGCAGGAATGAAGTTTGCCCCAGCTGGACCCCCCAAGGCCGGTGCTTTCCTCAGGCTGTGCCACTGCCTTGTGCAGCCAAAAGGGCTCTTCCTCCTTGGATTCCTCCTCCCTTCCCATCCTTTTCCTCTTCAGACTCCTCAGAACACAAATTCCGATGTTGATTCTCCGGGACAGGAATTTCTCTGGTGGACTTTCAGGCCAGCTTGCCTCAGCACAGGCAGGGCAGTACAGAAGCCACAGAGCCCCCAGAATGATCCACAGGGCTCTTGAGACCTTCTGGGCAAACCTGGAAGCCTCAGGGAATGCTGGTTTTCAGCTGTTTTGTCTCCCTTTCTCTGCACCTGCAGGTTCTTTGATGCAGATGAGGAACAAAAGGCATCAAGTTGTTTATTCCACAAGATCTCAGGTCTGGGGATGGAAATCTCTTCCAGCTCCCATGTTCCCACTAGGGGCTGTGGCCAAACAGCTGAGGAGTATCTCGGGCTGGAAATGCCCATTAGCAACATTTTCTGTGTGTTTTAGTCACAGCTGCCACTCATAAACTCCCAGTGCCGTGGAGTTCAAGCCATTACCTTCGGCACTGTAATTAACTTCCTCTGAGGTTGATATAAACCCCACTGAACTCCAAGTGCTGTGAGGTTTCTGTCTCTTCAAATGAGCAGCTCAGTGCAGTCGAGTATGTGCTCAGATCCTGGACTCTGACTTAGAAGATCTGGGATTATTAAATTCCAGCTTTGCCACAGATCCCTCGTGAACTTAAACCAGTCACCCAGACAGACTTCAACTTCATTTGGGAGGGGATTCTGGAGTCAGGGAGGGCAAAGCACAGCTTTAATCCCCACAAACCTCAGCTTTTCAGTCTATCTGGTGGAGTCCCCATCCCTGCAGGGGTTTGAAAGCCCTGTGGATGTGGCACCTGGGGACATGGGTCAGTGGTGGCCTTGGCAGTGCTGGGGGAATGGTTGGACTTGATGGTCTCAGAGGGCTTTTCCAATCTAAACAGTTCTGTTATTTCTATGTGGAGGGAAAGGCCTCTCTGGGAGATCAGGAAGCCAATATTCAGGTGCCACTGGTGTGTGGGTGTCAGTCACTTGTTCCAGCTGTGCTCTCCAGATGTTCCCCTCATACAACACCAACACAAGTGTGTTTCCAGCAGTCCTTCTCTTGGGGTGTGTCTCGGTGTCTTTACTTGGCAAACCTCCCACCACAGTCACCAGGACTTTAAATTAGGACAGGAGCCAAGCCCAAGTGAGGACTGCTGGTGGAACTGCAGCAGCAGGAGATGAGGAAAGGCAGAGATGCAGCCGCAGGGAGGAGCTGCTTGTGGAGAGCGTGGACATCCATCAGTCCTCGGGGGAACAGGAGGGTCATTATGGACATCTGAGTCACTGGAGCTTGACTCAGAATGCCTCTTATTCTATTCTTGCAACCCATATTCCCACGTTGTGGGGCATAATGCTGTTCCAGGGAAGTGTAATGTGTCACAGCTCCCATTTCCTGTGCCCTGTGATGCAGGATCGGGAGATAACGGGATGTTCTGATGTCACAGAGGATTGTTACAACCTCGTTACAAAAAGCTGTTATTTAATGAACTGAGTTGAGTGCTCGTAAACACAAAAGAGAATTATTTTTCACAGTGGGTTCTTTCTGCCCATTTATTGTTAAAAGCAGATTAAATGCCAACTAGTTGAATGCCCAGTCTGAATTTATAGTCAGCAATTACAGGTCCATCTTCCAAACTTGGCTGGTTGATTTACTGGAACTTCCAGTAGCCAAGCTTTGAGCTGGATAAGGACATCATATCTTATTTCAGGGAGAAATCCTTCCCTGGGAGGGTGGGCAGGCCCTGGCACAGGTTGCCCAGAGAAGCTGTGGCTGCCCCTGGATCCCTGGAAGTGTCCAAGGCCAGGTGGGACAGGGCTTGGAGCACCCTGGGCTGGTGGAAGGTGTCCCTGCCCATGGCAGGGGCTGGCACTGGATGGGCTTTAAGGTCCCTTCCAACCCAAACAATTCTGGGATTCCATGATGATCATGACCAGTACACTTTTAAGCCTGACACAAACATTAGTCTTGTTCCAGTATTTCAGAAAAATAAATGTGGGGTCAAGTTTTGTCTGGGGTTTTAAAATTTCCTCCCTTCATTCAAAATGTCCCAGTTCAGAATCCATCCCACTGACACAAAGTGGAATGAAGGAGTAGAAACCAGTTTCATGCAGGACTCTGAGGGCTTCAAATCACGTGTTCCCAAGGACTATTCCCAGGAAGATCTGTACGTGCAGCTTATGGACCATCAATCTTCCAGTCCCTCCTGGTGACTGCCCAGTGCCAGTTCTTTTGGTGGGAGAATAAACCAGAGTATTTCTCAGCACTGTCTCATGCACTGATGATCTGGGAGTCACAGTCCTGTTACACCAATTGCCAACTGATCCCTTTGGTCTCACCTGGAGCAAGGGACAATGTGACAATGGAAACTCCTGACTCAACAGATTTGCACTGAAAACTTTTATCCCCCTCTAATGATGACTAACTTTTGGATTGTTTTATTTCTGCAGGTGTTAGAAGAGGGTTTGAACTGGGTTATGTTCCTCCTTGGACTCGAAATGCTCAGTCACTTTTATATTTTTGAACAAGGTGAGGCCAGTTTTAATGGAGCCCCTTGGCTGGTCTGAGCAAATACAATGGGAAGAATTAAGATAGTTCAGCTCAATTGAGACTGACCTACTGCACATTGGTGAGGGCTCAATATGAGCCAGAAAATTACTTAATGTAACTCCTGCAAGTTTGTACTGTGCAAACTTAAAAAAAAATTACTGAGGCTCTGGTGGGGAAAAAAAAAGAGCTACAAAGTGTTGACTGAGCGAATGTGCTTGATCCAGTATCACATGAGGTGCCATGGACATGGAGCCCTGTGCTGCCATTTGATAGGCACAAGGGAGAAAAAGGATGTGCTAAGTAGAGAAACACTTGGGCAGAGCTCTTGGCTCCCCATATCAGGTGTAATGGGGTGCAGCTCCCCCAGCTCAGGGGCTCGTGTCCCGTGGGAAGGGGAGCAGGGCTGGGAGCACAGTCCCAGTGACTCCTCCTGGCCAGGCCAGCCACGAGTGCTAGGCCAGGTGATCCGCTCAGGAAGCTGTGGAGACACCAGTGGTCATTCTAGAAAGCAGATGGGTGAAAAATGAACATTTTCTGCTACTTTATGATTCAAAACTTTACTCCAGAAAGAGCAAACCAAAGGAAAATTTTTAGAATATACAATTCTTGGAGCTCTAATGCTTAAGTAAATGTGCTCTTGCTGCTCTTGCTTAATAGCAGGCACTGCTGTTATCAGGTCATTTCAGATAATACAAAGGAGACACATGAATGTGGGCCCAGCAGAAAGAGCATCTTTCATCCTTCTATCAGCATTTGAATCCCAAAGGAACAATTCTTCTTGCTGTGCCTTCGTCTTTGTGCAAGTGTGTTTAATCAGACCCTGCAACCTTTTCCAAGGAGAGTCCGTGGCTCCTCCTGTGTCCTTGCTGTGGAGGCAGAGACAGCACAGAGGGACAGAGGGAGAGGAATGATGGCACAGAGCTGGAGGAGTGGCTGATCCCCCGGGGCAGCCCTTCAGAAGGACCTCGACAGGCTGGGGCTGGGAAGAAGGAATCTGTCTGGAATTCAGCAAAGGCAAAGGCAGATCCTGCACCTGGGGAGGAACAACCCAGGCACCAGCACAGACTGGGGGGGACCTGCTGGAGAAGGGCCTGGGGGTCCTGGGGACAGCAGGCTGTCCCTGATCAGCAGTGTGTCCTGGGGGACAAGGAGGGCAATTTTTTCTAAGCAGCAATTTTGCCACTTCCCAGCTTTCCAGGAGATCCAGAGCGAGGGGGAGGTGGGCTCAGCTAAGCACAACAGCAGCTGTTGTGCACCACCATCCAGCTCTGATTTAATCAGCCCACATTTAATCTGACCACAAGCTGTTGGATGTTCACAGAGATCCCAAGGTGTCTGTCAAATCTAGGGATTGATGAAAGGCAGGCTGGCTCCCCAGGAAAAGCTGCCAGAAGGAGATCAGTTCCACCCAAACCTCCTTTAAACCACTGCT
Source organism: Myiozetetes cayanensis (assembly GCF_022539395.1). Taxonomy (NCBI): domain Eukaryota; kingdom Metazoa; phylum Chordata; class Aves; order Passeriformes; family Tyrannidae; genus Myiozetetes; species Myiozetetes cayanensis. The sequence goes on along the minus strand of NW_026087853.1, from coordinate 62,366,030 downwards.
GCTCTTATCAGGGCAGCTGTTCTGACATCCTTTGCTCTGATCCCCACCTCTGGCAGCCCCATTACCATTCACAACCACGAAAAAAGGGATCAGAAACTCCTCTGCACAGCAGATTTCAACATCCTTCAGGAAAAACCAGCCTGCTTTGAGTGGTGCCAGCTCAGATCCTGGATGTACAGGAGCACCAGTGCTCCGTGTGAGTTGGTTTATCCACTTTGGAGCAAACCCAGAGCTCCTGCTGGAGCCCACAGTGCCAGAGCTGAGCTGCCTCTGCTCCAAGTGCTCCTGTAAAGTTCATTTCTGTGTTTCCACAGGGCACTGCAATCTCCAGGACAGACAGGTCCTTTATCTCTTTCCCTCTGACAGTAAGCTGAATTCTTTACCCTGTTCCCTGGGATGATTTGCAGGGAGCACGTAAGGAATTGTTACAGGAAAATCTCCATGTAAGTGGCACAACCAGCCAGAATGTTCAGTTCAATAACCCTGAGAGTGGCTACTCCCAAAAAACACAGTCATTCCCAAGGAAACCTGTTTTCTAAAGCTTCCTACCACCAGGGAACTCAGCTCAGAACAGCTGCACCCACTGGAACTTCCAACACTGCAAGCCCAAACCATGGGATAGCCCCAGGATGGCACAATGAATCCCTGGGGACACATTCCTAAACATGGGATAGCCCCAGGATGGCACATTCCTAAACATGGGATAGCCCCAGGATGGCACAGTGATCCCTGGGGACACATTCCTGAGAGGAATCAGGAGGGAGGCCAGGCTGTCTCTGAACACAAGGCTTGTGGTCAGGCCCAACATATTTTCATGGAATCACACAATTGTTAAGGTTGGAAAAGACTCTCAAGACCAACAAGTCCAACTGTAAACCAGCAGCACCACCACGGTCACCATGTCCCCAAGGGCCACATCCACATATTTTTCAAACACTTCTAGGGATGCTGATGACCCTTTCCATTAATTTTTTTTTCCCAATGTCCAGTTCTCCAAGGGGTCACACCCTGCAAGTGCTTTGTGCTGCTCTGGAGAAATGCAAAGTAGAGAGGAATCCCAAAGGACTTTTGATCTGCTACACTTTATGCAAAAGGAATTAACCTTTGTACCACAGAGCTCCATCTTATCAGTCCTGTCCCATGGCAGTGTCACATTCTGGAGGCTTCTCGCTCAGGACATGTTTAAAGAATTCCTACATAAGCAAAAACGTAGCAAACCATACAGCTGCAGGTGAATATGAAAACACTTATGGACATTTGCAGTGTAAAGAAGATCCAGTTCTTCGTGTTCCCTACAAAAACACACCGATTAACCCAGAAAATCCCACGGGATTAATGAACCTGAAGGATCTTCAGCAGCGATCTGTATTTCACTCCTATGCACCAGGAATTTATTCTGTTTGCCAGGTGATTAAACAGCTCTGCTGAGATGTCAAAGAGCAGGAGAAAATCTCCTTCTGCTTCAGCAGTTTTCAAAATCCATGAAATCTGAATTTCACCCCTACATGGGACCTGCTGCACCCCCCAGTGCAGCCCCCCCTGCCTGCCCTGCTTCCCAGGGGGTTGGAAGGTGGGAGACGAACTTTAGCTTGGAGATAACCAATGAATAATATAACATGTATTTAATAACCAGTACAGCTGGAGGTACTGGGCAAAAATATCCACCCAACAGATTCCATCTGCAAGCAATTAAATCCAAGGACAAGTCACTCCTCTCCTTCTGGGCACAGCAGGATAAAACTCTGTTTGGAGGTAACAGTTTTCCTTCTCTGACTTCCCACTGCCAGAGGGCAGGGGTAGGTGGGATATTGGGCAGGAATTGCTGGCTGGGAGGGTGGGCAGGCCCTGGCACAGGTTGGGCAGAGAAGCTGTGGCTGCCCCTGGATCCCTGGGAGTGTCCCAGGCCAGGTTGGAGCACCCTGGGCTGGTGGAAGGTGTCCCTACCCGTGGCAGGGGGTGGCACTGGATGGGCTTTGAGGTCTTCCCAACCCAAACCAGTCTGGGATTCTGTGATTCTGTGACAGACTGAAGTTGAAACCTACATCCCAAAAAAATCCTATGAGGTGACAGGAGCCCTCCAGGCCCCACATCTGTCCAACCCAGCTCCCCTCCCACACCAGCAGCACTTTGGAACCAGTTGTGAGTGCAGAGCCCCTGCCTGTGAGATAATCAGGGCCACTTAATAATAACTCTGGGGCCAGTTAATGGGCTGAGGAAGGATGTGTTAATAGAACCCTGTCAGAAATGAACTGTCCAACTCCCCAGACACACCAGCACTGTGGGGATCCACTGCTGTCTCTGTTTGGGGTTGGGAACACCCTTCATGGCTCTGTGACCGTCAATTCAGCTGAACAGAACCTTCAGCTTTAAAAATAACAGTTTCTAATCTATGCACTTTAAACTGGGTTTAACAGTTAATGTGGCAGATTCTGAATGTCTCGTGATGGAAAGACTTAATGCCTATTAATTAGTATCACTATGACTATTTTTGTATGAAGTCTCCATGGCAATAATACTCTTCCAGAGGGTGCCAGGGGAAAAGTGGGTTTGATTTTGATAGGAAGAGTTCAGACCATTGCCATGATATTCTCAGCCTCTAAGCAGGGTCACTGTGGAAGACAAGATGCAGATTTTGTCCCCTTTCATCAGTTCCTAAGAGGATAATTTTAGAGAAGCATCTACTCATAATTTAGGGAGTTCAAGCAGGGGAGTGTTTCCTCCATGTAATTACATTTCCTGTACCAAGTGGAACCTGATTTCTCGTGAGATTGCTTTCTAGTGTGAGGATTTCTTGTTTGAACTACCATCAAGCAGATCTCAGAATTTCCTTGCCTGAGACATTAAAGGACCTTTCTTATTTTAGAGGAACACGCATCAATACACACACCAGGAGCAAGCCAGCCCTCGACTTCCTCTGGGTTAAAATATTCAGGCTCAAGGAGGGTTCTGTGTTCCGTGTTTTTCTTTTCCAGGCAGGTTTTTCCAGAACTCATTCAATTGCTATTTTTGCTGTGTTGTCAGTGCTTTGCAGGTCTCACCTGAACACTGTCACTTCTTGCCCAGAGAAGCTGTGGCTGCCCCATCCCTGGACGTGTCCAAGGCCAGGTTGGACGGGGCTACTCGGAGGTGCAGGAGAGGACAAAGGCCCTGACTACCAAAGCCTGGCCCTGGCTCTTCCTGCCTTTGGCTGCTCCATCAACAGCTGTGGGGCCAAGGAATGACCCTCATGGGAGCAAACCCCCCTAATGGGAGGGACAGCAGGGTGGGCTTCTCTGCTGTGACCCACAATAAAAAAGGAGTGGAAAAAGAACAGAATCATAAAACCATGGAATGATTTGGGTGGGAAAGGACCTTGATGGTCATTTCATTCCAGTCCCCTGCCATGGGCAGGGACACCTTCCACCAGCCCAGGGTGCTCCAAGCCCCATCCAACCTGGCCTTGGACACTTCCAGGGATGCAGGGACAGCCACAGCTTCTCTGGGCAACCTGTGCCAGGGCCTGCCCACCCTCCCAGCCAGCTCCAGAGGGGCTGTGCAGGAGCAGTGATTTGATGCCCCCACAATTCCCTTTCCAAAGGCTCCAACAGAGGTCCCTGTCAGTGGGACAGGGGATGGGATCTCCCCCAGCTCCTGGCACGGAGGACTGGGGAGGATGGGAGAGCTCCTGGCAAGGAGGACTGGGGAGGATGGGAGAGCTCCTGGCAACATTCTTGGGGCAGGAATCCAAATAAGGGCTCCCTTCAGAGAACTTGGCCATAGAATCTCTGCTGTGTGGAACTGCTGGGGCTTTAGGAGGCTTTCCAAGCCCATTTCCCAAAGCTGTGCTAAGAAGTTAATCTGGGATTGGTGGGCCAGTGTCATAAAGGGTTTGTCCCTTGTCACAGGGAGGAAGGACAGGGCTGACAAAGAGCCAGGAGCTGCTCAGAGGGCCCTGCTGCCCACGGGGGACCCTGGGGACTAGCCCAGTGACCCCAGGAATCCCTTCTCTGTACCTGGAGCCTCCAGAGGGGGCTGGTTTGTGTGGGGCTGATGGGACAGGTGTGAGGGGGCCTTGGGGAGAACCTCAGTAGGAATCAGGGAGGAGGGTGATCCATCTAAAGCAGCCCCAGGTGTAAAATCAGTCACACTCTGTGCTGGGTAAACACAACTGAGAGATCGTTTCTTACTTTTAGAGTTTGTGAAGGCAAAACAGTTTTAGTCAAAATACATTTATTTTCCAGCTTTGGCTGCCATTTTTGTCTCATGATTTATCCCACGCTCAGTATTTCATCTTCACCTTGCAAAAAGTGGGTACAGCTGCACTCAAAGGAAAAATGTTGTTTTCTTCTACAAGCCTTTATGTTAGGTCATTTTTAGGGGACTTTTTAAATCTCTGATGAGGTGACATGCTGAATGATATTAAAGGCATAATGGAAATTCAGATCAAAAAATCTGAAGGTTTTTGGCTGAAACTATTCACTAGATTGAATTGAATTTTCAAAAGATTGCAATCAATAGCAAACTGAAATTTTTCTTGTAATTAAGCCATTCTGCCTTTCCTGGGTGATTATTACCTGCTTTGCATTACAGGCTGAGTGAATTACCTTTAGAAACGTGGAGATTGTGGTGGCCAAAGGGAATGATGCACTAACAGATGAAAAGAAAACTCATTTATTTTTGTTTTTGTAAGCGGAGCTGATTTTTGATCCAGAACCCTTTTAGCTCATTTGCACACAATACAAATGGAAAAGCTGCCTTTTTTCCCCCTTTTTTCATTTTGAATTCCTGTGACAGTAAAACAGCAAACAGACTTTTAAAATAATGACTCCCGGTTTGAAACCTTGACTAATGAGGTACAGGTTGGTTTAACAGCGTTGTTCTGAAGGTTTAAAAACACGGAATTAAAATCAGATCATTATCACAACATTAACTGCAGTGGGCACAGCTTCCAAACCCCCATTAAAAGGGTTGCTAAGTGGAGTAAACCTTGACTGCTCAGAGCTCCCTCCAGAGCCCCAAGGGGTGTCTGCTGGGGCAGCTGATCCCAGAGACGTTTTCCCAGGGGATACAGTACCCAAAATGAGTCAGACCTTCTACAGACTCCCAGCTGCTGAAGAGCCTCATCCCATGTGATGAGGAAGGATGTGGTTTCCTGGGCTCTGTGGTGATTCCCTTCTCCATTGCAGCAGATCTGATGTTTACTTTACCCTCAACCTTCACAGAGCTTTGGGCAAATACCTGAAACAAATACTCTGTTATTCCTTAATTAATTTAGTCTGGTTTCTCTTTCTTCTCCTAGCGAAGCATCCCTGTGCTTATTGCTTTTTCTTTGGATAAATTGATTAGTCAGATTTAGCCCTCATTCAGGTTTATTTGAAGAACATTTTATTTTAAACTTCTGCAGGCCCAGGGCAGGGCTGGGGCATCTCCAGTGCTGGGGGCACCTCTGGGACCCTCAGAGAGAGACCCGGAGGGGCTGCAGCGTGTGCAGGGAAGGGAAGGGAGCTGGGAAGGGGCTGGAGGAGCAGCTGAGGGAGCTGGGGGGGCTCAGCCTGGAGAAAAGGAGGCTCAGGGGGGACCTTCTGGCTCTGCAATCCCTGACAGGAGGGGGGAGCCGGGGGGGTTCGGGCTCTGCTCCCAGGGAACAGGGACAGGAGGAGAGGAAGTTGTAATTTCTACTGACTCATGACAATATTAAGATCAAACCTGCTCCAGTTATGAATTAAATTTGAGTTTTATTGACCAACCTCACAGTCTCTGTTCGGACCCTGAAAATTTGCTTGGGTTAATTGTAGCTCATTGGCAACAGACCTTTGGAAGAGTCCATCCCTCTGGAATGAGCTGTGAGCCAGGGAGCCCCCGGCAGCTCCCTGTCGGAGCCAGGTGACTCTGGTTCCTGGTGTGTGCTGAGCAAAGCACTCTGGATCTATAAATCCCACAACAACAGAACAGAAACGTGGCATTTTTCAAGGTGCACAGTGGTAACCTGAGACAGCCCAGCCCTGAGATCTGAACAGTTCAGGGAAAATATCACAGGAGATATAAAATAACTAAGCTCAGGTATTGATTAAGCTCCGAAACAGAAGCAGTTACAGGTAATTTATTCTTTATACCCTGACATAATACAAGAATTATTTAATTAGGAACAAAATTATTTACAGAATGAGCATTTATGGCAAGTTTAAATCAATAGGATTAGTTAGTGTGCAAAAATATAAATCCAGGTGGAGCTTAATTAACTGCAGGTTCTGTCAGCAGTTCTGGAGTTACACGTGGGTGTAAGAACATCCTTTTGGCAGCAGCTCCCTGTGCCTTTTTCAGGGATAGCTCACCTTTGGAATTAATGTCTTTGTGCTGGTGTCATGCTCTGCTTTCAAACACTCCTCGCTTGCCTGTGTTTGATGGGGACAGAGGGTGAGTCCTGGCTCCTCATCACCCTGGGTGTGTTAATGGACACATTTCCTTGGGCAGGAGCAGCTGGAGCTGGGACAGGAGATGGAGCAGGGACAGAGCTGGGGCAGGGACAGAGCTGGAGCTGGGACAGAGCTGGACCTGGGACAGGAGATGGGGCAGGGACAGGAGATGGAGCTGGGACAGGAGATGGAGGAGGGACAGGAGATGGAGGAGGGACAGCAGCTCTGCCTTGGGAACTCCAGAGCTGAACTCCATCACCTCCATGTGGGGAATGGGGGTTACAAAAAGGCTGGAGAGGGACTTTTCCCAGGGACATGGAGTGCCAGGACAAGGGGGAATGGCTTCCCACTGCCAGAGGACAGGGTTAGATGGGATATTGGGAAGGAATTGCTGGCTGGGAGGGTGGGCAGGCCCTGGCACAGGTTGCCCAGAGAAAGCTGTGGCTGCCCCATCCCTCCATTCCCCTGTGAAAAGTCACTTTTGCTCAGGTAGGAATGTGTTTTCTCTTCCCTTGCTGAGAGAAGTTTGCTGGAAAGCTTAAAAATAGCTTAAAAAGGCAGAGTTTTGGACTTTTAGGAGACAATCTGGCGGGGTTTAGGCAAATCTTTAATTTCAAAGGGAATTTCTGCCTGGGTGACAACTCTGTGGCTGTTCTTTTTTTAAAATCAATAGAAATGGAAATATGGATTCACTTAGAGCTGGATCAGCCGAGAGGTTACAGAATTTATCCTCACTACTTTAAAAACTGAGTGTTTTTCAGAGGAGGAATAATTTTCTCTTTCCTCCAGAGGCTGCAGGAAGGACAGAGAAGAACTTGTTTCCTGTTTCATTGCAATATTTTTCAGTGAAGGAAAGCACAGCATATTCCTGATCTGTTTGATAACATCCCTGTTTCATGGCACTGCCAGAAATATAAGGGTGAGCAAAATCCAACTTCATTTCTTCCACTCATTCCCACTCTATATCATAGCAGAGATTTATCTGAACACAGGAGGGAATCGCTTTCTTCTTCATGCCAAGCTCTTGAACAGGGATTGAAGCCACTGACTTGTTTTAATTAACACTAATGCTCAATTAAATCAAGTAAACATTAAGAATCATGAATTACAACCTTCAATTATCAAATTATTTTAAGGCAGCTTGTTAGGATGCAGACACACAAAAGCCTAAGGCAGGGAGACTCCGCCTTGGAGGCGCAGGAGCCGTTCCAGAGGGTTCCTTCATTTCCAGCCTGACAGCAAACAGGAATCACAGCATCCAGGGGGAACCCCCAGAGCCCCTGGAGCCTCTGCCCTGCAGTGCTGTGCGAGACAAAGTGTTACACACTCCCTGCTTGTTGATTGAATTTACTTGCAATTTAGGCGTGGTGATAAAAGATGACAGATTTGCCCTGTCAATCAGATTAAGGAGAGAATAGCAGAACTAATTTGGCTTATCAGCAAGAGAATAAATCTTGTTGGGAGGCTGTGGTGGCATTTTCTGACTCGGAACATCTCCCTCCTCCAGGAGAATCTTGGCCACCCCACGAAGGGGCTCTGGGCTGCTGTCAGACCCTCTGTCTGCCCTGTCAGGAGCAAAGGCTTATTCCAGACTCTGTTCCTTGCTGTGGCAGCCAGAGGAGGGGCTGCCCCTGCTACTGCAGTAAATACCTGCAGACCTTCATTCCTGAGCACAGCACTTCCTCCTGGCTGGGGATTCCTAAAAACAGGGATCGTGGAGTCATGGAACACCCTGAGTTAGGAGGGACCCCCAAGAACCATCCAGTCCAACCCCAGTCCTGCCCAGGACACCCCAACAATCCCACCCTGTGCCCCAGAGGATCATCCAAACCCTCCTGGAGCTCTGGCAGCCTTGGGGCCGTGCCCACTGCCCTGGGGAGCCTGTTCAGTGCCAACCACCCTCTGGGGGAAGAGCCTTGTCCTGAGATCCAACCTGACCCTCCCTGGCACAGCTCCAGCCCTTCCCTGGGTGCTGTCCCTGTCACACAGAGAGCAGAGATTGAGCTGCCCCTGCACTGCCCCTTGGAAGGAAATTGTCTCAAATCCATTGTGTGTTTGTTTATTCAACACCTGAGGACTCATTTGGGCCGTTCACAATGGATAGAACAGCAAGGACTGTTCTGTGTGTGGGCAGATGCTGGCTCAGGGAACCTCTCCTGTGGGATGTTATAGCCACTGCATCCACCAGCTCTGGGCTTGGAGGAGTGACTCGAGACAGAAGGGGCTTCTAATGAAAGCACTGATGTGCATCCTGAAAAATCAGGATTTATTTCTTAATTCTCCACATAATTTCTTAATTTCAAGACAAAGCTCATGTAGCTGGGACGAGCTGTCAGCCCAGATGTTCCACCCTGAACCTTCCCACCCTGCCAAGCATCATTTGCTGCCCAGCACAGGGTGGCACAAACAGCTGGTATTAGGGATGAGTTGAAGAAGCTGGAACATTTCCCCACAGTTGCTGGACCTTTCCCTGTTAAATCCTGCTCATCTCTTGGAAACCCTGTTTGCTCAGCTGCTGCCAGAGCTCCCTGGCTGCAGAGCAGTCCCAGAGCTTTGCTGGGTTGGCTTGGGAGGAAAAGCTGCTGAATGGAAGCAGCTCCAGGAGAGAAAGGCAGCAGCTGATCCCAACAGATTTTCATTCCCATTTCTGGTTTTTAAGGCTCTTTGTTTTCCTTTCCTTTCCATTCCTTTTTTTTTTTCCCAGCCACAGCTTTTCCTTCTTTCCATCCAGAAGTGCAATTAGATTGGTTTTACTGATCCTCAGGACCCATATACTGATGCTGGGTTTATTTATGAGCCTAAATGATATAAATCACCCACTGGAAGATCTCCTTTGCTGCACTGAGGTGGATGAGGTGCCTGGAGTTAATATAAAGCATGCAAATTAAAGAATATAAGTATAAAGGGTATAAAATGATACCCTTCCAGTAAATCAAACCCTTCAGTGTGTGCCATGTGCTCCAGGGATGGGTTTGCCATTAGCTGGCAGTGGGTACTAAGAATCCCAGACTGGTTTGGTTTGGAAAGGACCTCAAAGCCCATCTCATTCCACCCCCTGCCATGGCAGGGACACCTCCCACCACACCAGGGGTCAGAGTTTCCAGCACAGCAGGGCCGGATCCCTGAGACACCTCAGGGCTCAGTGGCACAGATGATGTAACACAACACCCAAGCAAATCCATCAGCCAAATGAATTGTCCAAATCTCAGCCTGCTCGGTGTCAGAGGAGGATTGATGTTGGTTTTCCCCCCCCTGAAGGGGTATCAATCACTCAGCTTTACTGCTGGATCTGCCCTGTGGATTGCTGGGGATCTATTTATCTTGTGCCTTTCCCCTGCCTGGAGGACGGGAGGTTCCTGCAGAGGTGATGCAGCTCAGCCCTGATCAGGTGAGATGCCCTGTTTTGTTTCGTGCCAGGCTGTGGAAACACTCGTTTCCATCAACACCAGCATCCTCCAGAAATGACAGCTTGGGATAAAGGTGTGCTACTGCAAGCACAGTTTGCAGGGAAGTACAGGAATAAGTGGAAAATAACCCCTGTTCTGTAACTCTCAGGGCTCTCCTGCCACTGGCAGTCACCCCCTGGCTCAGGGATCACCTCCTGGGCACTGCTGCTCTCATCCCAGAGCCAGGATCCCCCCCGGGCTGTGGGGAATTCCTTGCAGCTGTGCTGTACAATCCCTTGTCCCATGGAATCCCTGTGGCTGCACAGCATTCTCCACATCATCCCAGAATTGTTAGGGCTGGAAAGGACCTGTAAGATCACTGAGACCACCCATCAATGTCCAGTGTCCTCACCTCAGCAGGGTGAGGGCCAGCACAGTCCCCATTGTCAGCTGGATTGTATTTGGGGCAATTTCTAACTGGGTCCCAGGTTTCAGGGAGATAAAACCAGCCAGGAACTGTTATTTGTCTGGTTTTACATAAATCTGACATAAACCTGACAGGCTGTTTGTGAGGAACCCCCACCACCAGTGCTGTTCCTGCTGCCCTGTGGCAGAGCTGTCACTGCCAGCCTTCCTTTCCAGGATTTAAGGAGTGGCTACAGAACAGCAGCCCCTGCTCCTGGCTGGGATCTGACCTGCCCCACTGCCTCCTCACCTGGGCATGAGCTGCTCCTTCCTCCCCTGCCCTCCCACCTGGAAAGAACAGGGGTGGAAGAGGCTGCTCAGCTTGTTATTGCACGGAAAATCTGGCCCCTGGATGTGGTGGAGGTGCCCAGGGAGGTTTGGAGTGCCCAACCCTGGAGGTGTCCAAGGCAGGCCTGGCCGTGGCACTCAGTGCTCTGGGCTGGGGACAAGGTGGGGATGGGCACAGGGGGGTCCATGGGCTGGGAGGGCTTTGCCAACCTCAGGGATCCTGGGATTCCGTGACTCTATGTGGCTTGTCCTCATGGGTGACCCAGGCACCCTGTCTGAGTGATCTGCTCTCAGAAAGAGCAGTATAAATAGATGTAAATAAATGTAAATAAATGCAAGGTTTAATGACTTTTTTATTTGTCTGAAATTTCAATTTGTTTTGGGGGAAAGAATGAAAAATCTGCTGTTCTTGTAGAATATTCCATTTTAATCTGACAAGAAATGGGGTTGGTTTGTTTGTTTGCTTGTTCTGAGCAAAGGGATCAAAGAAATACAGAGTGTGAGATGTCAATGGAAGGAGCACACACCTGCCTGGACCCCTCCACCAGTAAGTGATGACCCACAGCCCAGGGGGGCCTTGGGCTCACCTCCCCCTGCTCTGGGTTCTCTAGGGAGGGGGTGGGTACTCCATCACCCTCTCCAACTTCTCTCCAGGGAAAATCCTGCTTTATAACCCCTCCTGACCCTTCAGGCTGCCTTGGCAGTGGGCTCGAGGTGGGAGGCTCTCCCCTGTCCTGCCCAGCTCATCCAGTCACGCAGCACTGGGACCAGTCAGCCCCAGCATCCAGGTGACAGTGCTCAGACACGACTGGGAGTGCAGGGCTTGGAACAAAGACATCTCATCATGTAATTACAGTTAGAGAGTGAAAAGACATTCCTTGTTTTCCAGAGTAAACAAATCCGTGCTGAAATGGCCCAGGAGCTCTGCTCCCAGCCAGGTCCCTGCACTGGAGCTGCCAGCAGACTGTAGGGTGTACATAAACACCTCTGGGGCTTCTCAGGAAAACAGTCATAAACCAAAACTCTGAGAGCCCCCAGCTTTAGGGCCCGATGAGTTTGGTGTTTGTGCCACAAAGGCTGCTGTGCAGAGTCATCAACCCTGCTGTGCTGGGGGGAAAGTGTCAGTGAGACCACGAACAGCAATGCACCTGCCAGCCCTGCCAGGACCCTCAGACCCCTGTGCCTGTGTGTGCCCACCCCACAGGGCATGGCAGGGGCCAGGAATGCCTGACAGACACTGGGCAACACCCTCAGTACCCACCTCACTCGGTGCTGCACTGGCTGTAAATGATTCCTGCTGGGAAAGTTCATTCTTGTTATTGTAGCTCTTGTCATGCCCAGCCCGCACTTTGTGTCTTTGCCAGGGGAAGGAAGGGCTGGGATTGGGACAGACACACCATTACTGATGAACCATCTCCTCGTGCAGAGAAATGGCTCATGGAAACACTTCCCACGCTCTTTGTTCCTCCTTTGGGTCCAAGAAAGGTTTGGAATCCTCAGACCCTTCCTAAATAAATGGTATTCTCAGAATGCTGGAGAACACCCAGAGCTGCTGTTTAAGTTGATGGGTTTCATGACCTTTTCATCAGGGACAGTGTTATCCTGTTCCAAAGAATTGTCAAATACAAGTAACCTGCTTTTTTGGACCCAATCTTAGGGGGCTTTTCCGACCCAAAGGGCTCTGTGGTTCTGAGTCTCAGATGTTCATCAGTTATTTCCAAAATTCATCAGGGGGAGTGGTGGGGAAAAAAAGTGCAAAATGTTTTAAAAATTATCTATAATTTCTCAGAACATCCTAATATCTCATCAAAATCAGATTATAGGAAGTCTTTAAAAATACACCCCACCTTAAAGTCTAGTGAAGTTTGTATACTTATTTCCTTATTTCTTTTCTTTCTGTACTTTTTTTTCCAGATTTTTTGCCCTGTTCTGTATAATTTAGGGGATGATCTGACCCTGCTGGGTGCTGGCTTGGGGCTGGCAAGGCACAGTTATTGCTCTTGTTAATGCTTGGATTTTTTCACAGTTTTCTTTGCAGGTTTTGACACATTTATTTACCTGTGGTCATGCCCTTCCTCTGAAACCTCCTAAAGCCTCAAGTTTATCTCTTGCAGACTGGAATGTAATTAAGACTTCCTTTAGTAATTTTAATCCACATGTAGCATTAGAAAGCCCATATATTAGTTCTCTTCATGAGAAAGTCCAGAATATTAATAAATTCTCCATGCCAGTGAAAAAGCCAGAATGGCCACTGGATATTTAAATTGTATCAGTTTGATAAAAAAACCTGATTTACTTCAATATTATCTAAATCTTGAAAACATCCCTGAAATAAGGACCCATTCATAATGTTCATGTTGTAAAGAAAATTAAAAACATCAGCTCAGTATCTGGAGAATGTGGACAAGGCTGAACTAATTTATTTTATGAACTTATCAAGCATGTGAGGCCTCTTGTACAGTGTGAGTTCCCTATCCAAAATGTAGATAAAACTCCTTTGCAGCTGAGTAACAGTGGGAATAGGCTGGAGTTCCAGAGCAAATGGGTTTATAATGGCAATCAAGCAATCTTAAATAAACAGCTTATGATAAAATTAAGAAAATTCTATTAGGGTCTATTTCCATTAGTTTCCATTAGTTGTTTCATTTGTAGGAATTGCCTTCCATGAAAAAATGAATGTTTCCTGCTGTGTGGAACAAGGATTTCCTAAACAAGACCAGCCACCTGGAAAATTGGCAGGGACGGGGGGTGGTGAGTGCTGTGGTTCCTTGAGGAGCGTTCCCTGGGGCTGATGTTCTCCAGGGAGATGCTGTTCCCTCTGGTCCCCACAGCCTCTGGCAGGACCTGGTGGTGGCCACGGCCCCTGTGGGAGCAGGGAGGGACATGGGCACGGCTGAGGGTCCCCTCCCACACCCCCATGGGTGGCCTGTGTGGCACCAGGGCACTGAGGGTGCGTCTGCAGGGCTGGCCCAGCTCTGGCTGCTCAGCACAGCAGGGCCAGGGAGCTCCTGGAGCAGCTCCAGAGGAGATGCCCAAGGGCTGGAGCATCTCCGGGAGCAGCAAAGGCTGAGGGAGCTGGGGCTGTTCAGGCTCCAGAGGGGACACCCAGAGGGCACCTCCCCAAGGGCTGGCAGGGCCTGCAGGGAGGGGGCAGAGGATGGCCCAGGCTCTGCTCGGGGGGGCCCAGCAATGGCACAAGAGCCACGGGCAGGAACTGATGCCCAGCAAGTTCCACCTGCACAGGAGGAAGAACTTCTTGGCTGGGCAGGGACCCAGCCCTGAGCAGATTGGCCAGACAGGGGGGAGTCTCCTCCCTGGGGATATTCCAGAGCCCTCTGGACACAATCCATGTGCTCTGGGATGGCCCTGCTGGAGCAGGGAGGTGGCACCAGGTGGGACACTGTGGGCCCTTCCAGCCTGACCCATCCAGGGATTCGGGGATTCTGTGCTCTTGGAGGTCTTTCTCAACCTCTGATTCTACATCTTTATAACCCATGTACCAGAAGACACAGGCTGGTGTCATCCCATGACTGTGCTGCCCCTGGGGGATGGGCAGCACAGAATCTTCCGTCTCCAAATTCTGCTCAGCCTTGCCCTGGCAGCCAAGCCAGCCAAAAGGACTCCATGGGCACTGAGCACTGATTCACAGCTGATCCTGTAACAAGGTGTGGGGAAACATTCATAAAAACAACAAAAAAAATCATCTGTGGAAACTCAATTGCAGCCGTAAGAGAGGATTTATTTGTCCTGAGAATCAATAATGTCTGATTTTTCTGTTTCTTCAAGCATCAAGAGCCACAGTGTCTGTGCAGTGTTATTATTCATGGAAAAAGATTTCCAAAGAAAATGAGAACTTTGCATGGGTAGTTTAGGCTAGATATAGAAATGATTAGTTTTGTTTAATTTAATAGAGAGATCTGATTTCACTGCTACCTAATATTTAATATTTTCCCTCTCTGTCTTGGTTCTTTCTTATGCCTTTCATGGTGCTGAAAGAGAAATAAAGGAAGAAAAAGAGGCAAAGGAATGCAAAGTAAAACAAAAATGAGGCTGTTCAATCAGGCAAGGAAAAAAGCTATCTAAAATCCCCTGAATAAGGTCAAAGAAAATGAATCATATCTTTTTCATTCAAGAAATGAATTTTGCTTCAGGCATTAAAATCTAGAGCTGTCTGAAATTGTTGCAGACATACTTACTGTTTTTCCTGCTCAAACTGTCCCATTTTTGCACAGCCTGGTTGCAATTCCAGAGCACAGGGGTTTTTAACAGAGGTTTTCTGTGTAATTCAGCCTGTCCTCTAATTCCCTCATGGAGCAGAGGGGCTGGAGAGCTGCTGTCTGATGCCCACAGACAGCCACAACCTCTTTCTAGAAAGGGCTCATGGCAGCAGCCAAAAGTCCCTGTTCTTGGAGATTTTTGAGACCCATCTGGGCAAAGTTTGGTCTCAAACCCAACTGGGCAAGTTCTACCTTGAGCAGCCTGGTATAAATCCAGTGTAGATCCTACTTTGGGAGCTGACACTGGGGCATCCTGACACCATGGATTTGTGGTTCTACAGCTATGGAGAAGTCCTTTAACAACTGCAGTATTTTGGTTTTGTGTGATTTTCTTTCCCAGATGTAACCCCAAACTCTGGGTTATTTACAGCCCAATTGTAAAACCAGGTGTAATAAACCCCTCCTGCACCTCTCAGGAGTCTCTCAAACAGGAGCTTCAAACCCCCCTGTCCCTCAGAGCATTGTCCAAACCCTCCTGGAGCTCTGGCAGCCTTGGGGCTGTGCCCACTGCCCTGGGGAGCCTGTTCAGTGCCAACCACCCTCTGGGGGAAGAGCCTTGTCCTGATAATGTGGAACAACTGATCTGACCCTTCCACCCTGGCCATGGAGCTCCTCCCCACAGCTGGGCTGGGAATGTCCCAGCTCAATTCCAAACCATGGCAGATCCATTGCTCTGGGGAACACAGTTCTGCTTCTTATCACTTTGATCCCCAGGAAATGGCACTGTATTTCCCAGATGGATTTGTGTCCATCAGCTCCCACCGCTGGGCTTTGAGGAGCCCTTCCTGCAGGGCTCTGCTCTCTGCTGTTCCCACACCTGGGGGTTCACATTCTGGCACAGGTGGGTTCAGGAGTGACTCCTGCAGTGTCAGGTCACAGCCTGGTATTTGCCCTTTCTGGGGTTTCTCTGAGGTTTCAGAGGTTTCGCTTTCTCTGGAAGTGCTCCTTGTTCTGCATTTGAAAAGCCAGGGATTATTTCAATGTTCCCCCCTGGATGCCACGATCACTGAGTGCTCTGGTGGCTCCGTGTGACAGGTGCCTGAGCTGAGCTTCCTTGCACATCATTCACAGAGCTCTGCTCCTCCCTCTCTCCGTTCCCTGTCTCCCACAGCATCTCCTCAGCTCAAATCTGAGTCAGGCATTGCATCCCATGGTCAGTTCAGTGCTGAAGGGAACAGTTTTGAGTGCTGACCCTGAAAATAGGAACTGTTCTCCCAGTTCAGAGCTGCTGAAGTGAAAAGAAGTGTCATACATCACACCAGCCTTGCTCGCCCTTCTGACAGGCAGCTGTGCCTGAGAGCTGCTCCAGAGCATCAGAGATTGGAATGTCACAGGGATATTATCTCGGTGCTGATCACAGAATTCATACTGGTTTGGGTTGGAAGGAAACCTAAAGATCCTAAAGATCTCCTGCCATGGGCAGGGACACCTTCCACCAGCCCAGGGTGCTCCAAGCCCCGTCCAACCTGGCCTTGGACACTTCCAGGAATCCAGGGCAGCCACAGCTTCTCTGGGCAACCTGTGCCAGGGCCTGCCCATCCTCACAGAGAAGGATTTCTCCCTAATATCCTTCTCAGAGGACACCAACACTCAGCATCGCTTCTCATTTCAACCTTCCTGATCTCGTCAGAGCTGCCTGTGTGGGTGGATTTCCCACTCCAGGACTCTGAAGTTCTGCTCCTTTGTGATGTAATCCTTTGGAACAAACCAGCTCCAGGAGCACCACGGCAGGTGATGAGGCTTTTTGGAGCCTTGGGCTGGGTTTTCTTGGCCAACAAACACACATGAGTAGGGCAGTGAGAGGGGGGAGCAGAAGGGAGGGAAAGGAGAAGGGAAGGACACTGCCATGGGAAGAGGGAGTCTGGCCCGGGAAGCTGCAGAGCTGGGTCTCTCCTGGGTGCTGGTGACACATTTGTGGAGCTGGGACTCACTGGTGCAGTCCTGGATCCTGGTTCCACACCTCCCCATCCCCCCAGCCTCCCCTGCCCTCCCTGCCCGGGGCGGGGACGGCTGTGCCCGTGCTGCTGCAGCAGGAAGGTGACCCGGGAGGAAGGATCCTGTTCTGCAGATGCTGCAGCTCCACGAAACATGAGGATGTGCTGCCCCTGCAGAGGGGTCCTGGCAGGGCTGGTGTCCATGTCTGCAGTGAGAAGGCTCTTTGTCACCGTCCTGACTCGTAGGTCCCTGTCAAGTAAAGGAAATGTGTTGGAAAGCCGAGGTTCTGAGGAGGGGTGTGAGCTGGAGTGACAAAAGAAAGAGCTGAAGAGAAGGAAGAAGTCCTTACAGGTTGCAGGGTACAGGTTCATCCATTTAAGTCTCCACAGCACTTCTGCTCCTGCTGTTCTGCCTCATAAACCATTCTAAAGGCTGCTCTAACAGCCCCTTTTTCTTCAGCACTCAAAAGCAAATACCAAGACAAGGGATGACTGATTTTTCTAAAATCCTCTACCTCACCCTACCTGAGCATAATTCACTACATCTTAGTCAAAACTGCTTCTCACTCTTTACTTTGGGATTTATTTTTCACACTGTGGTTGCTTTTGCCCTTTTTAGTGAGCTGAGATGGAAACTTCATTGTGTGCAGGGGTAGCTGCCTGTAATTCACCATTTCCAGTGGAAAATCACCCTGCAATTGGAAAAATCTTCCCCAAGGAAAACATACATTAACAACAGAGAGAACCCTACAGGGGCATCTTTTGAACAGAAATCACAGAATTCCAGACTAGTTCGGGCTGGAAGAGACCTTAAAGCCCATCCAGTGCCACCCCTGCCATGGGCAGGGACACCTTCCACCAGCCCAGGTTGTTCCAAGCCCCATCCAGCCTGGCCTTGGACACTTCCAGGGATCCAGGGGCAGCCACAGCTTCTCTGCCCAACCTGTGCCAGGGCCTGCCCACCCTCCCAGCCAGCAATTCCTTCCCAATCTCCCATCTCTCCCTGCCCTCTGGCAGTGGGAAGCCATTCCCTGTGTCCTGTCTCTCCAGGCCCTTGTCCCAGTTCTCTCTTTGAACCTTTTTTGAATGCTTTCAAGATGTAAAAGGATTAATCCAGCTGCCCCCCATTTCCCTCCCTGCCTTCCCATGGAAGTGGAGAGGTGGGAGCTGGGATCAAGCAGAGCTGTGTCCTCCAGCTCTCCATGTCCATCCCATCAGCCACATCTCAGCCAAGGCTGCTTTCCCTCCTGGGCTGAGGATGGACACACTTCATGGCACCAGGAGCCCCAGCTGTCCTTCTTGATCCCCCCATGGCTCCAGAGTCTGCTCTGTTCTTTACCAGAGAGGTTACACTGCTCTGGAATTCCCAGCTGGGTCCTCAGCCCTCTCGTAACAAGGTGCTTTTCTTTCACAGGTTCCCAGCTTTTCCAGGTAATTCTCCCCCTGGGGTTTTGCCCTAAGGAGCACACTCAGAAATTACACATATTTTCCAGATACAACTCTGAAACTTCTCCTAAGGGTCTGTGCTGTGTGCCGGGAGCAGGACGTCTTTGTAACCATTTCACAGGAATTTGCAATGGAAATTTGCATTTCTGGTTCCTAACCAAATCTTATCCTTTCTGTAAATTCGAGGAAAATGTTCATTCTGGCAGATTTCATTTGAATCCCAGCATATATTTGATGTGGATTTTTTTTAGTGATATATTTAAAACACGACTCATCCATGTGAACCAGATCAAAGCCCTTTGATGCCACTGAGAATTGCCTGTGTCATTCCCATGATTTAGATGTGTTCTTTTACTTTCAGAACATACTTACCATGCTAATTTTCTTCAGAGATAAGTGGACTTGGGAGTGAAAAACAGAGGGGGAGAAAGGCTGTGCTTTGGTTTGCTGCCTTCACCCACAGCCAGCCAAGCTGCCTGTCTTTCTGCTCCAAGGAATGTGGCTCAAATGAGCTGGAAAACAGCTCAATCTGGTCAAGTGAGGCTCTCTGTGGCTCAGCTGAGCTGGGTTTCCTCACCCTTCCACACGTTGGGAGCTCCCAGCCTGTGCTGGGGTGAGTGCTGAGCTGCCACGCTGGTGGGACGTGGCTGCAGGAAAATGATTGCAGCGTTCCCAGTCCGTGCCATCAGGAAAAAGGATGGATATTTCTGTGTGGCCTCCCCCTCACTTTGCAGCACCTGCCTGTGAGAGCTGACAGGTTGGGAATTAGCACCTCCAACGTGGGAGAAGCGGTGGAGCCTCTCCTGGAAGCTCCAGGACACAAGTGATAAATCAGGTACTGGGGCCAAGGAGGAAACAGCTCAGAGACACTGAGGAATGAAGGAGTGGGAGCGACACGGAGCAGGATCCTGCAGGATCCAGGCTGTTGGGACAGTGGGGAGGCACAGGCAGGGTCCAGTCTCTCCTGGGGCAGCTGGGGCTGCTGGGGCTGTTCTTACTGGTCACACACCAGAGCTGGGATGGGAGAACCTGCTCTTTTGGTTTGAGAGTCTGCACAGAAGCAGCTTCTCTGGCCTCCTTTGGTCCTGCTCCAACAGGTCCATGTCCTTCCTATGCTGAGAATCCCAGACCTGGACACAGTGCTCCAGATGGATCCTCAGAATGGTAACTCCTGGTGTTTGGGGGCCAGAGAAGCTGCTCAGCCAAAGGATTTGAACCTCTGACCCCCCCCAGTCCTGACAGAGCTGCTCTGAGCCCGTCACTGCTGTGTATCCCTGGGAACACCTTTGTGCAAGTCTGACTCCAGCTATTTATTATTCCAGCTTCTCAGCCCTCAGGTTTGCTCCTTGAAGTGTTCCCAGACTTTTACTTCTCTCTTGGAAATCAGCACCTGGAAAGTCTGTCAGATTAAAGAAAAGTGTCCTCATTATGAGTGAGATCCACGGAGAAACAGCAAAGGAGCTGGCAGGGAAAGGGCTTTGGTTCCACACGTGGGAGGGCTCATTTCCAATGCACTGCTCATCCTCTACAGCACAGCCCTGGCAGGAGCCACATCAGGCTCCAGGTGCCTGCTGGGGGGTTAACTCTGGGAAAAGTTCACCCACAGAAGATGTAGGTGTAGCCAGGGTGAAAATCCAGAGGCAAAAGCAGCTACATTTCCCCACCAGGAGCCTCACAGTGTCCCCTGTGCTGCACTGTGATCCCAGTGAGTCCCTCCCCTGGTGTCTCTGGGCATATGAGGGGTCTCCTTGGAGAGGATGGGCTCTGAGGGGTCTGGGTTCCGTGGTGGGGAGCCAGGTGTGCTGTGGGGGGTCCTGCACCTCCTGCACAGGCAGCACACACCAGGGACCCTCCTGGCTGTCCATTGTCAGGGACACAATTCCCTGAAATTCCCTGAGCTTTCGTTTAGAAAATCTATTTAAATATATATATATTGTGTAGTCATTTTGTTGTGTTTGTTTGTTTGTTTGTTTGTTCTTCTTTTTTGCCCATAACAATCCATTAGAGGCAAAAATGCTACATGCACTGGTAGAGACTGGTGGAAAGTGCCTGTTTGGGATGGTGTGGGCAGTGACATGGGGTTGGTGTTTCAGGAGGAGGAAAAGCAAATCTCACCGTAAGAAAACTTGATTTTGGAATGGTTGTATTTCCTGGGAAGCACCGGAGGTTCTTCTGAGCTGGAAGTGTTTGTGGCTGCAATTCAGTGATTTTCAACAGCTCTGAGCCCATAAAGCCAGTGGGTCCTTTTCTCCGCTTGTTGCTTGTTCCCTTCAAGTTAAAGCTATCTCAAATACTTCTCTTCTTGTCATGGAGTTCCACTTCAGGCCAGACTGAACTCACATCCTGACCCAGCTCACCCACTGCTGCTCCTGAAGGCCAAGCACACTGTGGTCCACCAAAAATAAGGAACTCAGAGGAAAAAACTTCCAGAAAGTACATTCAGAGACTTGTTTGGCTTGTGGGAAAGTCAGGAGTTGTGCACAGACAGGAAAAAGAGTGGGATGTGTGGAGCGGGGCAGTCACAGAATCCCAGAATCCCAGAATCCCTGAGGCTGGAAAAGCCCTCCCAGCCCATGGATCCCCCTGTGCCCATCCCCACCTTGTCCCCAGCCCAGAGCACTGAGTGCCACGGCCAGGCCTGCCTTGGACACCTCCAGGGCTGGGCACTCCAAACCTCCCTGGGCAGCCCCTGCCAGGGTCTGACCACCCTTTCCAGGCAGAAATTCCTGCTGCTGTCCCACCTGAGCCTCCCCTGGCCCAGCTGGAGGCCGTTCCCTCTGCTCCTGTCCCTGTTCCCTGGGAGCAGAGCCCAATCCCACCCCAGGAGCTGCAGAGAGCCAGAAGGTCCCCCCTGAGCCTCCGTGTGTCCAGAGCTCTGCTTTTCCCTGCATCCCACCCCTGCACTGCTCCTGCCTCTTTAGCTCAGTTTCTCTTGCTGGGGAATTCTCCTCAGGAAATCCAGCTGAGGATCCCAACAGCTGAGTCACTGCCGGTGCTTTGTGTGTGATCTGCAGGAGGGGGGGAATCGCTCCCAGGCTGCTCCTCCACAGAGACACTTATTCAAAGAGCTGGATTAATAATTCACAACACACTTCTCAGCTACATATCTTTTGTCTCAACCACTTCTTTGTGGAGTTTATTCCAGCATTTTTGGCTCATTTTGTTTCCCTTTAAGCTTAACGTGTTTTTAAATGGACGCTGGACAGTTTTCCACAGCCTGTTCCACACACGGACCACACGATGTCAAGATACTGGGGAAAGAAGGAGGATGCTTTAAGAAAAATAGACTTGAGATTACCTCATGGGAGCCAGGTTTTTTTAAAGTGGCTTGTTTTAAACTAGAAAATGGAACTGTGAAGTTGGAGCAAACCCATGGAATGTTATGGAGCAGAGTGGAGTTGAGGTGTCCTGTACAAGGGGAACCTCCTCACACGCTGCTGGGCTCCATCCCACTCCACAGCCTAGCACTGCTCTGTAGTCAGGGGCTTTTCCAGGCACAAAACCCAACTGAAAAGGTGTTGTGGTGAAGTTTATAGTATTTGTAAGATGACCAATATTGATGTTGTTTGTGTATTGTCTATTTTTTTATTTCTTTAGGTATCAGCTGAACTTGTGACAAAACTATTAAAGAGAAAATCACCCTCCTGGTTTATTTAATGAAGCTGTCACTTTACACTCATCTCTTTGAAAATTGCTTTTAAAATAGTTACAGGGTTCTTAGATTTTAATTCCATTTCTTCCCTGCCCCTCCCAAAGGCAGGGATATTAAATATTCCATTCCATTAGTGTAACCAGTACATATACATGTTTTGCACCTAATATATATGAACCTCTAATACTTCATTAAAAATATCCAGAAACTGTATTTTTATCATTTATTCAACCTTTTCAACCAATCCTGCAGTTTTTTTATCCAGTCAGCACCTTTGTGTGCTTCCCTCACTCATGTAATCAGTGTAATCAATAATTTGGAGATTCCATGGGTGATAAAGTAAATCATTCCTCTGAGCTCCGACAAGTCTCCTGAAGAGGCAGAGATTTGCAAAGCTGTTCCTGTGAGTGGCCACAGCTGCTGCCAAAATTTCATTTTCAGCAGCGAAAACACAGCATTCGTTCCCCAGTGGCAAAGTGAGCTCCTTTTGTAGCTGAACTCCCTCGCTCTGAACTCTCTTCCCGGGTAGAAACTCTGTGTTTTCCTTTGTCTTCACCATCCCTGTGTTAATGATGACACAACCTCCAGGCAAGGTGACTCCCTGAATACCGGGAAAGGTGTGGGTGGGAAGATCTGGGAAGAAGTCCTGAGGAGCTGACCTGTTTTAGGAGAGGCTGCTTTGCTTTCCTTCCCTCTTTCCTGGGAATACAGCCCTGCAGAGCCAGTGGCTGACGATGCCCTTCAACAAGCAGGACACTCCAAGGAGTGTTTGGACAACGCTCTCAGGGACGGAGGGGATTGTTGGGGTGTCCTGGGCAGGGGTTGGACTGGATGATGCCCGTGGATCTCCACCCAGTTCAGGACATTCTGTGATTCCATGACGTGCTCTGTGAGACAGAGGCTGTGGACCAGTCATTGCTGCTCCTGTGGGCATGGGGCAGTGTGGGGAGCACCCGTGGGCATGGACATCATCCAGCCCCTCCTCTCCACACCCTGGATCCAGCCCCTGTGCCAGCTGGCAGGGCTGGCTGTGCCCAGGGCCAGGCTGGAGCCTGGCTGGGCAGGGCTGCACCTTCTGGGACTGCAGCTGAGCTCTCACTCACGGCAGCTCCTCCAGTGCTTATTAAATTACCATAATTTAAATGTCAAACCCTTCTGTCAGCAGCAGCAAATGTCTGTGAGCACAGGAGCAAAGGAACAGGGCTGGGAAGGCTGCTGGTCCAAACTCCAGAGCTCTAGGATGGCAGCAATTGGCTCCTTTTGATGGACTCCCTGAGCTCAGAAGCAGAGATGTCCGTGCACCCCCTCCTCCACTGGAAAACTGTTCATGGATCTGCCATTTAAACACAGAATCCCAGACTGCTTTGGGTGGGCTGCCCCAGGGACCATGGGGGAACCTCTCACTCCTCTCTCCAACTGCCATTGCACTGGTTTTTTCCAGTTTTAACTCTGTTATCCCCTGTCCTGGGTGGGCTCAGCCTTGGTCAGTGGTGGGTCCCTCTCGGAGCTGCTGGCATTGGCTCCGTCGGACACAGGGGAAGCTCCTGGCAGCTTCTCTCTGAAGCCACCGCTGTCCCCAGCCTGTCCCCCCTCTCCCATTCCCAAATCCTTGCAGTGCACACCCAAGACAGTGACAGAGATCCTTAACTTTTGCTCCTGCAGGCCGTGAATATTTGAAATCCCCCCTGAAGCCATCAGGGCTCGGCATCCTCATGATCAGGTTAAAAATGGATTAGATGATGCTCTTGGTGATGCAAATTGTGAAGAGAACACCCTTGTCCCCAGTCAGAAAGTTCATCTGCTCTTGTCACTTCACACCTTAAATAAGGGCATGGGCAATTACTCCCTTTCACAGCTGGCTGGGCTCAGTGTTTCTGCAGCTGAAATGAAGTGGTCTCTGTTCTACTGACCCCGGGGTGGACAATTCAATATTTAACTGCCAATACCCTGCAGAGCGTGGCCACAATGGTTGGAAAATTATTTGATGTTCAATCTTTCTATTTACTTTCTGCAGTAAAAAAAAAAAAAATAATCTGAGATGATCACTTCCCTGGATGGGCAGAAAAGACAGAGTTTTGTTGGGATTGGATTGGTCCTCCCCACGGGAAGTGTGTCACACAGAATGGGGGTCATCCTTCAAACTTCAAAGCTTTAAAGCAAATTATCCATTACCATTTCTGTCCTTAGGGGGGAGATGATAACTCCTTAGGGGAGTTATCAGAACAATTGATTGTCAATCTTACATGTATTAATTGTTTTCATTTGTTTGCAGGGCGGCAGCCCCTGAATATATTTGTACATCAGGTGGGTGTACAAGAGAAATGTCCCAACATTCAGGACAAGAGGAAACAGCCTCAAGTTGCACCAGGGGAGGTTTAGGCTGGATATTAGGGGAAAAGTAATCATGGAAAGGGTTGCAAAGCATTGGCACAGGCTGTCCAGGGCACTGGTGGAGTCCCCATCCCTGGGAGTGTTCAGAAAACACATGGATGTGGCACATGGGGACTCAACGAACCTGGAAATGGTGCTGGTTGATGGTGGGACTTGATGATCTCATAGGGCTTTTCCAACCTTAATGATTCCATGATTCCCTGATTCACATACAGAGTAGTGCTGCAGTGAGAAATGGCATGAGCTCCCTGCTCATGGAAAGCCCATCTGGAGTTTGTGCTTTAAAAATCAGTGGAATTCAGACATGGAATAATTGACTGGTAATAACCATTTTTATTCTTCCTTTGTCACATTCAACAGCAGCAACAGCAAAGTCTCTGTGTATTATTTGCTCAGGTCTGAGGGAGACTGTCCCTGTGATTCTCAAACAAAGCCCAAACAAACTATTAAAGAGGCATCAGCAGGACATGAAAAGGATTCTCAGAGTGACAAGGAAAACTATTCCCCTTAAGAACTGGGGGGATTGAAGATATGTTTGAATTTCTTCTGTTCAGAAGGAACATAAATCCTATAACCAGCTTTTTGGGACTTGTATCTAAATCCCCAAATCGATAACTTAAGACAGCAAATGCATGGGCTCAGCCCTGTTGGGTCACCCTGGAAGAGGCACCGTCACTGTGCCAGGAATGGGGTGTGCCAGGAGGGAACCAAGAAGTCCCAGATGGGAATCAGAAAAATCTTCTCCTACAGTGACTTCAGATCCTGAAGGAGAGTTTTGCTGCTGCAGGAGCAGCCCCAGGCACGGCTGAGGGGCCTGTGCTGGGAGGAGATGCTGACAGTCCAAGGTTTCCAAGGGGAGGGAAAGGCAACAGAAAAAAAGTAACAAACACAATTAATCAATTTTAAATGGCAAAACTGCAAATGCAAATTAAGGAATAAACATTTCACATGAAATGTAAAAATAAATGCCACTGTGAATGGAAATCCTTGTGTTTGATGTGTGACTGATATCAATATTGTCCAACACAAAATGTGGATCACTCCAGTTCCCCCTGGGGAGGGCACTTTGTCCTCGCTCTGATTCCATCTTCCCAGGCCCACCCTGTCTTCACAGGAGCACAGGCCACTCTGGCATCCTGGGATTCTAGGATTTAATTTTTTTCTCAGGACTGTGGTTGAGCCCAGGGAGCCAGAACTTCTCAGGGAATGCATCCTGATGGATCTGTTTGTTGGGGGGAGTTTTGAGAGTGACTCTGTCTTGGCTGCTGGGGAGCAGGATTTACAGCTCTGTCACCTGGGCCATTGGTCTCACACTGTCACATCCCCCCCTCTGTGTCTGACCCCTCTCCAGCTGGTTCTTTAGGGAGACAAACAAGCACAGGGTTAGTGCCCAAACATTTTCCACCTGACAAGAATTGTTGCTGTGGATTAAGGAGAAAAATCGCTTCCTTTTGTTTTGCCAGGGCATTCAAATGCTTTAAGATTTAGTGTAACACAGGATCTGCTTAAGTGGTAATTGTTCTTTGTTTCAAACTCCATCAATTTGCAGCTGGAACACTATGGCTGTCACTAGAAATGCTTTGTAAATTTATTTACAGGCGGCAGGAAAGTGAAGAAGCGCAGACAGAATTTTAAATACAAATTGCTTCAAGGTACAATTTCCTCCAATTGCTGTAATGTGCATTATGAATTTAATTTCAGTACATTTCTACTATATAATAACCTGATTTGGAAGTATAAATGCAAATTAAATTTAAATAACCTATAATTTTTTATGTGGTGTTTTATAAATATTTACTGTGGGGGTCTCACTGAATCAATGAGGCCTTAAACTGTGCAGGGAGTAACAAAGGCAGGCCACCCCTCCTGGGGTGTATCGAGCTTGTAATGGAAGAGTCTCTTTGGTCTTCAGCTCATCAGTGCAAGAGGAGATTATAAGGGTGGCATTGGAGTGTTCCCAGGCATCAACACATTTACCTTGGAATCAGGGAATCATTTGGGTTGGGAAAGCCCTCCCAGCCCACGGATCCCCCCCCAGTGCACTGGGGCTGGAGAGGAGACACACGGAGTGTCCCTGGGACAGTGGATGGTGCCAAGCTGTGCTTACCGAGCTCTGCCTTGTTTTCAGTGCCTGACTTGCCCTTGTCCTTTGTCCCCAAATAATTCTGCTTTCTCCCATGTCACTGGTGCCACACAGAGATTTTTGTATTTTAAATGATACATAGATTGAAAGTATAGGATTCAAGTATTTGAATACAATAAATACAAGTAAAGGTAATTTATTAAATTTTATAATGAAATGTATGAACCACAAAGATAAAATATTATTAAAATTATAGATCTATTAGCATAATAATAATTATTAATAATTATTAAAATTAGATAATGTTTTGTTTACTTTATAGAATCCTAGGATGCTTTTGGTTGGAAGGGAGGTTAAAGATCTTGTTCCAACCTGGCCTTGGACACTTCCAGGGATGTGAAGGGGTGCCCTGTCCATCTCCCACTAAGGAATCTCCTCACCATGTTCCTGACATGGAACAAGAACCATTCTCCAGCAGGACAGTGAATACCCAGGAAAGCAGACACCAGTTTTCATCCCAAATTCCCTACTTCCACTTGAGCCTGGAGCAGGATTAAAGCAAAATGTCATATGCAGGATTGGCAGCCAGAGCTGGAATCTGTGCCTTCAGTCAGTGCCCTCCCAGCTGGGATCTTCCTGGGGACCAGAGTGGGCAAGGAGATGCTCCATAGCACTTGGGGGAGTTGGTTTTGCAGATTTTTTTTTTTTAAGCTGCTGCAGTTGAAAATAAATAAATACTGAAGGGCAATTTTAGCAGCGTGATTCTAATTTGTTTAATCAGATTATGTTGTTTTCTTCACTGCTGCCTTCTAATTTGGATATAGGAAAATGAAATTAATATCAGATTCATCGTATTTATCCAGACTTAATGAGATGACTGGAATGCTTTGCCTGAACAGAGTCTTTTAAATGTGTCTAAATTTTGCTTTCTGGGAGGTGTCTTTGGGAAGGGCTCCAATAGCTCCTGAAGTTTGGGAAAATGACCCAAAAGATCACTTCTGTTCCTGATCATTCCAGAATCATGGTGTCAGCAGCTGACACAGGATTTAACAGGACTAAAGACAGGGGGGAATGGCTGTGAGTGAAGGGAGGGAAGGTTTGCTCTGGATACTGGGGACAAATCCTTGTCTGTGAGCCCGGGGAGGCCTTGGCACAGCCCCCCCAGCAGGGTTTGCAGCAGCCTGGAGCTGCTGGAATTCGGTTTTCACTCAGTACAAAGCAGTCAGTCAAACCCAAGCACGGTGTTACCAGCAGGTGCACTTTATTTTTGCTGTGTGCAAACTGCTTTAATGACTTTCCCTTTCTCTCTGCTTTGTCCAACTTCCAGGAACAGGAATTTCCACTGCCTGGAAGGCTTTGCCTTGCCAGGTACTCAGGCTTCAATCTGGGGAAGGAAAATAAGAAACTCTTGTGCCCAGCACAAAAGACTCTGTCAGGATAATTACACCTGTGAGGAATTGAAATGTTCCCTCAGTGCTCCAGAGCTGTGCCAGGGGCTCATGGAGACAAGGACCACGTGGTGCTCAGGTGCAGGTTCCTATGTCTCAGGAACTCCCATGGGAAAAGGTCAGTGTCAAAATTGTCCCCCCTGCCGTGCTGGGACACTCTTTTTTAACTTTGCCCCTTCTGCTGCACTTTATAGAATCCTGGAATGGGTTGGGTTGGAGGGACCTCAAACCCATCCAGTGCCACCCCTGCCATGGGCAGGGACACCTTCCACCAGCCCAGGGTGCTCCAACCTGGCCTTGGACACTTCCAGGGATCCAGGGACAGCCACAGCTTCTCTGCCCAACCTGTGCCAGGGCCTGCCCACCCTCCCAGCCAGCAATTCCTTCCCAGTCTCCCATCTCTCCCTGCCCTCTGGCAGTGGGAAGCCATTCCCTGTGTCCTGTCCCTCCATGCCTTGTCCCCAGTCCCTCTCCAGCTCTCCTGGAGCCCCTTTAGGCCCTGCCAGGGGCTCTCAGGTCTCCCTGGAGCCTTCTCTTCTCCAGGTGAACCCCCCAGATCTCCCAACCTGGCTCCAGAGCAGAGGGGCTCCAGCCCTGGAGCAGCTCCAAGTTCTCCAGGTGTGGTTTCATCTCTGCAGTGCAGCCTTTGGGTCAGAATTGGCAGGTTCTGGGTGTCCTTGCAATGATTCCATCTGCATTGTCCCCTCTCCTGTTCCTGTGTGTTTGACTGACAGAGCACAGCTACCACCAGCAGGTTTATTGATGCCATCCAACTCATTCCTCCCACTGGAAAATCACATTCCAAAGCTTCAAGGGTTGAGCCGTGTCCTCCCAGGCGTGTCCTTGGCTCAGTGGCGTCATTGCAAGTGCCTGGGCTGGTGCATTCAGATTCCTGTGCAACTCTGCACATCCTTCTCCAGCCTCAGCCCTGGAGCTGCAGGTCTTGGACAGAGCTCCCAGAGCAGGGGGTGGTGACAAGGGACAGCTCAGGGTGTCCCTGCCATGTGCTGCTCCTGCTCAGGGCAGGTCTGCTGGTATCTCTGGGTGTAAGCAGAGTCACTTGCAGACACCTCGGGTCACTATTTCGGGAACTCAACAGACCCTTCCCTCCAGTCCTGAGCAGCCCTTTCCCTGATTATCTCTGCTGTGAATCCAGCCTGGTCTGTCCAGTAATATTTCCCACTCAATCAACACGTGTCTCCAACTTGCAATTATCTTGGGA
Organism: Myiozetetes cayanensis; assembly: GCF_022539395.1. Taxonomy (NCBI): domain Eukaryota; kingdom Metazoa; phylum Chordata; class Aves; order Passeriformes; family Tyrannidae; genus Myiozetetes; species Myiozetetes cayanensis. Next base: position 62,337,046 of record NW_026087853.1, on the reverse strand, counting down.
AATGTTTTCATAATGTACAACCCTTCACCTTTCCCTGCGTTGATTCATCGCCTCCGAGTCGAACCTTGATGTTCAATTTCCCGGCGTTGTTATTTCCATCCCCTGCTCAGACAGTGATTCAGGGGAAATTTCAGGGGAAAATGAATCAAAACATGGTGATATTTACACATGGCCTTTTAATCATTTCAAACACAGAGAAGTTTTTGATTTAAAATTACAGTAATTTTATTTCAATTGTCCTTGGTATTATCCCCAGACATAATTAGGGATATCCACAGAATTAACTGGCTGGCAGCTCCTTCCATGAGCAGTAAATAATACCTAAGATAAAAAGAAATACCAATTCCTGTTTTGAACACCAGGTTCTATGAGTTTTTAGGAACAAAGTTTTTAGTTTGGATCAATGACCTCTGCTTTTTGTCTGGAGGTGTGAGTGAGACACGGCTGTGCCACTTGGATGCCAGCACACATCCCAGCCCAGGCTGGTGACCTCCACTTCTCTTCAGGCTCTTCCTCTGCATAAACAAAGATTTAGAACCTGTTGAACCCATTGGGGCAGTGTGTTCTGCAGGCATTTACACACCTGAGTCAAGGAATTATGGAATCCCACAATGGTTTGAGTAGGAAGGGACATTAAAGCCCATCCTGTTCCACTCCGGGCCCTGGGTAGGGACACCTTCCCCTATCCCAGGTTGCTCCAGGGGAACTGTGGAAAGGGAAAGAGGTGGGGGAAGCTGCAGGCACCAAAGGGCCTGGGATGTCCCCCTGGAACCTCCACCCCTGAGCCCCTCCTCTTACCCTAAAGACCTTTTTCCCAGTAGGTCAGCTGTGGTGTAAGTGGCACTGAAATCTGGTTTTTCCCATTCAGTCCCCCTCTCAAAGGGCTGGTCTTTGCCCACGAGCTCCCTGCCCAGGTGTGCCAGCTCAGGATCCATTTCTCCACCTCCCTGTCCCCTGGGTCTGCTGTGGATTTGCAGTCTGAGTGCAATCAGTGCTCACACAGCTGGGAGAGCTTCATATAAAGCAGAGCTTGCTCAGCTCATCCACGCTCAATGAGCTTCCATCATCCCTGCTCCAGGCTGGTAAAAGGGAGCCGGCATGGGGCCCAGGACCCATCAGAGCAGATTGGGATGGATGACCCTCACTGTGCCATCTATGAATCTAATAAAAAAAATGTTGTTACACTTTAATGCATTATCTGTCATGATAATGAAATTTTATTTACCATTTCCAGGAACATTTTCACTTCCAGAGATACTGCTGGAAGGAGCAGATGAGCTGAATCACGGGCTCAGCGAGAGCTGCCAAGCAGCCTGGAAGAGTCTCTGGTGTGGACGCCCTTGTGCTGGATGCACTGCTCCTCTGGATCTGTTTGCTATGGCTTTGCTGGTTTATTTGTTTTCCAGAGTGCAGCAGAACCTGCTGAAGAGCCAGAGGGGTATTAAAGCTGTCCTTGTGCCCCTCAGGTGTGTCCTCACCTGCACCCCAGGGCTCCTCAGGGCCAGGCCCTCCCTGGGTGCACCTCTGGCATCTCTGAGGTCCTGCTTGGACAGTCTCCCATCACGCTCCTCTGGGTGCCCCCACAGCACTTCCCTTCCCCAGCAAAGGCTTCTCCCTCTCCAACCCCATCCTGGAGCCCAGAGATTGGGGGTTACAGTTTCCCAGTGAGATTCCTTGCTGGGATCTGAACACTTCCCAGCTGGTCAATTCTTGCTCCATCCCATGTTTCAATTTTCCAGATGTCCTTCTCTGGCTTCTTCTCCACCTCTGCTTCCCACCAATTCTCTGCTTAAAACACCTGCTGGTTCCTATGACAAGTCTCCTGAACTCTGCCTTGTGCCCTTAGGGTGGGATTTTCCTGTTACATCCCTGATGGACTGTTTGGACTCGTTGTTTGGCTGGACTCGATGACTTCAGGGCTTTTCTCCAATCTAAATGTTTCTATAATTCCCTTCCTCCCCAGGATTTCTCTACCCTTTTCTCAGCTCCAGCCTCCTGCTTCATCTACTTCACCTCATTGTAACCACCGCACCGTGCTCTGGCCATCCTGTGGGTGGTACTGGAGACACGTGCAGGTCACGCTGGTTCCACCCCTCACAGCTCCAAACGTGCTCAGCAGCTTAGCCTGAGACACAATTCACTCCTCCCCTTCTCCCTGGCAATCTGCTGATGCAGTGATCCATAAAACTGATGAGAAATATTTGTAAAGGTGACAGCCCTGACATGGAGAATTAACTCACAGTGCGAGAATGTGCCAATTCAGTGGCTTATGAAGTTCAAGTGAAAACCCCACGAAAACAGATGAAGAACTGTCACAGCTGAGGAAAACAAGCAGATGAGAAAGAATTAGAGGTAGAGAATTCCTACAAGTGACACAGGCAGCGAGAGGCTGATGTGAGTCAAGTGGCAGTGGGACAGGAGTGCTGAGCACTGTTAGAGCAGCTCATCCCCGAGCCATCCCCGCTGCCTCAGCTGGGGTCTGGGAGGAGAAGTGCTGCTGTTGTAGCACAGACAGTGAATGATGAGGCAGCAAGAGCAATGCACCAGAGGAAAGCTTTTTTTTTTTTTTTTTTTACATAAAGGAATCTCAGAATTTGTTCCCTGGGGAAAGGTGGGCACAGCAAAGCCCCTGTTCCATCCACGGGGCTCTGCTCTCCTCCTGCTGTCACTGCACACTCTGCTGTGCTGGACGAGGCCCATTCTGGCACTGCTGGCCCAAAACACACAGGAGTGTGACTCACAAACCAGCAGAGGAACATCCAGCTGCTGCTGCATCGGCTCTGCTTGTCCTGGCTGCTGGGGGGGCCCTTGGCAGCAAATTGTCCTGGAGATTTGGAACCACAGAATCACAAAATCATGGAATGGCCTGTGTTGGGAGGAACCTTGAAGTTCAACCCATTCCACCCCCCTGCCATGGCAGGGACACCTTCCACCAGCCCAGGGTGCTCCAACCTGGCCTTGGACACTCCCAGGGATCCAGGGGCAGCCACAGCTTCTCTGCCCAACCTGTGCCAGGGCCTGCCCACCCTCCCAGGGAAAGGTAATGAGACTGTGAACAAAAGGGTGTGTTTTGAAAGAGAAACAAAAGGGTTGGAACAGTCTGCAAGGTTCTATTTATATTCCTGATTTGCACAAAGGGACTGTTCTTCATGAGTTGTTAATTGGGGTGACAAAATGGGGTGAGCAGGGTCGGTGCTGAAGGTGCCTCCTGGGATTGCACAGGAGTCCCAAGGGGATCTGAGCAGGAGAGAAAAGCAGAGCCCAAAGCTGGAAACTCTGCTTCTGCATGAATGTCCTTTATTATTTATTTTTAAAAATGATTAAAACATAGTAAAAGTTACTTGACTGTTTCACATGATAGAAAGGTGGCTGTTGGGGCTAATTTTGGCACTGGAAGAAGGAGTGCAAACCACCTGTGAGCACCTGGGAGGGATTTACAGGAAGGTTTGTCATTATCTGAGCTCCTTGTAACTGGGTTTCTGGAAAAGTTTTTCACTGGAAACTCATTTGTGCATGAAATCTGATTATTTCTTGGAATAAACTCTGACAGAGTAACTGCAATAAGTGACCTCACAAATTTCTAAATGCTGTGCTCCGGGAGACAACCTTTCTGGTTTTCTCAGTGTTAAGGATGATGAAGGGGAATGTGCATTCAGTCCTTTATTAGTCACCCAGGGAAAACAAGAGAGGAAAAAAAGCAGGAGGGGGAACTGAGAAACTCTTTCCTGGTACAGCAGGACTCTGTCATCATTGGGTCTAAATATTTGTGTCCCCTATTCCTGTGTCTTCCTCAGAGCATCAATTAAATCACCCTGCAAATGATCAATCTGGTCCCAAGGGATGGTTTTCTGTCTCCAGTGTCCCCTCAGAGCATCCTCAGGGAGCAGCTCCCAGTCACATCCTCTCATCCCCAGCATTCCTGGCAGCATCCCAGGCTCCTCCTGGAACCAGCAGGACAGGAGTGTCCCTGCTGAGCCCTCCTCTGCTCCCTCCAGGGGCCACAACTTCAGCTGGGACAGCCTGTGGATCACAGAGCTCCAGGGAGCCCAGGGAGCCTTGGCACGTGTGGCACTTGGGCTGATGCCCAGGGCAGGGGAATCATCCTCTGCCAGGATTTATCCACTGAGTCAACAGCTGGGAATGGGCTTGAAGCACCCTGGGCTGGTGGAAGATGTCCCTGCCCATGGCAGGGCTGGAATGAGATGAGCTTTAAGGGCCTTCCCAGCCCAAACCAGTCTAGGGTTCTATGAATGGCCACCAGAAATGGGAAAAAATGAAGACTTGCAATGATTTTATTTTCAGTTTTCCTACTGGGGTAGCCTTAGTGATCTCACAGACCAGTCCCTGCTGCCCCTGCTCTCCTGTCCCTGCTCTCCTGTCCCTGCTGTCCCTGCTCTCCTGTTCCTATGAGGACTTTCTACCAGTACCACCAGTGGGTGTCTCTGAACTGACCCTGCTCTCAATCCACTGCCCCTGGACACCTCCTGGGAGCCGCCAGCTGGTCCCCAGGAAAGGGGCAGGAGAAGGAGTTTGGGTGGTTGAAGTGGACGTGGTAAGTTCCAGTCCTAGCAATATAGTGCTGACTTAATATTTGGGGAAAAACCCTTACATCACTCCATGTGGAAGCTGAAGGTATGGATCGTGCTAAAGGCAGGAGCAACTTTCCCACAAATTACTCTAAGAATGGATTATAACAGAAAAAAAGGTGACCAGAACAAGTGAGAGACTCCTGGAACAGAAGGATTTCAGTGTTTTAAGCTTTAAAGGGCCCAAATGGATGTCACAGGGAAAGAAAACACGAAGGACATGGGGAAGTACAAGATGCAATCTAGTCCTGGGGCAAAGGATATGTCTTAAAGGACAGAAGATCCATTCCTCCAGTGATAATGATGGAACAATAGACAGAAACAAGACTCTGAACAAAGGGAAAACAAGATTCTGCACAAGACTCAAATCAGTGAGGCTGAGAGGGAGGTTTTAAAGGACTCTGGGAGCAGTGATGGCAGGGATAAGCAGGGAAATGCCTGGAGAACCCACGTGGGGTGTTACAGGTGCCTGGGGTGAAACAATCCAGAGGTGCAGCTCTGGGCAGCCTGGACACACACAGAGATCCCAGAGAACACAGAGCACATTCCAAGCATGGTCCTCTGAGATGCAAGGCAAGGATGAACTCCCTCCAGATCACTTGTAAAATATCCAGGATTTGCTGTCCTCACGAGCAGGGTAGTGGCTGGAGGTGGCTGGTATTACTGAGTCCCTCTCCAGCTCTCCTGGAGCCCCTTAGGCCCTTGAAGGGGCTCTCAGGTCTCCCTGGATCCTTCTCTTCTCCAGGTGAACCCCCCCAGCTCTCCCAGATTTCATCACAGGTGATGCAGCATCTTCCACTGATGGCTGCTTGATGTTTTTAGTTTGTTTTGTTTGTTTGTCTGTTTTGTTTGTTTGTTTTTGTTTTTTTTTAACACTTTAATTCAGTTTTTTAGGCAATTAGAGAAGAAAATGTTGCAATTACTATTAATTTATATTATACTCTAGTCATGCTGTCGTGTGGCTCTTTTGAAAGAAAGGAGAAGGACAAAAAGCCCTTGTTGGCTGATGCTCTAACCAGGGAATGTATCTATTAAGAGACTAAAAACCTTGATGTACAGACACTTACCAGAGGTAAAAATCTTATGATTCACAAATTAGTGTGGGAATATTAACAAAGAGCATCTTGTTGTACCCAGACACTCCTTGCTTTAAGTGCTGCAAGTTACCTGATTTTTATGATAAAAACCTTTCAAGTCAAAACAAGTGGGTAAAGGTAAAGGAGGTTTAATTCAATATTATATATTCTATTCATCCTGCATGATGAGTGTTCCAGGAAGAAACTTGAACTCTCAGCTCTTGGCAGTTCCAGGGAAAGTGGGGTATTGTGTCCAGATGCCACCCTGAAATACGAGTTCAATTGTCTTTTACCCCAGATTTATGTTCCCATGGAATCCTGAGCTCTGCTCTTTCCAGTGGGAACACAACTCCTCTCAGCCAGCTTTGGAATCACACAGGTCCTGTTTTACAAGTAATCCATATTGAAACTGGATTTGAGAAGAAAAATGAGAACATGGAATACATTTTAACACTGATGCATAATGAAATAACTTCAACCACGACTTTAGCGGCTCCTGATTCACCGAGTGCAGGTTTAGGAATTACACTGCACTTTGCTCTCAAAGCTGTTTGGAAATGGCTTAAATCCAGAAAAGATTTGCCAGGGAACCAGGAAGAGCTGTGGAGTTGTGCATTAGCATTTTTCCTATTTGGCTGTTACAATACAGCTGTGATGCACACGTTGGGCTCTGAGTTATCCAGGGGCTGTGTGTCTGAAAATTCATTTAATCTGAGTCTGTTTAAAAAGTTCCTGTGGAATGGACTCAGGGGAACAGATTTTGCATTGGCAAGGAGATGTATTGCACGATCTAATACATCTCTCTGCCTCTAATTCCTCTGATTCTTTTATAGGGAGTAACCTGTTGAAGTGATGCAGCTGTTACGAAAGGAATTGGGACTTGATGTGGGTCAGAATCTCCTGCTGGGTCTGTCTGGATGGAGACATTCCCTTCAAAGGGCTTTCATGGTGCTGTGACCAGGGCAGTGCTGGTGACACCTGACCCGTGGACAAAGGGGAGGCACAGCCACTGGCACCAGTGAGAGGAGACATGGATGAGGACTGATCACAGGGAATCACCAAGGGATCAGCAAATCAGCAAAGTGCAACAGCTCAGAGTGTCCAGAGGGTGGGAGTGTGATGGCAAAATCATGAAATCATGAAATCCCAGAATGGTTTGGGTTTGGAAGGGACCTCAAAGCCCATCCAGTGCCACCCCTACCGTGGGCAGGGACACCTTCCACCAGCCCAGGTTGCTCCAACCTGGCCTTGGACACTTCCAGGGATCCAGGGGCAGCCACAGCTTCTCTGGGCAACCTGTGCCAGGGCCTGCCCACCCTCACAGGGAAGAACACCCCCTGTGAGCCACTTCCCACAGCCCCACTGCTCGCAGCAGATCCCCCCTTCCTTTATTCCCGAGGAGCTGGGATGGATTTGCCTGGGGAGGAGTGAGGGCAGTGGCTGGGGGGACACAATGACACAAACACTCTGGACCTGTGAGCTCAGTCCTGTAAAATGAGACCACACAACACAAGAGCAGAAGTGGAGCAAGATCAGCAGTGGGGATGGAGCAGCAAACCCCCTCAGAGCCCCTGTGCCCAGAAAGGTCCAGAGGAAGGAGCTGCCCCTGCTCAGGCACTGACATGAGGAGCAGAACCCCAATCCAGGGCAGGAAAAACTTCCCCCTGGGAAGGTGCCCCCACAGAGCTCAGGACCCCCAGGATCCTGGACATGGGTTGAGGCTGGAGCCAGGACTGGTGATGTCCTTCCCTCTCCTGTCTCACCCCTCTCACTCTCTCTCTTCCCTCTTTTCTTTTGCTCTTCTAGTCTCGTTATAGGAGGTGGGGGAAACATGCACCAGTTCCATGCCCCAATAAACCTCTGTGAGCTTCATGTTTTGGACCCTTTTGGCTTTCACTGTTCTTTTTTGGCCATGGGCATCTCCAAATCCTGGGTTTCTTTCCATGGAGGAGAGGAACAAATGGGCAAACCTGAACCCACTCCTGGACTGTCACAAAGACCCCAAAGCCACTGTTTCTCCGAGCAGCAGCTGCTTTACAAGGTTATCTTTTCTTTTATTCTGCCTCTGATTTCTGCACAGACTCTCGTACTGTAACTTTTTAAAATGTCATTTCTGGCATTACTTGTTGGATTGAAAATGTTATTTAAATTTAAATGCATTTCACATGGACGTTTATTACCAGGCTGGAAGGAAAACATTTCCTTGGAAGTTTACACAAGTTATGAACTTCACGTTCATATTTAATGGCTTTGCAGAATTGCATTGTGAGAACACATTATAAATAGGAGAAATAAAAATATTTCCAAAGGTGTTGTGTAACCTTCTGGATTTATCCTCTGCTATTTACTCTGGTGCTCTGAGGGTGCATTAAGGTGGCAATAATCTCATCCTGAAGACAGTGTGTCATTGCTTATTCTTCTGTTCTGCTGCCCTCCTTAAGTGGGCTCAGAAATCCACAGATGGGAAAATAAACAAAACAAAACAAATCAAACCAGCAAAACACTAACCCAGAAATGGGTTAATTTCAAAAGGATTTCTCCCCCTCCCACCTTAATCTCCCCTCAGGTACCAGATACTGTCCTGAGAGAGGAGAGAGCTGGAGAGGGACTTGGGACAAGGGCTGGAGGGACAGGACACAGGGAAGGGCTTCCCACTGCAGTTTGTGGAGCAGTGCTGTGCACTCTGGGGGCTCCTTCTTCAGGAGAACACTCCAATCCCACCTCTGTTCCTGGACTCCAGCATGACTTGAGGATTTGCTGAGCAGTGTGTGGAGCAAGGGAGTCCCTCACAGGAGGCCAGAGGCAGCTGCCTGTGGGGTGACACTGCTGGGGATCCAGCCCGTGCTCTCATTCCAGCACCCTGTGTACGTTCTTGTTACTTCTCTTTCCATCAGCTGTGATTGATTCAGTAACAGAAGACACAGAACTTCCTCCTCTTCTTCCCATCAGCTGCTGCTCCCTGGGACTGGTCCCAGCCAGCTGCACCTTTGGGGTCAGTAATGCAGCTCCTGGATGCCAGCACAGAGATCCTTCCCCCACGGCACCAGGCTCTGCTCATCACTGGTGTCACTGCCAGTGCCAGGTTTGTCCCCCAGAGCGTCAGTTCTTCCCTGTTTTCCCCTCATCTGCCTCATCATTTCTGTGGTGTTTCTGAGGGTTCCATTCAGGGTCTGATTTACTCTCTGTCTGTTCAATAACAAATGATTATGTGTCTTCTGCCTGTGATTTATGGGGATGAATATCCCTCTCTCTGAGAGCTGGTGCAGAGGGTGTGCAGCCCTCCTGCCAGACTCTGGTGGTGCTGGGGCTGGGCAGGAGCTCCAGGTGTCCAACCACAGCTGTGGACAAGCAGAAACAAGGGGGGGAAGGGGGAAGGGTAAGAGCTTTGCTAATGGGGGCTGCAGGAGGACCTGAGCTGCATGGGGCATCAACAGCAACGTGAGAACTAACCCAGAGCTCTGCCAGGTTGCTGCAGAACCTTTGGGTTTCTTCCCTCTTGGTCTATCTGCAATCACCATCCAGGCTGGATAAGCCTTCTGAGAGTCCAACCATTAACCCAGCACTGCCAAGCCCACCATTAACCATGGCCCTCACTCTCACTAATACAATAAATAGAATAGAATAGAATAGAATAGAATAGAATAGAATAGAATAGAATAGAATAGAATAGAATAGAATAGAGTAGAATAGAATAGAGTAGAGTAGAGTAGAGTAGACTAGACTAGACTAGACTAGACTAGACTAGACTAGACTAGAATAGAATAGAATAGAAATAACAACAACCATAAAAGTAACAATAATGATAACGGCAATGATAATATCAAGTAAATGAAAATGAAAATTAAAATATATTACATTATTAAATTAATAAATAGTTAAATATTATGATTACATTTATGATATATTGTAAATGTTTATTGTGATAATTTCTATTCTGATGATGCCAGGTCCAGGCAATGCAGAGACTTTCCCTGCACACCTAATCCAAGAAATGCTGCTCCAGACTCATCCAGAGGAGGATTCCCTAGAGAACTCCTGTGGGACAGTGACTGTCACTCTCACAGGTGTCTCAGAGGAATCTCTCCTTACCCAGCCTTGCAGAGGCCTCGGAGGTCCCTTCCTGCTGTGCCCCAGGACTGGAACAAGGAGGATGCTGCCAGGTTCCCAAAGTTTTGGACAGTCTCCTTTAAAACACCTGAACAGATCCAGATGCTTCTGTGGGCTGGAGATCCCAGGACACCCGAGGGGTGGGTCCCTCCCTGGGGGGGACCTGGTGGCACTGCAGGTGCTGCAGGGCTTTACCTGCCTTCAACCCCCCTCTTTGGGCACCTCAAACCCCTTCTCTGGGCGCTCTTTGACCCCAGCAAACTCACTTTTGGCACGTTGGGCACCTCTCTCTAGCACCTCACCAGAGCAGCATTTTCTTACTGAGCTAATTGGCTAAATGGGAGCACTTCATTTTTATCCCATTCTGATTTTTTTATTTTATAACCACCGGAAAGAGTTTGCATCACTTTCCTATGTTATTTTCCCTCCGACGTTGATAATTGTTATCTCCCTTTAAAGGGATCACTTCAGGCTATTTACTGCATCTCCTTTACAACATTACTCTCAAGCCCATTTAAGCGTTCACTGCTCAAAACCAGCACTTCAGAGTACGTGGAAATAAAATAAAAGCCAAGGATTTTTCAAGGAACCACGATGAGAAAGATGCAGGTAAAAGCTGGTTATTTGTATCCATCAGTAGCCAGGGCTTCCCAGGTAGTTTCTGAAGAGCAGCTCTCTGTGTAACAGAGGTTGAAGTTAATGAAGAGGAGGGTCACTGGGGTCTGGGCTCTTCCCCCAGAGGGTGGTTGGCACTGAACAGGCTCCCCAGGGCAGTGGGCACAGCCCCAAGGCTGCCAGAGCTCCAGGAGGGTTTGGACAACGCTCTGAGGGACAGGGGGGATTGTTGGGGTGTCCTGGGCAGGACCAGGGGTTGCACTGGGTGGTCCTTGGGGGTCCCTCCTAACTCAGGGTATTCTGTGGCTCTGTGACTGTGTGAAGTGTGTCTGTCACAAGGCTCCAGGTTGTGGGGAACACCCTGGAAGTGTTCAAAGCCTGAGCAGATGTGATCCTTGTGGGCAGCTGCATTTCTGGGAGTCTGGAGCTGCTGGGCAAAGAGCAGGAGCAGCAAAGGCAGCACCCACATGGGCACCCTGTGCCCCGGTCAGGTCAGTGTGGCTGGATTTGATGAGCTCAGAGGTCCTTCCCAGCCTCAAGGAGTCCAGGATTGGCAGCTGCCTGAGGGACTCAGTGCCCCAGGGCTCCCCTCGGGCCAGAGTCACACGTGGCTGTGCTGGGGGAGCTGCTCTGGCTCGAGGCTTTCTGAGCTACCTTTGGTTCCTCCAGCCAGCCTGGGAACAGGCAGCCCTGTCTCCTGGATATCCCACAGGAGCTGAGCAGAGCTGTAAATCCAGCCTTCCCCTTCCTCCAGTACCACAGACACACATCTCCCAAAATGCACAGTGTACCAGCCTCATTCCAGCTCATAAATAAAGGCACAGTTGTCAGAGGTTGGAGCTGCTGCTTTTCTCCTGCCTGGAAGCTTTAGGAGAGCATCTGAACAGTGTGTTCAATCCATCCAGCACAGTCCTGGGAGAATCCAGGCTTTGGCTTTAACTCTGTGCTGCTGCTGCTGGAGCCTGGTTGCTCCAGGTTGCCAACTTCTGCTGTTGCAACAGTCCCAGCACCCACACTCCTGTTACAGCACCTTCCTGTTCACGTGCCCATTTATTTATAAGCTGGTTATTACACAAAGTTCTTGAAGAAAAAAAAGCAGCCCTCTTAAATCACCTTTTATGCGGGGATTTTTAGCAGCTATTTTAATTAGAAGCTGCCCATGACAGTGCCTGTAGGTCCTTGAATTACCCTCTGGGCAGGTGCTGGTACCAGCAAGGGGAGTCAGGTTCAAGTGTCCTTGGACTATGCTCAAAAGTAACAGGAACACCATGGGATGACACAGAGGGAAACTCCAGGAAGAGAAATGCCATTTAGATTGGGAAATACAGTGATGGGGTAGGGAGAACCCAGGGTTACAGAAAAGAACCAACACAGGAGGAAGAGATCTGAGACACTTGGACTGTAGGACTTCAGGACAGGAGACCCTGTGACCCTCTGGGGACTGGAAAGGCTCTGGTAGTCTGGAGCCTAAATCCAGTTATTGGGGAATTAAACCCTTACTTTGTATGGGTCAGCCCCTCACAAACACTCATGTGGTTGTCACCAATTCCTCCTGAAAGCTTTTACTGACAGCTTTTCCTCCAGCTTCCCACTAAAGCCCATAGTAAAATTACACTCCCTCTCCCATATAAATTGGAGCTGTTGTGTTGATTACCCGAGTCACACTGGATTAATTTCTTGTCATCTCTCATTAGAAATTCATCTTTAAACAGGGTTTGCTAATTCCCTGGACTCATTTTTCATTGCTCCAGATTTACACGTTGCTGTTCCCACTTTGGTTTTGTTTTCAGGCTAAAAAGACTCATATACTTAAATATGATTTGCTAATTCTGCAGAATCATAAATATCTATGAAAAATGCCCAATATCCCTGCTGGGTTGATCTGGGAACAGTTTCATGCTGGGTAGCACGTTCTCAGCTGCTGTGGCACCCACTTGTGGCTCTCCAAGAGGATGGAGTGAGTTGTCTTCATTCCCTGGGTCTATGGCTGCCATGGTCTGACACCTGCTCCACCTCCCAACCCCACACAGATAAATGTGCAAAACCTCAGCAGAAGAATTCCTGACAAATGAGGAAGACAACACACAATGGATAAAAATACTGCAAAAAAATGCTTTGTGGTGTCAGAGATTGAACTTGAGAAGGAAAAAGGAGGCTGGGCCTGCAGGAGATGCATGTTCTGGGAACAAGAGATAAACACTGCAGCTGTGCTGCATCCATTGACATTCCAGGCAGGCTCTGCTCTCGGCCCCAGGTCACACACCAAACCCTTGCTGCAGCACCCCCACCACCATTCACCTCCTGTCTCTGCTCAGGAAATGCCACCAGCAATTGAAACTGGGGGGACGATGACATATCACCTGCTATCCCTCAGTGTCCTGGAAATGCATTTGTGTCAAGGATCAAGTATTCTGTGGTAAAATTACTTTTCAGATGTATTGTTTCCCGGAGGAATATTGAGACTGGAGGCTTTTAATGGAAACATATTTATAATAAAACCCCCATGACTGTCAGGTTTGAACATTGTAGTGGAGGGCGGAAGAAAGATAAAAGTTGTTGGAACATGAAAAGAATAATGTGCAGGTTCAGCTCCTGGTCTGGGGCAGAACTGTAGTCACACAAACCAGGAGGAAGAGCTTGCTTTGGATCTTTATTGATGAGACCAGTGCTCCCTCAGCCAGCTGCAAATGATGCCAGGCTGGGTGGGATGTGGATCTGCTGGAGGACAGGAAGGCTCTGCAGAGGGACCTGGACAGTCTGGATCAATGGGCTGAGGCCAGCGGTGGGAGAATCAACAAGGCAAAGCGCTGAGTCCTGCCCTTGGGTCACAACAACCCCATGGAATGCTCCAGGCTTGGGGAAGAGCAGCTGGAAAGCTGGGAAAGGCCCTGGGGGTGCTTTTGAGCGTGGCTGAACGTGACCCCGGGCATTCCCAGGTGGGCAGGAGGCCTGGGGGAGCTGGGGGGGCTCAGCCTGGGGACCTTCTGGCTCTGCAATCCCTGACAGGAGGGGGGAGCTGGGGGATTAGGCTCCTGATCTGTGGTTTAATTTCCAGACAGCGAGAGGGTTTTTAAGCAGATCTCCTTATCTCAGTGCTGGTGCTTTGATGTAAGGAGTGAGGAGATAAGGAATGGGAACATCCCCAGTCCTGCGTGTGAGCACCCCAAAGGCTCCTCACCCCAACCCTCCACTGCCCCCACCTCCCACTGCCCCAGCAGCACACGAGAGGCTGCTCAGCTTGTGCCAGCACCAGTTCAGAAAGGTGGTAAATGCTGGTTCCCACGTGGGTGCTGGAACAGGCACCTTGGCAGGGATGGTCAGTGCCTCTGTCACCAAAAACAGCCGAGCACCTTCCCTGGGAAAGGGGAAGGGTTTGGTTAGAAATGGACTGGTCCACGTGCCCAGGGGCCCACAGGAGCTTCCAGCCCAGCTAGGGGTGTTGGGACCCAGAATCCAGGCTGGGGGCCCAGCCCTGCCCTGGGTTGTGTCCATGTCCCAGCCACAGCTCAGCCCTGGGGGTCTCAGGGGACCCACAGCCCCTTCTCCTCCATAACAGCAACTCTGGGGTCTATTTGTTCCTCTGGCATTTTCCAGGGCTGCAGCTTTACATTATTTTGACAACAAACCATTTTTTGCTGCTGAGGACTCTCCCCAGTGTTTGCTTTGATGGGGCCATTGGGGTGTAGAGCAGTTACAGCTCCACATTTGTGTAAAATAGTCAGATCCACAAACCCAGCAGCATTCCAGGGATTGTACCCAAGGGTTGCCTCTATAATTTAACGCTGATTTGGCTTGTGTTGAACAAGTGGTGACCGTTTGAAGAAAGCCCATAAAATATTTGAAATTACTGCTGTTGGAATTAATGACACATTTCCCTGCGCTATTTCAGCAGCTCCAAGGCTCCTGTTCTGTTTCACTGACAGAGGTTGGTGGATTTCACAGTCAAAAGAAAAGCAGAACAATGTATGGATGAAAGTGATTGTATTCATGTGATTTAGGATAACAATTTGAGAGAAAGGGAATAAATTGTGAGACACAGAGCCTGTAATTCCGCAGCATAATTTTATTATTGCTACCAAAATTGGCTTCATCTCAGTTACTTTAGCCCTTAGAAAGTTTGAACAGATGGCAGCTCTTGCTGTAACTGTATATCTAATTTAGCCTGCATGACTTTTTGATTATGTATTCTTGAATTAATGGGTTTCTCTGTGTTTGTTACATCATCGGGTTAATGGTGTTTAAAAGACAATGATTTGTATCAATTCTCTGTTGGTCAACAGTCAAAAGTAAATGAAATTTACTACCAAAAAAATGGTGCTGAACATGAAATAACTCTACAAGAGATAAATTGATCCTTGCCAAATTAGGCACAGATCTTTGCTGCCAAACCTACATAGCAAGGGAAGAGAAGGGTGACTGGAGGAGTGACTGATCACTGTATCACAGATGTCATTACTGCATCAGTATTTCAGAAAGAATTTCTTCATGGAAAGAGTTGTTAAACATTGGTAGGGGCTGCCCAGGGAGGTTTGGAGTGCCCAGCCCTGGAGGTGTCCAAGGCAGGCCTGGCCGTGGCACTCAGTGCTCTGGGCTGGGGACAAGGTGGGCATGGGCACAGGGGGATCCATGGGCTGGGAGGGCTTTTCCAGCCTCAGGGATCCTGGGATTCTGTGATATGATGGGAAATCAGCATCCTTTGAACCTTTAGGAAAAAAGTGAAGCCAGATAGTGCTTTTGAGATGTTTCAGCAATAAAGAGTCAACCTTTCTGTTTTCCTTTTGAAAAGGAAGTTCTGAGGTCAGAAGTCCCTCCTCGGTCCCGTCAAGGCTCTGGTTCAGGCCACAGGGGGATTCCCTGACTGGAATATGGAGAGGCAGCGTGGAAATACCTGAAGTTCCCACTGTCTTCCCAAGGTCTGAATGCTCTGTTTCATGGTTAGAGATGCTCAAACTGCACTAATGATCCCAAACATCTGTCCCAGCCCCAACACTGCCCTGTGCGAGCAGCAGCCACGAGGATCAGCATGTGCCCAGCCCTGCGTGTGCCCAGCCCTGCGTGTGCCCAGCCCTGCGTGTGCCCAGCTCGTTCCTCTGCAAATACCTGCACGGACCTGCACGGGAACAGCGAGCTCTGGGGCTCATGAGGATTCTTCCATGGTGTTTTTGCTGCGGCTCCAAGCGGGGTTGAGGAGAGGTGACCGTGTGCTGAGCATCGCTCACCAGCAGCGCCGCTCTGAGCACCTCTCGGGAGCTCATTCCATTCAGCTCCTTCGCCTTTGCTGTTCTCCTCGTGCTTTTAAGGCAGTTTTCTCTCTCTGCATTTCTACATATGCTGTGGAGAGTTCCAATCACTCACCTCACAGTGGCTATTCATTAAACTCACACAAAATCTCTCTGCTCAAGGGCCACAGGCTCGAAGGCTTCCCTGTCTGAGGTATTGGAGGGGGTAGGTTGTTTTATTTAAAATCCCCCAGAAACCAGAAAGGTGGGTGGGTTTGGGTTTTTGGGGGTTTGGGTTTTTGTTTGTTTGTGGTTTTTTGTTGTTGTTGTCATCACTTTTGTTTGGTGTTCTTTTTGTGTCATTTTTATTTTTGTTTAAGGTGGGTTTTCTGTGTGTTTGTGGGTTTTTTGCTTGTTTGTTTACCTTTTTTTTAGGTTTGTTTTGGTTTTGTTTTTCCCATTTTGGCCAATCTGGCACCATTCCCAGCTGCAGTTTCTGACTCATACCCCTTTAGAGGAGTGGAGACCTGTAATCCAGTGACACCATAGACCAGAAGAAACTTTTACAGGTTTAATGATTTTAAAAATGTTTCAATTATTGAAGCCAATTTTTTGTGGGCAGGAAACAAAGGGGATGCTCTGGAAGAGAGAGGTTGGAAGAACCAGAAACAGAAAACCATAATAATTTTAAAAGAGCATCTCCTTTAAATAAATACAAAATCTGAATACGGCTGTCAGTGACTCTGCACCACGTTTCTGTCTTATTTTATGTTTCATTTACAGAAAATCCATGTTTAAAATTTACACAGCAGTGTGTCCTACGGACAGAGCCCTTGTGCAGTAAAGGCTGTGCCATCCAAACTCTGGGGCTCAGCAGTCTCAGCTCCCGAGGCTGCTGTGCCTGCTCAGGTGGGCCTGGTGTGCCAGGAAATCTTCCTGCTCCACTCCTCGGTAACTGCAGTTCCTCCCTGGGGGCCGGATCAGCACAGAATTCCAGTGACCCGGGGTGAGGGGAGCCAAGGAGCAGTCCCAATCACCTTTGGCACCTCCTGCCCCGGGAGCCAAAGGATCCACGCAGGCTTTTCTCTCCCAAACACGACAACTCCAGGCCGGTGGGATTCCTCTCAGCAAGGCAAATCTCTGAGTTTATCTGCTCATTATGCAGGAGATTTCCATCAGCTCAGTGAAAGTGCTGCAGAATTCTGAATGCTGCTCCCGAGGCTGCTGTGTGGAGCAGCCTGGCACTGAGGCACCCGGCTGAGCATCCCCCAGGTGGGACCCACAGGCAGGAACGTGACCTCCACATGGGTTATTCTGTGTGTCTCCTGCAGACCTTCCCAGCAGTTTTACCCGGAAGGTCCTGTGGGATGAACCAAACTCCTGCTTTGGCCCATTTTGCTCAGGAAAACAGAACTTGGTCCCATTGCTCTTTCCCTTATTTCTCCAACACTCCAAGGCCCAGGTCCTGCTCTTTTTGCCCCCACCTCATGGGCTGCATGTTGACAGCAGGATTTTCCCACTTTTCAGCCAGGATCATTTTCCAATGTTCCCAGGAAATTTCTGCACTTGACCCATTACTGAGTGCAGAGCACAGCACAAGGGAAGGACAGATTTCTCAGCACCTACCACCTGGAATTTTCCTTCTCCAAAACACACTCCTGTTCCTGCTGTCTCTGTCAGTCTCTGCACGGGTCCTTGTCCCAGCCCTGCCACACGCACGAGAAACCCACAGGCACACAGACCCTCCTTGCAGAGTTCCTGACCCAAACCTTGGCCTTTTCTGCTCAGAGTTGAGAGAAATGCAACAGAATATGAATAAATCACCTTTGCTGAGGACAGTCATCACCCCAGTCTCTCAGGCTTTGCAGGAGTTTGTAGGGAACAGACCCAAACTCGAATCTACCTCTACATCTCTAACAGGTTTCGTTAGAGAGGTACCGGACGGGAAACGATTCCACAGAATTCCAAGACTGCGCAAGGAATAACAGGAGGTTTTCCGTGAAGAACATAAAGTTCCTTTTTTCCCTCCTCTCCCTGGGGCTGTAGAACTCACTCTTCCCTTTGGCTGCTGTGGGCTGTGCTGAGCAGCTCCTCTGGCTTTAGAGCGCTGCTGCATTTCAATGCTGCTGAGCTACGAACCTCTAATTAGTGGGCACGGCTCATCATTAGCCTGTCATTTAGCCTTTAAATGGAAAGGTTCTGAGTTTGTATGGGCTATTTAGGTAATGGGTATTTCTCTTCATTTGATTATAATTATTTTATCTAGAAGGTGTCCCTCTGTCAAGGCACTTGAGACGATCCACAGACTGTCAAGAAGAGCATGAACCTGTAAATGCAAATCCTGATAGGATAACATGGAGGAAGCAGATAAGAACAGAAACAAGAAATTTGTTTCAGGGAAAAAAAGCACAAAACACACAAACATACTGGGGGAAAAAAAACCAAAACTAATAATATAGGAATATGGAGAAACTTGCTCAGTAGTTGCAGAGTTGTGTGGAGTCATGGATTGGGATGGGAGCCATGGATTGTGATTGGAGCCATGGATTGAGATAGGAGCCATGGATTGGGACAGGAGCCATGGGCTGGGAGGGCAGCCTTGTGCTGCAGGATCCAGCTGCAGTGTCACAGCCACAGCAGACCCAGGAGTCCAGTTTATTTGCACTCCCTGGAACCGATCCTGCACTGCTTCTGATTTTCCCCACTGCACTGAAGCATCCAAGGAAATGTATTGAAAAATGTAAAATTAAAGTCTGCTGGTTTCAGTTTGGTTATTTTGGAGGGGGATGGAGTGGGGAATTCCAGGTGGGAAAGGTTTTTATCCTGTCCTTTCCCAGGCTGGCCGTTTTCCTCCCTGGCAGGCACAGGGGGGCTGTTTTCCCTGGTGCTCCAGTGTTTGTTCATAGCCAAGGTGGGTGACTGGAGTGTGGGCTCCTCCCAGCCAGCTGCCCAGGGCACCTTGGGTGGAAATGGCACATGCCAGGACTCTCCAGCCATTCCCCCCAGTCCCATGCTGGGTTTGGTCTGCCACCGCCTCCAGGTTTTTACAGCATCGTTCGCCATCCCTTTGCTCACGGCTGCTCTGCCTTACAGGGAAGCTTTTCCCTCTGCCCACTCCTCCAAAATGTTTATGGGGAAAGGGAAAAAAGCAACAACAACCCCCAAAGCAGACAGTGTGTCTATTCCCAGCCCTGAGCCGGGGTGGGAGCGGGGTGACTCACAAGCCCGGGAGCTCTGTCGTGCAGGAGCCGTCTCCTGCCGTGATGTCCCGTAGGAAGGAGCTGTTATCTCAGCTGATCCAGCCAGGCTGTGTGACAGGGGATTTGATTCCAGCACTTGCCCCGGATCACACTTGACAGGTTGTGTTGAGATCAAGCTTGTCATCCTAAAGGAAAATCCGTCCTGACTCAGTGATGCCAATGGGCAGATTCCCCCCCCATTCCCGTAGCAGTTTGTTCTGTTTGATCAACCTCGCCGGTGAAACTGTTCTTAATTTGGAACATGAATTTTCAATTGATTCTTCTGCCTTTCCCTGCTGGAATGAAGTTCCCTAAGTCTCTGGAAAGGTTTTTTTTCTGGAAGTACTGAGGCAGCGTGTCCGAGGGATGGTCCAGGCAGAAGCAGAGCCTGCAGAGAGGGGCCCTGACAGTGGGTGGTTCTTCATCTTCTGAGGGGCTGAGGGCTGCAGTCAAACCTCCTGCTTTCCTGAGAGACATCTGCTAACCATGACCCAGCCAGTTCTGCTCCTGCATAACGAGAACACACTGCTCACTCCAACAGAAACTTCACTTTCATTTCTTCTGCTGCTTCTTCTTTTTTTTTTTTTCCTAATGAGAACAGAACAGTGAATGGAAGGAGGAACGATGTGAAATTCCTTCCTGTAATTGCCATTTTCCATGAGCCTCCTCACAGGCTTGTGGATAAACTTGGGTGCCACTGCTCCCTGTCAGCACAGATCACCTGGAAAGCACATTCCCACCCATCCCCACATTCCGGGTAAGTCCTGGGTGGGAAGGAACCCCTGCAGTTGCTGTTCCCATCCCTGGGGATGCAGGTCCTTCGTGGGGCCAGGCTGCCACAGGGGAATGTGCAACAACTGTCCTGGAGAAAGGGAATAGAAGCACCATGAAAACTGGGAAAAACCCAGGCTATTCAACTTCCACTTGGGAAGCAGCTCCTGGGCAGTCACACACAGAACTGCCATAGGTCACAATCCAAGGAAAACTGGTCAGCCTCCATCCATAGGTGAGTGCCAGCACAACCCAGGGGTCACTGGGTGGCCACACCCCAGGGTCACTGCAAGGAACAGGCAGAGGAGCCACAGGCAGGACCTGCCCTCAGGGAGGGGTTCATGGCTGGGGTCCCTCCTGCTGTCCCTGGGACTGTAGGATTGGGATGCAGAGAGGTGATGGACATGGTTTAGGCTCAGATTGTCCTCAAAAAGATTAACTGGCAGGTCAGAAAGGTCTCCTTGTCCAACTTCTCTCAGTGCAGCAAATAAACACAGGAACAGAAACAAAGGAACAGAGAGGGGAAAATTAAAACCAACTTATCCACATCCCATGGAATCACTTGTGCTCCCAGCTCCAGGCGTCATCTAAACTGAACCACTGGGTTCAGGAACTTCAGCAAGAATTGGGATTTCAGGCACATTCCTCTCCTTGGGATTTCAGGCACATCCCTCTCTTTCTTTGGGATTTCAGACACATCTCTCACTTCTCTTTGGGATTTCAGTCACATCCTTCTTTACAGTTCTTGCCTAGACAAAACTCAGGTTTCTCTATTCTACAGCACTAATTATGGGATCCCACAAACTGGAATAAATCTCTCCTGGTATTTAAGGTGATTTAAAATACGCCCCTTGTAGAAAAACTAAATTTGTTTTTTACCATTAAAGAGCTTTAAATCCTGAACACACTGATAGAGGATGAACTGAAACCACCTGCCGACCTTCAAAAGTAGTTTTCATTGTAACAGTCCTCAAATAGAGGAGCTGTAAAAATCATTTCCATCCATTCACACTGATTTACTGCACATCACAGCACAAAGCAGCCACATAAATTATTCTTGTATCAGGTTTTTCAAAATTTTCCTATCCTGATAGAGCAGTTAAGTGGGTGCTAGATATAATTTAAACTCCATTAAACTTATTTAAGACATTTAAATCAATCTAATATTGACCAAAAAATGTTTCATATTTTTCAGTCCCTAGTGATAAATTATGCTGGATGTATATGATAGGAATTCTCAGATTTTAGTTCCTACCAGGGATCATGGCAAATCCTACTGAGCTAGGGAGACAGTCCCCACATGGCTGGAAATAAACACTTGGTCTTCCAGCACGAAGCAAACTGGACAATTATTCACCTTCAGTGTTGGCCACTTTAACTTCAAGGTCTCCTTCCAGTCTTCCTCTGCTTTTCACAGCTCCTGAAGGAAAAGAAGGAACAGGACTGGAGTGTTCAGTTGGGTTTTACTCAACACCATCCTGAGATATTGGAGCTTGGGATGATCTGCCCACAGGTAGGACAGGCCAGGGCACCAGTCCCCACTGGCCTCATCCCCCTCCCATCAGTCACTGTCCACAAACCCAGCTCAGCCCCAGCTCAGCCCCAGCAGCACTGGAGTGTTCTCCAGGATATCACGATGTGGAGAAGGTTTTCCCCTTCTTCACTTGTTTCCTGAGCCCCATCCCTCTCCCCTCCCCAGCAGCATCAGGTAAAGGACAACTAAACCAGGCTCAGCATCAAGAACAGACCAACACAGAAGTAGAAACCAGGAGATGTTGTTAAGGAGAAGCAGAGACACACTGGCACCAGGTGACCAGAAGAAAATCCAGCTGCTTTGGTGCCAAGTGCAAGGAAGTCCCAGCAGTGCCCCCAGGGATGGGCAGGAGCAGTGGGATGTGTCTCATGGCCGTGGCTGGAGCTTCACAGCATCTCCCGTGGCTTTCCCACAGCACCCCAAGGAAATACAGCCTCTTCTGGGCAAGACATTGAAAAGAAGCCTCCTTGAAAAGTAACTGCTGGTTATTTTTGATCATTATGGAAATGCTGGATGTGATGGGCCCTGCCTGCCCTGGGGGTACACTCTGAACTCTCGTTACAGCCGGATCCTCTGTGACACAAAGCAGCTGGTCCAGAAAAATGAGCATTTGGCTGAAAGCTGCTCAAGTCATGAGAGGAGTTACGAGATGTGACAGCCAAGAACATGAGGGGCTCCAGTGACTGTGGACACCATGGTTGGAGTGGAGGAATCAATAATAATTAGGGTCAATAAAAGTAAAGAGAGGTTTATACAGAAAGTTACTTCCTGGTCTTACTTGTTAATCAAAATTCTGGAACACAAGAAGCCTCTGCAATCGATACAACCAAAGGGATTATTGAAATCAGTTCTACTGTGATTCCTGGAAAGCAAAACGCTTAGAAAAGAAACGTTCCCAACAACCCCCCAGGGAAATGTCACTGCTGATGATCCTGTGCCTCGGACAGGGGGCTGGAGCTCTGGGGAAATCATTCCCTGCACAGCCACTGGCAGCCTGACAGCAGCACCCACGGCCCAGGGAGGGGAGGCTTCGTGCTCCAGGTCCTGCCCTAGTGTGAGCAAAATTAGGGGGGCCTGATGTAATAAGTGTGAGAATCTCACACAGCCCCTGCCCCTCTCAGGGTCAGCTGGGCTCACCCTCCAGGTCTCATTCCAGGTGGCTCCCAGCTCCAAGGGACAAACAGGAGAAGTTAAACAGAATGATATTTGAATGTATAAATATTTACATGTGGATGTCCAGAGACAGGTACAGGCAAGTAGGGTTTTCATGGGAGAATTCTGAAAGATGATCAATATTCTGCTAATACATGTTTTCAATATTTCACTACAGAAGGAGGGTTAGTTGCTTAAACTAAATAATTCCTACATTCCTGTTAGAAACTTTAAAACATGCAGTTAAAATTAACAACAAACCCTACCTTCACCCATATAGCATTACACTGCAAAAGGAAATATACCCAGCTAGTATTTCAACAAAGAGTAGGAAGAAAAAAGAATAAAGAATTTATCTACTATATTAAAATGTATTATTTTTCCATCAGAAAAAAAAATTTAGGGATCTATTGCCTATCTGGATATTAAAACTCAAAATAACAAAGAAGATGACTGGAGAGAACACAGGATGTCTGAAACCTGGTAAATGGCTTTACAATTTTGTATTCTGTTTGCTGCTTCTGTTTTTCAGCTTGTTTTTGCTTTCCCAGGTGCCAAAGAAAAACCATCCACAGAAGGCAAAGCATCGAACAGCTCAGTCTGAAATATAAACCAGACCAAACCCACCACATTCCATCTTATAATTAATTCCATGATTAGTGCAAAGTGAAAAGTTCAGGTGCCTAAAAATAATTATATAATGATCAAAGGATGTCACAGAATCGTGAAATCATGGAATGGTTTGGGTTGGGAGGGACCTCAAAGCGCATCCAGTGCCACCCCCTGCCATGGGCAGGGACACCTTCCACCAGCCCAGGTTGGTCCAAGCCCCGTCCAACCTGGCCTGGGACACTTCCAGGGCTGGTTAAAGTATGATCTGAGCACCCATGGCCATCTCTAAAATCAGTGCATTTACAGAGAGCACAGGCAGCATTTCTTCCCCAAGATTTTACCTATGTAGAAGCTCTTAAAAAAAAAAAAATAGAGAGTGAAATTAGAGATGCAAATCCTTATTAAACTGGGACCCACTGGGAATGACAGTGCTGGCTTTGTGTTCTCCAAATAGCCAACATTGGAGGCTTTGTGCTAATCCAGATAACTAATTGCATCACAATTATTTTGCCGAAAGTCAAATTCAATGCGCAGGATTTGACTAAATGAACATTTAGGAGCTGCTTGAGCACATGAGCATCCTTCCCTTTCCCCCAGCTGAGGTACAACAGAAACCCACAGAACTGATCACTTTAAGTATAGTTTAATTAAAAACTGGTCAGATTGCTTTGGCAGTCCCCAGAAACTTCACTCAGCACGAGGAAGATGAGCCACATCTTCCAGCTCAGGAGATTCTACAGAGAGCTGGTGCTCAGCAGTGTCTTTGTCTGGGACAAATCCTCAGCATTTGGGGAAATCTTTACATGTCTGGGAGAAAGCTTCAAATAATCTTGTTATTTTATTAAATCACAGAATCACAAAATGGTTTGGGTGGGAAGAGACCTTAAGGCCCATCTCATGGCACCCCCTGCCATGGGCAGGGACACTTTCCACTAGCCCAGGTTGCTCCAAGCCCTGTCCAGTCTGGCCTGGAACACTTCCAGGGATGGGACAGAGCAACTGCTGCTGTGCAGTCATTAAATAATCACTGCTGTTCAGTTAGTGCAGGGCCTTTGGCCAGACATCCTGTGGCATGAGAAACCACAATCAATAGTTCACTTGCCCCTGCACTGGGATTCCTCTTTCTTTCAGTATTATCCTGGCAGGACTGACCCAGTTCTGTCCCCAGTTTCCTGAAGTTCTTGGCCCCTCTACCCTGTAAATGCTCTGCAAACGAAAGGGAAGTTTAGAAGAGGGATCCTACCATGGAGGCCTGGACATGACACTGCCCCTGCCCGCTCCCTGCAAACTGACTGAACAAACCAAGCTGAAATAAAGCAGCTGGCACCATCCCAACTCTGAAATAGAAGAGCCAACAGGCATTCACACAGTAAACCCTTCAAATGTGATAAAGGAGACAGAAAAGAAACTGTCCCACCCCTAAGGGAGTGACTTCAGCTCTGGAAAGGTGATGGCTTCCAAAGCCTGGTGAGAGCAGCCACATTCTGTCCCTGGTGATGTGGCAAAGTGACCTGGAAGGAGAATGGAAAATGCAAAACCTGTAACGTGGCTGCCAAGTTGGGAATGGCAACAAACCTGCATTTTTCCACCGGTCTCACTGTGGACACTAAATATATTTATACACATGGTTTATTGGGGATGCCTAAATATCTGCATTTCCAGGTGCTGGACTACAGCACACACGATAAAACACCAGAAACCAAGCCACATAACTCAGGAACACAGGCATGGTCCCCCTTCAGGAACCCCAGGCAATCCTGTGTTTGTAGGATGCTGTTCTTCCAGCTAAGCCCACTGCACAGTTAATCTGAAACCATCAGTGTTCATGATAGTTATTATCACATCTACAGATGCACTACTCTTCAGCCCAACATCTTCCACTTGACTACCACCATTGAGTTGTTTTCCCCTCTAATTTTCATTGCATTCCCTTTTCATCCTTCCCACAAGACGAGCAAACTTTTAGTTTCTTTTTGCCTTAGAACTTCATCATAGTAATGGGAAAGGTGTCAGAAATACTGAAGAAAAAGAGGTGGTGAAATGTCACACAGAAGGAAGAAGCCTTTCATCGGGGAGGTTTGTCAGAGGATGCTGTTCGGCACAAAACTGTTTCATTTCTGGGCTGTCAGATTTTGAAGCAGCGTTTTCCCCCAGCAGAGTGGGGAGCGAGGCCTCGTGTACCACTCACAGCACAGGAGCTGGGAATTAATGCCTGGGCTGAGGAAACCTTGTCATTTAGGAAAAGGTTACAGGGGAGAGTGATGGATAATAACGAGGGACTGGGGGAGGAGGGTGGTAACTGTGACCTCAGCCTGGTCCAGCCACTCCCGGGAGCTCAGGCACTGGAACGTGCCATGGTCCCATCAGGACCTGCATCCCAAGGGAATGAGGGGCAGCCCTTTGCACAGGGTGTCTGAGGTGGGATGTGCTGGCCAGTAACTGAAACAGCTGGTCCAAAAGGGATGGCCTTGGAGGTGGGAGGATTGAAGTCTCTTTGGGTGAAATTTAACCTGCTGCTGAGCCAGGAGGAGGCGTTGGCAGAGCAGGGCAGGGTTCCGTGAGGTGTTAGGGCAGCAACCTGCACCAGGGCACAGCCCTGCCTGCTGACGAGCCTGCTCTTTGCAGTAAAACACTTTTTTTGTCTCAAGGAACAGCACTGACTTGTACAACTTCCTGACAGGAGGGGGGTCGGGCTCTGCTCCCAGGGAACAGGGACAGGAGGAGAGGGAACAGCCTCCAGCTGTGCCAGGGGAGGCTCAGGTTGGGTATTAGGAAGAATTTCTTCCTGGAAAGGGCTGTCCAGCCCTGGCACAGCTGCCCAGGGCAGAGGTGGAGTCCCCATCCCTGGGGGGATTTAAAAGTCATGTGGATGTGGCACTTGGGGACCTGGGGCAGTGGTGGCCTGGGCAGTGCTGGGGGATGGTTGGACTCGATGGTCTCAGAGCTTTTCCAGCCTCAATGACTGTGATTCTCTAATGGAGAGGTGAAGCATTTCCTTGCACAACTGAAGCTCAGAACAATCCCTGGAAAATAAAACTACAGGAGCAGGGATGGGATGCTTCCGGCAGCATCTGCCTCTGCCTGCCTGTCCCTCACATGGAGTTTGAAAACCTCCAAGGCAAAATAAGAGGTGCTTCCCACAAAGCAGGCCGTGTGTGTAAAGCACACAAACCAACCAACCAACCTCTCACCAGCTCCTTGAAAGCACAACCCCACCAGCAGGAGCCGTGGGTGGATGGGCTGGAGCTGAGGAGGGCCCTGAAGTGGCTGCTCAGTGAGCTGGGAAAGCCCCCCAGTGCTTCGGGGAGAGTCAGAAATGCAACTCAGCCACCAAGGGGCTGGGGGTGCCAGCACAGCAGCACTTTCAACTCAAAACAAAAAACGTCTGTGGAAAATGTTAGAATGCAAAGCATTCTATACAGACATTTATCTTTTATGGTTTAGACAATAAACACAAAACTAGCCCTTTTTGAGAGTGGGTGTTCACATTTGTCCTGGTGTCAGAAATGTGGGCTGGAATGGGTGGTGATGTGGCAGCTCCAGGATTGGAGGCTTTAGAGGAAAATCAGATAAAGCTCATAACCCTCTGGAGCTGCTCCTTTTACAATATATGTTATTGGGATTATTCCTTTCATTGTATTTAACTTGAAGTTAACTGATAAGAGGCACAAATGTTCTGGATACACACAAGCTATAAAAAATATAAATTGGACATTGTAATGTAGAGAAACCTGTTATTTCCCTCAGATCCTGGGTCAAGCTGGGATCCTGCTGTACTTGGAGTTTAACCTCTGGAGCTGAGAGACTCTTTCCTTTACAACAAATAATTGCTGCTGTGTTTGGGCACAGAGCAGAGGTGTCTGGTGTTTTTATGGTTTGGTTTCCCCTGCCAAGAAACTCCAGCCCAGGACAGACAGAAAATGAGCAATCTCATTACTGAGGGCTGCAGATTTCATGGAGATCTCCACTGAGGCTGCAGTGGCTGCATTTCTGCCTGTGAAACACCCCAAACCCGGGGATTTACAGCTGGTGGGAGACCTTGACTGTCCCTCACTGCTTCTGCTTCTACCCAATCTTGACCCAAAGGTCCCATCACCTTCCCCAGTCTCCCTCACTGAGCACACCCATGGCCTGGGGGTCCAGGCACAGCTCCCACCCCCAGAACAGGTCCAGGCACAGCCCCCACACCCAGAACAGGTCCCTGGGGGGATTTAAGCTGACAGAAGGAAAATGGAAGAATCAGAAGAAAACCCACTAGAATCACAGAATATCCTGAGTTGAAGGGACCCACAAGGCTCATCATGTCCAGCCCTTAAAAGTTCTTCTCAGCAGCACAGATATTGCTTAAAGGTACTACATTGGAGATTGAAGATTAAACTTTTCCCCCAAGGAAGCTGGAAGTGCCACAGAAGAGGAATAAACCCAAAGTCAATGTGTTCCTGAAAGACAAGAAGAGTACTGTGAAGATGCAAGCAATAGGGAGATCCCTGCCAAAGAGGGACATTCTGTTTAAACAACAAAGGGCAAAATTCCACAGTTTTTCACAGGCTGAGTAAAATCATAACACATCAAAAAATTGGTTTCAGAACTAAAGATACTGCAGGTGCTGAGAGCGACTCCGTTGGCAGAAGTTTGGAAAGAGCTGATGGGACTGATCAGAGCCAAGGACAGGAGGAAAACTGCAGGACTTCTGTGACCCAGACCCTCACTGCCAGCCTGCCCCTGGGGCAGTAACCCTCCCACACCAGGGCTGTGTGTCTGCATGGAAACCTGCTCCCAGCTGGCATGGGAGATGGGGGTCCTGGAGCAAAGCACAGGGGGCAGAGGTGGGAGGTAAAGGAGAGGCCACAAAATGTAACAGCCAGGTGGGCTGCCACCCACTGATCTGTTCTTCCACGTTTCCTGAAGTGGCAGGATGGGATTGACTCACAGGTGTTACTGAACTACATCCATTGCACACTTTCCATTGTCAGCAAGAAAGGCAGAGCCCACATGTTCCCAGAACAACAGACTTCCCCTGCTCTCCCCTGCCATCCCAGGGGAAAGCTTTCCAGCCCTCAGCCTGGGGTATCCTCAGCATATTGCTGATCCCTTTATCTGAGAAATTAAATTCCTACCTCAGGAAGCAGAAGGAGCAGGAGAACAATAGAAAGACTCATGGAAGGATGGCAGGAGTTGAGCAGGAACCTGCCCATATGGAATATTTACCATCTCTCTCCAAAGGCTTCTCCTCTACTCCTCCCAAGGATTGGATTTGACAATAATCTCCATACTTAAAGCTAGTCAGCTTCTGGCTTTCATTTTCTGCTGACGAGTCTATGGAATCCAGGGCCAGGCAGGGCTCAGGCAGGGAGAGCATTTGCCATCTTCTCCCAGCAGGAAGTGGGACTCCAGTACATGATCTGCCTCCATATTCCATCCCCCCCTCCCCATTTTCCCAGATAATGAGCCAATCCTGCAGCCTGGTGCCCAGCCCTGAGCCAGCTCAGGCTGCCTGTCTGCAGAGGGGTGAGAGCAGCAGCGATGCTCAGGGAGCCATCTCAGGGACATCCTGGGATCTGGGGCTGCTTTGAGCTGATTTTGGCATTTCTGCCACTGATGGCCTGGAAGAAACCACCAGACACCTTCCCCCACCCAGAGCTGGGACTCCAGACCCCCTGTGAGACCTGCTGGGGCAAACACCAACAAATTGCTGCATTTTTAAACTGATCTGCATTCCACAGAAGTGTTCCTGGGAATGGATGGCCCCTGGAAATCCCAGAGCAGAAGGGAAAGCCAAATGCAGCGTTCCAGATGTGCCACTGTCAGCACCATTCCCAGCTGGGCACCAGCACCATCAGCTGCTGAATTCAGGGCTCTCCAGCACCACTGAACACAGCACAGGATGCAGTCAAGTGCTCAGAGACTCCCCAGAATCCAGAGTTCCTCACTGGAAATCTCTGGTTTAATTCCTCCTCGGTGCCAGGGGTCTCCATCTCAGCAGAAAGGGTTAATGGCTGATGGCTTAATTAGTGCAACATGAATGAACAACATTTTTGTGAGCTTGAGGGTAAATTAAGACAACGTTTAGTTCTGCTTCTTATTAGCTCTGCATAAATTCTCCCAGGAGTCTAATTAGCTCTGTCACAGCAACGTCTCCTCTATTTACACCAGGGAATGTGCTCCTGTTCCAGGGATTCTGCCCCTCTAATAAACCACAGTAGCAAGTGGCCCACTCTGCTCCTCTCTGTGCCAGCTGCTGCTGGGGCAGCCCAGGGTTCTGCTCCTCCTCCTTCACACGGAAGGTGTCCCTGCCCACGGCAGGGGGTTGATCCAGATGAGTTTTAAGGTCCCTTCCAACCCAAACCATCCTGAGATTCCATGAATAGCCACATCTGCCCTTACTCAGCAGGTTGTTCTTTCTAGGACAGAGACAAACCAGCGTTGCTGTGCCTGGCCCCCCTTGCTCTGTTAAAGGTCCTGGCTGAGCAGAATTTGGGTACTGACACTTCACGAGTTTGCTCACAGGAGCCCTGAACCCCCCACACCCCAGCTCCCCCAGCCCAGCCAGGGCTCTGGGGTCCATCCCACCCCCTGCTCTGTCCTGGCTCCTCAGCCAGCCCTGAGCTGCTTTGTGCTGATGAGAAATACCCACGACATTAACAACACTCCGGCAAACCAGAAGGTGGTCATTTGACTCCAACCCTCTTTACGGAAAGAAGCTCTTCCCTGCCCAGGATTTGACCTTATCCCTGAAGTTCTCCTGCCCTGTGACTCCTCCCAGGGCTGCAGGGGAGGTGCTGAGGCAGAGCAGGACCAGCAGTGCTGGTGCTGAGCATCATTTCTCAGCCTGCCTCTCCCTGAACTTTAGCCAGAACTTTCCAGAGCCTTGGAGTGGTTTGAAACACCTCCTGCTCTCCCTTCCCCAGCCTGCTCAGTGCTGTCTCAGTGTAAGAAGTTCAGCCTTTTTCCACTTGTCCTTTTCATACTGAAGTGGTCTTTTACTTGAAATAAAGTGCTCCACACAAAGGTATGTTTTCTGTGCATTATCCATGAGAAGTGACATCCTGGTCACCAGGACCTCTGGCATTCCTGGAATTCTCTGAGTGAAAGGCAGCATCTGTCCCTCATAACCAGCAATCATCATGACACAGAAGTTTTATAATGCAGAGCCTTCCTTCCCAAGAGGAACAGCCATATATTTGAAGGAATAATCACAGCTAAAAATTATCTTCAGAGATTTGTTCCAAAACACAGGTGGTAATTTTTGTGTTTTAACATTTCTCGTTCTGTGAAAGACACATCATTATGCAGGAGGAACTCAATTCAGAGAACTTTTTTTTCCTCTAGATTTTTATGTAAAGCTTCCAGAACCTTTACTCTGAGGTTGGGGGGGGGGGAAGTAGTAAAATCCATACAGATTCTGACAGCAGAGCACTTCAGCTCATGGAATAACACAGTCAATCCCCCACTGAGGGGTGAGCACTCCAACCTCCAGGCTGGGTGCTGCTGGTTCCCCCTGCAGCTCCCATCCCTCCTCCATTCACACTCCAGGGAACAGCCCTACCCCCAGTGCAGGCACCCCTTCTCCTGAAGGGTCCTAAAGGACACTGCCCCTACCCCTGGATTTCACTCTGCTGGGAAGGACTTTGAGCCCCAAAGCTCTCCCAGTTTCCAGTCCCCACACAGAACCCCAGGGAGGCCATGGGGATGTTCCTGGGGAGCACAGCAAAGGCTCCCCAAAGGCTGGTCACGCACCATCCCTGCTCTCCCTTTGGACTCAGATTGGATGAGGCTTTGACAACCTGGGCTGGTGGAAGGTGTCCCTGCCCACGGCAGGGGTGGCACTGGGTGTGCTTTGAGGTCCCTGCCCACCCAAACCATTCCAGGAGTCTGTGACGGTCCCAAGATGCCCACCAGCTCAGGGGGTGTCGGCACTTCCCTTTGCCAGCAGCTTTGTCCCTGCCCGGCTCTGCAGCCCCCGCTGTGTGTGGGCTCGGGGGGACGGAGCATCAGCACAGGCATCGCTCCGAGCCCCCCGTGCCACCATCCGCGACGGGCAGAGCCAGAGCCGGCCGGGATGGAGAGGGGGACACTCACGGGGCGGGGGGAGCACAGAGAGCATTTGGCAGCAGCTCGGGGGATGAGCACTCCCAGGAACCCGGCAGTCCTGTCCTCTGAAGAGCCCCTGCCCCCGAGTGCTCTCCGAGCCGCATTTCTCTGGAGTCTGATTAAAGCCATCATTTGCCACTGAAAATGTCATAAAATATTTATGACACGGATGATATTTAAAGATCACTGTAGAACATTTCTAATAACCGCTGTAATTCGGTGGAAGCCTCCTAAACTGACACACTCAGAGAAAGGAAATAATGGAGCAGAGGAGCACTCCAACAAGTCCCCTAATTAGTTACCCGCAGCTCCCGGGGTGGAAATCCCATCTGTCTCCTCGGAGCACATCTGAGCCAGGGACGCTCGGCCCCGGCAGGTGCGGCAGCCGCTGCCGCTGGAGCAGATCCTGCTGGAGCAGATCCTGCTGGAGCTGGGGCAGGGCGATGGGGCTCCTGCCCGGAGGAACGAGCCCCCTGTGGGCACTGGGATGGCAAGGGGTGCTGCCACAGGGGAAGGAGAAGGAGCAGCAGGTGCCAGCTCACACCCAGCAGTGACAGAGCCCTGGGAAGGAACCTGCCCAGAGCACCTTCCCCAGCTCTGGGTCTGTGGGAGCTTTGCTTCCCTGCAGGTGCTCCGTGAGCAGCAGGGCTGGAGTGAGGATGGGAGTGTGGGAGGTGCTGCCTCTGACCCCCCTGAGGTTCTGGAGGAGAAGCTGCTGAGAACTGACACTGCTCTAGCCTTGGCTCATCCACAGGCATGTTTCCCCCATCTGTAAGTTCTACCCAGTGCTGGTGTTCATCAGCCAGTGGCTGTAAGATTTCATGATGCTGCCTGATCCAATTGGAATTTCTTTAGAGGTTTGGCCTCCTAAGGGAATAAAGGATTATAAGGGGATACAGAGCCTTCTCTTTCTGCACACCCAGATCATGATGTGCCTCCTACTACAAGAAACAAGGTATAGACCTCTCCCTCTTCTGGCAAAACTCAACATCCCTTCTCAGCTCTCCCCCCACTCAGTAAGCTCTGTCTCCACAGTGCAGGTCAACTTAAGCAGTCCCAAGAATGTTATTTCACATCTATTGCCTCTGCAATTGCTTTCCAAGTATGAAACCACCCAACTCAGGTTCAACAACTGATCACAGAATCACTGAGGTTGGAAAATCCCTCTGAGTCCATCGAGCCCAACCATTCCCCAGCACTGCCAGGGCCACCACTGACCCATGACCCCAGGTGCCACATCCACACACCTTTGAGCACTTCCAGGGATGGTGATGGCGAGCTGGATGTTGCAGAGCTCTGTCTGCCCTCCCAAATACTCCTGGCACTCCATCTCACACTTGTTTCTCACACCCTGGACCTCTGGAGGTGAGTCACTTCAGTGCCAAGGAAATCAGAGCTCTGAACTCAGCACAAAACAGAATAAACATCTGTAAGTCTCAGCATCAATTCAAGTGATCTCCCACAATTTCTCTGGAAATGCAGAAGGATAATCGACCCTGACTGAAGGCACCGGGTGGTGCAGCCTCTGTCCCTCCTGGCACAGCTCTACTCTTGGGAAATTTTCATTGACTCAACCAGGTGAGGTGAAAATCTGAGAATTTTGGAACTTGAAACATTTTGTGACAACCATTAATAAAAGCCCCCAAACCCAAGCTCACTTTCATTGCGTTCAGTGTGTGAAGATCTGGAGGGAAATTTTCTAAAATGCCACTCCTGTCTCCCAGAAGTGCTTTTTCAAACAGGAACACTGCTCATTTCTCATTTTGGGTTCAATACACTCTTCAGTTCTGGTTTCTGTCACGATACATGAAGCTTTTCCCTTAACATGGAGCCATAGAAGTTGTTGCATCACTGCTGATAAAGCCGGATGCTTGCAGTTACTCAGGATAAAGTGGCTTTTTAATAGCCAGCATCATTAACTACAGACAGTTCAAAACTCCACAAGAGCTGTAATAGTAATAAATTGTTCAGGAAAAGCAGGCAATTGATATAACTGCCTCCAAAGTAGTGAGGAGAAGGAAAATGGGCTTTTAGAGAACAGAGTGAGTCACAGTACATCATCCACAGGCTTAGAAAAACACTGGGTTTAGTCCCTGGGAGGTAACACATGGTTATGAAGGAGCAGCTACAAAGACTCCTGTCACTCACCTGGAGACTGCAAGAGCCAGAGGGTATCCTGGTTATTCCCTGCTGTACACAGCCCTGGCTTTGGGATTCCCAGCTCTGTCTCCTTCAGGAATGGGGAGAGCCCCTTTACAAAGAGCAGAGTTCCCCCACATCACGTCATCCCCCCAAACAAACAAAACCCCAACTCCAACCCATGCTCTGCCAGCCACATCTCATCCCTGGAGGTGACCCGGGTTTTCCCTGGATTTGGGGAGCCTCAGCTGAAGCCACTGAATGCTCTCCCACCTCCACCTGCCTCTGAAGAGCCATCTGTGACCAAATCAACCTGTAAACGTGGACAGACGGGGAACTTGAACCTGCTGTGCTGGCAGAAAGGCCTCGGAGCTCGTGGCTCTGCTGTGGCTGTCACAGTGTCCTCCCTCACCTCGGGACCTTCGGGGACAAGCAGCTCTGGTCCCTGGCTGTGGGCACTGCTCCAGGATGGACATCCACAGCCAGCTTTCACCAGACTTCCCTCTGGACTCACGTTCCCAAATCACACTGGCAATATCATCACAATTCCACACTCATTCAGACTGAAACTGTGGAAAAATCCCCTTTACAAGAGACTCAAAGGGCTCCAGCTGAGCATCAAACTCACAGGGATAACATGAAACTACCCATTTCTGCCACTGCCTCCTGCCTTAAAGACTCCAGGAGCACAAGAGAAAAAAAAAAAAAAAACAGAATCATGGAATGGTTTGGGTTTAGAAGGGACCTCAAAGCCCATCCAGTGCCACCCCTGCCACGGGCAGGGACACCTTCCACCAGCCCAGGGTGCTCCAACCTGGCCTGGGACACTTCCAGGGATCCAGGGACAGCCACAGCTTCTCTGGGCAACCTGTGCCAGGGCCTGCCCACCCTCCCAGGGAAGGCAATAAAATAATCCCCAAAGTCGTGCTGATGGTTTGTCTCCCAAATAACTCACACTCAGGCACAGTGGGGCTATTTTCTGTCCCAGCCAGAAGCATCCAAGCCCACTGTGCGTGTTCAGGAACACAGTGACTCAGTTGCATATGTCAGCTCGTCTGTCTCCTTCTCTCAAGTATTTTTATCATTCCAGCTCCAGGGTTACATAACTCAGGTTTCACCAGGCTCCCGTGGCAGAGCAGCCCAAGTGTGACCAGCCTGGGCAGGTGGCATTTCAATCCCAGAGCGCTCAGTCCGATGAGAGGCAGAGCTGGGGGAGCAGAGGGTGATGTGCATAACAAGGCACTGAGAGAGATTAAACCAGGCAGGCACTCCACTGGCTGGGAGCTCAGTAATTACATGACTCTAGGACCAGTCTTTTTATTAAGAAAATGGTTTATTAGGATTCTACAGCTGCAATCAACGCTGAACTGGTCCTGTTTCCCTGAAGGCCCCTCCAAAGCCTCTCTCGAGCTATTTTTGGTTCTGAGCCATATCCTCCACGCTGGTGCTGCCTACAGACAGCTCCTTCAAAGTCAAGAGAATGAGACAAACCAAATATTTCCATCAGCAAGTCCTCAGGTGAGCATTGCCCCCACACTGCTCACTGATGTACAAATCAGCACAAGGAGCCTCTTCTCTGCAAGGAGAGTTATTGCCTTTCAGCACCAAGAGAAATGGTCAGCTGAGCACAAAACAGCAGCTCCATCCTCCTGCTGCACAACTCAGCTCAGCCACAGACAGCCCAAAATACTTCTGCGTAGATGAACATGACACTTGTATTGCCTTTGATTAGAGGAACATTTGGGGTTTGACACACACAGCCCTGCACTGAGAGCAGCCACACACAGAGAACATCAGTAACTGCAGAGCAGAGTCGGTGCCTGGCCTTAAACACCATCCACCCAAGCAAGAAAACACCAGTCAGGCTGACTAGAGCATCCCACTGGGGTAATATTAAGGATGGAAACTCAAGCCTGGATTAAAAACAAATTTTCAAAAATATAATAATATAGAAAAAACTTCAGAAATCCTTGTTTCTCCTTAAATCTGGTCTGGAAACACCCTGCCTTCATTTCCAGGCACTGAACACCAGAACTGCTCTGTCAGAAGCTCCCTGTCTGAAGCCACCTCCCATCCTTCTCCAGGGCTACCCAAAGGGATGGTCCCTCTCACTCCCACTGTGCAGGTCTCCTGCTCTCAGGACATTTTGGCAGAGTTCTTCCTGTCCTTCCAGCAGCCTTCCCGAACACAGGCTCTAGAACAGAACTATTCTTCCCAACAGCAGTGTAAGTGGCAACTTTTCAGTGTCAGGCTTTGAAAAACCTGAATTCTTATACATTTTCTTGTGTCCCACTGAGGGGCTGGAGCATATCCAGGGAAGGGAATGGAGCTGGGGAAAAGTCTGGAGCAGCAGGAGTGGCTGAGGGAGCTCAGGGGGGACCTTCTCACTCTCACAACTCCCTGACAGAAGGGGGGAGCTGGGGGGGGTGTCGGGCTCTGCTCCCAGGGAACAAGGGACAGGAGGAGCGGGGACAGCCTCCAGCTGTGCCAGGGGAGGCTCAGGTTGGATAGTAGGAAAATTCCCTCCTGGAAAGGGTTGTCTGGCCCTGGTGAAGCTGCCCAGGGCAGGGGTGGAGTCCCCATCCCTGGAGGGATTTAAAACCCCTGTGGATGTGTCACCTGGGGACAGGGGTCAGTGGTGGCCTTGGCAGTGCTGGGGGATGGTTGGACCTGATGGTCCCAGAGGGCTTCTCCAACCCATGTGATTCTGGGATTCCACCATCTCCTACCACGTGAAGGACAAGCCCTGTCACTTCTCTCCCACCACATCTCAGTTCTGTCCCTGCAGCTTCCAAGCAAAGCTCGGGACAATCTGTGCCCCACACCTGCTCCTCCAGGACTGTCCCTTGTCCCTGCTGCCTCCCCAGCGCCCCACAACACCATCACCCCAAAGAGCACAAGTTCAGGGCATGGGAATCCTTTATTTGCAACAGCAAGTACAAAGACCTTGCCCCTGTGGCACACCAAGCCTCTCCCACACTGACAGGGCAGAGTAAAGTGTGCAGAAGCAAAGAGCTCCCCCCTCCAGGCTGATCATCTGCCAGACACGGGAGATTTGTTCATCGGGATTTTTCCAGTGCTACCCGGATAAAGCCTTTGAACTGCAACCCCAGGACAAGGCTCCTGGCACTGCCCTCGTGCTGTTGAGAGGCTAAAGGCAACCTCAGAGCCTGGGCAAACCTGGGACTGTGATCCACAGGATCCTCAGCAGCTGCTGTTCTCCAAGGAGCACTCCCCTTTAACCCCGATGGGAGAACTGGTTTCCATCCCAGCAGAGCCAGGGGTGAAGGGAATGGGGTCATTTTCCCACACAATTCCATCCACAGGCACCTGCCCTCACCTGTAACCATGATCAGGGGTTTGTGTTTCACCTCAGCACAAACACAGGACACCTGAGGATCCTGTGGGAGAGGAGGAAGGAAACATCCGTGTGGGGCCACACCAGGAGCCCCTTGGATGAACTGGTGTCTCCTCACCTCCCCCTTCTGTTAGACCCACTCACAAAGCCCCTTTGCTGACACACTCAGCACAAGCTGATTCTGCAGGGGGATAATCCCCCCAGAACCACACACAGAGGCACAGACTCGAGCACAGAGCCATGGAAATGCTCCAGGGGCTGGGCTGAGGGCTCCTTCCCTGCATCCCACCCCACTCCCTCCTTCAGCACCATTAACATCTTCTCATCAGAGGGGCTTCTCAGCCTCACCTGGCAGTTTGTTACTCAAATTGTCCTTCTCCCCACTCCTCTGGGGGTTTTTATGGCTCTTCTCTCAGCTGCCTCCCGCTGGTTCCACTCGGGGACAGAGGCAGCCCAGGGAGGGGCAGTGGGACCAGCAGAATTAAAGGGTTCCTGTCTAGCAGAATTAAAGGGTTCCACCCTGGCCTGCAGGGCTCCTTTGTGTCTGGGTCTCCTCCTTCACTGCACATCGGTTTCCCATGATAGAAGGACATGCCTGAGGTGCAGGGACCCCAAATCCTCTGGCCCTGTGTTTAAAGCTCTGCCTCGCTGATTGGCACAGCTAATCCCGGCCCTAATTGTCCCAGCTCAGGTTCAGGGCAAGTGGAGGCGGGACATCAATTACTTCTGCCTTTTTTTTCCTCATTATTTTTGTATTTCTATTTCCCATAACTGTGATTTCCTACATGAAAATCTGAAAGTTAGGCACTACAAGTGTGCATTTTAGGTGATTTGGGCTTTCTCACACGGGCACTGCTGTTTGCCTTGGAAATGCTGAAAAAGGGGCTGAGCTCACCTCGAAGTTACAATTTCACTGAATGACCGTAACTCTCTACACTGTAACAATTCAATAAATTGCGAAGCAAAAGTTGCCAAAACAAACTCTCCTGGAAATGAAAATATTTTCAAGGATTGGTTTATTTTGACTGTAACTCGCTACATTGTTACAATTCAGTTTCCTGTAAAGTGAAAGTTGCCATAACAAACTCTCGGGAATGAAAATATTTTCAAAGTATTGGTTTCCTTTGTTTTCTTGCTTGTGTTTCTACTGATAGAAAGTGGCAGGGCAAGGAAAGAGTAGCAGATTCTGGGAAGGATGTTCAGTTGTGAGGAAGCTGCAAATGTTCGTTTTTTTCACTTTCTGGTTGTAAATATTTGCT
This sequence comes from Myiozetetes cayanensis, assembly GCF_022539395.1. NCBI lineage: Eukaryota > Metazoa > Chordata > Aves > Passeriformes > Tyrannidae > Myiozetetes > Myiozetetes cayanensis. The sequence goes on along the minus strand of NW_026087853.1, from coordinate 62,299,288 downwards.
TTCAGCGGTTTGCTGGTGCCTGGGCTCAGCTGTGAGACCACAGAGCACCGAGGACATTGCAAATAAACTGGAGGGCTCAGAGGCTGAGACCGCACTGGGAGCCTGAGGATGGCTGGGAGGGCCCCAGGATGGGATCCCACTGGGATGGGATCCCACTGGGATGGGGTCCCCCTGGGATGGGAATATCCCTGTGGGGAGGTTGGGGTTGCCCTGGCTCAGCACCAGGAGATCCTCACACACCCAGGGTTACCATCCCAGAACAAATCCCACCAGCCATGAAACCCACTCAGAACCAGGGCTGAGTTCACAGTGGGACCAGTGTTTGCTTGTTTATTTAGTTATTGAGGACTTTGGGGGACTGACAGTGGGGACTGGCCCCACCCGTTCTCCCTGCCCAGATTCTCCCACAGGGCTGTTGCAAAATCCAATTTTGCTTCCCCTGTATCTTGCACAGGAGAGGTTCACTCTGCCAGCTGTGGGTTTATTGCTTTCTGGGCACAGAAAGCTTAATTTTGTGTTGAAAGGTAAAATGGGAAAAAACCTGAATTACTTTTAAACTGAAAATGAAAGAGAGTAGGTTTGGATTAGATATCAGGAAGAAATTCTTGCCTGTGAGGGTGGTGAGGCATCGGTGAGATGTGTTGGGAGGGCCCAAGGGGTGGGTGGGAGCCTGGACAGGTTGAACTCACCCTTCCCCTCCACCTGCAGCCCTGAGGGTGCAAACACCTGCTGGGAGTCATGGAAAGGGAGGGATTTCCATCCCTTTTCCCAGAGCTGCAGGCAGGGACACAGCTGAGAGAGGACAGCACCTCGTACCTACTGCAGGTCACTGATACACCTCTAATTATTTAAATATATAAAACTATATTCTATATAGCCCAGGCCACCTTCCCTGTGGGCAGGGACAGCACTGGGGCAGCTGCAGCCACTGCTCCAGGGTGGAAGCACCTTGGACCTATGGCAGGTCACTGTGTATCTGTACTTACAGGCACCTATAAAACTATATTATACATCAACTTATGTAGACACTGATCAGTTTATCAGACTACAAGCATTTTAAACATTTACGTGTAGGTTTGCTTAACAAAGGGAAAAAAAAAAACACCAAACACAAAAGAAAAGCCTTCAAAACAACAACATAAACCCAACAGCAATAAAACCACCCCAAATCCAAACTTTACTTATTACCAAGTAGTTTGTACTACAGGTTTTTATTTTGCCTTATACATGGAAAACATTCTATTGCATAAAATCACATTGCCTTCATCCCAGAACATGCATGCTGGATGGAAAAACCCTTTTCCACAGCCCAGGTGTTCAGCTGCACCTGTACCTTCCCAAAAGGAAACAGGCTGGCACACCTGGCTGGGAGCATCCCAAAAACTTCCATCCAGAGCCGGGAACAATTGTGCTGAGACAATGATGTGACAGTGTGAAAGAGAGAAGATTTTCCTAAATATGACAAACTTCAGTTCACCGTATCACAGGAAAATGTGATTGACATAAAGCAAATTTTCTCCTCGTTTGTGTTTTGGTTTCTTTGTGTTCTTTTTCTTACATTTTCAAGTGTTTCCCTTCTCTGCTGCCACTGAAGCTGTGCAGTGAGACATTTTATTTACATGGAGAGAATAAGCTAATTAGCCTTCCTTATACATTTCCAAACAATCCATCCATTTTAATTGGATTATGCAAGGAATTGGACAGCAAGATGCCAAGCAGAGCACAGCAGATGGAACACTGGCTCTGCACAGAGCTCAGCTACTGTACAGGAGCACATGGTAATAGAGGATAAGAAGCATATGATAATATAGAATAAGGACAACCCCCTACAAACCAGTACTGCCAGGGGATGGTTTCCAGGCTCCGCAGTAATTCCCTGTTTTCATTTCCTGCTCTCCAGAACTGTGCTCTTCCTGGGTTTGCCAGCACTGTATTTGGGATATATTGATTTTTTTGCACTTTTGCCTATTGTCACACAGGAGCCTCTTGATTTTCCTCAGTCTCTCCTTTAGGATTGTTCCTCCTGCCTTGGGTTTTTCCCTCCCTGCTTTGTTTCTGGGATGGTTTGCTCTGTGTTTCATCACTCACCCCCAGCTCTGGACTTCTCTCACCTGTGGCTTTTCTCCTTGGCTTCCTCCACTTGCAAGAAGTTTCGGAGCTTCTGGGGTTTATCCAAGGCACCAGAATGTTCTGTGAGGACTCTGCTTCCCTCCTGGAGAGAACACCAGGACAGCAGTCCCATACAGCACATGCCCTTAAAAAATCCCATTATTTACAGTTGATTGTTCCTTCTTTCTCATTTAGGATGGAACATTTCAGCTGGAAGGGACTTACAATGATCATCTGGCCCAACTGCATGACCATGTCAGGGCTGACCAAAAGTTAAAGCCCCTTGTTAAGGACACTGTCCAGGTGCTTCTCCAGCATGGACAGACCTGGGACCTCGAGCCCCTCCCCAGGGATCCCATTCCAGCTCCCCCCAGCAGGAGCCATTGACCCCTTTGCTTCCCACCATCTGCAAAGTAAGTATTTTATGGAGCAAAGGTCCATGTTGAGGCAAACCAGCTGCTCTCTTGGGCTGGGGACAGGACCTGCCTGGCTTTGCCTCATGTGCATGGCCCCGTCTCCCAGGGTTTGTGTTCTCTGCCTCCGAGTGTGCCCACAGGCTTCAGAACACATTCCTGGGCTCATGTCCTGAGAAAAGATATCCCTGTGTGTATTTTAAAACCTCCTCCTGCTGCTGCAGAGCCCTGGCAAGGCCAGCAGTGCCTTCCCAGTGTGCTGAGTGTGCTGGTCAGTACCTGCAATAATTGGGTGATATATTAAAATGTCCTGTAAACCAATTTGCAGCAGGTGAATGACTGCTCTGCTTGAAAGGCTTCCATTTTCCCTCCTTATTTTTCAAAGCATACACTTATTATAATACAGGTTATTAAACATCAAAGGTTTACCTTGTCTTGAGACAATTTAGCTTCTTTTAGAGGCCCATAAATGCTTTATTGTGCATGGATCTGAATAAATATCCCATTCGGTGTGAGATAGCACTCACCCCCTGGGAGTTACAGAGCCCTGAGAGCAAGGGCCTGTTTGCCAACCTGGGAGCCCGTGGGAGTTGTGCTGGAGCTGTCACCCACCTCTGCTCCCCTCTGGTCACAGAAGGACCATCCTCCAAAGTGTCCTGTTTGTCTCAATGGTGTGCCAAGTGCTACAGAATCAAAATCAGCCCATGCTGCTCACATGGCCTGGTGAGGAGGGAAAACACCTTGGGGACAGGGGACAGTGCCACCCCCAGGGACACTGCCCTGAGCAATGGTGGAACCCGCTCAGAGCCTGGGGGATGCTCAGGCTCTTGGGGTCAAGGCAGTGAACCCTGAACCACCACTGCCCCAGGTCCCCAGGTGCCACATCCACAGGGCTTTCAAATCCCTCCAGGATGGGGACTCCACCCCTGCCCTGGGCAGCTGTGCCAGGGCTGGAAAAACCTTTCCAGGAAGAAATTCTTCCTAATACCCAACCTGAGCCTCCCCTGGCCCAGCTGGAGGCCGTTCCCTCTCCTCCAGTCCCTGTTCCCTGGGAGCAGAGCCTGAACCCCCCCGGCTCCCCCCTCCTGTCAGGGATTGCAGAGCCAGAAGGTCCCCCCTGAGCCTCCTTTTCTCCAGGCTGAGCCCCCCCAGCTCCCTCTGGCTCATCCCCAGGACATGGTGACAGCAGGGACTGGGGTGTCCCTGGTGCAGGACTGAGGAGGCCACGGGAGTTCAAATTGCCAGAACCAACCAGAATCATGACTGTAAGCCAATAATAAGAACAATTATTATGTTTATGTTCAGTGGAGTCTCCATGAGTGTCTGTTTTCCATGCCCACCCTCAGGCTGATGGACTGCAAGGATGGAAGTCACTCCTGGTGCCAGGCAGGCAGCAGTGGCCGAGTGGTTTTCCTGTCCGGAACAGACAATGCCTGTTTTCAGGAAACACTGCCACTGTCTCCCTTTTATTTTCTGGATTTCTAACCACAAAGTGAAGTGTGTACCCTCCAGCTGTCTATGGGCTCGTTGGCTCTATGGGTAACCTCATAAACCTGTCCCAACACCCCCAGGCTCCCGGGCAATTCCATACAAACACTCTTCCCAGCCCCGGGCTCCCCACGGGCCGGAGGAGGGCGATGCCCCTGGGAGGTGAGCGCTGTGCCTGTGTCACCCTCAGCTCGTGTCACCCTGGGCTTGCTCTGTGTCACTGCCTCTGGGAGGGAGCACAAACCACAGCTCCCTGTGCCATGAATTTACAGGAACTATCTGAGAGTTTTCCATAACTCTTGCTTTTGAACCATGGAATTACAGAGTGCTTTGGGGGAAAAGAGCCCCTAGAGATCCCTGTCCACCCAAACCAGCCTGTAACCCCGTGATGCTTTCCCCCTGTGTCCTTCTGTGCTCGGCTCCTGCTGCCAGCAGTGCCAGATCTCGGATCTCTGGCAGTGCAGCATCCACCAAACCTGTGGAGTTGCAGTGGTGCTAAAGCAGCCCCAGCACTGGGCACAGCCAGGGGCTGCCCTGCAGCTCTCCCAGGGGGAGCAAAACTTCTGGAAAGTCCTCTAAAGTGCAAATAACTCTTTCAAAAGGCAGTTTGGAAGGTCTGAGCATTTCCCTCCCGTGAAGGGACACGTTCTGCCAGCTGTGTGTGAGGGCAGCAGGGCACACCTGCCTTTCTCTTCAAACACAAACTCCTGGCCCTGCCGGTGCTGCCCCTGCAGAGCCACGTTTGTATTCCAGGGCTGCATCCCTGATCCTGGGGGGTGACAATGCTCCATGCAATCCAAACATGCTCTGTGTCTCTGGCAGCACAAAACATCAGCTCAGCAGCCAGAGAACAGCAGAAGTGCTGTGGGATCCTGCCGTGGGATAGTGCCATGGGATAATGCTGTGGGATAGTGCTGTGGGATCCTGCCGTGGGATAGTGCCACGGGATAATGCTGTGGGATAGTGCTGTGGGATCCTGCCGTGGGATAGTGCCACGGGATAATGCTGTGGGAGAGTGCTGTGGGATACTGCCGTGGGATAGTGCCACGGGATAGTGCTGTGGGATAGTGCCACAGGATAATGCTGTGGGATAGTGCCACGGGATAGTGCTGTGGGAGAGTGTTGTAGGATACTGCCATGGGATAATGCCATGGGATAGTGCCACGAGGTAGTGCCATGGGATAATGCTGTGGGATAGTGTCATGGGATAGTACCGATGATGGATGATTCCATGGGACAGTGTCATGGGATAGTGCTGTGACCTGCCTCCAGCAAGGCCCTGCAAGCCCCAGCTGGGCTTGGGGAGGGTTCTGAGCCCTGGGGGAGGATTTTTCCCTCTGCTGTTTGACCCCAAGCACTCAGGGGAGCCCTGGCTGTGGGGGGCACCCTCCTGAGCACTGAGAGGTTTGGGGGGGGTGTTGCTGATGGCACTGCAGGGAATCAATTGTCCCTTTGCAACTTGGAGGGTTAATTTGGTCCCAGAGGTTTGTCAACTGTCTCCTGGTTTCACTCACACCCAGGGGCTGAGCTGAATCCATTCAGTGCTTTTCCAGGGCTTTGCTGCTCGTGGCTGCAGTTCTGCTCCTCTCTCAGGTGTCCAAGAGCTCTCTGCAGCTGCCATGCAGCAGGGATTGACTGGAATGACTCCAGGAAAGCTTCCAAGGCTGCAGACTCAGAGACTGAATAGTGACAAGTCTGAAACCTTGCACAGCATGAGCAAGCACCGTGTCTCTCCATCCCTGCCTGGGGAGGATCAGGCCCTTCATGGATGCACTTGCAGGGCAGGACCCGGGATATTGGGGCTCACAGGCTCAGCCCAAACGAGCCCCAGCTCCCAGGGCTGGGTTTTCCAGGCAATTCAAACTCATCCATGGCAGGATTGCCTCTGCCTGGAGTTCCTGTGCCCCTCTCCCTCCTCCTGCTGACTCTGACAAAGCTAGCTTGGCCCAGAGCCCCAGAGATGAGCCCAGACTGGGGCTCTGGGGAGGGTCACCCCAGAAGCCCCTGACATGAGCCCCCACCGTGGAGGGGGCAGAGGGGCTGGGGCAGGCAGGAGGTAGTCCCAGTTTGGATCCGCTTTGGCTGCAGTACAGCTGTGTCTTCCAGCACAAAACCCATGGCTGAGGGCTTTTCCATCCTCCCTCCTGCAGCCTCTGAACTGGGGATCTGTCAGTAACCAGGAAAATAGGTCACTCCTTGCTCCAGGTGCTTGTGTTTGAAAGCATGGCTGGGAAACCAGATTAAAGGAGCAAAAAAGGGAGGAAGGGGGAATGAGACCATTAATGGGCACCTTATCAACCGATCCTTTCCCTGTTATTTTATCTTTGACTTACCACAATGGTGTTCACAGCACAGAAACACCTTGTCCCTGTGAGCCAGAACCAGACAAAGAAAAAAGGAGGAATTCTGGACCGTGTGCCACGTGGGGATACAGCTCAGGGGTGACCGTGGTGGGGCTGGTTGGTGGCTGGGCTGGATGAGCTGGAAGGTCCCTTCCAACCTTGATGGTTCTGTGACTCTGTGACCCTGAGCACTTTGCCATGGAAATGGAAATGGAAATGGAAATGGAAATGGAAATGGAAATGGATGTGTCACCAAGATGGGAGGGTCGGTAGAGACTCCTGGTGCTTGCTGTGGCCTCAGCTGTGTCCCTGGGGTTGGGAGGGGTTCAGACACAGAGGGGCCTGGCAAAGGAGAGACTGAGCTCAGACAATACACTGATAATCAAACAATTGCCTGATACAAGAGGGACACTGATAAAATCAAATGCCCCCTCCAGTCCCCTCAGTCCCACCCCCAGGGGCTGTGCCAGGGCTCTCCCTGATGTCCCTCCTCTGGGCACATTGACCCCTCCCCAGCCCCTGGGGCTGGAGCTCTGCACATTTCCCTCTCTCGAATGGTGATTTTTCCTGGGAATGGTAATTCTGGGTATGGATGTATTCCTTTCAATAGAAATCACATTTTAAAAGTGCCATCCTTCAGGGATTAGCTGTGGAATACCCATTACCAGTCCAGGGAGCAGAAAACGTGATGATAAGTTCCTTGAATGAGAGAATCTTTATAAATGTTGATAAATCTCAATCCTGGCAATTTGGTGTGATATTCCTGTTGGGATCCCACACCTGTGCCTGCGTTGTTTGAATCCTGTGCTGCACACTGATCCCTTGGGCAGCTGTTTGAGGTGGATCTGCTTGGAACAACCTGGAATAGTGGTGTCCCTGCCCATGGCAGGGGTTGGCACTGGATGGGCTCTAGCCCAGTCCAACCCATTCTATACTGATCCTGTGGTGATTTGTCTGACCAACCACTGCCACATTTCTGCCTCCAATTCCCCCCAAATCACATACATTCAGCCTCCTTTTCTAAAGAGATGCTTCAGATTTTACCTGCTGAGCAATTATAAAGGAAGAATACTCAGCACTCATAAAAGTAATAATATTTCAGTACAACTGCATTTTAATCACAATAAAAAGGGGACAACAGGAGTGAGGGCTGCGTTGTGCCAAGTGCTGTACAAGAGGTGTTTTATCAGCCCCAGGAACTCATCTGCAGCATTTGAATGACCAGCACTGGTCACACAGAGTGCCTTGGGACTCATCCAGCCCAGTGCTGAGCAGCTGAGTGACCCTCTGTGCCTGCAGGAGCCCTCAGCAGCTGAGGTGTCAGCACAGGCTGCATCTATGGAAGGAGAAGAAAGGAAAAAGGCAACTCAGAAGTCTTTGGCAGGGCAGTGACTGGCTGGGGGTGGGTGTCACTGCCCACCCCACGTGGGGAGCAGCAGATGCTGCTGCTCCAGAGTCCCAGGGAGCCCCAGCCGTGCCTGGTGCTCAGTCCCCATCACATCCCACTCCCCTCGGTGCTCCCCAACTCCTTCTTCTCATTCCTCTTCTTCTCTGCTTCTCCTTCCTGCTGGACTTTGCATTCCTGCTCTGGCCCTGCCTGTCCATTCCCTTCTGCCCAGGAAGATCAGGGCAGCCCAGGCAGGGTGAGTTATTGCCTGTGACAGCCACAATTTAAACAGGCCCAGCTTCAAAATTCCCTGTGTCTGGTCCTGCAGAATGAGCAACCCCACCCTCAATCTCCATCCCTTGCAGGTCAGGAGGGTTTTAAGGCACAGGCTTAAAATTCCATTTTCATACCTGAAGCCAGGCTGAGCAGTGACAGAGTATCTGCCACCACCCCAGTGATCTGAGACTGCTCAGACACCTCTTTAAATCTCAATAGTTTGGAAGTTACCTGTGATTCCTTTGGGAAGGGCCACACTCCAAAGGGACAGGCCATAGCTCAAGTGTCTCTGTAACCAGGTCACCACACTGCAAAGTTTTTAAAATAAATGAGGAAAGTATTGTCTTTTCAAGTAGCAAAATGTTGGGGTGAATTTTCTCCTCATGGTCACTGACTTTTTTTGTGCACTGTGAGCAGTATGGAAGCCCAGTATGGTTTGGGTTGGAAGAGATTTGCAAGACCATCTCATTCCACCCCCTGCCATGGGCAGGGACACCTTCCACCAGCCCAGGTTGCTCCAAGCCCTGTCCAACTCGGCCTTGGACACTTCCAGGGATCCAGGGGCAGCCACAGCTTCTCTGGGCAACCTGTGCCAGGGCCTGCCCACCCTCCCAGCCAGGAATTTCTCCCTAAAATCTGCTCTGATATCACCATAGTCATTAGTCTGTGCTGCTGTTGTGCAACTGCCAAATTAAGAACTCTTTAATAATTCAGATTTATTACCTGTGGTTTCTCTTGACCAGACAGGAAAGGTTCTCTAAGCGAGTAATTGGGTATGAAGTCTAACTGAGCTGTATTTATTTCTCTTCAATGACAGCTGAATGATTAGAAATCCAGCTCTGTGTGCTCTGCTCTGTACAATTTCACACCACGATGGGTTATTATTTTCTAAAGCTCCCACCCTGCTCGGGATAACGAGACACATTCTGATCTTTCTGCCTCTCATTGCTGTGCTCTCGTTTTTGAATCAATAACTTTGATGTTTATTTGTTTGCATATTTTTATGCCATGTGAGTGATCTCTGGTGTTTTTAACTTTCAAAACCTAATTTTTAATGAGTATAATGAGCAGGATATGCAGTTTTACACACAGACACAGATAACTCAAATGTGTTATACAAACAGCCTGACATAGGATCTATGTCCTCCAGCTTTCATCAGAGGGAAATAATTTTCTGTTTGGCTGATAATTGACTCAACTGCCCAGAAACAGACATTCCAAAGACTTCCCAGAAATTGCTTAATTGAATCTTTTCCACACTGTTCTTAAGCGTGGAAAATCCACTTCCCCATGAACCTGCACTCACCACTCGGGGCCCTCAGTGACCAGGTGCTGAGTTATTTATATCACCTGGTGCCAACAGCCACCTGACCTTCTCTCTGAATGTGGACCCTAAATGCCTCCCCTGGATGTGGGAATCTTCTCCCAGCTCTGTGGGCAGGGGTGTGCTGAGAGAGGCCCCGAGCAGCACGGCCCCACTGAGCACACCTTCCCCAGCTCTTCCTTCCCAGCTCTTTGCTCTCAGTTTGTTCATTTAAAGGTCACGTGAAGGACTCACCTGTCATCTGTCAGTGGCTGCTGGAAAGGCCTCTGTTACCCCCACCTGGGAACACGGCAGGGGAACAGCAGCTCAGGGAGCTCTGGGTGTCAGTAGAGCCCCTCTCACGCTCCTCAGGCCTTTACCTCTGGGATTTTTCCAAAAGCTCTGGCAGACGGCACTGGGCTGCTCAGGAATAGTGCTGAGATGGACAATTTAACCCTTGGTTAGAGTTGGATGTGGTGCAGGTTGGTGGTTCAGGAATGAAGGCGTCACTGATGCAGCTTGGCCACTCTCTAGACATCCTGTGTCAGCTTGTCAGCCCTTTCCTCTACTTTCACAAACGACTCTCCTCTCCTTCTCCTCCCCTTCCCTTCTCTCTCCTCTCCTTTCAATTTGTTACTCGAGTATTTATCACAAGCAGACTGAAAACCTCCCTTTCCCCCTGAAGATCCCCATCGGCACCACTCCAGGGTTCAGCTGCCCAGAGCAGGAGATGATGCTCCTGCTGCCTCTCAGCTCCCGTGGGGCAGCACCTGGGATGGCCCCACAGTGCCACCCTCTGCCTCCCTCCCCGGAGCTGCCTGGAGAAGTGACTGCAGCTGGGGATGAGAATGCGGGCAAAGTGGCAGAATTCCTGGAATTCATTAAACCCGGGGATTTAACAGCCGTGTTTCAGGCTCGGCTGAGGGGTCACTTGTGCATGGAGCTGCTCCCGCCCGAGCTGCCGAGGCTGCACACGCTGGGGCAGAGCCCAGGGCTGCAGTGCTGGTGACAATGGCCCTGTGCAGCCACTGCCAGGTGTGTGCTGGTGACACCTGCCCGGGTGACACCTGCCCGGGTGACACCTGCCCGGGTGACACCTGCCCGGCCTCAGCTGCAGAGGAGCGCGCAGGGTGGCACTAAAGCCTTGCACCTCTCAGTTTGGGATTCCTTGGAAAAGCCCCTGCTGGACGGTTTGGGAAAGGCTGTGGATGCTCCCCACGGGGATGTTTAGCGATGCAGCTCTCGCTCCTCCTCCAGCACCCTGTGGACCCACCGGCACCGCAGCAAACGGGAGCCCGGAGAGATGGAATGTCAGGGAGCTGCTGGAGGAATTCAAACCACCTCGTTACTGGAGCCTGCAACCCTGTAGATTCCCAAAGCCACTCCCAAAGCTGTGCAATGTCAGCTCCTTCTCCTGCATTATTTATTAGCCATCTCCTCCCCCGGGGCTGAGGATGCTCAGTGTGTCAGGCTGGCGCTTTGTAGGACACGAGAAGCGTTTTGTCATTGAAGATACTCTCACTCTCCTCCCCTTGAAGGGGATTACACTGAGAGGGAAAATTCCAGTACTAGGAGAAGCTGTAACCAGGATTGCCTCAAGGAACAGAGGACACATCTCTACAAACACATTGTCTGCAAAAATGAGATGCATCCCAGATTTACTGCCCAGGAAAGGGCAGGGCTGGCAAGACCTCATGGCTTTGAACTGACATTGAAAGGACCTTTTCCCTTTTGTTGCAGTATTCCCTGTTCCCATTCCGTGCAGTTCCCTGAGCCCTGTGTCACAGGACAGTGCACGACAGGCAGGCAGTGCCTGGCACTTCAGGCTGGTCACAGGTGGGCAGTGATGTGACAACTCCTTCCAAAATTAGCAGTACAGGACCTTGCCATGCTCCTGTACACTCTCCTGCTGGGAAAAAGACAAGAGGACACGGCCTCAAGCTGTGCCAGGGGAGGCTCAGGTGGGACAGCAGCAGGAATTTCTGCCTGGAAAGGGTGGTCAGGCCCTGGCAGGGGCTGCCCAGGGAGGTTTGGAGTGCCCAGCCCTGGAGGTGTCCAAGGCAGGCCTGGCCGTGGCACTCAGTGCTCTGGGCTGGGGACAAGGTGGGGATGGGCACAGGGGGATCCATGGGCTGGGAGGGCTTTTCCAGCCTCAGGGATTCTGGGATTCTATTGTATGATTCCACAAACCAGCTTCTGTCTCAGCACTCCCAGGCTGTGGAGCCAGAGCCAAGAGGCTGCTCTTGCCTAGGTGGGATATCGTTAGTTATGGACTCCTGCCAGAGCCATGGGAACCACAAATCCTGCCACTCCTCCATGGAAAGGGCAGCAGAGGTGACATGGACAACAGCCTGTGTATTCCTGGTGCTTGTGCCACCAGTGTCACTAAAACCAGCCATGATGGAGGTATTCTGAAACACATGGATTAAACCAAAAAAAAAATCCAGGGTTAGATGGGATATTGGGAAGGAATTGCTGGCTGGGAGGGTGGCCAGGCCCTGGCACAGGTTGGGCAGAGAAGCTGTGACTGCCCCTGGATCCCTGGAAGTGTCCAAGGCTGGGTTGGACAGGGCATGGAACAAACTGGGCTAGTAGAAGGTCCTCCTGCCCATGGGAAAGTTCCTGTGAATCTTGGGAGAAATGCAGCTAAAGTGGGAAGTGCCCACTGGCTGAGCAGGCAGTGAGTCTCAGCAGAGATGTGTGGCACCAGAGGGATCAGTGCCATGCCCAAGGCATACATCTCCCTTTGTTAATGAAACTGAAAAATTGGGAAGTTACAGAAAAGAACCAGAAAAGAATAATTTGGAGCTGAATGAAATGCCTGGCAGCACAAATCTGCAGGGCTCAATATATAAAATAGCAGAAAAAGACCGTGGCGTGACTGGATCATCGTGGCAAGTCATCAAAGGAGGAAAATCCATTTACTGGCCCAGCCCTTTCCCTGGCTGGGAAAGGCAAAACAAGGAGCAGCATCTGACAGCTGGAATGTGAATCAGGTTCGTCACTGTGCAGGAGATCCGCCGGCAGAGCCTTCCTTGGATTTTCACACAGGAGCCCTGGGAGGAAGAGCAGAGCTCAGGGAGCAAGAAGAAAAGTGAAGAAAACAAAATAAAACTGGGTGAAGGAGCCATCCTTTGAAGCTTTCAGAAGTGCTCTGTAGAGCATTGGTCACAGCCCCCCACAGGTCCAACACCATTCACGCCTCTCCACAGGAATGAGAGGCAGAGCTCCAGGGAAGGAAAGGAATGGGACCAAAACAGGGTTTGTTTTACACTGCTGGTGGCCAAATCTTGGTGCCAAAGGACAGCAGGGATTTCTCCAGCTCTTCTCTTGACCTTGGTCTATTCCTGGCAAGGAGCACAGCTTCCCTCTCTCCTAAAGGGTGTTCCAACAGAAGAGAGTGGATGTCAGGGCATATTAGACCACGGCATTGCCAGGAGCTAAATATAGATGTGGTGGGAGGACACACGGGGTTTTTATTATTTTTTCATTGCTGTTCCATGTTTGTGTCTGGGAGGAGCAGCAGCTTGAGGAGCAGAAGGCTCCTGTGGGAACAGGGACAGGGCACCTGCACCCGCTCCTGCCAGTGTCCAACTCCAGCTCAGCCAAGTTCTTCTGCTCCCACAGATTTGTTTTCACATGTGCCATCGGCATGGAGGGCTCACCATCACAGAGGAGGGGAAGAGGGATCACCTACAGCCAGGATGGCTGGAGATTACATGTAAATACCCATGCAAGTGCAAAATAATGCATTAATTATAATAGCGACAAAGCCCAGGGAAACATTAGATTGCCCATTTTTTGCATGGTCAGATTTGGAGAGCTGCCTTTCTCCAGCCAAACACACATTTGGGAATCGTGACCAATGTGAGCGTTTTGAGGCAGTTCAACATTTTTAAGCTCAGCATTTAGTTGGCTCGTGCTGCTGTTTGTGTGCTGTTCTGTGTGGGGCTGCACTTTGCACCTCCCTGCACTCTGGGCCCTGGGATGGAGGGAGTGTCTGGAGCAGCTGTGGTGTTTCAGTGTCTGGAGCAGCTGTGGTGTATCAGTGTCTGGAGCAGCTGTGGTGTATCAGTGTCCGAGCAGCTGTGGTGTATCAGTGTCCGAGCAGCTGTGGTGTATCAGTGTCTGGAGCAGCTGTGGTGTATCAGTGTCTGGAGCAGCTGTGGTGTATCAGTGTCTGATTGAGGCTGGCACTGCCAACGGAGGTGGGAGAGCAGCAAAGCCACGCTGCTCTCACACCGAGGAGTTTTACACCCTGACATGGACCAGGAGCTGTTTATAGCCAAACCAGAAGGAAAATGAGACGGGAATGCAGCCCTGGGAAGCTGGCCCGGTTCCTCCGGACGATGCTCCCCTAACCCACCTCCTGTGGGAAGTGCCCTCTCCAGGCTCGCTGAGGAAGCTGCAGGTAACCATGGCAATGGGCAAACACGGATAATCCCAGCCTAGCAAAGCTTCAGCCCTCGTCTGAGAGGGGGTGTTATTTGGAGAGCTTCAAGGTGTGTGTAAGAAAGGCTTAAAAGCTTCTGGTCACTGAGTGCTGCTCTGGCCCTGCCATTATGGGGATTTCTGGTTAATTGACTGGGTTTCTTGTTACCTCTTTTCTCTTTGAAACCCTCTCTGCTCACCTCTGAGTGACTTTTTCCTCAATAAGCAGCTTTGCTGCCTTTCCAAAATCCGCTTCTGCCTCTTTTCCTCCCCCTCTCCTCACAGTCCTGCACTGCTTTCAGGTGCTCCCAGTCTGGTCCAGCAGCCTCCAGCACCACCACTGGTGCTTCCACTGAACCTGTTCTCAGAGACCACCCAGAGTTTGCTTTACCCCAAAATCCATTTTCTTTCAGCCATTTTATGGGGGATTTGGTCAAAGACTTCAGATGAATTATATCAACCACTGATATGTTCTGTTTTCTAAGACCTCGCTGAAATCTTTAGATACTTCTCATAGATCTTTTTACAAGCCATTGACTTGGAATCACAGAGTCACTGAGGTTGGAAAAGTCCTCCAAGACCATTAAGTCCAAGCTTCAACTGACTTCTGCAGGGATATTTTGTCACCTTCCAACTCTCTTTCCAACTACTCCGTGAGCAGCACACACTGATTGTTACCTCTGTTGGCAGCTCTCCCTTTGGTCAGTCTGGAGTGTACCAAGGTAAAACTCTGTGACACCATAATTCTCTGTATTGAATTCCAGTAAGATTTGGGGGTGTTAGCTCTCATTTATTACCTTCCAGCTCTGTGGAGAACTGGAGGCATTTAAGTGACCATCTCCACATTTTTATTAGGGGTTTGACTAGCTCTTACTAAAACTCCTAAACTTGCTCTGATACGAACCAAATTTTGGACCAAGAGAGATGGAAAAATCAAGACACTTCATTTGTAAAGGTATTTTTCGTAGTAATTTCTATTGGGTTTGCTTTGAATTACAGACTTGTTTAGGTTTGTAAAGTCGTCTGAGACCATGAGGTCCAACCATTCCCCCAGCACTGCCAAGGCCACCCCGACCCATGTCCCCAGGTGCCACATCCAGGTGGCTTTTAAATCCCTGCAGGGATGGGGACTCCACCCTTGTCCTGGGCAGCTGTGCCAGGGCTGGACAACCTTTCCAAGAAGGAGTTTTGCCTCATATCCAAAGCCCTGGTCTCTGCAGGGTTTGCAGCAGTTTAGCTCCGTTGTCAGATGAGATGCAGTGAGAGCACTGAGGAGGGACTGCAGTGGTATTTGTATCAGTAACAGCTCCTCGGTGAAAACAGAACACTTTGTCATTTTCCCATCAAACTTCCAGTTATGTTTATTCTCCAACAGTAATGTTTTACTACAGCCCAGATTTGCAGATTCCCTGAGCTGCCTTTAACAACCAGCATTTGCGTGAATTCCCTGCATTGACATCCATATTTTTATATTTATAATAAAGCAAACCACTGAAGGATGATCTAAACTTTATTTACTGTGGCCATGCTGCGATGCTTAGATGTGCTAAAATCACACTTTAATTGTGTTACCAGCGCACAGCCAAAGCAGCAGATCCCCTTTCCAAAGACCATGGGCACAGACGAAACTGCTGAATATAACTTGAATGTTTACTGAGGATTGAATCTGTTACAGGAGAGGTTTGACTGCCAATAATCTGCTTTAAAAAAAAAATAGAATTTTTAAAGTAACAATTGATGTCCTCTAGAAGTGGAAGTTTGGGACTGTTTATGGTTTACTATGGTCTTCTTACATTCCCTATCAATGGGAAACGATGTATTCCTTACTAGATTTTGTCAGTGAAACTGCAGTGTTTGTGTCTCTGTTATTACCCAAATGTCATTAAAGCCATTTGGAGACTCTGTGACAGAGCACAAACCAGCTTTTCTTCCTCCTTCCTTTCTTTCTGTGTGGCTGCCCCATCCCTGGAAGTGTTCAAGGCCAGGTCCGGACAAGGCTTGGAGCACCTGGGCTGGTGGAAGGTGCCCCTTTGGGCAGGTGCTGCCTTCCCCCAGCTGCTGGGTGTCCAGGAGCTCCCAGGTGGCTGCTCCTTTGAGTAGGGCTCTGCAGGGAAGATGTTTTCCCTGAGTTAGGTGGCTGCACAAGGATGTTTTTGTCAGTGCCAGGCTGTCTCCGGGCACAGCGGCGCAGGCAGAGGGTGAGGCACTGACCTGCTGCTCTGCTTTGGCTGCTTTTGTTTAGGGCTCCTCAGGAGGAAATATTTAAACATGTTTTCTCTTGTATCTTCCCCCCTCTGTCTGAACTGGGGAATTGGGAATTGGGAAATAGCCACAATGTCACTATCAGTGGCTTCACCAGTGTCTGACTGAAAGGGAAAGAGAAGATTCTGGAATTGCACATAAACGTCTGTGGTGTTCTCTCCACTCGTCCAATATTCAAGAGAGAACAGCACTAAGTGTAAAAGCAGCCAGGAAGCTTTCCCCATCCAGCAAGGCCTCCCCAGCTCACATGAAGCAGATGAATCTGAGTGCTGGAGTTCAGCCTGGCTTTACAGCTCCAGTGGCAGCAGAGCTGGCAATCAGCTCTCAGCTGGAGGAAGATCGTTTGTTCATCAGGTTCACACCTGGTCAGCTGGGGCCGCCTCTTTGAGTGAGGCAGAAATCCAAGAGAAGCTAAATCCATGTCACTGACTTCATTACAGCACTAATTCCTCCCTGGCACAGCTGTGGGAATGGACAGAGGGACAGTGCAGGTGGCACCAGGTCCCTGCAGTGCTCTGCAGCACAGACCCCACATTCTGCACCTCATGGGCAGAATTCCAAGGGGGAAAGGGGCTCTGTGGGGTGTAAACACACTGAACTGGCTTTGTGGAACAGAACTGGGCAGCAGAGTGAGGCAGCAATGTGCAAAACACCCCGCTGTAGCTACAGTCGTGTTCCCAAAGCCTGAGTCTGAGAATCCCAGAACTGGGAATGCTGGGAAAGACCTTTGAGATCATCGAGGCCAACAAATTGTTTCTTGTGCCCAGGTTCAAATTTCCCCCTTGTTGTTATTCATACCAGGAGAGAGTGAAGGAGAAGTCTGTTCTGCCCTGCAGCTCCACATCAAAGGGAGAACAAGGTGGGGGAAAGGGGAAGAACAAAGAGAGCCCAGGGCCCAACAAGGAGCCCCTGGCCATGGAGCCGTGGGTCCCTCTGTCCTGGGGATGCATCGCCTGCCTCCAGCCTGTGTGTGGAGCAGGAGCCTGGAGGGATGGAGACACCCTTTCCCACGAGTGTCCAGCCTCAGGTGAGCACACCTGCACCCTCCTGAGTCACTCCAGCACCAGCTCCCCCCACAGGGACTCCTGAGGCTGATGGGGAGCTCAGGGAGGCCCTGGGAGCCTTGTGTCCTCATTCCCCTGAAATGCTGCAGGAGAGATGCTTTCTGGCACCACAGAGACTTTCATCATGCTTTAATGTCCTTTTTCTAAAATGTCTCACTAATTTACAAGGCCAGATTTTTGTTTGCTATTTCGTTTATTTAGTTTTGCTTTGCTTTTGGAAGCACAATTGCTGTTATTTCCTAACACAGTCCCAGTCACAGCCCTAAGTGCTCTTACCAACCACTGGGTTAGGATTCAAGTGCTCTGACACTGAGACTATCCAGGATGCAAGAGTTCCCAGTCCCAGCTATTTTCCTGATGGAGTACTTCAACAAGGGCTCTAAGTGCCCTCCTAAGTGCTACCTTGGCACTGGTCAGTGTCTGAACACAGGGCTGAGCAGCCCCTGGAGAACGTGATCCAGCCTTTGATTATCCTCTTCCAGGCATCCTTTCCATTTCGGACCCAGAACCTTGTCACCTTTATCTGTCTTCCTCGAGCACCTCCAGCAAACACTGCTGATTGCTGTGGCACACAGCCAAGGGAGCAGCCTCCCTTAAAGCCCTGACACACAGCCAGGTCTGCCCGTCTGCTTTCAGCGCAACAACCAGGGCGTTTGTGTACATATATATATATATATATATATATATGTAAATACAAAAAATCCAGCAGCATCTCTGGGCCTGAGGCTGCAATCACCAAAGGGCAGTGGCTGGGCAGGGACAGTGAATCCCTTGGGGGTGAGGACGTGCAGGGCAAACCTTCCCATTCCGGAGCTCCATCACGCAGTTCAGTTGCTGATTAAAAACATTCAGTACCAAACCAGAAACCTGCCCTTTAGCAGGTGAAATGCAGCTGCACTTTGCAGGTTAGGTGCTGGATCCCAAGCCCAAGCTTAGAGCTCTTTCATGGTCCTCCCTGGAGAGTGTCCTCCCTTTGCTACAATTCCTGTGGAAATTCAGGTCCTTAATGCTGGGAAAATGTATACCGATAATATTTATCTTTTCTAGAAGACTCATTCACAAATACTTAGAAGCCTAAATGGTGCTTTGTCCTTTTGGTTTCTAAAGCAGCAGAGAAGACAAAAGCCCCTTGATTTTGCAAATGGCTTCTGAAAAGATTCCTCTATTTCTGTATTCCAGGGCTGCTGTTTCTCTGCTCCCCTTTGTGCTTTTTATTTGAGGATTTATGGCTGCATCCCCATTAGCCACTAATGCCCTGCGCTTCTTTAAGCTCTGTCTGAGCAGCAGCCAAGTGAGACGCGCTTGGCACCGGCCCAGCCGGCTGATCAAGGCACTTAAATGGCCACGAGATATCAAATGCATCTGAGAAATTAAACCTTTTATCTTGATTGCGTTTCAGTCGCGTGGAAATTAAAAGGGCGTTTGGGCAGTGCTGACTGCAGCACAGCCCCGGGGGCAGGGCTGAGCGCGGCTGCCAGAGCCTGAAAATGAGGAAGGAGGGGGAAAAGAAAGAGGAAAGGGAAGGCAAAGCAAGGCAGGAACGGGCTGTGCTGAAGGAGGGCTCTGGAAAGGGATTTTGCAAGTCAGATCAGGGCTATGTGGGAGCTGGCTGCCCAGGGAGGTTTGGAGTGCCCAGCCCTGGAGGTGCCCTGGAGGGTGTCCACCTTGGGGACAAGGTGGGGATGGGCACAGGGGGATCCATGGGCTGGGAGGGCTTTTCCAGCCTCAGTGAGTTTGGGATTCTGGGATTCTATGGCCCCTCCATGGTTTAGAACTTGTAACAAAAAGTGCTTTTCCCAATTTTTAACTGATCTCCTGACAGATGCATCTCTCCAAATAAATTTGGATAAGAATTGCAAACTGGACATTAACCAAGTCACAGAGTAAGTTAACTAAAGGATATTTTGACTGGGCCCTTCTGACATTTCTTCTCTATCCCAGGAATTTGCTGGTAGAGTCCATAAAAATGTGGCTCCCACTCACAAGCAGGCAGGTGTGAAATGGGTGTGACAGGGGTGGGAGATGATAAGGATGGAGGGGCACAGATTCCCCACTGGGAGAGGCTGAGGCACAGCCTGGCAGCCCAAACACTCCTTTATTGAAGGTATATTTTGACAATGCAGTAATGGAATGAGAGAGGAACCCAAGATGAGTGCCCAGTGTGGGTTTAGCTGTTCCCCTGTGCTGGGTCAATGGTGGTAGATCCTAGAAGGACTTTGAGCACGTTTGTATGAGCAGAAAAAGTCCAGAATACAAGTAATTGCTTGTGTGCAGCCAGAGGAACAGCAAAATAAAGCCACTTGGCTCCATTTCTTACAGGGGGTTGCAACAACTGACTTTGAATAAGCACTGGTGGACACTCTCCCAAATCTTGAAAGCCCCCCACAGCCTGTTTGCAAAGCCAAAGGAATTTGCTCCAGAAAGGCACTTTTGTTTTTTCGTGCCTGTTTACACAGTCTCTGACAAACACAAACAAACAAAAACAATTTAAAAACAATCAATCAAAACCTACATATAACAAATAACAAAACCAACCCACAACCAGAAACTCAAAAGGAGCACCAAACTGACCTGGAAAAGCCTGGAAAAGTGTAAGGCTTCAGGATAAATGCTTTGGGAAGAGCAGTTTGCAGCATGATTAAAACTGGGCTTAAAATCTAAGACCATTAAGGAATTTAAAATATCTGCTTTTCAGCTTCATCCTGTGTACTGACAAAAATCCCAGTTCCTCTGGTTTCTGTGCTCCAAGAGGAGAGATTTAGACTGGATAGCAGGGAAATCCTTTTAATTTTAAATACATTTCTGGCTGTATGTGACACTGCCATTACCAGGGCCTCAAGGGGCACGAGGAACACACACTGGAGGCTGCCTTTATTTAAAATAACTTCTGAAACTTCCTCCCAAACTTTTCCCTGTGGTTTAACTCAGATCCTGCTTTTCAAAGTGGAATAGAACTGGTTTTTAGAAAGCCAGTGAATGCTCAGGAAATGGAGTTAACCTCGATAAATGATTCGTGAATTGTGCTGAATTCTGTGACCAACTTTAGCAAAAATAAAAAGGAAGATGTGGAGAGCGGGAATGCAGCAGATAAGGAGAGGAAGGGAGAGGCAGAGAGATATCCCTGTGATGATAACGAGTGTCTGCTCTTCCCTTCAGCAGTTCCTTTGACAGGGATGTGGCGCAGCCTCCCAGAGGATTCAAAGCCTTACAGCGGCTTTGCTCACACGTTGTACTTGAATGGGGTGTTGTGTTTTGATCTGACTAATGTGGAGCCTGTGGATGGTGAATGCTAATTTATAAATTATGGGCTTTTTAATTAGCAGAGAAAATAATTAACGTTACACTGACAGAAATCACTCTTTTTTTTTCCTCTCTGTTTTTTCCTGCAGATCTCCCAGCTCCAGCCAGGCTGACGAGCACGTGCCTGGAGCCAGACCCTGGTATGGGAGGTGGGAGGGTGGGAGCTGCCACGATTCCCATGAGCCCCCCTGCTGTCCCCAAGTCAGTCCCACCACCCTCTGCACCCCAGGTCTGTGACACAAATCCCCTGAGCCTTTCCCAGCAGCAGATGCCCGTGTTCCACTTGCACCGGGATGTGAGGGCATCTGCTCCCCCTCTCCTCTCATCTCCTGCCCCATCAGCAGCTCTCCTACTGCCAGAGGGAGCAGCAACTCCACCCAGGATGGTGGTTGAATGACTGGAATTCCACAGGGCCCATCCAGGGCAGGAAGCAGCATTTACACTCACACTTTGAGCTCACAGGGACCCATCCTGCCGGACCCCCGGCACACACCCCACAGGGAGCTCTGCCTCTGAGCCCTGCCACCCACAACAACCAGGAAAGGCACCAACGAGGATTCCTGAAGGGTAATTCAGATGATGACTAGATTTTAGCAGACAAATACAACAACTGGATTGGAATAATTTCCCTGCATGAACCACATCACATTACTAAGTGATTAAAGGCAATAAAAGGATTAAAAGGTGATAAGCTGTGCTATTACATCCAGACAGGTAACATTCCTCTACAGAGGACTTTTTTTTTCCTTTTGTTTTTCCCAGTTTTTCCCAGTAATGCTCTTCATTAAATAACTTCCTTAAGATCACAACAACTGTAAAAACTCCCTCCCAGCCCAACCCACTGCACAGATGTAAAATAATACCGAGCATCCATTTGTGCTAGTTCTCTGCCAAGCACCGGGAGCCCATGGGATTTAGGGAGTGACCCCTAGAGCTCAGCCCTGCTGCCCTTCTGTATGAGGTGCCACCTGCCTGGCAGCACAGAGAGTCTTGTTTATACAATGTGGGCATGATGGTGCCTGTGAGTAACTGTGCAAAATGGGGCTATTTGTCCTGAATCCAGCAGGGATTTGAGGTATTTTAAGCACTGAAAAATCCCTTTAAAGGCCCCAGGATCTAATCAGGATCTTTCTCCAGGGCACACCAGGTGAACGGCCTGAGCTGCTCTCAGCAAGGCCTCCTCAGCAGTTTTGCCTGGGCTGTGATTTAGCTCAGCTTTGGCGTGAGGCAGCGTAAGCAAAAGTGCTTTCCTGAGTAGCTGCAGGCAAAATACTTCTGAGTGAATCAGGGTCAATACTTCAGCAGGACCCAAATCCCCAGCAGCATCTCCCCCTCACAGATCTGCCTGGATTGAGGTCTTTCCACTGAAGTGTACCCTGGGGACCACCCTCCACCCCCACGCTCCTCCAGCACGGCTCTGCGTCCCTTTGCACTTACAGTGCATCTGTCATGAGAAGATAGATGTTTCTTTTGTGCTGCCCTGGGCCCAGGTCTTGGACTGAATCCTCAGTGACCCTAAACCTGAGGGATTCATCCTCAGTGCCACCAAGACCCAAGTGCCCAAACGGGAACAGCCTCTGGAAGGTTCCATGAGCACTGCCAGCCTGTCCAGACTGGCTCTTTCCAATGCTGTGTTTTACTGGGAGACCAGCCCACTGTGCTCCCAGAGCCCTCCATCCCTGGTTTTCCAGCACAGGGCAGACAGGCAGCTTTGCTCAGTGTTCTCACAGCGTTCTTGGACATCCCTGCTCCCACCACAGGACATGAGTGTCTGCCCAGGGTAAGGTGAGCACAGCCTGGCACAGCTCCCCAGTGGCACTTACAAGCATGGGCTGTTAGTTGCTGTCCTCTGGAAATCATCTCCTCATCCTTCCCCTCCATTACATAATCTGGGAGCGTTGATGATTTTAGACACAGAAAGGCAGAGCAGCCTCACTCTGCAGCTCCCACCCAGCTCTGCTGGGCCGTGTCTGCTGTGGGGTGTCCATGGAATCATGGAATTATACAGTCATTAAGGTTGGAAAAGACCTCCCAGATCACTGAGTCCAACCTTTGACTGATCACCGCCTTGTCAGCTGTACTGTCCCCAAGTGTCACATCCAGTTGCTGTCAGTGCTGGGGAATGAGGAGCACACCCACCTTCAGCCCAGGGCAGCCTGGGGGGGTCAGCACAGCAGCCTCTGCCTGCACTGGAACCAGCACAGAACCACAGATTCATGGAATGATTTGTGCATAAAGGGACCTAAAGTCCATCCCATTCCACTCCCTGCCATGGGCAGGGACAACTCCCACCAGCCCAGGGTGCTCCAAGCCCCGTCCAACCTGGCCTTGGACACTTTCAGGGATAGGAAGTGCCCAGACAGTTTCTCTTGGCAATCTGTGCCAGGGCCTCCCCACCCTCCCAGCCAGGAGTTTCTTCCATCTGTCTAACCTAAACTTGCCCTCTGTCAGTTTGAACCCATTAGCCCTTGTCCCACCAGTACAGTCCACATGAACACTTTTGTTTTCTTTGGACAGAGCCAAGAATGTCCTTGGACTTTTCTTGACCTGAAGAGGAGCACCCATCACTTTCCAAGTGCTATTTGTGTTTTCATTGCTGCTCCCTAACATTCCACCTTTCTGAGGTTCTGGGGGAGTGAATAATCCCAGCTTTGGGATACTGCCCAGATTAAAAATTAATTCCCTGTTTCATGTCACTTTTAGTGACTCAGAAGATTCCTGTGTTCAAGCTGAACAGGAATGACACAGAGATCACTCCCTGATCTGCTCCAGGCTCTCCACAGTGTGTTACAGCTATTGCATATTCCACTGAATTCACTAAAGATTCTGGAGCAAAGCCTGTGCCAGTGGAAGCAGCAGCCCCTCTTTTCTCCCAGGAAAACACCACTCCTGACAACCCATTCTGGAGGTGTGTTTGTGACACCACCACACATGAGGAGTAGCTGGTGACATTTCAGAGATGGCCCCTGCACCCTGCCCTCGCTGTCCTCCCCACACAGAGGTGCCATCTGTCCCCAGAGATGACCCCTGCACCCTGCCCTCGCTGTCCTCCCCACACAGAGGTGCCATCTGTCCCCAGAGATGGCCCCTGCACCCTGCCCTCGCTGTCCTCCCCACGCAGAGGTGCCATCTGTCCCCAGAGGTGGCCCCTGCACCCTGTCCTCGCTGTCCTCCCCACGCAGAGGTGCCATCTGTCCCCAGCACACGGCGGGGACGGAGCCGTGCTCAGTCCCAGCCCAGCATCCCGGTGTTTGGCTGCTCCTGCACGGCTCTCCCAGGGCAGCTCTGATTAAGTGCAGGCAGTAGATATTTATTAAGTTTGAGACAGTATCCAGGGACCCAGAGCAAATACAATTTACACTTTTATGCGGAACTGGTTGGAAAAAGACCAAAGCCCCACTGGTATTAAAATTTCTGCCACTCACTGCCAAGAGGGTTTTCTCTGACTGTCCTGGTTCGTTCTGCTGTCACAGAGTGATGGGCTCAAACCCAGGCTCCTCATGTTTGGGGTCTCAGTAGATCTCATATGTGATTTTAATTTCCATCTGTGGAGAGGACCAATCTGTAAGGAAGCTGCCCCAGATCCTTAGAGATGCTCTTGCAGTGTTTGGGTAAGAATGCTGGACTTTATGAAATCTCCCTGGCTGTGTTTCCTCTCTGCTAAAAGTTTGACGTGAAAAATAAAAGCAACATAAAAGCTCAAGAGGGAACAAGTCCTGGCAGAAAAGGGCATCCCTGGTACCAAGGAGAGGCACAAATGGTGTTGGTGTAGGTGGTTCTGAGCCTCTGGACAGGCTGAGCAGAGCCCATGACCACACCTGGGGATGGTTCCGGGCACTTGGGCATTTTGGGAGCTCTCCTGAGTCAGAGACTGGCTGAACCACTCTGAGAGGGAAGAAATTTTCCCCATATCCAAACTGAGCCTTCCCTGGCCCAGCTGGAGGCCGTTCCCTCTCCTCCTGTCCCTGTTCCCTGGGAGCAGAGCCCGACATCCCCCGGCTCCCCCCTCCTGGCAGGGAGTTACAGAGCCAGAAGGTGCCTCCTGAGCCTCCTTTTCTCCAGTCTCCTGGCACTGCCTGCCCCTGTTTTAGAGAACACAGACTTGCTCAGAATGGCCTGGGGAGCATCTGTGCCCCTGTGCATGTCCCCAGTCACACACTGAGGGGCAAGGAGTGTCCTGTCCCTGTGCTGTGATGGCTGTGACATCCAGGAACACCCGCCCCTCTCTGTAATTCATCCAGCTGAGCCGTGACTTCTCCCCAGCTGCAGTGTAATGATGACAAGTGTGCCCAGACAGAGCCCGGAAAATTGAACATCCCCAGCAAAGATGTCAGATTTGAAATTTAGTCTCACATTAACACATGCTTCTTTTTTTTTCCCCCCCAATCTCCCTGTTTCCATTCCCAGCCTCAGGGACAGCTCTGCTCTTCAGCTGCTGGGTTCACACCCAGACAGGGTTGCCCAGAGAAGCTGTGGCTGCCCCAGCCCTGGAAGTGTCCAAGGTCAGGTCAGATGGGGCCTGGAGCAACCTGGGATAGTGGAAGGTGTCCTTGCCCATGAGAGGGGTGGGATGAGATGGGCTTTAAGGTCCCTGCCACCCTGACAGGGCACAGGGTCAGCTCTGCCACGCTGGGCTGACACTGTGGTGTTCTGCACTCCATGTACCCCCTGATCTGGTCCCACTCCCCCAGGGAGCCCCCTGGCTCTGCAGGAATCACCAGTGCTGGGAAGGGTGTGGAGCAGCAGCACCTGAGGCTGGTGAGGTGGTGGAACACAGGGTGTGGTACCCAGGGTTGTCCCTACCCAGGAAGCATCCACACAGGTGGAGATGTTATTTCCCAACCTGTGGCTCTTGTTTTCCCTGACACCTCTGCACAGGTGAGGTCAATTAATTTTTTAGTATATTTGATGTGGAAAACTCTCTGCAAACACACTTTGAGTGTCTGCAGAATGAACAAGCAGCAATTTTTGGTTTTGCTTTTGGGAGCTGTGGCAATGCATTTTTAATTGATGGCTGTTTTGGCAGCGCAGAGAGAGTGATTTGCCAGGGTTGGAGGCACAGCTTGGGAAAGGTCAGCAGGTACCAGATGTCCCCAGCAGCAGCTCAGTGTCTCCTTGCACAGCTGGGGCCATGTTTGTCAGGGAGCATTTCCCTTCCCTCTCCTCCTCACAAGTGCACAGCTCATCCGGGAGCCTGAGTCTGTGCTCCCCTGTCAGCGCACAGAGACCCTCAGGGTGCCCAGGGTTGGGGTGGATCCCCTTGTCCAGCGTGACTGTGGTCCCAGTGCCATGGATGGATGTGGATCCCAGTGCCCAGGGTGGCAGGGCACAGCTGGATGTGGTCCCAGTGCCATGGATGGATGTGGATCCCAGTGCCCAGGGTGGCAGGGCACAGCTGGATGTGGTCCCAGTGCCATGGATGGATGTGGATCCCAGTGCCCAGGGTGGCAGGGCACAGCTGGATGTGGTCCCACTGCCTGGGACGGCTCCACAAGCTCTCCTCTGGCTGTGGCTCTTTGGGTCTCTCCTGGATGAGCTCTCTCCTGGCCACAGGGCCTTAACCCACTGGTGGCTGCCGGAGTGTAGGGCCAGCTCTGGGTCTCTCCCTCCCACTTCACCCCTGTGAGGAGGTGAGCAGGTCTCTGGGGAGGTGTTTTGGTGCTCCAAGTACAGAACCTGAGGGGCAGGAAATCCCCAGGGGAACAAGCTCACTGACCTGCCTGGAAATTCCTGACTGACAACAATCCATTAGAGCACGGTCACTTGTTGGTCCCTTCTCGGAAATGTTTCCCTTCCTGCAGAGATATTCCAGCTCAGCTGATCCCACATGGCAAGGAGGGATTACCTGGGCAGGGCTCACCCTGGAGGACAGCTGGTCTGTGACCTACAGCTCCATCTCCCATAAGCACCAGACTGTAGCTAAAGGTGCAGAGAGGATCCATGAGGAATGACAGGAAAAGAAACAGTGATGTGCTGGGTTATTGCTGCCAAACACCTCCAAAGGTGATCTGTTTGCCACGCTCCAGGAACAGCAGTGAGGGTGGCAGGGAAGATCCCAGCAGATCCCTGGGCAGCTCCGGGGTGCACAGTGGGCAGGGATGAGCCTGGCAGGAAGGCACCACAGCAGCATCAGAAACAACCAGAATAATCAGCAATAACCAGGACAATCAGCAATACCCACCCATAGAAGCTTCTGAGGGCTGTGACTGTGTTACCTGCAGCTCTTCTCCCACTGCTCAAGGCTGGGGAGAAGAAAACTCCTTTTGTTGAGGCAGAGCTTTATCTTCAGCCAAAGTGCAGCCAGAAAAAGGAGCATTTTGCTTTTCCATCACAGAGTACTGGCCCTGCTTTTAGATCTGAAATGAGGCAGCCTAATTGGTCATTTATCCCTTTAGCTTTTGATTTCTCTCCTGAGAGAACTGCATAAACTGTTTGCTGTGCTATAAGAAATTGCTTAAGTGGATGACAGAGCTCTGGATAAGCAGTTCCTGCAGCTCAGCTGCCACTTGCTCAATGCTCACTTCAGCACTGCTGAGATGAGGCAGCAGAGAGGCTGGGAATGCTGTCAATGGCTGGGAATGCTGTCAGAGGCTGGGAATGCTGTCAATGGCTGGGAATGCTGTCAATGGCTGGGAATGCTGACAATGGCTGGGAATGCTGTCAATGGCTGGGAATGCTGTCAATGGCCAGGAATGCTGTCAGATGGCCGGGAATGCTGACAATGGCTGGGAATGCTGTCAGAGGCTGGGAATACTCTCAAAGGCTGGGAATACTCTCAAAGGCTGGGAAAGCTGTCAGAGGCTGGGAAAGCTGTCAGAGGCTGGGAATGCTATCAGAGGCTGGGAATGCTGTCAGAGGCTGGGAATGCTGTCAGAGGCTGTTCTCACCTGGTTTTGTAGTGCCAACGTCATCATAAGGCCAGCTTTGGACAGCTTGGAGTGCAGCTTTACCTGAGCTCAGATCAGAGAATCCCAGACTGGTTTGTGCAGGAAGGGACCTTAAAGCTCATCCCAGATCCCACTTCCAGGCATCCAGGGGAAGCCACAGCTTCTCTAGGAATTCCATCCCAGCCCCTCCCCACCCTCCCAGCCAGCAATTCCTTCCCAATATCCCATCTCTAACCCTGCCCTCTGGCAGTGGGAAGCCATTCCCTGTGTCCTGTCCCTCCATGCCTTGTCCCCAGTCCCTCTCCAGCTCTCCTGGAGCCCCTTTAAGCACTGGAAGGGGCTCTAAGGTCATACAATCCTTTAGGTTAGAGAATCATGGGGTTAGTAATATGTTCCAAACTTTTTGCTCCCCGGGAAGTGGTTTTACCCACCCTCAGGATTAACCACTCTGTTTACTTTAACAACCAAATTTCACATGCCCATAAATAAATTTTGCCAACAGGTTTTACTCCAGCACTGGAATTTTCTTCTGCAGAAGCAGCAGCAAATTGTTCAAGGTGAAAACTCAAGGCTCCCCCAGTCTGTGATTCTCCTTTCACCTTCAGCTGTGAAGGAAGAGAAATGCAACAAGGAAAAATCTGAATATTCCAACTAAAAGAGCTGACTAGGATGGCTCAGATCCCTCTGTTTGCCCCCCAGCAGCTCCCAGAGGTTCAGCTGAGATCTGGGGTCACAGGCTGAGCTGGTGAAACCCAGAGTGACCCAAGGGCTGCATGGGGTTATCCTGAGGTACCACGGGAGCTGCAAATCCTGTCTCTGAATGCCAAACAATAGTGATCCACCTGGGAACTGCATTAAGTGTATAATTCCCTCAAAATCATCATTGATTTGTGCTGTTAGTATGTTATTATTCTTCAGTGAAAAACTACCCAAGAAATTCTTTCATAAATGTGATAAATAGAATAGATGTCCCTTGGCTCTGCAGGGTTTATGCCACTCCTGCAGTCCTGGGAAAGTTCCCAATTCAATTTGTTCCTGCAGATGTTTACTGCTGAAATGAATGAATCTTTTATATTGATATTTTTATCTTTCATTGAGGACAAACTCTCTAGGAAATCCTGGTGTATTACTTATTCAGGAACATGATTTTATCTCATTTTACCTGAAATGAAAATAGCAGATGTCAGATTTAGGTGCAAACAAATTTAGAACAACCCTTTCTTTTTATTTTATTTTCCTTCTCCAGCTCAAAGTTTATATAGTAAAAAACATGTAGTAAAAATCTCAGGTTTTTTTCAGGCACAGAGGTGTCCTCAAGGATGTGACTGCAAGAGCAGGAGGTAGATGGACAAGCACAGCATCTCGGAGGAGCTGCCTTCCCATCCACCCTGCTTCGGAATTAGAGCTTTTCCAGCTCAGCCAGGTGTTTCCTGGTGTCCTCAGCCCCCCAGAGATACCATTGTGCCCCCGAGGGCCCCTTCAGAGCTACCTGGGGGCAGCACTTGGAATGTTTATTCCTTGTGAGAGTTCTTTCAAAATAATTTCTGTTCTGTATCAGAAAGAAATAAGCAGTTGCACTCTGGAATTCCTTTTGGCTAACATGGCAAGATTAGTTTCCTTTATGATTTTTTTAAGCTCCACGTTTTTTCAGGGATTTAAACTTGCTAAAAACCATTTCATTTTGTCAGAAAATAAAGACTACCAGCAATAGTTGATGGCAGACACACAAACAGCTCTGCAGACACACAAACAGCTCTGCAGACACCTGCCCTCAGTCCCACC
Source organism: Myiozetetes cayanensis (assembly GCF_022539395.1). NCBI lineage: Eukaryota > Metazoa > Chordata > Aves > Passeriformes > Tyrannidae > Myiozetetes > Myiozetetes cayanensis. The sequence continues at coordinate 62,270,244 of NW_026087853.1, read as the reverse complement.
CGAGTTTTTTCTTCCCACAGAACTCAGGGGAGGTCTGTCCATTGATTTGATCCTTATGGAATGAATCACCTGCCCAGGGAACAGCTGGGAGCAACAACCTGCACTGTCACAGCCCCCGGGGGACTGAGGGCCCTGGGCCACCCTGCCCTTCCCTTGGGGTGATCCTGCTGTTCCCTTGGGGTGATCCTGCCCTTCTCTTGGGGTGATCCTGCCTTTCCATTGGGGTGATGCTACCCTTCTCTTGGGGTGATCCTGCCCTTCCCTTGGGATGATCCTGCCCTTCCCTTGGGGTGACCCTGCTTTTCCCATGGGGATGCTACCTTTTGCACCGGACCATCTGTGGGTGTCCCCAGATGTGCCACATCCTCATGGAGAGAGGTCTGAGGTGGGACAGGGGCCATGGGGCAGGGCAGGAAGGCAGGACAGGGGTTCCAGGGCAGATGTGACCTGTGCCACGTGTTCCAGCCGCTGGGGGGGTGGTGGTGCTGTGGCTGCATCCCCTGGTATTCCCCAAGCTCCTCTGCTGCCCAGCCTTTATCCCTCTGGAATGATGCACTGGGGGGATAAGGGAGGTCAGGACTCTCCACTTACTCAGGGAAGCCTCTGCAGAGCAGTCTGTCCAGAGAGCCCCCTAAGAGCCTCGATATCAGCCCCTGGGGAACTCTTCCAAAGTGTCCAGGTTGAACCCGTCCATGCAGGAGGGCAGCCGGAAACCCGAGCGTCCCACGGGAAGGATGCTCAGGGAAGAAAGCCAAGACTATTGCCCAAAGACAACCCCCTGCACAGTGAATGTGCTTCTGCACTGTTATTTTGTATCTCTTTCTATTGATATGTGCACCAGGGAACTGTAATATAAAGGCTCATAAAAGGCACAGTTTCCCTAATTCCAATTTCTTGGGGCTCCACCCCCGCCCCAGCCACAGCCTAATGCATTTCTGTATGGAACTGAGTCCAAGAAATTGGATCTCACAGGCACTTCTTATTGATGGGGATGCAGTCCCTGGGCACTGCTGAGCTATACATCTCTCCTACAGGCCTGGGTTAAAAGCAGAGCATCCTTAGGCTACAGCACAAACTTGTGGGTAAATGTTAAGGTGTAAATATTGCACACAAACACAGATAGAAATACAAATACATGTTCCAATATGTATTATAAATATTTATTTAATTTTTTATTCCTTTAAGAGATGGTGATTGTGACCTGCTCAGCCTCACTGAGATATTATTGCAGAATGAAACCCGCAGCTCTCAATGCTCTGCCTGAAGATCCAAAATCTCTGCATTTTAGGTGTCACTACAAATGCTGCATTAGCAGAGGAAATAAAAGTGAAGACCCTGAGTTTGGATTAATGAAAAAGGTAAGGAAGGATGGAAGATCCACTGGGCAGGAACAGCAGTGACTGGAACTCCCATTATTGGCAGCATTTAATTTAACATTTCAGTAAGGAGAGCGATAGTTTTCAGTGCTGGGCATCGTTAGAGAGCCAAATAATTGCAATGTTATTACAGTCTGTATCTGCTGGACATCACTTCAGAGCTGGAAATTAACTCTGTGCAGCATCAGTTTTCTGCTTGAAATTATTGCTCTCTCCAGAGTGATGTCCTTGGAAATCAATATATCAAACACATTAATGTGCCTTGTTTTCTTTCTGCTTTCAAATGTTCACTGACATCTGTTATTGCAGCCAAATAAAAACTCTCTACATCCAGTTTTAGAATTTTACTTTTCAGCAGTTTTATTTCAATAAAATGTCTTCCAAGCATTTTTTTTTTCCCCTGGGAATAAGTGGGAAGTTCCTGCAGAAATGCTTTTCTAATTATACATGTTCCAAACATTTGTCTACCGACCCTTCCCTGAGTTTGTTCAGGCGAGTTCTTCACTTTGTGTCAGAAATGATGCTTCTCTTAAGGGCAGCACAGGCAACACTGATGTTGTGCAGGATGCTCCCTGTGCAGCACTTGCTGCTGTTCCTGTCTCCTTAGGGCTTTTCCCATCACCATTGGGGAATCTCGGCACCTTCTCACCTGTGCACAGCCCAGGGCAGTTCATCCCCCCGGGGAGGGCTGTCTGCTCCTTCAGCTGCTCTTCACAGGAGAACTGAGGCACTTTTCCCTCTGCATCACGTGAGCTTTTCCTCAGGGAATGGGACCCTTCAAGAGCTGTGCTGAGAGGGGGGAATTTGCTGCCGAAATCGTGAAACATCAAGTATCATCTTGTGGCAGAATCATAGCTCTTGAATTTCCACCAGCCTTTACATCCCAAACTCTCTGTTGTTCCTTCAAGTGCTGTTTCACCTCCTCTGGAACTGAACTTTCTTCCCATGCAGACAATCATGAAATGGAAATGGTTCATTTCTCCAAAGTCTTTCTCCTGTCTCAGACATGGGCTCTGTGCAAAGATCAGCAATTTCAGGTAAAAACAACAAATGTTCCACTTCAAAATGTTCCAACAGCTCAGAGAAAAGAAAATAAAACAGGAAAAGAAAAAAGTTCTTTCAAACAGGACACTCAAAGCTCTTGAAGAAATTGCCACACAATGATTTTTTTTCAGCTATTGAAAGTCATAAAAGTCATAAGTTTTTTCATTTACTTTAAAGTAACTCCCCAAATGCAGAGAGATGTGGGGTCAGGAGCGGCTGGAGCTCTGCTGGCAGGGCAGGTGGACACAGGGACACCTTCCACCAGCCCAGGTTGCTCCAAACCCCGTCCAACCTGGCCTTGGACACTTCCAGGGATCCAGGGGCAGCCACAGCTTCTCTGGGCAGCCTGTGCCAGGGCCTGCCCACCCTCCCAGGGATGGACCACGAGCATATTTGTGTCCATGTGCTCTCCTTGAATGGAGAAAACTTGCCTAAAGATCCAGATAGGGCTCAGAATGTGTAGGAAATGTGGCACAAACACAAAGAGGCACAGTTTGGGACAGGAATTCTCCAAAAAACCCCCAAAACAAACAGTGCAGAAAACCATGAGCCCTGTGAGCCCAACCCTCTGCTGAGAGTGGAGCTGCCCTCCTTCCCCACTGAGGATTTCATTTTTCCAATACCTCCATTTGTCATTTGAAAAGCACTTTTTCTGTTCCATTTCCTGCTAGGAAGTTTATCTGCTGAAATGTTCATGGAAATGAGACATGGGGACCCCACACACAGGTGGGAAATCTGCACCAAATCTCCAAGTTCTGCTGCAGGACATCCTTTGAAGGAGTTCTGACTCCTGGGTCTGCTACAAACTCTTTGGAGTTCAGCAGCTCCACAGCACATCCAAAATAAACCTGGAAAGGAAAAAAAATAGGTAAGTCAAATCAGAAATCTGCCTTCTAAAAGGCAAAGAGCTGTCATAAAGATCTTTCCAGCCTGGATGAAAATATTCCACATCACTGCTCTGACTCATCAGAAACATGGGCAGAAAATTGTCCAATTTAACCTTCCAGGAAATGCTGGTTCAGCAAAAGAAAACATCTTCTGGGAACATGCCAGTATAGGCAAAACTATTTAGGGAAAACATGAAACAAACTATTTCTGTAAGAAAGGAATAGTGAAAAATTATAAATATATGCACCATCACAATAGATAAAATCAAAATATCATAGAATAATGGACTATCCAGTGTTGGAAGGGATCCACAAGGATCACCCAGTCCAACTCCAATAGCAAAAATAGGTTTATCAATATGATTCCTGTGGTCAATAAAATAGGATTATATCTCATTATTGGATACACACAACTATAACAATTCAGAGGTCTATGAGTTTAATGGAAACTTCAAAAGTATATGGTTTAGTTCTGATTCAGAAAGAAACAAATGTCCTAAACGTAGTGCATTTCTGTAGGAAAAAACCACACTGAGTTTCCAAAAGGTTTATTCTGCAGACAAAGCTGAGATTTTGACAACACATTTTCTGTTTCTCAGTTGTTCCTGGTCACCCTCTGTGGGTGCACACTTCCATACCTTGTCTGTGAACAGGGCACAGTAGATGCTCTGGTCCCTGGGCTGCCTCAGGTGGTGGCACCAGAAGGAAGCAGGGCCGTGCTCAGGTTCTGCCGTGATGCTTCAACCCCTCCTGGGAAGGCCAGGGGGAAATGGCCTCAGGTTGCACCAGGGGAGGGTCAGGTTGGACATCAGTGGGAATTTCTTCCTGGAAGGGGCTGCCAGGCATTGGCAGGGGCTGCCCAGGGAGGGGGTGGAGTCCCCACCCCTGCAGGCGTTCAGAAAACAAGTGGCTGTGGCACTTCTTGCTGTGGTTTAGTTGGCATGGGCAGTTTGGTCACAGGTTGGACTTGATGGGCTGAGAGGGCTGTTCTGAGCTGAAGGACTGTGTGATTCTCTGGCTCTGTGGTGGCCCTGGCCGGGATCACACCCTGGGAGCAGCAGGAATGTCCCCTGGGTGTGGGATGAGCGGAGGAGCCCACCCTGCAGCTCCCCAGGGCACAGCCAGGAGGAGGAGGAACAGTCCCACAGATTTCCAGAGCTGGAACTGCCACGTCTCATCCGACCCCAGGAACAGAGCAGATGGTGTGTTTGGTAACAACATATTGAAAAATACATCTTGGAAATAATTAGTGTCAGAAATACATCTCTCTGCATGGGGCTGTGGGATGGCTGAGGTAACATTCTGAGCAGCAGGGGTGGCCACAAACACTGCCTCTCCTTGGAGGGGGAAATTTCACTTTTGATATTTCACAGAATCCCAGAACGGTTTGGGTTGAAGGGAACTTAATGGTCACCCAGTTCCACCTTCCCAAGCCACCAGGAGGGACTGATGTGTGAGAAGTGACAGTGCCAGGTCCTGTGGAACCCAGTGCAGAGGTGCTGTGGCTGCAGCTCAGCCAGGGGCTGGAGCTTAGAGACAAAATAGTGATGGGCAGCACCTGCACAGTGATCCTGTCCCTTTGGGGGGAAAAGAATGATCTGTAATAAGAACAGACGAGGCCCTGAGCAAGCTGATCTCGTCTGGCCCCACTCTGAGGAGAGCAGGGCACCCAGACGTGCCTTCCAGCCAAAATTATAGGCTGGAAGATTCTGCAATTTTAAATTCTCATTCAAACCTAACAGACAACATGAATTTAATAAACTTGGTAATCTACTCATTTTCAAATCATTTTTGTCTCTCCATCCATCCATATCAATCTAATTTAATAATATTTTTGTTTATTTGGGAAGTTTACAATAGAACTACAGAGGGGTGGTTTTTAATTACTTTTGATATCTTGAAAACTTTGGTACTCCAAGAAACAAGGATGAGACTGAATGATCTGCTTTGGGTGTATTTACTCTGTAGTTATCCATGCACAGCTGAAGATCAGGAAAATTTCCTTTAAAGTTCCTGAATTTCCTATTAATCGTGCATCTCCAGCCTGTGCCACAGGAATTCCGGATCTGTTTGGCTTTGCCAGGTGGAAGGTCCTGTGTCAGGCTGGATTCTGGCAGCCAGAGATGCTGATTCAGCCACAGGTTTGAGGGCAGAGTTTTGGCAGTTTTCAACACTCACAGATCCCCAGGGCTGGGAGCTGCAGGGACAGGACAAACATCCCCTTGGAGGAGCATTGCAGAATATTGAAAGGAATTCTTCCCTAGGAGGGTGGGCAGGCCCTGGAATAGAATTCCCAGAGAAGCTGTGGCTGCCCCTGGATCCCTGGAAGTGTCCAAGGCCAGGCTGGAGCACCCTGGGCTGGTGGAAGGTGTCCCTGCCCATGGCAGGGGTGGTACTGGGTGGGCTTTGAGGTCCCTTCCAACCCAAACCAGTCTGGGATTTGATGACTCTGAGATTCATATTTACCATGAACCAGCCAGAAGTAACTCAGCACAAGCTTTTCTGTGCAGTAGATCAGGGGGAAGGAATTACAGAGCTGAGTGCTGCCTGTGTGAGGCAGAAGATGAAGCCCAGGGAACTGGAGGTGGCTGACGTGGAGCCGTGGCTGGGGCTGTTGCTCCCTCAGGACCCCAAACCTCTCCCTTCACTGCCCTCGTTTCATCTCTCTTTGAAGTGGTTTTCTTGCACAGCCAACATCAAAGACACAAATCTCCTTTTCCTTTATTTCTTAAAGGGTCAGGGAAGCAGATGCCTACCACTCAGCAATAACAGCAATTCATTCCCCAAATCCCCTGTGCCATCCAAGCCGGGAAATTCCCCTTCCAGCACACTGGGATCACTGTGCTCTCCTGGAGTGAGAAGGACAGGTGCCAAGTGTGTCCTGCAGCCCCAGGAGGGCTGGACCTCCAAGCACCCTGGATGGCCTTCACTCCCCAGCAAAATGGAACTAGCAGGTGGAGTTGGACTTCAGTGCTCCTCATGGGTCGCTCCCAAGTCAGGATGTTCAGGATATTCCATAGGAAATGGAGACCTGGGTGTGTTGGAGCTGTGCCTGCACAGTGCACCTTCCTCTGCAGGGCTGGCTGGGCTGAGAGAGGGACTCACAGCTCATCTCTGACCTTGCTGCATGAGGCTGAGTCTTCTCTGGGTCTGAAACTCAAATCAGGCCCTGTTCCTCCTCACTGCCTCCCCACACCCCCACATTCCAGCTGTTCCTGCCTGGGCCCTGCAGCCAAGGCACACACTGTGTGAGATGGGAGCTGAGCACGTTTGGGCACTGGGCATGTTTGTAATTTCACCTTTATTTAGAACAGAGGTGGAACAGAGATAAATATGTATGATACACAGAAAAAAACCCAACCCAGACAAACAGTAAAATCCTGACTTCTGGTGTGCAAAAGCACCAAGTTTCTGGAATTCAAAAATCCTGGGTAACTTGGCTGGTTCCTCATGGGGAGCCTTTACCTGCAGCAGAGCTGTGTGTGATCAGGTGCTGGGAGTCCCAGGTGGCTGCTCCTCTTCCTCTGTGCTCAGCAAAACTTGGCCACTTTATTGACTGTTCCCAAGGTCCCCGTGTCTTCTTTCTGTGTGTTTCTGGCTGCAGTTTGTTCCTCTGCAGTTTAACCCTAATTCCACATCACACAGCTCTCTTACATCACCACGTGTTACTAAGATACAATACAAAGGGATCGACCTTGAGTGCCAGATCCTGGCAAAAGTTATTTCCATCTGTTGCACAGCAAATTCTTTCAAGTACAGCCAGAAACAACATTTGCTCCATTTGTACCCCAATGATTTTTATCTTTTCATTGTTACCACACAAAGGTGTAGCTGTAATTAGTTCAGGTGTAGCTGTATTAAATTCAGGCCCTGGCACAGGTTGGGCAGAGAAGCTGTGGCTGCCCCTGGATCCCTGGAAGTGTCCAAGGCCAGGCTGGACGGGGCTTGGAGCACTCTGGGCTGGTGGGAGGTGTCCCTGCCCATGGCAGGGGGTGGCATGGGAAGGACTTTAGGGTCCCTCCCAGCCCAAACCATCCAGTGGCTGTATGATAAGTTTACTCCCCCTGACAAACCTGTCCCCTCTCACTCCACCACTCACCACTCCCACCAATATGGAATCCCTCATTCTCTGCTCTCCACACAGTTTTGTGCCTGTCTCCTATTTCCTCCTTCCTCCCACTCCCCTTTTGGCCAGCTCTGCTCCTCCTGTGCTCACACAAATCCCTCCCAGATAAATATCCATCCATTGGCCACATTTTCCTCATCCACCCCAGCGCTCCCACCCAAGCTCGGTGACCACCTGGGCCACCCCAGCCTCACATGGAGTTACTGATAGGGAAAATGTTCCTGTGAGGGACCCAGGAACCCACCTGTGCATCCTCAGTGGGAGCAGGACCATTTCTATGGAGGGATTTGGGCTCAGGGCTGAGGGTCTCTCATGAGCCTCCCTTGCTGCTGGAATGTCAGCAGCAGAGTGTTACTGGCACAGACACACAGCACTGACAATCAGAAGGAAATCTAAATGATTAGAAGTTGAATTTAGTGACTGTGCTTCCTGTGGTCCCACTGCCACAGCCCTTCTGCTACGTGGGCCCAGTAAAGAAAAACTACCAGCATAAATAATCAACAAAAAAATGCAAAATATTCCTTAGCACAGGTGGTTGCTTTAGACTATTTATCACAACAAGATTTCGGAGGGTCTCCTGGGGACCTGCCATCCTCAGATGCTCACAAACCAGTATTAATTCCAAACATTATTAAGACACATTCAAAACCCTTATTAAATGCAATCAAGTTTGATTTAGAAGGACTAGGAAGGTAAGCGTAATTAAAATGAATGTGCTGCCTGGAATATCAATTCCTTTTCATCCAGCAGTTGAGAGTCATATTGTCTGAAAATTAATAACCTTAAGCGGTATTTTTTTGTGGCCCACTGAGAAAATAAAGGGTTTGGTTACCCTTGTTAAAAACTTTGCAGACTCTTTTGAAGAGGGATCCTGAATCCTAAACACGATTTTGCTAATGCACTGCTTCCTCCAGGGACTGGAGCACAGGGGGCACTGGAGCGGAAAGTTTTGGGAGGACTTTAATTGAATAAGAGCCACCAGGAAAGGAGAGGAGAGAGGGAGATGGGAGCAACTGAAACTTAGTGCAGAGTCTCTCACAGCTGCATCCCAGCCCTGCACACGTGGCCACATCACAGGTCACTGCACAGCAGAGAGGGAAGAGGTTTGTGGGGGCTTTGGGACGGGGAGAAGGAGAAGGAGATGGTGAGAAGGAGCCAGGGCAGGAGCAGAGGGTGTCTGGTTCCAGAACCACAGAATCCCGGTCTTGTTTGGGTTGGAAGGACCCTAAAGCCCACCCAGTGCCACCCCTGCCACAGGCAGGGACACCTTCCACCAGCCCAGGGTGCTCCAACCTGGCCTTGGACACTTCCAGGGATCCAGGGGCAGCCACAGCTTCTCTGGGCAACCTGTGCCAGGGCCTGCCCACCCTCCCAGCCAGCAATTCCTGCCCAATCTCCCATCTGTCCCTGCCCTCTGGCAGTGGGAAGCCATTCCCTGTGTCCTGTCCCTCCATCCCTTGTCCCCAGTCCCTCTCCAGCTCTCCTGGAGCCCCTTTAGGCCCTGCAAGGGGCTCTCAGGTCTCCCTGGAGCCTTCTCTTCTCCAGGTGAGCCCCCCCAGCTCTCCCAGCCTGGCTCCAGAGCAGAGGGGCTCCAGCCCTGGCAGCATCTCCATGGTTTCCTCTGGACTCTCTCCAGCAGCTCCACGTGCTTGTGCTGCTGTTCCCAGGGCTGGGGCAGCTCTGCAGGGGGGGCTCAGCTGAGGGGCAGGATCCCCCCTCCCTCTGCCCACCTGTGGGATCAGCCCAGGGCACAGGGGGTTTGGGTACCAGCAGACACCAATGGGGCACGTGGAGAGATGATGATTTCAGATTTGAAGGGGGTGAAGGCCAGAGAGTTGAGAAGAGAGCAGACCCCGCCAGAGTCCTCCAGTGCCCCACTCCCCAGCCCAGGGTTTTGTGGGTGGGATGAGCTGAGCCCAGAGCAGCAGGAGCAGCCACCAGCAGGAGCCGGGCAAGCAGGCGGTGTGGGAATGGCTTTTCCCTGCCCAGGGCTCCGTGTCTGACCGACACCCACGGTGCCTCCTGGTTTGGTGCTCCCATCGCTGCCCCTGTGGCCTCTCCTCTGCCCTGCTGGGAGAGGGGACAGAACAGGACCCGAGTGTCCCGAGCCCCGGAGCAGCAGGAGGAGCTGGTGTGCCCTGACCAGCAGCCCAGCCCCTGGGGAGGAGTTGCAGGTTTCCCCTGAGTGATTTGTATTATTGTTTTAGTTTCCTTGTTTATAAAATAGGCGAGAGATGGCAGATGGCAGTGAAGGCAAACAAATCTCCTTCCCAGGGAAAACAAGTTAATTTCTTAGCTTTTTTTATTTTTTTAAAGTTATTTTCTTGAGAGCTGTTTAGATCCAAGGCAGTAATCCCTCCTTAATCCATCATAATGCCATTTGTTGAAAGTCCTACTTTCCCTGCTAATTGTGTTTCTGGAGCTAAACCTTGACACTTCCCATCAACCTCATTCCAAGGGAGCACAAACCAGCCCGGGGTTAATCCCCCAAAGCTGGTTCCATGTCCTCTGCTGTGGCCACGCTGCCCAGGAGGGCAGGCATCGGCCCTGGGCTGGACCTGTTCCACAGGGGCAGCTTGTGTTCACAGCAAAGGCAATTCCTGCCCAAATTCCCTGTTTGCAGAGCTTCCCAAAAGGCTGGAATGACTGATTTCACCCCCCAAAAAGGTTTAAATGAGTGGTTGTACTGTCAAAGGGAAGGCAAGGCAAGGGAAAGGAAAGGCCACTGACTATTAGCCAAAATTGGCGTCCTGAAATACACTTTCCTTTATTTTCCTTCTGGAGAAAAGGCCTTTAACATTAAGGATTCTGTCAAAGGAAAGCATCAGCAGGAGTGAGTGTGAGATAAACCCACTATCTCTGTGTATTTAATCGAGAACTTGGGACTTTGCATCTGCAAATATTCATTTAAGCTTCCCTTCAGGAAACCAAACATAAATCACCCTCATGTGTAGCTGTCCTGCTCCTTGCAAAATGCTCATTTTATATCTTCAAATCTGCTTTTTTTATTCCACTGCTTCCAGTGCCACGCTGCTGTCTGCTCCCATCCCAGAGATATCCCAGCTGTCCCGTGCCACACTGACTGTGCCCATCACAGTGTGCAGGATTTACTGCACAGGTTTCTCAGAGACACATCTGGATTCTTCCACTTGTTCACTGTCCACTCTCTGTGTCTGTTCCCTCCCACCTTTTCTCCCTGTCTGATGCTCACATTAGAGGCTAAAGAAGCAAAGAAAAAATGAGATAAGAAACAATTTCCCATCAAACCTGTAAATAAAATGCTACTTTAGATATTTGTATTACAAGGAGGACGTGAAGTTCTCTTGACAATACCGTTCAGATTTAATTATGGGACACTGGGGTCATTTTTGACCATTTGCCTCATTCAGTTTCTGATGAATTCTGGAGTTGTACATGAGCACCCATAGCTATTACATCCCCCTGCCAAGCATGAAGAGGAACACTCCCACAAATCTGGCAGATAACATGTCTGGGAAGGTAGATTTTGACTTAATAAAGTCCTGCCCCTGTGGCTCCATCCAGCATGACCAGTTACACCAAAGGTCCTGCAGAGCAGGGCTGTGGTGACACACTGGCAGGTGCCTGACAAGCACTGAAGTGCTGGACTCTGGAATTATCCAAAGTCAGCAGAATGGATTTCATTGCTGGCTTCACAAAGTCATCTCACAGCTCGAGAATGTGGCCACATGCCAGAGACCTGGGAAAGGGATAACATAAATCAATATTTTAAAGCAGAACATCGAGCTCCTCTCTCATTCTCTGGGAAAATAGAATTTTTATGACTCTGAGTTCTGGAGTGATGGTGCTGGACAGCCCCAGCATGCACCAGTCACAGCAGAGCCAGTCATTCCGAGGCTGGCCAGGCTGGAGAACAATCTGCAGTCTCTCTGCATTTGGGGTTTTTAGAGGAAAATGTCCGGGAGCAAAAGGACTTTATCACACAGCACTTGCAGGTGCTTCTGGCTCAATGCATTATTCACCAGGGCAGTGCTGCTGCCCCGTGGAGGTGTCACAGGACTCCAGGGTGTTATCTCAGGCACAAAATCACATCAGTGCATTTGCAGCAGCTCCGAGGAGCCTGCGCTGCCCCCGAGCCGCTCTCACGCACCCACCAGGGCTGGGACAGCCCCAGCAGGGGCTGCTCTGCCTCCACCTGGATTGCTCCTCAATGGTCTTTTTATCTGCATTGTGCCATTTATTCTTTTTTGATGCATTTTCCACGCAGGTATCAGGTCCCAGGTACAGCCAAACCAAGCACCCACCTGTGCCGAGGGCCGGGAACTGGGATGGGCCCCTGGAACAGATGCCACATGTGATGACACATCTGGTGAGTTCAGGAGAGGGGAGAGACATCTCTTCTCTCTGTGAGCAGGGACAGCACCCAGGGAAGGGCTGGAGCTGTGCCAGGGCAGGCTCAGGTTGGATCTCAGGACAAGGCTCTTCCCCCAGAGGGTGGTTGGCACTGAACAGGCTCCCCAGGGCAGTGGGCACGGCCCCAAGGCTGCCAGAGCTCCAGGAGGGTTTGGACAATGCTCTGAGGGACAGGGTGGATTGTTGGGGTGTCCTGGGCAGGACCAGGGCTTGGACTGGATGGTCCTTGTGGATCCCTTCCAGCTCAGGATATTCTGTGATTCTGTGATTCCATGGTTCTACCTGCAGGAAGGGACCACACAGCCAGGAGCTGATCCCTTCCTTTCATCCAGAAATCCTGGTTTTTGCTTTTAATTTCTTTGATTTTCCTTATCCCTTCAGGAGGTGAGGTGAAAAGAAAGGCAGGTCCACCCAAGTGCTAACTGCAGTTCCCCACATGGAAGGCAGGTCATAGAAAATGAACGCTCTGACTGTGGTGTCCCAAAAAACACAAAGCAGATGGGTTTAAATTAGTGATTCATGATTAGCAGGACTTTGCTGTACCTTCACTGTACAAAGGTCCAGAGTAATGGGTTTGTAATTTAAAAGAAGAGGTTACAAACACAACAGCACTGTGAAATATCAGGATGCACTGAAGTGTCCAGCTGTTCACGTGCAACCCAAACTCACCGTCCACTGGCACCTCCAGTTACACACATGGTCAGTGTGTCACCACAGCAGCACACCAGAAGCTGGAGCTGAGCACAGCCTGTCTGCAGGGAGTGTCCCTGACCACAGACAGCCCATGGACAGACACACAGACAGACACACAGACAGACCCCTTGGAGCACCAGCCCCAGCTTCCCAACCTGGGCCCGCCCATCTCTGCCAGCTCCCGCAGCTCTGGGTGATGTTTGATTAAACTGGAGGCTTGGACACTGCTCCTTGTTATTCTGAAATGCCTTTCTTAAGAAAAAAAACAAACATAAAACGTTGTGCCCTTGATCAAAATTGAAAGATTTTGCTTCACTTTTATTTTCACAAATTTCTAGTAAAGCAATGTAACTCCAGGAAATTCAATGCACACACCTTGCAAAAGTAACACGAGACAGAGGGTTTCTAGACATTCCCTTTTCCAAGAAAGGAAAAACTTCTCTCTTTCTACTGAGACAGGGGAACAAGCCCCTTTCCTTTTGACACAATAGATGACATGAAAAATCATCCATTATTTCTTTCAATTTTTCACACCCATTTCCTTGCAAAGGTGACTCAGCCCTTTATTGCTTCTGTTATTTCAGGAACTCTCTCTGCAGACTCACTCCTGGTTTTCTTTTTTTAACCCCCATTGATTTTCCATTATTCACCTTGATCTGTTCCTTGTTATCTGAGGTCAGTGGTGAGTATTGCTTAAAAATTTATATCACTCCATAGCTTTTGTTTCCTTCTGGTTTGTGCCCCATTCAATCTGCACTGGAAGCATTTCCTTTCTTTTTTTTCCCCTCTCTTACTTAGGTTTAGGCATTTTTTCCCTTGTTTTCTTTGTTCTTCTGTATTTCCATCTCTGAGATTGTCTTTCCTTCTTTCTTTCTCTTTCTTTCTTTATGTCTTTTTTTTTCTTCCATTTTTCACAGTATCCCAGTCTGGTTTGGGTTGGAAAGGACCTTAAAGCCCATCCAGTGCCACCCCCTGCCATGGGCAGGGACACCTTCCACCAGCCCAGGTTGCTCCAGCCTGGCCTTGGACACTCCCAGGGATCCAGGGGCAGCCACAGCTCCTCTGGGCACCCTGTGCCAGGGCCTCACTGGAGCAGGTTTGGTACATTTTTCTCTGGTCATCCTTTCTCCCTCCCAACCTTAGAAGGTGAAGATGTGCTCCTCTCTTTCCCCCAGCACCAAGCCCATTCCTGTCCTCACCACCAAGTGTCCCCCTGGTGCCCCAGCACCCCCAGGGTGGTCCCAGCATGGTCCCAGTGGGATGAGCTGGGCAGGGATCCTGGATCTGGGGCACGGTGGAGTCTCTGCTGTCAGTAAAGTGAGGTGAAACCCCAACCTTATTCACCCTAAAACCCATCAGAAGTGCTTTGTGGTTATTCTGTGGTAGCTGGGGCTGCGTTTGTGTCGGAACTTCTGCCTGCCCTTTTCACATCTGCCTCCTGGACCGGGGGTGCAGTCCTGGGAAAGCAGAGTGGTCTGCATGAATCACCTTGTTTCCATGAAGCCCAGAATAGCTTCTGTAGCAATTAAACTTGGATTGAACCTGACTCCTTCCCTTTGCCTCTGGCAAGCTGAACCACGGATGCCAAACAAATTTGCATTAATGAGTTATTTTCGTGTGAGCAAGAAAATAAAACCTCTGTGGTTGTTGCTATGCACGTGCATGGTTGGAGAAAGCAACGGCTTACATTGCCTAATGATGCCAAAATAATGCAGGGAGGAGGGGCAGGTGCCAATTAACATTGTTTAGTGCCTGCCATCAATTAGCAGAGGGAGGGCTGGTGTTGCAGATAGGCCTGGGGGCTCTCTGGTCACCCACCTGCTCAGCCCCATGACCAGTGCCCAGCGGGATCCAGCTGCTCTGGGAACTCAGGGGTGTCTGTAGGTGCTCCTGGGGTGTCTGTAGGTGCTCCTGGGCTGTCGAGATAACGTGGTGCTGCTCCTGAGCCCAAGGACCCTGTTAGCAGCTCAATCAGCTGCTGTGAGGACTCCAGATGAAAAACACGCCCCAGGACAACCCTGCTCGCCTCGTTTCACAGTGAGGGAGGTTTTTGAGATCCAATTGCATTTTAATGAGTCAAGGGCAGAAATGTATCCAGTGCCAATTCCCAAGGGGCAGGGTTTCACCTCTCCCTGTGAGGGGAACAGCTGGCACAGCTGGGGTGATCTCCATCCCCACGGCCTCCATGGGAGGGTGGAACTGACTGCGAGCACAACAGACACAGCTGAGACTGATGGCAGATTTGCCACACGCTTTGGGATAAACCTGCATTTCCTCCCTATTCCTCTTCACATTCTCTTCCCAGACAAACTGTTCCTGTGGCCAGTTGTTCCCAGTCACAAGTTCTCTGTATTTGGTGACTGTTCATGCTCTGCCTCTGGTTCTTAGAGTGTCTTATCCTGGAAATATCAAATGTTCTTAGTACTGGAGATCTTTACTAATGAGTTATTATTATTGTCATTTCTGTGTATGGGAAAAAAAAAAAAACACCAAGTAGAGGGAACTATTTAAACTCTCACTGTGAGGTAGTTCATCAACCAGGCAGGATTTCAGTGTCTTTTTTATCCTCTCATTAGATCCTCCCCAGCCTTTGAAAGCAGGCACAGGCAGAGCACTGCTCCTCCTCACCAGTCCCATCTCTGCACATACCAGGATAAAATCCCCCATTTTGTGTCAGAGCCTCCCAGCTCTGCCCTCGCTGTGCTCAGGTCCCAGGGCTCCACTCCACACCCACTGCTGGCATTCCTGATCCCTGACTCCACGAGTCATGGAATCACAGACCATCCCGAGTTGGAAAGGACCCCCCAGGATCATCCAGTCCAACTCCTGGCCCTGCCCAGGACACCCAGCAATCCCATCACAGGTCACAGGAGTTTCCAGGTGACTGCATTAGGATGAAATGAGGTGACAGTGTGTCCTATAATGAAGATATTTGAAGGCTGGGCTCCACAGTCCTGGAGGCTTTTCCCAACCTTAGTGATTCTGTGATTCTCTAATAAATTGCCTCATCTGCATCCCATAATATAACCCATCATCGGGTATAAGTGATTTTAAAGCAAGCACAAAGTTCTGATGAGCAATGAATCATCTGTCACGACAGGATCTGCAGGTGGGGTCTCTCAAGGAAAGCCTTGATGGTACCCATGACTTGATCACTTGGGTCTCATAATTAGCAAATCTACTGCAAATAGTGGAGGTGTCTTTAATATAAAGCACCACCCACTCCTCCCCCCTCTGCACATGATATCCTCCTCAATCCCTTCCCACAGAATTCATAACTCAAGGCTTTTATATTCCAGCTCATGACTCAAACCTCCAGGTTTTAGTAAAGCCAGTTTTCAGACTGTTTCTTCTTTGTTGTTTCTTCAGCAAAAGTTTCCAGTCTTGCTTCCTGCTCAAATATCTGCCTTGGTACAGCGGCAGCCAAAAACTGAGCCAGGGGAGATTTAGATTGGATATTAGGACAAATTTCTTCACTGAAAGGGTGGTCCAGCCCTGCCACAGCTGCCCAGGGCAGAGGTGGAATCCCCATTCCTGGAGATGTTAAAAAAACATGTGGATGTGGCACCTGGGGACCTGGTTTAGTGGTGAGCATGGTGCTGGTGCTGGGTTGACAGATGAACCTGATGATCTTAAAGGGCTTTTCCAACATCCATGGTTCTGTGATTCTATGATTCTAATTAAAAGCAACCAAAGGAAGTATTCTATTATTGACATACATCTCTCTCTTTTTTTTTTTTTTTTTTTTTTTGGCCACAAACCTCAGATGAACAAGTACCAGCTCTGGGACTGCTGGGACAAGGGCATCATTCCTCCCTCTTCCTGGCCAAAGACAACACTGTACTCCAAAATTTAACCCTTGTCATGTCTGGAAAGGTCCCCTCCCCTGTCTTAGGATGGCAGAGGAGCACAGGCACCCAATGTGTTCCTGGGGATGGGGTTTTCCAGGCTTTAAACAGGAAAGAAATGGAACCAGGTACTGTGCACTCTGTGCTTTTCTGCTATGAATGCCTCTAAGTGATCTCCTGGGCTCTCAGCTGTTCCAGCTGGCATTTCACCTTCAGCTTGGTTGAAATGTCAAGGAGTCATTCACCTGTGGGTGGTGTGAGGGCTTGTCTGGCAAAGAGACCCGAGAGCTCTGCCAAACTCTCTTCCTGATTATTTCAGGAAACAGTGATTTAGAACGTCAGATAAAAAGGGAAATGAGATTTTATGGAAAAAAAAAATAAACCCATGAAAGATAGGGGATCCTTGTGGGCACAGTTGGGACCCAATTCTAAAGAAAACTCAGGAGTGGTTTTGCTGTTGAACAGAAAATTGAAGCCTGAAATAGCAAATGGGCCTTTTCCTGACCTTACCCGGCTGTGCATTTTCACCTGGGTGATCCAGGTCAGCAATAATCATTTCAGAACCAGTGACAAATGTCTCAGCCTCTGCCAGCACCTACTGCCAAAGGTCTCAGGAGTAAATGGGAACATCTCTCTGCAGCTGAGCTTAGATGGGTGAGACTGTGAGACCTCCAGCTCTGGGAGAGAGAAGGGGCTGGAATTGGAGCTTAAACACAGTGTGGGGATTCAACTGAGCAAAGCTGAAGAGATCCAGATTCCACAAGGACTCAAGCACAGAGCCTGGTGAGGTCCAGGCTAGAGCCAAAACACAACTCCATGAGGCAGCTGTCAACATCAGAAGGATGTGGAGCTCCTGGAACAAGTCCAGAGGAGGCCACAGAGATGTTCCCAGGGCTGGAGCCTCTCTGACATGGAGCCAGGCTGGGAGAGCTGGGGGGGTTCCCCTGGAGAAGAGAAGGCTCCAGGGAGACCTGAGAGCTCCTTGCAGGGCCTAAAGGGGCTCCAGGAGAGCTGGAGAGGGACTGGGGACAAGGCATGGAGGGACAGGACACAGGGAATGGCTTCCCACTGCCAGAGGGCAGGGACAGATGGGAGATTGGGAAGGAATTGCTGGCTGGGAGGGTGGGCAGGCCCTGGCACAGGTTGCCCAGAGAAGCTGTGGCTGCCCCTGGATCCCTGGAAGTGTCCAAAGCCAGGTTGGATGGGGCTTGGAGCAACCTGGGCTAGTGGAAGGTGTCCCTGCCCACGGCTGGGGGTTGGAATGAGAAGAATTTTAAGTCCCTTCAACTCAACCCTTGCTGTGGTTCTCAGATTCTCTGTCAGCACTGCCCATTTTCTAGCAGAAGCCTGGGAGTTCTGGTTCTGTGAGGAGACACTGACCCTTGTGCAGATCCTCTGCCCCACTGGGGCTCAGTGGATCCCTCCAGAGTCACTTCAGTCCCTGGGCACTGTCCTGCCCCAGCACAGTCCTGTCCCTGTGCCGTGGGTGTGTCAGCAGCAGCAGCCCAGGTGGGAGCAGCCCCAAGGAGGTCCCTGCCCTGGCTGCTCACAGCTCCTCAGGTCTGAACAGACAAATCACCGTGGGGCTGAAATATCCCCTGCCAGGCCCTGGGGGCTGCAGGGGCTGCCCAGGGGAGACAGATGGGCTGTGTCACTGTGATTCCAGATCTCCTCCAGCACCTCTCACTACACAGGCTGTTTGTTTCACAGAACAGAGAAATGGGGAAATCCATTGATTTTTCACCATTACAGGCCTCCTTAAGACAACACAGTGGTGAAGTATAACTGCAGCAAGTAAGTTCTTGTCAAATGAGAGAATGGAAGTCCCTAAACTGTTCCTCCTCAACATAGCAAGTGTTTCAAAGTCCTCTAAATGCTAACGGAAGGAAACCTTTGCTGAGTGTTAAGCTGAGCTGTCCCCTGCACATGCTTATTTTGCTCAAATAAGAGCAGAAAAATAAATTTAAAAAGGGGACACAAACGTCACTAGGCTTGCAAGTCCCCAAGACTTTGAAAACTTGTCACTCTTGCTGCAATGAGGTTGGAATGAGTCATTGACCTAATTCTTGATTTGTCCTTTGGCTCAGTTAGGAGTTTGGAGGGAAAGAAGCCAGAGTAAATTGGCATTTGTAGTTGTATTTATTATATATAATATTAAGTGTGATATTTACACAAAATGCAATGCAACATGGTGTAAAGCCTGTGTAAGGGATGTGTGTGAGTATGAAGTTCAAATTTACACAGGAACAGTTCAGAGCAGGTGCATCCATCTATCTCCAAATGCCTTGACTGGAGAATCCATAAGTTAAAACTACATTAGGATCATATAAAAGTGACCTCACCATTTTCCCCTCTTTGTACAAGTTTTTCCCTGCCATGCTCCACTGCCTACACTGCAAATGAGAACTTGTCCTGGGAAGAGGCAACAGAGGAGAGGGAATGCAGGTGCTTGGAGGTGAAACAGGGCAGGAAAAAGGCACAAAGGAGCTGATTCAGAGAGGAGTGTGATGTACTCATAGGGAAGCTCAGCTGTGTTTCTTTCCCTTTTGGTTTCACTCATGAGTTTTTTTGCTGGTCACTGTCTCAACTCTGTTCTCCAGAAATCTGTATCAGTAGCTATATAAACTCTGGTTTGCCCTATATTTATACTGGTTTCTTGGCCTGAACAACTTAATGCAGCAGCAGGTTCCCCAGCAAACTGCAGACTCTGCAAAAGAGGTTTGAATTCCATGGCTGCTCTCCTGGCCCCTGACACGTCTCTGCAAGCCCTACATGTTTGAACCACTTCTACCACATTCCCCCTCTCATTGTCTCCTCTCTCTTAGTCTCTGCTCAGAGGAAAAATGTTTTGGGGTTTCCTGTATTTTCATTTTTGTTGTTTCTTCCAGGAGAGTTGGAGAGGGACTTTGAACAAGGACCTGGAGTGACAGGACAAGGGGGAATAGCTTCACACTGGCAGAGGGTTATCCCATCCCTGGAAGTGTCCTAGGCCAGGTTGGACGGGGCTTGGAGCAACCTGGGCTGGTAGAAGGTGTCCCTGCCCAGGGCAGGAGGTTGGAATGGGATGGGCTTTCATGTCCCTTCCAACCCAAACCACTCTATGATTCTTTCACTCTATGATTTGGTGGGGTAAGAAAAGCCAGTCATCCGCTGGAGGAGGAACTGGGAGGTTGTCAAAAATACACTGGTAGAGGATATTGAGAAAAGAATAAAATAAGGGGATTTGACCTACTTAATTAGCACACCAGGTACTCTCTGTGTGCACTGCCAAAGCATGAAGAGAAGGAAGCACAACAGATCCAGTAAATGGGAATCACACAGGTAGCTCACTGCACCCCTGGGGATTTCCTTTGTCAGTTCTGGTAATGCCTAAAGCAAAGCCCTCTGAGTGCTGGCAGTGCCCGTGACCAGCACAGGGAACCATCCTCCCCATCTCCACACAAAGCATCAGCTTGAGGAAACTGATGTTATCCACATTCCTGACAAGTCTCCAGTAATTCCCACATGAATCTGCCCTTTAAATTACACCCAAAAGCCACATTAGACTGGCAGGTGCTGGATTCAAACACTAGTCGCAGACTCTGCTATTTATTATTATGTGAGGGAAGAGGGACTGACGTCATCTCCCTGGAGTTGTGCAAGGCATCTGATGCTGTCCTGCATGGCATCCTTGTCTCTACACTGGAGAGACATTGGCTTGACAGATGGACCACTCCATGAGTGAGGAATTGGCTGGATGGTCACACTCACAGACTTGTGGCCAATGGCTTTGTGTCCAACAGAACCCAGTGACGTTCCTCAGGGACTGGGATTGACCAGCTCAGCAGGAACAGGCAGCCAAGGGCACACTCGGGCTCTGCTCAGCTCATCAGAACCATGCCCATGGTGTTAGGTTCCAAAGCACATGTCCCAGCTTGGGGGATGTGTTCCAAAGTCACCCTGCAAGGAGGCCACTGAGGGTTAGAGGCATCCGCAGCCTGCAGGGACCCGCTGTGGGTTTGGGAGGAGCCTCCTCTGGCTCCCAGAGAGCTGTCTCTGCACTGACAGTGATTCCCAGGCTGCTGCAGTGACCAGGTGATGGCCAAGTCCCAGCACTGGTGGGTGGAAGGGGAACCACAACCCTTCACCCCGGGCTGTGCCGGGAGCCACCACAGAGCTGCTCCTTGGGCTGCTACAGCCCAGGAAATCACTGCTGCCTCTGCCCGGGAACAGGCTCCAGTCAGCACTTTCTCCACCACACTGCATGGTAATTTTCCTCATCCTCCCTATATTTAACTTTTCCCCTTGGACTAAAATGTGGTTACAAAAAATTTCTGTCAGCTGGAAAGAAGGAACAATGCCTGGCTCAGCGCCTGTGCTCAGCAGTGAAGACTCTGCAATTACAGACCAAGAAACAAAACAAAACAAAAAAAGCCCCAAAACACCAGTAACAAAAACAAGGCAAAAATCGTTTTCCAATTTCTCTGAGATTCTTCCTTGCAGTTATTTTTTCTGACAAGGATCAGAGCAGCAATATGAGGGAAGGAGAGCTCAGAGTAGAGAGCAGTAAAAAGTGAGATAAATAAAATCAAAACTGAGGTCTATTTTGCCTTCCAGAACATCTGCTGTCACAACATAATTGCAGAGAAGCAGCACCCAAGTGCATCCTAGTGTTCTGAAGGAGACTGGCTCTCATTTCGAGTTGGGGTTTCAAACCACTCATCCCTCTCCCGCTCCCCCTGCCACACTGGGCTGTGTCGGGTGCCTGAGGGGGAACCCCAGGGTTCCCACTGGGTGGAGGCTGCCTGGGAAGCACCACTGCTGGAACAGCCCATCCATGGCATCACTCCCACATCCTGGCCCGGTGTAACACCCAGCCTGTCTGCCCCGACCACGACCCGCATCCTCGCCACGGGCAGTCCCACGGCACTCCGGAGGGAGGAGGAGCTGGTAGAACACTGGGACTTAGCACTTGAATGGGCAGTGCCACAGTGGTTTAGCAAGAGTTGATGGTGAGGGTCATTTGATCATTTTCTGGTTTCTTTCTTCCCTTTGGAATTTCTCATCCTCCCCTCTCTGGTATGTTTTAGATCAAACCCTTACCCAGAGTCCTGGAACTGGCTGGCCAGTGCTGCACAGGTTTGAGTCCCCTCTTTCAAAATCTGGTTGAATTGATTATTTAGGTTTAATAAAGTGATACATAGATCCCATAAAGCATTAACGTGTATGGTAGGAAGGAGAGGATGTTTAATGAGAGCAAAGCTGGGGTGCAGGGAGCCCAGCCCATCCCTCTGCAGGAGAGCAAGGCTGCGCTCTGCAAAGCTCTTGGCTTGAGCAGTTTTAGCTGCAAAACCTTCAAAGCTGATTCAAAAATAAATGCAAGGGGAAAGTAAATAGAATTGAGTAAGTTGGTTCCCAGCTGGCTGGGCCATGCAAGCACAGCAGCTTGTCAGGAACACCAAAATCCCAGCTGGAAGCCTGCAAACTCACAGCCTCATCCAGCACCTGGCACTGGGGCACAGCCCGACCAACTCCGGGCATTTTTACCTCCTGTATGTCCGAGTCAATGGCAGTGAGGCCAGAATATGCCAAAGGGAAAGGAAAACACTTTAATGATGTGCTTTTGTTTAGCAAGGCACTGCTCTAGATAGAGTAGAAATTCCATGACAAAATGAGCAGGTATTTTAATTACAAAAAAAGATATCGATAATTAAGACACAAATACTTTTAGGTACCACTGCACTGAGGATCCAGAGCAAAGCAGCAGCCAGAGAGATGGCAAAGCAAACCTGGATTGTTGCATGCCAAGCTCTGCTCAGCGATCAGAGCAGAGCCAGACAGGGCTGAGAAACCAAAGCTCGTTGTGTTCTGCCAAGCAGAGGTGGCACAGCCCCTTGTCCTGCCAGTCCCTGGCACTGCTCAGGATCAGAAGGCTGCAGCTGTGGCCCGATCAGGCACTTACCAGGAGCACTGGCCAGCAGCTCCACTCGGGTACCTGGAGGCTGCTGGGCTGCCTCGCTCTCCATCCTGCCCAGGGGTTCCCTGTGCCCCCCCCAGGAGTGTCCATCACAACCTCAGCATGAGAGCCACCCCTCATGGCAGAGGAGGAACAGCTGGTGCCACGAGTTCCTTTGGCCTCAGAGCCTTCACACCATGGAAGGAGCTGCAAGTGCACCCACCAGGTCATCCAGGTGTGGAATCTGCTCTGTCCCAGCCTCTTGGCGCCACTGACTCCCTTTCCCCATCTTCCCTCAGGAAAGGTAAGGAAAAATCTTCAACTGCCAATCCTCTGACTCTCCAAGGAAGTTTCAGGGTGAATTTCCTCATGGAAAGGGTGGTCAGGCACTGGCAGGGGCTGCCCAGGAGGGTTTGGAGTGCCCAGCCCTGGAGGTGTCCAAGGAAGGCCTGGATGTGACACTCAGTGCTCTGGGCTGGGGAAAAAGGTGGGGATGGGCACAGGGGGAACCCTGATCTTGGAAGCCTTTTCCAACCTAAAGGATCCTGTGATTCCTCCTGCCTTTAACAGGAGCAAGGGCTGTGCCCTTGGCCGTCCTGGGGCAGAGCCATCCTGCAGCACATCCTTCAGCCCCAGTGAACCTCCTCCAGCGTGTTTTGGGGGTAGTTTCTTTTATATCTGCACAGCTTTTCTGCAGGAGGCAAAGTTAGATCCCCACTGCAACTGGTGTTTGAGCTCTGTTATTAATTACAGCCCCAGCTCCAATCACACTCATTAGCTGAATGAGCAATAACGCATGTTAAGCCTCTATCTGTTGATAATATTCTCCAATGGATCGAGGATGTGTCATTTGACACTGATAAACTAGGCAATATTATGAGCTGAATGTCTTAAATGCTACACAGATGGGGAATATATTAATTTAAGAAAATGTTATTAAGTGTTTAAGGAGTGTAATTATGAGCAGCCTTCTCGTTTGACACCTGTGTGCAGTGTTTCCTTGAGAGATAAAGGCAGAGGAATGAGAACTGGAAACCAGCCTTCAAATCTCTCAGCTTTTCTCTTTTCAACTTCCTGCCAAATTAATTACTTTCAAGACACAACCAATATTGTGAAGAAGTTTTGACTGAAAACAATACCAGTGAGCAGCCCACAGAAATCTTCATTTTAATGCCACCTTTATTTGACAATACAAGAGTTCCAGAGAAAAGCCAGCTCTGCAGTGTGTGACGGGCGAGCTGCCCATGAGCCAGCAAAGCTCCTGACAGCACAGACTGTCACTGGCCTGGGGCTCTGCCAGGGGACCCTGCCAGGTCAGCTGCAGGATTCACTGGAATTGGTGGGAAGAGGAAGGAAAATTAATCTTATTCTACTGTAGTCAGTTCAAAGTTAGTTTCAAAGTTCAAAGTCTAATTTCAAATTGAAGGAGAAGAGAAGGTTCTGGGAGACCTTGGAGCATCTTCCAGGGTCTAAAGGGGCTCCAGGAGAGCTGGGGAGGGACTTTGGCCAAGGAGGACGGGACAAGAGGAATGGCTTTCCACTGCCAAAAGGCAGAGACAGATGGGATATGGGAAGGAATTCTTGTCTATGAGAGTGGGCAGGCCCTGGCACAGGTTGCCCAGAGAAGCTGTGGCTGCCCCTGGATCCCTGCAAGTGTCCAAGGCCAGGTTGGACGGGGCTTGGAGCAACCTGGGCTAGTGGAAGGTGTCCCTGCCCATGGCAGGGGGATGGAATGAGATGGGCTTTGAGGTCCTTTCCAATCCAGATGATTCTGGGATTCTCTGAAATTCCTCCCCATCCTCCCGCTGTGTTGGATGGAGCAGTTCAGGCATTCCCTGAGGGTGTTGTCACAGTAGAAAGTAAGTGTTGATGACAACTGGGATGAATCTGTGTTGGTGACAGAGCCTGGATGAGAAGTTTAGACTCAGGTAACCAACTTTGCAATGTCTGAAGGCAATAAGAGCAACATCCAGGGCATCTCCCTCCCTCTCCTGAAGGAAGCAGCTGCCTTCCACCATCCCAGCTCCTCCTGAACCTCCCACAGCAGAGCCAGCCTCAGGAGGAAAACCTCACTGCAGACGCTCAGCTGCCCACTTTGAAAATTAATTAATTAGGATTCCTACAGCACTACCCATCCCCTGAGCCCCAAGATGTTGTTTTGGCATTGCTGAACACATCGTGGCTGCCTGGCAGGAAAGGAACCAACCACATGGAAGTGGCTCGTGAGGAACTGTCGTGTGGCTGTGCATGGAATCTGCCTGGATCTGCTGCTGTTCAGCAGAGTGAATGTGCAACACAAAACTGGGGTGGGATGGAAGGACACTGGACTGCATCCTGCATTCCATGGAGAGCTGCTGAGCCCTGGGCTCACACTGCTGGGATGTTAATGTCCCTTTATTTAAAAGGTGTTTGTATCCACTGGTCCTCTCCAGGTGGCCCCACTGGGCTCCTGAGGAGCTCCAGAGGAAATTCATGTTCATGACAAAGTCTTCTGTAAACAGTTTGCAGAAAGGTGGTAACTCTGGCAGCCAGGACATGTTCCCCTGTAATTCCACCACACAAATCCCTGGAGGAACTTCATCTGGAATAATGTATGAACCTGTACAGGGGGAAAAATCAGATGCAAACTGATGTCAGCTGGGTACAAGCTGACAACGAGAATGGATGGAGGACATTACGAGGGATGGGAAAAAGTTTCTGACTTGTTTAGCACAGCAAAAAATGGTTGAACTGAGGACATGATTGACAGCTGTGAACACATCAGGAGTAGTTATGAGGAGAAGGACAGAACTATTGGAGCAAAAAGGACAGCTGGGAGGAAAAGCCCCAAGGAGCCACAGGCAAAGGTTCAGGCTGGAGCTGGATGTTTGTCACCCTCTCAGAGTCACGTTCTGCAGCAGTACCAGGACTGCTTGAGCTAAGGATGCACCCAAGGTCCTCTGCCCAGACTGTTTCATTTACAAGAATTTAGGCTAAAATTGGTGAATTTTGCAAGCTGTTTAAAACTTTCCGTGGAAAAATCCTACCCTTGGCACATTTGTTTTCAATGCAATGTTCTCTTTCATGTTAAGATTCCTAAATATCAATGTAACATTTAACACAGTGCATGTTACCATTGTTAAAAATAGGCTGTGATTTTAAAAACAGAAAACAAACCTGTATATTTAATAGCACCAAATGATCACAATAAATGTCCCCTTTCACTTTTATTGGCTCTTTTGGAGCCCTGTGTTTCCCTGCACACTTTCGTGAGCAGCAAGAGGAGATTCAGTGTGTTCCTTGGCGAGGTGAGCCGAGGCTCTGTCCTGCACATCCTTGCTGCAGGAGCCCACCAGCATTCCTGGGAATCCTCCTGCTATGAAGAACACAGTTGGTTTCAATTTGGGTGGTTTTACACACAGGAGAATCTCCCTGTGTTTGTACGAACACCAACCCCCAGGTTCTCCTCCAGCGGGCAATTCCATTTATAGCACATCTAAAACCAGGGGAAAATAGATTTCAGGGCTTCATTCTACTGGAACAATTAAAATGCAGGAAATAGTGAGTTCCTTTAGGGCCTTGAGTTTGCAGACATGGGTGCTAAGCCCTGTCATCCTTTCCTCTTCCTTGGAGAATAACAACGGGCAAGCAGAGGGGTCCCAAGGACATTTTAACCCTGGATTTTATAGCAGCTGCTATTCATTTTTTTTCTCTTTATTTGTGTTTCAAACCATTCTCTAGGAAATAAACCACCAGAATCAACATTTTAGCCTTCCCCTCTCCCAGGTGTTAATGGAAAGCTGGAGCACTTGGGATGTGCATTTCAATTGGAACCAGCGACACAATTTTTGTCAAGCTACTTTGTGTCAAGCACATAAATAAACATGTGCATAGGGAAAAGGTTCAATATTTCAACACTGGTTTCTTTTTGCCATCTCAAAGATGCAAGTCCAAAACGTTTCTGTCAGGAAGTTTGGGTGAGAAGATATTGGAAGTATGAAAAATGTGCATTTTCTGAAAAATGCGTCATACAAAAAATTGCAGTGTTTCAAGAAAATTGTCGTGTCAACTCACATCCCTCAGTTCCTTTGAAACTTCAGGAAAACATCCAGAGAAAAATAATTCCTAAAATGTTTCTTCCCAAACCTGAGTGCAACGGTCCCTTTCCCACCACTACATCTTTTATTGGCAGTGGGAAAAGCCCTGCAGTGTCGCCCTCGGTGCTCTTTGGTGTGGAGCCACAGAAATCAGTGCAGAGCCAGGAACACCAGAGGAGAGCAAAGTAACCCAAACCCAGCCTCCAACAGCAAAGCCCCTGAGGGTTTCCATCAGCTCCTCGCTGGCTCTGCGTGCTCCATCTCTGCAGAGCAATTCCTTCCTCAGACAGTTCCAGGATGAACCGGCCAGGGCTCGTCTGGATCGATTTGTAGTTCCTCTCAAGGAACTCGCAGCTGAAATACAAATTCAAGCTGAATAAAACATGAAAAAAAATCTTTAAAAACTGCCACTGAAGCACAGAAACCTCTTTTCTTCCTGAATTATGCTGGCAGAGTAATGAGAATGCCATGCTGGGCCCCAGCTTGCCTGTGTCTGGTCTTGTCCCTTGGGCAGACCGCACACGCTGCCGTGGCAGTGCCCACGTCCCTGGTGTCCCCACGGTGCCCTTGGCTCTCCAGAGCTTGGGTGAGCAGAGAGGACATGGTCAGCAGCCTGGGGAGAGCTGGGCTCTGTTCACTGAACCCCCTCCTCACACAACCAACCCCTGCCCTGTGTACAGCAGAGCAGGGGGCTCTGAAAGGTCACCCACCCACATGTGCATGTGCAGGGCATGGCAGGCACTGAGCATCCCAGCTGGGTCTGATAATCCTGTTTCATCCTCACACGGGGAAGAGGTTGGTGTGGATTGCAGGGTTAGAGCCCTGCACACTCAGTGATTCTCACCTGCTGCTGGAAGGACCTGGCGTGTGCTGCACTGAGAGCAAGGCCATGAACATGAGAACCCTGAGTCAGACAATCCCACACTGGCTTGATTGGGAAGGGACTTTAAAGCCCATCCAGTGCCAACCCCCTGCCATGGGCAGGAACATCTTCCACCAGCCCAGGTTGGTCCAAGCCCCATCCAACCTGGCCTTGGACACTCCCAGGGATCCAGGGGCAGCCACAGCTTCTCTGGGCAACCTGTGCCAGGGCCTGCCCACCCTCCCAGCCAGCAATTCCTTCCCAGTATCCCATCAAACCCTGCCTTCTGCCTGGGAAGCCATTCCCTGTGTCCTGTCACTCCAGACCCCTGCAGAAAGCCCCTCTCTAGCTTTCTTGTAGGCCCCCTCTAACTAAGAGGGTGAACTGTGGTGAGTGACTGCTGGGCTGTGCTGCAAACACCTGTCAGGGAGTTGCAGAGAGAGAGAAGGTCCTTTGGGAGCCTCCTTTTATCCAAGCTGAACCTCCCCAGCTCCCTCAGCCATTCCTTATGACTGACTCTCCAGACCCTTCTCCAAACGCCTCTCCAAAGCCCCTCAGGAGTCCAGCAGCAGGGACACACACGTTCCAGAGAACCTCCCACGCTCACAGGTCCCTGAAGGGAGCGTGGTGCCAGGCAGGACCCGAGGCAGGCAGTGCACAGTGTACACAAGGACACTCAGCTAAAGGCAACAGCACTGAAATAAATGGCAGGTTCAATTGCTCTACTTTATTAGATGCTGACAAGAGAACATAAATCCCTATCTGCAAAAATCGGTTATGTGCATTTGGACAACTGAATAAGGAGGCCTGAAATATTGTTCTATTTACTTTCAAGGCACAGAACCAAGACACTCTTTGTTGCCTCATAAAATGCAGCATAGTGAAGTTAATACCTCTTTGCCAGCAGCTTTTTGCTCCCTCTCACCAGAGCCAGCCTCCATTTGTGAGGCTGCACCATCAATCCCGAGCCCACAAGGCCCTCAGGCTTGTGTATGTGTTCCTTGAGCCAGGGCTGAAATAAAAGCAGATTATCTGTCCCATCACAGGGCTGTCTCACAGCAGGCACTGGCTGACACCAGCACAGCCAGGGCACTGGGTCACTTCAAACCACTGACCTGCTCTTCTGAGGGCTCTTGCCCCCAAACAGCACATGGAAGGCAGAGATCCTGGGGTGCTGGACACCTTCCTGGGTGGGGGCACAGGGCAGAGGAGGCTCCATCCACAGGGGCTCAGGTGGAAAAAGGTTCACCCACATTTTGGGTTGTTCAACCTGGAGAAAAGGATGCTCAGGGGGGACCTTCTGGCTCTGCAACTCCCTGACAGGAGGGGGGAGCCGAGGGGGGTCGGGCTCTGCTCCTAGGGAACAGGGACAGGAGGAGAGGGAACGGCCTCCAGCTGTGCCAGGGGAGGCTCAGGTGGGACAGCAGCAGGAATTTCTGCCTGGAAAGGGTGGTCAGGCCCTGGCAGGGGCTGCCCAGGGAGGTTTGGAGTGCCCAGCCCTGGAGGTGTCCAAGGCAGGCCTGGCCGTGGCACTCAGTGCTCTGGGCTGGGGACAAGGTGGGGATGGGCACAGGGGGATCCATGGGCTGGGAGGGTTTTCCAACCTAAAGGATTCTGTGCTTCTGCCCTCCCGGTGTTGCTGGCAATTCCACCTTCACTGTAGCACAGAGATAAGTGGCAAAGCCCGCAGTGCTCTGTGCTGTGGATTTGGTCCCTGCCTATCTTCGTTTTTCAACCTAGTTATTCAACAGAGTTATTTTTGGGAAGCCCTTGGGACAGATTCAGGCTGCAAATTCAACAGTAGAGTCACACAAACGTGTCCCACTTGTCTCACCCGGGAGCCAGCGCGGCGGAGCACTCGCGTGGAACTCAGAATCAATGATTTATTCAGCATAAGTGATTTATTTTATTCTGCTCCTTTAATAGCCAAAAGCAAAACTTTCTGTCTTCAGAGGTACTCAGCTCAGTGCCAGGGCTGGTTTTTCTCAAGTACAAATAATCCCAAAGTGCTGCTTGCTGACAACAGAGAGGACACAGCTGATAACACCCCCTTCGCTCCAGAGTGGGACAGGCAATCAAAGGGGCCCAAATTTGCTTTCCAAGAGCTTCATGCGAGGAGAGGTTCGTTCACATTTCCTTGGTATGCAAACATTAAATACCAGGAGCTTGGCAAATTAAAATATTTATGAAACTCCAACTCTGAAATGGAAAGCAGACATGTCTCTTCGCCGTACCTTTAGGAAAAAACCTGAGCTGATCCAGAGGTTATGTGAGGAATTGAGCTTCTGCTCCCAGCTCTGTCCCTTCATCCAGGCACAGCAGCTCCTGCAATTCTTACACTGAATTTTGTAAACTTCCACTCATCAGTTTTCATTGATTCTTGTGGGCATGAAGCATAGCCAGTACTTCCCAAACCTCCAAATTGCTATCTCATTAGCTGCTCAGCATGGTGTGCCTTGTGCATCCCAAATGAGGTGGTGTGTCTGTGCATCACACTTCCTTTCCATACATTTCCATAAAAACATTAAAAGCACAGTTATTTTTGAGATTGTTTTTCTCTGTTGGTGCCTGTCCCCCCTTGTTACAGTAGCCGGGTGATTAAAGGGTGCCCACATTCCTGATTTTTCCCTTCAGCTGAGTTCCAGCAGTGTCAGATCTTGCAGCACAACTGAAAACCAGAGAAAGACCATGGAAAGGGGCAAAGAGAGTCTGATAGAAAAACCAAAATAGTTGAATTTTCTTAATTAAAATGCTACCCCTGAGATGAAGGCAGGACCACCACAGCATTGAAACCCTGCACAGAGCAGGGTCAGGGTAGAGTGCTAAGGACACAGACCTGCCCCAGGAAAGTAGGGGGAAAATCCTAAAGTATATGGAAAAGAAAAAGATTATACCCTTAGCAGAATAGGGACCTGAGCCATTGGTAACGCACTGGCTCCCAGCTCTCCAGCTCCAATGGAAAGCTCATCTGCTTTATATAATTGGAAGTGTCATATTCAATAGCACTTTCTGAACCTTTTTTTTTTTAAAGAGAACTCACAATAATTTGTTGCAATACAGCCCCATTGATTCCTGTTTGGAGCTATAGATCAGGTAATTAGACATAATGAAAAGCAGAGGAGGGAGAAGGATGTAAAATTTCTAAAGCTATAGAGGGGTCGTCACCTACTGCGGTGCTTGTATCGATTCTCTTCATTGTACAGAAACCTGCAACTCTTAAGAGCAGCAATAATGGTACCTCGAGTGCTCCAATGTCTCTGGAAGCCTGAGAAGAAAAATGTTGTTTTAAAGCCGACTGAGCTTTGAGGAGCGAAAGGCTGAGCAGGCAGAGGGGTGAAGGAGGGGGATGTGGGGACAGGAGGGGTGCCACCCTTCCAGGACAGCTCTGCTGAGGGAGGATGAAGGAGAGCAGCTGGTAGGTCCCTCGGAGCTGTCTTTTTCTCTGCCTTCACACTGACATCAGAGGTTGACTCATTCAGTCCTTTTTCAACTTGATTTCTCAGCTGCTTTTGGGCACAACTTCAGACCTGGAGGAGGAGAAAGGATGGGGAAGAGCAGCATTGGATCTCTGCCTCTTTCCCTGTGTTCCCCTCAAATCCTTCACCAGGTGCATGGAAAGTGACCCCAGGGCTGCCTTGGACCCCCTCCTGCTGTCACCTGTTAGAATTCATTTCTGATACCATAACCACAGAGCCCAGCAGCCCCTCACTCTCTTTCTTTCTTTTTGTACCTCCTTTCTTCCAAAGCAAAAGGCCTGAATTCAAGAGTTTTTCACATGCTGGCTGTTACACTCAAGTGCTAAAACTCTCCCTCCAACAGACTGATTCCCTTTCAGTCACCCTGTAGCAGGAGGAATAAAACCCATGGAGTAACAGAGAGAGGTCCACAGCTCCTCTCTGCTGAGAGTCTTCTCCAGAAGGGAAAAGAAGGTCTGAGATGGGCTGAGATGGTGTTACCTGCAGAAACCGGGCACAACCTGGTTAGGCAGAGATCTCTGACGAAGCTTTCAAGTGGTTCTTTGGGTGCCTCTTCATGCTTAGGGCTTAAAATGCCCTTTCAGTGAAAGGGATTAGCAGGAATTTCCCCCAAGGAAAGATTTTCCACATTTGACTCCTAAACGTTTCAGGCATCTTGCGCTGCTGCGTGTGCTCAGCTGTTCCCACACCTTACACAACCTTTGCACAGGCGGTTTGGCTGCAGTTAAACCTGGTCTCCAGTCACAGACACTGTGTAGCTGCTGCCCATCACCTCGTGGTTAATGATTCAGGAAGGCAATCCCTCCAAACACCTCCAGTTCATCAGGGAGGGAGGTGGTGGGATGGGAGCAGGTTGTGCCATGGCTGGGCCTCTGCATGGCTGATCCAGGCTCCAATGGCTCCTCTATGAAATAAATCATAGAATCCCAGACTGGTTTGGGTCAGAAGGGACCTCAGGATCACCCAGTCCCACCCCCTGCCATGGGTAGGGACACCTTCCACTAGACCAGTTTGCTCCAAGCCCCATCCAACCTGGCCTTGAAATGGAAAGCACATGGAAACCAGATGTGAACAGAAAAGCACTTCAGTAAGTACGTTCTCCTTGCACAAATTCACAGGGAATTCCTTTGGAAACACTCCTTCTTCTTCCACGGGAACTCGGTCTGTGTTCATCAAGCACAAAGCATCTCAAAGTGTTTTAAGCAGCTGAGACATTCAGCGTGAGACTTCCCATCGGGAATGCAGGATGTGTGAAACCGCCTTGAAATAGGACAAAAAAAGGAAGAGCTGTTCTATTCCCTGGGGTCTGCCACCGTGTTCTCAGGCTCTGGAACTCTTCAGCATTTCTAATAGAGAGCATAAATATTCATACAGACACTCATAGGCTAAAATTAAATGAGTTTGTCAGGGTTATTTTTAGTATAATGGACGTAGGCAATGAGAAAATCCCAAGCCAGTGACTACATGGGATTGGGGTAACAGTGGGGCCTTTTTCCCCCATTACAGGCAGTAATGGGGAGTGGAAATTAAGAACACAGAGAGAGAGAGAAGCGTGTTGAGAGGAGGCAGTGAGAGGGGCTGGGGGTGATGGGCGTGTTTCTTAGCAGAGCCCCTGCTCGGATCAGAGCTGGGCCTGGCTCTGATGAATAAATTCATCAGTCATATGGATGAGACACTCCTGTGCAGGGAAAAACGGGCTCCTTGGGGCAGTGGGAGAGCAGTGGGGAGCAAAGAGAGCTGGGGAGCAAAGGGGTGTGAGGGACGGGAGTGAAACCACAGCTCAACAAAGGCAGGTGAAATCACCTGGTGGGGTTTGAGCAGGGGAAGAAGCCCATGGACAAAATGGGATGGAGGCCTCCAAAGTGTTCACTTCTTGCCTGGAAAAGGATCTCTGAGTTACTGCTGTGAAAAGAAGGGTGGAGAGCTCTGCTGTGACTGCAGAAATGCATCAGGTCAGGTGTGGAAAGGGCGATACGGATGTTAAAAACAAACAGAGGGAGTTCTTGGTGCGCACGTGGCTGCAGGAGGACTGCAAATGGGACTGTGGGGGCTCAGGGGACAGGAGAGGCAGCTCCAGAGGGGGACGATGCACCAGAATGGAGCTGGCAGGAGCAGATGGGGAGTGCTTTTCCTGGGGATACCTCTTTCCATTTGTTCCATTCCCACATTTTCTTTCTATAAAATAAATCCCTCAGGCTGCTCCCAGCACTGCAGGGCTGGGGGGTCTTTGCTCCAGCACAGCACAGCAGCCACGATTCCATGGATTCAGCCAGGGACTCCTTTTTCCTGCCTTAATGCTTTTAGTTTTAATCTTTTACAATTTGTAGAAGCATCTTTCAAGGCCTGAACTCCTGGGATGCTTGTAAAAGCTGCACAGAGCTGGCAGTGGGCGGCTGCCTTCCGCAGGTGCTCCGAGGACACGGGAACGGCTCCGGCTGCCAGGAATGAGCTTCTTGAGGTGTTGGTACCCAACAAACCTTCAGAGAAGGGAAAGATCCACCTTCTGCTCCTTTTAAATACATTTTCAAAATCTACTGGGAGAATGAGCATGTACCCAAAGAGCCTCCAGGAGAGCTGGAGAGGGACTGGGGACAAGGACCTGGAAGGACAGGACACAGGGAATGGCTTCCCACTGCCAGAGGGCAGGGTTAGATGGGATATTGGGAAGGAATTGCTGGCTGGGAGGGTGGGCAGGCCCTGGCACAGGTTGCCCAGAGAAGCTGTGGCTGCCCCTGGATCCCTGGAAGTGTCCAAGGCCAGGTTTGATGGGGTTTGGAGCAACCTGGGCTGGTGGAAGGTGTGGCAGGGCCAGTGCAGGATGACACAGCCCGGGCCACGCGGTGTCCCCAGAGATGCTGGCGAGGCTGGATCACTGCTGATGGCACTGCAATGCCATTATTTTTTTCCTGTACCCAACAATTTTCAATCCCTGGATTTAACACACACCCTTCATTCCTGTGTCAAAGCACAGAAGTGCCTTTGCCTTTCAGTTCATGATTCAGATTTCTTTCTTTTTTGACATAATGTGACATAATTCAATGTACTCGGTGCAATTATGTACAGTTTGATTGTGGCTGGTGTGTCACTCAGGGCAATTATTTCTTTTTAATAGTAGTAATTGATACTCTGAGTTGCCAAAGATAAGAAATCCAGCAGTAAGCAAAGCCATTTGTCATCCCTGCAGCCTTGATAAATAATAATTGAACTGACTGCCTGTATTGACAAACAGAGAGGCTCCTCTGATCCCAGGGAAATGCTAAAAACCTAAAAAGCAGCGTGTTTTTGAAGGAATGCCATTTATTCAGAGATAAATCTACCACTTATTTCTAGGGCTCTTTTTCTTCTGAGGAGCATTTGTTATTACTCAAAAAGCCAGTGATATCAGAAGGGAGGTTCTTCGGAGTTTTATCCAATAATACTTTATATTTATTTATTAATATATAGCATTGCCTCTCATCCTCCACAGGCAATCTCCTCAACCTTAAAAGAAGAAAATCATGAAATAAATAAAAAAACGAAGTACCGTTTGCCTTGGAAAACAGCTCTTCCAGGTCGTTGTCACAGATCCAGCTGGGACAGGGGCCTGGTCAGTGTGGTGGGTGGGCTGTGCCCCCCTGGCAGATGCTCAGGCAGGGAAGATGGGAGAGGTCCCATCCCCAGAGCCCCCAGGGCCTCCACTGAGACCTGCCCAGTCCCAACCAGTTTGCCCCATTCAGTCCCATCAGTGGGTTTGGGTTGATGGTTATGTCTGGACAGCAGAGGCCTCGTCCCCACTGGCTGCACACGTCACACAGGACTGAACTGATGCACAGGAAAATGTTTTACTTTATCCTTCATCTACTAGAACTTTTAACTGGCAGTGAACTCAAATACCAGAAAATAACCTCCCTGCTGTTCTCCCAGGTAAAGGCACCTCTTTTGGTACCCAGAGTTTGAATTTTCAGTGTTTGGAGGTTACCCAGGGAATCTGTGACTGCCCCTGGATCTCTGGAAGTGTCCAAGGCCAGGTTGGACAGGGCTTGGAGCACCCTGGGACAGTGGAAGGTGTCCCTGCAGGGGGTGGCCCTGGATGGTCTCTGAGTCCCTTCCTACCCAACTCACTCTGTGATTCTGTGATTCTAATTCAGTGAAAAGATAACCATTGAAAATCCGAAGCAGAATTACCGTGTCAGGGAGGGTTATTCCCGTGGACAGTTATCCCACACGGCTCCTGCACATCCTGCTCTCCTCCCTCTCCCTCCCTGGGGAGGTTCCCTTCCAAACGCCTGGCCAGGATGGTTTTTGGGGCAGCTGTGTTATTCCAGTGTGGATATTGTTGTGCCTCGGTGTTCACTGAGTTCCCCAGGATTCCTCACCTGGTTTTCCACTCCCAGCTGGTAATTCCTGTTCTGGACAGAAGGAGCTGGTGAGGCAGAGCCGTGGAGACATCGCTCATCCCACGAGTGGGAACAAGTGGAGATGGAGCACCAACCGTGGGGAAACACGGTGAATATTTCATGAGCTGTTAAACATTTATTAATCATTCATATGCAGATGATTAAAAAATTAATACAAAATCTGAGGATGATTTAGGAAGGAGTGAGCTCATGCTGACAGATGTGAGGAGCTGCTGGGAGGGGAGAGGGGGAGGAGATGGCACTGGAGCCCTCTGGGATCAATCCTGTCTGCTTTGCATATATCCAACAAGTCAAATTCAACAGGGCCCCACATCCTCCAGCCCCAGGAGTGAGCTGGGGGGCAGGCAGGGACAGGGAGGGACAGAGAGGGGCATTCAGGGACAGGGAGGGGCATTGAGGGACAGGGAGGGGCAGACTGGGATGTGTAGGCACAGGCAGGGACAGGCAGGTCCTACAGGCACAGGCAGGAGCAAGCCTCTGGCAAGGACACAGCATTGACCCTGTTTCTAATTAAATCCACAGAAATGTATTTGAAGTAACCAGAAGATCTTGAACTTTTCCCTCCCCTCCCCTCCTCTCCTGAAGGTGTGTGAACAGCAACAAGTGCAGTCCTGTGTTTCTGTTTCCCCACTGCACTTCTGATTTCCCTATTTTCAGTATGACTTACAAGAAGATTCGTGTTTTTCTTCCCCATCTGGCGCAGATGTTTTCTTTTCCACTTGTAGTTTTGGGAAGGGGAAGGAGGTTTGCTCATTTCCCCCTGAAAAATTTCCAGCCCTATTCACACACCAAAAAAAAAAAGAGAGAAAAGGGGGAAAAACACCATGAATGAGACCAAAATCTTCCCTTTTTATTTGAATAAAATCAAGTTTTTGATCATTCACACTTCACAGAACAGAACAATCACAGAGAGCAATCCTGTGGAACCCACTGGCCAGTTGCCCCCAGTGACATGTGAAATGGAGCCAGACTGAACCCTCGAGGTTCTGGTTACAGTTATGAGAAAAATGATATTATGTGTCCATTTCTGTGGGCAGCAGTGTCAATTTATTCCCCTTTAATCACTGTCTCTTATCAGACTTTCTGCAGTGTGATCCATGAGCATCTGTTACAGCAGCTCCACATCATGCTTCTGGAAACTCCACAATAAATGGGTTTAATTGTATTGGGAACGAGGGGAATAATTCAGGTACGTGCAACATGCACACGATGCTCCTGATTGCACAAAAGGTAGTGCTTATATTGTATTTGCTAATTAATTTCCCTGGAATGGCAGTGCCAGCACCCCGTGAGTGATGGGGGCATTGAGGGTGGGAGCAAGGGGACGTTGTCTCTGCAATAAAACAACACTGACCCTTCTCCTGCCTTCATGCTCCTTGTGCTGTGACAAATAGATTTAATTTCAGAGCTTTTGAGGAAATTGCATCAATATTTAAACAAATTCTGAAAAGTTGCGTTGAAAATGTAAATTCCCTTCCTTGCATCAGCGATGCACCATCCTCGCTCCCTGGGGAGGGAAGGGATGGGAGCAGTGGTGACGATCCCTTGCCTGGCACAGCAGGGGTGTGTCACCTCCAGGTGACGTGGAATAACACGTATGAGGCTCTGAAAGTGAGCCTGTGAGGCTGTGAGGAGAGAAAACGGCCTCAAGCTGTGCCAGGGAGGTTTAGATTGGATAATGGAAAAATTGCTTCCTGGAAAGTGCTGTCCAGCCCTGGCACAGCTGCCCAGGGCAGTGCTGGAGTCCCCATCCCTGGCTGGGGCATTTAAAAGCCATGTGGATGTGGCACTTGGGGACATGGGTCAGTGTGTGATGCCCGGGGCAGGCAAATTTAAACAAGTTACTCCTTCAAAATGTGGCTGAAAGGCCTCTCTTGCTTTGGCCCTGGCTGCTGGGATGGAAATCTGAGAATCAGACACCCCTGTGGGAGCAAAAGTTTCCCCCCACAGTCCCTGGAGTTGGTGTTGGATGGAAATCAGCACCACTCTATAATTGCTGTGGTGAAAAGTGCAGAGGGGCACAGCAGGGCAGGGAATGCAATTTCAGTTTAGGCTTTTGAACTGGAGCTTAATTATATCCCAGAATTTACTCTGCCTTTCACATGGGGCTCTAGATAGATCAGGATTAATTATGCTGTGGAGATCTCTCCCCCTCTGGCCCAACACACTCTCTCTAACTGGTTGCCTGTGTATTTTGACTGGGCAATAAACCATTTTCTGAGGACAGGAAAACTCCAATCTCTCTTTGCTATTAGCAGGACGGGTTTTTCTGCTCTGGGAAGGTTCATCAATTACACCAACATAATTACCATATAACCATACTCCAGTAATTATTTCACTATAGCTCTTCCTGTAGTGACTGCTATTGAATAAAGCAGCTTTTTCAATATACCTTAAATCTATTCCCCAGCAACACCAACTAAATCAAAACATGTCCTGTTACTGAAGAACAAATACCTTGTGTTGGGAATTATGCCGGAGGAGGCAAAGCTGCTCAGGTGTGAAGTTACTGCAGGTTGCTGGTGCTACAACACGGCCAGGTAAAGCCCCCAGGGCAGTGCCAGTGGCTCCCCACGGCCCCCCTGGGATGTGCCAGGTGAGCTGGACCTGACCTGAGGTGAGTGTAACCCCAGTCCTGCCAGAGCTCAAGGACTGGTTGGACAACACTCTCAGGGACGGAGGGGGATTGTTGGGGTGTCCTGGGAAGGGCCAGGGGCTGGACTGGATGATCCTTGAGGGTCCTTCCCTACTCAGAATTTTCTGTGATTCCATTATTCTGTGATTTCCTTCCAGAGGAGACGCTGTTTGGGCTCTGTTGTTGCTGTCATTGGAGCATCTTTCGACAGTTCAGAAGGGAGAAGAGAGCACCCAGGGACACGTGCTGGCCATGGCTGAGGGGGGTCTGGTCCCTATGTCTGGAAGGGGACAAGCCATTCACTGGGGTAGGATCCCTCAGGTCCCTGCAGCTGAGAGACACAGGGGGCAGGTGGTGGAGCCTGGGAAGGATTTCCCTCCAACCATCCTTCTCGGAGGCAACCAGACCCACCAGGACCCCAAGGAGGAGCTGGGGGATAAGTGATGGGGGTTTGGTGTGCTGCTTACACCTACCCCTGTCAGGTGCAGGGGCTGGAGGACACTGGGGAGGGGGGAAGCTCAGGAAAACTCACCTGCAGGAGCAGCTGAACCAAGCAAGGGCAGGATCAAAGCCTGCTGCAGGCTGAGACTGCAGAGAGAAAACCCTGCACAGGGCTTTCCACATCCCCAAAGCCACCTGGCTCTCCTGTGCCAGGTGTCCAATCCATCTGGGACTGCACAGCCACCAGTGGCCTGTCTGTGCCACCATCTGTCCTGTCAGGCTGCAGTTCAGGAGGAGGTGAAGTCTGGGAGGTTCCTCCTCAGCCCCAGCCGTCCCTGCTGACATTTGCAGTTGCCATCGTTGCAGTGCTCACTCGCAATAAAATAAATGGTTTAAACCTCGTTTCCCTTTGCAATTCATGATACATAAACCAAAGGCAAGTAAAATAAATTTGTCTGAAAAGAATGAATTAACTGCTTGTTTCAGGAAACGTGCACTCAGGTGTTTGACAGAAGCATTTTATTGCTGCAATA
Source organism: Myiozetetes cayanensis (assembly GCF_022539395.1). Classification (NCBI taxonomy): domain Eukaryota; kingdom Metazoa; phylum Chordata; class Aves; order Passeriformes; family Tyrannidae; genus Myiozetetes; species Myiozetetes cayanensis. Next base: position 62,231,523 of record NW_026087853.1, on the reverse strand, counting down.
TCCCACCGGCAGCGCTTTGTGTGCAAACTGAGAAGCTCAACCAGGGTTTGTCTGAGCCAAGCCCTGAGGGCTGGGCAGCTCACGGGATGTTTTTGGCCACAGGGAGCCAGCTGTGGGGTGACCATGACAGCCAACCACTCCCTTTCCCGTGTGGAGAACCCATCCCCACGCAGCAGGAGCCGTGTCCCGTGGCACGGTGCCCAACCTCGGCACTGCTTGGTGTGGCTCTGCTCACTTGGGACTCCTTTCTTCAGGCTGGCTCTGGGGAAAGATGGAGAAAAAAATAACTGTCAACCTGCCTGTCCTTGAGAAAAGGAAACTCCAGCAAACCAAGATATAATTTTGGGAAACAGGATACTTTGGCATTGCCGTGGTCACTGCCCCACATGTCTCTACGTTCACCTGGCAGAGAAATGAGTTAAACCATAAAATCACAGAAAGGTTTGGGTTGGAAGGGCCTTAAAACCTGTGGCAGGGCCTCACCACCCTTGCAACCAGGAATTCCTTCCCAATATCCCATCTCTCCCTGCCCTCTGGCAGTGGGAAGCCATTCCCTGTGTCCTGTCACTCCATGCCTTGTCCCCAGTCCCTCTCCAGCTCTCCTGGAGCTCCTTTAGGCCCTGCCAGGGGCTCTCAGGTCTCCCTGGAGCCTTCTCTTCTCCAGGTGACCCCCCCAGCTCTCCCAGCCTGGCTCCAGAGCAGAGGGGCTCCAGCCCTGGGAGCATCTCTGGGACCTCCTCTGGACTCTGTCCAGCAGCTCCTGCCCATCCTGTGTTGGGGGTCCCCGAGGTGGACATGCTGCTCCAGGTGAGATCATGGGGATGTGCCCCAGGGGCTCAAAACATTCCTTTCAAAGGGATTTCCCTGGCCTGGCACAGCCCCCTCCCTGTGCAGCCCCACTGGGGGATGTCACTGTGTGGCAGCTGCTCCACGACAGGTCCCCTAAAACATCCCTGGTTGGCTGTGGTAACACATCCCTGTGATGGGGAGCCCAAACACAGGCACAAGGAGATGCTCCCTGCAAAATTTAGAGCAAACTATTTCTCCCAGCAGTTGGAAAAAGCCATGGGAAGTCCATCTGGAAGCTGCTGTGGAATGGGAAGGATCAAAGTGGTGATCCCACTGTCCCAGGTGGAATATGTGGCTCACACAGTAATCAGCTTTACCCACTGTTGGGTAAAGTGTTTGGCAGACCAAGTGTTTGCAGTCAGGGACATTTCTGGAACCCAGATAAACTATATCTGTATTTTCATACCTGTAAGAGTTTTTTGATGCAAAGAAAGCCAAGGTGAATGGCATGAAAAAATAGTAGCTGGGGAACAACTGTTTCTTGTTTCTCCATTCTAAGGACAGGGGTCACTGAGCAAATAGTCTAACAGTGGGTTTAAAATAAAAACAGAGTTTAATTAGTAGAACTGCTCTTCCACATAATCCATAATTAAACACAGAGCTGAGAGCCACGGGAGGGTTTGGAAAATAAAAATATAAATATACTCCAAATAATTACACACATTCAGGACAAAAAGATCCACAAACTAATTGTGTTGTGCACAGAAGGTGAAATTGTGTCTCCACTGAAGCCTGTGTTAACATTCAATTTATGTTAATAAGGCTTAAATTTAACACCTCCGAGGCAGTGCTGAGCACACAGGTGTGAGTTAATGAAACAGGACACACTGACTTTTACTTTCTGGTGTCTATTTGTATTTATATGTTTGGTATTAATTAATGAAATTTTATTTCTGTTTATATACAGCTTAAAGGAAGCTTCCTTATCAGTCCAGAAAATCCCTCTGTAAGCATGACTTGCATTCAGTCCTTTTCAATCCCATTCCACCCAGGGAACTGTCCTGTACTCAGACCCGACCTATTGCCTTTCCTAAACCACTCAGAACACAAGAAAAGGGATGTGCTCCCATTTTCCTGTCCCTATGAACAGACACAAATGTGCAGCCAAACAGCAGTCCCATGATTTCCCATTTTCTCTTTTTCCCTGTGTTCTCCCAGTGCCACAACCTCTCTCTTTGTTGCACTTCTCAGGCAACAATGACTGTAACCAACACTTTTGGACCCAGCACAAATAAACCCCAAACCAAAAGATTAGGAGAGAAAAGCTCCCCTGGAAGAAGAGCTGAATCCCTGCAGGCATTTTATCCCCTCTGAAGCCATGGAAGGTTCATCTCTGTGAGCACAGCAGAAAATAATGAGCTCATTTGTTGTTTGTTTGTTTTTCCCTCTTGGTAGAGCAGCCAGCAACCAGAAAACAAGCCTTTATTCTTCATGGGTGATCAAATGGCTGATTGAGCCCTGAAAGCTTTGCTCTTGCAAAATGCTTCTCCTTTCTGGGGCCACCGTGTCCTCCCTTGGTGAGCTGTCCCTGTGCCCCAGGCGATGCTCTCACAGGAGAGTGGGCAGGGGCAGCTCCCAGAGGAGCAGTGGCTGGCAAGGCAGGGTCCATGGAAGAGCTCATGGACTAAAGGGAAGGTGTCCAGCATCACTCCCCGTGATGAGGCTCTGGGAGGGGAGCACTGTCTATAGCAGCACCAGCACACCCTGGGTAGAGGTGTTCATTGACCTCATCCTCCCCTGCACACACCTACCCCACCCTTCCCAGCAGCAGAGATGGCCAGGCACGGATAGAGCCACAGAATCATGGAATTGTTAGAGTTGGAAAACACCTTTAAGATTTTTGAGTTCTACCATCAAACCAGCACCACCACGTTCGCCACTAAACCAAGTCCTCAAGTGCCACGTCCAGTCATTTCTTGAACACCTCCAGGGATGGGGACTCCACCACTGTCCTGGGCAGCCAGGGCTTGAAAACATCTTCTGTGAAAAACACTTCCCTAATATCCAACCTCTACCTCCCCTGGTGCAACTTGAGGCCAACAATTTCCTCTTGTCCTGTCACTTGTTACCTGGAGAAGAGACCAAACCCAGCTGGCTCCACCCTCCTGTCAGCGAGCTGTAGGATGTGCAGGAGTTAGGAATGGCCATTCCACTGCAGAGATGTCCATAAACAACAGGCATGAGCTGGAGTGACCAGAAGCTGTTTAAAAATATGTAACAACTAAAATAGCCCCTGGATATTTCTAGGATCAACAGCCAGCTTTATATTCTCTTTTATTTTTAAAGAAAAAGGTCTCCAGTTAGTCTTTAAGCCTGTCCCATATTTTCCCCCTCCCATTCCAGGAAAGCCAGGCTGCTACTTGGATGTTACTTCAGGTGTACAGAGACAGCAGACATTGGGAGCACTAAAACTGGATGGCATAGGCAGGTATTAGTGGAGAATTGCCTGGAGAGATCCAACCCAGCCTAAAGGGATGGATGGATGGATGGATGGATGGATGGATGGATGGATGGATGGATGGATGGACGGATGGATAATTGGATGGATAATTGGATGGATGAATGCCTGGATGCTGTAACCAGTAGAGAGTGTTTGGCCCTGAAATCCACACTGAACCAATCATTTCTGGTTTGTTCCTGTGAATTTATGAGCCCAGCAGGAGCATCAGTAGCCCGAACCAAAGCCTAGTAAAATAAATAGCCGAGACAAAAGTCTCCCCTGCCCCATTCTCTGATATTATCTTGTTTCCATCCCAGCCTCCTGTTGCTCACCCATGTCCCCACACCAGCTCCAGAGGTGCTTGTCCCAGCCAGTAAAAAAATCTCACTTTCTTTGCAGCCAAACTGTCAGGAACGGGAACACGAGCCCCTCATGGCAGCCTGTTCCACGGCAGGGCTGCAGCACCAGGACACTCTTCCTTCCAGGGCTGGCCCTGCCTTTGGCCTTGAGGAGCCCCTCAGCCCCTCCAGGGCCATGGAACGGGTAACCAAAAGTGGATCCTGCTGCAGGCAGCAACAGGATGGTCTGGGCTTTGTGCTTGCCAGTCCTGGAGCCTGGGAACAGGCTGTGCTCTGGTGGGAATAGGCTGTGCTCCCATGGGAATAGGCTGTGCTCCCGTGGGAACAGGCTGTGCTCCCATGGGAACAGGCTGTGCTCCCGTGGGAACAGGCTGTGCTCCCGTGTGTGCTGCCATGGGAACAGCACCGTGTCACAGGAGACCCTCAGGGCATGACTTTACACCTGGGGACAGTATCTTTGGACTACTCAAAAGTCCAAGGCTAAAAATAGCTGTCCTGCTGATAATCATCCCCACAGCAGCCCAAACACAGGAGTGTTGGCAGTGGTTTCTCTTCATTCCCTTGAGTAATAAACTGGGGTTTGATAATTGTGTTTCTCCGAACAATATCTGATCAGGAAATTGATAATGTTTAATGGACTGTGGCTTTACAGCAAGGGATGTTTTATAAATATGATGGTATCATGAAGTGAAGAAGGATTTTACACATTTCCTATAGAGAGTTATGCATAAAATCACAGAAACATTAACGCTGCAAAGACTGTTAAGATCATCAAGTCCAACCACCACCATGTTCACCACTAAACCATGTCCTGAACCACCACAGCCTCACAATTTTTACATACTCCCAGGGATGGTGACTCCACCACTGCCCTGGGCAGCCTGTGCCAGGGTTTTACAACCCTCTCTGTGAAAAAAAATCCCTAATATCCAATCTAAACCTCCCCCCATACAACTGGCGGTGGTTTCCCCTTGTTCTGTCACTCGTTCCGTGGGAGAAGCTCTGGGAAGAGACAACAAGGAAAGATCCATCTTGGCTTAGCCTGGGCAGACGTGGTGGGATGGGCTGAGCTGGGGTTCTGTGGTAAAGACTGCTGTGCAGAGCCCTGCTCAGATGCTGAGGATCCACCTGCCCAGCACTCCGTGCTCCAGTGAGGTTGTCCCGGTGAGGTTGTCCCAATGGGGTTACCCCAATGAGGTTATCCCAGCAAGGACACACCCTGCACAGAGCCTAGTCCAGCCTCTGAAAGCAAACAATGCTCCCAATGCCCTGCAGTGCCAAACATACAGATTTTAATAATGACCAGAAGTGAGAAAAGGGAGTTTTACCCTCGTGAAATGCAAAGGTGGTGGTTCTTTCTGCCCCTACGCAGAAACATCCCAGAGTTCAAGGGGCACCTTCCTGCTCCAGCCACCGGCAGGAAGTCAATACTCACCCTTCATGAATTCTTTGTACTGAGTAAATAATTTGGAGAATTTTATTCAATGCTCTAGAGAGTAATCTTTAGTTTTTAATTCTGAGCTATTGAAGAAACCTTTGCCTTAGATTGGGTAAAAGTGATGAATTTTATATCCATGTGACACCATCCATCTTGCATGGGGTGAGGTGACCGCAGTGCTCGTTTGTAACCAACCACAGTGACACTTCCAGGGAATCCAGAATGAACAGAAAGACTCAGAATAATCCATTCTGAAATACTTGTGTTCTGCTGACTAAGAAACTCCTATTTTCAATTTATCTTCACATTTGCTGTTCTAGATCTGCCAGCAATTAATTTTTCTCTGTGTATGGAGCGTGAGCAGGACACGGGCGGGGGAGGGATGTGCTGCATCCTCCTGACACGAGCGTTCCAAAAACCTGAGGAGCTTGTGAACAGAGAGCTGTGATCTCATCTGCACAGAACATGGATCAGCAACCAGCGTGGAGAGCTGTAAATGGAAATCAGATGTAAATATTTCCATAGTTTTTTACACAGGCAGTGTAATCTCTCCTCTGCTGAGACAGAGGGGTGGCCTTACCTCCTGCCTTTCAGCTGTGACCTGCATTTCGTTTGAGGCAACAAGTGAAACAAAAGTGTCCCCAGAATGCACTCAACATAGAATCAGGATATTAAGAAATGAGCAGGCTCTAAAAATATCCCTGTGTTCATCTCCCTGCTCCCAGTGAGGCAGCGCTCCGGCAGCAGTGGCTCAGGGACGTTCTGTGGGCAGGGCCTGAGTCAGGAACAGCTGCAAGTGTTATTTCCTTGCAATCAAATGTTTTGTGATCTTTTCCCAAGGAAGTTCACATCCACCAGCAAGGAAATGCAGCCTAACTACTGAATTGTCCCAGGCCAGGTTGGACAGGGCTTGGAGCAACCTGGGCTAATGGAGGTTGTCCCTGCCCATGGCAGGGGGTGGCACTGGGGGGGCTTGAAGGTCCCTTCCAACCCAAATACTCTGGGATTCTGTGTGGCAGAAGCCCCGTGGTGCTGGGAGGGGCAGCTGGTTTCAGAGCCGGGGGGGGCCAGGACATGGAAACCTCACATGTCTGGCTCCAAAGGACATAAAAACAACTAAGCAAACCAACAAAATCCCTAAATGTGAAATTTTCCATTAGATCTGGAATCCTTACAGTGTTTTGTTATACAAAAAAAAAAAAAACCCACAAAAAACTAAACAAAAAAAAAAAAAACACACAAAAAACCCCACAAACAAACAAACAAAAAAACCACACACACACAAAAGAAAAACAAACAAAAAAAACCTCCAGAAGTCACAAGCATTTGCAGGACAGAGAAAGCAAAAGGAGAGGCAAACACATGTGTTTGTTACTTTGCTGTGTGGAGGTTGCAGAAAGATCAGAGATCCAATGGTTGTGATTGAACATTAGCCTGTCAGTTAATTTTCCCAGAGCAGACACAGCAGTGAAGGAAGATTGTTCCCATATACCCAAGAGATTTTTCCATGTGGCCCGTGTTGCAGCTCAGCTGTGGGCACAGAGGGTTCAGCAGTGCTGTGAGGAGTTTGAAAGATCAGTGGGCATGTGTCCTGGTTTGTAATCATGGTGTGCTTCAATTAATGCACAGTTTTCCAAGAAAATCCCCTCACTCACAGGGCTGCAGCCTCCTGTGTGTCTGGTTGAGCTGCAGGCAGGTGCTGAAGCTCCTGCCATGGGTGTGTGAGGATTGGGGATTTCTCCTCTGGAATACACTCAGCAGGATTCTCTGGTTTAGCCTCTCAGAGGTAAACCCATGGCTGGAGCTTCTTTAAAATTAATTGGCTTTTTTTTTTTTTTTTTTCCTTAGAAGATCAGAGCACATTCCACGGAAGAAGCAGAAAAGTGTCCACAACGTGACTGCCGAGACAACCAGCCTGGCTGGACCCAAGGGCGCCTGTGGCAGTCACAGCTCTGGGTCACAGGGACCAGAAATGCTCCCTGGCACCTGGAAAAGCACCATCCAGTGTGGAACACAGTCACAGCAGAGCAGTCTCGGGGGTCTGTCGTGGTTTGTTGCAACCCTGAAATGAATAAAAACCCCACAACATTTTAGGGGTTCAGAATTCAGGAGTCAGGATATAACATTAACAGGGGGAAAGCAAGGCATGGCAGGTGCATGTCCCCCAGCAATAGAAGGGGAATTCTGAACTGCAAGGGGAAGGAGGTGAGATGTCAGTGGATCTGTGTGACCCAGGCAGAGGGGCTGTGTGTCTCAGGACATCCCTTGTACTGGATGTATCCAAAGGAAAGGTGGGAGGCTGAGAAGCTCCATGTGCCACTTGTCAGTATAATGATGTAACAAGAAAAGACGTCTTTTCTGCTCTTCTGCCAGTTCCAAAGTTGTATGAAATTTTCTACTATTCAAAGTATGATTTTAATCATGAAAGTTGTGATTTGTAATTCTAATATTTACACAGAAAGCTCTTTTTCTTATGTCTCTCTCCATAAGGCAATATTGGAATCAAAGTGTGGGTTTCATTTCATGCAGCTTTGAAGTTGATCCTTTTGACATTTCACATTTCCATGTCACGCTTTTAATTATGACAAAGAAGTTTCACTCATCATCATTTCATTTTTTTGCATATTTCCTTCACTGCCTCTCCCTCACCTCCATCAGGAAACTCAGAGAAGAGATGAGAGCAGGAAGGCACACCGTGGGAGCAGTGGGAGTTGTGCAGGCTGGGAACAGGCTGGGAACAGCCAGAGAGTGTCCTCTGGCTCTGGTGAATGACACCAAAATCCCAGAATTATAGAATCATGGAATCACAGAATGGTTTGGGTCAGGAGGGACCTTAAAGCCCATCTCGTTCCACCCCCTGCCGTGGGCAGGGGCACCTTCCACTAGACCAGACTGCTCAAAATCCATACTCCCCCCCTGGGAAGCACACAAGTCCCTCTGGGAAGCTGGAATGGTTGATGCCTGAGGGGGAGCCCCTGGGAGCAGGGGGTGCTCCTGCCCAGAGGATCCTGTCAGCAATCCCACGGGAAGGACAGCACCCACATCCCCTCCCTGGCTCTGATCACCCTCCACAGTGCCGTGGGCCTTGGAATGTCTCACTAAAATTCCCAGCACCAGACAAAAGGGGCTCTTTTCCAGAACAAAATCCTGCATCCTCCCTCCCATTCCAGGGGAACAGCACAGTTGTGGGTTGGTTCTTCTTGAGGGGCAGAGGGGGAAGGGAGAGAAGAGCGGCTGTTTTTGAAGCTCAACACGGCTGTGCACACCAAATACAGTTTTCAGAAGCCAGTACAAAAATGACTTTTTCGCCTTAACAAATTGCTAGGATTTTTAAAAGTCTTTCTTTGCCTCCATGGGAAGCAAAGGGGCTGCTGCCACAACCTCCTTCAGTTCTTCCTTCCCTTTACAACCATTCCATAAACTGAGGAATGTCAGAACCAAACCTTTAATTACTGTTTCTATCTCAGAGCAAACCTCAAAGCCAAGTGAGCTCTGGGGATCTGCACAGTCCAGCTGAAGATCACTGGAGAGATTTTCCCAACCCACCAGACTCATGGAGCTTTGCCAGATGTGGGGAAGGAAGATGCTTCTTCCCATGATTCTCCCACAGAGCTCCTGTTAACACACCCACTAAAAGAGTGAGTGGCCTCAATTTTTAATTTATTTATAAGGTTATTTTCTACCTTGGGCTGTGGCTACAGCCAGCACAGCAAGATCCTGATTATGCACAGTTAGTTCAGGCTTCTGGGAGCTGGGTTCATTCGGGCACAGAGCCAGGGCCACGTGTGGCAGAGGGAGCACAGGGGATGGGAGGGCTGGGGAGAGTGGGGGATGCAGGGGATGATGTTCCACGGCCCTGACAGCCCTTCCTGCCTGTGCAGAGCGTGGCTCTGGATGGTGCTCCAGGGCAGCCCAGGGTTGTGTAACTCCATGAACAAAACGCTGTGGATGGACCTCCAACCTGCAGAGAGCCAGTGACCCAGCCAGGGCTCCAGGGGCTCCTCCTGAGGGAGGGTCACCTCCATCAGCACATCCCAGGAGCCCCTGGAGAGATGTCCTGGCTCCCTCACTGATCCCAGCTCCCCTCACTGATCCCAGCTCCCCTCACTGATCCCAGCTCCCACACTGGTCCCTGGCTGCAGGAAGCCCCTGGATAGAAGGAGAGCAGGGGGTCCCTGTGGGGTGTCAGAGGTGAACCCCCCCTGCCCTGGGGCATCGATGGGGCTCCTGCCACTGCAGGAAGGACCATGAAATGCTGCCCTGGCAAGATTTAACTCTGTTTTACTGCTCAAACCTGCTGGATCCTGCCCAGCCCTGTGGGTGTTCTCCAGGTGTTCCCTGCCTGCAGGAAGAGCCATCACGGGCTGCAGAAGTTCTCCTACACCTGAGGTGGGAATGGATCAAACCTGAAAACTCACCTTGGGAGCACAATGTGGAGAGGGTAATGGTTTGCCTGGAAGTCGTATTACCTGGACAACACTTTGTTTGTCCGTGAAAGGGATAATATCACATTAGAAAAGAAACAAATAATGAATTCCAGGTCTCCCCAATCCAGAGAGAGTTCATGTGATAAAATATGCAAAGGATCAGAGTGTTGTAGGTTCTCCTGCACCGAGTTTGTGTTTTCCAATACAACACTGAGGGCAGATGTAATCCCTGCCTGCTGGAAATCGCTGTTCCCAAACCCCATTCCTGTGCTCTCTCAAGATAAAAGCCGTGTTAGAAATCAGGAAGTTGTTGATAAACTGCCGCCATTAATCCTTGCCTAAAAAACATACAATAATCATTTTAGATCCCTCTGAAAGGGCAGCAATCAAAGTTGTGATTCATTTTGGAGGTTTAAAGATACATAAAATTAAAAATATCCCCAGTGGAGCCTGTCGGCTGTTCTCTGAGGACATAAAGGCCAGGAATGCACCTGCGGGAGCTGTCAGGGATGTGATGCAGATACCAGCACACACACACTGACTCATCCTGCTCAGGGCACAGAGCAGAGCAGGAACAACACTGAGCTGTCTGACAGGGAAACAAAGAGAAAAGTGTGTTTGTGAAAACAAACAAACAAAAACCCCCAGACAAACTGCTCTGATTGCACAGCTCCACGTCTGCCTCCTGTTATCCTGCAGCAATGTACCATCTTCCCGTGGCACTGCTGATGGCACTGGATGTGGATTTATGGCAGGGCAAGTGGACAGGCTTGGCCGTAGCACTTGGGAGAAGCTTCGTGTCCTGGACAGCAGTTTGGCTCTGGGAATGACTGGGCTTCTTTTCTGGAGTGCAGCTGGCATGGGGTGGGCAGGGGGGAGAAGGGCTGGGAGAGCCTGGAGCTCCCAAAATATATGTGGAATAATCAGCGGGTTAAAAAACTCTCATCCCTCTGAGCAGGAGGGCTGGGGAGAACAGAATTCCCTGCCAGCTCCAGCTGTGCCACTGCCAGTGGCTCTGGGCACTCCAGCTCTCCCCTCCAGGCTCCTCAGTGTCTCCCCTCCAGGCAGGACTGGCACCTTCCTCTCCTGGCCCCTTTGTTGTCCCCAGACCTCACCCCTCACCCCTCCTCCAGGGAGACTTCCCCTGTCATCGATGCCTCTTCCCAGCCCTCCCAGCTCCATGTTCCCAGCTCATGAGCAGCAGCACAGAGAGGGATCAGCCCCCCATCTGCTGCTGCTCTCTCCCAGGTCCTGACCATCTGGAGCATTTGGGAGCAATGCAGTGCTTCCACGGGCATGGCTGGTGGGGTGTGCAGCCTGGGCAGGGATCAGGAGCATCCCCACACGGCTCCCACCGCTCCCACACCACAGGGGAAAACCCAGAGGCACATTCAGTGCCTCCTTCGCTCTGGCACATCCTACCAGCACAGGTGGCCCTGCAGGGCTGTCATCATGTCATCACCATCAAAAGTGAGCTGGACATTCCTCAGTAAGAGACAAATGTTAATGTAATGGGAGAAGAGATTAAATTATGTACAACAGCTCCGACCCCTCCTGCTGTACATCAGAAACGTGGAATAACAGGTCGGGGAACAACCGTGAATATGAACGAGAAGAATTTCCATCATTATAAATTAATGAGAATTCATAGGAAACATTACTTGTTTGTTTATGCAGAACTGCAATATTGACCTGATTACAGCAATACCAGGAAGCCTCAGAGGAAGCCATAGGGCAGAGGGATCCCAGGCAGAGGCGCGAGGGAAGATTAATACCATCGCTCACCAGATGTGACAACAGCTACCCTTGGAACATGAAGATATCTGAAAGTTAATGAAGAGATGGGAGTGAGATAATAAAGATAAACATGTCTTTTTGGGTTAGGCTGCCCCACTGCAGCCTCCTGCCTCCTGCTAACAGGTTCTTCAAAGCCATGCTGATGACAGCCCTGCGAAGGCGAGATAATTCATCTCAGAATTGAAGTAAGGAACAAGGAGCCGCAGGATGTGGCACCAACAGACGGATCACAGTGTCCTTGCCAAGGAGCCAAACAACCTTATTAAGGGAGTACTAGCAAGGGAAAGGGAGCCCAGGGAATGCAGCTGCAGCCAGGGATTCGCGGCAGGGTCTGAGCTGGCGTTGTCTCAGTGGGACCATCAGGACACGAATGGCACTGTCCCTGACACATGGGCTGTGTGCATCGAGTTTGGTAGTCCTCAGGACATTCCAGGGTACTCAGATGTCAGAGCAGCACAGCAGCACATTTTCCAGAACAACCTGCCCTTTTATCCCCAGTAAGGACTGGTGTGGTGCAGGTCTTGGGGCGTAGGTGCATGGACAGGTCCCTTCTCTCCAGCACAGGGCATGAAAAAAGCTGCACATGTAGGAAGGAGAGGTGCCCCCAAGGCACGTTCCAACGAGCTGAAGCTTTCTGAGACAAAATAATTAGTGTTGGGATGGCAGCTTACCGGAAATCATGGACATGGACTAGAGGAAGCAGAAGATGGGGTGGATGCATGTGTGTGTGTGAGTGTGAGTGTGACTGTGTGTGTGTGGTGTGTGTGAATGTGTTTGTGTGTTTATAAGCGTGTGTGTGTTTGTGTGTGTGTTCACAAGTGTGTGTGTACTCTTACATCTTCCAGAGTTATGAATGTAGAATTGTACAGATGTATAAAGTACCATCCTTACAGCTGCCTCCCAGACTGAGGCATATATATTTCCATTATATATCAAAATTGAAAACACCTGATATGTAAATGCAGCAGGCATGCATTGGTCCAGGAAAATTAAGCATTGTTTAAAATGTAGCTCAGTTTTCAGACTGTGCTGCTGGTCAAGATCCAGCCCCTACTCACCCTCAGTTCCAGATATCAGCAATGGCCAGTGTCCTCTCTGCAGACAAGTGTGCCAGAAGCCTCTTGGTGATCCAGCCACTGAGGAGCAGCTGGCCAAGGCTGGATACAGGGCTTTATCTCCCTTCTCCTCCTGCCTCTCCCTGCACTGCCTCTGCACACTGTTCCTGGACCGCAGAGGGGACAAGGAGAGGCTAATTTATATTTTTGTCACACCTTCTCCTAATTACCCCTTCAAATGCTGCCACCCCAGTCTCCCCTAGAACCCCCCAACACCACGTGCAAGCCACTCTGCTCCATCTCTGCCCTTTTCTTGACAGTCAGCTTCTTGAACCACAGCAACACAGACCTGTTTGGGTTGGAAGAGACCTTAAAGCCCATCTCCTTCCACCCCCTGCCATGGGCAGGGACACCTTCCACTAGCCCAGGTTGCTCCAAACCCCGTCCAACCTGGCCCTGAGCAGTTCCAGGGTGCCACACCACTGCATGGGTACTTGTCACTTCAGGCAGGGACTGCTCCCTTCCCTGCACCTCGTTTCTGCAGACAGAAATACATCAGTAAATCTGATTTCATACCCAGCTCCCAGCAGGAGATGGACCCAGCTTTAACAAGTGGGGGATTATTTTGCCATAAAATTTACTAAATTCACTACAATTTTATCATGACATAATCAGTTCCTAATAAAGCACTGCTTTCCTCAAATCCTCCTTTTCGATGTGTTGTGAACAGAAAGGAAAACACTTTTTTTCCTCCACATTCTGCATTTCTGCTGATTTTAGGGGTATGCCTTCACCTAAAAATGTAAAGTGCAAATGGCATCACAGCCTAATCTGTTCTTTAAATCAGTACAAAGCCTGAACTTTGTGTAATGACAGCCTGGCTCCATCCTGGCTGGGGAATGAACATCCCTGTCCCATCCAGAGTGAATGTCCCCGTACAGCACCTCCACAGAGGGGGATGAGCAGCTCCCAGACCAAACCTGTCGCTGCAAACTGTCACAGCTGAAGCAGCAGGGAGGATCTGTCAGGGTTTTGTTTTCTGGAGGTCTGGGTCACATTCCCTCTCCTGAGGCACGGGGATGGGAAGGATCAACCACCAAACAGCTCTGGAATCCTGGTAGGACACTTCCATATAGATCTGCAGCTGCTTTTGGGGCACAGAGCAGTTGTTGTGTCCTGGTACTGAATATCCTGGCAGACTCTCTGGATGTTAACTTCCTCAGCAGCTTGAGGAAGATGCACAAGGCTGGCAGGAGCTGCTGCCCTGCTGTCATTCCATAAACACGGCACATCTCCTGCATCCCACACAATGGACAGTGCTGGGACAAGGCAAAGTCATCAGCCAGGAGCAGGAATCATCCCTCACAGCTGAGCTGTTGGTTTGGGAGAGGATTTATCACTCTGTCCATGTGGTCCCTCAGTTAAGGTAACATATTTCTTATATAGCATAAACATGAATTGTCCATGGAAATTCCCAGGATCACACTTGTCAGACACAGGCAAAGCTTGGCAGGAAACCTGTGGATAGAACAACAATGGATTTGGACATGGAATTTGACCCAAGGAAAGCTCTGTGTATGTATATATACATATATATATACACACACATAAAATTGTACAATTATTATACTATATATTAATTATCATAGTATTGTATATTGATATTACTGTGCAATTGTAATAGGATAATGTCTATTATAATTTAATGTCTATTATAATTTAACTTAATTGATTTATAATTTTATAATTGTATATTTGTATAATTTTATATTGGTATGTGCTACCCTATCTAAATGCAAAGACAGTATTTGTACCAGTGGATGATACCACTGTAACTTGTATGATCTATATAATCTACAATGATGTATAAGCCCTGTCCAGCCTGGTCATCCCATAACGTCAAGAAGTAAGGGATGTGGAAGCAGAGCTGTGAAGAGGAAACTGGTCAGCTTGGATTAGAAAACTTTGGAGGGATGAGCCAAGCCTGTGAAGAGCTGTGCAGTGCAGTGCCCTGGGTGGGCTGGGAGCATGGCCAGGCACAGGGATCCCCCCTGGAGCAGATCCAGTGGGATGGCCTGGGGACACAACACAGCTGCACCCCGGGACCAGCCCCCCAGAGGGGTGTCCCCAGACACCCCCTGCTCCAGCAAGCGTCTCCTCACAGGGTTGTCCTGGGGAAGGGATGCTACCCAGGAGGGAGGGACCCAGGGAACCAACACTGGAATTGCTGGAGAGAAAAATGTTTCTTAAAAGCTGGCAGAGGAACAGAGATGTGGGGCTTGGAGAATCCCTTGAGAGCTCCCAGCAGTGACCAGTGAGCAGGAATTCCCTGATGGAATGGAAGGGAAGAGAAGGGTTGGCTCCAGAGGGGTCTGGGCTGCTGAGCCTGCACATATCCAGGGGCTGGAGTCTGCTTTTGCCATCAGTTTTCCCCCAGAAGAACCTTCAATGAGACTATATTAGGAATTACTCACCGAGCTGATTGAACCACCTGAGACTGCACAGAGCCGGATTTTAACAGGATTCTGACACAAGGGCAGAGCGAGTCATAACAATTAATTACAGAGGCTGCGAGTGCTCATGTTATTCTGTTCATGCCCTTTCAGGCACTGCCACTTAGATTACGTGTAGGATTTACTGGAGCCATTTCAATTATTTCATTTCCCAAGCAGTGTGAGCTCCCGGAGCAGAGGAGCTGGAGCCGGTGCAGTGGGAGAGTGCACCGGGCAGGACCAGGGTGTACAGGGGAATCAGCATTCCCAGCAGACACAGGGGACATGGCAGCCTGAACTTCCTCATCAGGACTCAAAGACATGTGAAGGAAAGTAAAATTACAGAGCGTCGATAAAGAAATCAAGGAGAGATGTGTATTTTGGGAAGGCACCATTATGCAAAGCATTAGAAAACACCAATCAGTCGTGGAAATCGCGTTCGGGGAATCTGCAAGAGCAGCCAGACACCGGAGTGTTCTCTGCATGACAATGAAACCAGAGGCTGCCCTGATTAACAATAGAGCGAGAAAAGCATAAACACTGGCAGCAAAGTGGGAAAATGCCGTTTTTCTGGGGCATAGCAGACATGGCAGCTCACTGAGAAATGGTGTTTAAGCAAAAGAAGGAACAGGACTGTGAGATGATACAGAAGGAGCTGGAAATGTCCATTGCCAGGGCTGAGGGTGACAGAGAGGTTGTCAGACAGGACCTGGCAGGGCACAGTCTGTGGCCTCACCTCCCGCCGAGCCGGAACGGCTGATGCCGGCGGCCGGGAGCAGCAGGATGAGGCATCGCTGAGCTCTGAGGTCCTTCAAGGTGTCTCTGAACCAGACATTCCCTTTTCCACCACTCCTGAGTGAGGAAAATGAAATGATAAAGTCTGTGCAAACAAAACTCCCTCCAAGACAACTTCTGTGCAGAGCAGAGCAGCTGTTCCCAGTTCACCTGGGATGGGGGGAGTGGATGCTGTCCCCGCGGCTCAGCTCCATCCTCATGGTCCCACACATTTTCCCTGGACAAGGCCATGCCCACTGGTGCTGCTGGTGGGCCTGGTTTGGCCCCAGCTCCAGGAGTGCCCCACAAGTGGGATGGGAGAGGAGGGACTGAGCGGGGTGGACACTTCTGCGTTATCTCAGCTCCAATTCGTCTGAAAAGGAAAGAGAACTGGGCATCTTTGATTAACCCTGAACCTCTTGCAGCAGCTCTGCTGGGATTGCCATGAGCAGCCTGTTTGAACACTCCTAACCAGTGAATGGAACCGTGTCAATCACACCAGGAGCTTTTCAGTGTGACAGGAGGAAACATCAGGAGTGCCCTGGCTGATACGTTCCCTTAACTGCATTCATCCAGAATTGCCTGTGTGGAGCCTGTTCAGTCTGTGTCTCACCAGTCTCAGCTCTGCACCTCTCGCCCATCCCAGTGAGGGAAGGTTTCTCTGCTGTGCCACCTGAATCCCATCCCCAGGCTGGCAGGGCAGGGCAGAGCACGGGGTCCCAGGGAAGAGCCCTGGCATCCCAGTCACCCAACCAGGGCATCCTCTGCCCCTCCCTCGGCCCTGTGTCCTCGCCCTGCAGCCTCAGCGTGGGCTCACCCTGCTCTGGGCCTCGGGGACCACAAATGAACCAAACATTCCATAGCCAGAAATCAAAAATATCTCTTCTGTTTCTCAAATTCATCTAACCTTATGAAAAAAAAAAAAAAGGCATTTTAAACAAAAGAAGAACATCTTCAGTTCTTCAGTTAAAAATGCTGACATAATAATGTTTTGTTTTATATTTAGCTTCACCAACATTTTACATGGAAAGTAGCAGTTTCCTAGTGGAAAAAAGTTCAATATCTCCCTGATGTGGTGCAAGACATCAATTTTGGTGGTTTTTTTCTATCTTTTCGGTTCATTTTCCCTGTTTTGTTTTAAAGTTTGTATTGAAAGAGAAGCAAAACATTTTACAAAAGGACTTTGCAGATAAATTTTCAAGCAAAATTTCCACAACTCATTTCCTCCTGCTGGAAGACAGTGCCTGTTGGGAAAGGGCAGCAGGGGCAGGCAGGTGTTCTGGGATGTGGGCAGAGCCCCCCAGCCCAGCCCCAGGCCTCCATCCCCCTTCTCCAGAGCCCCCCCGGCTCTGCTCTCCAGCCGTGGCTGCGGTTCCCTGGCAGCTGCAGAGCAGCTCTGACTCACTTATTTAATTTATGCCATGCTGCATGTTAAGGAGTGTCTGCAATTATCCAGTCAAGTCTATTACTGGAGATTAGAGCTGTGTGGATACAGTAATGGAATATATGACTGTTTGTTTGAATCCTAAACTCATTTCAGTGTGAACATGCACGAGACAGCTCTGTATTCCTGTCCAATTCCCACTTCCACTGAAACTCTGCTGATAGGAGTGTCTGCAGTGAAGTCAGGCTCAGCCACAGTCCCCATACATCTGTCATTTGAAAACCATCCAGACTTTGCAGGTAAAGCTGTAGGTGCCACAAGCTTCTCCAGGGATACTCCGTGATGGGTGAGACACTGCACAGCACGTGGCACGAGAGCAGGACTGCAAACACTGCCCACCTCTGGAGCTTCACATCTGTGATTCCAATCTATGATTTTAATCATTTGTAGGGAGACAAAAATTCTACCTAATTATCGGTGGGGAAAACTCTGTTTCCCGTGTACTGTTTTCTGCTGTGGGTCTGTGGTGGTTTGCTCTGACTGAGGATCCCAGGGCATCACCATCTTTTGAAACCTCTTTTATCTCTTCTCACAAAGAAGAGATAAATCCATCAACAGCTGGAAGATGGATTAAGGTGGAATGATTCAATGATTCTGTGATTCTATGGACTGTTCTCATTAAATACCTGAGGAACAGGAAAGAAAAAAAAAAAAAAAGGAAGTTTTATTTTTAACTGGAAGTTACCCACTCTAATATCTTATAATTAATATTTTTCTTTGAAATTACCTGGGTTCTTGCTTAGAAGAAATAACATCAGTTCACTGTGGGCAGGGAACTTATGGCTTGGATATTTCCATGCTCAGCCCCTCACATCCTGACCAGTCTGTGTCTGAACCTCAGAGTTCTGCGCAACCACAGACACAAAATAATTCACTTACACATTAAAAATTAATTCCTTTAGCAAACTATCACTATCCTGCAGCTTGCAGCAGCAGCATCTTATGGGGTGTGTGAGGGGCAAGGTTACCAGGGCTGCCCCACTCACCAGCTGAACTGTCAGCTGGGTGTGAGTCCACTGCACCAGGCTGGGGAGACCAAGGGCTCCTGTAGCATGGAGCCATGGAATAATCGTGGAATCATGGAACCACAGAATCACCAACTGGTTTGGGTTGGAAGGGATCTTAAAGCCCAGCTCATTCCACCCCTTGCCATGTGCAGGGACACCTTCCACAGGACCAGGTTGCTCCAAACCTCATCCAACCTGGCCTTCAACATTTCCAGGGCTGTAACTGCCTGATGTGGGGTGGCCCAGTGGTGCTGGTGCTCAGCTGGCACATGGGACCCCGGGAGGTGCCCCAGGCTCCACTGCAGAGACCCCATGGTGGGCAGGGACAGAGCCCTCACCCTTCCAACCCAGTTAATTCTATGATTCTATGATTCTTTCTCTGGTGCCTGTCAGGCTGCCTGGCCCATGGGCCCCTCCTCAGCCAGGCTGGTGTTTGTGCCCTGGCCAGTCAAGTTATTGCAGCCAAATGGCACCTGCAGTCCTGTTTGGCAACTCGCCTGGGAGCGCTCAGCTTTCCCTTGCCAGAGCCCCCCACGCGTTCTCCTCCCTGGCATTTGGGATTTACACTCTCACCCTGACCTTTTCAAACATCGTAATTCCTTCTTCCCACGGAAGGGCAGACACTTCTAGACAGATGAATAGATTTGCCCTTATTCGTCCTATACAGAGCAAATATGATCAATTGGAAAATCTTCCCAGTTTTCTCTCCCCTTTCTCTCCCTCGTGTATCTCCATGGCCACGAACAGTCTCCCAAAGGCTTCCAGCTGCCAGGTCTTCTTCTTCCAACCCCAATTCAGAATATGAAAGCTTTGTACAAGAACTGGCTTGGGTTTTATGCCAAAATTTGGGCTTTTTCCAACCCAAATGACTCTGTGATTCTATAACATTTTATGGAAAATGCTGCATTGTTATTGCACTCCCAAAGTTTTGGGTTTATGAGTTAACTTTGGTTTAAAGAAAATTCCATCAAGATTAAGCAAGTAAATACTTTTGTTTGTTTGCTTCATTACTTTGTATCGTCCTGAAAGTAATAAAAGCAATAGTAATAAATCCACAAAGGATATACCTGAGTTTGCTTTTATCTGTTCAGAAGAGCAATTTCAGTGGGCTTTCTTGTTTCTTGTTAAAGCTCTTCAGTATTTCATTTTGACAAATTTAAATTGTAAATGTTTCAAAATTATATATTGATTTTTTAAAAATGGAAATAAATTGCTCTGTCTTCTGGAGAAGATTTCACCTCACACCATTTAGTAAAATTTAACCAAATTCTCCAATGCCTTGCCAAGTTCTTATTTTTGGCCTGTGTTGCTTTAGAGACAAAATTAAACACATGAACCAGGCCCACCTTCCTGCCTCAGCAAGAATAAGACAAAATGTTATTTTACAAACGGTGCCTTTGCAGAGCCAGGAGGGGCAGTGGTTGTTCCCTTGTGACGTCCTTCCCACTGTCAGGGCTTCGCGTGACAATGCCAGGCTCCCCCTGCTCCCCCGACTGACCTGCTCTGACCTGCTCTGTCCTGCTCTGTCCTGCTCTGACCTGCTCTGACCTGCTCTGTCCTGCTCCCGCTGCAGCTGGAGGCGACTGGAGCACAGGAATCTGCCGGGTCACCTCCTCGGACAGCACAGGGAATCTGCTGGGCCATCTCCTCCAGGGATGTGCTGGGTCACCTCCTTGGAGAACGGGGGTGAAGCAGCAACAAAGCTCCTCTGAGGCTGCTTCTGCCCGGGAGGGAGCGAGAGGTGCCAGAGAGCTCCGTGCCCAAGAAAACTGGAGTTTTGAAGCAAACTTTGTCATTGAAGGGAAACATAAAAAGGCAGCTGCCAAGACACCAGAACTCCCCAAAGCTGGAGGCAGGTCAGCTTTTCTGTGTCATGTTAATAGCCCTTGATTAGAGCTTAACATGGTGACACACTGTGCTGGCATAACAAGGTTCTCTGCCTTAACCTCTCAAATACCAGCTGGATTTATTTCAGCCCTTCCTGAATGCTTTCTCTGTGGGGTGTGTTGGGTTTTTGACACCACTGAGAAGAAAAACTATTATGAAAATAAAGTTATGGCAGAAAAGACCAGGTTGGAAAGGGCTTGGAGCCACCTGGGCTAGTGGAAGGTGTCCCTGTCCATAGCAGAGGGTGGAACAAGATGAGCTTTAAGGTCCCTTCCAACTGAAACCCTTCTGTGATTGGACCCTATGAAAACAATGCCAAAGTTTTCTCTCCTTTGAAAATCCCTGTAAACTAACCCCAACAGTGCAAACAGATACAGAACTTGCAAGAAATGTACAAGTGAAATGGAATGTAAATATGGGAGTACCACCCTCACAGAGTAAACAAATTAAACCCATGTAAATATTTGTAAATATTTTTGCACATTTCCAGTCATGTGCATGGATCTAAAATAACAGAATGAGGCATCTGGAGCCAAGTCCTGGAGACAAAGAGATGTATTCAGATAGCAATGGTTACCCACCTTACAGCTCTTCAAGGGAATTTGGAATTACACCACTATTGTCACTGATCCAGATGGACTCAGGATTCCTTGGGGAAACACCGTGTTCCTGGAGGAGAATCAACACAGTTGACCTCTGGGTCCCTGCAGGGAATATCTGTGAGCCCATGGCTGGAATAGAGGATGTGGATGTGCCAGTCTGAGTGCTGTGAGCAGCCAGGTGCCTTCCACTGCTGCCCTTCCCTCATTCCGCTGGTGGATCACTCCATCTGTCAATTATTCCTATCCTGTTACAGCTTTATTTTGTGGTTAAATATTTGCTCAGTTTCACAGAATCATAAACTCACAGGATCGTGGAATCTCAGAACGGTTTGGTTTGGAAGAGACCTTCAAGACCACCTCATTCCACCTGCCTGCCGTGGCAGGGACACCTTCCACTAGCCTGGGTTGCTCCAAAAGGGAGATCCCTGTCCCTGGCTGTGGCTGGGCACTGCCCAGGCCATGAGGATGGGAGGGAGGCTTTGGAAGCAGGAATTGGCATCTTCCTGTTTGGAGACCTGTATTACAGAAAGTCACTGGAAAGCCCAGGGAATTGTGTAATTAACAGTGAACATAATATCAAACCTCTTTTATGTCTCAGTGCATCATTTGCACAAAAATAGCTGTTCCTTCCAGCAGCACATCCGATGTGCAGATTAACAGATCCTACATTTTGCATTTCCAAAATTCTGTGGCTTTTCCTCCTCTGATTTATTAACTTCAGATGTGCATCTCCAGTCCCAGAGGAGCTTAGCAGGAGCTGGAGGCTGAGCCCTGGCAGGATCAGTGGCAAACTAACAAGGTCAGTCCCATCCTCCCGTTTCCATGGCGATCGCTCTGATAATATAGAACATGGCAACACCATCCTTCTCCCAGCTCCTCCAGCTCAGCTCCAGGCTTTGTCTGAGCTCCCTTGGAACGGGGGTGAGATAAAAGAGAGCTCACGGCACAGAGGGGAGAATCGCGGCGCTGCCTGAGCACGTGCCGGGCACCCGGTTCCCTTCCCTCTGGAAGGTGAGTTTTCTACAAAGATTTCCTTCCAAGGGCCTGCTGGGTGTTGGAAAGGTCCAGCCTTCACGTAAGACTGTGCTTGGCCATCTGAATCCTGCTGCAGATCATAGCTTTTTGGATTGTTCTGTTGAACAGATCAGGATGTATTTTCCCCACTGTAAGAAGATTTCTCCTGCTCGCTTGTGAGGACACATTCCTGCTGGGAGTAAAATGGCCAGTGGGTGACAAAGCATGTTTTGGTGTTGGAAAACACTGTGTCTGGTACCCGAAATATTCCAAGTGCCTGGGAAGGATGGTGCTGTGAGCGGGCCCAAGGCAGCCCCTCCTCACACCCAGACCCCAGCACAGGGATGGGCAGTGGGGCTGGGACAGCCCTTCTCCCCTTAGGGGGGAGGTGCTTTCCAAGGAATGGTGAGAGTTTGTCACAAAAAATCCTACTTGTGTCTGAAAATAAATGCTTTCCAAACCTCAGCTCTTCAGACCTAGAGGCAGCTCCAGTGGGTGTCTCCAGTCTCTTAATTTAGAGGTTTGAAGTGCTCACAGAGTAAGGTTTCTGGTCTTGGTTAACTAATGCAAAGCTCTGCATTGAAATACAATGTTTTCACTAAGCAGAACTATTGCCTAGTTCATTGGAAATTATGGAATTATTGTAGAGTTGCAGCAGTATGTGTGTTTGTATGTGTATATATATCTGAGTGCAGGCATCCACGAATCCAAGTGTGAATCCCACAAGCACTCCACAGACCTGTCCCTGAAGAGCAGTTCATGGCAGCTGCTCCTCCCTGGAGGCCTGCCCTGCCTTCCTGTGCCTCAGTTTTAATTTGTCTCTGATCTTTCAGTGTTGCCAAGGCTGTGAGAGGCCGGGCCATCAGTCAGGAGCACTCCCAGAAGGACACAGCTGACACTCCGCTCGCTGTTCACACACGGATGGCACAGGAGATGAGGTTCTGGCTGGGGGCTGGAGCTGGGGAGGTGAGGAGCTGCAGGGAGCAGCCCTGAGCAGGGGCCCATCTTTTTCTTGTGCATGGAATATACTGCTCTAACAAAAACTGAGCAATATTTGCAAATTTTTACCTGGAAAGGGAAAAAACACTCCTTGAATAATGAGTGTCATGTGAAACTTCCTTCTGAAGGGACTCATGGAGGGAGGAGCCGAATGGGAGAGAGGAGCTGTTCCCAGACACCCGAACACATCAGTTACCAGCGTCCTTGTTCGGCAGCCTGGATGGAAAGTTGTAAAATGGATATGTCATTGTGGTGCACTATATTATTATATTTTAAAGCTGCCTTCAGCTGTAACAAGCTCTGAGATATTTTCTAGAGTGATGAAGTATTTAATAAAAGTAAGACAAAGACTCACTGGAGGCCTCGGTGGCTTTTGTGCCCTTTGAAACACATTTCTGGTCCAGAAGATATTAACTTAATCCTCTCCTCTGCTTAAACTCTGATTCATTCTTGGAAGGAAGAAGATTTTGAGGTATCTGCAAAACTCTTTTAGGTTCATTCAGCATATCTGGATAACATTTCCATACAATTATTGTTTGCCCTGTGTACCAAAGGAGAGGGATTATAAAGGATCCACTGTCTGATATCCTATCAGAGGAACTGCCATTTAAGGAACTTCCAGACCTTCTGGTGTGAATCCTCCCCTCAGATCCCAATATCCTTGGACACCGTGCCAGCCTCTGGCAGACTCAGGCACCTGTGCCAGCAGTACCAGTGCCTGTGACTCCAAAGAGATGAAAGCTGGGGGAGCCCATATATTTGGTCTGTATCTGTATGATCTTCAGGTTACAACCCCTTTCTAATTGCTTCTGACTCTCTTGCTCCTCTCTGCTCTTCCTGTGCCCAAAAGTGTCCTTGGGAGATCTTATTCCAAAGCCAAAGGAAGGTTGGCAGCGACATCACCAGCACCACACCCCTCAGCTGGCTGTGGTCACTCACAGCCCCCCAGAGAGAACTGGGAACAGAGACTCTTCTCTTGGCTGTTCTCTCCCTTCTCCATCCCTCTTTCCTGCAGCGGGACTGGTCCTGCAGCACCAGCCCTTGCGGGTGGGATTCTCCAGGCTCTCACCAAATTGACCTGGAGGCGTCAGACCAGAACCTCCCTGCAGCCACGGGCTGGATAAGCAGCTCCAAAGCCCCACAATACGAAATTAACCCCTGACCCAGATTAGATCCCACCATCAGTTTTGGGGCTGGGTCACCACAACCTTTGCACTGCCTGCTCTCAGGTACAGGTGACTTTTCCCATCCCTGTTCCAGCAGGAGAAATGTGCTTTTCCTTTCCTCTGCCCCCATTCCTTGCAGAACACCACTAATGACCCTTTTCTCTCACTGATATAATACAACTCTATGAAGTCAGCAGTGATTCAACCTAACCTGTATTTAAGTGGAATTTGAGGCTTCTTGCCAGAGCTGCTGGAATTTCTCTGAGCACCCCACCTCCCTCAGCACAATCTCTAGCTCAGAGCAATTAACCTCTTTTTTCCCTCTGTAATGCCTGAATTTCAGCTTCTTTTATTTTTGAAAGAAATTATATTCTCTGAACATGCAACAATCCTATAATTAAAATAATTTGCCCTTGTGGCACAGGGGTTACATAATTGGCAGGGAAGGATACTTGATATTTTAATAAGTGTGAGGCATATGAGAAATTTTTCTCACCTTCAGTTGCCTGTGCCCAGGAGCTGCTGTGCTTTATGGCTTCACGATCCTCATCAGTCCTTCTGACCTGTCATTTGCTCAGAACTTTATTTTCCAAATGACCCAGTAGTTCACTGAAATAAGCTGAACTCCTTTGTAAAGGAAATCAATAATTTCCTACAGTATCTTACTAAGAAATTCTCTGTGCTTGCTCAACTGCTCACCAGAGCAGAACACTGAAAAAGGTGAAGAACATGGGAATGGAAGAGCAGAGTCTGGAAGGGGAAAGGGTCATTCATCCATGTCTTATTCCAGCTAGAAATGTCACAGGGCTGGGCTTTCACGAAGGACTCCTTCTACTGTCAGCCTCTGGCAGGGGCAGAATTTAACAGCTCACAATAGCCTTTTCTGTCTTATCTGAGAGTTCTGTGTTGGACCTTTCCAAGCCACATGTGCAGCTGTCAGGGCTTTTAATCACAGAATCTCAGAATCCCAGAATAGTTCAGGTTGGAAGGGAGCTTAAAGCCCATCCAGTGCCACCCCCTGCCATGGGCAGGGACACCTTCCACCAGCCCAGGGTGCTCCAAGCCCCATCCAACCTTTGCAAAAGAATTTACAAAAAACCCATTAAATGAAAAATAACCAAAATTCTAAACATTTTCCAGGTCCAAAGGGTGGGATGATGCTAAAGGGTGCCAAGTCATGTGTCCAAAAGCTTTTTGAGAATCTTCCACCTGACAGTTGAAAATCAGCCCCTCAGGTGGAATTTGGAAATTAGGAAAAGGAAGGCTAATGGGAAATAGCCCAAATAGTCAGAACTTGGCCATCGTGAATGGCTGTTTAGGAATAAAGGCAGGACTGGGGGACTCAGGCAAGCAATGTCTTAATTACAAGGCAAACAACTTGCGATGATTAAACCGGGAGCAAGTTTCCCAGCTCTCTTCCTTGGGCAGGATTCTCCTCACACCCAGGACAAGGATCGGTGCCCTCTCCTCAGAAGGGGGGTGGGGGATCCCGCGTTGTTTTCCAGGCAGGAGCTCGCCTGCCCTCCCGACAGGACAGGGGAGCAGGGGGCGGTCCAGGCAGCCTGCAGGAGGACGAAACCAGCAGGGGCTCTTGGCAGCCCGGCAGTGAAAGTTCACCGAGTGCGAATGGTTTGACATTTGCATGAGAATAAACCGGGAAAAGGCTCTTTTGTAAACTGGAACATTTGTTTAACCTAACTCTGCGGCAGGGCGGTGTTTAACCGCAACTTGGAAGGGTGGTTATCCATGTCAGAGCACTGACCCCTGTCTGTGCCCAGCCCTCCAGGACAGACCCCGGGGTGATCAAAGACCGTGGACAGGACCTGGAGCATGTCACGGGACACATCCCTGTCCCTCTCTGTGAGATGTGGGTGATTTTGGGCCCCTTGTCCCCCCAGTCCAAACTGCTCTGCTGTGGGGTCGTCCCCACCTGGGCCTCGTGCAGAACAGCATCTCCAAAGGCATCGCCCCAAGGCCATGTCAGTGCCAAAGCACTCTGCTTAGGGCAGAGGCAAATATGAAATATTAGTGCTTCTTTCCCATTAGAAAATGAGAAGAACTGGTGTTTTTTAATGAGTGGAAGAAGCATAAAACTGGAAAAATAAAGCAGCACAGGGATTAAAATGATTGTTTCTTAAGTCTTGTTTTCTTTTTGCCATGGACCATTCCCAGCTGAAATAGCAGAGTGATAATGAAGTGAAAGTTGCTTATACATTTCTTTTTATGTGCATATTGTGAAAAAATAAGTCATTATTATCCTACACTAATACATTTCAGACTCAGATCAGAGATAAGAATGCTGGGATGTGGGATGTCGTTCTGTGATCGTTCAAACGATGAGGAGTATTTTTCACTTCAGTAAAGAATCACATTGGATTCTCTGTATCTTCATTTTCATTGAAAAGATAACACAGAATAAACAGTTTTAAAGTAAGCACAAAGAAATCAATAGCACACACATCTTCTGCTGGAATGTGCAATGGGTGTTGTATTTTTAATAGTGGTACTCCAGAAAACGATATAATAAAAATGCACACAACATCACTTCGAGCTGCTATCACTTCTAGTTACAGTTGAAATCACAGATCCTAATCCAGCAGCCTCCTCCCCCATTGCCTGGAATTCACAAACCAGCTCATGAAGGTTGAACAACATTTCTATGGAGGCAGGGAGAGATGTTCCTGGTCCGTACAGATGTCCAGGATTCAGGAGCTGTGCAGTGTCACTGGCCTGACCAGAGCCCAGGACAGCCCCAGGTCTGAGCTGATCCTTCCTTCAGAATTACAGAATCCCAGGATAGTCTGGGTTGGAAGGCATCTTAAAGCTGATCTGCCCCTGCCATGGGCAGGGACACCTTCCACCAGCCCAGGTTGCTCCAGCCTGGTCTTGGACACTTCCAGGGATCCAGGGGCAACCACAACTTCTCTGGGCAACCTGTGCCAGGGCCTGCCCACCCTCCCAGCTAAGAATTCCTTCCCAATATCCCATCTAACCCTACTCTCTGGCAGTTTGAAGCCATTCCCCCTCTTCAGGCCTTTGATCTTCCCCAGCAAAAGGTGCCATGAGACTGCCCCAAACCACCTTTTGGAACTGACTGGAGGAGTGGAAGCATTTTAAAGAGTGGCACGGGCTGTTCCCCGGCACAGGGGGTGCAGAGAGTGCGGGGGTTCCGGGGGGGTTCGGGGGCTCAGGGGTCTGGGGGCAAGCACTGCAGTGCCTTTGAGCCTCCTGTAGCAGAGCCCAGAGATGTCAAGGTTCCCTTCAGCTCCTCATCACCGGAGCTGTGTCACACAGCACAGCAACTGCTCGCTTACATGTGAATGGAGAACGATTCCCCTCAGTTCTCTTACACTTCTGGGGACAGGAGGCAGGACCTGACAGAGCCCGGTGGGCTTTGTGATAAAATCACACAATAGATCCTTGATACGCGAGAGTCTATATCGAGACTTGATACACAATGGGCACTTACTGATAAAATCACACAGTAGTTTTTAAGCTTCTTGATCCATTCAGATGCTCTGAGGATTTAGAAGTGTAGATAGAAGGGAAGATAATGTCCTTTATCTAAAGTAATCAGTATGGTCAGAAGTGCACATATTCCCGGGGAAGAAAGAGCCCTTTTATCACGTATCAATAGCGTTGGTAAATTTGGCAGACTTTGTTTTAATTTTACTTAGAATTTAAAACAAAACTGAAGAAGCAATTAAAAAAAAAAAAACAAGCAAACAAACAACAAAAACCACAACAACAACAAAAAAAAGGAGCTGCTGCACCACTGAAAAGTGGTAAAAATGCAAAGCCAGGACAAAACCCTTTGGAAACTTCAACATCAGCTTCTTTTCACTCTTTTGGCTCTGGCTCCGGAACCTGCTGTTGTTTCAAATTCCCCGTGCAGCCAATGCCACTCCAGCGATCAATGAAAGCTTGTTCCAGACCAGCCCTGCCTCTCATTCCCACTACAATCAATTGAACCTGTCAGGAAGGCACCAGATGCTGCTGCATTTTTCCCCATATAATATTAGGAAGAGAAAAACATCCAGCACAGGGTGTGTGGGGAGCCTGACTTAAGTGTAATTAAAATTAAAGAACCTCAGTCCCCTGAGAGTGCAAGTATTGACAAATCTTTCACTTTCTCATTTACAGCCCCATGTTTGTGTGCTCCCGACTCTTTCAAAAACAAGCAAACAAGGGAGAAACAAGAAATGAAAAGATATTAAAATTCAAATAGGACAATACCCTGCAGATTTCATTGTGTCCTTACACTGGTGAAACAGCTGCTGGTTGTGATGGGAACTTTGCTGGGGCAGATGTTAAAGCTTTCTCAGGTTGCTCTGTTTCTCTTGTAATATATTTCCTTTGCAGAGGTGTATTAATAGAAGGTGGAAAGAATTATATGTAAATGACGAGCAGTTCTGTGTCTTCAAGGGAGTAAATTAATGCAAGACTGGGTAACAGAAAAAATAATTGGATGGACCAAAATTTGGTACTTTTTTTAATGTACTTCTGTGGCAGGATTATTGCATCGTTCAGTTCTCCTTATGTTTATGGAAGAAGGAAATAAACAGCCCATAGATCTTGAAATATATATATATATATATATTAGTATTTTAGAGTTCTGTTCCAGGACTTTATTTCATTGCCAGTGCCAGGAAGGCTGAGTGAGGAAGGAGTAGTAAAACCAGGGAAATATGGGTTTGAAATACATCTACAGGCAGCAAATTTTGACCTTGTGAAAGAGAGTGCTCACATCTGAGTATTTGCTTTGCAGAGCTCAGCCCCTGTCCTGGGACCAGCAATACTGTGTACGTACAAAGAGAAAGCCCAAATCTCTTTGGTTTCCCAGCAGAAATTGTGATGAACCCACTCAAACCTCTCCCAGCAAGAGCCAGGACAGGGTCTGGGTACTGCACTGCTCCGTGGGAAACCAAGGGAATGTGGCATTTCAGAGAAAACAAGCAACCAAGTGGGGACAAAGTCACAGCCAAAAAAGGTTCCTCAGCTTCGTGTTTAGCTAAAAATTCTGCGTGTCTTGGCTGCAAGTTGTACCAGGAGAGGTTTGTATTGGATATAACAAAAAATTTCTTCCCTGACAGGGCTGTCCAGCCCTGGCACAGCTGCCCAGGGCAGGGAGGAGTCCCCATCTCTGGAGGGATTTAAAAGCTGTGTGGATGTGGTGCTTGGGGACATGGCTAGTGGTGGCCTTGTCAGTGCTGGGGAATGGCTGGATTCAATGGTCTCAGGGGGTTTTCCAAACTAAATGACTCTGTAATTCTGTTCTATGATCCTGGTGGGTGCCTTCCAGCTCAGGATGTTCTGTGATTCCAGGAACAGCACAGAGTTTTGCAGTAACCACTGAGACACGACAGCACAACACAGCTCTTTGTGTATGGCCTGTTATTCCCATTTTATGTGTTGCTGCCTTCTGATGAATTGAGATAAATAACTGAAGTTGTTGCAAACCCACACCTGATGAGCTGTAATTCAGCTGAAAATCCGAGTTTCCACATGAGAGGTGCTAAAGGGAAGGAGCAGCAGCAGGTGGACACTGCAGCCCTGTTGGCTTTACTGTTTTTCAAATCAGGACGTGGGGTTTGGAATTAGAAAGGAAGATGAGTAATGGTGAGTTAGGAGTGTGAATCTGCCACATCCCCTCTCTTCACCGCGGGGAAGGAAGGAGCTGTCTCAGCCGGCAGTTCACAGATACTCTCGGCAGCAGCAGCCCCGTTCTGTGACACAGAGCAGGGATAAACCTTTCCTACTGATCTGGGAGGCACATGTGGCTTGCAAACCACTTTTCCTGGCCTGGCATTTATCTCCTGCAGTCACTGGGAGATGGATGGCTGGACATGAGCCTCCTCTGTGGGGAGAAGCTGTGCCAGCAGCCACATCCCACTTAGGCTGAGCCCTGCCAGGAGTCTGAGCCCCACAGGACCCCAGAGCCACATCCCAAATTGGGGTGACCTCCCCCTGCCAGCCCTGGGGGCGTGGTGGTACAGCTGGTTGGTGACCAACCAAGCAGCATCACCTTTACTCCATGACAAATCCAGTTCCCAGGCAGGGCCTGTCACCCTGGGAATGTCACCAACAGGAACTGTTTGGGTTTAGGATGTGGTTTCCATCACGTGGGAAAGGAAGGCTGATCACTTTGGCTGGGTTCATAAACACAGACTCTAAGAGCAGATTTGGAAATTCACTGTGGAAATTCATTACAGAAATTCGTCATCTGGCACAGGCCATTCCAAAATAGAGCATTAATAGTCTGGAAAACACTTTTAGATTGGGGCCCTTTTCAGATGCAGCTGGGCAAGTGCTGAGCCATTCTGTCCAGACCCTGCTTTGGCCAAGAAAGGTTGGACCAGATGATCTTTGAGGTCCATTCCCACCTGGGATTCCATGACTCCATGAAGAGACTCTGTGGCTACCCACCGGTCCTTGGCACAGTGTTGGCCGTAAATTCAGCCAGAGCGAATCCACAGTACAATTAAAACATGATGCTAGTGGGGAAAAATGAAATTCAGTTAAAAAGTGACAATTCTGTGGCTGCCCAGGGGGAGCACAAGGCAGGGCCCCAAAAACATCCCCCCTTCCTTCACCCCAAGAGTAGGTGCCAACATGAGCTCCTTGGGATCCCCATGGCCAGAGCACAGCTGTCCTGGGAATTACCCTATGGAATCAGCACAGCTTTTGGTCCACTAATAATCAAGTCCAGGCTCAGGAGCAGAGGCCCAAGGCCCACAGCTGGAGCACAGGGCCAGGAAGGTGCTTGCAGGCCACTAATCTTTAACCCTTTGCATTCCTGGCAGTTCAGAGTCAGCTCAGCAGCTGCTGCCTTAGGAAATCACTTCCCTGATGATGTGGGCAGGGTTTTTTCTCAGCCCTGCTCTCTCCAGCACAGGATTTCCTCTCCAGCCAGGATCTCCCCTGCACCTGCAATGCAGCAGTACCTGTGAGCGATGGGGCTCAGCCCCCGGGGCTGGAGCCAATGGAAATCATATTGATTTTCCTGCTGCGGCAGAGCCTTGTGTCCAACTGCCAAGCACTTGAGGAGAAGAGCCACACAAATAGCCCTCAGCTGGGCCTGTGTCTCTGTGACGCTGTTTCAAGGCTCGTGCCCAGCTGTGCCCACCCAGTCACCTCCCCAGTGGCACTGGGGGACCCAGCCCAGGGCTCTGGTGCCAGCCCAACTCCTGGCTTTGCTCTCCAGCCAGTGCCACCCAAGGTCCAGCGCTGAGCCAGGATGGGTCCTGGTGTCCCCTGTGTTCAGAGCAGCCCTGGGGCTGTGTCCCTTCACTGCTGCCCCTGCTCCTGCCCCGCTGCACCAGGTCCCCACCAGCCACGGGGGCACTGGGACACGACCCTGCCCTTGGGGTTCAGGTGTGCCTGGGGAGGGTCCCACAGTGTGCAGGGGTGTGTTCCTCCCCCTCCTCCTGGCCCAGGGCATTGCTCAGGCCAGGGGCAGGACCCCCTGACAGGCTCCCCAGACCAGGGGTCCTGGTGGGAGGTTTGTTCTTCAGTTAAAGCAGAACAGGTTTTATCCAGCCATAGATCAAGTGCAGCCAACAGCAGAGTTTTCTGAAGGAGAGGGGTCACCCGGGACCCCTTTCCCTTTCGAGGCAATAACCACCAGCTCTCCAGGTTCCATTTAACTCCTGTCACTTGATTTTTGTTCAATTCCCAAAAAAAACATTACTGGAATAACAAGAACATTTGCTAAGCAGAGTTCCAATTTCTTTTTTCTTTTTTTTTTTTCTTTTTTTGACAAAAGCTCAACAACAAAACTGGTGAACAAATTGTTCATGTGATTTCCTTGAGGACCCATCATTTTATCCAAGTCCCAGTTTTCCCAGGCCATGTGCTGGGTGGGCTCTGACTACACATCTGGGACGTTCCTTTGGCATTCCCATTGGACATCAGCCATTGGATCCAGACCCAGCTCTGCCCCCCCAGTTCTTCCAGTGTAACCCCCCGGCCTGGCTCACACAATAAAACTCATGCTCCAAGTGCATCTTCTTATTAATTTCCTGAATTCCTGGACTCAGCTGTCACATGGCAGCAGTTCCTCATCTCTGAAGGAGCATGGCATGAATGTGAAATGACTGCAAGAATATGTACCCTCAGGACATATTATTTTCTTAACTAAAATTCAAGTGCATACTTATTATCCAAATCTGTGTCTCAGAAACAGCTTTGCCTTCATGTGATGGAATTACAAACCACCAGACAGTTTTTAGGACTTGTATGCAAAACTGCTTTTTAGCATGGCTTTTATAGTTGTCTTATTTATCTAATCTCCATGAGTCATAATTCCTTTAGGATCGCTTTCTTCCTTCTACAATCATCTCACCAAAACAAATTAAAAAAAAACAAAAAGCAATGGAAAAAACAAAAGCAGGCTCCTGCTCCAGCCCAGAGTGTGATGAAGTGCTGCACATAATTTGGATTTGTTGCACCATTTCTAATAGGAACAGACACCCTCAGTGCCCATGAAGAGAGTCCCCAGGCAAAAGACTCAGGCACAACATCTCCCTTGGAAAGGAGCAAACTGGAGAGATTTAAAAAGAAAAAAAGAAAAGATAAGAAAATATCACAGTTGTTTGTCTTGCAATTTCCTGGCATCATTGGCCAAATGTTTGGGGGAGGGATTTAAAACCATGTGGATGTGGCACTTGGGGACGTGGGTCAGTGGTGGCCTTGGCAGTGCTGGGGGATGGTTGGACTCGGTGGTCTCAGAGGGCTTTTCCAACCTCAGTGGCTGTGATTCTGTGACTGTGTTCCATGACTGGATTCCCAGTGCTCACTGTGGGTATTTCACACCAGAGCCAGTGCTGGAACCAGTTCCATTAACTTTAATCTGTGACATCAGGCACCAGTACTCCCCCAGCACTGAGGGCAGAGCACAGGGGAGAGCAAGGCACATGGAAATACCACATCCCTCCTTTATTTCCATCTGCACATCCTGCAGAGCATGTGGTGGCTCTTCCCACCTGAGCAATGGGAGGAAACCAAGGAAAAAGTGTTTTTTGGAATGTGACTACAGGTTGGTGACAACCAGGAACAGGCCTGGGTAGGACTGAGAATTTTTAATCTCCTCGAAATTTGTATTACAAAAACATAGAAATATGACATTTAAACAATTTTCATATCTGGAAAAATATTTCTTTTCCTTTATTGTCACTTCAGTACCAAAATGCTGAACCTTGTACTGTTCTGATTGGCCAGAGCACCTACAAAATGGTATCAACAGTGATCTTGCAAACTGTTCAGCAAGAAGGGACACTGACAGCTGAGCTGTAAATCTCTGTGAGGAAATGCTGCTGGAACTGGGTACCTTCTACATCTGCCCATCACTTGGCTCCTGCAGACAAAACCAGGACAGGGATAACAAACTGCTGCAAAGATGCTGCTCTGCAGAAGCCCATCTTCTGTATTTCAGTCACAGCAGAGCAGTGTTTCCTCAGCCAGTGACTCTGCCCAGGGCTGGGAAGGACCTTGTTAACAAGGGGCAGTGACAGGCTGACAGCACCTGAACCTGCTCTGTCCTGGGGCCAACAGCAGTAAAGGACATGAGCCCTAGCCCTGGGGCTCAGAATTGAAATGTCCAGTGGGATGAAGGGTGGATGAAAGGGAAAGGGTAAGTGGGCCTGGGCCGTAC
This sequence comes from Myiozetetes cayanensis, assembly GCF_022539395.1. Taxonomy (NCBI): domain Eukaryota; kingdom Metazoa; phylum Chordata; class Aves; order Passeriformes; family Tyrannidae; genus Myiozetetes; species Myiozetetes cayanensis. Next base: position 62,198,121 of record NW_026087853.1, on the reverse strand, counting down.
AGTGCACCAAAAGCAGCCGGGAAGGGGAATTTCCAGCCTCAGAGCAGTGTGTGACTGGTATCAGATGGGGCTCTGCAGAGCTGCTCTCACTGAGCTGCTTCCTTTGTTTACTGGAAGCCTTCAGACTTTCTGTCTGAAGAGGGATCAAGGAGGAGGGAATTTGAATAAAAAAGCAAAACAAGTGTACTTGCAGTACACAAAGACACAAGAGTGACGGTCTGGAGAGAAGAGCAGGGCAGACCCCAGCAGCCTTGTCTCTACTACTGCATCACATCGCAGGGAACACCATCCTTGGCCGATGCATCCATTCATTTTTAATGAGCAGTCTGATGTAGTTGAACTCTGGTTTCAGGTTAAATATCTGCTCAGTCCTTCAATATCAGCAGGCTCCTGAAGGCAGTTATTGAGCGTTCAGTGACGCCGTGGTGCTGCAGGGGAGGCTGCTCTGGGGAGCACGGCTGGAGCATTCCACTGGGGTTGGAGACCAGGGACAACCCAACCAACACTCCTCCTACCCCAAGGAACTGCCCCATCCTTGGGTTTGGATGAGGCCAAACCAGCTCAGCTCCCTCCCCCAGCAGCAGAGTTGGGATATGGAGGAGGGCAAAGCCTGGAGCATCCGCCCCCCGGCAGCACTGAGGTGTTTCTAGTCGTGGGTTTGACTGTCCCCAGGCAGGTGCCTCCTGCAGGAGATGGAAACGGGCTGCCCTGGGGACACAAGATCTCTGTGTGGAACAATCCAAACATTTGCAGGTGGGAACATCTCTGCTCTGAGGTTGCCTCTGCTCAGGGTGACACTGCAAGGGCCCTGCCCTGCCTGGTCTCTTCACAGCCATTCACTGATGGTGCCACTGTTTGCTTCAGCTCCTCAGGAGCCCCAGAGGACTCTCTGCAGAGCAGCACCTCACTGTGACCTCGGAGGATTAAAACAAACGCCTCTGCCCCAACAAGCAAGGACAAGGCAGGGATTAGCGGCAGTTCCACGTTGCGATGCCATTTATCCGCCCCTGGAAAATTGCTGATAATTCATATTGATTCCCTGGCCTGGGAGCAGCGAGTCGAAACAGCAAATCCAGAGATCCACTGAGCTGAAATTACAAACACTGAGCTGAGCAGGGGATTGAACTCAGCCCATCCCTGTTGTGCTGCACCACCCACAGCAGGTTTGCATTAAACATTTTGTCTTTGAAATTCAGCATTTTGTCAATGTCCTCTCGAGACCAGGAGAACTCACTGCTGGAACCGTTCAGATAAACTTCCCTGAGCAGGGAGCAGGGGGTGAGTCTCAACCATCCACGCTGGCAGTGTGTGTGCAGCAGGGAGTGGCTGACCCCAAACTCCACAGTGAACACAGCCAGGTAGTTGAGGGTGGCATTTGGAGATTTTTCCTTAGAGCTTATGATGACATTTCATAGACAACCAGCTGAGTGTGGTTTGCACTGAGGGCAGTGAGGCTCCTTGGAGGTGTGTCCTGGCTCAGTGTTGCCACAAGGAAAGCAGGACCTAGGGATGAGGAGACACAAGGATATTGTGCTTAACCACAGGGTTCTGTAGGGGGAGAGGAGAAAAACCATAAAACAGTAAAAGTAAAGGCAGGGAAGATCAGGAGAGGAAGGGGAAGGATGGACCAACAGCCCCCGAGCAGCCAGCACAGTGTCCCTCAGAGCACTCGGAGCAGCCAGGAAGCTCCAGGATGGATGAACTGCCTCAGCCAGACTTCACGCTCTCCTTGGTGCCCTTCCATCCTCCTGAGAGCTGGCAGTGGGTGAGGACAGGACTGATCCTGGCAGCCTGGGATGAACCTGGTGCTGCAGGATGAATCCAGGCTCGGACCAGTGTGTAACTGGAATCAGATGGGGCACTAGAAAGGCTCATTGTGGGTGCGCTGAATGAGGCTGTGCTGCTTCTAAATCCACAAGGGTTGCCTTGCTCAGGCTACTGTTCTCCTGCTTCCCTTCAGGCCTTTCCCCTTTGCAGAAACACCTTCACCCCCAGAATCACCTGTTCAGACCGGGGGTGGCTCGTGCAGGACCCTGGGAAGGTGCTGCAGAGCCCCAAGGGGTCCACGACCCCCTCCCTCCCCCTGGCAGTGCAGGCGTGGATTCAATCTATGACCAGGAACCTCCAAAGGGCCCCCAGTTAAAAAACTGGGCACTGAGGGCCTTCAAAAGGACGTTTTTCCACTGAAAAATGTGATCACGTCTGAGACTGGAATTGTGTTAAAGCCTGATCTCTACACAACGAACACGTGTCCGTGATTTATCTACACAGGCTTGGAGTTCTCGAGGCTACAGTTTTTAATCAGCACTATTTGCATTACATAATGTCTTTTATTTCAGTCTGCATTTTGGTTTAATTAGTTCTTTGTTAAATACATCAATGGTGACTCTTCCCTGCCAAGTAATTCCAGATTAATTGCATTTGTTAAATCTTCTTCTTTTTCTTGTTTCTCATTTTCCCTGTGTTCCAAGGAGGCAGTGCATTTGGAAATCAATGTTATTTTCAAATCATTACATTGTACAAACTCGTGGGCATATTCCAAATAATTAACCTGAATATTCCCAGTTCTGGGTGTTCCTCATCAGCCCAGGAGGATGGGAGTGTGGCCGTGCTGTCCACCAGGATGTAGCTGATGGGTGATCTGATTCCTACTGTGACACTGGAAGGGAACTCTCTGGGAAAACAAGGACACTAACACAGGGCAGACCTTCCCCCTCTCCCAGTTTTGCCAAATTACTCCTCCTGACAGCTTGGAATTTAATGTCCATTTGTGACACAAACACACACAGAGAGACCCATCAGCAAGGGTGCTGTGCAAGTACAAGGAGGAGATACCTGATCTTTGGGGATGCTCTGATCCCGTAGGAAGAGCAAAACAGGACTGAAAGGGCTGAATTTCAATTTCCAGATATTAAAAAAAAAAAAAAAAAAAGCGGATAATGCAGACTGTAATTGACTGCTGAGACAATTTAGTGATAGGGAATTTTAGACATGGAGTGACAGGACAGATGGCCCAGGTGGCCAAGAAGGCCAATGGATCCTGGCCTGTATCAAGAACAGTGTGGCAGCAGGATGAGGGAAGTGATCTTTCCCCTGTACTCAGCGCTGGTGAGGTCACACCTTGAGTGTTGTGTTCAGTTCTGGGCCCCTCAGTTCAGGAAGGATATTGAGGTGCTGGAGCAGGTCCAGAGAAGAGCAACCAGATTCTATGATTCTATGATTCTATGATTCTGTGATTCTGTGATTCTATGATTCTATGATTCTATGACAAGTGGGAATGGTTTCTCACTGCCAGAGGGCAGGGTTAGATGGGATATTGCGAGGAAATTCTTCCCTGTGAGGGTGGGCAGGCCCTGGCACAGGTTGCCCAGAGAAGCTGTGGCTGCCCCTGGATCCCTGCAAGTGTCCAAGGCCAGGTTGGACGGGGCTTAGAGCAACCTGGGCTGGTGGAAGGTGTCCCTGCCATGGCAGGGGGTGGCGCTGGATGGGCTTTAATGTCCTTCCAACCCAAACCAGTCTGTGACAGGAAAAGCTGGCTGAGGAGCAGCCCAGGAGCTGGGACCCTGACTGGGAAGGAAGTGCCTGGGAGCATCCAGCTCCTGGGGGCTGGGGAATCAGCAGCTGAGAAACTCCCACCAAGGAAATACAGTGAGTTAAACCAGCCTGTAATGATATGAGTGTGGAAATGTGCATCCAGGCAATGGATTTCAGGGAAGGGTTATCTTCCAGGGCACAGTGCAGGAAAGCCCTGTTCCTCTGTGCATGAGCAGCACACAAGCACAGAATTCATGGGAGAGTGCCACTGACAGATCCTTAATGAGATTTCAGGTGGCAATCCGGGCTTTGTCCTTCACTATTAAAAAAGCTTCTCACTGTGTCATGCAGTGCCTGGGAACAGGCAAACTGGACAGGCACTTTCCTCCTTGAATGTGGAGGCTTTGCTCCTTTGGGAGCAGGTTTCTCCATTTTTTCTGAGGCTGCACGGTATATTTGAAGGATTCATATGTGTTTTGTGCTGACTGAGTTGGTAACAGCTCCTGGGAAATGCTGCTCTTCCTCTCCCCATCACAGAGAGCAAATTTCACCTGCTGTTGTTCCTAGGAAAGCTCTCCTTGCCTCATACCATGGCTTTGCTCCCTGCCCTGGGTGACAAGGCTTCTGGGACAGACTGGGCACATCCTGTGCCCCTCAGGGCTGGGTTTAAATTGGATAAACCCTGTGGACATTCACAGCTCAGTCCCTGCTTGCCCGTGTCCCTGGTGCTCCTGGGGACCCAGCATTGAACTGCTCGTGCCTGCAACTATTCCAACCTCAGGAGAGATTTTAAGGGGGAAAAAAGCCACATAAATAGACAAACCACAGCAGCCAAAGCATCTGGAAATCCAATTGTTCTCCAAAGGTGGAGATCTCAGCACTGCTCCCTTCATGCCTTGAGATATGACCCCCCAGCCGGACTGTACTGGGCACAGAGCAGCTCATGGCTTGGGGGTGAAGTCCCTTTGCCTGGTAGGATGGTATTTAGTGATCCCAGGGGACACCGTGGCACAGACTGGCTTTCCCAAATCGCCAGGTATTGCAGAGTGCTGGTGGATGGGAAGCAGGACACAGAACTATGGAATGTAACTTTGCTGGGGCATCCATCGGACCTGACAGTTTATGAGCCACAGACTCAGTGTGATACAAACCAAAGGCTGTGACCTGCCTGTGACAGGCTTTGCTGGTTTGCACAGCCAGTGTTTTCACACTCCCAACCTTTCCCATTTTGTTGCTTTGATCCTGCAAGGTGACATTCCCTGGGAAGCGCAGCCACGTGGATCTGCCTGGGCAGCCGGTGGGACACAGACCTGTCACGTCTGCCCGCACAGGGCACGGTGCCCATGTCCATCCTGTGGCTTGGTGTTTGCTCCCTCCCCACGGGAAGGAGTGGGGGTCCCACCACAGAACCCCTTGACAGGGGCAGTGGCATCGCTGCCCACGCTCCAGCAGCTCCCAGCGCTGGGCTCTCGGTGCTCCTCCTGCACAGCCGGCACCCTCAGGGGGGTCTGGGAGTGCCCTTCTTCCACAGAACCCACGGGAACACTCACTCAGGTTCTAGCCCAGAGGAAACTGATGCTGTGTTCCAGGGAAATACATCTGCAGAGAATCAGAATCTCCCCCTCTCTTTCCCCAGTTTTGGCCATGTGCATCCGCAAGCAGAGCTGGTTCCTGACCGTGGGTAATACACTTTGGTACATGAAAACATCAAGGAGGAAATGAATGGCAAACCTTTTTTTTTCCTTTTCAAGATGTATTACTGTCAGTAGCAGCCCTATTCCATTTTCACATCAGGAGCAGGAAATTCATTATTAATCTTGCTGCTGGAATGATCCACATTGCTATCCTTGCCTCTGTGTTCCTTATCTCATTTTTCTCGGCTTCTCCTTCTATCCCTTTTCTGTGCAGCCCCAAATGATTTCACATCCAGGCAACACTCACTGTTTAGTCTTGTGAAATGCTCAGCTCTCCTCTCACACATATAACAATTTCACAGACTCGGGTGCTCACACTGCTCCTGATGAGAATATTTCATGAGGGCACAGGTGTGGTGGCTGCCCCTGGATTCCTTAGAAGTGTCCAAGGCCAGGTTGGACGGGGCTTGGAGCAACCTGGGCTGGTGGAAGGTGTCCCTGCCCATGGTGGGGGGTGGAACAAGATGAGCTTTAATGTTCCTCCCAACCCAAACCATCCCAAACCACGGTGGCCAGGAGAGCCCAGTGTGACCCACCCCCTCAGACAGTGGCCACATGCCAGCCTGTGCCCATGGACTGGCACAAAGCAGAGGGAGTGGCCTGGCCAGTGGGGGCCTGAAGGACAGTGTTGAAGCATCAATACCCACCGGACCTTCCAAACTGAGGGTCCTGGTTTGTGAGCACACCTCCACCTGATGGTCTGGGAGCTTTAGCAGACCTGCCACAAGAAAACCACCAAAACACTGCTCTGCAGCTGGACTTCCCACAAGGAGGGAATCCTTTGGGACTGATGGACTGACTTGCACTGAAGTACCCCAGAAATATTGCCCACAAACAGGAAAGCTTCAGTGTGATGTAGTTGTGCCCTTGGGCAGCAAGTGCTGCCTCAGGGGGTGTCTGTGAGAACCCTGAGACAAGGAAGGACTGTAAGATTAAAAAAAAAGAAAAAAGAAAAAAAAAAAGATGAAACATGACACTCAGCCATACCAGAAGGTGTTGTCAGTGATTCCCAAAGGTTACACATTAGGACAACATTATCTCTTTAAAGAAGCATCCACTGTGACAAACACTCTTGCAGGTTCTGGAGCAAGAAGGCAGAATTGTGTGTCTCCATTATCCTCACATTGTGTAGATGTGTGAGGGTAAAGGACAGAGATTGTAAAGCTGAGCAGATGATGGGAATGCTGACCTTTGCTGAGCTGCTGATGTTACAGTACCAGGGAAAGAGCAGAACAGCAGTTGAGGTAGAGACACAGAAATGAAATGCAAGAGCTGCCCTGTCAGGCTGCAGGATCTCTCCCCATCAGTCTTCCAGGTTAATGATTCATAAGAGACCCATGAAGGTCAAGGACTCTCTCAAGTGTCTCCTCTCTGCTTGAATCCCGAAGGAAGCAGAGGGAAAGGTAACTGGGATGATTTAATTTGTGGTAGGATAATCTGCTCTGTTGGGAATCCAGTACTGAGTGTTCTGCAGGTGTGTCTGGGGCTATGAAACCCCCTGCAGGGCTCAGAGCTGGTGAGAATACCCCACACTCTGTACCATCTTCTGTGGTACAGGGCTGGATGTGGGCAAATGGTGTGGGAGCGATTGGAGCCACATCTTGGATGTGCCTCTGTGGGCTGGTGCACAGGAACCCCCTCTGTGTTCAGGCAGGATGGGAGGTCAAGGTGTCTTGGCCACCCACGGTGCCAGGGAGGGTCACAAGTCAGGAGAATGCAGGAACATTTCTCTGCCATCTCTCTTCTCAGTCACAGTCCCCATGATGAAAGCAGGGAGGGTGCCAGGGTGAGTCCCACGGGTGTGGCTCCTTGCTGACAGAGGATTCCACCTGGACACAGTCCTGTGCCATGTGCTCTGGGATGACCCTGCTTGAGCAGGGAGGTTGTAACAGGTAATGCACTGTGGGCCCTTCCAACCTGTCCCAAACTGTGGTTCTGTGATCCTGCCAAGCTGGCAGAGCCTCTGCAAGGTCACAAGAATGCGCAGCACCTCCATCTCCCCATGGGAAAAGGTGAGGGAGAGCAGCACATCCTGTGTTAAACCTGGAAGCACACAGGAAGGGCAGCCCCCTGCCCAGGATGATCCTGAGCCTCTTTTGCTGCCAGCCCAATCCACCTTCCTGGTCACACACCTGCAAATAAAGGCTAGTTCTCCATGTCAAACTGAAAGAGCACATGTGATGCCTCTTCTGTGAGGAGGACGTGGGATCTGAGAACTGATGAGCTCGAGGTGTTTGCAATTGTCATGGTTTAAGGCTCTAGAAACAGATAATGTTACACCAAGGTCAAGAGTTTTGGATTACCACTTCTGCACTTCCCAGCTCAAGCAATCTTCCAGCAAGGTGAAACTTCAACTGACTTTATTACAGCAATTGTTCCCAAGTAAATCCTGTTTCCTGATTTTCTAGGCAGGCAGAAATAGAAACAATTGGGAATAATTGCCAAGTAATCTTTTTCCTACATGGTGATTTTCTCATTCTCCAGGGTCTGAAGTTGGCTGCAGAAGAGACTTGGAGTCTTTGAGGCTCCACTAGTGGGACTGGACTGTGTTTACATGGTACTGAATAGGATAATTCCTAAGGGTATCAACCAAACACGTCCTGCTCCAGGAACAAAGGAGGATTCCTCTCATGCCCAGACTACAGGACAGAACAACTCGAGCACTTACATTTCAAGGCACAAATGGTCTGGAACTTGCTGACCAGCAAATTATTGCAGCAGCACTTCCAGAACCTGCTTCAGCATTTTGTTCCCTACTTTCCTAAAAAGATGAATCATGGTAAGGGCTTTAGTAGCCCAGAAAAGCAAAGCAGACAGATGAACAAATAACAACCCAACAAAGGGTAGCAATTAAGTGAAGTAGAAGTGAGGATTTACAGAAACAAGGAATTTAGGCTCCAATCTAACAATTACTCAAGTGCTGGAGAATCTTTCCAATTAATAGGAGGAGAAAAATAAACATGATATTAATGCAAATACCTTGGCATGGAGGAACGGATGGTGCCCCTGAGCCTGCCTGGGAGGGACTGTGATGCTCAACACAGACCCTGATAAAGCCCAAGTTTGCTGGGGGCTTGCAGCTGGTGGGGAGGGTAGGTGGGGGGGTTGGGTTGCCTTCCAGTGGCTGCTTCCAGAATTTTTCTACACCAAACCTTTATAATTCCTTGAAGCTCTCAGGGATGGTGATTTGGTATCCAAATGGTTCCTTACCTGTTTTTTTTTCCCTGATGAGGAAATACAACAAATTTTCTAATTAGGGGAATTAAATCACTGGCTGTTGTGTAATCTTCAAATGTAATTGTGACCTGACCAGCTGAATGTCACAGCCTGAGGTATCGTCAATATAGATCCAAATGGAGTTTCCATCCATCAGAAAGTCACTGCAGTCAGTCACTGCACTTCCCTGCCCTGTGACAGCTATGATAGGATGGACTTCCTCCTCCCTAGTGATCCCTGCAGGATCTACTACTGAATTCCTCCATGCATGGGAACAGTGTTGTGACATGTCCCTGGTAACTGTTTGTGACATGTAGGCACAAGAGCCTATTTAACACACAGAATAACCTTAGAAGGTGTGTTTGCATTGGGAGGGTGTAAAAGCGAGGGAAAACAATGAAAAGGCATTTGCTGAACACAGGCCTCTGCCACTTATTTCCCATTTGTTCAACCAACCTCATCCTATTAGGAATGATTAATGTTTGAGGGACAGGGAAAATAAAATAGCCATAATAAACAGGAACTGCTAATAATTACCACTTAGTTTTGTGTTCTAGTGAAGTAATGGCACAACACAGTGCTGAGTACTAACACTCACTCCCAGTCATGGTGCTGAGCAGGGGCTTCACAGTCTCCTGCCCACTGACACGGTGTCTGACGCAGCAGCCGACTGGGTGCCACGAGTGAGTCAAGGACAGGGCATTCTCTGGGCAAGAAGCAGATTTAGTGCCTCATAATGAAATATTTATATTTTTCTAATCATTCTGTCAGATTCCTTTAGCAAGAGGGTTCGCAGAGGAGTAGAAACTGTTCCTGTAAGCCAAGGGAGATGGAGTTGTTCCCAGCATGCTGCAAGGGGCTGCCAAGGGACCTGAGAGGAATAAAGTGACTCCTGAAACAGGTCACTATGAAATGCAAACAGTAAGAAGTACAGAAGACACAAACCTTGGCCATGAGCTCTGATGACACATCCAGTATGAAAAATTAAAAATCTTTTTCCCTCACTCTTCCCATTCTGCCAATGACACCACTGTCCATCTTCAGTAGGTGGTGGTACCCACATTCCTGAATTAAAGGTCCCAAAAAGTCTTCTCATCTGGATGAGGTTAATTGTTGTGATTTGCCCTTATGTCTCCAAGGAAGGCTTTTTCCCTTTAAAGCAATTAAAAAGAAATAAAAGCATAGGAAACAGATCCAAAGTAGCCCCCTGGCCTCTGCTCAATTCCCACACAAACCCACCCACAGGTGAAGACCAGGATGCAGGGTCCAGCCCTGCCTGGGCCAAGGAACCAGAAGTCCCCTTGCTACAGTATTTCCCATTTTCACCCTTTCCTTCCATCTTTCTTCCTTTCCAAAGGGCAGAAAGAAATTAAAACACCCCTTTAAACCTTCCCAGTACATTCAGCCTCATTTCTTCCCCAGTTCTTGTGCAATAGCTTGGCTTTGCACTCCTGATAGTACTGTTTGAGAATGTGAGACCAGCTGTCATGGGAATGACAATGGCTTAAGTGAATGACTCTTATGGAACATCCCAAAAGGAACTGAACAGGATCTTGAGCAAGATGGACATGTCTCCAGTGAGAGGCACTTTGCACAGGATCCAGTGAAAGTATTTCTGTTTTCTTTAAAATGTTTCCAAGGGAGATGCTAGAAACTGTCACCTCAGCCTGAACCAAGGAGAGAAACTTCACTGCTGAGAAACAAAGAAACACAACAGTTAAATATGGTTCCTGTTCAGCCGAGGCAACATCCTCCCTGACACTTAAAAAAGAGAGATGGAAGCCTTCCTGCATGAGGAAATCCTCCTCATTAAATGATCTGCAGAGAGCAGCTTCTTAACTAAAGCTGGGGACAATCAAAGCAGGCTGAGCAATGGCAGTGGCTCCAGTGGGGGCTCACAGGAGCGGAACAAAGGCCCGGTGACCTGGAACGCCAGGCAAAAGAAATGAAACTCATATTTCCACAGTCACGGCCCCAGAAGCCACTTAAGAACAGTTGTTTTACAGAGTTTCAGTGGCTTCATTGAGCCCTGCAAAGATCCCACCAGGTGAACTCTGCTGCCCAGCCCTGCCTGGAGCCCTCGGAGATGGGACACACTGGGACACCCGCAGCCAGAGTGGTGTGGCCAGGGCTGGGGCTGGGGGGCACAGGGCTCTGTCCTTCTACCCCTCCTGCTCTTGAGGCCCATGGGCTGGGCTGGTCATATGGACCTTCCCCCCTCCAAAAAAAGGGAATAGTGACTTACAGGCCCCAGATGGCTGGAGAATTGCTTGTTGCCCTCTCCCCTCATAGAAATCATAAGATCACAGAATGGTTTAGGTTAGAAAAGCCCTCTGAGACCATCGAGTCCATCCATTCCCCCAGCACTGCCAAGGCCACCACTGACCACATCCAAATGGCTTTTAAATCCCTACAGGGATGGGGACTCCACCCCTTCCCTGGGCAGCCATGCCAGGGCTGGACAGCCCTTTCCATGAAAGAATTCTGCCCACGTCCAACCTGATCGTCCCCTGGCACAGCTGGAGGCCGTTCCCTCTCCTCCTGGCCCTGTTCCCTGGGAGCAGAGCCCGACCCCCCCCGGTTCCCCCCTCCTGTCAGGGATTGCAGAGCCAGAAGGTCCCCCCTGAGCCTCCTTTTCTCCAGGCTGAGCCCCTCCAGCTCCCTCAGCCCCTCTTGCTGCTCCAGCCCCTTCCCAGCTCCCTTCCCTTCCCTGCACACGCTCCAGCCCCTCCGGGTCTTTCCTGTTGTGAGGGGCCCAGAAATGACCCCAGGACTGGTGGTGCTGGCAGGGCTGGGCAGAAAGGGGTCTTCTCCCCTGGTGCCCCCCACCCCAAGCTCTTCCGACATTGTTGGTCTCACCACAGCAAACCCCCACAGATCCTTGAATTTAAAACGAGTGTTTCTCTCTCTTCATAACAGATTTCAAAGACAAGTCAGTCTGTGCAACGTCTGAAAAATACTGATCAGCCCGAATATCCTTGAACACCTGAGAAGAAAACATAACGAAGTTACAGATGATATCACACAGCTGGGACAACCTCTAAGGGATGGGTCATCTATTCCATCTACAGTGAATTTTAAGGAATATTTTAGGCTGTTGAACATTTCAGCTGTGATTTTTCCCCTAAAAGAGAAAAAGAAGAAGCCCAGCTTTTCCTGCCACCGTTCTGTCTTTTAAATTCTGAGGACGATCGAATGTGCTATTTCAGACATACTCAAATATACAATAATCCCATCATTCATAGCAAGTAGTCCTTGCCTAAAAGGGAAGGATATTAATCCTTGGTGCTGTATTTAAATTGCAGGCATTAGCTCAGGAGAGGACCCTCTGTGCAGGGAACTACAACAATATATCTCACTTTCTGCAGCCACCTCTCCTTGGAGGCTGGGCTGGCACCTCTGCCCTCCTCAGCTCACCAGGGAATGTGACGGCCTCAGCACTTCTGACACTGCACTGGCTCCTTCATCCCAAACTATCCACCGGCTCAGCAAATTGGGTAATGAGTGTCATTCTCCATTTCATCCGGGAGCAAGACAAAATGAGATCGAGTCTGAGTTATTGTCTCAAGAGTCTGCTCAGGACACGCTCAGAGAGACCAGCAGGGCATTTGGAGCCCACATTTTGTCATGTTCATAAACTCCAGCCTTTACTTTCCGAACCTATCAATCTTTCATCTCTCTCAAGTGCTAAATTAATCCTACTTAAGAATGTCAATTAAACTGGTCAATTTTTTGATGGTATTAGAAAGTACTTGATATCTTTGCTGCCCTTTAATTTTATGAAACAGGAGAGAATAATCCGGCAAAAATAAAGCCCCTGCAGCCATAAGCTTGGCTGTAAAATATTCATTTTTAATGACATTATGTTGAAACAAAATCTTTTTTCTCTTTTTGTAAACAGCAAGAAGATTATATTTACACTACTTATGAAAGGAGGTATTAATGCAAAAATGAACTTATGAAGGCAAAGGCAATGGGGACTGTGCTACTTAGCAGTTTTTAAGGAGTCAACCTTGGCCAAAATTTCAGAAAGGATTTTAAGAGAAACTTATTTTCTTAATTAGGCACCGAGATTTTGTATTTTAGTATTTTAGGGAAGGAAGTGAACAGATTTAGTGTCTCTTCTACTGATGTGGAGTGGAAGAGCCCCAATTAAGCCAATGAGCTATGTCTCAGCTGACATCAGTGGTGGGATGCAAACAGCTGGGTCTTCACTGCCACCAGTGAGGGGACTCCCATGGTGTCCCCACTGACTACCAGAGCTTCTCCAGCTCTCATGGACACCCCTGGGTTCTGCCAAGGCTCACCCATGGCTCACCCCAGAGCTCCCAAGGCACAGGAGGGTCACAGTCCCACTGTCCACTTCTCCTTTGAGATCCCTCCCCATCCCCTGGAGCTGCCCAAGATGGAACGGCCCCGTGGGGACACAGGGTACAACACAGGCTCCACAAGAGGAAAGGGAGAAGGGGGGAGCAGCAGATGTCACATCTCCTCACACCCAGTCTGGTGCAGCTCCCCTTGAGCTTTGTCCACAGGAGCTCACCAAGCTGTGGGATGTCTTTCCCAACCCCTGGAATCCAGGACCTTCCCACAGCTGGCACCAGTTCGTCCTTTATCTTTCTTGGGACACCCTCAGACCTGATATTTGGGATTTTACATCTTCATCTAAGAAGCCCTGGCTGTGTCAGACAAGGCTGACCACTGAGGTTCACCTGCAGTCAGAGACACCATCCCTGGGGGCTCAGCCAGAGCCGATTCCAGCAGTGGGGTGCAACCTGTGCCCCTCGGGACCTGTCTCCCACCTCAGCACTTCCCCCGAGTCCTGGGCAGTGAGAAGGGGGGACCCCAAACCTTTTCCCCAGCCCGGCCCCAGGGCAGCGAAAGGCACGAGTGCTGTGCCAGCCCCGGCCGGGCAGAGGCTCGGAGAAAGCAATTTTAGCAGCCAGCAATGAAGGGACAGAGGGAGGATTAGGGCGGCTACAGATGGAGCAGCGGGAGCGGCAGGACGGGCAGTAACAGCAGCGGGGTTTTCCAGGGATGTGTCACAGAGACGTGTTGAGGGCTGTGTTCGTGCCTGTGTCTGATCCCAGCAACCCCTTGTCAAACGTGCTCAACCAAACCTCGTTAGAGAACAGCGCAAGGACCACTGGCCTCACCCTCCTGCCTGCTTGCCAGACAGCTTTCCAGAGGCTGAGTTCTTGGGCTAAATAAGCCCGTAGGCACCTCAGTCTCTTTGCTGTGGTTATATATCCACTGATAACATCATCAGTGGCCATTGCTGGGTGTGTTCGATGTGAAACCGTGTGAGGTCAACAGGAAAGGGTCTCTGTGCATCAATGCCTGGGAGCGCCACTACTCACAGTGGCTTCCCGAGGGCAGCACTGAAGGAACTGTTCCCTCATGTGCCAGGTACTCATATCCAGGTAATAAAGCCTGCTGTGTCTTTCATCCTCTCTCTTTTCCTTCTGAAATGCTCCCATACCAAGTATCTATTACAGACAGGGATTTGTCTTCAGTGATCTCCATGGGTAAGAGATTTTTAAAAATACATCAGGCTTAACATCAATAGCAGACAGAAGGAGTCACATTAATAAATCCATGGGCACTAAACCAAGGATTATTTTTATCTGGCTGAAATACTGATTTTTATTTTAAAGTGTTCTTCAACAGCAAAACCAAAGAATGATGTCACCACTAATCAGGGTCCAACAAGAACAGAAAGCAGAGAAACCAGAGGATGCAAAGTATGGGAACAAATGCAGTGAGAGAACCCAGACATTAAACGGCTCATTCTGAAGAGCAGCAACTGGAACTAAAATCTGGATTCTAGTCAGAGATTTTCATGCAACTGCCCTGATTTTTGTAAATCCTCATGCTCTGCAGAGCATCAGGTCAAGAACCCTTCTCCCCACAGCCTGATTTTCCTGTGGCACTGGCAGTGCCAGACTTGGGCTGGGCCCAGCAGCCTCAGGGGTAAAAGCCTGACCCAGAGCAGTCTGGGCTGACTCCAGAATCAGCCTGGGCTGGAGTGGAGGGCTGGGCCAGAGACCCTGAGGGGCTCTTCTGGCCTTAATTGCTGCTCATATTTGGTTGTTTGGGGTTTTTTTAATTTATTTTTTTTCTATTCAGAGAAGAGGGGGAACAAAAAGCATTATGGAGAATGAGAACAACAGTTCAGTGCATTATTACAAAATAGACTAGACTAGAATAGAATATTTCAGTTGGGAGGGACCAACAGAGATCATCTGGTTCTACTGCATGGCCCCCTCAGGGGTAACCAAAAGTTAAAGGACATTGTTCAATATGTTCATTGTTCTAAAGGACATTGTTCAATATTGTTGATATTTCCTTCTTGTGTGAGCCAGGTGCCAGCTCAGTTTGTCAGCACTACACCCCTTCCCCAGAGCCCTCCATGAACCAAAGGGAGGAGCACTGGGGGCTGGTCCCAAGGACACGAGCACTGAGTCCATGTGCTCCCAGATGTGTGGGGTTTGTACAGATTGAACAGCTGGGGGGTTCTGCATACACTGAACACACTGAGTGTTCCAAGTTTCTCAAAATGTTCAGAGACATAACCAGGATTCAATGGTTTTCTTTGTTTCAGAAGAGAAACAATGAGCATGGGGCAATGCCAGCGAGTTGCCTGGAGCCACCCATGGCTGAGACTGGCTTTGCACAAACACCCTGGGCTGCCTCATGGCTCTGTTTGCACCAGTGTTCATCACCTGCCTCAGCAGACCCAACTGTTGGGTTGCTGTTTCTTTTCCTCTCTGTATTTTTTTAAGATCTCATTTAATAATAAGCCAGACTTTGCAGAGTAGCAAGTACCACAGGACACCTTTGGGCAGGCAAGACCACCCCCTGCACAGTGCCCATGATGGCTGAGCTGAGAGCTGGGATGGAACAGATCCCGCAGAAGAACTAAACTTTTCCAGCAGTAGCTTTGCCAAGCACGAAGAAAATTGTGAAAAGAGCTTATGAACTGCGAACACACCTGCATTCAACACAGTGTCTCTTTTCAACACAAAATACCTCCCTGGCTCCAAGATCCCTTTTCTGATTAAAGTTTTTGAAACTGGCACACTCCTGTAATACATTTTGATGAAATCTCATTCTCCAGTGAAATTGTTATACTGGATAACTTCCAGGCAACAGTAGCACAAAGACTGTTAATCAGGATCAAGAGAATATAGAGTGCCTGCAAACCCAGCATTAAGCCACCTATGACAGGCAGTCCCAAATTCATGGCTCACACAGAACAAACTTTTTTTTGAGAGCAGAATTACAAAGATATAAAAACAGGAAAAAAAGTCTTGAGAGCCAGAACATAAGTGATTACCTTCATATTGCTCCATTCTCCAGCTGACAGCAGGTAGCTGAGGCTTTTATTCACAAAGTACAGTCTGAAATCCATCCTGCCCGGGGTTAATAAAGGAACAACCCAGCAGTTTGGACTGGGCATCAGCTCGGGGTGCATGACCAGGCTGAAATGGGGTGAGATAACCTGGGAATGATAGGAGCAGGGCTGTTTAAAATCCTAATTCTTGCAGATAGAGACAGAGTTCATTCCCAGTGTGTCATTAGGCTGAGGCTCAGCTGGGCACCTGCCCCTCTCCTACTGGAGCACTGCTACCCAAACTGCTCCTAAATTTAGATTAAGGTTAAAACTGTGGATAGAAAGCTCAGAATCCCATAGTGGAAGATGGTTTGTAGGGTGAGGAAGCACTAGATCATGAGTTGCGAAGACCTGCAGGGAGTTAAAGTGCTTTATTGGCAATCTAGAGAAAATATATTTGGGGTCAAATTACCTCACTTTCTTCCGTGAGCTGGACTTTTATTTTTTGCTATTTTGAGTCTCTTCAAGGGCAGGAACATGCATGCATGGGGCTCCTGAGGTGCTGCAAAAACATGAATTCAGAAAAACAGAGAAAAGATGCAAAACACTCAGGGAGAGGTGACCAAACTTTCAGATTATCTCCTCTACAGATGATCATTAACGGGCTGATAAATGGATCTGTGTGACTTTGACAGTGCTGATGAATGACTTATGCCAGCAAACACGAAGATTGATGCATTGCTCAGCCTCAAACTAAACACACAATGCTGGTGTTAATGCACTGGCAGGGCCCACAACCTGGAGTCCATCAGCAGCTGTAATTAAACACGTTGCTTCATGAATTTTGCAAATACAGCACAAAGTTGTTAACAGAGTGTCTTAAATTCTGTTAACATTCATTTAATCTCTTTGGTTTCTCTTTAAACACTCATTTAAAATTCCAATCACTGCAACAAGATTTTAATAAGACACAATGTTAATGAAATATGTGAAGGGGCTATTGAAAGAAAGAATGCTTAAAATAAATGCAAGAATGAAAAAGGAAGCAGGCTAAGCTGAACTGGCATGGAAATCCAGCCAGGGAGCTATTTAAAGGCTAAGGAAAAGTGGGGATGTGTTCTAGGATGGCATGATTTTAAAAGTCTTTTTTTGTACTAAATGCTCGTTATCAGGATTAATTAGGGGATTAAGCTTTGAAATTGTTCCAGCTCTATCATTTGTAGTTTTGCGTTCTACCTTGCTTTTCCACAATTCCTGAAATGGGAACATTTTAGGTGGGGATGACTCAGTGTGTCCTGCAGAAATGTCAGGGATGCACTTGCACCTCACAGCACTCCCGTGGAATATTTGTACCATGAACTTTTATTCATGTTTTATTACTTTTTTAATTGTATTGACTCTTTTTCAGGATGAAGATGAAAAAAATTGAAATACTAGAATGATTTGCACAATAAAAATTCTTGGTTATCCTCTTTTTAATATAGTTTTAGATAAATATCAGCAACAGCATTGAAGGAGCAATAGCCACAACACAGTGATTTGAAGTGTTCCAGGCCAGGTTGGATGGGGCTTGGAACAACCTGGCAGCAGGAATGCCTCACCTGAGATGCGCCACCTGGGAGGACAGGGAAAGCCCGTCGAGGTCCTGAGATTCACTTGTGTTCTTCTCTTGCCCTTCTGCCAGATGAAAGGCGGGACCCAAGAAAAGCGGGATGCCTCTCTTGTGCAGCCTGGCGCTGCCACCTGCAGACAGGGCAGAACCGGACAGAGCTCGGTGGCTTCACAACATCCAGGAGCTGTCCAGCACCATCAGCTCCGCAGCCGCCCATCCCTGCCGGTCCCCAGTCCCACCGGGGGCTCTCCCTGGCACACCACAGCTCCACGGACCGACCCTCCCAGGTTGCCCCCAGCCCTACCTGCTCTCCAGTGAGCAGCTGCCGAGCCTGGTCCGGCCGCTGGAGCTCCGCTGGCCGCGGACAGAGGTGGGCTCAGGCTCCGAGCGAGCAGTGACTCCCAGGGCTTGACACCGGGAATTGAGTGCCCTGGGTCTGGAATTCACTGATCAGAACACACATGGGAACCACACGCCATCGTGCCTGCTCTCCTGGCAGCCTCTGGCAGTGCTGCCAGTGCCTGGACCCGCTGAGCTCGAAAGGATAAGCCCCTCTGGACCCCCAGGTGGATGGTTCTTCCTGAGCACCACTGCCTGCCCGGCCCCCCGGGAGCTGCCCACACCCACAGCCCCCCAGCAGACACACGGCCCAGAGATCATCAGTGAGAGGGGATGGAAAGGGGGGAGCAAGGCTGGGTTTAGGGGCTTTAGAGCAGGGAGAGCAGCAATGCAGTGCTGGCACAGTTGGTTCCCTCCTGCACTCGCTCCCTCCTCCCAGTGCCTTGGATTCCAGGAGAGTGACCCAGGAGCCGTGTCTGCCCCTCCTGCGGCCGAGCCAGGGAGATGCGGGAATGGGGACCGCCCCCCTCCTCTGAATGGCTGAGCCACAGAATCCTTTGGGTTGGAAAAGACCTCCAAGGTCATCCAGCCCAACTTTTGACCAAAGGACTTTGTCTGCTCAAATGGTCCTTTCCTGCTGTTTGACTCTACAGCACCTGAGACACTGAAGAGAAAGTTTCTTTTAAAATAATAACTATTTTGAATACCAACCATCTTTGTGAAGGCACCAAGCTCACATTTCCAGCTAAGTGGTCCCTCTTGGCCTCCCAAGGGGAGACATTCTGGCAATACACTGGTGATGCTGTGGGGTGGGGGGTCGTGTTAAGCGCTGACCGGAACCAAATTAGGTTATGCAATCACAAACATTTCAGAGCAGGAATTCTGGGAATGCAGCTTTCCTGCCCAGGCACACCATTTATTAGCAAATGCTGCTCCTATATTTTGCTGTATCTACTATTCCAATCAGCCATATGGGAGGAAATCTGTAAATTATGTTACAGCAATTAATACTCACTTACAGAGTTTGTACAAAATTGTTGAATGAATTATGTTACAGGAAGCAAATGCACTAAAGCCAAACAATGGAGCTTTATGAATATTTAATTCTAGTAATTTATTTAAAGTAGTAAAACACAGCGTATGATCACCTTCAAAACACCTGCTCAGCCGAAATGTTCTCTCTCTTAACAATCTGATTTAGTTTTAAGAGATTCAGTAAATTATCATGGTGTAATTAATTTCTTATCCAAATAAATGAGAGGAAAATGAGCCCAATCCCTGGCCTACCTCTGCTTGCTCAGAAAGGGACCATTTGTTTGGGCGTTTCAGAGGGAGCTTCACAAATTTTCGCAAGGACCTGGAGTGACAGGACAAAGGGGAATGTTTTCCCACTGCCAGAGGGCAGGGTCAGATGGGATACTGGGGAGAAATTCTTCCTTGTGAGGGTGGGGAGGCCCTGGAATAGAATTCCCAGAGAAGCTGTGGCTGCCCCTGAATTCCTGGAAGTGTCCAAGGCCAGACTGGATGGGGCTTGGAGCAACCTGGGCTAGTGGAAGGTGTCCCTGCCATGGCAGGGGAGGCACTGGGTGGGCTTTAAGGTCCCTCTCACCTCTTGTGATTCTATGACTGACTCTAAAACACAGTGTCAGGCAGCTGGCCATGGCCAAGAGCCAGGGTCTGTCACCCCCCAGGGTGGGGCTCTCCAGAAGGAGATGGAGGGAGAGCAGTCCCCTCATCCCCCCAGTGCCAGGGCTGGGGAGGAGCTCAGGACAGAGGGGGAGCAACATCAGCAGTGCTGCCCTAAACCACCCTGATGGAAACAATGCCAGGGGGGTTCAGTGTTTTCATCCATCGGTGTTAAAGTTGTTAAAACCAAACAAAACTGCAACTTGGTGTTTGCTGTTTCTGGGAGTTCGAGGTCAGCTGCCTGGGCTTGCCAAAGCCCACCGTTCATCCCAGCCATAGCAGAAGGTCAGCAGTGCCAGGACACCCCAAAAGCAGGACCACAGGGACACACACCTGCACCCACCAGCCAAACCAGGAGATGCCTCCAGGTTGGAGGGTTCCAAACTCCAAACACTGCACCGGAATGAATTATCAGGGAAATTTCTTTCCCTCTTTACAGCATACTTGATTAACTGAATTCCTTACTCTGCATGTGGTGGGAGTGGGGAGGAGGGTTGTGGCACATTTCAGTGTTTGGGTTTGTTTTTTTTGGTTTTGTTTCCTGGGTTTTCACTTTGAACTAGTGACCAAATTCAAACATGAACTGAACCGAGGGAATTCTAGATCTGCAACACAGAGCATTTGCAGTTATTTTTCAAGGCCAAAGCAATGGATTTCAGGGCTTCCACACTTATCACAAACTGGGATGGCAAGTTTCCCTTCCAGAGTTTACCCAAGAAAGACATCAGCTATATCAGTTATACTACCTATATTAGCTAACACATCCTTTACTGCTTACAGGCTATTGCCAGTTTGGTGTATGAAGACCAAAATCAGCATGTGACATTTGCAAGAAACAAATAAGCCCCAGACTCCAGCATTCCCAAGCAATTGCTGGCCACTGACATGGCCTGATGACCTTATCTCTGAAGTGATCGAGATCCATGTTCAGTATCTTACCTGGAAAAAGCTGGTTTGTTGGGTTTTTTAATGTTTAAAGAGCACTCATCTCTTGCTGGATAAGCACATTAGATGTATTTAATTAAAAGATGTTTTTCCCTTCCACAAATCACATAATCGCTAAATGAACTCCCTGATTTCTGCCACTCTGAAGCACAGCCTGCTCTGACTTAGTGGATGGTCATTTTGATACCTATTACTTAAATTTGCTGCCCAAATGGCTGAGACTTCTCACACCAGCTGCAGAAGTGCCCCTTGCAATCCTGTTTTCCTGTGTCTAAGTTATGCCTCTTCAACACATGAAAACAGAAGAAAAAAGTACCAATAAGCATTAGCTAGTGAGTTCAAAAATGAAAATGTTTTTAGAGTCTGAGAAACAAAGCTCTGATTAACTCTGTGGCTTAGAGAACAAGGCAGTAACAAGACACTAACACACCAACCCTCATATTTTGACAAACAGACAAAGTTCATGTTAATCCAAGTACTTCCATTTGCTAATGCCAGCATCTGTACATGTATTTCAACAGCACTACAGTAAGTCCTACCCAGAGAGATTACAGGTCTATATTACACGGTTGCAAAATTATTTTGGCATCTCACACCCATTCAGGTAATGGATAGAAATGTTTTATTATCAATAGTCTATAAAATTGTGTGATTTAAAGTGTCATGTCACAGGTGAACCTCGTGATGCCAGAACAGCAGCAGGTGTCACACCTTCAATCCTGCCAAAGAGCAGGGAAGCAAAGGGAATACCCTGTGGGCTCACCTGGATGCCTGGAAGGAGCAATAAAAGGGGTGCAGGGGCAGTGGCCCTCCTTGGTTGTTGGAGGAGAGGAAAGGTCAGACCTGCTGGGCAGTAGGTCCTGTGCTGCTCACCTGAGCACTGGTACCATCAGATGGGCGGCCAAGGGAGCTGCTCCTGAGCAGGAGAGGAAAGGAAAGGGAGTAGAGCTGTGGTGGAGGCAGGTAGCTCTGCTCACACCCCTAAATCCAGGGGTTAGCTGCCATTGTTTTGAAGGTGACCCCTGTTTCTGACTCTGCAGAAGATGGAGGTTCTCAAGACTGGAAGGTCCTAGAGAGGATTTCCACCCAGGCTGGTCTCCACCTCCCACTCTCTGTGTGGCTTCCTAGGTGTGTCAGACGGATCCACGCTCAGGAGAGGTGAGTGCCACCCTCGTGGGCAGGGGTTCACAGCTTCTCTCAGGGGCTCCAGGCCCGTGGCTCTCCCTTGGTGTCTCTTTCTGGTTGTTCCCACAAGCCTTCAAGGTGACAGAGCTGGCCTTGGACACTCCCAGGGATCCAGGGGCAGACACAACTTCTCTGGGCAACCTGTGCCAGGGCCTGCCCACCCTCTCAGCCAAGAATTCCTTCCCAGCATTCCATCTAACCCTGCTGTGCCAGTGTGAAATCATTCCCTCTAGTCTATCCATCAAATCCATTGTATCTGTGCTTTAGAGAGAAGGACATGGAGTGGGACAGTGCCAGATGCTTTGTACAAGACCAGACATCCTCATGCAAGACATCAGAGACCAGTACATGTCAGACAGAGCTCTGGGAGGTCCTGAGAGGAATCTTCCAACATTCACTCTGTGCTCCTACCAAAATCCATCTTCTGTCAGAGGCTCCAACTGCTGCAATTCCAGCTCCCCTACTGCCTTTGGAGCCAGCCTTTAAAAACTAGGCTCTGGGACAATGGGGCACTCTGAAGAATGCATCATTAAAATATCAATATTTAAGCACATTTCTGGGCAAACGAGGCACCAGAGCCCTGGCTTTTCTGGAACATACATTGAGTTGTCACAGCTACAATATTTCTCTGTGTATTTAGAGGGAGGAAAACAAATAAACAAAAGAAATGGAGCTTGTGCATGCCTTGCTGGTGTGAATGGACGGCCAGCTGTACGCCAAGCTGGGCTGGTGAGCTTGCATTCTCCACGGTCCAAAGGTGAGTCAGAGTCACAGGTAGATTTCCATATTTTCCTGGATCATGGAGCATAGCAACAGTTTTTCCATCTTATGGCACAAAGCACAACATTCCTGGGAGGTGGCACAAGACCTGGCATCAGAGGGGTTTTAGGTGTTGTGCAGGAAGGTGCTAGGTAAGGACTTGACATCCAAGGTGATCAATAAAATAAATAAATGAATCCATAAATAAGGCACAGCTGCTGTTTGCTGTCGGGAAGGTGGTGCTGGCCACGCTGTGCATCAGTGCAGACACAGGCTGGTATTGTCTGTGCTGTTCTTTGTGCATTTCCTCCCCATGTGACAATTTAACTCATCAAAATGTAATCTTTTTTGTCGTCCTTTTGGGATACAGGGAAAGCAGGGAGCCAGTGTTATCTGCAGGGGGAGGGCTCCCAGAGCCTGTTTAATCCATCCCCAGGGCAGTGTTTTTGCTAAATGCTCTGTGGTAATGACATCATGCTTAGCTGGGTGCACCAGCATGTGAAAAAGAATGAAAGTGGGGGGAAAAGAAGAGCATAGAATACCAAGACTGTACTTCACTAATGTGACTGGGTTAGATACTACACATCTTTATATATCTGCATTCTTTAACAAAAAAATTTGCTCTTTCAAACAATAACTCAGCCTTGTTAGCCTTAGGTTTCATAAAGTTTCCAGTAATGAGTTTTCCAAATGTTAAACCTGTTATTTTATTCATTTCGTTTGAAACTAAAATTGCTTTTCCAGACAGAAAACTGTCAGAGTAAGATCACGACTGACAAAGTGACTTCTACCTAATGAATGCTCCCATCTCCATTGCTCCATTGGCTTTTCCTGACTCAGGAGAGGGCAGGATGGATGAAAGCCTGTGGAAGCTGTAATGATGCAGAAGCCCCTCTCATGAAGATAACCTCCTGTCCAAGGGCTGTGGGAAGGTTGGGTGAGGCCATCCCAATTTCTCAGCATCCCCCAAGGATCTGGCCCAGTGCTGAGCCACGAGGGAAGGGCAGCAGCAGGGAATGTGTCTGAAGTGTTCCTTGCTGGACGCAACTGCCTGTGAACGTGCCTGCTGGCTGAATGGTGACCAAAGCCTTTTGACATGTCAGATACCAGCCTGCAGGACCCACAGAGAGACTTTGCCACTTCCACATAAGGAGAAAGATCTGAGTAACTTGGCCTGTCAGCTGGCACCAGGTCTGACCCAAACCCAGCGATGGGGGAACCTACGAGCTCCCCAGTTCACCGGGCCTGTGAACAGGGAGCTCAGCTCAGTGCCCTGGCAGGAACCGGGCTCCTGGAGCACAGGGATTGAAACCAAGCTCAAATTAATGCTCAGGATCACGGGGCAAAGGCAGGAGCATGTAAAGCTGTGAGAAGGGCGAGGAAGGAAGGAGAGCTGAGCAGGGCTGTGGAAGAAACGCGTGTGCACTCGTCTGTCCAAATAGTCACAGAAACCGCCAAACCAGCTGAGCTGGGAAAAACTGGAGGCGAAGTTCTGAAACGTACCAAGACTCCCTGAGTGTCACAGGGGCTGCAGGCTTCCAAAAAATGCTCTTTGCACCCTCAGTGATGGGGAGCTGCAGCAAAAAGCCATCCGATGCACAGCCAGGGCGCCACTGAGGTGTGCAGGCTGAGAGAGGCAGCGTATCTAGGGGGGGTTCTGCAGGGGAGGGGAGTCCCCCTGGCAGGGGCACTGCCCAGGACACCTGCATCCCACCATCCCAGACCGGAGTTCAGCAGCTCCAGGAGGGTTTGTTGCACCTGGCAGAGGCTGGTCCCAAGGCAGATCCCAAAAGGGTTTGTTCAGGTCCAGGGATGCTGGATTTTTCCTCATGTCTTCTCAGACTTTCCAAATGCCAGTTTTTTAAGCCAATAATTGGCCAGGGAACACTTGGACCAGTTCTAGGACTCACTTACAAACTAATTTTTCTTTCCTCATTGCTGTTGTGAAGCTACATCTTTCCCCAAGTCACTGATGACAAGGAATGTCTTTTTTTTTTTTTTTCTCTCAAGCCCACGGTTACATCCCCTCTGTATAGCCCTCAAAACAGCAGAAAGTGGAAAATACAGGTGCTTTCTCTGCACTGCTGTGTAGAAACATTGTTGTGATAGATCTGTGTGGCTATGGTAGTAAAATGTTCTTGTGGAGTACTGAATAATTCCTTTTTATGCTTGCAAACTCCTTTGGACGGAGATGTTTTCCAGTAACATCTGTTGATGACTGTAATCTGTGTTTCTCAAATGCCTGGCTATGTTCTGTTCTGCCACCTGCTCCATTTCCTCACTTACTATGCTGCTGCTGCTGCTGCTGTGTTGACAAGTCTGAGCTCCTTCTCCTGGTCAGCTCAGCTCTTCCTGAGAGGCCTTCAGATTTCAAGCCATTCAAGCATCAGGCACTAAGGAATTGTGTGTGTTTTAACCATGAGAGTGGAGGTTTAGGTTGGATATTAGGAAGAATTTCTTCACCAGAAGGGTTGTCCATCCCTGGCACAGCTGCCCAGGGCAGGGGTGGAGTCACCATCCCTGGAGGGATTTAAAAGATGTGTAGGGCACACAGGGACATGTGTTAGTGGGACTTGGCAGTCTTAGGTTTATAGCTGGACTTGGTGATCTTAGAGGTCTTTTCCAGTCTAAATGATCCTGTGATTTTTCTGTGTTGTACTGAAGATAGAATGGCTGATTTGAAGTATCCAGTCCCAGGTGAAGCCTAACCAGGCACAGTAAAATGCAAAGGCTATCTAACCAACCAAATTTTGACCCTTATTTTCCTATATTTACTTAATGATATCTCCACATGAAGGAAAAGAGCCACAATTTAATGGGATGAAGACAGGCAACAGCACATGAAGAGTCTTCAGGTTTCTTCAGAGCTACTGAAACAAGTCAGAAATGTGGTCCCCCTTGGAATTCCCTTTCCCTGGCAGAGTTGCTCCAGTGCTCTTCCACTGTTACCTTCCAGGCAATTTCTCTCATGGCCAAATTTCAGCCTTTAACAGGGCCAGGTCCAGTGTCTGGTGGAGGACAAACAAAAAGGAATATACAAATGTCCATGGGATGGGCTGTGATAAACCTCACACCAAACAGTTCCTTTAACTCCCCAGTTATATCTGGCACTTGCAGGATGACATCTTTTTGAATGTCCTGAGTGCAAACCGACAGCGGTTGGTCAGTATTTACCAACAGCAATGTTAAACAACCTAACATTTTAATGCCCTGTAAACTGTGATTCTTTGCCACAGGTAACTATGTCTTGGGTTTGCTGTAGCCTTGTTCTTTCTGCACAGCTGGAAACAGTGCAGATTTAAACACTGAGGTGTACAATATTACAATAAAAAGGGTAAGAACCCACCTAGTTTGGGTGATTTACAAGTCCTGGTACTGATTACTGGGTGCATTTTGCACCTGGAGTGACAATGGAGTGAGGAATTCCCAGAGCTCACTCCTACTCCAACATGATTCCCAGTAATGCTTGATTTCTCCGAGGAGGTATCATAGGTGTGTAATTCATAAAAGCTCTAATTTATTGCTGAACTCCAGGGAAATTTTGCCAGGGACTTAGCAGAACATGGGAAGAAACTGTGGAAAAGCTAGCATGAGAAACAAATTCCTTCTAACTAATGGTTTTGGGGGGTGTGTGTATGCTTGTGCTAATAATGTCAGAAAAGATAAAACAGTAATTTTTCCCTAATTCTTCAGGATGTATCCACTCCTTTGCACTCCTGAAACATCCATTCTTGTTTTCCTCATGTGCTGCCTGCGGACTGCTCATCCCCTCAGTTAGCAGGATGTGTTGGTGTCCCCAAGCCACTGTGGAGAGCATTTGTGTCCATGATGGGTAACCCAGCCCCTGCCCCACGGGACATCCTGTGCTTCACTGTGGCTCCCAGCCCTGCAGGCGGCCATGGTTGTGAAAGTCATGTAAATACATGAACATGAAACTGCACAAGTCAGCAGAAATCTTCTTGTCTTACAGAAGAATCCTGAAAGCCCATATTAAGCAGTCCCTCCCAGAGCAGCAGGAAGCACACACCCTCAGCAGACGGACTCAAGGCCAGACAGGAGAGGAGCAGGGGGACAAGGACAGGATGGTGAGTTGCTGCTGTACCTGAGGGGAAGATTCAAAATGCTGCATGAGCTGGGGAGGAGCATCATCTCCTGCTGTTGGGACAACATCCAAGGGGTACCACTGGCCTAACATCCAGAGAGGGGTTTATTGATGGGAAAGGTCCATCTGCCACACGTGTCTTCTTGTTCCTTGGGCAGCTCCACACGAGAATCATCAGTGGGGGGTGTAAGTGGATCCTTGCTCTGTGCTTTGTCTCCTCCAGGCCAGAATTAACTCAACTGCCCCCAACCCAGGAGTCAGAACATGGGCAGAACAGCTGGGGTTTCTCCTGGTGATGTGAGCTTGGGAAGGGTTCACATCCCTAAGCTACACTCAGCTTAGAAACAAACTCTCAGAGGAAATCTGCTGGCTCTGGAAGAGTTGGGTTCAAACACAGTGTGATGGAGACACACAGAGATCCATTCCTGGATCAGTCCTCATCCTGGGTTCTCCCCCAGCTGGGTATTTCACTCCCTGACCTCAGTCCGCTCCCTGGTTTGCCTCTTGGTCAGTAAATGAACTGAGTCCCAGGTGGAACCCCCTTTACTCAGGAGAGGCAGGTGGATTTACTCCCATCTGCCTTGGAAGGAGCCCCAGCATCCAGCAGGAAAACCTTCAAGTTCTGTTTTCTCCTCTGGGGCATTCTCGAAGTGCTGTGAATGTACAGGACCTGTCTGGCAGCTGAATTATTAAAAAAAGCCTGAGTCAATCACCAGTCCTCCGGTGTACTGAAGCAACCCCTTCTTCTTATTAAATAGAGCCCTCCTTTCCCAAAAGGACAGAAAATACAATATTGGAGAAGAGAGTTGATGAAAGAAAGGGCCACAGTGAATACTGGCTGAGGTTTAATAATCTGTGTTCCCCAGCAGGGAAAACCTCTGGCTGCTGGTCAGTCCAGTCCAGTCCATGTGCCCCCATGGCAGGGTCTCTTCACCCAGCACTGCTGAGCCCTGACTGCTCCAGAGGCTGGGAATCCACTGTCTGCAGGGAGAAGGGATCTCCCCGTCCAGAATTCACTCAGCACCTTCTTTCAGTGAACGCTCTGGTGGCTGCCACAGCACCCATCCCTTTTCCTGGAGTAGGAATCCAACACCCTCCTTTCTTCCCAAAATCATAGAATCCTGGCCTTGAACTCTTCCAGGGGTGGGGGTGAATCCTGAAGGATGAGGCAAAAGATGAGTCCTGAGGTTTTCTTTCTCCAACTCTTCTACCTTTTCCCCACATGCACTCACTTGTCCTCTGGTTTCGTTATCGTTGCTGAGAGCTTGTTTCTCTTTACCACAAGGATGATAAATGACATGAGAATGACTTTTTCTCTTCATTTAATACTTTTACTTTCATTTAACATATCTTTGAAGAGTTTCAGAAGCTGCATAAACACTAAGCTATTTGCTATGTTATCTCAACGTAACACAACGAGCATTATTGACAGGTCCCATCTATTTGTAACCCAGTGGAGCTGTCGGGTGTTTTGCAACATGTTTATTATTCCTGTGGAACATTCCATAAGAAGTAGAAGACAGTTCATTAATATGGTAGGCATTTTGTGATAGTAAGGTCTTGAATTACCTTCATATCTTTCTTCAGTCACTTTTTTCCTTATTTCTTACCTCTTTGACATCCTAGAAATTTTTAGGAGAAAAAAAAAAAAAGAGAGAAAATCAAGTTCCCTGTTTGCTTTCACACTTTCCCCCTCTTTCCAAGAATCTTGTTTCTGAATGTTCCTCCCCCTCAGATCTGTACCATGGCAGGCACTGAGGCCGTTACCTTCCCAAGGCGCTCTCCGCAAATACTGCCTTTACCTTTCCCCCTCCTCTTGGATTTAATTCCAGCACAGAAAAACTGCTGTGGCAGCTGCTGGAGTCTGGGCCCTCATACAAATGGGGGAAAAGCAAAACCACCTACATTTCCATGGAGAGCTGCAGAGCCTGAGTGTCCCTGCTGAGAGCCTGTGCCCAGGGCAATGGAGCATCTGCCCTACCAGGGACATGGAATGGGCTCTTCCCGCTGCCTGGAGCCAGGCATGGCACTCCCCCCAGTGGGGTCCCTCCACCTGGCCCTGGAGGGGGTGGATGTGACCCTGGCCCAGTGGTGGGAGCCCTCCTGCTCCAGGGCCCCCAGAGCAGGCAGGGCAGGAGCTGGAGCTGTGGAGACAGCGTGGACAAGTGCCATGGTTGCAGTTCGGGGGGAGCAGGGGGCCAAGCCTTGCCAGGTCCACCAGTGTCGTGGGCTGTGCCACTCCTGCATCTGAACACGGGTGTGGGCAGCTCAAGTGATGCTTGTTTCTCCAGGGCACAGAGAGCTGAGCCTTAGTGCTGGAGCACAGGTACTGCTGTGCCTGGAAATCCCACCTAGGGGGAGAGCAGCTGGATTCACAGCTGGTTCGTGGAATGATGCAAACACAGCATTATGGCAAACCATAATAGCTACAGATTGTTTTTTTCCAAATTCAAAAAGCTGCATTCCTAAAAATAGTGTGGAACAAACTGGAAGCACCATGGCCACCCTCAGTGTGGAACAGAGAGGCTGAGCAGGAGCTGCGTGGGCAGGAGGAGCCCTTGGCTTTGTGCACTTTGATACTCTCAGGGAGCACCTGAACAGCCAGATCATTTCTTCACACCTGCCTAGCTGAGGATAATCACTGGCAAACTGGGAATGGTAAGTGTGTGCCCTTGGACATGGGTGTGGTTATGTGCATGTATCTTCACCAAGAGATCAGTTTGTTTCTGGAAGATCTTTTGTCTGCAGTGCTGTTGATGTTGCCTTTCATTCTTTTCACAGTATTTTTTTTTCACACATATTCACATTCTTTACACACATATTCATGTACAGGAGTACAGAAGTTTTGTTTTATCCCCAGGGATCGTGCCAAGCCCAAACCCCACCTTCATCCCATGGGACAGGACCCACTTGTAAGCTTGTGCAGAAGGACTGGAGAACGGTTCAGAGGAGTTCAGGGTCTCTAAGCCCAGCAGCAGCTCCAATGACAGGTGTGACCGTGGGAGTAGCAGGTTTGGGAGCTGTAGGTAGATGGTGTTTCCAGGATTTCTGGAGCATGACACAGCACTGCATCCGTCAGGATGTGCAGAGGCACTAAATTGTTGTGACACAGCCCCTGGAGATGTGTCAGCACTACGGGAACCAAAAAAGCAGTTTTAAAAATGCCTAGAAAAGTCTTTCCATCAGATTCTTTAGGTTTAAAAAAGCGCTCTGGAATGCTCCACACTGAAGGAAGTTGCTGCAGGACTAAATGCTGCAGCATCGAGCCCGGCCAGGTTGGCTGGGGCTTGGAACAACCTGGGATAGTGGAAGGTGCAGCGAAGGACTTGAGAGGCATGGCTTGAGCACAGTGGGGAGAGGAGTGGGAGGAGCTCCTGCTCCTGTGAGAGGCTTTCATTAACCTCCTTCCTCACAGCAGTATTTGGAAGGGCAAGGAATACCAGTTTGTAGTAAATGTGCTTTTCCCTGGCTCTTGGCCAGGTCACACTTCCCTCTGGTGCTGGTGGAGACAGAGAAAACTGCCTGTACCACATCAATCCCTCATCCCTCCTCCCTGTGGGTTAGGGACACTGTGTAACATTAAATGGAATACAGAGCATGGAGATGGCCAAAGGCTTTCACAGGGCCAGTTTTCTCAGGACAAGCAGCTCAGAGGTAATTCAGTAGGACTGACACTCAGCCAGCCAGGATGTGCAGACAAGTGTCCCTGAACAGCAGAGCTCTGGCTGGGAGGGTCCATCCTTCCCTGGGCTGTGCCAGCACCCCAGAGCAAACCTCGGGGAACCTCCCTGTCACCACCAACCACCCCCCAGCTCAGCACACACTGGCTCTCCCTGTGCTGCCTTGTGGTCGTTGTTGTGCTCCCAAAATGCAAACAGCCACAAAGCTAAACCAGGCTGAAAACAAGGAACTCGCCCCATCAGCAAGACCTAGAGGAATACAGACCTTTGATTCTGATCTGACACAGAGAAAAATGAGGTTTGTTTTCTCTCAGGAACAATAAATTTAATTTCAGAAACATCTAAGTGAGTCCACATCAGAGCCTGCCCTGCTTGTCTGGCAGCAGACCGGCACCGTCCTACGGTTATGAAGCCACAGAACTGCAGGACTCAAGTGTGCCACAAGGGTAATGTTCTTTCATATCCACAACAGAAGCTGTTAGCTTGATTGTTAATCTGTAAAGTGGTTTTTTTCCCGAGGAGAAAACAGGCAAATTACAGAGTCAGTCACCAGGAGATGCTCCTGTGGATCTGATCCTACATATGTGAGAAAATGCATGGCAAGAGCTGAGAGCAGCAGGAGCCGCCTGCCCAGGAGAATCAAACCTGTGAACACTGGCCTGGGCTGGGATATTTTTTGCATGTCTGTAAAGGTCAGAGTAGGCCCAGAGAGATGATGGTTCACAGGAGGTCAGGCAGCCAGGGAGGAACAGCTCCCTCTGATAACCCTGCTGCTGCCATCTTCCTCTTCTTAGAGTTCACGTGTAAGTGGGAATACTGGGGGGTGAGAAATGATATGATGCTGTCCCTCCTTTGCTTGACTGGCAGCCAAAAACCCAAAAGGAGAACATTTCCCATGCTCAGTCTGCCAGCTCAGGGACAAGCACTGAGCTGAACACACCCCCCAGCTCCTCGGGCCGGGGGTACAGGGGTGACCACCAGCACCCCCCTGGGACATCCACACAGTGTCCAGGAAAGTGCAGCAGACAAATCTGGGGATGTGAGGGGTTCATGGTTGCAAGAGGTCCCAGCAAGGAAGGCATTCAACCCTATAATGTTTTTGCTTAAATACTGCAGGAAATACCTTTGGGTTTAGCAGCACCTCCTTTGCCTTATGGTTCCTGCCCTTATGATCAGGATCCATGATTTCAAATTAAGATTTAAAGTAAAATTATCTTCTGTTTGAGTATTCACAAAGTTCACTATGAAATCAGCCCTAAGTCAGACACAGGGCAGTAAGGTGCTGACTAGAGACCACCAGTGAGGCCAGTAATGAAAATACAGTGCCCAGATGAAAATGCAACATGACGAGCTGCATATTTGGAAGGGCCTTGTTGCCAAAATTTCTCAAGGTTTTGGCTGGTGGTGTGATGGTATCAGAAAAAAAAATTAAAATCATAGAATCACAGAATCCCAGACTGGTTTGGGTTGAAAGGGACCTTAAAGACTGTCTCATTCCAACCCGCTGCCATGGGCAGGGACACTCTCTGCTGGACCAGGCTGCTCAGAGACAGAGAAGAAATATCTATTATTTAGTTAGTTAGTTAGGTTTTTTTTTTCCTACTTTAAAGAGTTCATTTTTATAAATGAGAGACAGTTGACTCCTGTTTATTGCTGTGCTGTCATACACGTGTCCGTAGGTGTTCATTTGGAGATTTAGCACTTTCTCATCAGTGAGAACATTTCCCCGTGAGTGTGCTGCTATGATGAGTTAATTAAGTATTCATTGTAATAACACTGATAATAACGAACTTATTCTGTATTCGTTTTCATGGGCATATGTTCCAT
The DNA here is from genome assembly GCF_022539395.1 of Myiozetetes cayanensis. Lineage (NCBI taxonomy): Eukaryota > Metazoa > Chordata > Aves > Passeriformes > Tyrannidae > Myiozetetes > Myiozetetes cayanensis. The sequence goes on along the minus strand of NW_026087853.1, from coordinate 62,166,206 downwards.
ATTTCCATACAAGTGTTACCAATGCTGTTTTCATTGCTCATTGGATATCAGAAGTAAGCATAAAAATAAAAACTCAGTAGGAGTGTGTAACACCCCTGAGCTCACTGTACTGACTGCTCACCTCGGAGGGGCTCTGCCAACCAGGAATCCCACTCATGGCATCCTGGGTGTCCCAGCCAGGGACAGGCAGAGGGGCCTTGCAGCAGATGCTCCAGGGTCAGACACAGCTCCAAAAGAATTAAAGGCTCTTTTTTAAAAATAGTATTATTTGGGACAAATGTTTACATGGAGAAAGCACCTGGTCTAAACTGGGGGAAAGGGTCTGCCATGGAGAATCCCCACAGAAGGGGCAGTGGGCTGCAGCCAGGACTGAGAGCCGTAGTTTGGGGTCTCCAAAGAGGCTGAGCATTTCAGGGGTGGTCAGCCCCACATGTCCCCCCGTGGGTGTCCCCAGGTCACCACTTCTGTCTCAGAGACAGCACAGTCCCCTGGCCAGATGCCAAGGCTGGGGCTGTGCTCCGGTGCTGCCACCCCTATGGATTTGGAGAGTGTCAGTGCCAAAACACCGGTTTATCTGAGGACAGGAGTGGAATGACAATGATGCTGTGCAGGGCAGGCTGGAGCTTCCCCATCCTGGCAGCTGCAGATCCGTGGGGATGGCAGGAGGGAGACCATGGCTAAAAGCTGCTGGCAGAAGTAACAGGATTCATAATGGAAAGGGAGGGCACAGCTGGAGGGCAGGGAGCAGGGAGGCATTCTGCAGACAGCAGCCACTCCAGAGTGGTGGTGAGCTCTGTGCTTCTCTGGAGCAGCAGCTGGAGAGGAGCTGGTCCAGCTGGATCTGTGGCTGTTTTGGTGCTCTGTGCATTTACTCAGCTGAGCTTAAAAACTACTCTTTGACTTCACAGGCCTGTGAAGAGGTGACCTGCACACTGTGCTGCACACATCTGGCCTGCCAGCGGGGTGGGTAAGAGCATTCAGGGGATGCAGGCAGTTAGCAGGGGATGGCAGGTAGTTTTGGGGTGTTCTCACAGGTTTGGCTCCCTCTGTGCAGGATACAGAGGACACTCCCTGGGAAGGGAGGGCTGAGAGGGACATCGTGTTCACCTGGCACAGCTGACACCGGCACCAGACACTGCACAAAGCGAGGGAGGCTCTGCCCAGGACCAGACTCCCCAGCAAAGGGCTTTGTGTGTTCTGGGCTGCTCCCAAAGGTGCATTCTCAGTGGTTCCCCTGCTCTGCAGCTCTGGGGCAGAGCCATAGGTAACACACCTGGAAAGGCACAGAGGAGCAGCAGGAGCAGCTGTGCCAGCACATGAGGCCTCAGAGATAATGGAAGAGAAGGAGAGGGAAAAGGGAAGGCAGACGGAAAAAGATTTAGTTGAAGAGAGAAAGCAGAGTGTGTAATTTGAGGGAAAAGGAGGAAAAATCTGGGGACGATGCAGAGCAGGGGGAGCAACAGGGTTGTGCCTTAGGTTCTGCCACATAAACAAACTCTGCAATACACTTCAAAAATCTGTCATAAAACAAGGAATCTGTAAGAAAATTATATTTTCTAAAGTGTTCTCATCAGGCCTCTTATTTTTATTTAAATATCTATTTTAAATAGTATTACTATGTGATGCAGACTTTGGCAGGGAGGATGTTGTGATGCTGCTGCTTGGGCAGCTACCTCCCATTTCCCTCTGCACTCTGCAAATGGCTCCTGTCCCCTGGGTTGGCTGGCTTTATCCCTGAAAATCCTTGGGAAGAACTATTCCCTCAGGAATAGTTTCTCTTTTAAATAGGAGTAAGAAAAGAACATAATATGAAAATACAATAGTGATTGATAATGACTTCTAACAAAGCAAATCGTGATTTTTCATTCCAAAATATGAGATGATGTTAAATATTATAATGGTTTAAAGGGTGGCAGAGTCATTTCCTTTGAGGAACCTGCACCAGTGCCTGGGGATGTTTGTTCACACAACCTTTAGATTCAACACTCAGTGGCAGATCAGTGGCTGTGATTTAACTCCAAGGGTGTTTTGATGGAAACACTAACACAGCAACAACAAAACGGGGCTCACAAAGGGGAGAACTTCCCCAGCAGCGTGGTTCCTTCTGCTGGAACTGGAAATGGTGAAACTCTCACATCAAGGGAGGATTGACTTTTACGTTTGAGATGCTTAGTAGTAGTAGTGAATACACTTAGAACATTTTTTGCTATTAAAATATTGATTAATAATGTTTAAATGTTATTGTTGGGACAGAAGCAGGGACACCATCCTAGTGCCAGCTGTGCTGCTGGTCGAACGCTGCGCCGATGCAGCATCAATCCAAATATCGAGGTCAGGTCACCACCAGGACAAGGACATGCAGAGGACCCCTGCACGGCTGAAGCCGAAGCTCCAATTACTTGTGCCAGAGAATCCTTCCCAGCAGCCAAGGGGAGAGACAAACACAGCAATTAACCCTTTTTTAGCTGCATATTGATCCCCAGCATGGTGTCAGACCCCATTTAACAGGCACGATATACCAAGCCCAGAATCTGGCACACAGTGATGCTAAAAGGCACTAACACAGCAGGTAATATATTCTGAGCTTCCAAAAGAACCCAGTGCTAATAATTACAAAATTAATTCCTTTCACTAAAAATTAATACACTGCTGGAACGTTTAATACAATGAACAGCAGATAAAATTATTGCTCAATCCAATTAAACCTCAACAAGTTTTTCTGAAGCTGTGATGGCATTTATTGAATTATCTCTGAACTTCTTAGCAAATCAGAGGTAGCCCTGAATGTGGTATGCTAATGTTGAGCTGTGTCTGCACCCAGCAGTTGTAAGACTCTCAGGAGGAGAAAAAAGGCTTGGAAGATCCCGTGTGGCACTGGGGAGGCAGCTGAGGCCATTCCCTCCTGTCCGGCCACTGCCAGTGCAAGGCAACTCCTCTGGAAAAAAACAAGAGTGTTTTAGGACAGAAGGTTTCAGAAATGGGGCATTTCTGACTTCTCAGTTCTGGTGTTCCTCTTAACTACAAGCAGAGTCTCCCTGCAAAGGTTTTGCTGCCAGCTCACGGCGTGGGCTCATCACGGCCACACTCAGGGAATCACTTCCCAGCCAAGCCTTTATCCTGCTTTTAACAAATGTCTTGAAAGACAGGGAGCAGATCTCATATGGACCAAAGCCAGCCATTCCTCCACTGAGCACGTGGTCAGATGGGCAGGAAACCAGAACCAGAGATACCCAGCTGCTGGATTGGTGTGGAGTTTCCTGGCAGAACTGGTTACACTCCAAGTTCTTAATGCAGCCACATCTGAGAGTTTGAAGTATAGCTGTTAAATATAAGACATTTCACAGATCACTTTGCATTTTTTATTTTTCTGTTATGCAAGTGAATGTGGGTGAAAGTACTGCTGCAATGTATATGTTGGCAGGAGGTTGGAATGAGGTGATCTGTAAGGCCCCTTCCAACCCAAACCAGTCTGTGATATTAAAGTGTTCCTCCAAGCAGACATAGGACTGTGTCTCTAAATAATAAAATAACCTGTTAACACAGACACAGAGACTCATTCTCTCTGCTTGACCAGTGAAATCCAAACAGGAAAGTCTGGGCAGAGGATGTTCCCACTGAAACCACAGGAGTGTTTTTTTACCCCACCTGAGTTAGCATTTTGGATTATAAATCCCTTTCTCTTCAAGCACTGGAAATACGAAAACAAATCATCTATTCAAAAAATTAGATATATTACATTAGCAGAGTGTAATTGTATCATACATTACAATCTACAAAGCTCACTGACTGTAATCTGCAAATTAATGACAGTTAAACATTTCAAACTCAAATCTTAGCAAGCATCTCCAATTCCCCAGCTGCCGGGGGGATATTGGCGAGAAGGATCTCGTTGTAAATTATGTATTCAGAGCAGGAAGATGCACTGAAAGAGATAGAAATGTCCCCAGAAGGTGCTTCTAGAAAAGAGTCATAAATTCAAATAGGAATCGAGAAAGCCTGTTTGAGCTGTAAATCGCAATTGTTTTCTAAACAAAAGTATTTTCATATAAATATCGAAGTTTTTTACTTCCATGGCACAAGTGAAGGATTTACTGAGATAAGCACTGAGTGTGTAACCCAGGGACAGTCAATACCTAAAGCATCTTTTACAGATACAGGTGAAATACTGATGGATCAACACTTTACAGCACCAAACTCCAAAGAAACTCAGGAAAACTGGTCTGACTGATCATGTAAAGCCAGTGGGGATAACTGAGGCACAGAACATCTCAGGAAAGTGCCTCAGGTCCCACCTGCAGGAGTGCTCTCGCTGAAGGGGGAGTGTGACAGTGGGCACCAGACTGGGGACATGAGGCAGCCCCGAGCACACAGTGCTGGCACAGGCCAGGCCGGGGTAGGTTACAGATGGAACATCAGCAGAATGATGTCCTGACCCTGGGCTAAAAAGGGCAGAACAGAGAGATTCCTGGGCTTCTCCATGTACACAGGGCAGTGCTGCACGAGCCCTGCAGCTGCTCTGTCTGAAAACAACACCTGGAACCTGCAGCACCCACGGGTTCAGATACGAAATTCAGGCACTCAGATCATCCTGGCAAAGAAAATTCAGTATTTGCAGAGAGCTGGGAGCTGGAGCTGGAAGACAGAGCTCTCTGCAGGGGGATGGCTGGGAGGCCTCCACAGTGCTCCAAGGAGATTCTCCCCAAATTGCAGGGACACTCCTGTCCTCAAGCCAGGAGAACGAAGCAGAACCAAGGGAATCTCATCACCAGCATGGCTCAAAAGAAGTACTTTCAGAAGTGTTATTGTGGGTTAGACCTGGCTGCACGGAGTACACCCCTGGGCATCCCTGGACACCCAGCCTGCTCTTGGCTTCCTTGGCTGTGTTCGCCTCTGGGCGTCAGATATTCCCATTAGTTCATCCACAGCTGCAGTGAAGCTGGAGGAAGCCTCTCGGGATTGCATCCCAGGGACACGGTGTGTCCAGCTCAGAGCTCCTGGGAACAGAGGCTTCCCTCCTGTGCAGCTCTGCAGAAGGACCAAAAGCAAATCAGAAAGAAAACACAGAGAGATAATATACACACAGGCATATTTTTACAAATAAACTGGCAGAAACATAGAAAAAGAACAATGATTTAGTTGATCTTAAAATGTCTCTGCAAAAAGAGATTTAAAAGCTTTTCAGGAAAACAAGTTTTCCTGGCTAGACAGAACGTGCAAGGGTATTGTGAGATCTGGCTGGGGGAAAAAGATGGATGAGAAGTCACATGGCTTCTGTCCCAGTTTGGAGATGGAGCAGGGACAGACCTGAAGGCAGAAAATACACCATCCATGACAAGGTCCCCTACAAAGGTAGGTGAGTAATTTGAGTACTAAAACCACTTTTTGTCAAAGAAATGCTAATACTTACCAGACTGTTCCCGTGTTTGATTGGTTACAATAACAGCAAATACAGCAGACCCTGCAGGATGAGAGAAAGAACCTGAAATTTTAATATGTATTATGACAGAAGCAGGAGACTCTTTTCTGGTTTTCTTTCAAAATAATCTCTGTTTTTTTAGGAGACTGAAACCTCACCCCCCAAAAAGTCACTGCTTCTCACCCCAGAAGAAACAGAACATGAAACTGCAACTGAAGCTGCTGTTGCTCAAGAAATCAGAGAATCAGAGTTCCAGGGGGGAAGGCACCTCAGGGACCATTTGGTGTGACCTTTCCTGGCCAAAGCACAGTCTGGGCAGGATGATCCAGCACCGGCCCAACTGCACCTGAAAAGGGTCCACCAGGACTTCCCTGATGAGCTCTTGCCCCTGCCTTGGCCTTGCTGGGACAGGCACAGAACTGGGGAGTAATGTAGGAAGGAGGGGACTTGAAGGGTCTCCGTCGTGGTGTCCCACTGGCACAAGGGTAAACATCAACATCGATGTCAGTTCAAGCGACCAAGGCTCCGATGCTTCCAGCTTTCTCTTCTGCTATAAAGAGGAAGGAAACTACGATTCTGCACACACAGTTTTCATTGCTGCTTGGAAGATTGCATTTTTTTTAATTGTACAGTGTTATTTCATAATCTCTCCTCCTGAGATGGTTGTTTGAACATTTCTGCAGCTTCCTGCCTGCAGCACTGACACTCCCCTGTTGTAAACTTGCCTGTCATTGACTGAGTCAGGCAGTGAACGATGGCCAAGCGTGTGGGAGCGTTTGCTGACCCCAACACCCCCCACACTCCCCTTTTCGCTCACTGGTGGCATTTTGTTGGATTTTTTTACCCTCTAGTCGTGTCTGTTTTGTTTGAGAAAAAAAGGAATGAGCTTGTAGGGATGAATTGGTTTCCATTTATAGCAGAAATATGGCAGAGTAGGATGGAGCATCCTATGTGATAAAATAGCAGGTGTCACTGACTGGAGATTTAATGCTCGCTCACAGGGAAGCAGCACACACACACTCCCTCCTTAAATCCGACCTTGGTGTTATAAACACCCCCTTCCACAGCTCCACGTGGAGATTTGTGGAGCTGGAAGAGAAGCCATGTGTTATGGATGAGAGTGAAAGTACTTTATTCCTACCAGGGTGCAGAGAAGATCAAACACATTTGTTTCTGGAGCTAAAAAAAAAAAAAAAAAAAAAGCTTTTAAAAGAGATAATGAACCATTCCATTCTTTAATTTTATTAAACTTGATGCATTTTTTTCAATTACTTCATCATTTTAAACTTTTTCCAGAGCAATTATGCATATCAAGGCTTGCACCTATATCTATAAAGAAACATACTCTGCAAGCAGCATCAAACCAATATTTTAACAAAAATTCTATTAATGTTTGATATTTAGCAAAGTGTTTACCTTAAATCTAAATGAACTGTGCCCTTAAGCATTTTAAAAATATCAAGCTGAAAATGTTAAATGCAGATGAGGCTGAATAAGATTTGTTTTGTAATGTATTTTCTAATGAATTTTCTGTGATTTTCCTCTTTCTCTTTGTGAGGTTTTCACAGAAACTTGATTTTCTTTAATTCTTCTACTGGAGGTGGAAGCAGTATTTGTGTGTGTATGAGAGGGAAGTGTTGGATGTGTTCAGTGCCTCTGATGTTTCCCAGGAGTAGGGTGTGGGTGACAGTTGCTGGCGATGGCAGGAGTGGTGTGGGTAGGGTTTTCAATCATACCCAAGTACCACACCCATATGGCTTTCAAATCCCTCCAGGGACTCCACCTCTGCCCTGGGCAGCTGTGCCAGGGCTGGACAATCCTTTCACTGAGGAAATTTCCCCTGATATCCAACCTAAAACTCCCCTGATGTACTCTGAGGCCATTCTCCCTTGACCTGTTGTTTATTACTTGCTGCCCAGGACTGAGCCACGAAAACCAGGAGCAGAAGGATCTCCTTTGGAAAGTGTTCCAGGTTTGAGATAGGCTTACTGAAATGTCCTTCCTGCCACTGTGATGGACTGGGGCCAGCCAAGGGGCAGGTCTGCAGGACAAGGTAACAGCTTCATCAGAGTGAGTGAAGCAGCCAGGAAATACAGCAGAGCTTCCCAGCTCCGTGTCTTTCTCAGGCCCCTCAACTGATGTTACTTATGTGGAGAAGGGAGCTGGAGGCTCATCACAGAAGGTGTTAAATCAAGCCCTGCGGTGGAAGGACATTGAAGGAACACCATTCACTGTCCCAGGGACTGGCACAGGCTCTGGCAGCAGATGCCTCTTGGTTCTCTGTCACGGTTCCTTTAGAGTCACACAAGGCAAGGTTGGAAGCAAAAATACGAGTAGAAATTATTGCCTCTGGAATTCCTGTGAAGTTCATCAAGAGTTCTGGCTTTGGCAGGGTGGTAATGTTCAATTTATTTAATTCAGCCAGCCAGCTCAGTCATTAATTAGTGAGTTTCAGGAAAGTCTGATGACAGTCTCATATTAACAGCAAAAGCATTGATTCTCACAGTGACATAAAATGAAAATATAAAGGAGAATCAGAAGAGACATTATCCATGGGAAATCAGAGCTCTCAGCAGAGGTAAGAGCGAAATCCATACAAATGTTCAAAGGAAGATGCTAGACAGTAAAATATTTAAACCAGATAATATTCATTATAACGTAAGTTCAATGATACACTAAAAGTCATTGGGCAGAACAGAAAACACATCCATTGGCACTGGGAGAAAGGAAGAATGTGGTGGCAAGAAAACATCTCAATGAGTCCTGACAGATCCCTACTGCTATTTCTCTCTCCCTTCCTGCCCCTGCCCTGCAGACACAGAGCTGCCCTCCTTGGGGGATCCTCCTCAGAGTCTCCAGGAGAGAAGCTCATGGGTGAAGCCATCATGGTGTGACAGAGCTGTGAACAGCTCAATGACAACAAACACATCTCCAGTGTCCATCTGGGAGAATGGAACAGCCTCTGAATCACCAGGGTCTTCAAACTCAGCAGTTTTCATTTTGAGAGAGTTAAATTATTTCTACAAAAAACAAAGCGGAGGAACTGCATTAAGGAAAAAATCAAGATTCCTGAAAAACTCCATATGTAGAGAAAACTTCCACCTGAGCTTTCAAACTGCAGTTCTTTGGTGTCTCCTTCAAACCAAACTACCTTGATTTTTCAAAACAGTTGTTATCACAGATAATATTATTTTCAATTTTACAAGTTTAACTTGGTGCAACCTCCCCTGTTCATTTCCCTGCCTTATCCTGTCTTTCATACACCAGTCCCCAGCACTGTAGGAAAATGGGTCCATCCATCCAAACATCACCAGGTCCTCCAGCACGGAGCCTCTGGCCATGGACAGCAGTAAAAGCTTCTCACTGTGGCCTCATCAGCCTCCCCTCCTGGTGTCTAAGCTAGAGACCTGCTCCAGGGATGGTGTCTAACCTGGAAACCTGCTCCAGGGATGGTGTCTAACCTGGAGATCTGTTCCAGGGCCACAGGAACATGGGGCAAAGCCAGGTGAAATCCTGGTGGGATGCTGGTCCTGTGGCAGAGGCTCAGGGAGGGGCAGGTAACCCACTGAGAGCTGTGACTCCAGCATGGATCCTGTTCAGGGAAAACATTTCCATCCATGGCTTGTGCACAAATGGGCTTCAGAAAAAAGAACAGCCGGGGCCTACAGAGTTTTCTTCATGTTCCCTGCTACCATTTGCTCCTAACAGTAATTGCATCAGGGTGGGGTCTCCCATTCAAAACACTTTGTGCCCTGAGAGAGGAGGATCATATCCTTTCTGAACAGAGCTTTCAGCTTGGCCAAACATCCAAGATCTAAGTCTCCATACACCTACTCTGGGGTCCTACACAGACTCGGTGCAGGTGATCCATTTAGTTACGTAGGTAGGTACCTATTTATTTAATTAATTAATCATCTCCACTGTCCTCCTCCTTTGTCTCAGCCACACCATCTCCCTGCTGCTATCAGCTCAGGTCCAGGCAATGCCTCCCACATTCCCACGTGCCCAGGTCACTCTTGGGGGTGTTTTTGGTGCCCTCGGAGGCAGGGAAGGGGGGTGACAACTGTGGGCCCCAAGCAGGTGTGTACCAGAATCCACCAGGACTCCAGAATGGTCTTTTCCTTTTAACTAAGAAAACCATTAAGGCTGTTTGCCTTGAGCTCTGGTTAATGGACTGCACGGATTATTTATTTATTTTTAAATGAACACACTTTATTTCCCCAAAGTGCCACTGTTGACTTTCTCTAAGTGCTGCCATCTGGCTCCCCCAGCTCAAAGGAAGAGAGAGGTGGGGTGGTAATAAATAAGCAAACAAAAAAACAAACAAATAAAAATTCCCGATCTCTCGTGATTGGAGTATTACCCAAACGTTTGTGGGGCTGTGTTAAATTCAACAATTGTCTTGCTGATGTTTTGGAAAGAAAGCAGCATGATTGCACTGACAGACCACAGCATTGATTGAGAATTACCAAACCAGTCTCCTCAGCTCAGGGTCTCTCCCTGCCTTTCTCTCTGTGCTGCTGGAGACTCCCTGCTGCCCAGGAGCACCATTACCAGGCTGGGAACATTCATCCTGGCTTTTATTTCCCTTTGCAGAACAGCTCAGGGCTCAGAACCATAGCCTGGCTTTCCTTTCCTTTTTCTTCCTCCCCTTCCTCCTTCCAGGAGACCATTTCCCAGCCTCTCGCACCAAGGGGCACGTCACTTTCCAGAGCGAGGTGAGGCAGTTTACAGTGGCACAGAGAGGTGCTCGGCAGCCTCAGCAGCTCCTGGTCCAGGCTGAGCCGTGGCAGCTGGCAGAGCCACGAGGAGCTCTGAGGACCAGGGATGGAGCTGTGCACAGGCTGGCCCGCTGCTCAAGTCCTCTTTTGCCACCTCACAACCCCCATCAGCCTCTGCTGAAACACAAACACGGCTGCGCCAGCAGCAGAATGCTCCCTTTCCCAACTCCCAGCGCAGAGGGCAGGGACAGCCCCGACGACAAGGCTGGAAATGGGTGCAGGAGCATTTGTCCAACGCAAACACACACATCAGCCACATGTGCCAAGATTACACTGAGAAATTATTTCATTTTAGAATGAAAGCTCACTGCCTCTTCCACCCCAGGGCAGGAGCCAGAACGCGTGGAAAATGTAGGTTACAGGCAAGGATAATTGTTCTAAATTGCCAGGATAGGCACAGATCCTTCAGGTAATTGTGGGGCCCAGGGAAGCAGGCAATCCATCACACTCTTCCCAGCTGCAGAAGTTCTGCCCATTTTCAGTCCCCGCGCCGGTGACAGGTAATTTTGTGCGAGGTACCTGTGAAACCAATTAGGAGCGCACGGGGCAGGGCTCGCAGGGCGAGAGACGGCGGCGCTGCTGACCGGCGCTTTCTTTGGAAGCAATCCCCGAAAACAGCGCCGGCACAAGGACACGGGGACTAGAGCGCCATCGTCTCCCTGTCTGGAAGCTGCAGAAGCCGGGCTGTCCCTGATCCAGCGCTCAGTGCGGGGACAGGGCGATGTCACACGCACCACTGTACAGCCCGCATCGCTGTCGCTCACTGCGCTGCACCACCGCCCTTCGCCAGCCCAAATTCCCTGCCAGCAATGCACAGGGCAGTGGGCACTGCCCGGCACCGGGCCCCCCTTCTCTGCCACGCCTTGTCCTCCCCTCCTACCCAGGGCCTGCTTCTCGCATGCTGATGAGTTGCAGTGGATATTGGAGTTGGCTCCTGCCCTGCCTGGGGTGCTCTCCCGCAGAGCACATCGTTCTCACAGACATCAGTCTGAGCTGTTCTCTAGATCAGGGAGAATTCCTTCAGGAGATGCCATGCTTCCAACACACATACACGCCCCTTCCTGAGAAGACTTACAAGCTAATTTGTTGCCTGCTGAGAGCATTGGCATCTTTAATCGGGCACAAATCTTTCTGGAGGAAAAGACATTTCACGGTTGAGGACATTTCACCACAAGACCTAAACAAGGAAATGACTTAATTGATGATACAAGCTGTATATCTAGCAAAGAATTGTGTCTCAGGAGGTACCAACTTTTGGTGTGTGAACCAGTGACCTAATGACTTGCTGTTGGCTCGGAAGGAAGTTGTGTCAAACCTCCATGGAAGCAGCAAAGCCTCTGCCCAGGACTCTGCACAGACTTGGAAGATGCTGCTGGGAGACCAAAGCTTCATAAGCTGTTCCCATAAATCCAGCCCCTCAATTCTGGGCACTGCAAATAAAATAACAACAGCAAAGTAAAATAAAAATTGCCCAGTTACTTTGCTTTCCTGTAGGGAAGGTAAACAAAGCTTTACAGTTTGTCAGAGGCATCATAAAGTCCTCTTCAACACATCTGGGAGTGCCACTTCCTAAATCATCAGCTGAGATTGCTCTTCCAGCCTTCACTCAGCCACACTGAGCTGCTCTGGGCTCTGTGGGCAGAGCTGTGTGCTCAACAGAGAGGGATCCTGCGCTCCAGGATTTACAGCTGCAGAGACCGGGCAGACACTCCCGTGTGCCTGTTTGGGGTGTGCGTGCGTGGCCTCTTCCTCTGTAAATAAGGGGAAACCATCCTGCTTCTGCTCTGCTGCGTTTGGGAGAGTGTTGGTTGGTAACCTTTTCCAATGTAATATTCCTGGTGTTTCCTGATGATGAACTAAAGCCAAGCACAGTGAGCTTGGTTGGTGTTACCTACCCCATCAGCCCTGACATGGAGATGCCACTTGTAAACACCCTGCCCAGCTGCCTGAGCCCATACACTGTCCTTAAAAGAGATTTCAAGTACTCCTATGGGGACTTCCTGCTTTTTTCTCCTGTTTATACTAGCAGATATGAACCCCCCCACCCACGTGCTGCTTTTACAGAGATCCTTAGACATTCCTGTGGGGATCAGCGGGCTCAGCTCCCTGTGTCCTCTGGATTCATCTTCAGTTATGACTCCAACAGCGCTGAGTTTACACTCTTGGAACAGTTTTCCCTCTCTGTTCCCTGCCAGGGAGGGAGAACGTGGGTGGCAGAGCAGAGGCAATGTGTCCCTCAGGGTGGGATGGGAGGAGGATGGGAGCCTGGGGACAGGGCTGAGCCAAGGGCACTGCCACAGGGCTGCTTCCCACGGGTGGCTGATGTGGAGCAGATCTGTTGGCAGCCAACGAGGAATATCACTGCCTCAGGTGGTCTCTTAACTACTTTCAATTTTTTGTCTGCTTCTGGTGTCAGGCAATATTTGGAGGCTGTTCCAGCAAATCAAAGAGTGAAGTCACTCTTGCTCATCCTCCCCACCCTTGGGTACGGCCAGACCAGAGCTGACTGAGCTCCCTCTCCAGAGGTGTCTGCAATGCTTCCCAGGATCCCTTTTTCCACCATTTTTTATTCTGATCAGTCAACCACACCATGGCCACTTTGGAGGCTCCTGCACCCACCCCACGGGGTCAGGCGTGGGGCACTGGGGCTCTTCTGAGCCCCCAGGAGTCCTGCACGGGGGATCCCTGGCCCTGAGGAAGCTGTTGGACCAACATCATCCCTGCTGGCCAGGGGAGGCAAAAACTCTGTCTTCAGACTTTCAGGACAATTTACAGTGATGTTCTGACTTGCTGCACAGTAGCAGTGGCTTTTTGTCCTCACCTTTCATTGATTGTAAGGTTTCATATTAAATGTAATAGTTGCAATAATTTACCAATAGTCTTACATACATACAATTCTTATATACAAAAATCTACAAATAAAATGTAAATGTGCAATTTCGCAATTATTATTTCCGTCTGAAAGTATCTGTCATACATTCATAGATTATTCCACATTTTCTCCTCCTTTTAATAGCTATGTCATGCAATAAACCATGCAGGATTGTTTGCTCACTTATACCTTTTATCATCACTTTTTAAATCAGTGTTTCTTAGAAATGCTTTTTTCATGCTTTATAACCTTTTCTCTGCAGCCTTATCTTAAAAAAAGTACAAGCCAGAGGTAAACCATACCAGGATCTTCACCTTTACAAGCAGATTAAAGCCCTGCGGCTGTTTTTTAACCTGTTAGTTTTATACTGTGCTCCTTTCCCCTGTAAACACTTAAGCACCTCAGTAATGGGCCGTACACAACTGCCCAAATCTGGAGAGGCAGGAGAAGGATTGCCCTGAGCTCCACAAGGCCTTGCAGGAGGAGATGGGATTTTAAGCCCCAGTGACTGCAGGCGTTTTTATGCACGTTCCAGAGGGAGAGATCCAGTGCTCTGCCACCGCCGCTGACATTCAGAGCTACACCGGGGACACAGCGCAGTTACACACCCAAATGCACTTTATCAGCCAGTTTCCATAGTCAAATATTCCATCAACTCACCTAAACTTATTAAAAGCCTCTTCCCCATCAAAGCAAGAGGAGGAAGAGGAGGAGGAGGAATCACTAAACAAAGGGTAATGTGACACATTTCCCACAGTCTGTGGCTCAGGTGTCCCCACAAAGACCATGGCTCAGGTGTCCCCACAGCACAGGCACCTGTGAGGAGCTGCAGGGCCATGTGGGCACTGGCCACAGCCACGGTGTTGGGGGCACTGGAGAGCAGGAGCACAGATGGAGGTGATGCCCCCCCAGACCAGCAGTACCCACAGGGATGCTCATGGCACATGTCAGACCCCCAGGACAGGGGTGGCCCAGCACAGGTAACCCAGCCCACTGACACAGGGATGTGGCACAGAGTGGGGACGGTCCCTTGTCACCTGTCAAACTCACCCTGGGGGAAGCTCCCAGAGCCCAGGACGGGACTCAGCAGCCAGGGCAGCTCTGCCTGGGAGGCCATCGGGTGTTCCCTGCTCCAACGGCAGACACAGGCAACTCCTGAACCTCGTGTCCCCTCCTTCTGCATTTCTGCATTGTCCCTTGGGTATGCCCTAAGCCCAGTGAGTGCCCCCAGCTGCCTCTCTGGAGCACACACAGGTGACACACGAGTGGCACTGTCCCTCACAGTGCCGACAGGCACTCCCTCAAAGGTGATGTCTACATTCCTGCCTCAGTATCCTCAGAGGGGTCCGAGCTGCTCATGGAGGGGCTCAGGGGCTTCTGGGAATGTTGGTCTGGAATTTCTTTTGCCACAAAGATTTTCCAAGCTGTTTCTCAGCTTCTCAAAGTCCATAGGAAATAATAATGTATTTGATGTTAATTTAAGGAGATGAAATGGGAGAGTGGTGGAGGTTCCATTCCCACGGGATCTCCCTGCAGCTCTTCCTGCAGAGCCGTGAGCATGGTCACTGGCCCAGAGGAAGCCCCAGAGTGGTGAAGCCAATCTCCTGCTGCCCAGTGCCTGGCTCTGCAGAGACACATCTCAAACCCCACCACCACAACCAACACTAATCATTTGCTTCCAAAGACAACCATCACTGCCCTATGGATTTTCCCCCAGGGCACTGGATTTCTGTGCCAGGGTGCTGCTGCCCTGGAACCCCCCGGCAGTGGGACCCAGCGTCCTGGCCACACAGATGATGGATTTTTCCATTCATTACAGGTCCATGTGATAACTGGGAGCCCCCAGGCAGCAGGGTCAGCGTGAGAGGACAGTGAGACCTTCCCGCAGGGCTGTGTCCATTTGGGCAGCCACTGGGAAAAAAGCAGCTTCATCCATGGAGATTTCATCCATGTGTTGGTCCTAGGAAGCTGCCCTCCAGGATCTGCCTGTCCTGAGGGCAGAGACCAGGAAGGGATATGTTTGATGGCTTGGGAAATCATGGAATCCAAGAGTAGTTTGGTGATGGAAGAGACCTGAAAGATCATCCCATTTCACCCCTGCCATGGGCAGGGACACCTTCCACCAGCCCAGGCTGCTCCAACCTGGCCTTGGACACTTCCAGGGATCCAGGGGCAGCCACAGCTTCTCTGGGCAACCTGTGCCAGGGCCTACCCACCCTCCCAGGCAACAATTCGTTCCCAATATCCCATCTCTCCCTCCCTCTCTCCTTCTGGCAGTGGGAAGCCATTCCCTGTGTCCTGTCCCTCCATGCCTTGTCCCCAGTCCCTCTCCAGCTCTCCTGGAGCCCCTTTAGGCATTGGAAGAGGCTCTCAGGTCTCCCTGGAGCTTTTCATCCATAGTGCTTCATTATGCTCAACCCTCCACCACTGGCCCCTGTTTGGAGCTTATTTCAGAAGCTGTCCTAATAATTGTGCAAGCAAACTATCAATATACTGATCAGCTTAGTAAAAACATTAATGAGAGGGGATATCCTAATTTATTTTTAATTTGTTGCTCAATCATGTTACCCTGAACTATGTGTAGAAGCAGCCTTGGTAAAAACAAGACTGTGGGGTTTTTCCCAGTGTTGATTCTCATTATTCTTGTGGTTTTAGAGTTTGTAGTAAATACAAACAGCCCACTAATAATAAATAAAAATACCACCTGCAATGGGGTATGTTTTGGTTTTCAGTATGAAGGTCTTAAATATCAATTTATTCTCCTGTCTTCTGGGTGCTTTTTCATTGTTAGTTGCCTTTGAAATACAGAAGAAAAAGACATTTTAAGCAGTAAATCATCCTTCTTACCTTTGTAGCAAGGGATGTGTGCGCTTGGAGGCAGTGAGGATGGCTGTCACATTGCTCCTCCAAACAGGAGGATTTATTTCCTGCAGGATCTGATGGAGGTTTGGTTGTTGCAGACAGGGTGGCAGTGGGGTTGGTGGCAGACAACTCATGCCAGGTGGAAGTTTTGGGGTTGATGGAGGGAGGGAGGCAGGGGCAGGGGCCAGGGCTGAAGGAGGGCAGGGTTAGAGGGGATACTGAGGAGGAATCCTTCCCTGTGAGGGTGGGCAGGCCCTGGCACAGGTTGCCCAGAGAAGCTGTGGCTGCCCCTGGATCCCTGGAAGTGTCCAAGGCCAGGTTGGACGGGGCTTGGAGCACCCTGGGCTGGTGGAAGGGGTCCCTGCCCATGGCAGGGGGTGGCACTGGATGGGCTTTAAGGTTCCTTCACACCAAACCAGTCTGGCATTCTGTGGGCAGGGGCTGTGGGAGGGGCTGTCAGCTGGGGTCTCACAAGAGGCAGTTTGGGCACAGCTGAATAGTAAATAACATTTTTAACCAGTGTAAGGAGGGAGACGGCTGATTTCAGGAGAATGAAGTGCTGCAGGGAGGTTCAAATGAGTAAATGTATCACTCCTGCAATGGGCCAACATTAATAGGTTAATAACTAATTAAAGGCACTAAGAGGTTTCTCTTAGTGATCTTCTGGATCTACATTACTCTGGGATATCTGGTCACTACCTGCAGGGTCATGGAGGGTCCTGAGATTGCTTTTAGGGAAAGGGGGAAGGGAGGGAGAACTCCTGCTCTTCCTTTTAAGCCAGCAGAAGGCTTCAGAAGCCGCTTGGGTTTTGCAGGAGCTCTCAGTGTGTTGCACATCTCCGATGCAATTAAACAGAAATTGGCACAGATCTCCTGGGCTCTCTCCCGTACCTTCCAGCAGCCACGTCCTGGGCACTCCCGATTTAAACATTCCCTTTCTCGCGGGTGGACGGGAATCAACTCTGCCTTCTATGACATCTGGGTAAAACTAACCCTTTTCTGTCCCGCTCTGAAATCAGCGGTGAAAAGAAAACCCAGAGAGGGGGGAAGAGTGTTCAGCTACCGGCACTGCAGGACTTGCTCCTTCCCAAGGAGCTTGTGCTTCACCGCGTCCTCCAAAGCAGGCGAGAACTGACCTTTCTTACAGCTGAAAGGACCAATCAAGGTATTTGTGTTCTCTGACCTTATGAATTGTTCAGCACAAAGGCTGTTTACAGACACTTTGTTATTTCAATCTCCATTGAAAAGAGATTCTCGAACACATGCTGGAGCGCTTCATTTAAGTTTCTCTTTCATCTTTTCTGCTCTCCACTGAATTTTTCTGAATCCTCTGGGATTCAATTAGCAGCCGGGAAATTCCGGGTGCCTCCTACCTCCCTGCGCTCCATCCAGAAGTGACCCGATGCTGTGCAGCCTCCGTCTCTCTCCTGAGTAGCTCATAGAGGTCTGCAGGGCAGGGTAGGACTTAAATGAGTGTTACAGCCTGATTTTCCTAGACTTGTCAGGCTCAGATGGAAATACCACACATCGGGAAATGGCACCTACATCTGCTTAGTCAGATAGGCCTGTAGTGACATGTTTGAAGCAATATTTACCTGTATAAATATAAACACTGAAATAAATACTGATTTTGATCTTTATTTAGGTAAGAGTGCTTAGAGACATTCTTGTCAAAACACTTTAGTTCTTAAAGATATTTTCTGCTAATTCTTAGCAAGGTTCAGGCAAAGCCAACACACCTGAAGTGTTTTTGCTGTTTGATAAGTGTGTAATTAAAACCTGAGCCTCCTCTGATCCTTCACCGTATTGCCAAGAGACCTGGGGCCTTAAACTGTCTCCGATGTGTGTCCAGCAGCAGAGCCGGACGATGAACCCAGCTGGGCTGCCAAACTTCACAGCAGCAAAGCTAAAGGTCGCTTACACAGCTGGAACTGGCAGCCAGCGGTGACACTGCCCTGTCCCCGTGTGCAGTTCTGGAGGCCGGAGGGTTCGCTGTTCTGAAACAAAGACACGCTAAACTTCATTAAGTCATGAATACCATAGGTGCAAAAGACCTTCTTAATCTCCCTGGAACAAGCCTAATTAAGTTCAGTTTTCTATTAGAGCGGCGATAGTTACCAGCAGAAGTGGGAAAAGCAATTAACTCCTTCAAAGTTCAAATCCAGTGAGATCGATCAACAAATGCAGCGTTAAACAAATGTTAAGGCTGCGTGGTGGGTGAAGCAGCCGAAGCCAAACCCATCAACATCCCAGCAACACAAACCCCACTGCTTCGAGGCGTGTGCTTCCCGAGTAGACTTTAAATACTTCACTGTCCCTCGGTTAAAGACAAGGGTCGGGTGTGAGAGGGCTCGTGGTGTCCCCCGAGTGTCAGGCAGTCTCTCTTTGGGAAAATCTTGTCAAATTTGGCAAAAATACAGTAACGTGTCACGAAAATTGTCATCGGATTTTGTATCATTTTAGATGACAATTGTCTAAAATCCAGCTATGCCACACCTAGCATGGAAGATATAGAGATATAATTATATATAATGTAGCATTAAGAGGGTTTTGTAAGAGCTGACAAACTCTTGCTGTGGATATCTGGCAAAAAAGTGAGAGGAAAGGAAGTGTATCAGTACTGCAACACAGAACACACGGGATGGCCCAGGTAATTACAGACCTGTCAGTCCAACATCAATCGGGAAATGGAACAGAGCAGCTGCTATGGAAGTTAATCAAGAGAGAGCTACAAGAATAAGATACAGTCAAGGCTGCGTTGCCAATCTAATTAGCTCTTTTTTGGGCAAGTTTCCCATTTTAAAAGTCTTATAGGGTGCTCAAGGAAACTTCAGCAGCACCTACCGGCTGGACCAGTGTCCCAGAGGAGTATGGGAGCCTGGGGAGGCTCCACAGGCAGGAATGCTGGAAGAGCCAAAAACCAGTATCAAAGGCACATCCTGGTAGAGCTGCTGCTGGGAGAGAACACAGTGGTGGAATAATCTGGGGACACTTCCTGAAGAAGAAGAAATGCAGGGAAAGGGGAATTTTCATAGAATCCCAGAATCCCAGAATGGTTTGGCTTGGAAGAAACATTAAGGACCATCTCATTCCACTCCCTGCCATGGGCAGGGACACCATTCACTATCCCAGGATCTCCAAACCCCATCCAGGTTGGCCTGGGACACTTCCAAGGATGGGGAGTCTGCAGTTTCCTGCATGGCAGGGGTCTAGGGAGGTCAGCTGAGCTGCAGGTGGGAGTTGAGGCACTGATGTCGAGGGGACAGACAGACTGCTGCTCTAGAAGAACAATTAAGAATCCAACAAACTTACCATGAGCCTGGAAATGTGGAAATCAGGATAAGATTGATTTTGCTGTTGTTGCTGTTGTTCAGCACTCCTCTTGCTCAGCCAGGAGTGTGTTGAAGGACCTCCTGAGGCCTCTGATAGGAGGAAAGTATCACCTGTCCCTTCTGCCTCTGTAATCTGTAAATCTGTTAACCCATGGAAAAAGCCCCAGCAGTGAATCTGAGCAGTTACAGGGCAAATAGAGACTGAATTAGTGTGCTTTAATTGAGAATGAGAAAAGGCATCATTATTAGGAGACTTAATCCTGACTTTAAGAAGAGCAATATAGTGTCAGGATGAGATAACTGCTCTTCCCAAAAGAGACCATGTGCAGGGGACTACACACAGGTGACAAGTGACAGACCCACAAAGAGCATCACTTGCACCTTCCTGAACCAAATCCAGTGCCTGTCTGGGGGAAATAAGGAGATGAGACTGTGGATTCATGAGAATGGATTCTAATGAACTGAGGTGACCCCACAGCTGCCTTTACACAAGGTGAAGGAGCAGAGAGACCAGCACAGCAGCTCCTTTGGACTCTGCTCACTCTCTGCCTAAACCCAAAAGCTCCTGGGAATACCTGTTTGCTGAGAAAAACAGAAAAAAAAATCCTACCATTGGGGAGATCTTCAATAGCCCACTCTGCTCCAGAAGGGGCCGGGACCAATGCACATCCCTGCCCAGTGTGGGGGCACCTCTGGAGCTGTCCCTGGAAGGGGCACACGGGGGGCACCTGAGCCTCAGCTGTGACAAGCCAAGACTGCTGTTCTAAAACAGAGGACGAGGGAACCAGTAACTAACAAGATTAGCATTTCAAATTATTGTGAGTCTTGGGGGAGGAGGGGACGTTGTTGTTGTTGTTTGATTATTATTATTATTCAGGGGAAAATGCCAAACCCAGACTGCAATATCCTCTCTACATTTTGTGCCAGTGACAGATGCGCTGAACATTAACAGCTTTTCTGCTCTGTGAAGAATTTGCCTGAACAAACCATGATCGCATGGAGCCGAGGGACTCGCTGCAGCCCGTCGGCTGGTAGTCCCGGCTCCGACATGAGGAGATAGCAGCAGCCAATAGCCCAAGGAAATGCCCTTCTCCTCTCATGCACATCTGTATTCTCCTAGCTGACTTCATGCTGCAAAGCTCCTGGCACTACCCACGTTCCCTTGTATTCCCCGGCAAAGCTGGCACGAGTCAGCCCAGGTCACTGGGAGCAGGAAGCTCATCCGAGGGTGTCCGGCACATCTGCTTCCCGCCGCAGCTGGATGAACGTGGCACGATCCCGGGCAGCCACAGTCCATCCCTGAGCCCCCTGCTCCCCACGGCGGGCACATCCATCTGCTCCCTGTGCCTCAGCTGCCGCCCGCGCCCGGGCCGGGGACCCCGACACGGCCATGGGCACACGCCGGGCACTGTGCCCACCCAGCTGCCCTGGGCTGGAGAGGCACCATAGGGATCCAGAAGGGTCAGGGGCTGTTTTGCAAAGTGTCCTCTTGCAGTTTCACACATCGTCAGGGTTCTGTGCTTTGAGATTCTTCCGCTGGGAAAAGTAGAATCCTTCCCTTTCAAAGTAAAAGGGTTAGAAAGTTGGGGTTAGAAGTTGGATATAGGAGGTCTTCCGGTGGTCTGTGGGGGGATTTACAGACTTCTTTTGTTCCATCCCCAAATAACTCTCCCTTGCTCCAAAGCTCCCCAGGGCAAGGCTGGCGGTGAGGGCTCAGCCTGGCTCACAGCCCAAGTTTGAACGGGAGTCTCCCACATCCCAGCCAAGCACGACCCAGGGGATGCAGCTCTCCCGGACTGTAGGCTGCTGAGTGACCCTTTTTCTGCATAAAACTGAAAGCTCTGGATTTTATTCTCCAGGAAAGGAAAGCAAACACCTCCCAGCCCTGACCCAGGAAAAAAACCCAGGCAGTGCTGGAGATTGCTTTCCAGAGGCGCTGAGCAGAAACGCTCCGTCAGGAGAAATGCGAGTGCAGCACGGGAAGCCTCGAGAGCTGAAAATCTCCTTTCCTTCCTCGCCCTCCCCGACAGCAGGAAATCTCCTCATCCTCACCACGGTCCCTGATGTGGGAGCGGAATGGCAGGGCCCTTCATGGCAGTGCTTTTTGGTTTTCTACAGGACACTGTTCCCCCGTTGCCCCTGTTAGGGCAATCCTCTGGAATTACAGTGTGAGGTCAGAGGTTCCTTCTTCGATCTCTTTACTTAATGGAAAATCCTTTCTATGCGGAGAAACCTGGTAGCCTCCGGTCCTGGAGCACAGAAGGACGAATGCTGCGTTCTGCTCTAAGCTTGTTACCAGTGAGAGCGACGGTGCTGGAAGGGATTTGTGCCGGTATTACGACACCAGAGCTCTGGATAAGGAACTCATCTTGGTGGGAGGGGGCACTGGGATAATGCTGTGCCCAGTCACTTCGTTCGCCTCCCCGGAACGCGTAAGCCTCCCTGCAGAGCAGGATTTATTTCTGGCAGGGTAATTAAGACACCTGTTAATCGCCGCACTTAAGTACCGCAATTAAGATCTGACCTGATAAACAACAGGTGTGACAGGAGCCTAGTGCTCAGATTTGTTTGTTTTGCTGGAGATGTGGGCGTCTGGGTGTCTGCTCCGCTTTTTGTTCATTTTAATCTACCTTAGTAAATTATGCCCGATTCCTGTTTTCAGTACAAAGATAGGAGAAAAAAGAAAATGTGAGATGGCTGGCAGCACTTCCCAACACCCGAGACCTGGGCTTTCCAATCTTGGAATGTTCGGGGCATCCTCGGTTCTGTTTAACCCCGGGTATCCCCCATGGATCGCAGGCAGCACTTGCTGCTGGAACCTTCTCATCGCTCTCCCAACAGGCATTACCCAAGGACAGTTCCTGCAGTAGCGTGTCACCACTGGTCCCTGTGTCCCGATGGAGTACAGCATCCCTGACAGGATGGGCCACCTTGCTGCTGCTGCTGGTGCAAAGTCAATTAATTCTGTTTTACAGGGCTCCAGGAGCCTCAGTGCAGCGGCTGCAGAACTGACATCACCAGAGTTTCTCTTTATTATAGCCCCAGAGTAATGAAAACATAATTACTTCACTTGCAGCAAACCTGGGTCCCCAGTAGCCTACCTGGAAAGCCTTTCATTCCAGCTGTTCCCCTCGGGCAGCAGGAGCAGCTCCTTAGACAGGCTTCCCTGACAATAATGTAAGATATTGAGGAGGGGCTGAGGTCAGCCAGCCTGGTCATCTCTGCAATAGCTGGTTTTATCACTTACTAAATTTCAAACAACCACTCCTTTCCGTTTAGGCTTGAGTAAGACCCTGACCTTGCAGCAAGGCTCTAAATCTATACCACAGCCTGCGGCTGGGATCACCACCTGCCTTCCCACTTTTCCTGCCCCAGGAGCTGCAGCTCATTCTCCACCCAGAAGTCATGGAAGGAATCACCTGCAGCTCCTGTGGCCCCAGGCACAGCCATGTCCCTGCAGTGGTGCAGGGCAGTGTGTCCATGACCCCGGGGTACTGGCTGTGTGGGTGCACGTGGTGTGCACACATGGAGAACTCAGCAGGTGCTGGGAATGCCCCAAACCCCACACTGCACAACGAGCAGGGCGAGTGCTCAGACACCACTATATATTTTCACTTCCTTGTAAGCAGTTTTTCAGGGCATTCACAGGGTAGAGAAGGCAAAACCCCACTTGCCTCCAGTATTTACTTCAGGTTGTGCTGCTGCAGCTGCTTTGAACACCTGACACCCTGCACATCTCAGCCCCATGCACCCAGGGGTTCTGAGCCACTGGGCCCCAGCTGTGCCAGCCTCTGCTGCCATTTCAGTGTTACACTGTCCTACCTTTGTGTTTGTGAGCTCCCCGACCACGGGACAAGCCCCACGCAGGTCCTTCAGGAAGGTGTGGGGATGACGGAGATGGTGCTGCCCCAGCTCCATTGTCTCTAACAGGGTGACAAGGTGCTGTGCCCTGCCCTGGCTGTGCTGAGCTCTGCCTGGGCCTGATCTGCCTCCCCTCCTGCCTCCAGTGTTGTACCGGGGCTCAGGGAGAGCTACACTCACCGTCCATCTGCTGTGAGACCCCACTGCCTGCAGGGATCTGGACAAATCAACTCACCTGTCAGAACATGTCAGCAAACCCGGTGCTCAGGCAGATATCCACGATGTCCCCAAGAGCAGGCTTTGAAAGCCCACCTAAGACAGGCCATGGACAACTCATTTATTGCCACTTGCAGATAGAGCTGAATTTGTAAAGAAATTCTGATAATCCAGGCGATACATATGATTTAAAGTATTGAAGAGCCTCAGGGTAACAGGAAAAAAACACAAACAACAAACATAAACCCCACCAGCGTGAGCAGAAGCAAACTGAAAAATCTAAAGTAAACAAAAACAAGTGGAACATTATATTTTCAACCTTGTAAAGCGCAAAGCATTTGTAAATAGATGCTTAAGGCTATAAAACAGTAAAAAGATACAAAAGGCACAGAGATGATGTTTCTTTTACAGCAAAATAATTAATATTATTATTCCTCTGTTGGCCTCAGCTGAAATTCCTGGGATTCAGGCAAGCTCTTACACGGTACAGACAAATGGGGCTCCACCACTCCATACTCTTGATGCTCCCTTTGTAGGCAATACATCAACTTTCTGGAATTTTATCTCCATGTAATGAGGCAAACTGTTATGACAGCGAGACATATGTCTCTTGCATCTAAACACTTTGAAAACCACCTGTTTTGCGTTCCTTTATCATTAAATGGTTTCAATGAAAATAAAACACAGCTTCCTCCAGACAATATACCTCAGGAAGTGCCAGTGTTTGGAACTTTGGAATAAGCAGGATGTTTTAATTTTGATACCCCATGAGATAAAAGGAGCAGGGAGTAGCAGAGGGGCCAAGGCCTAGGTTTTATGGAAAGGAACATAAATAAAATCACAAGAAATGAAAGGTTCTGTGCATGACCTGCGATCAGTCACTTACTGAGAGGATGCAGCAGGTCCCGGTGGGGCTCACAAGAAGCCTGAAGGAGGATCTCTCAGGACAGCTCTGTGCAAACCTTCCCTTCACAGTCAACACAAATCACCTAATTCCAGGTGAGCAGGGACAGAACAGGCAGCTGGGACTGCAATGTGAGAGCAGAGAATGTATTCCAAGGGTCTGTCATCAGATACTTCATGAGCTTCCATGGGCAGGTGAGGAGGAGCCTGCCCCCAGAGATCCAGATCTGTACTCCTGAACATCCCACTGCTGACACCGTGGGGAACAGCTGCTGCTTCCCCACTTCCAGCTCACAGCTCTGCTCCCAGGATCGAGCACGATCATGTTTTAGGGGGATCCATTGTAAAACCAGCTCTCTCGGAGACCAGTGCAACTGGGATGCACAGCACATGTAACTCCTAGTGCTTATATATATATATAAATATGTGCACCTGGAAAAGGTGAAAGAGCTGGAATTCTGCAGTCGGGATGGGGTGGGTGGTGGCAGCTGAGAACTCCAGAACACTCAAGAAGCTTCTATTCAGCAGTTGTTTTATTTCTTATTTGGGATGAAAAGCCATAGACTCAGACATGAGGACAATACGTTATGCACACTGAGACTTTGGACTTTATTCCAAATGTGTAATTTTGTAATGAGTGACATTTTCTAGAGAGATTTATTGAAGAGCCAAAACAGTGCCACTCAAAGCTGTGCAGGAACAGTCTGACATGGTGTATTTCTGGGAAGCAGGGGATTTGATCTTCAGCCAGACACAGAATTTCCTGATGGGTCCTGAGCAGCCCAGGGTTTGGTTTATCCACTTCAGACATCACAGTGACCTTCTCTGAGCAGAGCTCTGAGTAGGCATCCCCTTGTCTGAGAGCTCTGCCCTTGGCTGCTGTGAGATAACTGCATATCCCCCTGGAGAGCCGACACTGGCACTGCCGAGGTCATGTGGTTTGTTCCATAACTATGGATTAAAATACTCTTGGCCAGCACTGAGGGCCTGGCGAGGATGTTCCCCTGGCACGGAGCTCATGTTTCTTTTCATAGGTGCCCACAAATTGGCTTTCTCACACCAATTTCATTGAATTTTGGCCATCTTGTAAGTCATGTGAGCTCCCAGATCCTTTTCTGAAGAGCTGCTACTGAGCCAGTCATTTACCACCCTTACCTTACAGATGCTTGTTTCCTTTTCTATTCTATTCTATTTCCATCAAAATAAGGAACTTCCCATTTGTCCACAATTTTTCATAGCTTTTTTCCAGTTAATCTGCTTGAAGATAGACCAGAAAATTTCCTGTAGAGCATCTTCATAAAATCCAGAGAATCTGGCTGAGACAGGACACACTGTTTCTCCAAATGACATACAGCCTTGGGTTAAAAAACTCAGATTATAAGAATTCACTACAAGAGAGCTGGAGAGGGAATTTAGACAAGGGCCTGGAGGGACAGAACAAGGGGGAATGGTTTTCCACTGCCAGAGGGCAGGGTTAGTTGGGATATTGGGAAGGAATAGTTGGCTGTGAGGGTGGGGAGGCCCTGGCACAGGCTGCCCAGGGTTGGGATGCAGCTATTTAAAGAATAACCTTCCTTTCTCACAAGGTTTACACTGTGACAGAATTTCTTTCAATTCAGCGCACGAAGATTGAGTTGGCAGAGGTGAGGAACTGGCCCCATTTGTGCAGTGATTAGCAGTCACAGGTGCCACAGGTGCTGCTTCCTGTACTTGCTACGCCCCATTTCCCCGGAGCCTTTCCTGCCGCCAGGCATCGATCTCCCTGCTGAGGATCTCAGGCAGTTCCGATGGATCTCTGCTACAGCCACTTCCTTCCCACTCCTGAATTCTACCATGGCAGAGGTTTCACGCTGCTTTTGCACAGTGTACCAGGGCAGTGAGGGGTTTATTACCCATTCACAGTTTATTCCAGCTGTCCCTAAAAATTGCTGTAACCACTCCACTGCTGACGGAGGCAGCTCTGACACTCTCCTGGACAAGTCGGTAGAATAATTATTTCAGTGCTGAATATTTGATATTGCTCCAGGACCCTGGTGTCTGGACTCTTGTCCTGCTGATTTTCCCTGCAAGGACATGAAGATAGAGTAGCTGATGGAGACACTGGATCACAACATGCCCTAAGTCCACCACTGGGAGACACGTGTTGCTGGCAGCTCCGCAGGCAAGCCAGGGCTCCTGAGCATCCTTCCAGAGACCCTGATGGTACCTCCTCAGACTTGCTTTCCTCTCTCTCCCCATCTGCCCTTCAGGAGCAGTTAGGGTGGTGTAAGGTGTCCTGCTGTGACATTTTCTTGCAGATTTTTGTTGCTCTGTTTTTAGAGCACATTTCCTGTTGACACTCTGCCAAAGTGAGATGGATACTCTACCCCTTTTCCCTTTGTGCTAATATTTGAGGCAAACCCCTTATCAGAATCATCACCAAAACTATCAAACAGCCACTGCATTACCCACATTTGCAATGTTTCTAGAACACAACAGCAGCTGCAGTGCCTGAGAAATCATCTCCCTGTGCCAGCAGCAATAAACTGTTCTCTGCTTTGGCCACAGAGCTGGAATACTCTGGTCTCTCAGCATTGTGTCTGTTGTCTCACCCTCTGATGCTGGTTTAACAATCCACTCAAGGGTGTTGTTGTCATCTCTAATCAGCTCATACACCCAACCCTGAAGGGTTTCACACACGAGTTTTGCCATCTAGTGAGTTCCAGGAAGAGGAGGTAGAGTGGGTAATGAGTGGGGTCACAAGGGCCGCTGGCACTGTACTTCCAGCGTCGGGAGGAATTTGGGCACCGCAGAGGTGTGAGGATCACGTCACTTCTCCACTCAGTCCTCCTCCTGCAGCCTGGAGGGACCCAGGCTGGAGAACCACAGAATGGTTCAGAGACCTCCAAGATCAAGTCCGACCATTCCCCAGCACCGCCAAGAAAAGCCCAGGACTAGGCAAAGGGATCTAGGCAAAGGGAAGCACCTAAGAAGCATTTTCAAAGATACTCCAGTGGGAAAACCCCGGCTGTCTTCAGGGTGCGCTGAAGGAGCGCCCCGAAGGAGTGCCCAAACTCACCTTCTTCCCAGACAAGGAGCCTTCAGAGCTCACTCCTGCTGACTGGTCTGTGACTGGAATCCTCAGCAGCAAGGTCTGCCCTTCACATTGCTCGTCCTGGCTGGGGCACCTCAGCCAGAGTCACTTACTGATGTCCCTCCTTTCAGATGAGGTTCATGTGGGCCATCAGCTCTTCCAGGGGAAGCAATGGGTGGAACCCAGCTGTGCAAATGAAAGGATTTCCAGGGAAATCTCAGCCCCCCACCTCCATTTTAGTCCCCTTCTTTCTTCAGACCTGTGATTATCTTGGCTCTGCTATGTCTCCTCCTGCTATGCCATCTTCCCACACGGTACCAGTGCCTGGAGGAGGCTCAAAGGAGTGAGGCTCATCTGTCCCAGACACTGAGCCTTCAGTCTGGCAGCCCCAGAAACAGGCAGGGCAGGATGGAGGCAGGCTCTGTGCATCCCTTGGAATGGCCTGTGGAGAGGAATGACAGCCAAGGGAAGGTGATCCTGTTCCGTGCTCCCTTGGCAGAGGTGGCAGCAGGTGCCCCACAGCCCCAGGATTCACAGACACGAAGCACTCAAGGGAGAAGCTCGATATTTGGGCTTTCTGTGGCTTGTAAGGATGGGAACCAAGATAAACACCTGATCTATGCTGGTGTATGTGACACTGGGTTACCAAGGATGCCAGGATTTATTCTATCTGCTCTTGCTTCCATTTGTTTAGTTGATTGGTTGGTTTCTCCAAGCATTACCAGGATCAACTGAAGACTGAAAGATCTGAAAATACATTAAAAAGCCCTTCAGGCCAGTGTGAACTGCTTCAGCAACTCTGCTTTAAGTCTCCACCACACTCTGGTGCTCAGGCAGGCAAGGCGTAGAGTTGTCACGCACTGATATCTACATGTTAAATTATTCATCTTAATTGGTATCTAAAGCTTTGCAATATTTGTTAATTTTATAAGAATATATTATTTTTTTTTTCTTTCATGGTAGCAAACAGCATTGAAATATTAGAAAATGAAATAAGAAAAAGGATGCGTTATGCTCCTTGTTGTAAGAATATCCACTGGAGACACACAAAGTTTTAATGTTAATGTCTCTGCATCACTACTCCCTGCATGCTAAAGTAGGTTTGGAAATGCTTGAAAGGTTAAAGCTTTTGCAAATGATGAAACCAGACCATTTTGGAGCTATAAATCCTGCTCATCTGGGAGAGTTGTTCTTGTGTAAAACCTCATGTTTTCTTGAGAGACTGAGCTGAATATTTATGCTTAGCACATCAAACACAAGGAAGGCACAGAGGTTCACTTGTCTGCGGTGGGTATTTAAGAGTTTACTGTGGATAATTAAATCTAGAAATCATAATTAGTCACTTATCCAAATTGGAGTGCCCAGTTTTTCCTCATTTACCTTTCCAGCATAGCACTAGTGCTGGTCACTGGCTGTCCCAGAGCGATGACTTTGTAAATCCAGCTGTTGTCACTTAAGATTTCATCATGCTCTGGTGGCTCCTGTGGCCCCTTTCCCTTCCCAGCACAGAAGCTGCTCAGATAGGTGTCCTTCCTGATACAGAAGCTGAGGAGCCAAACTGGGAGACTCTGGGGAACACCTGCCAAGGGTCCCCACATTGCCCAGAGCCCCCAGACTTTGGGCAGAGGGCAGGGCTGCGCCCCGCTCCTGGAGTGGCTCACGGCAGCACCAGCTGTGCTGGGTGACGGGTTTGCTCACAGGTGAGGCACCTGCAGCCTCACTACAACTCACCCCACTGCTACACAGGGATGGAAATGTCCTGGACCAGAGGAGAGGGAAGCTAAGCAAGGTGAGCATGGGGACCACAAGTGGGGCTGTGAGCCAGCAAACAAGCAAAAGGGGGGATGAGCGTCCTGAGCATTGTCTGAGGAGGCGTTTAGGGTGGCCTCAGTGCCAGGAGTGGTGGGGCAGAGTAGATCTGGGGAGCTTCCAAACCACAGCCAGATGTGATCAGCAAGTGGCAGTGGTGGCACTTGCCAGGAAGACATCTACTGGAGCAGCCTTTTTGGGGTTTCAGATATGCAGGGACAGAAGCATGGGTGCACACTCGGGACGCTGCAGCAGAACCCCCGTGCTGCACACCCAGCTGATGGGACAGCCAAGACCATTCCAAGGTTGCAGCCACTGCCTGGCCTGTCCTGACACACCCACCCCAGTCAGCTCTTGAGTCAGCCCAGAGAACCAGGAGAAACCAAATGCACCAGGAGGATCTTCTCAGCTCAGGCTGAAACACCTGGCAGAAGGAGACACGAGTCACATGGAGCTCCAAACCTCTCCTGGCACTGAGTGTCTGCAGAGGGCAGGAGAGGACCTGCCAAGGTGCAGTGGTCCCCACTACCAAGTGCATCTCTACAGCCCCAGCTCTCACCCATGGATCTCTCAAAGCCTGGAGCTGTGGTCCAGATGTCCATCCATGCAGTCCTTTAGCTGGCAGTGCAGAACAGCCCCTGGGTACTCCAGCCCCCACTTCCAAGTTATGGCAGTATCCCAATAAACTCTTCTCCAGGTCTCTCTGCTGCTATCTGCAATGCAACCCCACCTGCTGTGGGCCTCACCCTCCTGGGTTTGTTTTCTGGGTTATTCCATCACCTCAACACTCACAGAAGCAATTCTGCAGAAACCTGCTCTTGCCAGAACACATTTTGTGTGTTTTTCATTCCTTCTTAAATAAATACCTTTCCAATGCAGTAAAATAAAATCCAGAGAGAGAAAAAGGCAGAAGAAAGCAAAGAAACAAAAAACTCCAGCTTCTCCACAAACACCTCCAGTGACTACCAGCTATTTGTGGCTCTTGTGACTCTGATAAGCCCGAGCAGAATGTATGGATTTATTGATTTGGTTGTTGCAGGGGGATTTGTAAACATTTTCTTGGCTCAGAGTAGGCTTTCAGAGTTTCTCTGGGTCTTATTGCTGCTTTCCAAAACAGAAGCAAAATAATTGAGGCCTTAGTTTGGGACGTTTAACCTGCCATGTATCTCCCTGTCCCTCTGGGTTGTTCTGAATTGCACAGTTTGGGAGGGCACGACAACACAGTTGTCCCTGTTTGGCCCTTCGTTCCTACTTCTTATTCACCCAAACAGAACATGAGCAGAATATATACATGAAAAAGCACCTGCACACCAAAATCATCTCACCCTAAACCCAAATGCATTGTGTCAAAACTGCCTTCACACAGCTGCAGATAAATTCTACTGCTGTCTCAGCCTGAGCAACTGGTCTTCATTTGCAGCAGAAAAAAACAGTATTCTAGAACCATGTCTCAACTCCTGCCCTGTAAACCTGGGCCAATGACTCTTGTGTCAAGAGAAATCCGTGTTTTCACACCAAGATGGAGAATGAAGCCTCTCACAGCAGCTCTGAAAAATCTCAATTCCTCCTCTCTGCAGAAGATGAGGGAAAAAAACACTTTCTCTGGAGAAAGGTGAAGGTTGGGTTGTGTGTGGGAAACCCAAACACCTCATCTGTGACGGGATCCCTGCTCAGCCAGAGCTGTCAGACTGCCTCCACCTCCCCTCCAAGATGAGCATCCCAACATCACTAAAAATAGAGACTAGTGGTTAGGTTTTATGCAAATGACAGCTGGAATAAGACATGGTTTAGACAGAGAATTTTAAATCTCCTAGAAGAGAGGAAACAGATTGAGAGGAGCCCCTTTCCCCCAGTTAGGGCACCCCTGCAAAGCAAGGCCTTATCCCCCAGTTTTTTAATTTTATGGCCTTTTTAGCAGGTGTCTTCTGCCCTCACCCAGCCAAAGTAGAGTCTGTCTCCTCCCAGCACCCCACAAGAGCCATGACATGCTGCATTGCTGCTTTTGTGTGCATTTGTAGGAGTTAAACAATTCATTGCTGAAATCATTATGATTTTATAGCGGGTGATTCTGAATGGAGATGCTGCTTTACTTCAGCAATTTGTGTATCACAAAGAGGGAGCAGCTGGCTCAGCCATCACTCCAGCAGTATCCACAGATCCCAGTCCGCACAGAGCCACTTCAATATTGCTGTCCTGCCATGATGTCCCCGAGGGAATGCCCTGGCTCTCAGCACATCACATGAGGCTACACATCACAGAGCAGCAAAGCCTCATCACTTCCTCCAGTGCCTAGGGCAGTGTCCGCACATTTCCCACCTGCCCACCAGCATTCCTCAATTTCCCTTTGGGATTTAAGGAGTTCAGGGCTCCAGCTCAGCACTGGCCATGCTGATGTGGGGTGAGGTGGAGCCCATGGCAGCCCCACAGCCCCCAGCTCTGCACAGGGGCTCCCCCGTCCCCCTGCTCCTTCCCATCCCTGCAGTTGCCATGGACACTGAGGGAGCGGGGGGCTGGCCTTGGTGGGCCACCCCTCACCTGTCAGCTCCCTGCAGAGGTGGGTGAGATGGTGGGGAGAGCCTCACAGCCCCAGTCCTGCTCCACCTGCCTGGTGGAGACCTCTGCCCCCACAAACTACTGCAGAAAGCCAACCAAAGGGAAGGAAAAAGGTCAAGAAAACAACAAATAGCATAAGAGCTGCACGGGAGCACAGGAGAAATGAGTCCAGTTGTGACCTAAGGTCAGGGACACTTAATTGCACCCATTAACACAAGGACAGGACCTTTGCCTCTTCCCTGTCTTGTGGCAGAACACCAGAATTTCATGTAATGAGCTCTGCCACTTTTTGTGTGTCCCATTTCTCAGCTCCATCTCCTGAACCATGACCAGAGTCCCCTCAGCCTTTCCTCTGAGCTCACACAAGCACTGCCAGTGCCATCCCTTTTCCCCTCCCTGGCCTCCTGCAGAGGATGCTGAGTGGAGAAAGACACACCTGGCTGCTTTTGATCTTGCCAGGAGTACAGGAGCATGTGGTGTCCTTCACCCCAAAGTGAGTGTTCCTTCTTCTCTAACCCCAGCAAGGCCAGGTATCACTGAGTTCAACCCATGCACAGACCCAAGTGAGCACAGGCTTGTGGTGAGGATGTGCTGATGTGATGCCAGGGGGTAGAAATGATGGATGCAGGGGAGCTGTTTTGATGGGAAGGCAGCAGCAGAGCTAGTATGAATCACTGCCAATTGCCAGGACATCTAAAATTACACAAAACATCTACACATAGTCTGGAGAATCACAAGCTAAGTGCCAGTACCAGGCAGTTTTCTCCCTGATGACAGCAAGTTACAGACATGAGCTGATTTGGCTTTATCCTCTCAAAGCAAAAAAATATTATGATTGTTCTGCCTTGGTTGCCACAGCAAAAGCATCTCCAGGCTGTGGCCACTGGCCTGGGGGCAGGAGCCAGAGGTGTCTGCCACTGGGTTCTTCTTCTGCCATTGCTCTGTTTCTTCAGGCCACTCTTGTGACTCCCCCTGGTATAATAAAAATGCCTTTTCTGAGCATCCAAGTGCTTTTTGGAAAGTGTGTTTCTGGAGCCTGATGCAGACAGACTCCATGCCCTGGTCTGGGGAAGCCATGAACAGCCCTTGCTGGTAGGGAGCCCCCTCACAGCTGACTAGAAGTACAGACCTGACACCT
Source organism: Myiozetetes cayanensis (assembly GCF_022539395.1). Taxonomy (NCBI): domain Eukaryota; kingdom Metazoa; phylum Chordata; class Aves; order Passeriformes; family Tyrannidae; genus Myiozetetes; species Myiozetetes cayanensis. The sequence continues at coordinate 62,133,390 of NW_026087853.1, read as the reverse complement.
GCCCAAGGTACCCCTGGTGATTAAGGAAGCAAAGAGGGGTGAGGAGGAACTAACCATTGGAAGAGTGCTCTGTGAGTGCTTTGCATAACAGGCAACCACAAGCACTAGTTTCTAGTAAGACACTGATAGAAATGCTCCAAAATCTATTAAAACTAAGTCTAAATATCTTGGAATAGGTAAACAAAGAGAAAAAATGCAGACTATGGCTCTGGCCACTTCACAGCCACACACAGACATGCAGGTCAGAGCCAGCTGGGTTTTACCATCACATCTGCACAGGGATACTTTTGTAGCTCAAACTTTAAAAATCAATGTCTTTGATCACAGAATTCCTGAGGTTGGAAAAGCCCTCCCAGCCCATGGATCCCCCTGTGCCCATCCCCACCTTGTCCCCAGCCCAGAGCACTGAATGCCACGGCCAGGCCTGCCTTGGACACCTCCAGGGCTGGGCACTCCAAACCTCCCTGGGCAGCCCCTGCCAGGGCCTGACCACCCTTTCCAGGGAGAAATTCCTCCTGAATTTCCTTCCTGATGAAGGAAATGAGGCATCTTCATTAATTAAAAAAAAAAATTATTAGATCTTCTGGCATTCTCAAATGTTTTTATCCCTTTACTGGAAACATTTGAAGAATGAGTTTACAAGAACTATTTGTAGAAACCACACAGTAGCCTGTAAAACAGCAAATAGAGCCATATCCTTGGGAATCTGGGGGGAAAAGATCTTTTTTTAGTCCTTGCACTATAGTTTCAAAAACATAAAACTCACCAAAAAGATTATTTGAGGAAAAAAAAACCTGTTTAATAAAATTGCACCTCTCTGTCAAGGAGCAGAAACACAATCACTTAACATGCAAAATCAATTACACCATGGAAATAGAAAAGCTCCTGACTGCAGTGTTGTTAGAAGTGTTTTCACATACCATGTGAAGTAGCTGCAAAAGCAGATTGAGAGTTTTTAGAAACACAGTTCCTAGCAGATGAAATCTCAGCCAGTAGTAGGCAAGAGCCAAGAAGTAGGAGCATTATCACCATCATCCTTAATTTAGGAAAACATTCTTGAAGAAATTGCTCCAGCCAAATGTGTGTAACATTTGGCTCCAATTGAAATCTCACCTAAGCCAATATGTCACAGGCAAGGCAGGGTGGAATTGGAGATCTTTGGTCTTCAAGGTACTGAGCTGGCGTTGCTCTCAGTCTGGCAGCCACCCTGAGAGGCTCTTTAAGGGGATGATGGTGTGAGGTGAGGGATCCGTGGGCCTTTGGGGCTCAGCTCCCTTTCCAGAACTCTTGGTCAAGCTGAAGGCTCTGGCCTTGATGTGTCCCTCCAGCCTAGGCAGGGTTCTGTCCCAAAATCTCTGTGCTGCTGGACTCCTCTGGCCCCATTCCTTGCATCCTGCACCCTGGGAAGTGGCTGCCTTAGCTCAGGTTCTCACATGGCTCGTTCTGGCTTCCAGCTCAAGCTCCAGCTTTGAGAACTTCCAGCAGCTTTCACATCTCCAGGACAAATTTAGATTTTTTTCATGCTTTGCCACATTGCAGAGCAATTAAACATTAAACATCAGCAATATGGCAGAGACAGAACTGCAGCTTCTGTTATCCTTTTTCTGCAGCTCTGTGACACCACACAGCTCCTGTACAGGTCCTGGAAAGTTCTGAGATGTTCACTTCAAATGGACCTGTTCAAAGGTGATGAACTAGAGCAAAACCTATAAGTGATCCCAGAGCTCTGGGCTCTCCCACCCAGGGTACCCCAGCCCCCTCCACCACCTGCTTCCCACCCTCTTTCACCTCCTGTAGCTGCTACTGTTGCTCCATCTGACTTTCAGAGGGCAGCATTTCCCCAAGGACAAAGAGACATGAGGATTAATATGTCCATGTGGTCAAGGCAAAAATTACACAAGGCAGTAAAAGCACTTTATGGCACAAAACTGTTACTGTCGATTCACATCAAGGATTATGCACGAGAATCACACACATATGGGAGTCAGAGAACTTCAAAACTTCACCTCCACCAAAACCATGGGTGAGTTACATCACTCCTTCACACTTGGTTCTGCCTACCATTTCTGAGAGAAGTTGGTTTAAGAATACAAGTATATCCATGTTCCTCAAAAGAACTTAAGAATCAGGGCAGGAAACAGGTTCTAAAGTGTTAATACACAGGGAGCTCTTTGTGACACATAATTATCAATTTGTGCAGTGACTGCATAATTAATATGTGGTCTCATCTCATTCTCTTTTAAATGTATTCCCACACTGCCTAGAAGTTGTTGGCTAATGAATTAAACAGTTTGATGCTGATGAATCACAATTTTGCCTATCAATATTAAAATATTGCCAGAGGTATGTTTTTCAGTTTGGGTCATGAAAGTTTAAATTGTAATATTGTCAGAAATACAGACATCCTGTTTTTCCAAGCTTTGCTGCTATATCAGAAGAGTCCAGGTTTTGTTTTCAGATTTGGGGCTTTTGGACTATTTTTATTTGCTTTCTTCCATTCAAGAAGTGACAGGAACATAAGGTATCTTGCAAAACTTCAGACTTATCAATAATAGCATCTGAAACAGAAGAAATCCAGTTACTTGGGAAACCTCAAGTTGAAACTAGTTTGTTCCTTGGACTATGACTAATGTGGTAAGTGGGACCAGATGGCAAACGCTTTGAGAAGCCTCTGCTCTCCAAAGAAGTGTTAATTACCTCCAGAGCTGCAAAAAAGGATAACAGGGAAGAACAGGTCCCAGCCCAGCATCAAAGGGACAAGGAGCAAAGGGCACCTAGGTAAGAGAAGCACAGAAGGCAGGGTTAGATGGGATACTTGGAAGGAATTCTTGACTGTGTGGATGGGCAGGCCCTGGCACAGGTTGCCCAGAGAAGCTGTGGCTGCCCCTGGATCCCTGGAAGTGTCCCAGGCCAGGTTGGAGCACCCTGGGCTGGTGGAAGCTGTCCCTGCCCATGGCAGGGGTGGCACTGGATGGGCTTTGAGGTCTCTTTTGAACCAAATCATGATTCTATGAAAAGCCACCCTACTCCAGCATGGGGAAGCAGAATCCAACACATCTGCTCAGCTTCAGCAGCAGTTCCCAGCCATGGTCACCTGCAGGGACAAGACCCACAGCACTAGCACATCCCAGCACTGCCTTGTGGTGTCCCAGCACCAGCTGCCTCTCTGCTTTATGCCTAATAAAGACATTTCTTGCACACTCACAAGTCACACAGATTTGTTTCCAAGGCTCTGTGAATAGTGAAATGCCCAAGTAAAATCTGCACAGGGTTGTGGACAAGCCCTTGGGAGGGAGGGAGAGAGGGTTCAGGCAGCAGCCAGGGAGGAGCAGGGCTAGGCTGCAGAGCTCTGGGACAGCAAATCCAGGATCCCAGCCAGATGGACTCAGACCGAGAGCCACGCTCAGAGGAGGAGAAAAGGCAGAAAAATCCATGGAGGCCGGGGAAACTAGCTCCTTGGAGAGCTCAGCAGGGCCCAGGCTGCACAGGGAGATGGAGAAGTGTAAGTAGCTAATGGTATCCAGAATGAGAAGAAGATGCTGTGGGTGAGCTGAGCTCCCCCACTGCTTCAGCAGACACTGAGGGCACAGACCTGGTTGAAGGCAGAAACTCCACAAGAGCAGGTCTCCCAAAACCAGACAGGACTCACAGACCAGTACTCCATTTCATGGATTAAAGGAAAAGAAAAAGCATCCAAAATTTAAAAAGACAAGATGAGGGACATAGAGAGTATCATCTCTGCCTCTTCGAGCAACACTGACAGAGTGTCAGGTGGGGACTTCTCAGAGGTACAAAATGAACAGCCCAAATAGAAGCTCAAGATAAAGCAGATTTCAATCCCACAGCAATGAGAATTTGCTGTTTCATTATGGATTTCCTGGAGGGGAAGAGAAAACTAAAGCACAACTGCCTCATGAGGTACCACAAATAAGCCACAGGCAACAAACACGAGCTCTCAGGGCTCAGCAGCCTCAGCACCTGCAAGCCCTGGCTGCCAGACACCCCACAGGCACGGCTGCCTGTGAAGGGCAGCCCAAGGGGATGTGCAGGTCTGGGGTCGGATACTGATGACATGTGCAGATCCATCAGGCTGACAGAGCACAGTCTGCAGGGAACCAGGAAGCTCCTTGCAATGGTTTAATTTAAGACAGAAAGCAAAGACTTGCTTGGGTTATTTTAAAAGCAGAAAGAATAAGTCTTAGAAGGAAGTGTGATGAGAGCTCTGCTGCTTCGGTAATTTCTCAGCTGAAAAGGTCACATTGCAGAAAAGCCAGTTCTTTTAGAAACCCCTCCAGAGGTGAGGCTGGAGTGAGTGTCCAAGGAAAGTGGTTGTTAATGTGCACTTAACCTCTGCACCACTGAGAAGGTAATACCTGAGAGCAGCTGCACCACCAGCAGCCTTGAAAAACATGAATTCAACTCCATGAAATGCCAGTTAAAACTGGAACAGTCCCATTGGCACCACTGGGGCTCCAAGATTGGCCCAAAAGCTCTAAGAGGAAAGCTCCAGAAAGGCTGGAGAGGGATGTTTTGCAAGGGTAAGCAGTGACTGGACAAGGGGGAATGGTTTTAAGCTGAAAGAGGGAAGATTTGGACTGGAAATCAGGAAGACATTCTTCCCTGTGAAAGTGGTGAGGCCCTGGGCACAGGTTGTCCTGGGTGAGGGCCCCTGGGTACAGGTTGCCCAGAGAAGCTGTGGTTGCCCTTGGATCCCTGGAGGTGTCCAAGGCCAGGTTGGAGCAACCTGGGCTAGTGGAAGGTGTCCCTGCCAACTGCATGGGGTGGATGGATGAGCTTTAACGTTCCTGCCCACCCAAACCATCCTGTGATTCTGCAATCTGAAAAGAGGGTCAGCCTCTATTTCACAAACCTGGTTCTCAGTCTCCTGCCATGCTCTGAAAGGCAGACAAAGCTCCCAGCTCACAAAGCACAACATCCAGCAGAGCTGAAGCCCCTCAGCATGGACATAGGTGGTGTTACCCACCCAGATGTGATTCCAGCCACCAGCCCAGCCCTACCTGTGGCTCCACTGGCTTCACTTCCACCAAGAAACAGTGAGCCCTTGCCTCCTCTGAGCGTGGTGAGGATGTCAGTGATCTCAACAGTTTTTGGATATAACAAAACACTGAAAAATTCAAGAAAAATCTACACCCAAAGGACATGTCAGCAGTCAATGCTGGCATCTGGTTACAGCCTGGTCTCTCACCTGGGGTGGGGTTTGGAGCAGGTACACAGCCCTGGAGGAGGAGCCAGCAGAGCCACTCTGAGAGACTGCCAGTGCGAGACAAGGAGAAAACACACCAGTGCCAGGGCTGTGAGGGCTGCAGGAGCCTCCAGCAAGGTGTTCCACAGAGACACCAGCCAAGTCACGCTCCACCTGCTTCCAAGGGAAGATCTGGGGTCTTCCTGGGACCACTGGGATCAGCACAGTGCAGAGGGAGAGTTGCATGTCCTGGAAAAACTGCTACACAGAGAGAAGAAATGGTGGCACCTCGTTACGCTGGAGCTGTCTTTGGCACCCTGCCATACACCCAGTGTGTACTGCACATCCAGCAGAGCAGGAGCTTTCCTGAAGCCTGGAGTTAAAATTTCCCACATAACTGATCTCACAGCATAGTTTGTCAGGCATGGATGAGCGATGACTGAACAGTTCATCCTACCGTGCTTCTCAGCCATCCATCAAAGGCATTGTCAATACTCATGTCATTGATCACTAAACCAAGGAAAGAGGGGAACTGTGAAAAGTCAAGGTACGGATTCCTCTACCAACACTTCTCAGTCACGGAATTGTTGGAAAAAGTTCTCCAAGATCACCAAGTCCTACCATCAACCCAGCACCACCATGTTCACCACTAAACTGTGTCCTCAAATTTGAGTCCCAACAGCTCTGAACCTCACAGAAAACATCCCAGGCATCCAGCCCTGTGTGTGCCATCCTGCCTGAGTTTCTCAGGTTTTAGCTCTCACTGACTGGCTTTTGCTAGACTTCATTTCTGCTGGATTAAAAGAGCTGTTAGAAGCTGTTTGTATTTCTGGCTGCCAGCTCTGCAAACCTCTCCAAGGCTCTGATAACTGAGCCAAGTCTCTTCCTGGGAATAGGGGAAGCACGAGCTCCAAATAATAGACTTCATATGCTAAACTTAATCTTCAGTGACACCTGCGCAAACAAAACACCTTCGAAGGCATCGCTACAATACAATTGACTGGCCACATGTGCAGGAACCCCTGGAGAGGCCGGAGAGAGCTCAGCTCACTGCTCCTGCAGCTCGGGGTCCAAAGGGGCCACAGCAGGAAGAGGAAGCTCAGAGAGGTGTTGTGTCACTCAAGCATCAGGGAACTACTCATGGGAAATAACTCTAAGGAACGTCCTTTTAGCATGCTGGTGCACCCAGTTCCCTGACCAGGCAGTCCAACGAGGATGTGGTGATACCCTAACGTGAGGACCACGCGGGCACAGCACAGCAACATCATCCCCTGCAGAAGGAGAGGGCACAGGGCACAGGACAGCACAGGAGGCCCTGCCAGGGCAATTCCCCAGACTCCTCACACCCAATTTGGCCCTGGCAGCTGACAGACAAATTCCAGAGGTCCCAGCATGCCTCCACTGGGGCTCATGACTCACCTACAGCATCCCTCCAGCACACTCAGTATCTCTCCCACACTGGTTTCCAGGTACTTACCCAGAAAAGTGAAGTGTAGCCAATTATTTTGTGTCTGTGGCTCTGTGAAACATATCGTTCAATTGACAAATTGACCAGGAAAACAAGTGAGGCATTTCCCCCCCTCCCCACACCTCTGAGCTCCAGCTTGAGTTCTCCTGCAGCAGGGAGAAGAGCCTTTGAACAGGGAGTGAAGTGTCACCCAAACCTAGAAGAAATCTTAATTGGATATAAGAAAAGATTTTGTATATTCAGTGTAAAGGAGACTAAGCCACTTACAAAAGGATCAAACAAATCCTCTGAAGTGGGACGATATCGTTTGATCAGCACTTGGAGCCTTCAAACTGAGCAGAGATTTTCCCCTTTAGCTGGGGAAGGAGATGATCCAGTTAAACTGCAGGTTTGGAGCCTATTGTGCTACTGTGCAAGCAGGAGAGCATTATTCCCATGGCAGGAATTACCAGCCTCCTATGCAAACCCCATCCAACAAAGGATTCCTGTGGTTTGGAACCCAGAGCAGGGGATGAACCTGCAGCCTGTGAAGGAGGAAAGGTTGGTACAGGATAAAGGAGGAGCAGAAACACCTTTCTGCCTGTGTAATAGTAAGTGCACTGACTGACCTAGAGGTAAATTTTGTTGGACACCATCTGCTCTGGACACTGACAGGAGATAGCACAGAGCATTTATTTCTGCCTTCCAGCCCAGTACCCTTCCCTCCTGCACAGACAGGAACAGCCTTGCCCCGCAGAGCTCAGGCTGTTTATTGATTTATTTTCACATACGCTGAGCTTGCAGCCTGGCAGCTCACCAGAGTGTTTGTTTCAGGAATGCCCTTCATCCCTGCCTGGAGCCAGGCCCTCTCCAGCCTCAGCAGTCAGCTTCCCAGATGGCTGGAGAGTGAGCAGGGACTTCTAAACTCCCATACAAGCACAGGGCATCATTTTGGCATAAGCAAGGCTCACTCCTCTTTCCTGACATGCCTCAAACAGGAACTCAAACCCAGCATCCCTGTGGAAAGAACCTGCAGAGCCACATTCTGCGCCAGCCATGCTTTTCCTCACCATCATCCCTTGGAGGAGCTGCTGGCAGGGCAAGAGCAGTGAGAGGGGTCCCCAGGCAGAGATGAAGCCAGCAGGGCAGTGCTGGTGACATTGCTGTGGGACACAGCCACCCTCTCACCACCTGTGGCACCCTCACAGATCCCCTCGGGCTGGGTCTTTCTCCATGGCAAAGGCTGCCTGGGGCAGCTTCACAGAGGATCAGCAGATCTCCCTCTGACCTCCCCAGCCAAGCAATACCCTGTGCCCAGATCACAAGAAATCAGCAATTTTCCAGAAATGCTCCCCTTTGTCTGTCTGTGCAGGACAGGTGATCCCCTGTGCCATTATGGAGACAGTTTCATTTGGAGGCTTTTCCGAGACAGAGAGGGAGGAAAACACTTTCCTAAAAGTAACAGCAAAGAGACACTGGCACAGGGTGTACCAGGCATCTCAATCAGATAGACAAGCTTAGTGATTACTCTTTAACCAAACAGCAAAATTTAAATTGAGACAGAACCTCATCTTCAATTTCTGCAAAACAAGTGTCCTGCACCTCAGGACAAGGACCTTTTCTGGAGAGGAACAGGGTTGTTCTGACAGGATAGAGGCCAGGGACTGCCTCTGCACCTGAGTGCAGAGGAAATATGGTGAGAAATGTCAGGTTATGGCTCTGCAGGCAAACAGATGTTTCTGAAAAAGAAAACAATATTTTGCCCACACTGGGATGTCAATTTTCGCAGGTTGGGCCAGTGCCCTGCTCTGTAAGTGAGCCAAGGTGGACAAAGGTACCTGAGGCTGAGGTAAAGTTCTTTTTGGTTCAGAGGTGGGACCTGCAAGGCACCAGCAGCACCAGAAAAGTCCCCACACCAACCTTAAGCAGGGTCTTGGCACAGCCAGGGAGCTGCAGTTTCTGCCCCTTTTGTTTTACCCTCTCCTGACTGTTCAGTTGACACTCCATGCAAACAGCCCCACCAGCATTCCCAGAGCAGGGCAAACATGGGGTCCCAGAGGCCATAGCATTAACTTATCCTTAGGACCAGAACTCTGCTGTTTCCCTGTGCCTCCCTTGTGCTCCCAACACACACAGCCGGCACTGATCCATGTCAGTCTGGTTCAGTCTGATCACGGGTTTTACATCAATAGGAGTGGAAAGTTTTAAAGGATTTGTAAAACATCAGTACAGTGGCAGTGTCTGGTCCTTACGTGTTCTCTGCTTTGCTTCTGTTCTCCTATCAAAAGGCCTTCCACAAAACCAGGGTAAAACACATTCAAATGACAAATTACTCTCTTAAGATCTTAGTCTTTACATAAGTTAACATAAATCAGATAAAAAGAATGATTATTTATACCCTTCAATTGTGCTGTATTTTAAATCCTTTCTTCACTGAAATGCCAACAAGAATATTTATAAAAAAAAAAGGCATCTCAAAAAGCTGTGCCCTCAGTGCAGTTATCTCACTGGTCTCTGCAAATTTCATTTTTTGGTTGTTTAATCTGTCTCTGTAATACAAGCACAATTACTTTCATATGTTTATAAAATAATTCCAGGGAATAGGGTGGGAATTATGAACAAAAACTGCTGTGAACTGAAGAGAATTGCCCTTCCAAAGGATTCTTGGGCCACACAGTCCCTGCTATGAGGAGGTTCCCATGGGACCATAGGGAATTAGTTTTCCACCAAGAGGAGTCATAAGACAAGCCCCACTCAAGCAGGTGACAGAGCAATGATAATTCTCGCCTTCATTAACAGAAATAGAGGGATGCCAAGGTATCCAACCCCAGACCTGCAATAGGGATGTCTGGCAGGGTATCACCACTGAACAGTGATTTTCCCTGCCTCAAAATCTCCATCATTTCACATAACAGCAGAGAGTTTTCTCAATAATGAACTCAAGGACAATTAGCTGGAATCATCCAGTGAAACCCAAGATACCTCAGAGGGAGTGTGATGGCTTGGCATAAAAGTATATCCACTTCATTTGGTCCACTCCAAGTCAAGTCACGGGCAGACACAACACAGTCCGAGGGGCTGGATTTGCTGCTGCTCCCATTAACATTTCACCAGCCTCACTGAAATATGAGCAGCAGTCATTATCTGTCCAGTTACAGCAGCACTAACACACTCCAAATTAGCTAGCCATTATTTAAAAATTCATTAAAAATACAGCTGAAACCTCTTTAGGTGAACTCCCTGGTGTTCCTGGAAGGAGGAGCTCCTGGTGCTGGGGCCCAGGGGAAGCAGGATCTGGCACCCTCCTGAACCTGCACTCTCCACATCACATTCTTGTTAACTGGGAGGTCATGGATGGGTCGAACCAGCCGGCAGGGCTGTTTAGTGAATTCCTTGCTTATGCTATGAGGGAAGTTAATCTGCAGCCAAAGCAAACTCTGGCAGCAGGGGTTTGTTCTGCCAGGGTGTCAGCCGCTGCCCCAGTACAAACCACTGCCCCCAGCTCAGACCTCCTGGTCTGCACAGAGCCCACAGTGCTCTCTGAGCAATGGCAGACTCAGCAATAAGGAGATATTGGCTGGTTAATCGGTGAGGAAAAATGTCAAGAAACAGCTGAACCACTATAAAATACTGGGGAAGATGCTCAGGGAAGGAGGAAGCACACAGGAAGCGATGGCCAGACGAACCAGCTGGCCTAGAGCCATGCCCACCATCCGCATCCCGATTTTGCTGGGAGCAGGGAAGTGACCCACACACGGCACTGCTCCCACAGGACGCTGCCGAGAGCGGCTGGTGTGAGGGCAGGCGCCTTCCAGCTCCCTGTGGATCCGCTCCTCGGTGGTGAGCGCGGGGCAGGGACGAGGCACAGCTGTTCCCAGGCTCCAGGCTGCTCATGCCCCACCCTCCGCAGCCACAGAGCAAGGGGGATGGCTGGGACAGCACAGAGGAACAAGGACATCCCTGGCCTGGCAGTGTGATGAGCGCCAACCAAGCTCCCTGCCCTCAGGGAGCCCTCGGGGATTTATCCACTGTTAATGGTGGGTACTGATTAAACAACCAGCTGAGTGTTGCTGGATGAGAACAGGAGCTCAGATGGCTTCTCCCAGGGCACTCCAGGGTTCTATCTCCCACCTGAGCTCACTGTTGGAATAATTAAGAGTTTGCTTGGGTTTAGAACCTTCCAAACACAACATCCTCCTAGGTTTGGCCCAGCAGTTTTGGCAGCAGCATTTCAAAAACACGCTCGTGTAAACCAGCCTGTTACATCCCAAGCAAAGCCTTTGGAGCTGCCTGGAGGAACCCTCTCCAATCTCAGCTCCGGCTGCCAGTGTGGCTCCGGGCTATCCACAAATGCAGGCAGAGGGGATAGATTCAAATTTTGTCTTTTAAGAAATTCATACTGTCTCATACCATCGATATCAAAGCAACTGGATGCAAATTTGATATTCAATACATATTTTCTTCCAGAAAACAACTCCAAAGGGATGACTAAATTACTTCTCATTCCAGCTTGGATTTATGACTTTCTGAAACATCACATGGATGCATTTGTCTGCCTCTGTTTTTTCACCCTTCCAAGGTCAGCAAACTTCTTCAGTCCAAGTTTATGGGTAAACAGCCAAGGACGTAGCATTTTCAGGGTTTTACAGCACAATATCCGTAACAAGCAGCAGCACTGCCCAAAATGTCTGAGCAGAACTAAAAGTAAAATATTGAAGTAATCCATCACAATCTGTTTGCAGCCCAGAAGAACATTTGATCCAAGCCCACAGGAGGCCTCAGGCCAGTCGATAACCCAGATGCAGCCACAGCTCAGCCAGGCACTACCATTCCCTTGGCATCTTATCCAGGGATGCACCAGCTGCTCCCTCTGCACTCACCTGCCCCAACACTGGGACCAGGTGGCAACTCAAGGCACAAGATTTATTTCTTGGCTTATATGAAGCAGGAAAAGATGAGGCTGTGTGTGATAAAAGGTCAAGCAGCAGTGACCTGGCTTTTTCCTTTTATTAGAACATTAGAAATAAAGTGGTGCCTTTCCCAAGAATGAAGAACAGCTCATGGAAAGCCAGCTCTCACCAGACAGGCTGGATGTCCTGCCCGGGGCTCGCTGCTGATGTCCAGGTACCAGCACCCCAGTTCCCATGCCAGGGACTCTCAGACACTGCATGTGACACTGACAGAGCAGGTGACAAATTCAGCACCTGGAGTGTTCGGTCTCTCCCACTCATCACCTGTTTTGTCACATTTGATTCTCCTCTCACCAGGAGAGGAGCTGGGGAACACCTCACACGGCTCAGTAGAACCACTGAAGGCAAACCCCCCTCCCCAAAAAGGCATTTCAGAGGTGATTTCTTTTCTTAACACATTTTGATGGGAAAAATGTATTTGAAATGACTTTGGTATTGGTGAGAACGGTCGAAAATGTATCAGAATTGAAGAGGTTCCAGACAAAAAACAACTGGGAAAAAAGTAGGTTCTAAAAAGGAAAAACAAAAAACCAAACAAACAAACCAAACAGACAAAGAAACCAACAAATACAACACCCAAAGTAAAACAAAACCAAAACACTCCAAGCAAAAAAATAAAACCCAAACAAACCAACCAAAACACACCACACCAAACGACCTCGATATCCCATATTTGAAATGTGAGCCAACTGTCAGGGGAGCAGCTCCAATTGCACTTGCTAAAATACACAAACTTTCCTATGTAAACCTCCCTTTTTCACTACCTCATTGATTCTGAATAAGGGTAAAGGCAAATGACACTAAGATTAAATTTAAAACAAAGTCAGAGATACCAAAGAGAAGAGAAAATCTTTTTGAGAGGGGAAAAAAAACCCAACAGATGAGAGTAGAAAGAGGTATTAAAGACAATTTCTCTGTCCACATCAAGCAGTTACACTCCCCATAAAGGCAATTTGGGAAAGCAAAAGGAAACATCAGCTCCTCCCGCTCACTCTATTAACTCTTGAGTGCTTTTACAGCAGCAGCAGACATGGAGACACAGCCGGGGAGAAGGGGCAGGGGCTCGATGTGAAGAGCCCCAGATATTCCATGGCAGCTGTTTGTGAGCAGGGCCCATCAGAGAAGCTGGTCCCTGCCCTGGGTGGCACAGCTGGGCCAGCAGGATGTTGATGCCCAGAGATGACAGGAGGTGGCTGGCTGAGGGTTTGGGTGGTCTCCCCATTGCCAGCCCTCTCCCTCAGCACCACAACTCACAGAAGCACCTGCCTGGGGCCACACTCCAGGGATGCTCCAAGGATCCAGCACAGCAGGGCCTTGACCTCACTGTGACACCCCGTGGGACTTCCTGCACTGCTTGGACTGGACCTCAGCAGGGCACCAGCAAGGAACTGAGACCCCCCACACACCCCTCCAGCCCCTCCATCCTCCTGCTGACACTATCAGGCCATCCTGGAGTTCTCCAGGTTTTGCTGTGCTCCAGAGCATCCAGCTGTGCACAGCTGGCAAACCAAGTGCTATCACACACCCCCAGTGGGAGAAGGATAATGAAGATTTAATGTAAAAACACGCTGTGTTACAGAGTCCTCTCCCTTTCTTTTTCTCCCTTCAAAGCATCAGTATGTGTTTGGGAACTGGAAGGTGTTTACCTGGGTCAGAGAAGGACTGGATTTTACTATTTTACTGTGCAAGAGTGGAATCCAAAATAAAAAAAGACTGCTTACTCCATCCCTAGTTCCTCCACATGAAAAAAAATTACCAGCATACAACCCTCTCCAAACCTCTGCTCAGCTCCAATCCATTCCTTTTTAAAACAGTGTTGTTTGTTGATTTTGCTTAAGGAATTGTGTGGGTTTGGGTTCTCCAAAGGCCCTCTCCCTCCCATCCACTTGAGGAGCTGAAGGGCAGGGAGAAGGCACAATCCTAGAGCTTGGGCTGCCAGGGCAAGGTTGCTGCCAGATCCAGACTGCACTTCCTGCAGGCTGGAGACACAACAAGCCCTTTGGGATTCTCCTTAAGGCACTGGTGAAGAGGAGGGAGAGAGCTTGTTAAAAGAGAAATCCTGGACAGCTCCACTGTGAAGTCTGTTGGGTGGAAGAAAACCATCATGATGGAGCACCCGCTCAGCATCCAGCACCCCCCACACTCTGCGTCACCCCTGTGAATGGCAATGAGGATTTTATCCTAAGTGACACTCACTGACCCCTGCTCCATGCCACAAATGCCCTTTATGTGAAGCAGAAGGAAAATGCCTGAAGAATTGCAAATGCCTTTTGAGCAGATCCCCACAAGAGCCTATTAAGGACATTTAATTTGGCTCCGCAGTTGTTATTGACATCAGAACCAAGTGGGAAGAGTGACTGAGGTGGCAGCGAGTCCCTCCCTGGTGGAACAGGCACATCCTGACCTGGGAACTGTGGAGGAACAGCCAGAAAGCACAGAGAGCAGAGGTGGCTTCCTGGGCAGGGAGACTTGGAGCCACTGCGCCTGCACAGCCCAGTGCAGTTCAGCCACTCCAGAAGAAACACTTCTATCCAGAGGGACAAACCCTAGAGCTCAGGAGCCTTCAGCCTAGAGAAGTCCAGCAGCTGGGAGCCAGCCATGTGGTGAGCATGAGTCCAACAGCACAGTGTCACAGGCTGACTGCTACCAATGTTTAATTGTGCTATAAAAGGGGCCTCAGGATCCACAACACGTCCTTGCAAAGTTTCCTGGGATGAACTCTCTGAGAAACTCTTTGTCCTGTCGCCCTCTGCTTCCTGCCTTATTCAGGCCAGACGTTACCTTAGGGAGAGAGGAACAGGACTTAAGGCCGCGGTGAATTCGGACACAGGGCAGGCACTCCCACCACCGCAGACCAGGCACACTGTGTCCCTCTGCCAATGCCAGAACACAATTGATAACCTTCCTCTGTTTCCAAATGTGAAACAGAACCCCAGCTCCAGCTCTCCTATATTGCAGGGATTTTTTAAGCTCAGTTTATTGCAACCTGTCAAGATGCTCTCTGTAATTTGTACCCCACTGCATCACTCGGAAGCACAACCAGCACCCTCACAGCCAAGCTCGACGGGTTATTTGTTCAGTTAACGTGAGGGAGTAATGGGGACAGAAAAGACACTTGTGGCCCACATTTATCTATTACATCAGCAAAAATATACAAATATATTTCAACCCTGTTTAAGAGGCAGCACTGAGACTTCACAGAGCCCCAGACACAAGTTTATCCAGAAAGAGAAGAGGAACAACAGCACAGTAGGTTCTAAAGCAGTGGTGCTCCTGTTGTACTCTGCAGCACTTTTAACCAGAGACTATTCCAGTTGTGGTGTCAAACACAACTACTGACTAATGAGTCCAAAAGGTCCCCAGCACCATGCTGGCCAGGCACTGCAGAGCATCCAACCAGGACTGTCAGCACCCCAAGAGCCACGGTGTCCCCCCTCTGCTCTTATGAGAATTTTTGTGAGTGATGGGACAGGATTGTTAGATCATCCTGAACCCAGGCTGGATGGGATACAGTGAGAAGCCTTCTTATAAACCAACAACTAATTTTTTTTTCTTTCAAGAATAATTTTTAGTGTAATCACAAAATAAGTGTTTGCCTCCCAAACACCTTCTTTAAGGGGTTTCAACCCAAAAAAAAACACTGAACACATATACTTGACCTTAAATTTTCTCTAGTTTCAGTGAACTGTGCAAAAAACAAAGTACTTGCAGGGAAGGAAATGTTCCCTTGGAGGTTGTTCAAACACACTCACCCAGAGCACCACCACCTCCCTGTCACCCACCTGTCCATGGCAGAGCCACCCTCTGGCTTCAGGGCTGCCATCACTCCCTGGCACAGGCAAAGCTGCTGCAGGGCCCTTAACATCTGCCCTAATGGAGAGGATGACCTGGTCAGGCTTGAGGATGGAGTCTCTTCCTTCCTATAACCAAGCAGGCAAATGCCTCTCACCTGCAGGGAGGGTGGGCTTGGTGGGCTCACCCTGGCACCACTCTTTGCCCAGCTTCACCCAGAAACCAGGTGCAGTCCCTCCTCCCTCCTCACGTCCCATTCCCTCCTGAGACCCAGCTGGGCCAGTTTCACATCAGTGGCTGATGGGCTGCTCTGTAGGGGGACAGCTGGCTCCCATCACCCTAATCTCTCCTGCTGCAGTTGGCACCTCTCCTTGGCTGGCACCAGGTTCCATCACCCTTGGACAAGGCACAGGCAGCGTGAAACCCTTGTAGAGAAAGGACATACATGCTTGGTATCTGGGAGATCCCTCTGGCATCACTTGTGCTTCCCCTAGCAGGGCTCAGCTCCCAAAGGCAGTGCCGTCCCCTCCTCTGCAGGGCTTTGGTGACCCCCCATTTCCTCGCTCCATGCTGAATCCCAGAAACACAGAATTGCCTGGATGGGATAGAACCTGGGAGGTCTCTGCCCTGCTCATTGCTTGGATCAGGTTACTCAGGGCCTTACCCCCTTGGCTCTCACAAACCTGCATGGGCAGAGGTGCCACAGACTGTCCTTCCTGCTCCACTCTCAGGGGGAGGTTTCTTCCCACATCCAGCCTGAGCCCCTCCATCAGCAGCTGGAAGGGCAGCAGGACCACAGAGTCCAACCTCTGTCCTGCCTCATCCAGAGCTCTGGCACAGAACACTGAGGCACAAAAACCTGTTCATCTCCCTAATGTTCCGGGAAGGTTCAGCCCCAACAGCGAATTACCCACATCTGCCCTCTGAGTCAGTGACAGGACATTGGTCTAGGCACAGATTAGATTCCATCCATTTCAAAATTCAGTAGGGTTTTAGGACTTCAAGGGTCAGACAATTTTCTAGGGAAGAACACTCCTAAATAATGAAGATGAATAATAGACCACTTTGAAAGAATGAGTGTTTAAGAGCTGTGTAATTACTGCCCCTCAGCAGCATGAGCACAGATGTGGTGGTGCATACTGCACCCTGAAATAATTCCAGAGAACTGTATCATTTCCAGTATAACTGGAAAAGGGAATTGCTGTGCCAATAAGCAGATGACAACAGTGTGGTGACGCTCTCCTTATGTCACCCAACTTTTCTTGGCTGGTCACCAGGGAAGGTCTCTTTTAGGAGACTGACAGTACAATCTAATGGCATGTGCCAATGCTGAGCCAGCTGACTTCTGATCCTGGGTACACAAGGGAATTTATGGAAAAAAATCACGGGAAAGCACGGTACCTTAAAAGGTGGCCCACAGTCAAAGCTGAAGGGTTTTTCCCACTGTCCTCAAAACTCTCCACGTGTCCGTGCCATGTCTCTGCCCACATGTCTCACCAGCCTCTGCCTGGGCAGGTCCTTGGCAGCCCCAGAGACTCCAACAGCAGAGAGCTCCTGACCCGGACCCTGAGCCTACCATCACACGGTGGGACTGCTCCAAGGAAGGCACCTTCCGGGTGTCTGCAGCTTCCTTGTGCTCTTGGGAAGGTCACTGCCAGCTCTCCCAGGATGTGCTCTCTCAAGCTGAGCAGGATGTGCCCAAATGAGCAGCTTCCTCATCCCCTGAGCCCCCTCAGTGCCCTGCAGGGAGCTTGCCTTTGGTTGGGGTCTCTGCTGCCATCTCTATTTTTCAGATTTCCATGAAAATGCCTCTGGAAATCTCAACTTGCAGCAAACACAGCTCCCACACAACCACATTCCCTGCCCAGCTGGGAACATCCCAGAGGAGCTGACTCCATGCTGCCCCAGGACCCAGGAGTCCTGAACATCTGGAACGTGCTGCCTGCAAATGCTTCTGTTGTCTCATAGTTTCCAGGAGATAAAAAGCAAACAAAAAAACCCAAATCAACCAACCAACCAAAAATCAAATGAAAAAAACCCAAGGAAGTTGTCAGCAGCATCTGCCAATATTGAGCAATGTTTGCATCAGACATGGAAAGGGAGATTCACATCCCCTCTACAAATCCAGTCCTATATGGAGTTCCTGCTTCCCAGGGTGATCCTCCTTGGGATGCTCTGGGGTGTCATCTGTCTCTGAACAGAGTTTTTCTTCAATTAGTTTTTCTCTACCAAAAAAAGAAAAAACCAAAACCAACAAAACCAGAACTAGACCATGATAAATCTATGTATTTCTGTGAAAACAGGGTTTAGTTTGAAGATTCCCAACTAGTTTCCATGGTGCCTTGCAGGACGGCAAGAGCCAAGTGCCCACTGCAATGAGGAATGCTGGTGGGCTGGAATGTCCAGGCTTTTCTGCCTGAGGATGCCCTGGAATAGCAGAAGACATAAGCTATCACACACCATCATTTGGTCATCCCACAGACCCCAAGAGCAGCATGCCAGGCTGCCTGAGCTCCCCAGGAGGCTGCTGGGGCCAGGTGTGCTGCATCCCATCAGCCTCTCCTGGCCCCCTGACTGACCACCAGCTCCTCAGTGCCTAGAGACACATTTCCTGACCTTTGTCAACCTACTGAGAGAAGTAATTCCATATATAAACCCACTCACTCACTGCAGTGGGTCACTGACCCCCGAGTGGGGCCAGACCCATGGGGCCACCTGTCAAGGAAGTCCCCGACACTTCCCAGGGGGCGAGGAGCCCACCCACGGCCCCGGCTGGCACAGGACGCTGGTGCAGCACCCACCAAGTGCTAAGGGAGGGCTGGTTCTGGGCCAGAATTCCCTTCAGTTTTACAACTGAGATGAATTGCACAATCCTTCAGTAAGCATCCAAGTTCTCATCTTATAACAAGTCACTTCTGCTTGTTGTTATGACAATATTCCTCTAAACCCCTTAGGAATGGAACACCACTAAAGCTGTCTTGGGCAGTGCAGCTCTGGTCTAAGAGGAACATTCCTGGCACCATCCAGCTGGCTTGCTCTACTCCAGAGACCTCCCAGGTTTGTTTCCCAAATCTGATTCACAACTTCAGAGGATTTTGCCCTGTGAAAGCTGGATTTCCATCTAACACTGAGCTGACAGGTAGAACTTACCTTGACAATTAATTAAAAGGGTACAGAAAGGAACCGGTAAGGGGAAAGCAGCTCTGGTCTGTTCATGGAAGCCTGAAATTGGAGCCATTGAATGAGGGGATAAACATGATATTAATGTGGAATGAAATCCTGAGCATGGACGTGCTCTGTGCAGCGTGTTGGTGTAACAAGGGTTTTGGCAGCAGCACAGACAAATGCAGGATGCCAGAAGGAATCTGCAGCCCCAAACATTCCCATACCTCACACGTCAGGGTCACAGATTCACCCTGCCTGGTGGTTTCACAGACCTCAGTGTCACCTGCTTGCTCTGAGTAAGGTCAGCTGTCCTGAACTTCACCGGGGGAGTCACTCCAGACTGCAGTGAGGAAGGGGATGGGTCTGTGGACTCAACGTCCACTGAATATTTTATCGAAAAGTGATTTACTGGGGCTCATCCTCTTCCAGAATTCAAACCCCAGTTGCACTGCACAGCAAGGCAAGGGAAGAGCAATAGGTGCTGTTACTATAATCCACAGGAAATCCTGTGCAGAGCCAGAAGGATCTCTGATCAGGCTTCATGGGAATGAGAGTGATGAGTCCAACCCTTGATCACATCCCATGATTTTCCCCCAGAAGTCTCCATTCGGTGTGCCATCCCGTGCTCTGGATGAACCATGGATGGTCTGTCCCAGGGTCTGTGGGGCCAGACCAGCACTGAATTTTTCACACAGGCACAAGCACTGGTTGCTGAGCTTGGGGTCCCCTTGCTGACACCCCGGGGTGAATTCTTGCTCTGCAGCATCAGAGGAGACCTGACAGGTGAGGCTCCTGGCTCAGCTCAGTGTCTTCCATGGGCTGCCGAGTCCTGGGGAGATTTGTTGTCTCTGCTGGTACAGACAAGCCATGGGCATGTTGCTCAGGCAGCTGCCTGGGCTGAAGTCCATCATCGGCACAGCAGGACAGGGGCCAACAGCGAGACCATCCCCCCCACATGGAGCACTGGGGCCAGGGGAGCCCCATCCACACAGCCCCAGCTCCTGGCACAGCCCCTGGGAGGCCAGTCCAGCCAACAAGACACACTCTGTGTAGCTGTGATCTGTTTTCCTAAAGTTGTGTTAAGCCTGGCTGATTCACTGTGGTTCTGAGAAGCTCTAATTACATCTGTGAGCCAGACGGGATGCTGACAAGGGAGAAGAGAAAAAGCAAAAAACCAAAACCTCCCTTGGTCTTGTTTGAGGAGTAGGACGAGACAAGGAGCGTGCCAGGCTAGCAGCGCAGCCTGAGGGGCTGGGGCAGTGTGAGAGAGGACAGTCCCACGTCAGTCCCCAGCTGTCCCCCTATCCCAGACTGTACCCTTAGGGCTGACATTGCATCAGAGCTCCTGGCACACTGGCTTGGTGCTTTGCCTGTTCCCTGGCACTCCTGGCACATGGTGCTGGAGCAGCCTGTGGTGTCATCACCCAGCACAGCCCAGGCTCCCCACCTGGTGCAGAGGAGGAGGATTCTGTGGAGCAGCACCTGGTGCCCCAGGGCTTTCCCCCAGGGGCAGATGGGGCTCCCTCTCCACCCAAAGCCTGTGCCATCGCCCAGCAGCAAGGGGCAACGCTGGGGACCTCTCCTGCAGCTTCCGTGCCCAACCAGATGGTCATCCTGGGCCAGTGGCACCAGTGGCCATGAGCTGGGGCTGGGGCAGGGCACAGCTCACTGCTCCTACTCACACAGGGACACCCCACCATCGCCCGCTGCAGTGCCCAGCCCGACCCCATCCAGCACTGCCAGGTGCACAGACCCCTCTCTGGATCAACCAACCTGCCAGGCACAACCCCCCGGATCAACCAACATGCCCACGCCTTTGTAGTAAAACATTTATTGTTCAGGTGATAGAAGCTACCGTGTTTACAGCTTGTGACCTCACCACTGGCAACATGGAACATGACCTGGGACTGCAGCTGTTGCCACCAGATTTTTCATCAGAATTTTTAGTTATAAAAAGCTTGGACACCAGAAAAAAAGGTAATTTAAAGTGGAGATGGGCAACCTGTGAGGGGGGAAGACAGTTTTATCGAGGCAGCCAACCTCAACGTGGCCTTGGCTGCAGCTTCAAGTAAAGGTTTCGGTGGGGTGGGTATGGTGCGACACGTCAATCCTTGGAGAGTTGGAACCGGATTGTTTTCTGCCGAGTAAGAACGTCGGTGGCAACGTTTTCAGGGAGTGGAGAAGGGCTGGTGTCCTGCGGAGAGGCCCCGGCTTCTGCGCAAAGAGACAGAACAGACACAGTGAGGGGACGAGGAGCAGACCAGCCCTTCCTGCGGCCGAAGCCGTGTTGAGGTGGGACCACGCTGACAGTCCCGGGAGCTGCTGTTGGGCAACCCAGTCACAGCACCCACCGACAGCCCTGGGAGCTGCCACAGGGCCAGTCTGGACATGGCACCACCAATGGTCCCAGGACATGCTGCATGGCCAGCCCTGGAGCAGCAGCAGAAGAGCCTGCCCTCGGCCCCAGCACCCACTGTGTTGGTGCCACCAGCACCACAGGGGCCAGGGCACGGCAGTGGAGTGTGGTCACTAATGGGAGACTGGGCTAAAGGGAGTCAGGGCTAATGGGAGAAGGAGCTAACGGGACACTGAGCTGATGGGAGACAGGGATAATGGTACCAGGGTCCCCAGCCCCGGCTCAGCCAACAGCTTCGACACCAGCAAGAGGTGCTGGCACAGCACTGCTGCTGCTGCTGCAGTGAAAACAGGGAAAATCCAACTAAGGAAACAACCCACAATCCCCCTGGCAGAACCAGCAAAGCTCATTGTTCCAGAACCGGAGACTTCTCCAGTTTCTAGATTTGCTCCTGCTCTTGCCGAGGCCAAGGCTTTGCCCCCGGCAGGGACCCTGACTCTGCACAGTGCCAGGGGTTCCCACAGAGCTGAGGATGCTGGAGCGGAGCAGAGGGTGGGTACAGACACAGCATTTGCCTTCCCGAGGTTTGCATGCACGAGGAAAGGTCACTGCAGTGAGGACATGCCTTGTGTCACTGTCCCGCCCCGAGCCCCCACATCAACCCACAGCACGGGGACAGCCCTCGGGGCAGCTGTGCCACCACCTCGCCTGGTCCCACCGCGCCGGCCTCTCCTGCCACCCCGGCACGGCTCCACTTACCTCGGGAGTGCAGAGCTGCCGCTGCCACGTGCAAATACAAACCAGGCACCACGGTTAAACTCATCCTTGATTTGCTGCGGGTGACAGCCCCCAGACTACGGACTGGCCACGGGGAACCTGGGCTCAGGTCGGGTAGAGGTCCCTGCATGCCCACCAAGGGGCCTGGGCCCCCCACCCCAACTGGTTCTCTGCATTCCCTCTCCCAAAGGGAATTTCCCCTGGAGAGGAGATGGCACAGCTTGGCAGGTGCCTCCAGAGCAGCAAACTGGTAGTGCAGGAGGAAAACCAGCTCAGACTAAGCTGAGCACCAGCCTGGGCTCATCTTCCAGATTCCTGACTTGAATGCTTAAGAAGTTGTGCTTGAAATGACCTGAGGTGACACAGCACCACAAAACCAGGAGCTTATTCTGTCCATTTTCATATGGACACAGTTCCCAACGTGGGGTCTGCAGCCAGCCATGTGCTACATTTGCTCTTTTTCTTTTGAGTTTCCTTCCTTCTCAGCAAAGCTCCCCTCTCCAGCAGCAGCCTTCATACCAGCTCTTGTGAATAAAACCCTTGTATGAAAAGTCCACAGTCACCAAGACCGGTAAGCTTCACCGTTTGCTGGGCTTATGTTCCTGATGCAGGATGTAGGTGCTGTAATGGGCACCACAGCCACCCCATGCACCGGCACTCCTGTCCCATGGGGTCTGTGCTGCTGTGATAGCCAGACCCCAACCATACTCCAGATCCCAGCCTCATTCCAGATCCCAGCCACACTCCAGACCCCAGCCACACTCCAGATCCCAGCCTCATTCCAGGTCCCAGCCACACTCCAGACTCCAGTCACACTCCAGACCCCAACCACTCTCCAGACATTAGCAACACTCCAGACCTCAGCCACTCTCCAGAGCAGCGACAGTCAGCACACGCATGGCTGTTCCTGTTCAGAGCTGATTTTCCTGGCACTCAGTGCTGTGTACCTGCCCACAGCTGGCACTGCTGCCGTGCAGGTGACGTGCTGCCAGCCGGAGCCCTTAGTGGTGCCTGGTGGCTCCTGGAACAATTCAGCTGCCACGGGGGGTGCAGCACCGCAGAGCCACTGGCAGAGGACTCGGCACTTGGCCTGTGGGGAGCCCTGTCTGGGACAAGGGGCCATGGTGGGTGACTGACCCAGCACCGGCCAACCTGGCAGCACCAGCTCTGCCCCAGGCCCAGCTCCCTGACACACAGCCAGGTACACAGGGACACACTTGCAAAGGGGAAAGAGGGGATCCGTATTTTCTGTAAAGACCCTATGGACTGGCCACAGTTTGCTGCTTTTAAACCAGAACTCTGACCAACAATAAAATTACTGCCAGGGGAAGACACCATGCAACTGTGTGGCTGCTGTTAGTGCAGCTTTAGGAGAGCGATGGTGCACCCCGGGTGGGCAGCAGCACCCTGGAACACGATGGTGAACGTTCCTGAGCAGTGGCAGGGCAGAGGTGTGGCCACTCTGTGAGTGGTACCGCTCAGGCTCTGGTACCGCTGAAACTCCAGTACTGCTGAGGCTCCAGTATCATCACCAAGGCTCTGGTTCCCCTCAGTTGCTGGGAAGAGAAGCAGTCATTGTAGCAGCTGTGGCTGTTACTCCTGGTTGGAGCCATTCCTGGGAAAGCAGTGTGTGCCCCTCTCTGTGCCGGGTGCCTGCCGTGGCTCTGGGCACAGTCTTGCAATGGCAAGGAAAGGGCTCTGCTGCACCTTCTCGAGGGCACACGCAGCTGCACAGGACTGTCACCTGTCATGGCTCAGTGTCACTCCACTGGCCTGGGATGCTCCCAGAGCAGTACCCAGCAGGGCTGTCGTGGTCCCCAGGAGGCAGGAGCATCCCTGTGCTCCTGGCATCAGACCTCCAGCCTCCAGCAGCTCTGCCACCAGTAGGGATGAGACCAAATCGTGCCAGTGCCCTGGCAGGAGCCCTTGGGCAGATGGCATTTACTGGCAGTGCCGGGCCCTTCCCAACCAGAGTGACGGGTTCCCAGGAGATGTGTCCTTTCTTCCAGGTATGGGGCACATGGCTGCGCTTCCCAGCTCCCCCTCCTTGTCTGCAGGGCTGTGTGGGCATGAGGATGGCTGGCAAACACAGGGGGACACGCTGCAGAAATAAAGCCACATTGGCACCAGAACGGAGCAGCACCATGTATTGATGGTAAGGACACACCTGGGCACAGCAGGAAAGCAGCAGGGAAACAACAGACACAACACAACACCCTGCTTCTCCATCCAGGCATGGCTGCACCAGCCTCTAACACAGCACCACCTCCAGAGAAGGCCTGGGCCCAGGTGTGTGTTTCAGACATTTCAGTAAGAGAAAACAACTTTCTGAAGCAGTTGCTCCTCCTTCAGTGCTTGTGAATAAAGACCCTCTTACCGGTCAAACCTCGGACAATCTATATCCGAGCAGGAGCACATGGAGCCGAGCCACGGGTGGCACCATGGGCTCATGTCCCTGCAGACCTCTCTGCAGCTGGGGGTGACACGGGGGCCACAGTACATCACACCTCCCATCCCCCTGATACCCCAAACTGCCCAATGTGTTCACACCCATCACCTCCAATGGTGAGGAGTTATTCCAATTTGGAGGAGATGACCGATGTTATTCTGATCCAGGAGCATCTCAGCACTTTTTCTGCCTCATACTCTTGGCAAACTCTGTTTTTTCTGAACACAAAGGACAGAGAATGTCCTCTTCCACGAGTGCTTCCCACACTTTGAATCAAACCTGAATAAAACACTATGTCCCACTGCACAGTTACTCCAGTGGGAACAGCAAATTTTGTTCCTGAGGCATTCCCAAGGGATGCTCCTCTCAGCCAGGGAGAGAAATTGGCACCAGAGGAACCCACAGCTGCCCAGGTCTCCGTTCCTGCACTATCAGCAGAGAATTAATTTGAACACAGGGCCATATGGTCCCTCTGCGCTGCTGACGCAGAGGCACCGTGGACAGAACATCAGCTGCAGTGCTTAGAAAATGATTCCTCTGAGTAAAAAATTAAAAATATAAAAATAAACTTCCCTAAACCACAAGAAGCCATTAATATTTTAGCACTTTCACAAAACATCAGACACAATTAGGTCCAACTTTAGACAACATATAAAGCATTTTCATTTGATGTTTTTAAAAAGCACAATTAAATCCAATCCCTCAGCAGAAAACCTGTGATGCTCTCCCTGTGCCCCAGCACGGGGGGAAGGTGCCTCTGCAGCCCCTCACCAGGGCTTAGACCTTCATGTTTGTTCCACGCTGGGCAAAGCCTTAAACATCGTTTTGCCCATTCCTGGACACACCAACCCTGTCCTTGGCAGCACCTTATTTCACAGCTCCTTTCTGTGCATGCAGCCCTCAAGGAGCATGTGCGCTGCCAGAGCAATCTAAGGAGGGATTTATTATAATATTTTTTAACTTTCCCAGCAGGAAGTGGGTTTTCTCATTCTGAGGCTTCGTTTCCTATTTGGTCTCTGCATTTCCCAAGGGAAGCAAAAAGGGTTTCTAAAAAAAAAACAAGCCTCTTTTTTTTGTGTTCGCTACACAACTCTCATCTAGACTTTGTTCTTCTATGATGGGTAATAAAATCAATCAGAGCAATCCACGATGACCAAGAACACCATCCCCGCACTGCAGAGTCCCAGAGACAGGGGCAGGGATACCAGGGGACATTCCCCTTACAACTGCCAGGGGCCAGCTGTACCCTGGGTAGAGCCAGGCTGTCCTCAGGCACCTGATCTGGGTTATGTTGCCCCCAAGAACAAGCATACAGGGTGTAAAATGTAACTATTCTCTACTTCAATGGCTGCAAAGCCCATCTCAAACCTGTTATTTGGCATCTGAGAATGCACAATGCACTAATGTTCAGAGTTAAGCTGTCGCTAATTTGAACATGATGACCATATGAGTTCAATTAATATTAACTGCAGGCTTCCCTTTGCAGAGCACAGCAGCACATGCGGGGCTGCCACCCACCCAGCGTGGGCTTTGCACCTGCTGTCCCCCATTGCCGCATGTCCTGTCCCTACAGAGCGGCCCAAAATCACTCCAGCCCACGGGCTCCACAACCAACAGCAGGTTAAAGGTGAGACCGCCATCTTTAAGTCCCCTGACTGTGCTCAGCGACTGAAGAGAATTGGAACAAAACATAAAGTTTACAGCAAATATGCCCAAAAGTCTTGGACAGCAGGAGATGACCATCATCATCCCGATCAACCACCACTGAGGCGCTGAACAGCCACATGCCTTCCTGCTGCAGCCCTGCCTGCGCCCCTGGCCCCACTCACTGCCCTGCCCGGCTCTGCCCCACACCCCGAGGAGCCCCAGCCCCGGCTCCAAAGGCTGCAGGATGGGGCCGATGCCTGTGCCGTGGGGTGTGGGCGCTCAGGGACTGCAGGTCGGGCACCCTTCTGGGGAGATCCAGAGGGGCCCTGCTGCTCCACCTGGACCCCTCACCCTGGCACCCTCCTTGTCCTCGTCCCGGCCCCGCGGTGGGACCCGGCCCGGCTCCGGCGGGGCAGTCACCGCGAGGCTGGCTGGGGTACCGAGTGAATATTTTATTTTACACAACATAACAACACAGCGTTGTTGCTCCTGTACAGCATCTGCCTAAAAACAAAGGCAACACCATTGTCACGGAAAAGAAATGTACAGTCTGACCAGTTTAAAAAATATCATTTTACTGATTGATCCAGAAGTGGTTATTTGTTAGCTGGAGGAAATTGCATTTCCTTTATAAAAGGCTTTTTCTGTGAAAACTCTCTCTTTTGTTTTCTGCTACTGCAGAACCAGGAAGCCAGTCCTAGAGCAGGGAAGGCACTGGTGCTGTTTCGTGCTTTTTTTCACCCCTTAATCTTTTTTTTCCTTTTTTTTTTCTTTTTTTTTTTTTTTAATCTCTGAATGTTGCCTTCGATTTTGATATTAAATAAAACCAAACAAAAACTAAATAAACCCCTGTGTGCACTGGGTGGCTTATACAGAACCCCACATGAACAAGCCATTAATCAGCGAGATAGCAGTGGCCTTCCAAATCCAATTCCCCTGGAGACGGAGTTTCACACAACGTTTGGTGTTTTGTTTTTCAATCAAATAAAATTAAAAAAAAAAAAAAAAAAAGAAAAAGAAAAAAAAAAGCAGGTCACACAGTGCTTTCCAATATCCACTCAGAACTGGAGAAAGTTGCTTTTCCGCTATCGGCACCGGCACTGTCTGCCTGGACTAGCATCCCGTTCATGGACAAGCTCCGTTTGGAGCGCAGTCCGCCGGCGCCGGCGCCGCAGGGCTCCAGCAGCTCCCCGCCCAGCGAGCGCCGGCGCTTGGCCCGGGATGTGTCGGCCGGCAGAGTGAGGAACTTACTTGGCTTTGATTGTGCTCTTTTGTACGTGGGGGCCGCGGGGGCCGCGGCGGGGGCGCGGCTCGGCAACTGCAGGGCCGTGGAGTTATTTCTGTTCGAGTTCTGGGGCTCGGTGCTGCTGCCAGCCTCGCCCTGCGGCTCGGGGACGGGCTTTGGCCCCGACTTTCGCTTCTGCTTCTGCGAGAGGGAAGTGCTGGAAGTCCAGGCGGGAGGCAAAGCGGAGGTAGTGGTGGCCGAGTCCTGGCTGGAGCCGGTATCCGGTGACTGCATCGTGCCATCGCTGGCAGCCTTGCAGCACTGGATGCCCTCCTCGTGCCCCACAGCCTGCTTGGACATGGACTGCGACAGCACCCCGCTGCAGCCCTGGATCTGAGCCCCATTTGTCTGCGAGTACACATTGCTGACCTTGGTGGCCTTTTGCTGCCCGTTGTTGTTGCACACCTTGTAGCGGATCATGAGGATGATGATGAACACGAGCACCGAAGCCACGATGATCCCACCAATGATGATAATCATGGTCCCACCCAGGAACTGGGACTGCATGAAGTGGCAACGCACGTAATCCTGCTCGGTGGTGAACTGTGTGCAGCCCACGACCCTGGTGGCCGTCAGCGAGGTGATCCCGTCGTCGTAGATGGCCAGGACGCACAGGTCATACATCGTCCCCGCGGCCAGATTGTTGACCAGGAAGGTTTTGCTTGTGGGAGGTATCATTCTGAGGGAGAAGGAAACCAGTGTGAATGACCCTGGTAGACACACAGGCACCTCCTGACATGCTAAGCACCATGGCTTGGCTGTCCCACCTCTGCCACAGCCCCCACAGGGCTGATCACCATCCCCCAGCAGCTGCTGCCTGGTGTTTGATGTGGCACAGTCACCACCAAGCTCCCTGGCACAGCTTGGCATGGCAGAGCCTCCCATTAGAGCAATCACATCAAAAGCAGAATCACAGAATCACAGGCTGGTTTGGGTCAAAGGGGACATTTAAAGGTCACCCAGTCCCATCCCCTGCCATGGGCAGGGACAACTTCCACTGTCCCAGGTTGCTCCAAGCCCCATCCAACCTGGCCTTGGACACTTCCAGGGATGCAGGAGCAGCCACAGCTTCTCTGGGCAACCTGTGCCAGGGCCTGCCCACCCTCCCAGCCAAGAATTTCTTCCCAATATCTGATCTGTATCTACCCTCTTCCAGTTGAAAGGGAGCACGTCTTATCATATTAATGGGACAAAGAAATTCATAGAAGAAATGACCAAACAAAGCGTGTTGAAGGGTGTGATGGCCACAGCCGGCAGCACCGAGCTCCCCTGCACTTCCCCAGCACAGACACTGCCAGAAAGCACCACAAGGAACACAGTCACAGACATTGTCCTCCCTGTGCTTCCAGAAAGCCAAGCACATAAAGATCCATTTAATCCATCTACATTCACAACCCCTCTCAGATCAGTTCAGAGGATTAGAGGTCCGTTTGGATTATCTAAAAATAACGCCGTTCAAGGTAATTTCCCCATCTGTGAGCAGAAAATGGCATGAGTCCTTCCCAAGGCTCTCACCATGAGTTGCCAGGGGCAGGGCTCTGCTCGGCCAGCACAGCACAGCAAGGGAACTCTGGCGGATGACCTGCCGAGGCCAGGGGCCCCATGGCAGCACTGAGCACCCTGCACGGCCCTGCACGGCCAGGCTGGGGCCGCCTTACCTGTAAACAAGGGAGTCATCGTAAGTACCATTGTACTGGATTTGGAACATACGTATTCCAGGTATATTCCTCTGAAAATTGAACTTCAGCAGAGCAGTGGAGGATGTTGCTTCTGCAACAACCACCTTCTTATCCTGGCTGACTTTAGTATCCCCATTGCTACTGCTTGCATTGGAGCCCGACTTAGTGGACGTGGAGATATCCGAGGAGCCCGGGTCAGGTTCATGGATGTGGTTTGTGCTGTTCAGCAAGTGGGGGAGTTTGATGATGTGCAGGTCCACCGTCTGCGTGGCCTCCCCTGCTGGGTTGGAAGCAATGCAGGTGAAGGAGCCTGTGTCCTTCACCGTCGTGATGAGGATGTCGAGCGTCCCGTTGTCATACACCACGGACCTGGTGGCATTGGAAATCAGTTTGCCCTCAGGCGAAATCCAATGGATGGCTGGCTCGGGGTCACCCCGGGCCTTGCAGCGCAGGGCTGCCCGCTGCCCCTCCAGCACCCGCAGCTCGTGGGTGTGCCGGGTGATGAGTGGGGGCTCACAGAGGAATTCCTCCTCAGGGATTGACCAGAAGTACCGGCCAGACAGGAGTGTGGGAGAGGCACAGGTCTCCAGGTCGTCCTCCCTGGAAAGGCGCCTCAGCCACAAAAGCTCACAGTTGCAATGCAAGGGATTCCCACCGAAGCTCAGCGCAAATGTCGAGGGGCTGATAATTCCTGAGGTTGCCAGCACCTGAGCACGCTGGAAGAGCGGGTCAGGAGGAAGCTTCTGCAGTTTGTTAGACGTGACGTCCAGCCTGGTCATCTTGTGGAGGTGGGAGAAGGTCCCCTTAGGAATATGGTCAATCATGTTGTGGTCTAGACTGAGAGTGTGCAAACTGACCATCTTCTCCACGGCATCCCAGGGGATGGTTTCCAGATTGTTGTAAGACAAATCCAATTCCTCAAGAGCTAAAACATCATCAAAAGCTGTGGAAGAAATTAAAGTCAGCTGGTTGTTGTTCAGTATCAAGTGGTGGAGATTGGAGAGCCCGCTGAACATGTCATTAGTGATCTTAGTCAAGCGGTTGCTGTTCAAATGCAGAGCCCGCAAATTGCGCAGGTCAGCAAATGCGTGAGGTGTGATAAAACTGATTGTATTCCGGGACAG
Organism: Myiozetetes cayanensis; assembly: GCF_022539395.1. Taxonomy (NCBI): domain Eukaryota; kingdom Metazoa; phylum Chordata; class Aves; order Passeriformes; family Tyrannidae; genus Myiozetetes; species Myiozetetes cayanensis. The sequence goes on along the minus strand of NW_026087853.1, from coordinate 62,103,496 downwards.
CGTCAGGTCCACCAGGCTGGTCATGTTGGCAAAGTCTTTCCTTTTAATGTTTGTAACAAAGTTGTCTGCCAGCCGCAGCTCCACAGTCCTCCTGTCGATGTTGGGAGGAACAAACAAGAGCCCTTTCTTGGCACAGAGGGTGGCAAGGTTCGGAGACAGGATCTGACAGACGCAGCGCTTGGGGCAGATCTGAGCTCGCACTGCTATGCCGATGAACAGCAGAAACAAAAGCAGTTTTTCCATTGTAGATCAGGTTCAAGAGCCTGCAAGGGAGAGCAAATGGCAGTTACTGGCTGTGAGACAGGCATAGGACATAATAAAAAAGCCAAGAGAGTCGGTGGTTAAACCATGAAGGTTCAGGTAGCAGCGCACCCCTCTCACTGCGTTACCTGGTTCTTTGTCATTCCCCTGTCCTGACAGAGGATCGCCTGCACCGCCTGACAGAGGACAGCTGAGAGGCATGTTTGCAAACACACAGATACACACCAAGACACTCGCATACAAGGGACAAAATGACTGGGAAGCCACTAGTGGCACTGCACATGCGGCTTCTCAGGCCCCCCCTGCTAGAGTGCACAGTGCACCTCTGTATCCCAACAGATCCTCTGATCTCCTCGGATGCAGATCCTTGGCCATAATGACAAATGTCCAGGTGTGGAAAACGAGAGGTGGCTCATGTGTGCTTCATTTGCTAAGCTGAAAGTCCCAGTTGCCTTGAAATCACTGCAGCTCCATGGGTTTACAGCTGTCTCCACTGAACGTTTAAGCTCTTAATGCTATTTTCAGAATAAACTCAGAAGGAGCTAATTTTATGTCATTCAAACCCCAAAAATGCAAATAAACCAAAAAAAATATATAAAACAAAACCCAAGAATAGCCCCCACAACAGGGATCTAAATAAAAATGGATCGTGGGCTAATTTTAGTGGATCACAGTTCTCCGGCTGCCGCTGCTCCCCCCGGAAAGCCCGGCGGCTCAATTATCCTTATCGCTTACAGCGCCAGCCCCGGCTCCTCGCGGTGTGTGGGAACAGGGCCGACAGCAGCAGTGCCCACGCCAGCTCACTGAGATCATCCATCAGTGACTACGCCAAAGCATGGCGCGGGTAGGCGGGAGGGCCAGGGGATGCTCCTTTGTGGAGCAGGTGGGAGCATCACAGAGGTCCCGTGGAGAAGCACCCACGTGTCTGAGAGGGAATGTGCCATCATGAGCAGCATAGCTCAGAGGGGCTTCACACTGGGAATGAACACTCAGCTCCCTTCGGGACCAGCACAATTACACGTGTTCAGATCAGATTACTCAGACCCATTATCATCCCAGAGATGCATTAATGAAGCTCAGCTAAAATACAGTTTCACAGCCAGCCAGGAGCAGGACTCTTAAATCGTCATCGATATTTAAAGCCATTTAACGTCAGAACAACAAGTACTGCTACTGGTGTCCATCCATAACCCATCTGTGGTGACAGGCAAGCCAAGGAGGCAACAAAAAGGATGAGTGAAAATACCAGCCTAAACCCTGCTTTTCAGCACTATTAATGTATTTTTTCCTGATACTTCTGAGGACTGTAGGTATTCAGGACTACTGGCTCCAGCTCTCTAGTCCACATTGGAAAAATAAAGGATTATGTTACCGTGGTCCTCAGCAGAGTCTGCTGCAGTGGGCAATGCTGGGAGCTGCTCCCATAACCAGTATAACCATCACCATTCCTGCTGCCATTAGCTGTGGCAGAAAACCGTGTCCCAGCAGCATAAAGGTATGTTCTGTGGACTCAGTTTCATGCTAGCACTGCAGGTGCTGGGGTGGCTCTTCAGGTGACAAGGACCTGGAGGAGATGGCAATGCTGAGCAGTGCAGGAAATCTCCTGGTGCAGCCCCCAAACCCCAGTGGTGTCACCCGCTGGCCACCTCCTGACCTGGCAGCTGCAGTGACAGCCAGAGGCTGCCACCTGCCCTCTAATCTACATCTGGCACATACCAGATTGGAAGGGGCTCAGCGGCTCAGGGCATCTGCAGCATGGCCACCAGGGTCCCCAGACAGCCTTGGCTGGGGACACTGCACTCATTTAGATTTGCTAATTTAATGCTGCTAATTTAGATTTGTGGTTGTGATTAAAGTCACGTGCCTGGACTCAGCCAAGTCCACTTGAAGAACTACACAAGACTAACACAAGATTAAACCAAAATCAGCATGTTTACAAGGTTGGAAATACCATTACAAGACAAAACAACTTAAACCATAGCTGGAATGACAAGGTTACAGTGAGGTTACCCACCAGCAGAGGTGGGATTTTTGGATTTTAGGAGAGTTTTTGATACTTTCTCTGTCAGTATCCTCTGGACAAATGCTCAGCACATGGCCAGAGCTGGATGTAACACCAGGCTCCAGGTCAGGATCAAAGGTCTGCAGGAAATGGGACAATACTGGCCAGTGGCCAGTCACTAGCACTGTCCCCCAAGACTCCAGCTTAGGTACAGTCCTCTGCAGTGCCTCCATCAGTAACCTGGACAGGGAGGTGAGTGCACCCCACGTACACCTGCCAATGACACTGAATTAGGAGGAGTGGTTCCCTCGGGGGGCACATGTTGCTTATGGAGAAGCCCTGGTGGATCAGAGTGCTGGACAGCCACCAGCCCTGACTGCGATTCTCCACCTGGATGCCTCAGCTGACAGGAAACAGCAAAGCCACAGCTGGATCTACAAAACGAAGATGGTGCCCTGGGCTGCACAGGGATGGAGACAGGATCCTGTCCAGTCTGGACATTACCCCTCACCACAGCGGCAGCACAAACACTTCACCTCCTCACTGAAAGCACACAGAGAATTTCCTCCCAGGGTGGTAAGTACAGCACAGTCTTATGGCTATGCCCCACCACTGAGATATCCCAGAAAACAACAGGAACTGCAGGACCTGGTGGCTTAGAAGAACAGCCATTGAAAAGCACATCTGTTGCAAGTCAGCTGGGCCGCGTGGCCCCTCCTCTCCAGCACACCTTGTCCCCCCCACAGGTAACTCGCAGGGGCAGCAGCGCTGACATGGCTTATAGCTTGTTGCAGAAAACATCTTTTTCAATAATCAAATCACAATCTGATTCTCATTAACTGCTTAAAAGATTTTTAAAAGAGGAAAAGAAAGTGTATTCATATATAAAACAAATGCCAGTTTCCTAGGAAAGTGGGCATCGCTCATTTACTGAGCAGATACAAAACGGAGTGTTTTGCTGAATTGGGAACAAAGTACCTGGGAAAACAAACACTCAGATCAAAGAAACTCAACATGGAGGAGCCCTGCTGGCCACCCAGTGCTGCCCTGGCCAGGACCACCTGCCAGGACCACAGCCACCTTGTTCTCCACCTGCAACCCTTGCTGTAGGACTGGACAGGTGAATCCCTGGGGATGCCACTGGGAAATCCTATACTCTTGGCTTTGTTAAAGGGCTTTGGACAGGCACAAGCACAGCTGTACCCCTCAGACCTCTGGGAATCTTAAAAGCAGGAGCCATGAGAGACCCAGGCCCAGAACAAGGGCCAGGGGCAGCACTGCCAGCTCATGTGGGAATGCTGCCTCTCCTGGCATAATGTGTGTTTGTTCTTCAAAATCTCTGTTTCTGATTTTTGTGGGTTTCCGCTGTCTTCTGCACAACAAAGAGCACCAGCTCCTTCCCTTGCAATTAAGAACATGTCCATAAAGCTCAGAAATTGAGGAGAAAAATAGGGTAATTATCCTTTCTTTACTTTTTAAGCACTTTATTTTAGAATTGTTTCACATTGTCTGGAGCAGACAACACTCAACAATGTCAAGTCCTTAGAACAGTGAAAGCAACACAGGGTCCCTGCAGTGCACATGGGTGTGCTTGCAGCAGGAGCAGGGACACGGGTACGTCCTAGGGACTCCCCCCTCACTTCTGTTGACACAGTTCCCTGTGTCCTGCATTTCCACAGGAGTGCTGCAGCCTTCCCAGGAGGTGTGGACAGGATCAGGATCCTTGTGCTCCCAACACTCACCACCCTGGCCAGGAAACCCCCTTGGCTCCAGCACCACTTGCTGCCAGCTCGTGGCTGTGCTCACCTGGGACAGGGACACTGGTGTGAGCACAGTCAGTGCAATAGGAGCATGGGATTTCCAGGGATTTCATTTCTTTCCCTTTCCATTCTGCTCCCTGTCATACCCCACGCTGTCTCTCTCACACAGGTGTCCCAGCACACCCATATATCCCAGTGTTCCACTCCGAACACTCAGTGAGCAGCACCACCAGCACCACTGCCTGCTATGCACTGACAGTGGCAGGCAAAGTGGTAGCACGCTCCCAGCACGCCTCCTGCACACTTCCAGCACACTTCCTGCACACTTCCAGCACACTTCCTGCTCACTTCCAGCCCGCTCCCTGCACAGCTGCTGTTGGTGTGGCCCCGAGCCCACGGGCACACGCGACAGCTCCGCACACGGCTGTCCTGCTCCTGCCACCCCAGCTGAACCGGGCACACCTGCCATGCCCTGAAATAAAGGCTGAGCCAGTTGGAGCAGAAGGGGGGCTCCCACACGACACACGGGGCTGCAGAGGAGGTAGCTCATCAGGCTTTGGTGCCACAGACAGGAGCCCAGAATGGTCCATGGGGTGAGTCAGGGCGGCAGCGTGGAGCACCACGCAGCTCTGGAAGGTACTAATGGCTGTGCCGTGAGGAAACGGCACTGGGTGATCCTGTGGCCCCTGGCACGATGAGATGGGGGCACGTCCTGCTGTTCCACCAGGGATAGGGGAGTGGGACACTGAACCCAGTACAAGCCAGAGTGGCTCCTGAGAAACACCCTGTGATAAAAACACACATGGAGAGATGGTCTCCTGTTTCTAAGGGACAACTCCACACTCCTATCTCACCCACTGTCAAACCCAGCAAGCTCTGTCTTACCTGTGTAACTACACTGGGATCTGCAGGCCCAGCCAAGAGCCTGTTTGGGTTCTTTTCACTGTATCCTCCTGCTCCCTGTGACAGACAGTCTATATAGAGCTTTCTAGCTCCTGAGGAGTCACTGTACCAAATGCTGCACAGATATGCCAAACACTGACAGCAGCATCAGGATCAGGCGTGCAACTTCCAAACGGGAGCAGGCCTAAGTGAATAATTGTTTAAACAAAGCAGCTTTTAGCTTATCAAAACATTTTTACTGAATTGGAGTATTGTGGCATTTTAAAAACTGTTTTTGCAACACCAAAACACAACACAAATATGAAGAGATTTGCTTTGCCACTCCTCTGTTGCCCCTGCTCCACAGCCATGCTCCAACAGCAGCGCTCCACGTGCTGTTGAGCCACATCATGAGGAAATCCAGGACTTCACTATTATTGTCAAACACCCACCGGTACTCAGAGAGTGCCAGCTGCCAGGGCTGCCTTTGGGAGGTAGGGAGCGGTGGGGCAGGAAGGGCAGCAGCTGCTCCAGGGTCCAGCAAGGCCAAACTACATCACATTCCCCAGTGGGCACTGGAAGTGGGACAGGGGCGAAGGGGGACCCAGGTACAAACACAACCTGCCCACCAAATACACACAGTTTAATAGGGGAAAATCAGAAGCACAGGAAACAGCACTATGGAAGGGGAATCAGCAGCAGGAGGCATCAGGGCAAAACTGGGGGCTTACCCATAAACAGATCTCCAAGCCTGAACAGTTCGTATGTTTTATCAAGCACCACAAAAATAACTCATTTCTTCAACAGTCTCTCTTCTGCACAGCCCACCAAATTAAATGAAAAGCAAACTAACAGTGATTTACTCCAGATGGACATTTATTATCTGCGTAATAATATCATGAATTGTCACAGCATTAACTGAGGCCAATTCTTTTCTTAGTCATTGTACTCTTAGATAAACATATAGTAAATTAAACAATCTAAAACCAGACGGGCATTTATTAGGGTTGTCTCTACACTTGCCTGAACATCACTTGGAGATGTGAGTCATAAAACATAAGCTGGATTTTAAATTCTAAAGTTTAATTTAATGACAAGTAGTACCAGGTACAAACTGAAGATCCCTCTCACGGAAGAACACCTTTTTAGTATTTAGGTCTGGCCTGTTAACTGGTAAAACAAACAGATGTGGCCAAATTAGCTACTGAGATGATCTAAGATGTGCCATGTCTACAGCAGCCCTGACACTTCAAAGACAAACCCGGGGAATCTCAAGGAGATGAAACATTTCCATCACAATAACGGGTGACGTGCGCCGGCAGGATACATGTAATAAAGGAAGGACAACAAGAGATGAAATGGAAATTTGTTTTGCAGAAGCCAAGAATAGAACATGATTTATATGCACTTATTTTAATTTATTTCAGGCTGAATGCAATTTATCTAAACTCATCAAAAATTAATAGGCCATACAGAAAGAAGTAGTAATAAATCCAAACTTGGGGCACACAGAGAGTACATCTCTTCTCAGTCGCTATTAGCACTTCACTATCTAATTAATCCACTGCGTTATATCTTGCCTGGAAACCCAGGCATTCCTGCTTGGTGGGATGGGCACTGATCACACAACCCCCAGCACAGCGGTGGCACCGCCCTGGCACAGCCCCGTGTGCCACATATGATTAAGGAGACCAACACGGAGACAGTGACCACTCCAGAGAGGGCACCCCAGCAGGACCCACTGCCCTGGGATGGGCTCCAAAGCTGCTCCAGCTCCCCAGAGTGCCACAGCTGGAGTACCACGTGCCCCTGGGAAGGAGTTCCCCAAGGGAAGGCACAAGGCAATGATGCTCCAGCAGATGAACCCCCAGCAGAGGCTCTCACCCACCCCAGAGTAAATTCCAAGCACTTCCAGGAGAGGTGAAACACCTGGGATATAGGAGCACCTCACAACTCAGCCAACACCTGAAAAACCCCGTGACAGCCACATATGGCAGCATCACCACATACAGCTTGTGCCCAACCCCCGTGGCACCAAGGGCAGGGACAGAGCAGGGCTAGGGGCAGTGCCAGGCCAGCCCCCAGCCTCAGCCCCAGCTTGGCTGCCATGTGCTATGGGGCAGCTGGGGCAGGACAGGCAGCACGCCGCCCGTCCCAGCCCCTGCTCAGTGTGACCCCGGGGATGGGGAGCGGTGCTGCCTCCCCTCAGCCAAAAGTAGGGAAAAAATAAAGGTTGATTCAGTCCCCAGCAAAGAACAAGCACAGAGCAGAACCTTCCCTGCCTCTCCTCGTGTCAGTCCACAGTGTCTGTGCCAGAGGGGCTCCAGAACCTCAGTGCAGGTGGCTGGTATCCAGGGGTTGGCAAGGGCACAGGGCTCTGGGCAGTCCCTCCAGCTGCCCACGGGAACTCAGAGGAGAGCTTGGCCACGGAGCCAGGCTGGAACAGCTGCTCGATACGTGGACATGGAGCCCATTGACCCAGTGGACCCTGGTCTGTATTTAAATCCAAAAGAAATCAATGGGCACTCTAAAAGGAGTATTTTCCTTTACCAAGGATGACAGTTTCAGTGAAATACTGGGACTCATATTTTTTAAAACTTCAGATACATCTGTCAGGGTTGGGCAATTTTGCCTAAAAGAGAAACTTTCGATGTGCCATAAGGGAGAAACTATTTTTGCAATCTTCCCTTTGGCTCAAAATCTGCTGCTGGGATTTTTCAGGAGGCAGCACTCCACACACTAGAAAAAAATGACGACTCTAAAATACATATTTATGGTTTCCTGATACAGGGAATAAGAACAGAAGAAAGTAACGATAAGCTGCAGGAAGTGTTAGAGAACTCTGGCAGCAGGACGGACAGCAAACTGGGACCAGCAGTGGAGTTGAGGGAAGACAGGAGTGAAAGGAAGTGTTGCTGTACTCCAGGCACTGCCCCGGAGCTGCTGGAAAGGCACAGCACAGGAGAGCCCAGGAGTGCTCAGGCACAGGAGTTCTTGGCCACAGGGATGCTCATCTGCAGGGATGCTCCAGCACAGGGATGCTCAGACATGGGGATACACAGCCACAGGGGTGCTCAAGTGGGTCCTACAGTGGTCCCCAGGCCTGGCACCATGCACCATCTCCAGCTCACAGACTGAAATGACTGACAGCTGCTGTTGGGAACCCCATCCTGGCAGGACCTGGTGTGTCACTCCCTTGGGTGACACAGTGTAACTCACTGCACCTCTGCTGGGTTCCAGACTCAGGGAGTTGACCCTCCCAAAGAAAGTGAAAAGCAAGTTTGCAGAGGATAGGAGATAAGATGCAGCAGAAAGTCACGAGGCCAATCTCTGTCGCACAATTGGGAAATTACACTGAGCCTGCGCTATCAGCTCCCATCAGCTCCTCCGTAATCAACGCCTGGCTGCTTAAAGGCAATACAGTAATGATGCCAAAGGACTTAAAAACCTGTTTTGGAGATGATATGAGGTCCTTGGGTACAAGGAAACATGTAAGGAAAGCTGTGTTGGGTGGGATGGAGACAGGAGAACCTCAGAAGCCTCTGAAAGGCACAGCCTGGCTCTGGAATAAGGATCGGTGAGCCGAGATCGGGACACACGGGAGCATTGAACCGGCCTCACCAAACCAAACACTGAACCAAACTCATGGTTAGGGACTGGGTGTTTGCTGGGTCAGTACCTGCCATGTTCCATCACACAGTCACACCCCACAGCGGTCCCACTGGGACTTCCCAGGCTGGGGACACTGGAGGCTGATGGGAGTGGCAGCTGTCAGAGGCTGCAGGGTTGCCGTGGGACCAGCGTCCAGCATCAGCATCCATCACATGGACCCTGATGGCATCAGCCAAACCACTGCCAATCCATCCAGTATGCCAGGACAGGGTGGGAGAGGGGCTGAGCACGGCTGTGCCATCCTGGCACTGAATCCCAACAGGAGCAGGAAGGACAGGAGACCTCACTGCTCTCCATGGCCAGGTCTGCGGGAAGAGCCTGTGGTGGCAATGATGGCAGGAAAGTGGGAGGAGAGCAGACCCAGCAGGAGAGGGATCTCTCCCAGGATGAGCTGACAAAAAAATTCCCCCCAGACCCAATCATATTTAATTTTTCTATCAATTTTCATTAGCCTTTTCCCATGACTCTGGTTCGTCCACAGCATTGCAGGATTTGTTAAAAATAAACCATTACTGTCTCAGGGAGCTCCTTGGCCAATTATTTTAATACTCCTGGGTACCAGTTATCCAGCTCTGCCACTTTTAAACTGCCTTACTTAAACTGTCACTTTTTAACCTTTTTCTTAGCTCCTGTAGCAATAGAAAATAGCTGCCATGAGCTTGCATTTTGCTGCTCCTTTGCAAAGGGCAAACAAAAATAATCACAGAAAACTTCTGCATCACCCCCATGTATTCCCTGCTTTGCCTTGTGAGGTCCAGCCCTATGACAGGCTTCTCTCTTTATCTCAAATGCAATTCCCCTCCTGCAGCTGGAATCTGACCCAAGGATATTGAACATTTCAATTTAAAAAATTTCCCCCAATATCAGAAAACAGATATTCAAGGATAAAAAAAAAGAACTTCAGTGTGATGAAGTGGTTTTGGTGAGTGGGACAAAAAACTAACACTATTGGACACAAGGAAGAATTTCTTTACTGAAAGAGTGGTCAGACATTGGAAGGGGCTGCCCAGGGAGGTTTGGAGTCCCCACCCCTGGAGGTGTCCAAGGCAGGCCTGGCCGTGGCACTCAGTGCTCTGGGCTGGGGACAAGGTGGGCATCGGGCACAGAGGGATCCATGGACTGGGAGGGCTTTTCCAGCCTCAGGGATTTTGGGATTCTGTGGTCTGACAGAAACATGGCAAGACAGGGGGCTCCAGCACCCCAAAAGCCCTCCAGCCCCAGTACCAATGGCTCCCCAGCAGCTGCTCTGGACTTGCAGCTTTAAAAGTCTCTGCTGGAACAAGTGCCTCATTACTTCATTTGTTAATTGGCCACTTCTCCATCCCCTGTCGCCTCGCATTAACAAGCCCCACTGTCAGCGCCACTCGGGCAGTACCCACACTGGTGTCTGCTGGTCATTAAGCTCAGAGCTCTGGCTAACAAGCACAGCCTGGAGCCGAGCGGGGCTATTCCCTTAATGAACCGCAGCTCGGGACTCAGACCCTGCATTAGCGGAGATGGCATCGCTGACACCAGGAGAAGCTGAACAGTGACTGACTGCGACCTCACCCACCTCTGAGTCACTGCTCTGAACAGTTTGTGAACGTGATGACCAGAGATGGTGTGAACTGCTTGGGGAAGGGCTGACAAAGCTGTGCTACGTCCTTTCCTTTGCTTCCAAAACACAGATCAAACACCTTGTAGGACAGAAAAAAATAATATAAGCAAATGAAACGGGTTTTCCTTCAGCTGGATAAGATCAAAACTACTTTACACAGATTTTTGGAAAAAGAGAAGATATCCTTAGCAGCTTTCAAACCTTCCAGACCAGAGGAATTATTCTGAAAGGTCATTTCCCTTCTCCTCTACATCTCAGTGCATGGAGCAGATAACATCAGATCTGCCACGTGCAATCCCATCAGTTTGCAGGATTTATATCTCCCTCTTCTATGCCAGAAAATTTAATGGGTCTCTTGGTCCTAATGTTCTTAACTCAGCAAAGAGTCTGAGCATTTCAGATAAGAGACATACTTAAGGCTTTGGCAAAGAAGTTTAGATTTTAATTGCTGCTTCAAAAATTGATCAGCCTTGCTGTTGTGGCAAGATTTCCATGTTCCATGGAATTTGAGAAACAGATGCCAGTGGACGGACACTCACACCCTAAATGCAGCCATGTCAGGCTGAGGCAGATCCTGCCTCGAGGTCCCAGCAATGCTGAGCAAGGGTATGCAACAGCTCAGCTGTGGCCAGCCGTGGCCAGCTGTGCAGCAGCTGACAAGGACCATGTCAGGCTCTGCCATTACACTGCACCCTGCAGCTGCACTGTGGGAGTCTCCAGCTCACATCCCCAGTTGTGGCTTGGAAAAGCCAGAGATCTTTGGGAGATCCTGATGACCTTTTCCCACATTGTCCCAGACCTGGGACCAGCACAGCAGGAAGGCAGGAGCCCCAGCACAGACCCTTTCAGCTCATGGTGACCACAGCACAGCCGCTTTCTGCTGCATCCCCTCCCTGTGTGAGCCTTCCCCAGTCACCACAATTTTCAGAGGAAAATGAAGTTCAGGTGGATCCTAAGTGTTCCCACAGCCTGTCCCCCACTACTCCCCCACACTTGCTCCCCAAGGAGTTCCCCTGCTTGGGGTGCCAGGGCTGTGCCAGCGGCCAGGCTGTGATCTGCAGCTTGGGCATGTTTTAAACTTACTTATTTTCCACTGAATACATTTTGGTATAATTCTCTCTTATCTTAATTAATATCAGGAAAATTACGCCATCCCCCTCTCACAAAAGGAGGCAGAGCAGCATTGTGCAGGGAAATGCTTGTAGAAACAATAAACCTCAAACTCTTACCTCAGGTAAATTAGTGTGACTTTACTGCAGCTAATTGAGTTATCCTCAAATTATGTGCAGAAAAAAGCAGGGACTTTGCTCTGCCCACAGTGTCCTTGTTAAAAATGCATCACTGCTCCTCATCCCTCAGCTCAACAGCACTGGAACGTGTGTCTGTGTGACGTGTCCCTGCCACATCCCACCCACCAATCTCAGCAGGTCTGGCAGGAAGGGGCTGAACAGGAGGGAAAGGGGACACAGGGGAGAGCCCCGAGCTCCAGAAGGCAGGACGAGGCCCCAGGTGCCACCAGCACAGGGAGCAGCACATGGAGCAGCACACAGACACCATTCCCAGTGACTCCAGGTCTCCCACAACCACTTCTGCTGTTCTCACACTCCTTGGATTTTCACAGGGAGGTGAAAGAAAGAGAGAGAAAAACCCAGAGATGATGACGGGGGATGTCACCGGGAGTTTTCTAACTTTTGTTTCACTCTGAACAGATCAGGAATCCCTTTTTGTCCATAATTACTCCTGGGGAGCCTGAACACGCCGGAGCGCCGCGATTCAGCAGCCCGGCGCTGTCCACAGCAGCGTCCCTTGTGCCAGTGGGATGCCTGGCTCAGCCCAGCGCCACACTAAACACCCACCCCGGGCAGGCCACGCAGGAACTTGGCCTAAACGTAAGGAAAAGTCATCAAATGGGAAACGTTTTGAGTGGAGCTTTTTGTGTTCCAAAAAATGGCATTTTTTAGCAGAGAAGCTTAAATAGAAAACTTCCAAGGTATTTCCTGACACAGAGGGAGCTGCCCCTCGGTTTCACCTGCAGAAAATGTCCAGTGGCTCTAAAACATGGATCTAGTGGCCCCAGGGATGGGGACAGGGAAGGGGCAGGTGCTGGTGCAGTGCAAGGGGACACTGGAGCAGGTCCCAGTGCCAGACAAGACCACACCCATTTGCCAATATTTCAACTGTTGTTGCTCGTTGATTTTTAAAGTTTTTTTGCTGGTTTTTTTTCATTTTTTGTTTTCCTATAATACTAAAGCAAGCAACAGAAAAGCAAAAGTATCACATCCTTCAATCTTCACTGGAGGCTCCAAGATACACAACTACTTTCTACTGCACTTAATTTCTGCTGAAAAGAATTGATGCCAATTGAATTTCTTTTAATAAAAAAAGCCTTTTGCTGAAAATAAAATTTTATTTTAAGGAATACAAAACTTTTTCTAAAGTATTTTCAGCTTTGCTATCAAAGTTCTCCCCTTGCCAATCTCTTTTGCTGTCTGGTCTCCTTGTTAAATTTTGTAACTAAGAATGCAGTGTGGGAGATGGAGAAAACTAAAGCACTTCAGTGTCCCAGCAAGGGGACAGAGCAGAGCAAAGCAATGCCCTGGGAAGCACTTCCAGTGCTCACAGGACTACTCATTTTCAAGTCTATTCACCACTCAGCAGCTCCAGCACTGCTGACTCTGTGGGTAGGTGACCTTACATGGTTCCCACGAACAGGACTTGTGAGAAAGGCCATAGAATCCCAGAACGGTTTGGGTTGGGAGGGGCCTTGAAGACAACCCAGTTCCACCCCCTGCCGTGGGTAGGGACACCTTCCACTACCCCAGGCTGCTCAGGGCAAAAATAAATTTGTCAAAAGTAAAATATCTTGGTGTCACGCTGCCACTCTCAGAATGACTTGTGACCAGGGAAAGCACCTGGAGGCAGGTCTGGGGCTGCCCAAACCCCGCCAGGACCACCAGGGGCTGCTGGAAGGAACACAGCCACAACAAGCTGTGCCAAAGACAGTGCAGGTGAGCTGCCAGGACTACTACCTGGGAAAATGTGGACCCTCAGGAGTCTCAGGAGTGAGGGTCCTACGGCATGAAATCCTCCTGTGAAGTCAGGGAGGAGAAAGAATGAAGCCAACACCTTCAAACCTCTGCTCCAGCAATCTGCCTGGGTGCCCAAGCCACCCCAGGGGACCCCACTGTCACCCTGCTGGAAGCTGTGGGTGCCCCTGGCCCAAGTCTTGGGGGCTGCCTGCACCCTAGCCCAGCAGAGGGGGACTGGAATGGTACCAGGCAGCACAAGGACGGCTCTTCTGCCAGCTCTGGCACTGAGGGATGACATGGGGACAGTGGGTTCCAATCCAGCTGTCACACAGCCATGGCACAGGAGAGCTCCCACTGCTGGAAAGGGTTAGTGTTATGGATATGGCAATGCCTCACTCTGCTTTACCCACTTAAATTAGGGAATGTGCTACTTTGCCATGTGCCATCAGTTAAACTCTCTTTTACATATGCAGAGAGGAAAACAAACAAACAAATTCCCAGATCTCCCAAAGCAGGGTCTCCTAGGGCAGAATCTCCCACAGCAGGATGTCCTTGCTCCCAGGCAGCCTTTCCTCCATACCACCCGAATGAGATGTCCTCTCTGCATCCTCCCGGTGTAAAGAACCACCTTCATGTGCGATTTCCTTCTGACACATGAACACTCCACACATTCACCCACCAGCACAGCTGGAATTATACTGGAGAAGACTTTTCACAAAGCAGAGTGACTCCATTTGGAAGCCTGGTGCCCCTCATAACCAAGGCTGATGGAACAGCAGCCCAGCCCACTCCTACAGAGGAAGGATCATCTCTGTCCCCTGTGATAACATGTGGGAATACTCCAATATGTGACAAACAGGCCCTGTGTGTGACACAGGCATCATCACCTCTACAGCAGCCATGAGATGTTGTGACCCAACAAACCTGCTGCTCAGCCCTGCCCTGCCACAGCTCCAGGAGCACGGGAATCCTGCCCTCCACAATCACAGGTCACCACAAACCACCTGCAGAGGAAGCCAACATTTGCAAAAGATCGGAGCATAAACTTTAAATTCCCAGAGATGTGGGGACGTTGCTATTTCCATTCCTGTCCTCATATGCTTGGAACTGACTTCCCTTTGCTGTCCCTTTCCCCTTCATTAACCAGCACCCCCAACTACCATGAACCCATTCGTTCCCATTGGCTTGGCTGGTCACTGGGAGCACAGTGGTGACTGCTGTTCCCAGATGCCCAGAGGTGCTGTACCTGCAATTACTTTTGTGGTGAAACAGCGTTTGGGCATCAACACAAACAGACGTCTCGAAGGACCAAGATTCCATCTCACGGCAACATGACTGAACTGTGTTGGTGCACAAATCCCTGTACAGGCCAGAATGTCATGGCCAGGTCACAGCCCCAACCAGCTGCACCTGGGAAGAGCAGGACACAAGTGAACAGAAAATCAGGCACTGCATGGCACCGGGATGGGAACAGGAAACATGTCGGGAGAGCGGATCACTGCCAGTACAAGCGTGATGAAAGAGCTGCCAGGCTGTGACTGAGCACGGAGATCCTTTCACCCACCAAGGAAACAGGCTTAAATCTTGTCATTCTGGAAGGATTTGAAGAAGCTGCTTGAGCTTCATAGACAGAAGAAGCACCCGAGAGGTTTCACAGTGTCACAGATCGGGCAGATGCAGGCAGCAGCCTCAGGAGCACAAGGCTGCTGCAGTGAGCACTGTGCTTTGGCAGCCCTGCTGCTTGTGCCACCACCTGGCAGGTGGACAGCCCCATGTCACCCCTGCTCCCCAGAACCCCCATCCTCCTGGGAAGGGTGTTTAAAGGACATCTCCTCTGTAGATACCAAAGCTGGGAACCTCAGCTGTCATTCCTTGCCTTTGCAGCCCAGATGCCAGCCTGGCAGCTGGGAATTGCATTAATTCCCCCCAGCACCAAAAAAAAAGTACCTGCTCCCTCCACGATGGGTGTTCTATGGGAGATCAAGGGTGTAAACGTCCAGCATCTCAGCACCCAGTAGGGTGGAAATCAAGTCCTTGTAAAGGCTTGGAGAGCAGGAACAGTCTGCTCAGGGCTGGGGCTTCCCCTGCCCCACAGTGGGCGAGGGCAGAGTAGCCAAAGGGGGCCAGGGCAGCGGGGGCCAGGACAGTTCCCCCTTGCAGTATCCTCAGCCTCTCTGCCCTGCTGCCCCCCAAGACCACCCTCCTGTCCCCCTCTACCTATTACTTTTTTGGCAGGGGAAGAATTCACTGCTGGGGCTGCACCTGTCCCCTCTGCCCAGCTCAGAGCTCACGAGCTGCCAGCCCCTGGCAGTCTGGGATTTCCTCCTGACGAACAGGAATTGCCAGACAAGCAAACTCCTGCAAAGCGCAGTCGAGCAAGTAAGTGCTACAAAATAAGAGCAATTTATTCCAGGGTTTACAAGTCAGTCTGTGGTCCTCAGAGATAATTCTCCTGTCAGGTGCTTATGTTCCTCCAGCACTACCAGGCTACACGAGCTGCTTTAGTGTCTCTATTAGCCCACACATATGGAGATCCCCCTTTTCCACATTGTGTTTGCATTCAACACGTAAAGCTTTGCTTGATCTGTGCTGCAAACTAAGCACAATTCTGTCACGGGATTGCATGGAAAACCATGGTGGGCTTCTGACCAGCATTTGCTGTTTGGAACACTGGAACCTACCGGTCTTTCTGGAAAGTTCTGACAGTCTGGAAAGGCCTTTTGCACCCACCCTGTCCCAGCTACACACTGGAGTTTTGCTGACAAAATTGTATCGTGTCTCTCACCTGGGAGCAAACAACCTCTCACTAAGATTTGAACTTTAATTTAATCTCCAAATGCATTGAATCAGTCCTGTTCTACTCCAAAGTCGCTCCTGCCCAGCCTTACTGAGGCACAGGCCACTTTACATATCTGTTTCTCCCTGTCTCTGCTGGCAGACAGGTGCCCAGTGAGTGCTTTACTCTGATGCCAAGGCCCCATCAGTCACCCACAAGCCTCCAAGCTCCCCTTTCCAGAGCAGGGATATGCACCCACCACAGGAAACACCTGCATGCCTGTGCTCCCTGGGCTGTGTCACACAGCCCAGAGCAGGGGGATTTCCCTGTGGATAGGACACACAGCACTGAGGACCCCACCGAAGGGAGCAGGTGTTTCAGCCACATCCACACCTCGCACTCCAGCAGCAGTGCCCACACTGCAGTACCACGGGAATGTGGAGCAATTCCTAAACCCCAACACCACGGCAGAGCCTGAGCTGGGGACACGGAAGGGACCATGGCCACCCACAGTCACCCATGTGGGGGCACAAGCTGTGTCCTCAGAAAGACCACACTTTGGACACTGTTCAGTGAAACAGTGCTTTCTGAGCCAAGATGAACACTGAACAGCCAACCCGCCCCAAAACCATCTCATAATAATAAACCATCTCATTTCTATGGAAGAAAATCTTTACTGTGAGGGTGGTGAGGCCCTGGCACAGGCTGCCCAGAGAAGCTGTGGCTGCCTCTGGATCCCTGGAAGTGTCCAAGGCCAGGCTGGACAGGGCTTGGAGCAACCTGGACTAGTGGAAGGTGTCCCTGCCCATGCCAGGGGGTGGCACTGGATGCACCTTCCAACCCAAACCAGTCTGGGATTCTATGACTCTATAAGGGAATGTGGCAGAAAAAGCCACAACAAACCCTCATGGTTCCGTGCCAGGCAGGGGGAACTACAGGAGAGGCAACTGCTCCCCCAGGTCCTGTAACTCTGGTTTGGGGGTGACCCCCAATGACCCACCATGCTGGAGAACGCAGCTCTAGACCAACCTGGCTGGTGTCCACATGAGACATCGGCAGGTCAGCCTGTCACTAATTGAATTACACCTGCATTACTTAATAAACAAAGAAAACTCTCCACATTACAACGATGTAATCCTTTAATTGGTTTATGAGCCCAGAGTCCCATGGGAAGTGTCACAAATCCATCAGGATGCCCTGAGCACTGCGTTTCTGAGCTAGAGAGATAAGGAGTGTCATATGCCAGCGGTCGGCTCTGGGATCAGCTGGCAATGGACTTGAGTCAGCACTGGGCTCTGCTCCACACCACCCAGCACACCCAGCACCAGTACCCCAGCACCACTCCTGAGGGCTGTGGAGTCACCTGCACCAGCAGGAGCCAGCAGCCAGACCCTCTCCCCAGCACCACTGTCCCTCCATCGCAGGCTGCTGCCCACTGCAGTGTGCAGGGTGACCCCCCTGCTCTGGTGTGCACCACAGAGCTGCCCCAGAGGGCACCCAGGGCCTCTTCCAGGCACAACATCAGAGGTGAGCGCTGCAGCCTCCCAGCACCTCCAGCCCCTTGTCCGCACTTGGTCCATCAGGCCTTGCCAACACAGACCCATCTGACTACTCAAACACACATGGAGGGGGATGCTTGGGTCCTCCTCACCCATCACGTCAGCCTAGAAATCCCCTTCTAGTGCCCCATACAACTTGCTAACATGGGGCGTAGACCAGAACCATGTCCATGAAACTCATCACACTTCAGAAGGGCAGAGGAGCCTTAGCAGAGGGAAACCACACTGCAGGAGGCAGGTATCCTGCTCCACACTGCCTGGCAGGAGGCAGGTATCCTATTCCATGCCACCCCATGCATGCACATGTCAGCTCAGGATCAAGCCTCTGATGTAAAAAAACCACACTGGCATCTGAAGCATCAGCAGTGTTGCTCCAATTTGCACTGCTGGCCAGGCTGAGGGCGAGGAAGGGACAGGGCGCAGGCACTCACTGGTCACACCAGAGGAGGTGGGGTGTGGGGCATGGGACTGCAGCTGGGGCCCCATAAACTCTGTGCTCTCCCCACCATCTGCACTGCACAGGGATACCTGGATTGCCAGGAATGTGTGTGCTGCTCCCCAGATGTTTGGGGATTTTCTGTGCCTAGGATCACAGGAACAACATGCTGCACCCATGGACTACGAGTGATTCCTCTGATCCATGTGCAGTAACCATAGTGCTCTTGCCTTCACTTTTCTCCTTTATCCTTCACCTTTCTTCCCATGTCCAGTGCAGGCCAGGGAAGCATTACTGACCATTGGGGAACCATTTGCATATCTGATTTCACCCACTTGCTCCAGCTGGTGAGGAGCAAGTCCAGCCTCTCCCCAGCATTATGACTTTCACATCCTGCTGGCCACAATTTTGCTCCTCATTACTGTTATTTATTATTATTATTTCAGCTTTCCAGATGGAATTTAAAAGCAGCCACACACTCTGTACATTGGCTTCTTTAATGCTTCTTAGAAGGAATGAAGCTTATTCAGCTCAGCCCTTTGTGCCTCTTGCTGACGCCGCAGGAGGCCCTGGCAGAGCCGGCGCGGGAGCGCCGAGGGGCCACGGTGCCGAACGGAGCTGAGCCCGCAGCCGAGCGGCGCCGCAATCACAGGGCATTCACCAGAGCAGGTCTGCTGCTACCCTCTGCATACACAGCACAATGCTACCCAGGAATGCTCATTTAAAAACTATTGTCCTGATCTGCTCCCTTAGGAATTAACACAATCCTCATCCAGCAGTAGCAGCAGCTGTAACCATCTATCCCAACCTACTGTGTCTTTTTCCACAGTGTTTATCATGTTTTCCTTCTAGAACAGGGAAGGACATGGGGATTGCTTCAACCCACAGAAGGTGTGTGTTTGCTGAATGCTTCTTTAATAACACAGGTTAGAAATGGTGTGTCTGACCCAGGGCAGGAACAGGCCATAATGAACACAACAGGAATACCAGCCCAGAGGGAGGCAACCTTCCACTCCAACCATATCAGAACACTGTAGTGACGTCAGGCTGTGTGTGCTCGGCCTGCTACCAGTAAATAGAGCAAACAGCCCCTGAGCAGGGTGGCAGGGAGAGCCCAGCACCACAGCATGGCACACAACAGGGCAGGCAGGGAGAGCCCAGCACCACCATGGCACACAGCAGGGCAGCAGCCCCAGAACCCCTGTCTCTGGGAGGTCCCCTGGTGCCCAGCACTTTGGTGCTGGTCAAAGGGGACACCCCAGGACCCCACATCTGCAGCAAGGTGGGGTAGAACCCTGGATTTACATCAGCCCCAGGCAGCCAAATATCCTACAGTGGAACTGGAGGTGGCTGGGGACAGGGGAAGACGGCGGTGGGCCAAGGCCAGTTCTGCTCTCCAGACTCCTTGCTGAGTCTCCTCTAACACCTGCCTGGGTAGCAGCTCCCCCAGGCCCCTCTCTGCACCCCCAGGACCGTGGTGGTGGGGCCAGCACAGCCTCACCACTGGACAGAGCCCACCAGGTGCCCAACACAGGCAGCCCCCATGGACAGATGCCATCAGGGCAAGGCCATCACTTCTCAAGGCACGGCCAGGGCATCCACCGCCTGCTCAGGTGAAAATGCCTCTCAGGTCAGGCACCATATCACAGATCCTCCAGGTACTGCCATTTGCTGTGGCTTTCTACGGAATGTTTAAAAGCCAGTGCTTTTAAAGCTTTTGCAGCACACACAACTCCATGCACAACTCCTCTGCTATTTCCAGGAGCTTGTCCATACTGCAGGGTTCCCCAGAATGCCCTGTGCCCCCACTCCAGGCAACACGACACAGCAGGGACACAGCTACGCAGGCACACGCAGGTCCTACGTGGATGGTGCTGCCCAGCGACGGGAGTCACCTCTGGTAACGAGGGCAACGGCACAGACAGAGCCTGGAGCATCCCGGGGCATGTGAACAGCCCGAAGGACTGCAGGGGGATTAATGACGTACCGCCTAAGCCGACACAAGTATGTTAAGTGCCAATCTGGAAGCAGGACCACAATGCCCAGACAGCTCACCATGGACAGGCCAGGACAAACGCATTGCTCTGCAACTCTGAATTGCACAAACAGCTGTGAGGGTCATGGGGGACTGAACAGCCCTTAAACCAAGCTGCTTGCAGGAATCACCCATGCTACACACATACCTGGCTACTCTTTGTCCTGCTGCTGACCAGACCACGGGCTGAAATCTTTCCCTTCTGTCTGGAACAGGAGCAAACCTCCCTGCCTTGGACAACCAAAGAGCTGCCATGAGGGACTAACTATGTCCCCATGGTTACTTCCAAAACACACTAGACCCCAGTGAAGGACTTCTTGCTACTCGCCAGTGGGGGGATGCAGAAAGGGGAGGTGTATGTGGGACATCTGCAGGGTCCAGCTGCAACAAGAGGGGGGTTCTGCGCAAGGGACATGGAGTACTGGAAAGAAGGCTGCACCCTCAAAACTTGCCACACACCTTGGGACAAGGACACATCTGTTTGGAGTGGCCCAGGGCAAGGAGTGATGAGCAGCCCAGGAGGAGTTCCCTTGTGCGTGTTCTGCTGCCAGAGCCTCTGCAGCCACCCGTCACCCAGGGGGGGCTGGTTCTCTCCACAAGCACCTCCAGCCCCGGCCCCCAGAACAGCCCATGGGGCCTGAGTGCTGCCAGACCCACAAGTGACACAATGAGGACATGTCATCACCTGGGTCAACCCGCAGGATGTCCCCAGCCCACCACAGGCCATGCCAAGGAGCTGCACAGTCCCTGCTGGGACAGCCTGCCACGGGGCACTGGTAAACACCTCTGGAGCCAGGACTGGGGCTTGCAATGTTCTCGTCCTGTTTCTTTACACCATAGAGGTGGAAGATGTTCAACTGTCTGGGTCAGCCTGCCTGGGTTCAGTCCTGGCACTCAGGGCCCTGCCTCTCTCCTGACCAGGGTGCCATCACTGTGCAGAGCCCTTCCCACATGCCTGCAACACAGTCGGCTGTCTCCAAGGCAGCCTCAACCAAAGCTGAGGCTCAGAGGCAGGAGGAGAGCAGCAGTCACTGCTCGAGAGCTGCAGTTTGGAGCCCGGTCCCCAAGAACAGCATCACTGCAGCCAGGCACAAGCAGAGATGAGACATGAGGCTGACGTGTCAGGAGCAGCCGTGAGCACAGCAAACCTGCCCACGGCATAGCGACACCAAACCTGCCCACAGTGACACCAAACCTGCCCACAGCACACACAGCACAGCAACACCAGCTCTGCACGGAATCACAGCCGGCAGCAGAAGGCTCCCTGTGAAACACCACGTACCTGGCGGCACCACTGACTCACAGCTGACAAGGCGACAAATCCCGCTCGCCTTACTCAGACCCACTCCCACGAGCCCTATCAGGGAGTTTTACATCAAGAGTTTCAAAAGTGCGTTGGAGAAAACAACAACAACGCAGTTCCCGGAGCCCTGGCAGAGCTGCCAACAGCACCTGCCCTCCTGTACCACCAGCACCTGCCTTTCTTGTGCCCATGGCACCTGCCCTCCTGCACCACCAGCACCTGCCTTTCTTGTGCCCATGGCACCTGCCCTCCTGCCCTGGGCAAAGACTTCACATCCCAGGAAAACTCTTAACTCTGGCTTAAACCCGGAGAAGTTTAACTCACACTTCACCCACGTGCGGCAGAACATCTCTGCATGACTCGGTGTTAAAGCAACCTCATCCCAACCCTCGGACCAGCAGCGCTGTCATCAGGGGACTGAAAACACAGCCTGGGGATTCCGTTTGTTGTGACTTTCTCCATCACCCTTTTTCCTTCTTGTATGTGTTTTCCTCATACACCCTCTGTCCCACAGCTGGTCAGTCCTGCTGCAGGAGGCACAGAGCTGCCACAGCTCACTACGGTGGGCTCCTGCTTCTCCGTCCTCCGTGGCCAAATACAGAGACCAGGGAGTACAGAAAATTAGAAATAAATACACAGGGAATTTCATCTATCTGGCAACGAAACAATGCTGAGCCAACAAAAACTGAGGAGTTTAATCTGTCTCCAGTCCAAAAGAATTCCAACATGATCTTGACAGAGAAGCCTAAACAAAAACTTCAAGGGAAAAGAGATGCTCCCTTTTAAAGCAAAGCTACCTAATAATTTTGTTTTCATGGAAATCTTTTTGCCAAGAGACAGTTCCGAGTGAGAAGCTTTTTCTAGAAGAGCAACCTCAAGTGTACAGCATTGGACACAGACTCTGCAGCATCAGGAACTGACTCAAATGATCCGAGGTCCCGCTGGCCACGTGCTACGCAATTAGAGGCACCCACCAAGGTTCCCATTACTGCCTCAATTAGCCATTTGACAAATCACCTTCTGCATTATCCTGCCTGTTTGGGGCAAATATGACTTGCAGAGCCATTTATTCCCTGAGAACATGAGAGCTGCTGCCCAGCTCAGGTGGCAGGCACGGGGTGCCCAGCCTGTGCCTCAGCAGCCAGTGAGCCAGCCAGGATGGGGCAGGGAGCCCCTCAGACACCACAGAGACCCTCACACAGCTAAATAATGGGATAACTGGGCAGTTAAAGCAGCTGCCAGGAATAGCTGCACCCACGGTCCTTGTCAGGGCACAGCTCCTGGCACCACACAGTTTCACCATGGACCCACAGAGTCCTGGCTGAGGGACCAGGGGTGGCCCAGGGGCTCAACATCTGTCCTTGGCTTGAGGGACTTCAGGCAAGGGTGTCCTCCGAGAGCCCTGCATTCACCTCTCCTCACCCCACCTGCTCTCCCCAAATGCCAACCCCTCCCTTTTCCTCTGCAGCCTCTTAGTTCTCCAAGAGCCAACAGTGAGAGCTCCACAGAAGACAAACAGGAGGCCATCACTGTCCCACATCAGCCTGCAGGCTCAGCCATACACTGCTGGCACCACCCAATAAGCAGGCCTGCAGCTCACTTGGGGATGTAGCAGAGGTCTCCATTCCTCCTCGGGAGCCCCACCAGACCCATGCCAGCTCCAGAGAAAGGTACACAGGGACACAGACCCACCCCTGCAGCAGGGCTGTGTGGGAACTCCTTCGACAGCCTGGATCTGGGCATTGCACTGAGGAATTCCGTAACCTAAGTTACTTCTTCAAGATTTGTCATTTTGTTTTCAAAACGACATCTCAAACTCCAGGGTAACAGAAGGTGTATCTGACTAATTTGAAGCAAATGTTTCTATTTTGCTGCAAAGTACATGATTATTTGATATATATTTCTAGAAAGAATGGTTCACTGTTCAGCAACCAAACCTTATACTTTCAATAAGGTTTGGATTTGGCTTTCCAGGCTTGAGCATGTCTCCAGCGTTGCTTCTGTTCAACCACATTTCTCTCTGCTACCCAGTCACACGGACAACAACAGGCTTTTTTTCCAAAGCATTTTAGGTAACTACCTCAAGAATAGTTTTTGTTTAAAACACACACACGCATACGCAAAGCCCACTCTTAGCACAAACTTCATCAGATAGTCTCAGCAAGCACACTTTAATAGTGTGATATTGAAAAGTAATTTTACTACTAGCTAGAAAAGACTGAAGACTGCAGAGGATATATTTAGATGTGTATAAATAGACAACACTCAGTGATGTCTGGTCCAAGGAGTACAAATTTTCCCTAATGCATAGAATATGCCTGGCCCAAAATGCTTGAGCAGCACTTAGACAGCCTTTTCAGTTTGGCTCAGGTTCTGAGCCCGCTAATAGCGAGGCCATTAGAGCGGCACTCCAGCCTCGCTGCTCGCGCAGGGAATATGCAAAGATCGCTCTGTAAAACCGAGCCTGTTACCACATCTGAAAGCACGGGCAGTATTGATCAGCAATGGAAAGCCATTAGCTCTCCAGCCTCTGAGCTACCTCCATGTGCCCCAGAGGAGGGACGAGCCCTCCAGGCACCTCAGGTGCTCCATCTTCCCAAGACAGGCACCCCATGTGCCAGGCCCATCCTTGGTGCTGCACCCGCCTTCATGACTCTAATCTTTCTCAAAAAATTGAGGAAGATCTGGTTTCTTCTTGCCATGCTGCTTTGTCATCTCTTCTGGGTTCCCATCCTGTCCCACACTACCAGACAGCCTTTCTCTCCCCATCACTGCTCACACCTTCAGTGGCCAATGGGAGCCTCTCTAGAAAAGAGCTGTATGAAAAATTCCAACCAACTCCCTGAGATGGCATCCTGAGCACTGCTGCAGCCAAGCCCAGCGCTTCTCCAGGTCACAAAGATGACAGAGTGCCCAACCTGCCAGCTCTCACTGGGAAAGGACAATCTGGAGCCCACTCCCACAGCTGAATGTGTTTGGTGGAATGAGACAACTGGAGCCCTCTCCTGTAGCTGGAAGTGTTTGTTAAACTGGTGAACTAGTTCAGCTTTGAACTTGCACTGGGCACTTGAGATATCCAGGATTTGCTTCCACTGACTGCCCTGCCATGATAAAAACAGGAACTGCTCTTTCTGAAAGAAGAAAGATGAGCTAATATGCCAGGAGATGTTTCTGAGCAAGGCTTGTGACTGCAGGCTGAACTGGCAAGCTCTGGTGTTCATTCTGCTCCAGCCTTACGCATTTAAACACATTTATTATGCATTTAAACAAATGCATAATCCCTTGAGTACAGTATATATATAGAACCATGGATCAGGAAGGTGTTGGGCACTGAGAACACTCCGGCTCTGGTACAGCTCCTTGTGCAGAGTTGAACCTGACTCCCAGATCAGCAGAAAAATCACCAGGCCTGGCTCCAGAGCCCACTGGCACACATCCCCCTGCCAGGATCGACTATGGCAGCAGCACAGAGTCTGCTCCGAGGTGGGGCCCCTACACAGAACCAGGGTACCCAGCCAGAATCCCTGGGGCAGCACACGCAGCACCGAGCACACGGGTCCAGCAGCTGGCTATAGGGGGACACAGCCCCGCCGCACCAGGACAGACTGGTCCTGGCACAGGCAGCTCTGCCCCACACTCCTGGACACAATCAGGGCCAGGATTGGTGCTGGCAGAGCCAGCCCAGGGCCCTCCACCCACAGATGGAACCAAATGGGCTTCAATCCCAGGATGGATCCATTTCACCTCGCCAGCGTGCTGCCTGGCTGTGCTGGTCTGAGCAGCCCTGGACACACAGCGCTCGCCCGAGGATGCTCAGAATGCATGAGCTGACACCACGTGTCATGCAGAACATGTGAAATGGAAGCATGGGTGGGGAGGATCACCAGCACGACAGCACGATGCCCAAGGGCAGGGACTTCCAGCTCCATGGCAGTCACCTGTAGGCTGCACAGGGCTGGGCTTGGCTGGGGACACCTGCTGTCCCACCCCTGGTCTCCAGGACCGGTGAGGCCATGTTCATGACTGCAGATGGGACCAACACCTTCCTCTGCTCCAGACATGCAACATAATGAGAAATGGTCCCTGCCCCGGAGATGCGACAGAGAGAGGGAGGGAGGAGGTGAAGATGCAGGAGGGGAAGCACTGCTGTCCCGGGATGCAGAGGAACTGCAGAGCCGGTGTCCCCCAGCCCATGTTGGCAAAGACCAGTCCGGGAAGGGGCTTTCCCAGTCCTCATGGCCCAGATGTGCCCGTGGCCGCCTCACACCGGCCCGTGCCCGCATCCACTGCTCGCCGCCAGCTGCTCCTGGGCTCCAGGAGTCTGTGTGCTCCGGCATCCGCTCCTGGAGCCGGGAGGGCTGATGCTCTGACACCAACATGGCTGCGAGGCTCCGCCGGCTCCTCCGCCGCTGCTCTGCCATCTCCCCAACGGGAACCTTCCGGCGGGGAACGTCCATCCTGTCCTACATTCGCTCTCCCGCAGACAGTGGCGCTCGCCACGGAGAGGGCGAAGGAGATGGAGGGGAGCGCACCCGCATCCCGGGACGCGGGGGACCGCGGCGGACCCCAGGAGAGAGGAGCGGGGAGAGCGACGTGTGTGTAGCGGGCAGGGGCGCCGGGACGGGGCGGGGGGAGCCGCAGGGTTCCTGCTCGCTCCGACATAGCCCTGCATCCCCTGAGCCGCGATCCCGGCCCCGCAGGAGCGCCCCGGGATGGTTCCGCGCACAGCGGCGCCTCCGCCCGCTTGGGCAGCGCCGCAGCGCCAGCGGTGCCGCGTAACCGGGCGGCGGCGGCAGCAGCGCGGCGCGGAGGGGGCGGCGGCCGCAGCACGGGCGGCCCCGCACCATCGCCGGCCCCGCAGCATCCCCAGCCCAGCCCAAGGCGGGCGGCCGCCGGCGCCGTCCCGCGGGCAGAGGCGGCAGCGCGGCCCGGCCCGTCCGTGGGGTGCCCGCCCTGCCGCTCCGCTCTGAGCCCCGCGCTCCCTGCGGCCGACGCCCTCCCGGGAGGGGCGTCCCTCCGCTGCTGCCGCCGCCGCCGCCCCCGTACCGGCGCCCCCCCGCGCCGCGGGCTCGCCCTGCCCTGGCCGTTCGGGACCCGCCAGGCCGCCCCCGCCGCCCCGTCCCCGGGCCGGTACGGCGGTGCAATGCAGATGTGCCAGGCGCGACCCCCTCTCCGCGTTACCTGGAGCCTCCGGGGACGGGCGGCGGCCGGAGCGCGTCCCCTGCGGGTGCGGCCGCGGCCGGGCCCCGGCGGGCTGCGGGCGCTGGCGGCAGGCGGGCTGCCCGCCGCTCCGCCCCGAGCCGGCGCTCACCACCCGCATCCTACCGCGGCTCCGCGGCGGGGCTGCCCGCGGCCGGGGCGGGCAGGGCGGCCCGGGGACGGCCCCACGCGGCGGCTCGGGCGGGCGGCGGCACATGCACACACGCGCGGGCGGGGGCGGGGGGCGCGGAGCAGCCCGCCCGCATCAGCCCGCCGAGCCCGCCCGCATCGTCCCGCATCGCCCCGCACCGGGCAGCCCGCCCCACTCCGCGCCCGCCGGCGCTGACCTTGCCGTGTACCTGCGCCAGGTTAATCCTCGCCAAGCGCTGCCGCTCCGCGCCCTGCTGCGGGATCCTTGCGCCGGGCGCTGCGCTGGACGGACGGACGGACGGACGGTCGGTCGGAGAGATGGACAGACGTGGCCGGGGCGCGGGCAGCCCCGCCGCCGGGCCGGCGCCTCCCGGGTGCGGGTGCCGCTAACGCGGGGCGGCCGGCGGCAGGGCCATGCGGCTCCGCGCCGCTCCGCGCCGGGCGCGCTCAGGCGGAGCAGCCGCGGCGGCGGGGCAGGGCGGGGAGCGCGGCGCCCGCGGCTCGGCCCTCCGCGGCGGCGGCTGCTGCGCCCATCCTCCGCGCCGCCGGCCTCCGCGCGGCCCCGGCCCCGGCCGCGGGCAGCCGCGCCGCTCGCTGCCGCATGGAGCAGCCGCCGCCTCCCCCGCGCCGCGCCGCGCCGGGGCGGGCTGGAGCAGCCGGGCCCTCCCCGCCCCGCCGCACGCACGGCTGAGCCGCAGCCGCCCGGCCGTCGCCGCGCAGACGTGCGGCCGGGCTGCCCCCCGCCGCGCCGGGCTCCGGGCTGCGCGCCGCCGGGCGGGACCGGCACCGGGCACCGGCACCGGGCACCGGTAGGGACACGGGCACGGACGCCGGCAAGGACACGCCTCCGCCTGCCCCGCCGCGCCGGGGCCAGGCTACAGCGACGGGGACCGAGTGTCCGCGGCCCTCGGGGCACCTGCCAGCCCTTGCCAGCCTCCGCCCGGGGCCCCGGGACCGGAGCGGGCGGCGGGCGGGGTCGGCGCGGGGCTACGCCAGGGTTTGACCTGATCCGACAGATGCACCGGCGGAATCGTCCCGCGGAGCGGCCCCGCGGGGTGGGAGCGCGGAGGCGGCTCCGCTCCGCGCTGCCCTGCATGGCGAGGGCTCCTGCCCACCCCCGGGTCGCACAGCTGCCCTGCACCCTGCCCGGTCCAAGGACAGGGGCTGCAGCACCGGACTTGCAGGAGGGATGATCCTGGCAGGAGACGGAAAGGATGGGTCACCTTTAGGGGAGTAAATAGAGAGCTTTGGGGAATTTCGGGATCGTTACCTGTCTCCTGGATCTCTAACGGGGAGGAGAGTGCATTTCGTGCTACGGAATACTGACACCCTTTTCTAATGCTCTTTTGTGGGAAAATGCCGGGGACGTTGCAGGACCCGAAGCAGAGAAGCGCTACCTGGCGAGCCCGGCAGAGGAGCTAATTAACGAACCTCATCAGCGGCCAGTGACCCCGCACCTGGAGGGATGTGCAGACACGTGCCCTGTCGACCGCTTGGCAACGGCACCGTTTCCTCCGACACCCTCCCGCTGGGACGGGGGGCAGCTGCCTCGGGGGCTGCAGCCGGACCAGCCCGCGGGGCCGCCGCTGCTGAGGGTGCTCTGCGTACTCGGAGGCAGCGGGAGCGATGATGCTGCGACCGGCATCTCGCTGCGGACGCACGTGGGGGGAGCCCTGTCCCAGAAGAAGGAAGATGCAGTAGGAGTCCTCAGACCTCTCTACTGACACTGTGCCAAAGTTTTTTGTGCCTTGGGATGCAGCATCTGGCGTCGGTATGAGTGAGAAGAGGAAGCATGTCAGTGCTCCCGGGCTCAGGGCTGTCCATGAGACCTGAGAGCATTGAAGTCGAAAGAAATTTTGTTTCGTTGGTCTCCACAACAGCCTCTGACCCCGGTCTCAGAAGGAATGCAGCTCCCAGAGCCGCAACATCCTCTGCCCTTCTGGCAGCCTCAGGAGCTGCCCAGAGCCAGGCAGGTTGGGCTGGGCCTGTGAGTTAGGGCTTAACTTCTAGTCCCAGCAGCTGTCTCATGGAGCTGGTTCAATCTGTTATGGGGACAGACAGGCTGGTAGGAGGGAATGAGTCTAATTCTTCTGCTCCCTCGAGGGAAAACTCACGTCAGCTGGTTTTGCTGAGGTGGGCTCTGCTGTCCTTCTGCCCACAGTCCTAACACGGGTCTTCTTTGGAGCTGGAGAGTGTCATGCTCAGCCCTGATTTGGCATTCACAGTGTACTCCCCTCTGGAGAGAGCAGAGAAGATGCTCCCTGGTAAAATATCTATGGTCTTGGCTGGTGTGCACCAGTGCCTCAGGCTTCAGTTTCAAGCATTTGCTGCTCTGTCAGTTCTCTGCTGCCCCAGGAGCAGAGGGGCTGGTGTGCCAGTGATGCCAGTGATGCAGCTGGCATTGGGAAGGGAGATAAGCCTCTGGTACAGCTTCCCTGGCCATAGGGACATGGAGAAGCTCCGTGGGAACTCGGTGGAAGCTTGTGCTCAGAGCCTGGAGTGTACTGAGAGTGCACTGGTTTGTACCATCCAGCACAAACACGCCATGAGGTCTGGTTCAGGACCACTCTGAACTGGTAGCAGTACAGCAGAGTGCAGGAGCTCCACATCCTCACATCTACAGAAACGTCCTGCACTCTCTGGCCTCGGGGCTTTGGGCAAAGGCTGCTGCAGCTTCTCTGCCAGCCTGAAATCCCTCTTGAGACTGAGACAACTCCACAGCCTTGTTAATATATCCAGTGAGAAAACTATTTGTCCCTGGAGTGTCTGGGAGTGTGGGAGCTGTGGGTGTTCTGGGGAGGTTCACTCCCTCATGACTGGGATGGAAACCTGGCCTGTCTGATCCTGGTCCTAGACCTAAGTGACAGTGTGTGTGGAGTGTCTCTGCCTGAACGCTCCCTTCAACGCCCAGGGCTGGGCTGTTTTGGGGCAAATCTCAGTGCCCTGGGGAGAGGCAGGTGTGTGTCCTGGCAGCGTTATCCCCGATACCTGGCAGTGTACCCCACAAATGGCACTGTCCTGCATGGCCCCAGCACTGGGGATTCACTCAGGTGAGCTAGCTCTGACCAGGACTCGCCCTGCCTTGGGGACCCTCCCTGCTGCTGGGGCTCAGCCTCCTCCCCCATTACCCTTCTAAACAAGCCTGTGCTAGGGGATTTGTCTTGCTCTTGCCTCCAAGCAGTGTTAAAATGCCTTTTTCCTGACAGAGCCAGTAATTCCTTAACCTGAAATCTTTCTCCGCAGGTATCATTTTAAAATTTCATAATTTCTTTTTTGACTGAAGTAAGGAGAGCTTCTTGAGGAAAGTGCTTTGTTCAAATAACACACAGAGCTGCTTTTGTGCACTTTCTAACCCTTAGTCACCCCTCAAGGAGGGACCTGGGGCCTGGGCACAGTGTCCTGCAGCGGGCTGGTGACGGGGTGCTGTGCTCACCCAACCTGCTGCCCACAGCAACCAACCCACGTTGTCACAGGGCTCCCTGTCCCTCGTCCCTTCAGACCTCCTCCCCCACCCCAGCATAGACCAGAGCCATCCTTAGAGCTGTGCTGGGAGCCGGCAGCATTCTCGGGAGTCGCTG
This sequence comes from Myiozetetes cayanensis, assembly GCF_022539395.1. NCBI lineage: Eukaryota > Metazoa > Chordata > Aves > Passeriformes > Tyrannidae > Myiozetetes > Myiozetetes cayanensis. The sequence continues at coordinate 62,073,257 of NW_026087853.1, read as the reverse complement.
CCATTCCGCTGGGCCAGCAGAGCTGGGCACTCCAGTGGGCAGGAGGGAGGGGTGGGATGCCCCATGTCTGCAGTGATGATGGCTGTGCCGATACTGGAGCAGGGAGTGTTAAAGCGTAACATCACTGCTCACCGAGCACACAGCTTTCCATGGGCACAGGAGCCCTTCCTCGCCGGGCGGCGAGCGCTGGTACCGTGTGCTGCGTGTACACCCTAAAGGAGACAAGCAGCAGTGCAGGCGAGCAGCGCCCGGACGCTGCGGGTTCTGACAGCCCTGCAGAAACCACGGCGAGGGGTGGCACGTGGTGCTCCTTAAGAGAGACTATGGTACCTCACCAAAAAGTGTTTGAAACCAGCAATGTTTATTCGTCCTTACAAGGAGAAAATCCCCTGTCCTATCCACCCAAATGTCAAGTGTCACCCTGCGTGGATTGGATTCCCCTTCCCCAGAGCACCGGGGAGACAGGAACGCTTCAGGGGCCAGTGCACATCAGCCTCTCCCTCCAGAAGAAGTGGGGAAGTGTGTGGAGTTACCCTGGTTCTCATTTCCTGGGAATGTTTTTCCATTTTAAGTTCTTTAGTCTGTAAGATGGGGGAGCTGTTGCATTGTACAAAAAGGCAGGGACCGATCCTGCTCCTTCCCGAGCGCTGCGTCTCCTTGTCAGCAGACTGGAGGTGAGAGTCCTCCACAGCTGCCCTGGTGCCCACAGCTCTCACCCTCGCTGGCTGGGGAGTCTCTGGGTGAGCGATGCTGAACCCAGCCCAGGCAAACAGGCTGTTTAAGGCAAACTGACGTGACGTTTCTCCCCAGGGTACGTTGGTGGGTGGTGAAGTCCCAGCACAGATTGATTCCCTGTCGCTCCTGTGCCAGCCCCACACTGCCTGTCCCTGCCACTGGCACTGCTGGTGAATCTCCCTGGACCTCTCCCCCAAAACCACTGCGGGGTGGGGGGGCCAGCACCAGTTTTGTCCTCAGACAGACTTGGTTCATCACATGAAACGAAAGCAAGTAATAGATACTGAATAGCCGGAGTGCATCCTTTTAAAAACTTTTAATCAAAAAACAGCTTGAAGTCAAGATTACAGTAGTTGTAGAGTCTATTTGCTTGATCTTTTAACAGATTTGCTTTTTAAGTAATAAAATAATGCACTGACTTTTTTTTTTTTTTAAATCTCCTGCATGATTATATGAAGATTTCTAGAAGTTGGTACCTACCTTGTTAAAGAAGTGCTTTAGTTGTTAGACACAAGCTGGAGGATGAACACAGATGAGCTCTGGGTGACCTCACACCTGCCACAATTCTACATTGCATGAGCACGATTTTGTCTAGGAAAGACCTTGAGGCACAACTGGGAAAAGTTTGCTGTGCTGACTGGGAACCTTGTCCCCCTGGCCCCAGACCTCGCTCTGCCTGCCCTGGAGCCAGTACGTGAGCTCAGGGCTCTATCTTTGGCCAGCTCAGTGCCCCACACGATGGCTTTGCTCGCCCTCATGATGGCTGGCAGGGACCCAAGCTCATCCAGAGCATGGCTTGTTTAATTTGGATATAGGGATGGGAGGAAATATGGCAGATGGAGACCCTGCACAAGAAATGGGAAGAAAGGGATTTATTGCAGGACTGTGAATCAAAAATAAAGAATAAACCCAGTCATAATTTAGAAAAACAGCCTTTCCAAAAAAACCTGTTACCTGCAAAAGGCTATTTCCTTCTGCTAGGTGTCATTGTCACCTCCAGGCGCTGGGACCAGTGTTCCCAGGGCAGGCAGGGACCAGAGCAGTCGGGGAGTGCCAGGGCCTCACTGTGGCTGGCAGACAGTGTTGATGTGTGGGATGGAGCTGGGGCAGAGTTTACATGAGGAGGGGGCTGCTGACACCATGGGCAAACCCAGTTCTCCATCTGTAAGCAGACTTACATGTGTTTTTGAGGGAACCAACACAGCTGGAGACAGGAGGCAAAAACAAAAGTGCCCCAGAGAAGGACTCAGGGCTGGGGTGCAGTGCTATGATCTAATGGGCTAGTTTGGGGAAAAACAGCTCCAAATTTCTCTTCCTGAGGGTGGGATTAACTGCACTAGATCCAAGAACAGTGATTGCCCATCTCTGAATGCAGCTTCCAATTGCCCATCGCTGAACAGCTTGGCAGTGCTGGGGGAATGGTTGGACTCGATGCTTTTGGAGGGCTTTTCCAACCTAAATGATTCTGGGATTCCATGATTTCAGCAGAGGGAAGTGGTGGGTGCCCTGCAGATGGGATTGGCTTCACCTAGCAAACAGCACAGGCACCTTGTGCTGCATTCCCAGGGCTCAGCACCGCCCCCTTACCTCTTTAAAGCCAGAGATGGAACCAAAGATGTGCTCCATTACCCATCTCCTCCCTGCTTCAGTGCTGCCTTAACACTTGCACTTTCTTCATGTTCAGGTTTTGGGTCTCAGTCTTTTAAAATTCTTCTTTATTCACGTTTCTTTCCTATACAATTTATTCCTTCTTTGTTGAGATGACTTCTCAGTAGAAAACAGCAAAATCTCCATCCCCAGCCTGCCCCAATTCCCTCAGCACTGTCAGAGCCATGTGCAGAGCTCATTTCCATAATAGACTGGAATTTGATCTTCCACCGGTTCTTGATTTAAGTATTTTCCTTAAGCCAAATTTTGCATGGCAAAGAGTGTCCAATAATTCAAACTATTATTCTTCTTGATGTCCCATCTCCTATCTTATATCCAAGCAATAAGCTGAGGGCTCGCGTTCAATTCACTGGGGTAGGAGAATGAAGAGCTACCAGAGACCGCATTTATACATAGAAGAAAGAATTATCTTTTATTTAGAATCTCTACAGTCTTTAATTTACATTCTCTACAGTCTCTCCAGTTGCAGTTTAGAGCCTACAGGAGCTCACCACTGCCATAATCACACTGAAGTGAAAAGGGTGCTCCAAAAGTAAGTAAATTGTCAAAGTGAAAATTACTCCTGAATGCAGACTGGAGTGTTGCTGTCTAGACAAGGAATGCAATATTCCATTGGAACTGGAGGAGAAAGCAGATTTAGTGATTATTAAGCGTAAGCATTCCGAACAAACAGAATGGGGAAAATAATAAGATAACTAATATTTTTGAGAAGTTGCTAATTGGAAAAAAAATAGAGACACATAAGCAAGAGAATTCTAGTAATAACTCTTCAAAAGAGAGTGAGCTGGAGTCTGGCATGGATCCCCACAGCTTCTGAGCTTGTTCAATTAAAATCAACACTGAATGGGTTTTCTTTCACTTCCATTACTCAAGCTGCATCTTTCAAAGGGATGGCAAATGAGTGATATGCATATGAAAGAGCCACAGAGTATGAAATTACAAAATTATACAGGGTTTGGATATTTGCACTTTGAGATATTAAATCTTCTGAAGGAAAACATTTGAGCAAATTCTGAATAAAGAACCCTACAGAGGAGGAAGGAAGAGCAGTGAGATAATCTAATAAGCTAGAGACTCAGCAATTTCCAAGTGTTGAATACCACCTCAGTTTAACCATGACACAGTGTTTCCAGCCCAGGATCTGCTCCTCTCTCACAGGGCATTTGCTAGGGGGAGTCTCATGTATGTAACAAAAAAACAAGTTCAAGGGCCGGACTCAGACTTGGATTTAACCCTTTCCTGAGATTTAGAGGTGCTAAAATCACTTCCTTGCTCCTGGTGCTCACCTTCCTTTTCCTTTTCCAGGCTCAGCATTACTGCATCTGCTCCCTGGGGAGGTGGGACCCTCCCAGCTGTCCCACACGTTCCACTGTAGTCTTTGGTCCGGGGAGGGCACTGCTGCTCTGCTCCTCCCTGGTGTCCTGCCTGGCCACAGGTCCATGCCTCATCACAGCTGGCAGCTGGCAGGAAGAGACAAAGGAGAGGTGTCACGGCCATTTGGATCTCTCAGACGTGTAGGACAAAGTGCTCTGTAAATTACACTTTATTTTATGAGCTCATTAAGAGATACAACAAACAAGCACAACAAACAGTGTCTCTATCTGCTTTGCCCAAGGGATTCACACAAATTCACTTACTCACCGCTCAAGCCAAGAGGTTCCGTAATGTATAACCCGGAGCTCTGAAGTCACACACCTGTGAGCAGAGTAGATCCCAATCCAGGGCTGAGTGCTCATCCCTCTTCTTCAGTCATGGAGCAGATGTGCCCTCCAGCTCACCAGGAGGCAGCGAGGCCTCAGCACTCCTGTTGCTGTGGGTTCCACTCATTGCAGCAGCTTTGGGGTGAGCTGATTTTTACACCTCCCAGCTTGGTCTGTCCTATTCCCAAGAGTCTTGGGAAGGCACTGGCTGTAGGGATGGAGGACAGTGGCTGTACTGCAGACCTTTAGCTCTTTCTGGACACCTCCTGCCACCCTAGGGCTCTTGCTCTGACCTAATGACCTGCTCCTAGTGCACACCAGGCTGGGCCATGGGCTGGGTTAGCCAAAATCTGAGCAGGAGTTGCACGAGTAGTCACAAGGTGCCAGCTATCTCCGTCTATTATGGTTTTAGAGGGGAGCAGGGGGAAGGCTTGTGCTGCCTGCTGTGTCTCAGTCTGCCAGCCTGCTGTATTTTTAATATTATGTACAGATTAAACATCATTGAAAATCACCTGTTGAGTATGAACCGTCTTGCCTTCTCAGGAATATGCTGCATGGAAACCCCTTAGACAATCACCTAATGGTCTCTAATCACACAAGACTTACATATTGTGTTAAAATCTCAGGATGCCATGACTCGACAGTAATTAGCGGTAATTGTTTCCCACGCAGCCGCGGTATTTGACTAATAACTCCCTTTACAAGAGTCAGGGAGATCAGGGGCACCTGGGTCAGGAGCCATCACTGCTAATTACCCTCTCACTCCTGTTGTTACCATGAGCTCTCAGCAGCTCCTGCCGGTGTCAATTCTCAAGGGCGGGATCCTGGGTCCCGCAGGGTTTCATTCCTTAGGGAGAAGCAGCAGGTACATCATCCCTCTGTGACTTTCCACAGGGCATGGGCCGACAGCTGCAGGCTCGTGGGTTTTGCTTCTGTTTGAAGTTCTGCTGGAAATGAACCCAGGATGGGTTAGAGAAAAACAACTTCAATAGGAAAACTCGACTGGTCCCTTGGGTGAGCAGCTCCAGTGCCTGGCTGTCCTTGTTAAAAATGTATGTCTTATTTGTGCTCCTCAGTTTCCCATGGTAGCTTCCAGACACAGGGAGTTTACCTTTTTTTAATGTCCAGTCCCTAAAGAGGAATATTTTCCTTCTTTTCCTATGTTTCTCAGGCCCTGGGTGATGTTTGCTATTGTGCTGGGAATAGCTGTGGGTAAACGGAGCTGTCCTGCCATCCCCAGCCCAAATACCTCTCTTCTCAAACCCCTCTCTTCCCACTCCCAAGCCTCCTGCCCCGCAGGACCACACGTCTGCCAGCTCTGGGAATTCACACAGGACAGTGGAATGGAAATTTTTCTCCAGAAAATGCCCTTTACATGGCAATGACCAAGCACTTCAGGGAGCTGCACGGAGCAGGAGCTGTCCCGGTGCGCCAAGCCAGAGGCAGCTCTGCGAACGCTCCCCTCTGCGCAGGGGATAACACTCCTCAGGAGCGCCTCTGCCATTATCCCCGCCGTAGCGGGGTCCCCCTGCCTCGGGCTCCGAGTGCTGCTGCAGCCCGGTGTGAGCCCCGCATCGCCCGGCAAACACCTCCCTGACAGCACGGCCAGCCTCGGCGGCTCCCGCCTGTGCTCAGCATCCTCCCGACGAGCTGCGCAGGAGCTGCCGTGCGGCACCGACCTGGAAACCTGCTTCCCTGCTTCCTGGGCAGGAGGCAGCTCAGGCTGCGGGAACACGAGCACTCAGCACAGGAGTCTCTGCAGGGCTCAGCTTGGACGGCCTCACGCAGCCCGGGCGGGAGCAGAGCTGGGAGACAGTGGAGGTCCCAGACCACTGTCGGCATTTCCAGGGGCATTCTGGGTTCTTCTGCTTTGAGAATATACATCCTTGGATTTCCCTGCATTTATCTTCTAAATAAAACCCCAAGGTACTCAGTGTGTTCCGGTTTCCAGGTACCACAGAGAGATGACACAGGCACATCTGAGGCAGGTGCATCTGAGGCAGGCTCACCATTCCTACGGAAAGATCTCATACACAATAAAGAAACTGGTGCTGTTATCTCCATTTAGCTTTCGCTCTCATCACTCCTCTCTCCAGTTTCAACCTGCACAGAAAAACTTTGTCTCCTGGAAAGCTACAGATACTCATGGATAAGATGCTCTCAGTCAGTAGAACCAAAAATCTGCTGCATGTATGACCACCAAATATCTCATCATGTCTGAGACAGGTTGCCGAGCCCCTGGAACAGTCCAGGGCAGGATTGTATTGCTGGTCACATCCAAGGGCAGCATTCCAAGGAGAGCTCTGTCTCTGAAACAACAGTGAATTAATTTTCTTAAGCAGAAAAAAAAAAAATAATCTTTTGCCTTGCTTATATGACTGGAAAAGCAATTCTAGAGATTCTATTCACTCCGTCTCATTTTAGGTTAGTTTTTAAAAGCAAAGTTATCACAGAGATTCAGCAAAGCTCAGTACATTTCCAGCAGAAAGCCAGAAGAGAGTTGTGTCAATGCTGTTTTTACCTCCAAACGTGAGAAACACCAAAATGTGCAAGAGAGCTCACACATTAAATACCAAGTCTCCTCTGTGCAGTATTTCCATATTTAACATGAATTTACTGAGAAATGTAGAACTGCCCTGCTGGACAAGCAGGGCCATGCTGCTCCCCCAGCTCTGGAGAGCAGATGTTCAGTGCAGTGTGGCCACGCCAGTGCTCAGCGCTCTGAGCCCTCCTGCTGATCCCCAGCACTGGGACTGTGTTGGGGCTGTACTGGCTCAGATGGAGGAGCCCCTCAGGCCAGGGGCTGTGCCTGGGGACAGAGGGACCCAGAGCTTTGCCTACTGCTGCCAACCCCTCTGCTGTCCTGGCCTCACTCTAGCTGGCAGCTCAGTCCACCCCCCGTGGGATGGGGAGAGAGCTGGGAGAGAAAAGCATGAGAACTGGAAGGTTGAAGTAAAGTCAATTCAACAAGTGATGCAAAAGTCACACACACAAACAAAGCTAAACAAGGAATTCATTCCCTGCTTCGTGTGTCAGGCAGATGCTCAGCCATCTCCAGAACTCCAGCACACGACAGTGATTTGGGAAGACAAATACCATCATTCTGAATGTGCCCTCTTCCTTTTCCCCCCACCTTTATGCACTGAGCACCATGTCCTGTGGTCCGGGACATCCCTTGGGTCAGTTGTGTCACAGGTGTCCCAGCTGTGTCCCCCCAAGTCTTTGTACCCCCCAGCCCATCACTGGTGGGATGGGTGCAGAGCAGAACTGCCCCTGGTGCCCAGCAGTCACTGACACATCACTGAGGGATCAAAACTGCTTCCAGCACAGATCCCAAATTCAGCCCCAGACCAGCTACTGGGAAGAACATTAACTCTATCCCAGCAAAAAATCAACACAACAGCCAATTCACACACAGCTACTCCTTAATGCTCAACACTGCTTCCATGCAACTGGTAAAAACAATGGGCTATTCCTGGATTAATTTTTAAGTTAACCTCCCACTAAAGCCAGAAAATGATACCAACAGATGCCTCCCGCAATCTCCTTCAGCCCTTTGCTACAGAATCAGCACAGCACACTCAGAAGTGGAAGCAGGATACGGGAGAGGTGGGTGAGCAAGGTTCCCCCTCTCAGTGGACACTGGCTGGTGGATCCACTTTCCTTGTAACTCCATTTGCCAATGCTTGGTGAGGGTGAGGATGTGGATGCTGAGCCACTCACTTCACCAGCCCTGGAGTGACTTCCAGCCTGCTTTCTGTCAAAAGCCTGTAATCAGATGCATTCTCCAAGGCCTTACAGTGTTTGTACAGTGAGCAATTACCAACTTACACATTGCAATGGTGCAATTAGCAGTTCTACTATGTTAATAATGAATTTAAGACTTGTGTAGCAACTCTGGAGGGCTTCCATTTGAAGGCCTCACGAGGATCTCATTTTCATTATAAAAACTAATCTGTACGCTAGCCTCCCATTTGCTGACTTCAGGTCTGGAAAGGGCTGGCATTTCAATCTTAAAGTCAAACTCAAAGTCCAGCATCTTCTGAGTGGGGAAATCTCAGTTCAGACCCACGGCTGAGATGGTGAGCATGGAAACACGCAGTCTGAGAGAATCCTGTGGAACCAAATAAGGCAACATTCCTGAAGCAAATGGCACTCCGAACACTATTACATCCTGGCTTTTTATTTTTCTCAAGTGATGGCTCGGAACAACCAGACTCTCCATTAGCTCCTCAGAGTAGGTTTGTGGGTATTTTGTGGTTTATTTAAACAACGCACCAGCATTGTTTAAGTTCTTTGATGGTGAGAAGGTTGTCATTGAATAAAAGTTCAATTAAGAGTTTTTTCCAGTTCCACTTTCCCAAATCCCAGCACTAACAAAGAAAAGGAATCCAGCCCTGAGGTTGTACTTTTCTCTCCTCTCCTGTTCAATTTCTCCCTTCATTGTGTAACATACCAGATGGCAATTTCTTCCCTAAAAATTGCTTGTTACCCTGGTCAGTGTTCAGTTTGGGAATACAGGAGTTATCATTAGATTCATTAGAATCAACAGGAGGGGGGTAGCAGATGGAACTCGGAAGCTGCAGGGGCCAGTGGTGGCTCCCTCTCAGAGCTGCTGGCATTGACTCCATCACACATGGGGGAAGCTCCTGGCAGCTTCTCACTGAAACCACCTTTGTAGCCCCTCCACTACCAAAACCTGACCATGCAAACCCCATACAATTTACACTTTATTTGTGTGTTTGGTCTGCAGAATGATTTTTCTTGCAGAAAAATGGGACATTTCTGAGTGGCCCTGGTGGCTCATGACTTACGTTCAAGGCAAACACAAGACAAATGAGGCACCTCCGGAGAGCCAAACACCAGGCAGGGCTCACTGCCAGGTGGTCCAGTGATAAATAACCACTACTATTTAGTACAGACTGAATAAATGCATAAAACCCGGGAAAAATAAATAAATCATGAAAGTAACACCTGAACAGGCCAAACCCCATAGCACTGGGGCTCATAAAGTGGGCTGCGAGGTTCAAAAATGTGGCAGACAGGTCTGCAATGAGGAATCATTTCTCTGACGTGTGCCAGGTACCAGGTGTGTGTGATGTATCACGTGAAACACGATTTGCTCTGTGTGCCGTTAATTATGTCACCAGTCAGGAACTTAAATAGCATCTGTGCATGATAAATGGTGGTTTCTGGGAGGTGAGGGGCCCCATGAGGGCTGTGGGAGGTCCCCTCCTGTGGCACCTGGAGTCTGGACATCCTGGTAGGATGGTCCTGGCAGGACAGCCCAGCAGGATGCCCTGATGTCCCTCATGGCAGGGACAGGATGGTACAGGCGCTTGTCCATTCTCAGCCTTCTAGGACTTGAATTCCCTGCCAAATACCTCTGCAGAATAAGAGCAGCCCTGTCCTACACCCCAGGAGGAGGGCAAGGACTGCCTCTGCTGGGCTAGGGTGATGTGCCACAAGGATGTGCCATGGGGATGTGCCTCAGACCCTGCTCCAGCTGTCGCCCACATCCAGCTTTCTCTCCCAGTGATGCTGCGTGGCCCTGATGGTGTGACCTGGTCTGGGGGTGCCCGTGCAGGTGCCCACCTGCCCCAGGCTTTCCCCTCTCCCTGCAGACCTCCATGGGCTCTAGGTGCCACTTTCCCAGTTTCTATGCCTGGCTGTGGCAGTACTGCTCCACAGGTCAGGCTGGATGAATGGAAGCTGAGGTGTTGGAGCACCAACCTGCACTTCCCAACAGGCTTCCAGTCACAGCTGCACCCAGTGCTCCCCATTCCTGTGGCTTCTGACGTTTCCGAGTGGGAGTGGAGCCTTCCCCTGGGAGGCAGCTGGAGGAGCAAATGTTAAAAAAGAACATGAAATGTTTTATATTTGTGGTATTTTAACATTTTTTCTTTGTTTGCAGTTAAAAGCAGCTTGAAGCATGTAGTTAGCCAGAGTAATCCTTCCTGGGTGTCTGGCTCACCTGCAGTACCCACAGCTCACTGCAGCACCAGGTGGGAATGGAGCTGCTTCCTGATGCTTTGTATGGAAATCCAAAGGAAGGGAACACAAATGTTTCTGTTATATAGGGGATTTTTTACCAAATTAGCTTTTACATAAGCAGCTTTGTGAGACTACTTTTAAAACCATTGCTTGGGAGATTCCAAACGTGCCATGTTTTCCACTAAAGGACAGAAATGTGGTAGCTCACCTCACACAGGGCAGGGGAACTGCTGCAGGCACGGAGCACTGAGGGCATGAGCAAGGGACGTGTATGGCAGAGACAGGATCCTTCACCAGGTCACCTGACACAGCTGGAGGAAAATAGACAATAATTCAGAAGTAAGAGCACTTCACATCCAAAACTTCACCTGCCATGTCAGTGGTTCTGTTAGAAATATAAGCTCTATCTACAGGTTTTTTACCTTACTTAGATATTCAGATTATCAGAGTTATAAGTATATTATTTCTGCAAGATGAAAGATAATCCTATTTCCACTGTGAGTGATACAGTAGATGATATAAACAGCCACTGGGTCCAACCAAAACTCCATATAACCATTTATCCAGCACAAGCAGTGAAAGAAAGGAGTGTACTTCCAAACCTCAAATCCTAAAACTCTGTGCAAATCAGTTACTATGTCATGGAAAGAACCAAAACCTGATGCTGGGAATAACAGAGCAGGTTTGGAGAACATGGGCTGACTTTGCAGATGAAATCCTGGAGCCAGAAAATCTGGCAGTCTGGCAGAAAATGCGCCCAAATTAATGCAAAATATGAGAATGCAGGAATGAGACAGCCCTGAAAGCAAAGATGACAGACTTGCACGCTGGCTGACAGCACTTAACTGGGAAAGAAACCAAAGCCCACAACTCAGAATATTCTCACAGTTTCCAGCGATTTGTGGCTCTGATTGTTTTGTTTAAAATAAAAAGGCAGGACTTTTTTTGATATGATAAATTTACTCATCCACTTTTGGGTTCAAGTGACCCTTTAGCATCAACAACAGCAACTCCTGGTTCTCGAGCTCATGTAAGAACCATGATGTGCTCCCCAGGGATGTGTCATCCCACACCTCTGGCAGCCACACACCACTCAGCTCAGAGCCTCCGGCTTTTGCTGCCTCCAGGATTTTCTTCTCTCACTTAAGGTTTGCAGGAAGTCTCTGAAAAGGTCCCCTGAGGTGGCCCAGGAGTCAGTGGTTGATCCAGGTGAGGGCAGTTCCCAGCCCTGCTCCCAGGCCTGGCAGGGGCTGTGGTCGGGCTCTGGGGCTGCCTCGGGGGTGTCACGATGTGTCAGTGTCAGAGTCCATCACCAAGAGGAACATGGAGTCACAGAGTCACAGAATCAGGTTTGGGCTGGAAGGGACCTCAAATCCCACCTTGTTGCACCCCCAGCTGTGGGCAGGGACACCTTCCACTGGATCAAACTGCTCCAAGCTCCACCCAGCCTAACCATGACCCTGCATGGGGCAGTTTGCCCTCAATGGATTCAGAATTTTCCGTAACACCAACAGAGTGTCCTGAAACATCCAACACTGAATGGAAAAGTTGTCCTGACCCCCGCCATCCCAGCTTGGAAATCCAGTCTGCACCCAAAACCATGGACTTCCCAAAGCAACTTTCCTCAGGCAGTACAAGGTTAACAAGTCCCCGACAAACTACCCGTGTGTCCTCAGGACAGCACCAAAGGGGTATTTGACTCCAAGGTGGAGATCCCACCTTCCCACCAGGCCCACGCTCAGACAGGGAGCACTGGGTGCTGCCACACAGCCGTGCTCAGAGCTTCTGACAGTTTTAAAGCCTCTGAGAGCTGATACCTTTAATATTTATACATATAAATCACACAGTTATAGGACTCTGATCTCCTTACTGAATTTCTTTGCGTGCAGAAGGAATCCATAAAATTATTTCAGCTGGAGTTAACAGTTATATCTTTTATTTTAAAGTGATAAACTTAATTTATCACAGCTTGCTATCAGCAGGGCCTCCATGATCTCAAGAGTAAATGGAAAATTGAGGAGGTGAAAATGAGGGCAGGTTTGACATTATGAAATTAAGTGGGAAATTTACAGTGATGTTTGGAAAAGCCTGATATTTTGCAAAATATTTGAGATTCCCACTGGTGAGCTGACTAAGCTCTTCTGGGTATCCTGTAAGGGCAAGGCTGTCATTTACTGCCAGCTCCACATGTTCAGCAAAGCTCAGAGAAGCCTTGTATTTGCCCAGTGACTAAAGTTTTCAGCCCAAGTTTTATCATCTCAGAAGATTTTAACAACATCAGCTTCGCAGTTTTCCACACCACTTCTGAAATTATTTAAAAACTAAGATGAGGTAGGCTTATTATGGAAATTCAGTAAATTAGATCTGCTAGAAGAGGATGAGAAAGGCAATTTTTCCTCCTTTTCTGAGTCAAAAGTCTTGAATTTCTTTCTTCCAAATCTTTTGTCCTAATTCTTTAAAAAAATCAACAAAACTGTTAGCGTATTGGCTTGCCTCATTGTCCAGGGAATTCAGGACATCTTCCTCACAGGGAAACACCATCAAACTTGATGTCACTGGCTTTCATTTATCTCTACATTGAGCTATTTCTGCCTTCTAACTTTTGTGGTCACAGTCAAACTCTCACATGAAACAGAGAAATCAGATCTAGCTGTCCCCCCTCCCAGCATTGTCCATAATGGTGTTTCCCACGTTCCCATTGCTGTTCCTGGAGTGTTGGTGCTGCCCAGATCTGCCCCTCCACGCTCCTTCCATCCATACAGGTGCCACAGGGAGAGGGGGCAGTGTTTTCTCTTGTCTTGTTCCTTTTTCCCTGCAAGCAGAACCTGACTCCCACCTGGCTCCACCCTCCTTTCAGGGAGTTGTAGAAAGTGAGACGGTCTCAGTATTTGTATAATATTGATATTAATTATCGCCCTGCATCATACACACCCCCAAAATCTAATCTTTCCCTGGAATGCAGTTGCACAGAGGTCTTTAAAAGAGGATAAGGAGAGCATCACACTGGGTTTGTGGATTTGATTCTGTTCCTGCAGGTTTGCTGGGCACTGCTAGGACCCCAGCGTGGGCACGTGGTGCCACTGCTACAGCTGTGACTGGAGATGGTGAACCATGCCACCTTCACTTTTGAGGGAGCCCAGAACATTTCTGTGAGAACATTTTGGGCTTCTACATGCAGCAGGAAGGCACACATGGTGTGGAGTTCACATACCCAGGTTGCAGCTTTCCAAAGCTAGTGCTGCCACAGCACTGCCCTGCCCACAAGCATCGGCCCCTCCCTGCCCATGTGCCACTGGGTTGTCCTGTCGGCACTGCAGACGTTATTACTTGTTGGAAGTCACAAGGTCACCTACGCAGAGAACAATTGGTTTTCATAATTCCTATTCATTATGCAAATTCATTATTTACAGATGCCGTTAAACTGCAGCGGATGTGAGGAGCAGTAATAGGAGCCGTGCTTCTGACAGGAGGAAAAAATATTTGACAGAAGATGAATTAGGGTTTGGCCAAATGAGCAAAAAGTGATTTGGAGAATGGGAATGCAGAACCTTCCTGGTGAGGAAGCAACAGAGCCCTTGTCGGGAGGCAGAGCTGGGAGTGGGGACAAGATGGGAGCTGCTGCTGTGCCAGTTAGTGCCACGCTGGCCCCGTGGATCCCCCTGCTCGGGAGGGCTCAGGCAGCCTCGGCTCTCACATGGCAGCTGCCAGGTCTGCTGGGCAGGGTGAGCTGGTGCCAGTGGGGCAGAACTGGAGGCTGTGGACACCAGGTACTGCCCAGGGCATCCATCCCTCTCCCAGCTGTCCCTGACACAGGCATGGCATCTGTACCATGCCAAGGGGTGACAGGAGTGTCTGCCAGACCTCCCTACCTCGCCCAGAGATGCACATTTCAGTGCCCACATCTCTACAGAGGAAATGTATAAACCATTAAATTAATTTAATTTGAGGCAGCCTGTAGCTTCATGGTCTAGAAACTTATCCATGGCTTCCACTCCTTAAAGCAAACATGTTTGTTGTTCTGCTGTGCTTCTTATTTGTTTTTTGGCTTCTTATCTGCCTTCTGTGGGGGAGCAGAGTAAAACCTATTAATTCACTCAGCACAAAACCATCAGCTGGAGCCTTGCAAACAGGCTGGCAAACATTTGGAAGTTTTCCCTTTGCCTGCGGTGCCATTAAATACAGCAATGGGTCCCAGCCCTGGAGTACCCCCAGGGAAGCCTTAATCTGACACACAATTCACACTGAGTCAGAACACTGCATGGACTTGGTTTGAGGTGATCTTTCCAGCAGCAGTTCGTGCAGACTTGTACATATTTTTGATACATTGCACCATTTCAATGGTTGCTTGTCTTTGATGGGCCAAGGGAATGGAATTTCTAATTTACTGGTCTGTCACTGGTGTAAGAACCAATGTTCCAGCTGAACACAGACTGGATGAGACAGCACTATTGCCTTAATGCTCTGGTCTTGTCTCTGCCACCTCTATTACAATGGAACCTGACCCTCACCCTCGCGGCCCTTCCTTCCCTCCTCCCTTCTGGTGCTGTTGTCATTCTGGGCCCAGGACACGGACAGTGAGTGACTGACCCTGCTGGGTCACTGCCAGCAATACATCCTTTGGGCACACACAGAAGGTGGCCCAGGAAGGCACTCAGGCTCTCTCTGCCCAGCACAGCAACGCCGCCCACCATGAACCAGAGTGGAGTGATGGAATTATTGATAATTGCTTGTTATTAAATCCACGGTTAACTCCAGAATATTTTTGCCTTGCTGGGTGCTCATGGGTGGACTAGAAGCAATCCCTCTCCCTGTGCTACGAGTGCCCACAGGGCACTCACTACAGGAGTAGTACACTGCAGGAGTGTACACTCACTACAGGAGACAGCAGGTTGTTAATATCCACGGGAAAATAAAAAGCCCCTTTTTGGATAAATGTCAGTCTTATTTCTGAAAACTTAGCAAACAAAGGAAATAAAAATCCCTTCCCTAGAAAATCCTCAGCATCCATTACAGAATCATTTTGCATCTTATCTCCTTTTACTCTCCCCTTGTGTCTTGAAATTGTTGATGTCAACATGCCGAACAAGAGGCTAGGCACCAAATCTTATTATAGTCTCTTCTTTAGGATCCACTAGAGAAAAATGTGATTTTTCTGTCTGTGTGTGCACAGGTGTGTGTACTCAGCTCAAGAGCCAGGCAATGTCTCACTTGTTCATACTTTCTTCTTCACCCACAATGCTGAGCAGCTCCTGCCACTTCCATAGGATGAGGACACATCTGGAGGGTATTTGCAGCACCACGAGTAACCCTTGTGGAGGGCAAACATGGGCTGGAGTCACAGGAAGCCGAGGGTTCCAGATGTCCAGGGGATCCATCGTTTCTTCATTTTGTAAGCCACCACAATGCCTGGGATGAGGCTCTGGCTGGTCCCTGGCACAAAACCCTCCTCCTGCCCAGTTGGACAGAGCACAGCACTGTAGGAAGGACCTACTCCACATGCAGCATCCCCACAACAAGGGACTTTCTCTTGTCTGTCTTCTAGAAAAAATTTTACCTGGTCGCAGTGGGTTCATTGATGGAGCTCAGGTAGGTACCAGTCGCTTGTTTGTGTGACCCAAAGTTCATCTCCAGTACTCTCAGCACTCCTGCCTGGCTACCACTCCAATTAATTCTGCTCCTAGTCAGACCCTTCCCTATTTCTTGTCCCATGCTCCTGCTTGCTCCCTGGACAGGGTGGCTCCTCAGCTGCAGTTCCCCTGGGGGTCTCAGTGGGGATGCTCAGCCCAGACTGAGGGTCCACAGCCCCCCACCCAGGGGCTCAGAGCTGGTCTGGCTGCTCCAGCAGCCTGTAGGACTCCCACTGTGCTTTGGCATCTCCCTTCTGGAAAGCATCTTGGGAAGAGAGCAGCTACCCATAAATCCTGCTGAGGGCTGGAGCTGTGCTGCGCAATGGCCTCAGAGCCTCTGTGACCTGAAAGAACCATCACTGGGGTTTCTTGTTACAGGGAAATTCACTTTACGCGTTCACCCAGCTTTCACCTGTGATTAGGAACCTCAGGCGTGACAGGTAAATTGCTCTTTGTTGTTGGAGCAGAAAACATCTCCCTTTGTAAGGGGTATGGTAAGGGCAGGCAAGTTATGTGTGAGTTTTAAAATTGAATTTTGTCTTTGAGCTTCAGAGCCATCATGGCACTGCTGGGTTCATTTAGCAGCACCACAGTCAGTCTGGAATGGAGGAAGGATCTGCCTTTCCCCTATTAAGGCAACACATAGATGGGAGTACATTTCCTTTTTAACTCTGCTCAGTTTTCTTTTTTCCTTGGAATTCCGAATGTACAATCCTGGCAGTGAAACAGGGTAGGCACAGAGCACACTCTCTGCAACATCCACTAAAAGTAGTGCAGGAAAGGGGCTGCTGCCTTCTGCAGACTCAGAAAAAAAGAGCTTTTCAACTCTAACTCCCTAATACAATCAAACACAATCATAAGCAAAATTATTCATGCTGACTTGATTAATAAAAAGAGAAGAATATGCTAATGAGGTGTCCTGAAGCATCTCTCCCTAAGTTTGAACACAGTGCCACAGCTCTCTGGGCATGGATTAATCAGTGTAGGAAAACATCCCCTTCTTCCCTTTCTCTCAAGATCTTCTGGTATCTGGAAGACAGGACTATATCTGGGTTGCTCCTCATCAGGGTTGTGGCTGGTCTGCACCTCCCAGACCACAGGGCAGGAGAAAGCATGAGGTTGTGCCCAGGGCCAGGTGATGGATGGCAGGGTGACCCAGGTGAGGTTGTGCCTGGCGATGGGGTAAGTGATGATGGATCTTTTCCTTGGTGCCAAAGGCAAAGGAGAAATGTCTATTCCCATCTGGCCCCAAAGAGGTCTCTCCAGAACCTGCGACTAGTTTCCTGTGTATGGGAGGGCACAGGAATTCACAAGTGGGAATGTGCCCTACCCTTAACAGAGTGCTCTGCACAATGAGCGTCACATCAGCGCAGCGGGTTCTTGGCTCAGGCTGTGAGCGTGAAGGGTCACTCTGATGGCTGAGGCAACAGTTTTTGCTTGTTTTTCAGGAAAAACACACCTCTCAGCAGCGTTCCCAGAGCGAGCTCCCATCACCAGCCCTCCACAGCCCTCTCATCAGCCAGGTGACCCTCTCCTCCTGGCACAGCTTCATTCCTGAGCTAATGGACAAGGCCTCGTCCCCAAGGGGGATGTTTACCTGTCCCTAGGGGGGATGTTTGTCTCTCCCCAGGGGGATGTTTTGTTTGCCCGTCCCCGAGCCATGTGAGCCCAAGCTGCAGACCAAAAGAGCTGCTGACACTTCTGCTGGGGCTGCTGTGATTTTTTCCCTTTCCAAGAGGATCCATCAGCTCTCTCTGCCCAGAGTCTTGATATCACCTGCAGATCAGAGGCATCATTTCCCTCTCTATCAACAGGGATTCTGCCTGGGTATGTAGGTCAGGATTGGTCCTTTTCATCCCATTGTCTGCTGTACCTTTCATTCTTCACAGAACCTAACATTTCTCCTCACTTTTTAAAAATATTCCATTTGTACCTCTTTTTTGCTCAACCTGACTGTATTCTCCTGGCATTGTGGCCTCTACCCATTCTCTGTCTGACATTAGAAACAATGGACTGGGCATTAGTTTATACATGATCCAGAATTTCCTTAAGACTTTGAACCTTCTGCTCAGATATCCTTCTGGGTTTGTCAGACAGATACTTCCATTACACAACTCAAATGTTCAATAATAATAGTCTGGATCTTTTCAGATATCAAAACTTCCTCCCACTGGAAATCAATCATCAGACAAGAGACAAGTCGGGTAGTTGAGAATTGCCTGCCAACTTTCCTTCACTGTAAAGGCTGATGAAAGCAGGCAAACTCTAAATGACTTGTCAAAGACAGATTAAAGAGAGAAACTGAGAGTATAATTATGGCCACACAGAAACACAGTGTTTGCACAGATGTGGGGGGTTGGGGGCACAGAGAGGAGAAGATGTGTCAGAAGTGCAAGTGCACATCCAGAGCCAGCAGGCTTCAAGTGACACTGAGTGGATGTTCCAGGAGGCCACACCAAGAACAGATAAGGGGATGACAGACCTGACAGCACTGTGTGAAGGATGTTGTGAGTTCCAGGCTGAAGAGCAGTGTCACCTGCCTTGCTGGTCATGTGTAGGTCTGGTCCCCACAATTCAAGAAAGAAGCAGAAAGTCTGGAGAGAATCCAAAGGAGGGACGTGAAGAATGACCCAAGGGCTGAAGACTCTGCTCTGTGAGGAAAACCTGAAGGAGTTTGGTTCCTTTTTACTGGAAAACAGAGGACTCAGGGGGACCCCATCACAGTACCCCAGGACATACCAGGGGGCTCCAAAGAGGATGGAAGGTCTCTCTGCAGGAGGAGCCCCATGGAGGAGGAAAGGGGTGATGGGTATAAGCTGCACTGGGAGAGGTTTTATTTCAATATAAAAGAAACTTCTAACAATGAAAACAATCGTTCACTGGAACAAACTCCCCAGGGACAGGCCGAGTCCCCATCGCTGGAGGGTTCAGTGTACAGCTATGCAGGGTGTGAGAAAATCTCTTGCTTTCCCATGAAAGGCTGGAGCAAATGATATTTCAAGGTCCCTTTCAAGCTGGGCTGCTCTAGGATTCTACGTTTCTGTGATCCACAGAAAATAAGAATGCAAAAATATGATGGGATTTTTCAGTTGTTAGCGTACAGAAATTCTGCATTTGTGGATCAAATCTGGTGGTCCCATGCCCCCCACATGCACTGGCAGAGCCACACTCAAGCCAGCACTGATCCTGGCTCCTGATCCTCGGGTTGCTGGAGGGATGGGGACACGAGGGCTGCCATGGGACCTGTGGGACTGGAGCTGAGCAGAGCAGGAGCCCCTGGAGAGCAGGTACCCACGGCCATCTCTCCCTGTGCCCTGTGATCCCGTGTCTCAGGGCATCCTGATCCCCATCCCCTTGTCCAGCATCTTCTGTGCTCCACAGCAATTTTCTGTGACGAGTCAAAGCTCCCCTGTGTTCCCTCTATTCCAATGTCATACACACCATACTAAAGCTCAGTGTGTGTCTATCATTAAACATCTTTTTATTTATGCATGAATAATTGAAACCTTGCATTATTAATATTTTAATTAACCTTTCCATAAGGTTTGGTGGTTTTAATGCCTTCTTTCATCTCCCTGAGCCATCCCTATAATGTGTTTAACTGCTGACTTTCTCTCCTGTCACTTGTGTGAAGTCTTTAACATTGCTGCAGCATGCGCAGGATCATCTTCAGAAAGAATTCGCTGTTGAACACCATGGAGCTGACTCCTCATAAAAGACCTTCCTTGTTTGAGGTTCCTGCCATTGTTAAGTTCTCTTTTGGAAAGGTTGATGCATTTTTTCCTGTGTTGCTGCAGCTCCTCCTGTCTCCTCTCACACGAGGAACCTGGGTCATTCCTCTACTCACAACTGGCAACACTGAGAAATAAACATACGCTTTTCTGGTTAATTGCTATTTTGTTTAATGTCACAGGTGTACAAAGGGGCTAATGAATCTATGGTGAAGCTCTATGTCTCTGTCCTGTTTGTAGCACATTGTTGGTGTCCCAGCACAACCCTCCCACACAGTGATAACCCTCAGGAGACAAAGTTGAAGGACTTTGTCAATACAGAACTAACTCACTAAATAAATAAACAAAGCAATGTCATTAGAAAGGTATAAAGGGGCTCCAGGTGTGCCTCTCTCCCCCTGAGCTGAAGCAGTGTGTGTACTCCCACCTTTATCACCAGAATCAGGAAACCTCTGACTTTGTGCTTAAAAAGTCACCTTCTTATACCAGTGTGAGACTGGCTCAGGTGAGAACAAGGCCACTCCTACAGGTGGTGCAGGTGGAAGTTATGAACTCTGGTAGGGCAGGAAGGTATAAACAGCTCTCTCAAAGCTAGCCCCACTTCTTTCCTCATTGTCCTGGTGATGCTGCTGCCACATAGCCCAGGTCAGGTGGGTGCTGGCACTGCTGTGCTCAGCAAGTCCATTGTCCAGTGGAGCTCGAGCACTCCCCACCATCTCACAGCTGCAAAGGTAAGCAGACAAGCTCATCTGCTCTGCCTCTTCCTCAGGTCGTGTCCACAGCCACCTCTTTGGGGGCAGGAGTGCAGACAGCAGCAATCAGGCATATCTTCTCCTTATGGACCTAAATCTTGTCTGTTTGAGCCCACAAAGCTCAGTGATGTTTGGGGTGATCTGAGAAAATGAATACAAAATCAGACCAGGGTGTCTGGGGGGACCTCAGCCTCCCATCTCTCAGCTCCACTTCTGCCTGTGGCTCTTACTGGTGTCAAATGTTGATGACTGTAGAAAGCATCAAACAAGTATTGGATGGACCAAGGCCTGACCCAAAGGGATTTTCCTCTGTACTGATGGCTTTTTTGCCAAGCAACAATGGCATTTTTGCTCCTGGACTCACTGCCCAAGAAGTCTGGTGCTTAATGGGAAAAAATAACAGTGCAGGAATTAATAATTGGGATGAGGAAGGTTTCCCATTAACTGATCACACATGGCAAGTAATTCAGCTTAGAATTTGTCACTGTCACTTTTCCAACATAAATTCAGAAAGAATGGTGCTTCATTTAATCTGTAAGGCTCTTCCAGAGCAAGCAGCTACTGACCACTCACAATAAGTTAATTAAAAGTCTTTCACACTAGAAAGAGCAAATGTTGGTGGAGATTAATTGATTTCCTGTTAGCATGTGCTCGGGACTGATGGATTTACTGGAGATGCTTTATCTACATCCACTTCATCTCAGTCAAGTGCAACCTTTAGTGTGCTACTAATTTCACATTTTCATTAGTAACTGCTGTTAAAGTAAATACCATAACAGACTGAGTTATAGTTTCAGTTTTTCCTCTGCTTACCATGTAATCTCCAGGTGACAGCTTATTTTATACCAAACTACACTTAAAAAGAAAGACAAACCAAAACCAAACTGGTGGTAAATCGTGATGATTTGATTCATTCACCTTTCTCTGTCCCTTCCTCTTTACCCACTATGTTTAATAGTGCTCACCCTCTGAGCACTCATTGTTTGCACCTCCTGTGTGATCTCTGGGGTCAGAGGACAGGTATTTGAGTGTCTTTCACTGAGCAAATGGGAATAGAAATGTTCAGGAACCCCCTTTTTCTCTCTCTTGCCTTTAAACCAACTTGGCAAATATGGAATGGTTCAGCCAACTAATGCAAAAGAGGTTTTAGACATTAGAAAAGAAACATTCTGACCCTGCCTAAGCCTCTGTGCCCTTTCCTTCCCTCAGAGGGATTTACCCAGGGATATCAGACCAGCTCCTCACCCTGCAGTGACAACCTGAGCAGTGACTGGTGTCTGCATTGTTAATAGACCACAGTCATCTCCTTATGCTTGAAATGAGGTACAAAATAAATACTGTCAATGGTGCATGAACACCAAATCATGCCTGTTCTGTGTAGAAAACTTCCCTGCTCCACCTCCACAAAATCCTGCAGCTCAGCAGCAGCTGCAGAGATTTAATCAACAACACTCTATAAAAAAAGTGATTTTTAAAAAACCATTCCCACTCCTCCTCGCAATATCTGGACTAAATTTTTTATTAAATAGCTCATCGATTTAAAAAATACAAATTCAAGTGCAGTGAAAATGCAGAGGTGAGTTTGTTTCTAAAAACAGGGAAAAAGCGAAAAAGATGAAACATTTCCTGGGTGAGTTGAAAAAGTTCCAACACTTACTCGATGACAAGGTTTTGAGACTGAGTTTTATAGACAGAAAAAGTGCCCATTGTGAAAGGGTGAAGGCCCCGAGGCCGGAGGGGGTTGCAGCTGCAGAGAGGGGTTCTCACAGCTGTTCTCAGTTCTGGGCTCAGCAATATAAATGGGGAATATTCTGATACAGTGTAGAGCCCATTGCACTCCGCAAAAGTTTTCTGTAAGCTCTGAGTTCTAAAGGCACTTTTGGAGAGAAGACAATACTGTTTGTATTGCTCCTGAAAACTCCAGTTGTGTTTTGGCTTTTAGTGTGCAGAATTGCAAATATTATAATTGCATTATTATTGTATTAAATTCCTCCTTTAATGAACAAACAGCTGTGTAATTGCAGCAGTGAATTAACACCTCTGTAATAGTTGGTTAAGCTCTTTAATTGTACCCTTGGTTTCCAAGTGTTGGGCTTCTCTGTGGAGCACAGCCCTGCGTACCCAACACTTTGTACACCCCTAGTCTGGAGATTATCTTCTGCTCTAACTTACCAGGCAACACAGTGAAATCCTGGGGTGTGCCCTTTGAACACCTCACCTGTACCTCCCAAATGAAAGTCCTCCACAAGGCCCAGCAAACTCTGCAGGTCCCAAAGGCAGCAACCAACCTTTGAGCTTTCCAAAGGAGGTGTCTTGTGCAAGTTCCCAGCTCTGCCTCCGTGAGGGAGTTTAGCTTTATTGACACTGAAGGCAAGAACAACCCCAGGTGTGGAACTCACCAGGGCTTGTGTCCAATATGGGAAGGTCTCTATGATTTTTCATGGACAAGGGACATGTGTTTGATTTGCCCAGCTGCTTCCCATGGCCTTGACTCTGGTTTTGTTCTGGAGGCTGAAGGGATGGAAATCCCCAGAGCAACCCTCTGGGCTTTCTTCTTGCCCTCTAAAACACACCCCCAAGTCAGCTGCTTATGTCTCACCCAGTACCAGAGTAGAGTTGTTCCTTCTCTCACGATGCTCCTGCTGCCCTCGGGGATGATCACTGCCAAAATTTACCTGTAAGGGGCTGCTACACCCTCACTGCTCTCACGGGAGTTTTCTCCGGACATGCATCTTCCTGTGCCAAGAGCCCAATGTGCATGTACAGAGGAACAAAACCAAGGAAGATAAAGCGCTATCATAGCTAAATAAATCGTATTTCCAAATGACGTGACTTAGGAGCTATGCCATATGGCTTAGCTAGGAAATGACTCACAGCAGTTGGTCTAAGAGGAAAAGTTTTAGTGACTGTCCACAAAAATGGCAATACAGAGCTTCAGAAATATTTTGTGTATTTGGCAGAAAAAGATTATCAACTCCCTATTCTACTGAACGTGTCAGATGTATACTCGAGGTACTCCTTGTTCTCTGAGCCTGGAATGACTCACCAGGCTTTGATGGGTGGCAGCTTTTGATGGAGTTGTTGGCTGACAGTTCCGGCTGTAGCCATGGCCACACAAAGGTCGTGGTGCTTGCTCTGGTGCTCCATCCCAAAAGCAGGAAGCCCTGATACCCTTAGGTCCTGCCTAAGGCACCAGGAAGAGTTACATGGTGATGTCTTTGCCAGAGGCTCTCATAGGTGTGAAAAGCAGACAGGGATGTTCAAAGTAAAGGGAGGAGGGAACTGGTCCCTCCTCTCACTGTGTTGGCACCATTCAGTGCTTCTGAGACTCGGGGAATGCTTAAATAAGAAAATGATGGGAGGTGCTTAAATAAGGAAAGTATGTAAATTCTTTGTCTTCTTCCAAAGCAGAATTGCTTTTCCTCTGACCCGGGAAGCAGATGAGCCTGGTTTTCCTGTGGAACTGCTGGCTTCATCAGGCTCCTGTCAGAGTAACACATCCAGTGGACATCGCAAACAGTAGCATTGGCAGCGTCAGGGAATAAGAGGTACAAGTTATTCCTAGTTAATGAATATATCAGAGGGATGGGCAGTGGGAGTGAACAGCCATCCATCCCTGTGTGCTGTTGGACTGACTGCCCAGGGCATGGACAAGTTTCTGTCCCTCATGTTCTCTTTCTGGTGAATCAAACCAACTGGGAAAAGGTGAGTGCTAAATCCACAAGTGCTTGGTAATTGTCTTGAGCAAAACAGATGAATGCCTGTGCAGCATGTTAAATAATTTTCATGATGAAAGTAGAAGGGACTATAGCTGGGAAGCTGAATGGGATCGGGGATGGGATTATTTTTAAAAGGAGGACAATTAAATCATGTTGTTGTAATGCAAAAACCTGACAAGTGTGAGGAGCAAAGGCACAGAAGAGCAGCAAGACAAAGCAGAGGATCAGAGTGGGCACACAGAAGTGTGGGAGGGGGACAGCAGAGGAGGAATTTCTCTGTCTGTGTCACAGAGGAAAAGGCAACCTCTGCAGAAGAGGGACAGCAGGGCAGGGGAAAGGCCTGATCTGGGAGTTCCCTGCCTACTCCTCAGATGTGTCCAAAAGCTGTGCTGGGGAGTAGGGACCTACAGAGCCCTCCCCATCCTTGGACCCCCCCAGCTCTGTGAGGTGCAGCTGCTCTGCAGGAACTGCCCCCCTTTACCCTTGGCCAGCCCTTGCTGTACTTTCCAGCTGCCAGCTCTGCTTCCCTCCCCTTCTCAGCACATGACCCAGAGCACTCATCTCTCTGCAGCATCTTCTCCACAGGCTGGGTCCTCAGCTGTGTCTTCTCTGACGCACACTGCATCTCCCATTATTACTTTCTGGTTTGACATTAATTGGAAGTTTGAGGTAAATACTACCGAGCTGGCTTTAAAACTGGCTTCTTTGTTTTCTTGCAGATAACCAGCCGTCTTTCATGGAAGAACTGTCTTGATCCCCTGTACTGTGCCAATGGACACTGCCTTCTCTCAGGGAGATCCCTTCCACCCTCTCTCAACAGTGAGTATTAATATGTGCACCATGGTCACTGGGCTGTTGCTTCCAGCACATCAGGAAACACAATTTGTTATGTTCAGATATATTTCCAGCTAGCAGGGAGAAGGCAACCACCCAATTTCACTGACCTGTGTTTTGGGGCAGAATCCTGGTCTGTGCTTCTCCTTGTGGGAAGAGCTGGTGGCAGGATGCATACTCTGAGTGGTGATGGGAGCCTACACCTGTTCCCCCTCAAACTCCAGGATGTCACTGGGACGGGTGTGTTGGAACCGGGGCCTGGACAGCATGGGGACAGCCAGAGTCAGTGGGAGGACAGCCAGACTCAGCAGGAGCAACAGGGAATCCAAGCCAAGTCAGAGCCTCCCATCAGTGTCATCCAACTGATTCCTGCTGCCCCAAGGGTGAGGACAAAACAAACATGGTATCCTGCAGCCCCACCCTGGCACCTGGGTACAGCCATGTTGGAGCAGGGACAGGGGTGTCCCCATGGGCTCAGGGGTCCCAGAGTGGCTGGTGGGCTCACTCTCAGCAGATAGAAAGGGTTTGGGTGGAGTGTTCGTGTGCAGTTCTCTCACGCTCTGCAGCATGTAACCATGCCAAACCCCCCAGCAACATGGCCAGCCTGCAGGGACAGCTCCATCCCAGTGCCAAAGTGCTGGCTGGGGAGGTCAGAGATGGAGCCCAAGGTTTATACTTCAGTAAGTCTTTCCACAGCAAGGTGAGAACACAAGTGTGATACCAAACACATGCTCTAACACAGTAAGGGATGCAGGACCTGCCATGCAGCTGAGATCTGAGAGTCCCATCATTTGCCAGATTGGAATATTGTAGTTCCAGACTCATTTGCAGAATTAACTATGCCACATTTGCAAAACACTGCAAACCCATTTTTATCTGCAGAGAAATTATGCTCATATTTCCTCTTGCTCTCAGCTCTGGTGAGAGCAAATTTTCACATCTTCCTTCTGAACAGTCTTTGACAGAAAAAACATCTTCCAAAGAGGTCTGTGCAGCACTGCCATTATGATCTGAACTCACCTGTTCCACGCACCACACCACCATCCTGCTTGTTCTGTCTGTTGGTAGGTGATGAACTCACGTCAGGGACAAGGTCTCCCCACAGAGGTGTGAAATACCAGGAGACCCACAGGCTCTGTGCCCTGGCAGCAGGGAATGGGGAGCACAGGGATGCAGGTAGTGCGGGCCAAGGGCAGCACTGGGAACACTCACCTGCTGTGCGCAGTGAGCTGTGTGAGAGTGGAACACCGAGACAGCAGCCAGTGTTGCTGCTCTGCATTTGCTTGGAGTTAAGAGAGAGTGAGCCTAGACTTGCACCAGAGGGATGTCTGCTGGGGAGCCCTCAAAGAGCTCAGGAGATAAGCAGACATGTCTTGTGACAACTTGGGGTTGCCACAACAATGCAGGGGTAATGCACAAAAAGCTTACTGGAGAAATGTACCCAAAGGTGCTTTTCTGTCATTGCTGAACTTACATTTCTGTAACACTGGGTGGGGTTTTAAACAAATTTTTCTCACGTTGTCTTGCATCACCCTGTTCCCAAAGGAGACACTGGTTATCAGCTGTTCCAGTGCCAGGAATGTCACCAGATCAGGGCAGGCCCTGACACTGCTCATGGGGAGAGCAGGGAAAGCCCAGGACCTGTGGCTGGTGTGCTCTGCCAGGACGCTGCCACAGTGCTCGCCCACCCCACCCGCACACCCAGACCTGGATATTGAACCAACAGCCTTTAGAAACCCAATCTCAGAAAACTGGTATTGGAAGTGTAGAGAAGGTGCCGAGGTCAGCTCAGTTTAGGCTATGAACACCTCTTGTATACTCTTGTTAACTCTTGAGAAAACCAAACAAATCTGTATTCTCAAATCCTGCCAAGAGTAGTCAGTGACACTGAGATTCATTTTACCAAGGAAGAAACTTAAGCACGTTAAAATAGCACTGGCAGACAGCAGCTGATACCAGCTTTACATGAGGTGAATGGAAAAGGAGAAGCTGAAATTTTGCACAGCACTGAGAAGAAAATGTATTTCTTATACCTTAGAATGAATACTGGGTCACTTCCTGGGCACAGTAATTCAGGAATAAATGGGTCTGCACAGGAACAATGGCCCTTTGTCTCTGGAGGAAACATTCAGTGGATCCTTCCCATTTCCAACACGCAGGGTCAGGTCGGTACCTGTCCTTGTGCCCATTCTGTGGCCACCGGGATAGTGTGTGGGAGCTCATGGCTGCAGATACTTTGGAGCTGCTCTGTGCAGGGTGTTCTGCCGGGAAAAACAAACTTTCATTGTTTCCTCCATGCATGGTTTGTACAAAAGGCTTCTTAGGGAGCTGAGCTGAACCTACCCTATGCACGACCTGAGCAATTATGACTATTTGAAAAACACGATTGCCAGAACCAAACCTGAACTCTGAACTAATTCAGAGTTTCAGACAGAAGGAGCCTCAGCACAAGTTTAAACTCAAACAAAGGAATTACTGCTCGTCTCCCCAGTTCTGCCTGATTTTTTTCCTTTAAACCAATAAGATATTTCTCAATCTTGGGAATACTTTAGCATCAGTCTTACTGACAGTAGCTCTTCCTTCAATTCTATTTTAGTCATCAAAGAAACTGTGAACCTGGAGTAACTGGATAAAAGCCCTTCAAAATGAGAACCTTCCTCAACAGTCTCATTTCTGATCAGAAATCCCTCTCCATGAAAGCTGGCAGAGCTCTCCATTCATACCAGTGTAATGACACTTAATGCCATCGCTCACTGCAATTCTGTTTCCTGAAGGAGGAGAGTCCCCAGGGGGATCAGTCACACCACACTGCAAACCAGGAGGAATGTCTCTATGTGGGTTTGCTTAGAAAAGGGCTTCTGACAACAAATCACAGGCTGTTCCACTGAACAGTCTCCATAGAAAACAAGACTTGTTTAGGGAGTGTGGAATAAGAACTTCTTCCCTGGGCAGGATCAGCAGTATTTCCAGGTCAGTGAGAATCAGGTCTGTTGATAGCAGTTCACGATTACTGCACAGAGAATCTATTTGCTCTGCTTTGTCCTGCCTGAGGCAAACTGAGAGGTAAATCAGGAGAGCTGTCAGAGCTTCCTCACAGAGAGCACCCTCACGGAGAGCTTCCTCATGGAGAGCATCCTCAGGGAAAACTTCTTCATGGAGAGCACCCTCACGGAGAGCATCCTCCCTCCATGTTGCTGGACACGTGGTCCCCATCATGCAGACCAGGTCAGTGTCCTGGGTAACTCTGGGGACACTGAGCACAGGGGACACACGGATTCAACAAGGAGAGGCAGCAAAGAGGTGTTTGGCTTTTTCTATTCAGGGCTTCCTGATTATTTATCAGAATCTTCTAATTAAGAGATGCAGGGTTTGATAATCAGTGCAAGGCACTGACACCCTGCTGGTCTGAGTCTGGGACAGCTCTTAGTGTCAGTGGATGGTAAGAAAGAGCAGATGAAAAAGCCCTGACCCCTGAGGGGAAGGTAAGAGCCCAGCAGAGAAGCACCATGGAGAGCTCCTAGCGGCAGCAGGTCCAGGGGGGTCACAGCCTCTCACCAGCAGTGGTGTGGGTCCAGGTGCTGTTCCAGATCCCCCACCACGAACTGGCTCTATCCCCGTACCCACCCCCACCCCTCTGCCCCACGCTCAGTGAGCATCTGTCGTGCATCAGGGCTGAGCACAGCCCAATCCCTCTGCAATTGTAAACCTTGGTGAATCTTAGCTCTGAGGGCACTAATTCCTGTTAAATCTAGTGTCTGTAGCTTCAGAAACAGTGCCCAGACATAGGCCATCAATTCCCTTTCAGCCCCACTTCCGCACACATCAGTGTATCCAGTCTCAGTGTGCACTGGTCTAAGTTCAAACTGCTCCAAGTGTTCAGCTGTGAGTGCACAAACTTGTTCAACACTTGTGTACTTCATTTCTCAGTTATTTGTAAACATCTGAAAGCTGCTATGTTAGCCCTTCTCACATGCTGGCTCTTCTGGAGTGGACAACCTTCGAGTTGATCACCTTGGACCACTGCCCTCTGGGAAACCTTCCCAGGCTTTGCTCCGAGAGGTAGGGATGCTCAGCTGATGTAAGGGACAGCTGCTGTGGGATGTGCACACTGTGGAACACTTGGTCCCTCCTCCATCTGCAGGTATTGACAGATATCATGGTAAACTCCAGCCCTGCAAAATACCATCTCCTGTGTGTAACCAACAGCCAGCAAAGCACAACGCAAAAATCTGTGTGAAACAAGTCACCAAGTGCTGACTTTAGTTGAGGCAGATACCCACTCCCGAGTACTGACTGCTACTGATCAGTAAAGTTTTTTTCCTTTTTCTAATTAAAGTTTTCAAATGTTATTGCTAACACAACGCAGAACCAAACCAGGTATAATTAGCTGCAGAGTGAATGAGGCTGTTCAATTCATAAGAGTTTTGATTTCCAATTTCCAGAAGTGCAGCACTTCATCTCTCGTGGGAAGGGTTCAAATTCAGTATCTCAGGATCCTGCTGGGATTTGGCAACTTATTTCCATGAGCTGATTGTCAACAGTGGTGAAATTAATGATAGTGCTATGAGCAATCTACATCTGCCCATTACCTCATGATGTGTTAGGTATGCACATATCACACTTGCGATGAAATTAATTACAGAATGACACAGGATCCGCTTTGCAAATACACTGACACATCAGGCAGCCCTGTCAGCTATTTAGTGTGTCACAGTCTCAGCAAACCTGTTTCTTTCAAGAATTTGCAACTTGTTGCGGACTGCTAAACACAACCTTCCATTTAGCAGTTTGTACAGTTAAAGAGATTGACTTGTAAAACGATTTCTGCTCCACTGACAGCAATATTTCATTTCGTTTCACATCCCTTTGAACAGTTTATTGTAAAGCCTTCCCCCATTGCAGTGCTTATTGCTTCATGTTTTTTTTACTGTTCCCTTATTACTTGAATTATTTTCCCTTTGTGTCCCTTGCCATCTCAAGTATCCAAACCAAACTGGATGCGTGACAGATCCTAGAGCTAGACACGTTTCCTATGAGAGCTCAATAATGGAAAATAAGGGCAACATGTACCAAGCCTCACCCCACACCTGTTCATGTTATCTGTAAGTTGAATAGTCACGCCAAATAGTCATTTAGTTAAAAATATGTAGTCAACCTTAATATAGAATTTAGGCATGGAATTAGGTCTGGTTGTTTAACATTACTTAATAGGATTTACAAGATTAATATACTGCATTAATTGAAATCTGCACCATAGCAGAAATCTTCCATCTGCTTTAAACCAGCCTTCACCCGGGTTGTCCCCTCCTCCCAGGTGCCCAGAGCACTGTGGGCAGGGGACAGGCCCTCCCACTGCTCGAGAGATGTTCCCAGCTGGCAGAGCCGGACCCCTGGCACGGCCCACGCTGGGCACCCCGGCACCAGAAGAGGTCCCTGAGGCTCCTGCAGCTGTGACAGGTCCTCCCGGGAGCCAGCGAGGAGGGGAGTACTCAGGGACAGCCATGAAGATATAGGGAGAGTAGCAGGGGGAGCTCTAGTGCTGGTGTGAACAGCTGGATTAAAGTCACTCATAGGGCAAAAGCAGAGCAAATGAATAACAGCTTCAGTCGAGAAAAGCAGAAACCAGCTTCCACGGCGAGTTGAGTCAGGTGTGGTTTAAATCCAGCACTTATTGTAGAACAGGAATGAGACTAAAATAACAAAAGCATCAAAACTGCA
Source organism: Myiozetetes cayanensis (assembly GCF_022539395.1). Taxonomy (NCBI): domain Eukaryota; kingdom Metazoa; phylum Chordata; class Aves; order Passeriformes; family Tyrannidae; genus Myiozetetes; species Myiozetetes cayanensis. The sequence continues at coordinate 62,042,779 of NW_026087853.1, read as the reverse complement.
GTGATCCTGGGAGTATTTCTTCCCGCTGTTTCATTTTCTGGTCCTGGTCTGAGCATCACTGTGAGTAAAGCCAAGGGAACCAGCCAGCAGCAGGCAGGGCAGAGGCTGTGCCGGCCATGGGCCACGTGTTCTGACATGTGCCTGGTGGTCGTGCTGGCCGTGCGTGCCTGGCGCGTGCGCGCGTGCGCCTGCCGCGTGCCTGGCGCGTGCCTCGGGCGTGCCTGACGCGTGCATGACGCGTGGCTGACGCGTGGCTATGCGTGCCTGCCGCGTGCCTGGCGTCTGCGCGCGCGCGCCTGCCGCGTGCCCGCCGCGTGCCTGGCGCGTGCCTGGCGCGTGCCTGGCGCGTGCCTGGCGCGTGGCTGCGCGTGCCCGCCGCGTGCCTGGCGCGTGCCTGGCGCGTGTCTGCCGCGTGGATGACGCGTGCTTGGCACGTGCCTGGCGGCGCGTGTCCGGCGTGTGCCCGGCGCGTGCGTGGCGCGTGTCTGTCGCGTGCCTGGCGCATGCGTGGCGCGTGTCTGCCGCGTGTCTGCCGCGTGCCTCGCGCATGCGCGACGCGTGCCTGACGCGTGCCTACCGCGTGGATGACGCGTGCTCGGCACGCGCCTGGCGCGGTCCGGCGCGTGTCCGGCGCGTGCGTGGCGCTTGTCTGGCGCGTGCGTGCCGCGTGCGTAACACGTGTCTGGTGCATGCGTGGCACGTGCCTGTCGCGTGTCCGTCGCGTGCCTGGCGCGTGCCTGGCGCGTGCCTGTCTTTTGCCCACTGTGGCCCCAGCGAGGGGCAGCTCCGGGGCCCCGTGCCTGTGTTAGCAGCTCCAGTTCTGGAGAGCACTATAATTTGGCACAGGATATCTTTCGAAGTGGCTCCCTTCCCAGGGCCTTTCCAACCTCAAATTATGTTGGACAGCAACCAGCAAAATCACCTTCTGTGCGGATTTTCCCCGCTCAGAGTCACAGCTGTACCTGCTGTAAGCAGGTAAGGCAGATCATCCAGTTCCTTACAGCAGCCTCTTCCCTGTTTTCAGGTGTGTGCATTTCATGCTTCCATGACTCCACACAACCCTCTGTTTGGGAGACAGGCAGAGCGCTGTCAGGCGGGAATGTGTGTCAGTGCCGCAGGTGAGTGAACATCCTCACACCTCTGACATAAAGAATTAAAAGGAGTGTTGGTGTAGCAGTTATTAATATAATAAATAATAAGTCCCATGGGGACCATAGCGACACCAACGTGATGTGTAACACGAGAGAGTTTATTCAAGGAGTCCCAGCTTATATAGCAGTTTCAAATGCTGCCACGTCACACAGGTAACTTCTTAAGCCAATCCCATACAAGCATTCAACAGAGCAAGTGTGACAGAGTACTTAGAACTACAACTCCCAGGATGCTTTGCAGTACCTGGTGTAACCAGACCCCATACGTTGGTTGGCTTCTCCACACAGAGATGTGTTTCTTGAGTGAGTTACTGGGTAAAAGAGTGAGTGTTTCCACTCAGCCTGTCATGTGGAACACAGGGACAGAGAAGGGGCAGAGGGAAGGGTGTAGACCTGGGGACCTGGGGCTGTGACAAAGGCTTGCACTGGAGTGGTGCTGGGCTCTGCCAGAGGTGGGTGAGAGCTGGGCTGGGACAGAGCAAAAGTTGAGGCAAAAGGCAGTGTATTTTCCTGAGCCACTCTTCACTGGACAGTGAGTGCTGTTAGGCGCAGTGCAGCTCAAACTTTGCCTTTTCATCCATTTTTACATTTGGAATGAAATGGTGACAGAGGAGTCACAAAGAGCACTGACTGATGTGGTTTATTGTTTTGGCTGAGGATCTCCACATACCATCTGGGCTACAAAAAGCAAAAGGTTCTGATGAATGGACTGTTGTACCATTTTGTTCTCATGATAACGATGTGTTGTGTGCACATCACCAGTATTTCCTCTAAATCTTTATGAAGAGTGTTTGCTTATAAATAGATCAGTGTTGTAAGCCCCAGGATCTCAGAGGTTTGGTGACATTGATATTGCTCTCACTTGCCATGTAAGGATTACAACAATTGCTCCATGTTTATCCAGCACAGAAGTAGCACAGAATTTAGGTGCTCATTAACATCTCCAGCATTTGTGCCCATCTTGTGCATTATATAAAACGGCAGAAATGAGCAAAGATAAGTCACGGACTTTCCCAGCTGATGCACAGCTGTGTTTGGGCTGAAGGTGAAGCAATCCCAACCCTCCTCCCTGTGGATGTGTGAGTGCAGTCAGGAACCAGGTGGAAAATGACAGAGAGAGCATCCCAGGACCGAAGGTTCACTGGATTTGCTCTGCCAAAGAAGCACTTCCCAGAAAGGAGCAGTGAGGCTGAGCCAGAGGACGGTCACGAGTCTCAGGCCACTGAGCCTTTAACCCCTTCCCAGGGTCAGCAGCAGGACCTGCCAGGGCAGTGACTTGGATGTGACCTGTCCATTCAGGCACAGCTCCTCCTCTGAGCAGTCAGGCTACTGCACATCATCAGCAACAGTATCCTCAATTCAGCTTCTACCAACATACCAAACTGTGGCATCTTGAGAAGAAAATGAGCCCATCTCCCCTTCTCAGCCAGTCAATCTGGGAGCCTGTTGTGAGCTAAAAGCTTAATTCTCTTGATTGGCTAAATCTCTAAATCCTCGAGTGTTCAATGCTCTGAGACAGGAAAGCAAAGCTGCTATTAATAATTCCAATGGCTAAAGAGCATATTGTTTTCAAATGGCTTGTTCCTCAGCATGGGGCCTGCCCACTGTCATCAGTCATCAGCTACTGTCATCAGTCATCTTGCACCAAGAGGAACTGGTGTCTGAATAAAACACAAGAAGACATTCAAGGGAGCTCGGATTGTTCAGACTAAAAGGAATTTAACAGAAACGATTAACCAGCTTGGCCAAAAGCCATTGGAGAAGGTGGGAATACAAGTGAAAGGGCACTTCATAAAACCTTGATGCAAATGGATAAAGCAGGAAAGGAGCTGGTGAGAAAGGCTGTGGAAAGCTGCTTACCACTGATGGAATTCTTATCGGGAGTGTGAAACGAGGAAGGATTTTCTTTCACAATGGCTCTGATAATCATTTAACGAGAAGAGCTGCATTTCATACTTTCCTTGCCAGACCACAATTTGTGCCCATTATTCACAAGGCAGCAGGGAGAGATTAACTGCTGCTCGCAATGGCCAAACCTCTCTCCTTTTTCCCCAAATTGCTTTGCACATTTTGAGGGGAGAATGGAAGGCGTGCAGCCCAGCACCTGATGCTTGTCCCCTGGCCCTGGGCATCAGGGGAGCACTGACCACCTCTGCCCACCCTGAGCTCTGGGTCCTTCATTTCTCCTTGTGCCTCCCTGGTCGCTCTTTTTTCTGTCACACAGCCTGGCTCTGTTTCCCAAAAATCAGTCATATGGATAGCTTCAGCTCAGGACTACAGAGCTCAGAGACACAAAGAGATAAAACAAATCCCAGAAAAGTACTGACATGCCAAATATAATGTCACAACCCAGAGAGACCGTGCTATGAACCAGTCATGGCATCTGAGGGAGGAGATACTTACCCTAAGTAATCATGTATAAACAGAAAGAACATTGTTATTGTTATTTAATTACCCTCTACCCCAAGCCCTGCACCAGCTCTTCCCTGACCCTCCTGGTCCCAAGAAGCAGAGAGCTGAGCCCTACGGCTACTGCAGACTCTCCATGTGCGCTGCACCCACCCTGCATGAGAACAGGGACAGTCAAGAGCACGGACCAGCCATCATCACTTTGCCTTGGAAAAATTGATCCCCTTCCTGTCTTCAGTGCCACGAAAATATTCATTAAGTAAAAATCACGACACTTTTAATACCTCTGGGGATGTTTAATCTGCAATTTTTTCCCATATTCTTCAGCTTTTTCTTGAGTTTCTGCTTTCCACCTGGCCCCTGCCCCATACATGGCACAACCAGCTAAGAAATATATGCAGGTGATGACTGAGAAAACTGCTGAAAGCAAAAGTTTACCAAAGATTTGTGGGAAATTTCAAGTAATAAATCAACTAAAATTAGTAAAACAAAATAGTGTTTGGAAAGTTCAGTTTTATTTCTTGCCTTCTTTCTGCCCTTCAATACAAAACTCTTTGCTGTTCTTGTCTCCAACCTCTGTGCCTTTGCCCCAGCCTTAGGAGTACTGAGGGCACCTGGCTGGGAGAGTGAAGAACTTTGAAGAAATTGCCCAAAGTTTTTTATATAAACAAATTACAAAAGACACTATTGCAGCCACTTTAGACAGACCGGGCTGGTGTAAGTTATTGAGCCTTTGCAAAGGCTGGATGAAGGAAACTCATATTAAAGCTTCCAGATTTATTACAAATGTTTTATAATCACGCACCAGCTGCACCCACAGCCAACTGTGCCTGACAGGCATGGTTCCCCCAAACTCCACAACCCTATTACAAAGCACACACAAGTTTTCCAGTATGCATTTTGTTTCACTTTTGAATTGTTTCTTTACTTTGACATCTTTTAACAGCCAGGCAGGAACAACTACATTCCTTTTTCATTTTACTTATCACTGTTTTATTGTTGTTTTTATTACATTTGTTGACTATTTTCTATAGAATAACAAAACCAAACAACAGCAACAGAACTCCAACAACATCAAAAGCTTTGATTAAAAAGCAGTTCCTCATCATTTGTTATTATCATCATCATTATATCAAGATCAGAATTAGGATTATCAGCAGTTTGAGCTGGGTGAAAAGGTTCCTAGATGACACAGGATGACACAGGCAGATGTTGCATCTGTTAAAGGATGTACATTGACACGTCTGCAGGGGACAGCACCAGCTTGCAAAGAATTTTCCTCACACAAATGCTGCAGAAAAAAAGAGAAAGTATCATATAAGCAAGACAAAGAGTGGGAGCAGAGAATCCAAAACAAAGAATGAGTGACCGGAAAATTGAAATCAGTCCTGCCAATGCCCTTCAGTGAGGATGTTTTTCTCTCCCAAAGTACAGAAGCAAACTAAATTGTTTGATGTTCTGAGAGGCAGGAGCACCCCCAGTGCCTGGTGGGCCCAGGGTGAGCCCTGTCCAGTGGCTCTGCCCAGCCAAGGGGCTCTCAGCACTGAGGGGTTAAAGGGAGCTGCAGACAACTGGATTTGAATAAATGGTCACAAATCTGGGAAGAAAGCTGCATGTTATGGGACAGAGAGACCACCTGCCACATGACTACAAGAGAAATCTAAAGCCCTGAAATTCCTGAAGCTGTGGAAGGCACTCTGAGGTGCTGTGAAGCAAGGCTGGGTCTCCTGCTGTCGTCTGTGCTCACTCCCCTTGCTGAGCTGCCAAACCCCTGACAGAGACAGAGCCTGAGGCTTGTACCCACACTGCTGTTGCAGATTTTAACTCATCCTCTGGCACAAGCACCAGGAGGGTAGAGTGTCAGGCAGTCCCCAGACTGCAGGAGCACCTCCTGCCCCCCAGGGCTCCCCCCAGCATCCCCTTAGCACAGCTCCTTCCAGCTCTTCCAGGGGATCCATCCATGGGTACCACTGCAGATACTGCCAGTCCTAGCATCCATCTGGGCTCAGTGGGCAGCTCTGGGGGTGTTAGAGTGAGTCTTTATTAATCCTGTCCTGTTAAATGGTGTGGTCCTGCAATGCTGGCACAAGGAAAAGGAAGAGTGGAAAAGTTTTGAGCAGAAAATATGTATGAGTTCTTCTTAACACTGGCACAGAGAATGGTGTGTGTGCCCCATTCCTGGAAACATTCAATCTTATCTTGGATGGGGCTTGGAGCATCCTGGTGTAATGGATTCATGGCAGGGGATCAGACTAGATGGCCCTTAAAGATCTCTTCCAACACAAACCATCCTGTGATTCTAAGATTCCCATGCAAGGGTAAGGGTTCAAACCTGCCTCGTACCACACAATGCTCCCTGCTCTGCTTGACAAAGTTTTGATGCAGTTCATGTTTACTTCTAGCTGAAAATCCATCACTTCTTTCTGAAGAGGGGTAAATTCCCTAAAGCTTTGCTGTCTAAAATTGGAGAGTTTCTCCCTGACTGTCACAGTTAATTTGTGTAAGTGATTAACAGGAATATGCCATGTCCAGACAGTGCCCCAGTTTCCACCTGCACAGCACAGCAGCTCCCTCCATCCTCCCCTGATGTGTCCCTCTCAGGTTTGCTGACAGTTGGGTCAGGCTGGGTGTCTCTGACACAAGTAACAGCAGTTCTCAAGGACTCTACAGGACAGTGAGCATTTCTGGAGGCATAAAGCTATTACAATAAATAGCAGTGCTTATTCTGTCAGCTCTCAGTGCCTCTGGCCTCCATGGTACAACTGGCTTCAGGACCACTCATTGCAGACATCTCCGTGTTAGACAGCCAGACATTGTCTCGTCTTCCCTCTCAGTTCCAAGCAGATCACTGAAAAATGGCTGTCCTGGTCGGGCCAAGTCTCCATAAAATTCTGCACTAAAGTTTATTTGCAGCCAGTCAGAGAAGTGAAGAGTTTCTCTGTGGTTTTTCCACCCACTGAGGGTAATGCTGCAGCCACCAAAAGCTGGCAAGAGCTCAAGTCCAGCTCTAAGTTTCTGTGCACCCTGACCCCCAGTCCAAAACCCTCAGCAGCAGCAGGCACATGCCCAGCCCTTCTGGTGGGCACTGGGCTGTCACTGTGTGTCCCTTCTGCTCCTGCCCAGATTAGACACAATGGGTCCCATCCTGGCAGAGTGAAAGGACACCGTGTGTGTTCAGGTGGGCAGAAATTACCGATGGCCACAGCAGCCTTCTGGGGAGTCATGGAAGACACAAGCACAGCAAACACCATCAGATAGAGAATTGCTCCCCTCTGATCAAGAGCACCAGGTGAAATTCAGTGAAGTTGAACATATAAAATGATGGACATACAGGAAGCAGTCTGGGTTGTACAGAAGCCCTGATGAGCTGTGAAAACTGATCCGTGCCATTCAGGAATGACAACTGGAGTAATAATAGCAGTAAGAATGTGCCAACTCAGTCCTCTTCAGTTGCTGAAAAGAAAGTTCCCTGCCAGAAACTGTCCGAGGGTACACTGTGCTATTACACATCCGACAAGATGAACCCAGAGGTGCCAGTGAAGCCCCTCTCCCCAGCTCCTCCAGGAGATCCCAGCAGCTAGACCAGTCCCAGAGACTGGAGCAAAGGCAAAGCACCACCCCTCTTGGTGTGGGGCAGGAGGGGCGCTCAGGGAGCACAGCTCGGGCACCCCCCCTCAGATCCCGGTGTAGCGATGGAGCAAACGCTGTCAGCAGCCAGGCTGGGCCATGTCCAGGCATTGGGCACAGCCAGCGCAGATCTGCCTGAGGCAGGTTGTGCCTAAGGAACCTGAGAGCTTCCTGAGCTTCTGTGCTTAAGGGGAAACCAGTGAGCTATGAGTATGATTTGTCCTGACTTCAGCTGTGTCTCCAGCACACTCTGTCACAGCCCTGGGAAGCCAAAGCAGGGACACACTGGACAGGTGGAATGGGGTAGGGAAAACCAGGCAGTACAGCAGCCTGACTGTGATGATGTCCCTGCTTAGAGCAGACAGCTGAATCAGAGCCTCCAGATATCCTTCTCAAACTAAATTAATCTCTGATTCAAAAAGGGGAACAGAGAATAGAGCTAAATGACACATAAATGTACAGGACTCCTCAAACTGGCGTGAAAGATGGAAATGTGTGCAAGGAAGTGCTGGAGGTCTGGAAGAAATAGGTGGCATGGAGAAAGCAAATTATCCTCTTGCTCTCGCTTTTGTGCAAGAGCTGGGAAGATCAAATAAAAATACCAGATACAATTCTGAAGTAACCAAAGCATTGCGTAAATAAATGGGGTATTTTGCTGAAACATACTGTTCCAGAGACCAAAAATATGGATAACTGGAAATTCACCAAGACAAATTCTGTGAAGAAAAATTCCACTGAGAGCCTTTAACCTTAAACACAGCAAGTATTTACCCTGAGCACGAAGTGGTGGATCACAGGAGATGACCCTGTGGAACACAGGCACTTGCCACCCTTCCTACCCTTGGGGTTGGCTATGACAGTCTCTCACCATCCTTCCTGCCTACAGGTCATGGCTCTGACAGACTCACCATCCATTCTGCCCACTGGGATGTCTCTGGGCTGAACGGACCTTCTGTGCAAGGCCATGCCCAGCCACACACCACCCTCTTGCTCCAGCCTCTGTTCCAGGGCCTTGCCAGCCCATAACCCTGCAGATCTCCAGCCCCTCTTGCCACCTGCCTCAGCCTCCTACCACAGGGATCCTGGCTGTCCCACCCCAGGACATGTTGCTGACCTGCTCACCTCAGAGGGACACTGCGATATACAAGGATGCGAATTCCAAACAGCGCTTGACACCAACCGCAGCTGTGTCATGCTTCCAACATGCTCCCTGCTCAAAATTTGCAGTTCGTGATGGTTTTGATCTAGGCCTTCCTGGTAACCAGTTTGTAACCAAGGAAGTGGCCAAGTACCCAGTATTCCATACGATTTTTATGTAAACCAGAGTATAAATAAGTTGGAGATTAGAGACCTCACTCTCTTCTCTTCCAACGAGGGTCGGGAACTGTAGGTCCTTGCGTTGGTCTCGCTTATCTAAAGCTGAGGCCTACAGCGACCGCCGGCCTGCCACGTGGGGGGTTCGGAGAGTGCTGGCTGGGTCTGCCAATCCTGCTTTTCTAAGGTAAGTGGTGAGATCTGTTTTGTTAGTTACTAGTATAGTTCTTGAGTTTGATCGGGTATACCTGTTCTGTGTCCCTTTTGTTCCCTTTTGTCCCTTTTTTCCCCTTTCCCTATCCCTTCGGGGGGTGGATCCCCTTTTACTGTGTATATAGCATCTTAACTGTATATAACTGTAATTTACGTAAATATATATATATTTTTATATAAGTAGTTTGACTTTGGGTTCTTTAATTTTTTATAGTTTTTTTTTCTTTGCCCTAAGAGGAGAAGGGAGGGGGGAAGGCGGCTGCTGCCGTGACTTTCGAGCATTTGGCAGGGAGCCAGGCCCAAACTATCACACAGTTTCACCCTGCCTGGCATTTCAGGCTGCATATTTTGGGGAGTCACAGCCCACCTGGGCCAGAGCTGAGGTGGGTGCTGGACCCTGGGCAGGCAGTCCCGCTGCCTGACACAAAGGTGGGAAAACAGACACACAGACAAAACTGGTTGTGTAGATCTTAAATAACGTGATAATTCTTCTTTTCTTCCTGCATCCCCTCTCTATGTGTCTGTTTTATAATTAATTTGCACACACTACTAAAAGCAGAGGATGTTTTAGATGACTGGCATCTCTGCAAATGAAATTTCTCCACTAAACTTGCATTAATGAAACCCAGGAAGTGAGGGAGCACTGTAATGCCCTGATGTGCCCAGCTGCTGGGAAGCGAAGTGGCTGGTCCCTGCACTTCCACAGTGGGTCTGAGGAGCTCAGGTGTGCAGCGACACTGCTAATTATTTGTCTATTAATTAGTACTCCAGGCAACACATTTCCTTTAATTACACCACACATGACAGCTGTTCCCAGCAGCTCCAGGATTCCACGATATGAAGCACTCTTAGCACTTGACCTTATTTAGTCACATTTTGAACCCAGGGGCTGGAGTTTCACAAGTCCACACATGCACACAAGGAAATTCTCTCACTGAGGGAAAAGGCAGCTTCATCCTAAAATTATAATGGTTACAATGACCTTGTCTTCCTTCTCCTTTTATCGCAGCATCTCTCTGATCTCACATCAGGATATACTGTTTTGGTTGGCTGGTTGTGAGGGATTCCTGTTGGTGAAGTTCTGGTGTGGCACCCAAAAGGGTCTCATCTCTCTCACTGAGACCTCTGCTCCAAGGTCCCTGAGGAAACTGAAGCCCAGATCATATTTCCCAAATTGTAGACAAGTCTGTAGAGGACTTGGGCAGAGGGGAGCTGTACACAGCGGGCTTATAGGACCATCACAGGTACAGCAGGTGCTGTACATCACTGCATGTCATGGGTTCGGGTCAAACCACGACATTGCAAAGCCTGGAAAGGAGAGAAAGGGGGCTGTACATCACCTCCTCTCCCTCCTGCCTCTCCAACTCTACACCAGCCTGACAGAGTGTTTCTGGAGGCTTGAGAGTCCCTGTGGCTTTCACGCTGCCTGGGACCCTTGGGGCCCATCTGTGCTCTCTGCCCCACCTGTGGCTCCTGCCCAAGAGTCTCCATCTGCAAACAGGATCTGAGCAGCGTGGGGTTGACATGGGCAGTGCTGGCTTCACACTGGGCTGCAGGCAGAGTCCTGGCCTGGGGTAAAAGTCCCTGTACTCTGCTCTGAGGAAGCAACGTGGCAGCAGCAGCTGCTGTACCCAGCACCTTCCACTGCAGTAACAGACGCTGCAGTGAGGCAGCTCTCCCAAAAACACTGACAAGGGCTGGAGGAGCTCCATCTCCTGTCTTGCTCTGCAGTGGACAGGCTGCTGAGACACTGTCTGGAACTGGCACCACAGCAGCTCAGACCAAAGCTTTCCTCCAAACCTCGAGCAGCATGCCAAGAACAATCATTGCTTCATCATTAGGACTCTCATCTGGGATTGGAAATGCCTCTCTACACCTGCAAAACAAAAGTATCCCCAGAATTGCAGAGATGAATGTGATGCAATAAGACATTTGGCACAACCTGCTGCAAAGCTTACGCCAGTCTTCCAAAAATGAGCTCACTGTGCCATCCTTTCCTGGACTGCTCTGCACAGCTCTGCAGCTCCATAAAAACGAAGTTAATGCTAAGGAAAAAAAGGGAAAGAACAGGAAAACACTGGCTACTTTTACAGAGAGGTAGAAGAAATCGAGTGAGTGGGAATTGAGCAATGGGAACTGGAACGTCAGAAAGTAAAAGGGCAGGAAGTGGCCAGAAATGAATGTTTAACTTCTGAGAAGAGCACCTGAGTCAAAGATAGGGTCAGGGAAGATGCCTGACAGGCATGGGAAGGAGCGCAGGCAGGCACGAACACGGCAATGATTGTGCCCTTCTGCCAAGCGCAGACACCTTCAGGTGCAGGCATCTGAAATTCTGGAGTGGCATAGGAGGACATAGGGTAGAAGAAACACAACAGAAGAGTTCTGATGGCTTGTCTTGGACACAGTCAGACCCCCCTGGCATGAAAACAAGCGCTACGAGTAGGAGAGTGCTGGGGACAAACTACTCCACATCAGTGTTGGTTCCATTCAAAAAAAATCACTTCTGTTATCTTGAGAGAAGACAGCAGCACACTGTAAACCAGAAGTGTTTGAGAACTGCTGTGTGTGTAATTAATGTGTGCAGTACTTTCTGTGTGGGACAATAGTTTCAAGAAAAGCACTCCAGAACACGTATGTCATGTTTCAAGGCATCAGAGGAGTCAAGTAAAGCTGCCATTCAACCAGGTACTAAGTAGAACAAAGATAAAATAAAGGAAAATATTCCAAAATAACCTCTAAATAAAAATTTCCTCCATTTCAGACAGTTTTACAGTGTTCCATTGCAAATTCAAACACTAAAACATAACCAAAACCACAATTCAGCTGTGTTAAGAACAAAGAAGGGCAGTTCCTAGAAAGTCTTTGCTGACTCATTTGCACTTGGATAGCAGCTGGAGACTGATGCCAAGGGCAGGTGGCAATGAACACCTTTGGGACACCCAGGGAGGCAGAAACAGCTCAGCCACGGTGGCAGGGCTGTGCCTCGGGGGACTGTCCTGTGCCAGGGAGGAAGGAGACTCCAGCTCCAATCAAAACTGTTGGGTTGAGAGCTTCCAACCCAAACTCTTGTATGATTCTGTGGTGCTGTGAGGCAGAAAAACGTGCTCAGGCTGATACAGAGACAGATAAAGAAGGTGCCTCTCAGAGTGCTCCTCAACACACGTCCCAGGCTGAAAGGGTACAAGAGAATCACAAGGGAGTTTGCTCGAACTCAGCGTGGTGCTGACTGTTCTCCCAAGCCATCCGGGATGGGAGCTTGGCTCTCACTAGCGAGGCAGTGACAGGCAGAGTGGGGACTGGGTGCCAGGAGCCCTCAGCGTGGTGACAGGCAGCTTATGCTTCATGTGACAGAGACAGGGGTGCCAGGGCAGTGATTACAGAAGGCATTTCACAGGGCTGAGGGCAGAGAAGAAAGGGCTGGACTGGGGACACTGCACCCCAAGAAGTTGATGAGGAGAGGAAAAGGGTCCTCCAACAGACCTGTTTGGAGATAGACCTGTAAGGAGAGAGCAAGCAGGAAGCAGAGCTGCAGAAGATCAAGTACCGAAGGCTGTGATGTAGAAGAAACTGCCTACCAGTCTGCAGGGTGTCTGAATAGACAGGGAAAACAAGTAGAAAAGGGATGAAAGATTACAGGGTGTTGAAAAGTCCTGTCACCACAGTCTGTCCTGAGTTTTGTCATCAAATACAGATGCTCCTCCACAGACCCCTTCCAAGTGGTCAAACATCTCACCCTACCACTGCTTCGTGCTCTGGTCTCAACAAAGAGTTTAAGAATCTCCCTCTCTGTTCTTTAGAGAATAACCTATACAGATGGCTGGGAATGCCACATGTAATGTGTGCTTTAAGTGTTTGTTTATCTTATTTGAATGGAGCTTTTGTTGTAGGACTATCCATTACTTAAGAGCCAATAAGTTAGAAAAGGATGAAGGAAAGTGAAATGGTCTGTATCATATCATTCTGTACACTATTTGTGTATGCTGAATATTTAATTTATTCTGTAAGCTGCAGATGGTTTGAAATTGAAAAGCTGGGCTATAGCAGTGGCAGCCCTTTCGTTCTTGGGATGAGCTTGGCCTACTGAAGCAAAGCAGGCGAACCTCTGATTAATGACAACATCTATCTTTAGGGGAAAAGACTGTTGTTAGATTGAGCTACTGTGCAATTCCAAAATGTTTTAACATTGTGCTTTATGTGGCAGAAGCTTGAAGAGGTTCTTTCTTCTGGAGAGATCAGATCCAGTCTGGAGGGTCTTCACTATCCTTTTGGTGGGGTGTGGAGAGCCCAAGAGCAGCAGCAGGAGGGAATACCTGAGCAGGGAAGACCCAGGGGGCAGCTGCCTAGAAAGACGCCTGTGAGGAGAGATGGGTGTGATGCTTGGCCTCAAAGGAGTAATACTCTAGGGTGAAAATGAGACATCCTGGTTAGTTAATGTAGAAAGAGAAGAATCAAGTGGAAGTGATGATGGACTGGGGGAGAGTGTAAGAGCATGGGGCAACGGGCAGTGCCAGCCCATGACTGCAGCTGGGGCTGGAGCAGCACTGACATTTCCAGGGCTAGATCCAGAGCAGCCTCTGGATCAGGGCAGCAGGGCTGTCTCACCCTCTCAGCTGCAGCTCAGCAGCTGCTGGGGCAGAGGCAGCAGAGCCTGGTTCCTGATGCCTGCACAGCAGAGCCCAGTACAGACTTTCCCAAAGGGCTTGGGTTCCCCAGCCCTCACAAGCCCACAGGGCAGCTGAAAATAAGACTGGGCACTGTTTCCAACTGGAAAAATAGCAAATAGCACAACTGCACCATCAATTCTGATAAAAACATCTGCAAAGGTTACTTCTCACCAGTAGATATCCTAAACCTGAGCTCATCCTACCATGGGAACCACAGGAGAGCATCCAAGGGGGAGCAGGTACCTCCCTTCCCCCTCTGCAGGTACCTCCCTACCTGCCTTTGGCTCCAGCCTGCAGGCTCAACTTCGGTGTGACAGTCTTTGCTTGCTGGAACATTCCTGGAAATCTGCTGTTGTTTCCAACATACACAGCTTGCCTGAGATTTCCCAGAAAGGCAGGAGCAGAGTGTAGGTTTAGAGAACAAGGCATATTTTCCTTCCTCCGTGTGCAAAATGGTTTGTGACCTTGAGAAAAACAAGTGAACAGAGGACATTGAAGAAGATATTTAAAAACCTTTTAATCCTCACGGGGGAAAGTACATTACAGAGAATGAGCAAATGGGGATTTTTCCACAAGGGATTTTCTTTGGGGTTTGTTTTGGTTTATTTTTGGGGGAGGAAAGGCATGTTTGTTGTGGGGGGGTGGGTGGTGTTTTTGTTGTTTAAACAAGAAAATTCTGCTTTCTTATTTGAAGATAATACCCAGAACTTAAACATTTTTACTACAGTGATCAGAAATGGAGACTCAGAGCAGACGGGATTTGTGCCATGCAGGAATGTCAACAGGTCAGGGCAGCTGAGTCTGGCAGAGACAAACCTGAACTGGCAAAGCCAGACCTGGTGTGTCAATTCTGATTTGTGTATGACAGGGGAAAAGAGGCTGCAGAAGTTGCATTTTCCACCTCAGAGGTTTTATAGGATTTTAGGCAGTGTCCAATGGATTTTAATGAGTGGAAAGGACTTGTACATCTTTGATCATTGCAGTTTCTGAGAGGTGGTTGCCCAAGTCTCCTCAGACTCCACAGCTCAGGAGTCTGTTCCTAATTTTTCATGCAAGCTGATGAGTTTCAGCTGAGGTGAAAGTACATGAAAGAAGGAACAAAAGTATCAAGTACTGGGAGAAGGAGTCAGTAGTTTTAGCAGTAATCAAAGGGCAGTGGGCAGTGTAGGAAATTCATAACCCTCCCAATCCTACAGCACACTTTACTGGACCAGGTGAAACACAGAATTAGGAAAAGAGTCAGAAACAGCTGTTTCTCATTAGCTTTAACTCTGCTGATTTCTGCAGTGCTGGCACTGCTGTAAGTATTTCACCTTTCAGGTGAAATATCACCTGAAAATATTTCACCCATCAGGAAAGGTGAAATAAAGTCCACAAGGAAATATAACTCCAGAGGGAAAAGTTGACCCCAACTCCAGAGGGAAAAGCTGGCCCCACACTGTCTGACCAACAATCATTGGCTGCCACACTCCTACCCTGTGGTCACCGTGCTGTGGGTTGCAGCAGAAGTACTGGCACAGTTCACCAATGAAAAGCTGCCCATCAATTCTTCTCTGTTGTACTGCAGATATGGAAACATAAACTGATAAAATAAAATCACTAAAAACCAGTTTCCCACTGGTGATTATTTTTCTCTACGGAGAAGAAACTATCTCTAGGGAGAAAGAATGTGTAAATCTGGATTTTAACATGGAGAAAAAAGGAGTGTCAGTTAATTTCTAGAAATACTCCTGGCAAAAGGCTCCATCATAAACAATACTTCCAACAAGAAGCTGAGCAGATGCCACAGTGCTCACTAGACAAACACTTTCCTCATCTCAAGGGTATGAGCACACAGGGCAGACAGAAAGACAAGATAAAACCTCCTCTATAGCCCCATGGCCAGACTGTGCCCAGTGGGCACATGCTCCTCATTCCCTACAGATCCAGAGGAACTGGGGATCTCTCACACAGCACTGCCATGGCAATGTGCTGGCCAGCACCAGGCACGGGGATCCCAATCCAGGGGTCAGCCTGGGCTGCTCAATGGGCTGCACCCAGCCTGTGTGTTACACACTTGTTGTTCCTGGTGTGTACAGTATTTTATTTTATTTCATTTTTTATCCACTGTTTTAGTGTTATTTCTCTTGCACATTGTGCATTTTAAAATGCCATGTTTACATCCCTCCTCTAAATGCAAAACCAGGGCTCATCTAATGCAAAACCAGGGCTCATCTAATGGCATGTGATGTTTTGCTCCTCAGTGTATGTCAGTGCACAGCCCTTTCCAGCCAGGAGAGAATATAACGGCTCCGGGCCCTGTTCAGCTCCTTTCTCCAGACTACCCAGGGTTCTCCACAGGCACCGAGGGAGCAGTCAGACAGTCTGTTTTAGACCTACACGCTGCAAAGCCCACCTTTTGCAAGCAGTTTTGTGGAAATGTTTGTTCATCCCGCAACAGCCTCGTGAATTGCGGAGCGGTGGCAGCTAAGTGGTGAAGCTGTGGGAATCTGGGCAGGGCTATGGAGTGTTTTTTGGAGGAAATCAATATTCCTTTGCTACCTCCTGCTGCACGCCACCAGCAGAGAGAGGCTGACAGCCACTGACTCTACACAGGCTCTCAGCTTCCCGCTTGATAGACCATTAACTTTGAGGATGCTGCCCAGGCTGCTGCTCCAGTTGAAGAGTCTCTTTGATTATCTTTCCAGGTAAATTAATCCCTGACATATTTCTTTATTAGATTCTGAAGGGGCTAATAAATGAATTTACTAGGTGACTTCTTCATTTAATACTGAAGTTTAAACCATTAGACAACAGCAGAAAACTGGTTTATTGAAACTTGCCCGTTGCCTATAGCTGGTTCCATGGTGCCAGTTCCTGTCAATCCTCACTGAGCAAGGCTCTCAGCTGGAGCCCACAAAATGTATCAGTGCACCTCCAGAAGACAGATACAACTCTCCTGTGCTGCTGGGTGGTGTGTGCAGCATCACCCTTTCTAACCTCTGGACAAAGGGACCAGTGAGACAGTAGTACTGCACGTCAAACCATAATTTCCCATTAGATGTTACAGACTCTTTAATAGTTCTTAAAGTACTTCTCCTTAGTTCAAAAGCAGAAAAGTAGACATGTTATATGTCAGGAAAGACATTTCCTCTTCCCCAGTGGAGATGTTATTTGTACCTTCTAAACACCAAGGCTATTAACAATAAACAATTCCATGCAAATAGGAGATATTTACAAGCAGAGAGGCTTTCATGAGAGTGTGATTATGAACACAGAGAGACTCTTATTTCTACTCTCGAAATAGTCTTGATCTCATGCACATTAAAATTTCTTGCAGGAAGTATTCCTGACATTGCCACCATTCCTGGTACAGGAATGTTATCCTCCTTCATCTGTGAGAAGTATACCAAAAGACCTACACAAAAAAACATTTTTAGTCTGTAATCTGCGATCTTAAAATGCTCATTTCATACCAAGGAAATGAGTTTTAAGACACCTTTGAAACTTGCTGACAAAAATTGAATTCTTACAGATAAACCATTCAAATGCAGGGGGAAAAAATGCACTGAGGCAAGGATTTCATTTGATTTCTGGATGATTCTTTTGGAGAGAAGAACAGGCAAAGAGGGGAGAACGAATGTTTTGATTACCTTTGATTACCAACTTTGATTACCTTGATTACTGATACACCCATCAGTGCTTGGAAGAAAAAGCAAATGTCAGTTTGAAATAATCCCCTTTTGGTACAATGGACAGCGATAGGGACATGTCCCAGGTGACCAGGGCTGCATTCCCCCACCATGGCCCTGGGCAGTATTTGGGGCAGGCAAGTCTCACTGCTGGGCTTCAGAGCTGCCCAGCCACACAGGTGGGGACACGAGCAGCAGGACCCTGGCCACGGGACACCCACCCTGCTGGGCAGGCTCCTGGCCAAGGGTAGTTGTCCAGCCACCTGAGCTATCCTCCAGCCAGGCATCCATATCTACCCTGCAGAGCATGTGCTCGGCTGTTTTGGGGACTGCGGGATGGAGGGGAGTTTTCTCCATCCACACGGGCTCCAAACAGGCAATAGCCACATGATCCTCATCCTTTAGAAGTTGGCTGTTCTATTTATAAATGAAAGCATGGATGACACTGAACAGAGAGAGAAATCCAGGGACACAAATGGAGCTCGATGCCGAAGGGTGTTTTCTGCAGGCAGAATGGTTGCATCCCTGGGCATGGCCATGGAATCACTATTATGGAGTCAGCCACCACTTTGTATTCATGGACAGGTAGACAGTGGACGCTTCCCTTCTTCAAGTTAGAGTGGATGAGCTGTTCTGCCCTGCAGTATGCTCCAGACCTTTCTGGAAATCAAATGTCACTCACTCTGATCTACATGGCTTGTCCTGTAACACCAGCACCCTGCCAGCCTTCTCCAGGAGACTGGGGATACCAAAGAAACACTCCCTGGGGCTGTGTATGGAAGGTCAGACAGTGCTTGTCAGGCTCATCCAGCTCTTGCTGGCATTTCAGGCTGGAAAAGGCACAGTGTGGAGAGCACAGAGTGTCTCCTGGCTGCAAGGATCCTTTTGGGCACACAGGAACACTGCCAGTACCAGCAAAAAGCTTGGAAGGGGTGGCATGCTGCACCCCTCAGTGGATGTCCAGCAAGGTGGGGAGACGATTGGTTTGGGCAGTGGTAGTATTGTCAGGTCCTCGTTAAAGAATTGCCTGACCTCCATCCCTTATCGTGCACTCTGTGCAGTGGTTCAGGTACCATGGGGTCAGGAGAGTGTCCCTCTGTCCCCCTCTGCCACTGATCTGCCACGGGAATTTTGCACAAGTCATACGGCATTTCTAGGCTCGAATGTCAGTAACTCAGGGTTACAACAGCAGCCCTGCAGTGCCGTGCCCTCTGTGAGCCCTCAAGGAAGAACACTGGGTACACAAAATCACAAATGCTCCAAAGTACGTGAGCAAAACAACAGTAAATATTTTAATAAGGTATTAACAGTTGACTTAAAGAGCATTTCACTAATCTACAAAAAGCAAGACAGCTATGTCTACTTACACATAGGATTCTAGTCTCCTAATAGTCCTGTAATTTCAGCTAAAGCCTATTTCCAGGGGATTAGCAATTATCTCTCCAGGGTGTTAGTTGTAGAAAGTTCTCAGGAGTCCCACGCTTGTTTCAGCAGAGCTGAGTTACACAGAGCAGCATTGTTGTCATTGTAGAGTAGCAATTGGCTTATGAGAGTGCAGCACCTAAAAAATTGTATGTATCTGTTTTAAATCCTGGGTTATTACATAGGTGTCTTTCAGGAGTCTTAAATATTTGTAAACAACTCAGTAATGACTGCATTTAATACAAATATTCTTACTTTTTGTTTAGGAAGTAACAGAACAGAAGTTCTCATAATAAAATATAAATTTTGGACTTATCATATATCCTTAATTTTGATATATTTGTTATTTTGTAACAAATTCTATAAACTATTTATTATACGAAATTAATTCTAAAAAGAAAATATGGATCAAAGTACAGAATATATAACAGCATATATCTGTAGTTCCAGTCCATGAAGATCTACCAGTTTCCTCCTCATTTCCTCAGGATATCACACAGGGCCATAGAAGCCCTGGCTGGAGGGGACACTGGCCAAACCTGCTGCTGACACCAGGGCTCTCAGTCAGGTGAGACATGGCTTTGTCCAGCCAGAACCCTTCGGGGATGGGGACTCCAGAGTCCTCTCCTATTCACCAGGATTTTTCCCAGGTGGTACTCAGCAGTTCCCAGCCACATTGACCAATCCTTTCAGCGTTCTCTGAGAGTCCCAGCCAGCTCCCAGGTGTGGACAAACCCACCTCCCCACTGCTGCACTGCCACAGGGCTGTCCCCTCCCCACAGCTCCTACACCAGCTGCACCTGCAAAGACGGGAAAAACACGTCTCAGGTGCAAAGAACTTGAAACAGGGTTTTCACGCTTGATTTATCGGAGGTTCGGAGTGTTTGTGTTATGCTAAATTAGCCCTGAAGTTGTGCTCTGCCGGAGCACGGGTCCATAGCACACAGGCTGGGATACGGGTACGGACAAGGATGGGGTCGCAAAAGATGGATGCAGGCTGATGAATCAGCCAGCACTTTGCTCAGCAGCTGAGCTGACCTCGCAGTAAAACACTTATCTCTCCGGTGACATTCGACACGGATGGATTTTCTTGCTGAGTAAATCCCAGTGGGCAGCGTGAGCGAGGATGCTCTTTGAGAACTCGCCGGGGTTTGCAATTAGCTGCGTGCCCGGATGTGTGACACACCTGGCTCCTCTCTCCAGTCCCCAGAGCCTCCGCAGGAGCCCGAACCTTCCCAGACAGAGCCAGGAGCTTCACCAGCGCCGGGAATGTCTGATCTCGCATCCCTCCTGCCTGCACCTCCCGCCGAGCCGTACGTGCCTGTATCCAACTTGATGCTGTCAGCGGCACCCAGCCAAAATGCACACAAGTGAATGGATTTTCTATTTCCTTGCAGAAATTCCGTCTGTGGCATGTCACGAGTGCCATCTGCTGACGCTTCCCAGTACCTCAGGTGTCCGGTCCCGCTCAGGTGCTGCAGCCGGAGACCTCCCAGCCACCCTTCCTTGGTGCCGCCCCACCACTGCCCCGTGGCCTGGTGTTCGCTGTGTCCGAGGCCAGGTACAGATGAGGGAGCACAGACCTGCCCCCGAAAGGCCCGGTGGGCTCACAGCCTGGGGTACCAGGCGGTCAGGAAGGACAGACCAACCTCCACTTTCCCATCGCAACAGACAGTGCAGGGTCGTCCCACAGCTTCGCTGCTGAGTTTATGCTGACAAAGGGGGGTCCCTGCCCTTGCAGTGGATCCTTTTGTTCCCAGAGGTCACTTGTCTTACAGAACAAACAAATGGTTGTTGGCAGCCCAGCAGTGGTGGCACAGCCAACCAGGCTCCAGGGACAGCACCTGTTTGCAGCTGGACCCAGAGCCCACGGCATGAGCTCTAGAGGTCTGGAGAACTCTGAGCAGTGCTGGTGTCCTCTTTGGAAAGCAGACACCACACTTACACTCTGGGGATACCGAAAGCAGTCACCAACTCACACTGAGTGGCCGGGGCTGGTTGTCCTCCCCACCAGGAAACTCGGTCACAGGGACAGAAAGAGCATCTTACCATCACCGTCCAGCATGAGCAATAACCAGGGGAGCACAGATGAGGCTTACAGGGAAGATGAACCATGTGCTAGCAGCTGGCTAGGCAGGTCACCACAACCCCTGGGTTGGCAGAACTATACTTCAGGCCCTTGACAGGTGGAAAATGAGATCCAAATCCTTTCACCTTTTTTCTGCTGCTGTCTGTGCCTCTAACAACTCCTGCACCCATTCATTGATTTCAGCCAGGGATTGGGAAGGAATCAAAGTCCTGGAGGCAAAGGGGCTCTGGCCTTCAGAAGTTGTCTGCTGGGGAGAGCATGGTAGGAAAGGGTAGGGGGACTCGTGGAGTTTCCCCCATAGGATCCAGCAAAAGCCACTTCGGGACAACCACCCTCCCAACTCCATGGGAATGCTGTCCTCACCTCCACAGGCCAGATAACCCACAATGGCACTGGGAGCACAGAAAGTGGCCGGATAAATATTGAATGGGGCTTTATCATCCTCCTGTTCCCCTTGATCTTCCAGCTCCACTTCCTTCCAGCAAGGTGCTGTGACTGAGGCTGCTGCCCCCCAGCCCCGTCACGGGGGGACTGATGGGAGGACAAACAGTGTTCAGCACTCCTGAAACAACCTTCACTTACTGCAATATTAAGTCTAACAGTTATAACCATAAAACTCAAACCTTTTGCCTCCAGAAATAAAACTAGAAGAGGGTATTTGAATTCTGCCTAAGACGGAGAAGAAAGTAAAAGCAATGAAATAAGTAGCAACTAAGTATCATTTTGTAAATGTTGGACACCAAAAGGTCAGTTCCTTTTAAAAAGACAGTCAGGTATGAAAGTACCAATGTGGCATTTATTTTCTGCAGTCTCAGTGTTTAACTGAGCAATTATACTCCTGGTTGCTAAAATGATGGGATGGAAATGAAAAATGTATTTACATGTCCATGATCATTAAGTCTTTGTACTTCTGTGGAGACATGGGTGGAATAAGTATTAAAAAGGGAAAAATTATTGTGAAGCCCTGCAATAGACATAGTTGTATCAGTCAGATAATCCGAGCTGCAATGCCTTTAAGAAGCACTTTGTGTTCCTATTTAGAGCAGAATAACTGAAGGGCAAGATGCCAGCTCTCAAAGAATGGAAGAAAGACCTCCAGGTCCCATTAAAAAAAAAAAAAAAAATTGGTTTGGAAGTCTGAAGCTTTTTATTTTCCTTATTTTCATATCTCTTTTGTTATGTCAGGGAACTAAAATCCATTTTGATGCTATATATTCCAAATAGACTTCCACAAGACAAGTATTGTGGAAAAATAATGCCCTGGAATGAAAGTATTTCCATGCCAAAAGCCCCTGTGGTGCTGCCTGAGCAATCCATCAGTTAGAGACTTCTTGCTGCATTTGAGTTCTCAGATGTGAAACATTCAAAGCAAAATACCAGAGGAAGTGCAATTCCCATGTAAACAGAACAGGGATATTGGAACACATTTACAGAAACATTTGCTCTAGAGGACACAACAGTGAAAGACAACGGCTGCTCCCAAGTCATTGGGTTTATCAACAATTTGTAACAGTTTTCCCAAGTTCAGGACATTGACAGATTTCCACTGGTGTGTGGGACAGCTCAATAAAACACACAAAAGGCACATCCAGCCCCTAGTTTGTCTTTGCATACTGGGCAAACCTGTTACAGTTATCTCTGACTGAAACACAGGTGCAGGACCCATTAGCATCACATGGAGCATGTTTGGGACATAGATTATTTGATTTTTTACCTTTTCCCTGAATGGATCAACATAAAAGCATGACCGAATGAAATTAGGCTTTTTTTCTCAGAGCCCAAGCCCCACTTCCAGCATTGGCCTTTCTGTCCCACACTCCACTTCCCCAGTGCCATTTAAAGCAAGCCCTGGAGTGTGCCCTCCAGCTTCAGACTGGAACATGTACTGCAGGGTGTGGGTTTGAGGGCCACAGGCTTCCCCCCACAACGTATAACTGAGGAAAAGCTCGCTGAAATGAATGTGACTGTGATTCCCTCCTGGAAGGGTTCCATCCCTACTCACTCACTTCAGAGTGTCTATTTAAGAATACTCCACATATTTACCCAACCATTTTCTGAGCAAGAGAGGAAGGTAGAGGATGTGCTGTAGCTACAAAACCCAGCCCAGTGAATACAACAGACCACTGAGCTCAAACTAAGAGTACCTTTACATTTTCAAATATCGTATTGACAAAACAAATCAACCTATTTATTACTAGTACTCTAAAACTGCTGGAAATCTATTCCATTTCTATACATGTTATTCCTAGAAACATATATAATTTAAAATTTCTAATTGGATTATCCAATTAGATAATCCAATTAGATTATGATGCAGAGCAAATGAAAACTTGTTTTTAAGGAGATTTGACAAGGTCTCCATTCAACAGAGAAGTTTAAATCAATTCCTTAAGTTCTCCTCTCAACCCAAGTTCAAATGAACTTCATAATCCTATTATCACCAATAAAACTGCCAAGTAATTTTAAATACAATTCTTTTAATTACTGTATGGGGCTTGCACGGCAAGGTTTTGGCATGGGAAGGAGGGAGGACAGCGGTGGCTTCAGAGAGAAGCTGCCAGGAGCTTCCCCTGTGTCCAATGGAGCCAACACCAGCAGCTCTGAGAGGGACCCACCACTGGCCAGGGCTGAGCCCACCCAGGACAGGGGATAACGGGGTTAAAACTGGAAAAAAACAGTGCAATGGCATTTGGAGAGAGAAGTGTGAGAGGAACAGCCCTGCAGCCCCCAGGTCAGTGCAGGAGGAGGGGTAAGAGAGGTGCTCCAGGTGCCAGACAGAGGCTTCCATGCAGCCTGTAGGGCAGCCCAGGGTGGGTCAGGCTGTGCCCTGCAGCCCCTGCTGTTCCACAGGGGAGCAGAGACTCCCCTGCAGCCTGTGGAGGACCCCACACCAAAGCAGGGATGCTCAGCCCCCTGAAAGCCCACACTGGAGAGTGCCATCAGTCACAGCATGGGAGCTCACACACACCACTGGTCCACTGAGAACAAGCGTATCTTTTCTCCAAATCCACTATTTTTTACGTACTTCAGAAAATTTATGTGTGGGAAATGAAACAAAATTTGCCTGACAAATGTAATGGACTGACTTAATCCCTGCTGTAGTTTTCATGAACCTGACATTTCCACCAGGCAATAGTGAGACCCATTCTGCCCAATATTTGCCTATTTTACAACTTTACAGACTACTGATGCCTCCCAAGCCATGTGAGCAGCAGTGCATTGACAGGCAGCCCAACAAGCGAGTGCAGATCCACACGCAAACCCATCTTTATTATACTTCAAGATAGTGAGGAAGAGGTCACCTAAAGCCTACTCTTGTACAAAATAAAAAAATACAGTCCAGATTTGGGTCAGAAAACACTTTGAGGAAGTTTTACCTTCACTTTCTTCATTAATCTTAGTTTTCTGGTCCTTTTGAGGACTTATGTGAACTGTCACAAAAGCCAAGGTAACAATTTACTCCTTCAGTCTTCCTGATGCCAAGTGAAGGGAAAGGAACATACCAGGAAGCCTTGTTCAGGAAAACACATTCATATGGTATTTCAGTGATACTTTGCAGTCCCAGATGTTCTGTACCTTCAGGCTTCTGGCCATTGCAAGGAACATTTCAAATGTCTGTGAAAGCCATTTTCAATTACCTCAGAAAACAATTCCAGAAGCAATGCTCTTAAGCACCTATTTCTGGGAGTGTGTGATTTATACCTGACAAATGAATCCATAGAGTTCCAAAGATTCCAGAAAGCTAACAAAAGCTCTGATATAGATTATGCAATGACAGGACCGTTCAGTAGAGCCCCTTTACAGCACACTGCTGGGCTTACAGCACACAGGGAGCAGGAAAGCAGCATGGACAAGAGATGAACTTTCAGAAGGGCCAGGTTTGAAAATAAAAGCATTTTTGGCTCCTTACTCATGCATGATTCTCATGCTTTAGGCACTTGGGGCACAGTGCTGTGTTCAAACGTCTCTTTGAAGTGTCAGCTCTTCAGCGAGGACAGCAGAGTTTGTCCCCTGGCTGTGGCCTCATCAAGGGCTACCAGCACAGATGGCTTGGCCAGAACCAAGGCTCCTGACATCGGTGGTGCCATTGAGGTTAATGATGCACGTGTTTGTATACACTTATGCCCGTCTGGAGAGGATCAAGAGAAGCAAGTACAGCCGAGGTACTTTGGAAACCTGCACATTCATGGGCAGAGTGAGGACTTGGTGCAGACAAGTTCACAGGTGAAACCAGCTCCTCCCAGGATCCTGGGCAGTTGTGAGTCACTTCATCCCCTGGGATCCCTTTTCCCCCCTCCTTCACACCCCATGACCCTGTGCAGTCACACATGGCAGCACACAACCTGTGCCACGCACACTTCCAGAACCCTCCCACAAACCACATGCAGGGACGAGACGGGTCTCGGTGACCAGGGCTGGGTGCCAAGAGACGAGTGGCACAAAGGTGAATGGGTCAGACTTGAAAAGAAGGTGGTGACTTTCCACAACCAGCCCCAACAGACACACCTCACACGCTAACGCTGGGATTTACAAAGTAACACATTTAACTTTGGGAAAAAACAAACAGAGCCAATGCTTCTGTCCTAAAACCTTACTCAAACAAAACTGGCTTTTTTCCCACAAAGACTCTGTCTTACTCCAAGCCACCTGTGTCATTGAACAGAAGCATTCTGGATACAGCCCTGACTGCAGCCCAAAGCAGCTCAGCCCGTCCTGCTCAGGGAAGGCACAGCTCCTTTTCCTCCAGCTACCAGGAGCACTGCACTGTTCAGATAGCCACCAGCTCCAGGTCACCAGAGAGCCGCAGCAACCAAGACTCCTTGTTCAGAAGTGAAGTCAGATGTGTAACAAGAAACACTGAGTAATCTGTGGTCACTGAAAAAAGAAAGAAAATGAAGAGAAAAAGCATCCTTCAGCATGCCAAAGGACCTCAACCAAACTTACAACACTCAGTACAGTGTATCCACACCACAGACAGCACTTACCAAACCTCGTACTGAACTGTAACTGATGCAACATGACTTGTGGGCTTTGGGATTTTTGTGATTCTTGTTGTTGAGGGTTGTTTTGGTTTGGTTTCAATATTGCAAAGGCTTCTTTTCACTTCAGCTTTCCCTCAGCAAGAGCATATGCCTGTTCTGAAGCGAGCAGTGCAATGAGCCAGAGGGCTCTGTCCCTGACTTATTGGTGTTCCCAAGCACTGTGGGTGGTTTGGACAGGCTTACTAAAGAGGGAGCACTGACATGCCCTGGCACAGTCTTTCCTCCTGTTTGACCACAGGTTTAAACATATCTGAAGTGAATATATCATCCATCTCTTCTTGTAGTCCTGGACAGTGCTCCAAGACTGTGACAAACAGTTGTAAAAGGGTTTGCTGCAGCCTCAGAAATTCTCTGCCCTCATCTGTCACCAGCCAGATGGGGAAACGACAAGAAAAGAAAGTTAAACCTGATACAGAAAACAAAAGACACAGGGAACAGCTTAAAGGAGATTGGGATGGGATGGGATGGGATGGGATGGGATGGGATGGGATGGGATGGGATGGGATGGGATGGGATGGGATGGGATGGGATGGGATGAAAGACAGAAAGGATGATTACTAATATCAAGGTTTTGGGAGCAAATTTGTTCTTAGTGCCGCATTGCAAGACGGAGCAGTGCAGTGACACTTCTTGGAGAGCAGTTTCACCAAACTGGCATTACCCTGGAGCAGTTCAGGGATGTGCAGGAAACTGTCTCACTATACAAGTTACTGGTGTTGTGAAGTTTCCTGGGTGCCCTGTGCAAGAAGCAGATGGAGGGAGGCTGGCATGGGCAGATGCAGTTGATGCTTCTCCTGGTTTCTGGAGCACCGAGTCAGGGAATGCCGTGAGCTGCCAGGCAGAGCTAATGAGGCACGGACAGACCTTGTCTGGAGGACCTTCAAGAGCCATCACTGGCCCTTGCCACAGCCATCCCTCCTGCAGCTGCTCCGCAGGACTCAGACGGGCTGGCACAGCTGGTACACGGGGATACAGATCCACAGCGTGTGGTGCAGCGCCGGGAACACAGCCACAAATGGGAGAGGTGAGGGGAAGTGGTAGAGTCCTGGCCTTACAGTACCCATCGCTCATCCAGCTTCTCCAGTGCTTTTCTGCTCTTGCTGATGCCAGAAACACACTGGTTTCTCCAAGGCATCTGCTTCTGCCCACCCTCCTCTTCCCAGGGTCCTGCTGCTGCCCACCCTCCTGCGGGACCCAACAACCCTCAGAACCGGAGCAGGTAGGATGCCTGGGGTGGGCAGGGTGCTGGGATGATGCCAGGACCAGAACAGCACTCTGGGACAAATTTAAATCAAAATAGCTTGTTCAAACCTCTCCTGAGCACAGAGGGAATGGCATTCCTTATGCAGAGCTGTGTGATGGATAGCCCTGGTACAACACCCCCTCCCAGATGCCACAGGGGACTTCAATTAGTATTTAACAATTAACACTAGTGAAGAACAAAGCTTTTCCCAAGGACTTATGCCGTGTATGCTGTTTTCAAAACACTAACATTTCTTTCAGAGCTAATAGTAAAGAAAATTCATAATATTTCATTAATAAAAGAACCGAACTTCAGAATAGAAATTGTTCCTTTCCAAAATATGACACTGATCATTAGCATTTAAAAATTAGGTTGAATTAAAGGTTTAATATACCTTTATTCAACTTAAATATTTTCCACATTGGCCTTTGATCCATTGATATTTCTACATCATGGAGAAAAAAAAAAAGCCCACAAATGATCCTTCCATCACTTCAAACCCTCAGTTTTAGATTTACACAAAAAGCAACAAAATTAGGGAAGATCTTCCCATCTTCTGCGTCTGATTGTATTCTCTGCCTTTATGTTGGTAGCTTCTATGTATTATTGAAGGTAGAAAATTAATGCATTAATGTCAGAAACAGTGATGTGTTAATTATTCAGGACTGTAAAAGGCTGAATTCATTTGTGCTGAATGAGTGTAAATTATCTAATAAGCCCTTTGATCATGACTGGATGCCTTTCTGAGCTTCCTCTGCACTGGTTTAATCTTTTCATTTATAGCCATGCCTAAGCGGTCTGTTTCTGCATCCACCCTTGTTCCTCAGATACAGAATAAATCAAGCTCCCCAGAAAGCCTCACATTAACTTGCTTTGCAAGGACCTATTAATCCATAGGTGAGGGGGATCTGGGAATAAACTGCCCTCTTCCACACGTGCAGAGCAGCCTTGACAGAGGAGCTTCCTGCTTTACAGAGTTTACTCTTTTTATAAGCCTTGTAAATTATTTTGATTCAGGGATTTTAGTGATCAGATTAAGGTTTTCATATGCATTTCTATGCAGTTTAGATGCAATTGTGTGAAGTCGTTCTGTGGTTTGGTTTTAGTAGGGGTATTTTGAGCTACAGGGTGGCACTGTGGGACAGAGACAGCCCTTCTGAGCTCTGGAAGAGGATCCTTCCACCCAGGGGTCCCAGCATCCCTTGCCATCAGTGCTACTCAGGCATTTACCAGTTGTCCACCACACCCAGGAAGGTGTCACCCCTTTGGCCACCCCCACCTCACATTCTATTCAGCCAGCAGAGTCTCTTGTCCTCACTGAGCCCAGCTGGCACAGCTGGCACACATACTGGGGCAGGAGGCACCCATGGAGCTTTGGCTCAGTTTGGGATTTTTTATTTTGCATCTTAATACAAAACTTCTCAAAGCAAACCAGTCAGTGGTAAAACCTGCCCCAACTCTGCATGACAGAGCTCCCTCTGCCCCTGGGAGCATCCTTTGGCACCCTCTGCCTCTGGGACCACCCCTCAGAAGCCCCTGCCTTTGGGAACATTCCTCACATACCCTGTGTAAGAAAAGTAAGTTTTAGGTTATAGGGAAAGAAGCTGAAACTAAACTAACCCAGACTGCAATTTTACAATTTTCAGGTGTTGCTTTTTCTTTTTTTTTCCCTTTTTTACATTTATGAGGAAGGGTAAATAAAAATTGAAACGATGTCATTTTCCTGGCCAAAGAACCCAGGGCTCTGGCTCATCACAGAGTCCTCCCCATCTTCCAGGAGCCTCTCTCCTCACAGCATCACCACAGCTGAGCCATGGAAGGAGAGCTGTGAGACCTTGGGGGCCATAAGAATCTCATGAACTCTTCTCAAGGTTCACCCAGCGAAGGTTCATCTGAAGTCAGCCCACCCAGACGACATGTGAGCATGCCCAAAATGTCTTTCATCTGAATTTTCTATTGAGATTTATTTTTCTGAGTGAGTTTTTTTGCTGGAGATGACTGTCAACATGTGATGCTTCCACTGCCTTCATACCTCTGGTAACAAAGTCAAAATTTCTCCTACTTTTTATCCAATGATATGAACAGTCATTAAAGTGAAATTGAATGCACTTGCTTATAACTCCTGATCTGATTCATGTCTGATTTGTACCAGATCTCTTCCAGCACAGCTCAAGGAGAAGCCAGCACAGCCTCAGCACAGTGTCAGCCAGAAGTCCTGGTATGAGGGTCACATCTTCTTTTAACATTTGCCATCCTGTCCCAGTGCTGTGACCTTCCTGCTGCCTTGGAGAAATCCCAATACAAGGGAAGAGCTGCACTATGTGAGTGATATCTATTTCACTTTGTCTTCTGTATGTATTTTCCTCCTAACCTTCAGAAATCTGCAGGCATTCATTCAGAGCGTCGAGCCTGAATTCATCTGTGCACAATCTATCCACTGAAGCCAAATCTCTCCTGTAATTAAGGGAGTGGCACAAAGAGCAGCACCGACCACTGGAAGCCTCTGAGGCTTCAGCCCTATTGATCTGGACCCTGGGCAGAGGAAGGCTCCTATAAGCACCAGTGGATTTGTGTCTAAGTACCTGGTCTTTTCTCTGTGCTCAAACTCATATCTTTGTTTGGGAAGTTGAACTTCCAACTGAAGAGCATGAGTTAAATATTTCATGTTGTGCTTGAATGTATAATTCATGATCAAATTCTTCAGAAGGGAAAAGATAAGACAGAGCTGCAAAAGCTCTAAATAAAGTATTTTCTGTCCCTTGTAGAGAGATTGCTGGAAATTAGAAAATAATATGATAGCACTAAAACCAAATACTCAAAGTACATTTGAGAAATTATTTTTTATTGTTTGTAAACAGATGTAATTCATGTTTTATACAGGTTTGTCCTAAAGCACTGTGTTGCACTTAGGTTCTCCACAATTCACACCCTCTCTTAGGAACAAGATGTATTGTCCTCAACCTGTAAAACTCCACCCTTTGTTATTTGTTGTGCTGACCTGGGGAGCCCCAGACAGGGCAATGGGACAGTGCAGCTCTGACAGAGCCGCTCCGCTAGATCCAAGGGGTGTGACTGTTCCAGAAGTCTGAACCACGAAGGGTTTGTCACACTGGGATGGTGTGGGGGATCACAGAATCCCTAACTGGTTTGGATTGGAAGGCACCTGAAAGTCCATCCTGTCCCACTCCCTGTCATGGGCAGGGACACCTTCCACCAGCCCAGGTTGCTCCAACCTGGCCTTGGACACTTCCAGGGATCCAGAGGCAGCCACAGCTTCTCTGAGCAACCTGGACCAGTGCCGTGGGGAAGAATTCCTTCCCAATATCCCATCTAACCCTACCCTCTGGCAGTGGGAAGCCATTACCTTATGTCTAATTGCAATAGGCCCTGTTAAAAAGTCTGTGCCCAGCTTTCTTATGGGTTCCCTTTTTAAGTATTGAAAGGCCGCAATCAGGTCACTCTGGAGTCTCCTCTCCTCCAGGCTGGACAGTGCCAGCTCTCCCAGCCTTTCCTCACACCAGGGGAGCTCCAGACCCTTCCTGTCTGTGGCCCTTCACTGGGCTCTCCCCAGTCTGTCCATGTCTCTCCTGTGCAGGGAAGCCCAGCTCCGGACACAGTTCTCCATGTGTGGCCTCACCAATGCTGTGTAGAGGGGAAGGTTCACCTCCCTCCACCTGCTCTATCTGAGCACTGACCTTAACAGAAAACATTAAAACATTAAAAAAATCTCAACAAAAACAACCAACAAACAATAGAAATTCAAAGCAATAATCATTTTGGGGGCTGTTTGTCACGCTAATGGTGGCAAACAAAGATCTTAGATGAAAGATCTTTGGATTTTTCAGCTCATGGTTCAAGCAATTTCTAGTCCAACAAAAACCTTGGGATGCATCTCTGAATCAGCTCTCTGAGGACATAACTTGCTTTTGGAAACTGGAAATATGCCTGTCAGAGTCTGTGCTCTGTCCTCTACCACTCCTCCTGGGCATACAGGTTTCAAACATCTCTGAGAGCACTAACTTCCATTCAGCATCCCCAGAAAAGTGCTTTTCTTCCCTCCATTTCTGTAACAGAGATTCAAATCGTCCACTGGCAGTTTACAAATCAGCAAGTTAATGCTGGGTTCCCTTCAGTTTGTGGAACTTTGACAACTGAACAACAGACAATTGCTTGTTGTCTCTGTGTTTTCTTTGAAGGAATCTATACAAAAACACCAGCAGGATTTTCACATGTAGTTAATCATTCCTAGGAGACACTATCAAAGTTTATGAAAATGGATGAGCTTGGGCTGGTGTGACGGAGCTGCCATGGAAACAGCTGGCACTCCACACCAGTTACCAAACCGCAGGGCAGCTGTTCCAGGGACATCAAACATGGAAAAGCATCAGGATTCAGTAGTCACAGCACATCTACGTAAGCAGTGAAGCTGCAAGTGTGCAAGTAACCTGAAATTAGTTCCATTCGGAGCAGTGCCTTGTGTGGAAGGCTGTGTGCACCGACACGGCCGCAGCCCCCCCGACGCTGCCCATGGGGCACCAGGGCTGAGCTTCTCTGGTGGGATATCACTGCCACTCTCACACTTTCGCCTTTTAAAAGATTCCCCCATTACCTTTCCACGCAGATATTTGTTACCAGGCATCCAGAACTGGAAGGGGTTTTCTTCCTATTTGGAAAACACAAATCAAAATTTGAATTAATAAAAAGAAAAAAATCCCAAACATATCTACAGTCTTTCCAAAGAAATTCTTGATGAGAGCCAAACACTTCAAAATAACATTGGCCTCAGGACAGGCTTAGGTAAAATGCAAATGACGGAGTTTACTTATAACAGGGGCAGAGACAACTCAGTTTGGAAAATGTTTATAAAATACATAAATGCTTATAAAATAGAGTGGAAAAAGGAAAGGAAGCAACATTCAGTTTCTACAAAACACAGTATGGCAGCGATCTGCTGGTCACTGCCTGCCTGTGCCAGAGACCTGAGGGTTGAAGTCAATGGCCCTTCCTAGATTCACCTGCCAGTGGCCTGTGTTGGGGTGGCCTCTCCCAGCCATGCCACAGACCCCAAGGGTGGTGCTGGGGTCATCTGGTGTGGCATACAGACGGTGCTGTGCTGGGACAGTCCCTTTGGGCTCAGATGATGAGGTGAAGAGGAGCATTTCTCTGAGGGAGGAGCATTGGGGAACAGGCATCCCTGTGCCTACAGCCACGGGGACACTGGCATGCCAAGCACTCACAGCAAGAGCCCAGCACTGTTCCCCGTGGCTCAGACCCTGCCCTTTGGACAGCCAGCCCCAGACAATACAGTCAGTGCCTGAACAGCACCCCAGGAGGAAAACCAGTGCAGGAAATATGCAGAAATTGCTGAAGACCTGACCAGAGTCTTTTATTGTAATTCACTGCTCTTTCAGCTTCCCCTTTGTGATTTCTTTCAGCCTCTAAGCTCCCACTATCCATAAGAGGCAAAGAGACTTTGCTAAATGAACTTCGATGCCAAATCCCCTCTGTCCTCTGCTGAAACAGATTCTTGGACAGCATTAGTGTGGAGCATCCACAACATCCTGCCAATGTCCTTGATGACCTTTTCTTAGATCTTTTTAACATCAGTAGATGAGTTTACACTTGGAATTGAATAGCTTTTTACTGCTCAGGGTGTTAGTACATTAGAAATGTCAGCCTTTGAAGTAGACATCACAAGGCATTTAGTTATAAAAAGAAACACAACTCTATTACATGACAAAAATAAGCTTGAAATATTTCAGTTAAGAGACACAGCTGATTTTCACTGAAACAGAGCAGGAGAAATATCCTGTCAGTTGTTTCCCAAAGCCAACCTATTACAAAGCTGATGCAGCAAAATTGTGCTTGTGAGTTCCTGGGGGAAAAATTATTTTGTTTATTTTCTCTCTTCTAACAAAAGGTAAGAACACATGGGAAGTGCAAAGAGCCAGACAGAAACAGACACGATTGTGAAGAAGTAGAAGAGGTCAGAAAGAAGAGCACCCTAACAAGAGCACCGTAAGAGACATCCATGTGGGTCTGCATACACATTGGCTTCTTAAAAGAGTTTAAGTACTCTTAACCTGACCCCAGTCTCAGGACATAAAACCAAGATATGCACAATTTCTGATTTTCAGGAAGGTATATCCTCATATTGCTGGTCTATTTTTCCAAGCAGGTAAGTATCTTCTCATACCAAATTTGCATTAAAAGCAGGAGAGCAGCTGAAAGAAATCAGTGAAAACAAAGTTGTTTGCTGCAGCCTTTAAGTGCTGGTAAACAGAGCTGGGTGTGAAAGAGGAGTCCCAGGTTCCGGATTACTGACGTTAAGATCAGGCTGAGAATTGTGAGTGGGAGGCAAACCACAAACAGCAACATTCATCAGCCCAAACTCTAACTTGAATATGATGATAAATAAGAACATCAATCATCAGCTGTGAGGTAGAAACAACAAAAATGTGAAGGAAAACCTACACTTACTGTTAGATACTTAAGAAAACTTTAACAAGTCTGAGGTATCTCCAAAAATAATATGCGCAGGTGTCTCGAATAATGGAGAGTTTTTAATATAATAAATGGTGATAAACTGATAATATAATTACAAGCATTAATTCAGCAATCAGAACTGTTGTCAAACATTGATGCTCTGTTTTTTTCAGAAGCTTGACAAAGAGATTGCCAGTATTTGCAGGGAAGTGAAACAAGATTTATACAATTTAGTCCAAGCACTCCTTCTGTCTTCTCTAGCGTTTGATCAAAATGAATGAGCGTGTATATTGCATGCACTGCTGACCGAGCCTCACATCCCAAAGAAAACACTTTCCTAAAACCCACAGCATAACCATTTGCCAAAATGAATAAATCTGACCTGTCTATTGAGGATCTGCATACCTTAAGCATACGTTCAAAGTGCTGTTTCTTCCTCTTCTTTCGTTTACCATAGGACCTATCCATAGGTCTGGGGCCAACAGGTTTGGTAGATCTTAATTTGAGTTTAATAGTGATAGGAAGAGGCATGGGAGAGTTAAAAAAAACCAGATTTGTTTGCCCAAATGTTTTACAAACATTGAATGAAGCAGAATCTGGATCCTGGTGACCACTGGGCCAAAGCCCAAAGTCCCTGTTTTCCCCTGTCCCAGTCCCTTGCTGGTAGGGTGGGGTGAGGAGCAGAACAGCCCCTGGTGCTGTGGTGGGGCCTCACACAGCACTGACATGTCCCTGTTTGGAGCACCATGTGCTCAGTCTGAGACCTCTGCTTGGCCTGTTGCCCCATTGCTGTGAAGGACAAGAGGTTTTGGGGAAATGTCACAGTTTTAACTCCCTGTTGTTCTTCTTTCTGAAGAAATGTGAAAACACAAGGCGGTGCAGGGGCAGCAATCACTGGAGGAACTGAGAATGACACGATGTGACTGAGATGGTAAAAGAATCTGCTCAGTAGGAAATGGTACCATCATAGGATTTAGAGTAAGGAGGGGCTGTTTCCATAGCAACACTGACAACAAAAAACCATAAGAGAACAGTCAAAAAAATTCCAATACTCTCTTCCATATTAAACCAATTTTCCCCAGATCTAGACCAGCAATGAGCTGGTTAGTACCAGGAAATGGAAAATGCTGGTATAGTGAGTGTTCTCCCCTTAATAAAGGCTTCTGGGGATGCACATCTCATGAACTTGAAATAGGATATCGGCTAGACTTGGTCAAGCAAAAATGTGCCTTAGTTATTAATGATACATTGCTTTACATAGTGATAGCAGTTCTGTTTAATGTCTCTGTCAATGGTCTGGGCAAGGGAGTCAAGTGCACCCTCAGTTAGTTGTTAATGACACCAGGCTGGGTGGGATGTGGATCTGCCGGAGAACAGGAAGGCTCTTCAGAGGGACCTGGACAGGCTGGATAGATGGGCTGAGGCCAGTGGGTGGAGAATCAACAAGGCAAAGAGCTGGGTCCTGCCCTCGGGTCACAACAACCCCACGGAATGCTCCAGGCTTGGGGAAGAGCAGCTGGAAAGCTGCCCAGCAGAGAAGAGTCAGCTGTCTCTGGCAGCAAGATTCCCCCCCTGTGATGTGCATTAGACAGAGCAGTTTGTCTTCCACAGCGATATAGCTCAGGGTGGTCCTAAAGGGTTCAGACCACTTTCCTTCATCTAGGTCTTACTACTGTGCATGGGGTAAAATCAGTCTTTTATGCCAGCCCCACATGAGATCATCCCGCACATCTCCATGTGGAATTATGCAGCCCTCAGTGGGCATTTCCTGACAGCTATTATGTGATTGTCATAATTTTCACCTTTTTTTGGGAAGCAATTGCCTGAAGCACATTGAGCTGCCACCCAGCAGCTGCTCAGATTCACTTTCCAGGTTGGGTAGGAATGCCTTCAAGATTCTCCCTTCTGACCAAATTACTAATTCCAGCAGCTGAGCATACAGCACAAACAGTCTCTTTTATTAAATCAGCACTAAAGCTCTCTAATGAAATCAATACTAAAACAAATTTTGCTCATTATTCATATTTTCATGTTGCTAAAAATGTCCATTACCAGTGCACAGTCCCTCAGCTGTTTCCAGGGCAGGATGCAGAGCTGAACAGACTCTCCCTCACAATTTGAGTGAAGAGTTATGAGCTGAGCTCCTTCATGTCCTTCCTCCCCCCATATACCCACATCTCATATGCAGAGATTCCTCATGACTGTGTCTTACGCTGTATCAGGATCCTGTTCTCATCTCAGCCTGCAGTACCAGTCTGGGTGTGAGCCCAAGCAGTGCCTCCCTGCTGGCCCCTCCAGATCTGCTCGGATGGTCACTCCTGTTCCCCTGCCCCACATCTGTTCTGGGAACACCACAGTGCTGCCTTCTGGGTCAGCAGCATGTACCCTGCCCTTTGTTGTTTTACAACAATAGTCATTGCAGCCATGACCTTGTTTTAATATGCTTTTCCTTCCAGTCAAGATGTTAAGGGAACAGGAAGGACTCTGGGCAGTGAGGGAAATACTGGATTGAGCAGCACAAATATGGAGATGGAATCTGCCCATTCTGCTTTCCCGCTCTTGCTGTAATTAGTAAGGATGTTCCCACCTCCATCGTTACTCCAGCGTTCAAGCCCTCTCTGGGCAGGGTCTTTTTCCAGCAGCAGCAGCAGCAGCAGCAGCGTGCTACTGGTGTTTACCATGCCAGCCACAGCCTGTGCTCACTGCCACCCCCTCAGTGCTACAGGCAGGAATGATAACCTGCTGCAGCCAAGGGCCCTGCAAATGCCCCAGCCACGTGCCAGTGGCTGTCTCTGCAGAGCTGATCTCATGCTTAATACCTCAGCATCACATTCTCATCACATTTATCAGAGCCAGGAGAAGGGCTTTGCACATCCAGGCTTCCTCACATGGCTCCTGCCCCTCCCCAGCCCCTTCCCAGCAAATGAGGAGGGTTTTCCTGATGGTAGCACCACACTGGGAAGGGCAGCTCCCTCGGCCATTCCCACACAGGAGCAAACTCCCACACAAGAGCAGAACTCCCTCCTACAATCCCTTCTTTCTAGCTAGCAGTATTGGAAAATGCTGTCAAAGCAGTGGTTGTGGGTGAGCCCCTGGGGGAGGACAAGGTGGATTGCACGTACCTCACTGTGTTCCATGCCCACCCCTACAAGTTGGCAGGAGTCAGCCCCACCAAGGGCCAGGGTAGTATCCAACCATCACACACCAGGACCAGAGGATGGGGCTCAGCCCAGCTCCAAGGCTGTCCTGTGTCCCAGCCACAGGCACCAGTCCCCCTGGAAGCCCCTGCAGGGTCTCAGTGCTGAATGAGATTGTGCCTCCCCATGACAAGTTTCCACTGTTTCTCCCTGCTTGGACCTGATCAGTCTGCGCAGATGAAAACTTTCTGAGCACTTTAATGTCAGCCCTATTTAAAACTCCCTTTTACCATTCTCAATTCAAAGAACCATTTATTTTAATTATGAAGCACTGAGGATTTTCACAAGATACCACTGTCTGGCATTCAATCTTGGTCTCTTATAACACACTCTGGTCTCTATTGGGTAGGTATTCACTGCACCACAGTCTCTGTCTCAGTACAGGGCCATTAATGATGCCAGTCCATTGACTGGGGACTTGGTTCTCTAGCAAGAACCTGGGTGTTGTTCGGGGTCTTTAGCACTGTCAGTATTTATCCCTCGCTGTCCCACTTAGTCCCTGAGCCACCAGGGAGCTGGAGTAGGACAGGAGGTGCCAGTGAGATGTTATTCATCTGCACTTCACTTGCACTCACCTGCTTGTCAGAAATGAGGGAGGAATAGGAGAGAATTTGGTTTAAAATTAGTTCAAGTATTAACAGTGCCCTTACCCTGGATGGACAGCAGTCCAGGGACTGTCATGTTGGATAATGAAGCAAACTTTACGACATGGAAATCAAAGGTTCACTTGATTTTTTTTCGTATTTATGGCCATCAGAAGTGCAAAGATGTGAATAGACACTCTTTGTTATAGACAAATGTAAACCAGGATTCATCCCCTGTGAATCACTCATGTTCCTTAAAGTTCAGCTCTCCTTTCTGAGAGACAATTCTTTACAGCAATAAATGTGACTCCCTGACCTTTCTGACTGTAGACAAGAGGATGGATTGGACAAAAGGAAATAGTGATCAACAGAAAATATGATACAGTGCTGAGATGGACTCTTGTGGTGCCTTGAACCACAATTACAGTTCAAAAAGTACAATGACCTTGGAATGGCTTTGCACAGAACAGAGTAAGGCAGAATTGCTCTCCCTCACTCTGGACTGAACAAACATTGAGAGTTGTGGTTGTCTCCAAGGAATTCACTACGCTCCAGCCTTGTTTTTGTTGCTCTGAGGGGCAGCGTGGGCATCATGAGGGCAGTTGTGGTGGCCAGGTAAGAGTCCCTTATCAGCTGCAGCCCTCAGTGCCCACAGATCCTGCCCATTTCCAGGCTCTCCTCCAGCTCTGCAGGTGCTGGTGTGGTGATACTGGTGAGCAGCTGGTTCTGTGCCCTCAGTTCCCAGGAGCTCTGAACCACCTCAGTTAGGACTGTAAGTGATGCCTTTCAAATGACCCCCAAGAGGCAGGCTCTGTGTTTCCAAGACATAACTATTATTTACTCCCAGAATTACACTGAGTAGAGCCACTGAAAGATGTTTTGTGCACTGAGTCATGCTCTATTAACCAGAAAAGATAGCAGAAAAAAATTACAACGGCACAAATATTAACTAATGTCTGTCAATGGATTAAGAACACCCAAACTTCATTGCCTGAAAGGCTATACTTGCCCAATAACACAGTGATAGTTTTCATGTGAGGCCTCAATTTAATCTTTCTGCATTCCTGGGCTGTTTAGGCTGCCTTGCTTCAAATGTCACATTTAATCAGTGTGCCACCTTCTGTTAAAAGCATGCTTTTTAAATAAAACTTTGATAGACATTTGTCTTACATAAAATTCATCCTTCCATGCAAAGATCAGAAGAAGAACACTGAAGGGAAGATTTGTCTAAAATCAAAGAAATGCTTTTTCTTTTGCTGTCTGGTAAGTGCCTTATCCTCAGAGTTCATCTCACTTTCAATACACATCATCCTCTGCAGGCACGCCACCACCAAATGAGAGAATTGGGAATTTGTCTCTGGAGCCACTTACTAAGGCATGGTGCAAGGGAATGGAGCGTGGCTGGCTGCCCGAGGTGTGCCAGTGCCCTGGCACCCCTCTCTGGTGACGTGTGCTCCGCATCAGCCAGCGACCCATGACTGTGTTCATGTGTTTATATGCTTGAATTAGTAGCAATTTGTTCCAAAGTCCAAACTTTGACTCTCTTTTTCAAGAGTCAGTACTCTGAGTTACAGCATGGTGGGGCCATCCCCCTCGGGTGGCAAGGGGTCGCACAGTTGTGCTGCCTCAGATCACCTCCAGCAAAGCCCAGCTGGGCTCTGGACAGTGCCCTGTGCCCGGCAGCAGCCCCACAGCCCCCACACACCCAGGGTCTGCCAACACTGTTGCCTCTTCCAAACACCAGAGAAGCCGTGGGGGCTGGTTCGGCCACAGAAGGGGAGAGGAGGGGAGGGGAAAGCAGGGCAGGGGAGGGAAAGGGAGGGGAGGAGAGGGGAGAAAAAAGAGTTCTGTTTATTGGGTGTGAGCCTCAATAGCAATTGGGGCAAATGTGCTCAGACACTTGAGGTCAGCAGAGAAGCAGCCAGAGGAAACCCAGCGCCTGATATTTCGCAGCCTCTGTTCCCACCACCCTCATGCTTGCCAGCTCATTTCCCGGCCATTAACCTAAATCCGGGCCCTCTGGCCCCCAGTGGGAGGGCTCACAGGGCTAAGGGGTGCTCCAGGACAGGCAGCACTGGGGCTTGGGGACGCAATTGCAGACTGTCTGAGGGAGAGAGATGTTGCAAAGAGCCCGAGGAGGAATCACGGGAGTTGTACAATGACAAGAGAACAGCTGCAGGAAAGCGAGGGCCTGCCAGAGCACAGCTCAGGGAGGGCGCAGCCCATGAGCATCATCTAGTTATGCCAAGTCGAATGTTATCTGAAGTATTTACTCATTTCTCACACACACAGTTTATCCACAGAGATGGTGCAGTGTGCTCCTTGCTGTGTGTGATGGGGTGATCTGCCCTAGGCAGCAGGAGGGGAGTTCTGCCTATGGTTTGTTTCGATGAGAGCAAATCACAGCACAAAATAAACACCAGTTTGCCTCTAATCTTTACAGTAATGCAGAAGCTTTATAAGATATTACCTAAACTAAAGAAAGTGAAAGACACGTTTAGGCCGCTACCTCTGTTCCTGTGTCCAACTGTCATGGGTCACTGAACCCATTACTCTCCCTTTTCTCCATGGGGTCCTGTTGCTTTCATCACCCAGCCTTTTCTGGAAGATGTTAGAAGCTTTTCAGGGTGCAAATTCCCATATACTGTGCATGCGGGCATGGGAATGGATGACCACAAGTAACAGTGTCTGTAAAGATCCATCATCCTGTGCAGGGCTGCTCCTGAGAGGCAGCTTCACTACAGACTGTGGTTCTACTCTCTCTCTTCATATATACATGTATATTTGTGTATTAATGTACATTTTCCCAC
Source organism: Myiozetetes cayanensis (assembly GCF_022539395.1). Lineage (NCBI taxonomy): Eukaryota > Metazoa > Chordata > Aves > Passeriformes > Tyrannidae > Myiozetetes > Myiozetetes cayanensis. The sequence continues at coordinate 62,002,857 of NW_026087853.1, read as the reverse complement.
TGTATTTAAATCTACCAGAATCCAAATAAATCACACATGGAAACACATTCCACACCTGACATATTTTGCAAACCAGTCAGTGTGGTGATGAGAGTGAAGGCAAGGTGATAGTCTCAGATTTAAGTAAGTAAACATAAGGATGTAAACACGCATGTCCCATTTGTCCCTGTGCAGAAGGGCTGAAGAAGGGATTGTGGGATGCTTAGAGTGCCATCATCACCAAGAGAAGCTCTGATTCTGGCAGGCACAGGGAGTGCACACACTGTGAGACTGCAAACACCGACACTGGTTTTAATCAAGTTCAACTTCAGTCATTTCTCTCAGTGTCATTTCATTAGAATAACTATGCTGTGAAAAAATAATTTTCCTTAATTAACATTTTGCTCAATTAATTCTTTCTCTCAGAGGAGATTTGAACTTTATTAAAATACTTAAAAGAGAGAAAATACGTCTTAATATGGATATTACATTAACTCAGTGCAACCCACAAGATTCCATTTCAATAATTGTTGCCATTTGTATTGATCCTTGCAAAACTTCTCAAATCGATAATCTTTCCCAGAAGTTAAATTTTGCCCTAGGACAGAGACCATATGAAGAGAAATGTCATGTCTCAGACTCTTGAAATGACTTGCAAGCATAAAATGAGACATAAAAAAGAGGCAGAGAAGCAGCGATGCTATTTTGCCCAGAGGACCAGAATTCTGTTGATTTTATTAGTGGTACAGATACTGTAAAATTCAGACTCTCAGTTCAAGTTAGCCTGGCCCATTCGACACCTGGAGCCTCCTCAGTGTCCTTCCACCCCCTATTCTGCTGGAACACCTATTTTCTCTCCATCAGAAATCATTCTGAAGATCACCATCCATCCATCCCCTCACCCGTGATCCCCTGTTGATGTGGTTTCATGCATACTGAGCACTGCTCAGTGTGGGACACCCACCCACGTGGGTCTGGCCCTTGTGTGCCACAACCAATGTGAGAGACACCCCTGCCCTGGTACCCCCTCGGTGCCAGCTGAATCCCACAGACTCGTGGACCCGAGGACTGGGCATTCCCCCACATGCCTGTGCTGCCCACCAACAGCCCATCAAGGATGGCAGTGGGCCCCAAGCAGGCAGCCCAAGGCAGGTCCTGGACCAGCAGCCTCCTCCCGGCTGCCTTGATGCTGCCATGGCCTCCAGCCACAGGGAATGTGCCACATTGCATCCCCCATGGTGCTTCCAGTGCCCTGTCCCTCCTCCTGGCAGGGCTCCCCGGGTCCCAATCCGCGCTTCCTCACAGCCCTCCGGGAGCAAGCCGTATTTCCAGTTACCCAACACAGGCACTTGAAGACAGAGATTAGTATTCACATAAAGTATCTCTAAAATCACACCACTCTATAATTATGCTCAAATTCATTAGTAAGAATATCAGAGCTATAATTAAGTTCCAAGCCTTGTGTGAGCTCCAGACAAAACCAGAACCTGTCATGAGGGATGGCTTCCAGAGCCACTAGCATCGAGGAGGCAAAACGACACACAGCAGAGGGAAGGTACTGCTTCACAGTCTCAAAATCAGAGTTTGGTTTCTTTTGCAACATCTTAGTATAAACTGTAATCTTAATATCTGATCTCTCCCTTTATCTTTCTGTCATTGGATTAGGATTCCTAACAAGCAAAATCACGAAGAACCAATGTACCAAGTTACTTAAAATTGCTCTATGTTTATACCCTAACAAAGTCTGGAAAGCATGCTACAGGATTCAAAACCATAATTTCAAAGTAGAAAACTGGAAATAAAATGTCTTTTAAATGCTAATTAGCCTCTGACCACTTGCTCCTGTAGTTGTGAAGGATTTTCCTTTGGTGGGAGTTACTTGATGTAGATTGGATTCTTCCAGCCACTGTCTCTATATAATACCTGGGAGTTTGGGGCCTGAGATAAGAACCACAGAAAGGCATTATAGAAGACATTGCACATGAGTTTCTTAGACCATTCTAATCTTAAAATCCAGCCTTCCACTTCTGAAATCAACATTTTTCAAGTTATTTGAAGAAGATACAACTCCATCTTAGTAAGCTGTGACACTTTAAAATGTACTTAAAGTTGAGTAACTTCAAATATTTGATGAAGCTAATGATGCCCATGTGGCGGGGAAGCCTGCCTGAGGGTGAGCACCCAGCAGAGCTGTGTCCTGGGGGGAACTGTGGCACTGAGGAGATGGCTTGTACCCCAGGGCTGCGGGAATGGATGGGCTCCAGTGACCCCGGGGGGCTGGAGAAGGGCTCAGGCTCAGCAGAGAGGAGCAGCCCCAGTGCCCAGAGCTCAGGGCCCAGCAGGGAGCCTGCAGCTGCACTGGCAGCAAGGGGAAGAGTAAGGAAAAGGACCACAGCACTCCAGAAGGGGGTGATGAGGGACACAGAAGGCGTGGCAGTGCCATCCTTGCCCCAGCTTCTGCCAGGGTCGCCCTCTGCCCCCATGCAGAGCCTGGAGAAGGGCAGTTCTGCCTTGCAGCACTGGGGTACTTTACCCAGCTCTGCAATTCAGCCTGAAAGCCTCTAATCAGGGAGGAGATGAGACTCCACTGACAGGACCTGTTTTTAGCTTTGCAGCAACAAACCACATGAATGACACCTGTTACACAGAGCTGAAATCTGCCTTTTGAGAGAAAAAAAAAAAAAAAAAAAAAAGAGCTGCAAGAGCTATCACTAATTCACTTGTTTTGGTTCTTGTCTGATTATCGCAAACAGGAAAAAAAAAAAATTCAACTTAAAAACCTCAGATAAGAAAAGCTTCTGTGTCTATGCCCATACCCATACTTTTCCTTGACAATAGTTTGGAATTTGTGCACTTTTCTTTACTTAGGTCGTAACTGTGTTTCATATACAGATGATTTATCTCTTTCCCTTTCTGTTCTTCTGATAGATTTGATTATATATATGAGAATAAAAATAAGGTGCCCATGGAGCCTGGAAGAGTAGAAATTGTACAGTGCCCTGTAGAGATAACCCATTATCTTCATCAACTGCTATCCAAATGGAGAGTAGTAAATCTTAATCTGTTTTCAGGGAGCCATATTTTGCACATTTTTTACAGCAGTTGTGAGTTGTATCTGATTCAGTGATACCATTATTAATGACAGTAGGAAACAGCACAATGTGTGTCTCGTCAGCCTTCTGACAGTGGTATATCACATCTCCTGTCAGATGGTATGACGGAGGCACACTGCTCAGAGATGTGTTTTCAGCAAGAAACAAAACCAAATGGAGAAGGAGAGCTCATCATTACAGCTCTGAGCCAGAGAACAGACATGGAGGAGCTGCAGTGCTGCTGAACACACTGCGGGATGAGCTGCAAGGGGTGACCTCAGCATGTCCCGTGCTCTGCAGGCAGGGATGGATGCAGGAGCTCCTCTGGGATGGGCGCCACTGCCTGGTTCCCAGAGCATGTGCTCAGCTCCCAGGAAGCCTTCCAAGGTCAGCCACTGGGAACTGCTTTCCAGACAGGGTGAGAGAAGAGTTGATCTGTGTTTCCCTGTCCACAAGGTCAGCACTGAAGTCTTTCTGCCACGTGGCCCGTGGTACCTAACTGCACACAGGGGAAAGGCTGGTGCTGGTGCCCTACCCCACATTGTTAATGCAGTTCCTCTTCCAGCCTTCCAGACCTCACCAACACATCAACTCTCTCCTGACTGTTCACCTTAACCTTGCTCCTCACCTTCTACCCCTGCCCCCTGCCCAGCACCAGCAGAGCCATTCACACCCTGCCCTGATCCTTACCCAGAGGAGGGTTTGTGAGAGGGGTCAGTGTCCCTGACCTCGCTCACCCCAGTGGATGGCGTGTTCAGGAACCAAGGCTGTGCTATGCCCTTGCCAGGTCAAACAGGTGGAAGGAGGAGAGAAGAGTCCCCACTGATTTCAGCAGCATTCCCAGATTTAAACTGCACATCTTACTGATCCCAGTGACAAACAAGTCCAAACAAGGCTTAGAAAAGTTTTGCTGAGATGTCAGGGAGCTGTGACAGGGAGTAGGACAGAATTTAGACTTTTTCTCCTTTTTCTATAATCCTCTGGATTTTTATGTTCAATTTTAACTGCAGTGAAAGCGACGTGTTGAGAAGGGAGGGCAGAGGTATGAATGCAAAGCACTCCCTGGGCTATGGTGTTTGAAAAGCTTATATAAAATAAAGCACATCTTTAACCTGGAAAAGCAGGTTCACAGCTCCTGGAGTTTGTTGGGGCAGCTTTTGCTGGGCATGAATTGATCTAATGCTGCCATGTGTCTGAACTCATCCAAGTGCATGCCTTTCCCCAGCCCAAGGCTTTGTCCTTATGGGCAGCCAGCACCCTGCTCGGGTGTCCACGTGGCTGGTGGTGGACCCAGAAGTGTCTCTTGCTCCACACATGTGACAGCTCAGCTGCTCCCCCGGTGTCCCTCCTCCAGGAGATCCCAGTGTCCCTCAGTGCGCAGCCCATCCTGCTCACAGAGCCAGCCAGGTGTGTGCACAGCAGTTCACACCAGCTCCAGCTCATCCTTGAGACAGAGGAGTGGAGTGATGTAGGGAGAGAGAGCATCCATTCACAGCTGCTGTGTGGCATCATGTTGAGTACAGGCTTCTGCCGTCTGTGTTTTCCTTCTAAAGACTTTGAAAGCACCACAGCTCCTTCTCAGGGTGACACACAAAGGCAGAACACAAACACCCTGGAGCCCGTACTCAGAGCAGCCCCTCTGGTCCCTCTCAGGGGATGCTGTCCGCAGAGTGTTTCTGCAAGCTGAGGACTTGCCTACTTTGTCAAGGACACTAATAAATATTTCTGTAATCTGTGTGTCATTTCGGTTTGATTATGAAGAAATGATGCTTTCTCAGTAGCAGGGAGATTCAATCAAACCCCCAGGAGAGTCTGTGCAATGCAGAGCCCCAGGTTAGAAGTCCCAGTGCACTAATGCTTGGTGCCCAGGGCCCTGGGCATTGCCCCATGTTACATCATCCCTGCAGGGACAAGATTCCCTCAGAAGAGCAAGCCATGTTGGGAATGAACAGTGAACAAAAACATGTGACCATCAGGATATTGAGTTATTTCATAAATGAACAGGTGGCTTCTTGAAAAGCTGTTGACCCCTCAGTGTTTTCTTCCCCTGCCTTCTCCAGAGGAGCAGAGCACATGCTGCAGTGAGTCGTGTGCCATGAGCTCCTGCACCTTCTGAATCCCCTACTGCAGGAGCATCAGGCTTGATCCTGCTGTTCCTAGGGCTCTCCTGGTCCCTGAAAATGTCAGTTAATGCTCCATGGCTGGACCAAGTGAGAGGCTTTCTTCAATTCTTTTTTTATTACTCCTATATCTAGTATTTGTTCTGTAGGTCTCTGCTTATATACACACAGTATATTTGATATATGTAAACCCATATAAATACCGCTGGCATATAATGAAGCACTGAAATTAATACAGACTCTGTACTTAGAGCTGCTGGATCACATTGAATCAAAACTCCAAATTTATTGATGATAAGGAAGAAATTTTTATTGTTGGAGATATAAAATATAAAAAAAATGCCTCTCATGAGGAGGCATTAAAACCTAATTCATAGAAAAATCTAGCTTAGGAAATGCATTGCAATAAGGAAAGAAGGGAGGGAAGAGAGAAAGAGAGACCTAGAGAGGAAAGGAGTGAAAAAGAGAGAGAGCGCCAGGGGCGGAAACGTGCACAGATTTACAATGCCCTGCAGAAAAAAATCTCCTCTGCTGCCTCTGCAGAGCAGTGTTGTACAGCGTTTGCTGCTAAAACAGGACTTCGACGACAGGTGGAGCTGAATGTCCAAGTCCCAATTAATAACTCATTCACTGACTCCTCGCCTGGCTCCCCTGCTGCTCCCAGCATGGCAGTGCCCCTGACCTGGCTCTGCTGGGGAATCTGGGATGGACATGACTCCAGTGTTCCAACAGACAGTGGGGAGCACTCAAGAGATCCAGGACAGCACACAGTCCAGTGCTGGGAGCTGTGTTTCGTTGCACTCATCACTCCAGTGAGGAGATGCAGGACAGATCAGCTCTGTCATTCGCAGCCCAGTCACTGTTGGTTTTGTCTATGAGGTTGTGCTAAGAGTGCAAAGGAGATGGAAATATTCTGGTGTAATTGAATTACCCCCACACCCACTGCAATGCCAACCACGTGGTTTAGAGAAGACCTTGGGTAGGGGAAAGCCTCAGACAAATGCCTTTGATGGAGAATTATCATCTGAAATACCCGCTGTGATGGAAACATGTCATGCAGTGATGTAGTAAACTATGATGTTGGACTGGCAGGCAGGTGCTGATTTTCCACCTCAAGGCAGGTAATAGCATCACTCCAAAACTGCACATTCCCCCATTTTCAGCATCTGTTCCCTAATCTGTGCTGAAAGTTTGTGTCTTCCTGGTCACAGGTGAGCAGTGGCACTCATCTGGAAGAGAAGAGGAGAGGGAGAGGAGAATCATTTGGGAGTGGAGCAGTGAGGGTTTTAGCCTTGCGCTTGCTACCTCTGAGGAGCAGGACCCTGGGGATGCTGCAGCACATGGGAGAACCCCCCACCATTTTTCACAGCCGTGGTAGCACTGCCACGTCCATGTCCAGCTCTGCCATTTCCAGCTCAGCCGTGTCCAGCTCTGCTGCGTTCAGCTCTGCCGTGTGGCTCCAGCCTGTGGGATCAGCCATGCCATTGTCCTGTGGTCTGACTGGGAAAGAGGCATCTGGAGCAGTCCCTAGCCTTGCACTTGCTTCCTCCCACAGTGAATAACTAATCTTCTCTGAGCTTTTCCACGGCAGAGCACATCATATAAAATACCAATTTCCACAGAAGTCCCTAAGTGGAGTGCTGGAGGCTTTAGTGACTCTATATTCTAATAAACTCTGAGACAAACTTCCCCCCTGTAGCAGGGAGGAACCCACTGTGCATAGCAACAGGGAAGTGGATGGAAGATGTTGATGGAAACAATGACTCCCTGAAGGGAGTCAGGAGGATCCAAGCTATTGCCACAGCAGCCTGCAAAGTGTTTGACCTAACACGCAATAGAACAGCAGCCACAGTTCTCTCGCTCTGGTGTGGCCAGGATGGGCAGTGGGCCAGGACACATCCTGAGGGCAGCAGGGTCTCCTTCCCACAGCCTCCAGCAGCGGCCACTCTCTACAAAATACCCATTTGGAAGGACAAGCTACTGGTAGGTTTATTTTCCCAGCAAATTGAAAGCATTTTGCTTCTGTTAGAAATTACCTCTGCTCAGCTCCACCTGGCACTTCTCCAAGCTGCAAAGATGAACCCAGATGAATTCACTTCTGCTCTGGATGCACTCGGAGTGGGCCCCAGGCAAAGAGCTATCTAAGCCATGCAACAAGGCAGGACAGTCCCTGCTTTGCAGTCTGGGGAGGTCTCTGGTGAGCTCAGAGCTGGGGCACAGTTTGTGCACTATGAATATTTTACTTGGCTGACTGTGATCTCTCCTGGCTGACTTACAGTTGCCCTTCTCCATTTCAATGGCTTTCAGAGGACCACATGCCTTGCAGGATGCTTATGTGGTGTCACCACATCCTGCTCATGTGTGGAAGGTCCCACAACAGGTTAGACCTTTATTTGTTGCATTAAGGACTTTACATGTTTAAGCTCTTTGCTATTCCCCGGAGCAAACAGAGCCTGGGCTCTGGTCTCCCATGGCCCCTCCCACATCAACCTGGATGTGTTTTCTTATGACTTCAGGCACTGATTTCATTCATCAATGATTTTCATTTATAATTACTTTCAATTTCTCTCAGCTCTTACTTCAGCTTTATCAATAGCTCAGATTTTTTTTGCATGTACCAGCACATTTATTACTATTCACTCTTGTATGAACCAGAGCATCTGTGACTTCTAGAGGTAGGAGCTGTGTCATCAGCTCAGATGACATCTCCCACTAAATAATTAAAAATAATCAGCAATGAGCATTTAATCATTTACATCACCTGATACCAAAGCCTCCTCTGTATCAGACAGCCCATCAAAGCAAGTTGCTCTGGCCTCTCAGGTCCTCTCAGATCCAGGAGAACAGAGACAAGCCTCAGCAGTCAGTGGTCACAGGGGCAGCTCTGGACCTGGCAACCCTTGCTAGCTCTAAAGGGACTCCCAGCTTCCTCAAGGGACTAAGGAAACTGGCAGGCCTTTAAGGTCAACATTCTTCCAGTGCAGGACTGATGCCTCCTGAAGGCACAAGGATGAGCTATACAGGAATGTGCAGAGCAGCTGCTTTGTCCTGGGGAAGATGGGATGGAGCACAGACACGTCCTGCCTGTGCACCAGGACCTGCAGGGCTGGTGCTGAAGCATTTGGGGAAAATCCAGGAATTGGTGCAGACCACTGCCCCTGTTCAGCCAGCAGCTGCTCTCACCACTGGTCTGGAAACGGACTGAAGTACCTTCCCCCAGTTTGTGTCATGGCAGGCAGGTTCTCTCTGGATTCATCCCAGAAAAAACAAGAGTTTGTAATTGCCAACGTGCTCTGCCACTGTGTTCATGATTCTCCCAGGTGAGATTATTCATCAAATTTCGTCCAAATTTTCTCCTACTAAAGACCAAGTTAGAAAACGTAAGCCTGAAATTCACTCCTTGCTAATGCTGGAGAAGACCCTCCCGGCATCCTCCCCTTGTAGAACCGGGGGTGTCCCTGCATGGTCTGACAGATCCCTGGACTGATGGTCCCTTCTGAGCTGCTCCTGTCTGACACTGAAGGTGAGAAGCATCATATGAAATCAGCTCAGAGGCTATCAGAGACAGTGCCAAAGGTTGGAAGTGTTTGGAGGGATACAAAAAGCATCTCTTCCTTTTTTTAAGTCATTATTACAAATGTTGACCAATTGTAGCCACTAACAGGGCCAGCCCAATTGTGGAGATTATAAACTAATGATACCAAATTTTTTCCTTTGCCTACAGGAAAATATTTGTAAAATATTAACTGAAAGTATAATAGGAGTTGCTTACCTTTCACTGGCTGTTCCTCTTCTTTTGAACCCAGGTAACAAACAATTAATTCTTCTATCAATTAGTGTGCCCAGAAAGGAAAAAGTTTTTCTTCTTGTAGCTGTCTTTAAAATTGATTTTCAATCACGTATCAACCGCTGAACTCTGAACGCGTGTGTTGTGGTGCATTTTGCCTCAGAGTGGAGTATGATAACAATCAAAACCTTTTATTCTTGTTTAGTAGTGTTTGGCAGCTCAATATTTCTCTGCGTCAAACATCTACGGTCACAGAAGGCAGCTGTCAGCAGTGGTTTCAGGCCCCTTCATGATGGAAAAACAAAAAAGCAGGTGTGAGTGCACTTGTAGGTGTCATTTGGGATTTTCCTTCACACAGTGTACAGACTGTGGGCTCAGACAAGAGTGCTCAACAAGCCTGTGCAGGCTCTGCCACCTCCTCCACGGTGCTCACCTTCATCCTTGCAAGAGGACACAACATTTACTTTGCAGGTACTGGAATGCACAGAAGGGGAACACAACTGCAAACAAATTACTTGTGAAGTGTATTTCACCATACCATCACATCGCAGCCGTAAATATGATGTGTTACATCCCAGTCAGTCATCGGAACAGTCGCTGCCTCAAATTTGCCAGTCCTTACCAGATCTTTTCTGAATCTTGAACTCCTGTTACCCTGTGATTCTTTAAGCCAGTGCTCACATTACTGGCGTGCCCTCTATTTTCTATCAGGTGAAGGGGCAATCAACAACTTATCAGCACGTTGTGAGATTTGAGCAAGGAATATTTGGAAACCAAAGCAATGAAGAGCAATTAGAAGCTTCTGTGCTCCCAGAGATGTGTGCCAAGCTGTTTGGTTCCCTTGCAGTGCTCCGTGGCCAGAGTCCATTGTTGGTGTGACAACTGGAACACCAGCAGGAACTGTGATGTGCTGCCAGGCCAGGGCTCTACCTGTGCTCTGGGACACACGGAGAAGGAAGGGTCTCTTCTGCATGATGCAGCAGGAATAACTGGTAGAGATGTTCTGGGACAAAGTTTAGTTGATTTTACTTTTTCCAGGATATTTGCCCAACAGGAAAACTTGTCTATGTACTTATTTAACATATAAAATGGAATATAAATTGGGTATGAAATTAATAATAACTTCATGCTTTAGGTTGCAATGATTACAACATGAAAGATAAAGAAATTATAAAAATAATAAAGTTACATTTTTGTGCTAATTTCCAGTTATCAACTAAATAATGGATGATCATATTTTCCAGCTGAATGTGCCATACAGGAGCAGAAGGATCAGGGAACATGACTGACTGCCCCATGTCATGCTGGGCTGAGCAGTGACTACCCATTGCATGATCAGCACCTGCCTGACCGGTGCAGGATCAGTGCCTGCTCAACCTGTGAGCACCTCCAGTCCATCTGCAGGGCAGTGTCCCCTCAGGTCCTGGTACTTGCCCTTGTCTGAGTGTGTTTTTGCGATCTCGCTGATGTCAGTTCTCAGCAGCACCAGGGACGTGGAGATGCTGCCATAAAAGCTCAGGACAAGACAAATAAAATCTTCACTTTCTACTTGAATTATTGTTATTATTCTCCTCTCTGTCGTTATTCGGAAACTCAATCAGCATAAAGGAACTTACTCCCAGCCCTTCTTACAGCTGCTTTTGATCTTTCTTCATAGCCATATATTCCAAAGACTGTAGCTTTGTGTCTGGTTGGGTAATTCTGAGACTTGTCTCTGTGCTGCCAGGAGATAAATTGGACTGTGGAAGAGTTCATTCTTTGACCAATCTTATTTTTGAGGATGTTCCTTCCCAGCTTTCTTCTGACGCTTCTACTTGAGGTGACGGCGTCCTTCACAAGGGCTCTTAGAGGGAATATGTTGTTCTTAGTCTGATGAAGCTACGTGGAGCCTGGAGTTTGCAATGCTTGGAATTTCCCCACCATGAGCTGTAGTATCCCTGCATAAAACAGAGCCCAGTATATCACTGATGGTAGTGGGGGAACATGGGAGCCCCACAGCTCCAGCTCCAGCCGCAGCAGCACTGGGAGCCTCTCCTCCTGTCACTACAGAAAAGCCCCAGGTGTTCTGGTTTCTTCTGGAGCCAGGCTCTGCTCCACGGTGCTGAGCAACAGGAAAAGAGGTAACAAGCAGGAACTGATGCCCAGGAAGTTCCACCTGGACATGAGGAAGAACTTCTTTGCTGTGCAGTGACAGATTGTCCAGAGAGGGGCTGGAGTCTCCTTATTGGGGATATTCCAGAACTGTCCGGACACAGCCCTGTGCCATGTACTCTGGGATGGCCCTGCTGGAGCAGGGAGGGACCAGAGGATCTACTGTAGTCCCCTCCAGGCTGAACCATTCCGTGCTTCTGTGAAGCTGTGTCGGGGGGGATTCAAACACAAAGTTCCCTTCTCAGACAGTGGCCACTGTCCCATAACCTCCACACACCACCGCTCCTCGTGTCCCTGTGGTTGTTGTCCTTGCTGTGCCACAGAGACCTCGAGGAGATGGACTCAATACCCTCTGGGAATAACAACCAGTGCCTTCAGCTTCCTTGTTTCCTGGATAGCCAGCTCAACCCTTCTTTTCTCCTCATCTTCCTTCTGATGGGTCTAGGGTTGATTTGCCATGGTTTGTTAATTCATGAGAACAATAGGTATTTTAACTGTCTTGGCTGTTAATGGGTCACAGAGATGACCCCTCTGTGAGGTTGGAAAGGCAAAGTCTGCAGGACTGGCAGAGGGGCTGATGGCAGCTCTGCAATGCAAATACGTCTCTGATACAAAGATGCTTTGCTTCAACGCCAAACAAGCTGGGAGGGCATGTGCCCTAGGTTTGTGTAAAGCTCTTTTTCCTTTTAAATCAAGTTGTGTTCTCTATTCTTTCCATCAGTATATTTGACAGTATCAAAATTATTACAAGTAAAGCAGAATTTTTGTGGCTCATGAAGTGATATGCCACTTTTTTCAGATCTTTTCAGACCAGAGAACAATAGATGAAACCCACTTCAAACTGATGTCTTGGAGCCGAGCAGAGTGAAAGACTTTGTATCTCCAGCACGGTGTGGATGCAGAACAAAAGCTGTCTCCAACTGTTTACAGCTGTTTCTGAGAATATCTTTCAAGTGAAAACAATTGTTCAAACAAACCTTAAGGAGAAACAAAGTGAACAGCTACATGAATAATGAATGACACCACACTGAGTGTTACTGTTCTTCTGGATGGAGCCATTTATTCTTGGAGCCCAAGTATTTCTGCTTCCAGTGTGGCTTACTCTATATTCCTTCAACTAGAGCTGATATTAAACTTGGTCACGCATGTGAGTGTGTCAGTACATTTTCCTCACAGCTTTTTTTCACTGCTGTGTTTATACAACAGCTTTCATGCTAGGATACAAACAGGAAAGTTCCTCAGTCATACTCATGTGACCAGGGAGCACTAAATGTGACAGAGAGTGATGCAAAGAGTAAAAACATTTTTTACCCTCTGTTGAATAGAAATACATTTGTGTCTTTGCACTAGATGATTAGTAACTTTTAATTCTTGTAAAGATTCCTCTTTTCTTCCTTACTTTGTCAAAGTTTCCGAACAGCCTGATCTGAGGGAGTGATGCTCTTTCCAAGTATGACAGGAGCACTGATTTGTGATTCATTTTCCTGTCCTCAGGGGCTCAAGAGACAGTAACACACATTCCTGTGTTACAAGAGATCTCATGCTAATTAACAGCATTATACATTTATGAACCAATTATCATATTTACACAGGACAAGTGCATCCTACTTTAATCATAATTTAAAGTCTCACTTGAATAAGCTGTGATTGAAGAAAAGCCCAGTGCACCCTGTTAGCATTTTGCAAGTGGAAGTCAAGACACCTGGCCAAGTGTGCTTGGTAGTTTCCTTCCCTCATACCATCTGCAGCATTAGCAGGATTGGGTCCTCACTTCTCAGCAAAAGGTTGACTGTCCCTGACTCAGGAATACTTCCCATTTCCCTCAGGACATCCTCCCCAGCCTCTCCTTGCCTGGCTGGGAACAGCCAGTGGAGCTGACAGTGCCCTCAAAGGTCTGGCACATGGAAAATAAACACCAGGCACCAAGTATCATAAAACTAGCAGTTGCCAAATACCAACTGTTTGTTGCTAGGGCAGTCTTTCTCTCTCCTCTCTCTCTCTTACCTAACAGCCATACAGGGATAGGAGGAAAAGCATAGTAGAGGTGAGACTTTGCTTTAATGCCTTTTGAGGGAAGGAAAATCAGCTTCCTCTCAGAGCAGGTAGCAGCCCAGATACTGAATTCCACCTGCCTGAGAGGGCACACAGACTGGTGTCTCCCACCCTTCATGCGGAGGGGTGGTCGTGGGGAGGAGTGATCCCTGTCTCCATGTCTCACACATCTCCATGTTCTTTCTGAGCTGCACCAAAACACATTTCTTAAAGGTTTCAGGTTCTGTTCCAGGTTTTTTTTATCAACAAATCAATCCAAAATATTTTCTCTTCTGACGACGACGTTCTGTCTGTGTAACTTCCACAGCCACCTTCGCTACCCTTCTAAAAGGAGTACGGATGAAAACCTTTTTTTTCCAGTCTTAAAAACACCCAGAAATTAGTCATTCCAACTGATAGTGTCACAGGAAAACCTGGCACACACATCTCTCTGGAAAATTCATGGGTACCTGGGAACAAGAAATTACAATCTTTGGCTCTGGAATTTTTAATATTTGCTTCTTCTGCTAATCCTTCTGCTGAAATATATTCTGTTACAGTTTTGTCAATTCCTGGATAAGGAATGGAATAACACTTTAATCTTCTCTGAGGTATACTGCATATTTTAAAAGCTCTATAAACACGAGTTTTCCAAAGAACACTCATTGTTCTTGTAGGCATTAACATTACAAACCAAGTAATAAGGCTTCAAGCACTAATCAAAAAAATCAGAATTGCAAGTTGGTAACAAATAACCTGAAGCCTAAATAACTCTCTAAATAACCTCACCCAGCACCAAGTTTTTGCCCCTTGCACAGACCTGAGAATGCTGTATCAGCTGTCCTACAACACCTCTCATTAAGCTGTCTCTTTTGGTAAAAGGAGACCTTTGAAGGCATGGCAGGGTTCTGGGACTAACTTTTCTAACAGGGAGCTTTAGTTCAAAGCCCTGCGAAAGGTTACAGAGTAGGAAGTTCTTTAGAGAGTGAAAGAGAAACAAAGTCTTCAGACTGCCCTGTCTTAAGGGGAAAATTCTGCACACCTGTACAGCTGAGTCCTGCTGATACCATGACTTTGAGGGCACCAAGGTCCTGGCCTCTCTTTGCCCCCCAGGCAGAGCTGTGGACTGAGCTGTAGCCCTGATCATCCATACTTAAAAAGCACTTTTGCTGGAATTTCCCAAAGCATAAAACTTCTGCTCATGGCTGTATTTTAATTTGTTATGGGATATCAACTGTTCTCTTGTCAGAGTTTTTTGATCCATAACAAAGTCCCAAAAGCTCTCTTTGTGCTGATGGGTTTTCGGATGGAATGGGATGGGATAATCTGGACTCTTCCACTTGGCACCTCTTTCCTGAATTCCACCCCATTGCCCTAATCATCATCCGACAACACAGCGATGACTAAAAACACTAGAAATTTTCATTAAAATAATTTCTACTAGTACCATTTGAACTGCATTTTAACACTTTCTCAGACTGTATCAAATGAGCTGCATGAACATCACATCACAAGCTGTGCAGTGCTGTTCACAACTTGGGGCAAGAGGAGATTGATGCCAGTGACATTTACTGACTAGCCAAAATGCATTCTGGAGAGAAACACCATTATTTCCTTCACAAGTGAAAGCAGACATCCCTAAAGCTCTAGACACTCTCCAAAATGCCTGTTTAAAGTAAAAGATAATAGGATTGCTTTCCACTAGCTTTGGGTAGCAGGATGTTCAAAGACATATGGTTTAAATACCTGACTGCCTTGTCTGGGACCTAGGGACAGGGCTCATTTAAGACACGTAATAATGTTCAGCTCCCTACCGTTGTCCCAGACAATCACATGTGCCCACAGGGATGAGGTAGGAACCCTCTGAGCATCCTGTCTGAGTGCGCTGCTACCGGGAAGACCTGAAGGATGCCTGGTGAGCCATGTCCTTCCCAGGACGTGCTCTTAAGAATAAGAGCTCTCTTCTGCAATGCTGCAAATGACTGATCCCTCATCCTGCTGGGATCCAGCCCGAGACTGTGAGGTGGTCAGGCTGAGGCTTGGTCCTACCTGTCTGGCCCCAGTGTAGTGAGGTCCGGCTCTGGACACGTCTCTGGTTTCACCTGAGGCTCTGCTGGACACGGTGACATCCCACACACCTGCACCTCACCCTGTACCTTCTGGTTCAGCACTGTTGGCTCTGCCCAGGAGGGACCCTCAGGTTTGTGAGGATGCAGGTGAGATGACTGTTACAGAACTTTCTCTATGTTCCCCAGGTATCCTGCAGCAGTCTCAAGCTTTAAGCCCAATTTATTTGAGTGTTACAGTGGTAGGAACAGATGGAGATGGGTGCCTCTGAGGAGGGATCCTGAATAAAGGAATTCCTGTCCTGTTGTACCCTGATAGTCCATGCACCCCATTCTCACCCACTCCTCACACCCTGCACACAGCTTTCGGTTCAGTGGTGATTTTCGGTCTGGGGTTTTCTCACTCCTTAGTAGATTCTTTCTCTCTCTCCCAGTGGGTCAGTAGTTTTGATCTGGTGTGGCTTCCATATCTTCCAGCTTACATAAATAACTAAGAGCAGCTCAAGACAAATTAAGTTCAGCCAAAAGTAAGGGTTAAGATAAGTTCAGCTTAAAGCTTCAGCAACTTTAGCTACTCATGTTAAGCAAAACTACTCAGATGGAAGAATACAGTTAACAGAATTCATCTGGCTTGAATTAACCTTCAGCAGTCACTCAGAAGCCCACAGGACATGTTCACACATTGTAGGGCATCTTGAGCCTCCTGTCCCCCACAGATCAGCACACAACAAGAAGAGCAGCTCTCCAGAGCAGCACTGCAGGAGGAAGGACAAGACCACTTGCAAGTGAGTGATTAACATTTACTGGTTTCTATGTCAGTTTAGTTTGAGAAGAGATCATCTGGCTTCTGGTTTCATTTCTGCTGAGACCAATATGATGAAACTGAAACTAAGCAGAAAATAAACACGTCTTAAGTGGGAAGGAATTTATTCCTGAGACCGATAAAACAGGATCATAACAAACATTTAGGAAAACGTTAAAATCCATTGTATTCCCCTTCTATATATGAAAGATGAGGAATTTGAAACACCAGTTTGAATTAATTTTGAGTCAATTCACATGCAGAAAATGTACTTTGGCTTTGCTCATGTGGAGGCAGTTAATGAATTTGAACCCAGAGCTGTATATTATCAGTTCCATAGATATCACAATAATCTCAAACCAATAACCCTCATTACCTGTACTGCTCACCTCATCCCGTTCAATTAGGCATAGACAAATAAATGCAAAAGAACTGAAACTATTTATTTGGTAGGATAATATTTCTCTCCATTATCCAAGCAGGGTTCTCCAAAATTATTTCCAAGAAATCTATCAGAATTGTTGTTTGGTGTCTTTTGGGGGAAAATCCACACTCAGACACCCACAACCATGCATGAACACCCCCAGATTCACTGCACTCAGCACAGACACTTAAAGCAGTGGGTCCATAAAGTGACTCCTGCTTTGAGAAGCACCCACATCCCTGGCATAAGGAAGGATGATGTGAGGGCTCCTCCATGGACACATGTGACATCTGCAGAGGGCAACCCCAGGGACAGAGCTCTGAGAAAAGGGAGGCAGAGCATTTCACAAAAATTATTCCCACATCAACAGATATTTCAAACCCATGAAATAGAAGGACATTCCTCACAAATGGCTAGATAAAGTAAGGGGAAATGTGGTGCCTTTGAACAGAAGTGCATTCACATGGATAATCAGATTGCAGAGATATCAGACTAGACACTTACTTTATGGTATCTCTATTTCTTTTCTGGCGCAGATATAAAGATTTTCACAGCTCTTTTAAACAGAGGAAATGTGAGCTGGCTGTTCTCAGTAATCCAATTGCTTGCTCATATAATCACATTGTAAAGAGACTAGTAATGCTGCAAAAGCAGGGGAGAGAGGGTAAAAAAATCTAGACCAGCTTCTCCCTCTGTCCCACTGCTCAAAGTGTAAATGTCACACTTTTTATGTGTGCAAATAAATGAAGGAATAAATCTTGCACATCCTTTAGAACATGAATCCATTATGCATCACTAAGGGCACGTGTCTCACCAGACGTGTATTACGTTCCTTGGAGCAAGGACTGAAGGGATTTCCACGAGATATCAGAGCCTGGTGCCCACCAAGTATTTCATATAGGACATCTTTGAGAAGAAACAGGGGATTACAATGTCAGAGGCAGAGTCCCTTCTTGGCTTCAGGGTAGCACAGTCAGAAGCAGTGCTAGGATGTGGAGCAGAGCTGCTCTGCTCTGGCTTGCACCCTGCTCCAGGATCAGAGTGTGGATGAGTTGTTGTGGACCAGAGAGTGCCCTAAAGCCAAGAGAAAGGCAGTTGACAGAGGGCAGGTTTGGGTTTGCCTTTCTGAAATCTCATTTCTGTATTTACTCATTCTTTTATAAAACAGACAGGAAGTTTAGGCATTACCACAAGACAAAACATTGAATTTACACATAACAGGAACAGCCTGTGTAATTTTTCAAAGAAGAGGAGAATATTTTAAAATGTTTTGATCTGTCCTTCAGCATTTTTATATCTCTTCTATAGAAACCTACAGAGAAGTTCAAGGCAATATTATCACGAGTTGTCTCTCCACAGGAGCCCATTACTTTATTCTTCCAGATTCCTTAGCAGTTTTTCAAGGCTGTCAGTCTCATCTTATATACTTCAGTCCTTTCTCTTCTCCTAAGACCACTGGATATGTTGTCTGAAACACGAGCCTACAACTGCACTGACCTACTGACTTCATTCCTTTCAGTTTGCTTCTCCCGTATTTTCTAGCAGCCTCTTCCAAACTAACAGTGCACTTTCTGGTCCATTTCACTCTTTCCTCTTTAGTGCCTGTACACTGCTAGCTCAGGGATGCAGCTTCCAGCTCACCCTGCTCTCACCCTTGCTGTGTGAACACTTTACTTGAACTTCCTTTAGTCCCAAACACAAACTGGGAATCGTTCTCAGACCTCCTGGTCCTGCCTTCTCCTCCCCAGTGCTGACAGGTGGAGAGTGGAGAGTGCAAAGAGAGGCAGAGTGACCACTTCACTGTCCTCCACAGGGACTGGGGGCAGGAAGTCCCTTCCCACCAGGAAAAATGAACAGTCTCACATAGGAACACTCTCAGGGTGGTACAGGATGGGGGTACGAGTTTCCTTCCTTCCCCTTGAAAGCCTCTTTGGTAAGCTATCCTAATGGCTGAGGAAGCTGGAATTTAGATGATGGAGCTTTAATCGGGACTTCTAAGGATAGGAGAAAAAAAAGAAAGAACAAATCTTCGTTACTCTGAAGCACAATGTTGTTAACCACAGAAGACAAGACAAAGCAAGTGATTTCCATTTTGGTAGTGCTAAGTCTAACAAAGGCCAGAGCAAGTGTTCTTTTGTGACCCGTCCTTTTATGCCTCCCCAGTTCCCAGAAAAGGCACTGCATATATTTTTACATTTAAATGACAGTGGGAGAGGTTTTATAGGGTAACACTTCAGAAAACAGACCTTCTTTCTGAGATTTCCTGTATTTCCTTTCCCTACTACAGTCTGAGTAAACTGATACTCCCACCAACTGGTTGTCCCTTCTGTACAGGGGTGGTAGTGATGACAGGTACCGCACGGTGTGCCAATCATTCCATGATGTACTGTAATTATTTCTGAAACTAAACCACAGTGAATTGTGTCAAAGGAAATGAAATGATCTTCAGAATAATTTTTGAGAGTAGTTTCCTCAGTAGTCAAATTAAGATGTTGTTAGAGTTTATACCTAATAGGGAATTCTCAGTGTGCTTTCAAATTGTCATTATTTGTTGGGAAGTTTGAAAAAAATCCAAAAAATTCCTCCTTAATGGCTTTGATCTTTTCCATTTGACAAATATTGATTTTTCCCTTCTTTCCTACGGTGAAGAAAGCAAAGTCATGTTACTGGTACAAGAGAAATTCAGGCTAGAGGCCAGACCTCTGCAGCCCCCTGACCAGCAAAACAAAACCTTTCCAATGTGAGGAATTTGCCTCTAGGAGACTTCTGACCTTCTGCCTTTATTGTGATGGTTCTTTCTGCCTTGGGGTACGGATGTGCACCTCTGCAGCTCAGAGTGGAACCACTGTAGGTTCAGCTCCTGCGCAGCAACCTCGCTGGAGCACTCACTGCCCGGGGGGAGCATTTACCTGCACGGAATGTGCAGAAGGTCCTGCCTGCAGGGGTGAGCCCGGCAGTGCCTCTGCACCGTCCGAGCCCCAGGTGGGACCAGTCCTTGAGCACAGTGCTGTTCCAGTGCCTGCCCTGTCCTGGAGCCCCCCAGGATTTTCAGAGGAGCCCTGGCTGCCCAAGCTCGCTGAGCCTGCATCCCTCTCCCTCAGAACAGGGCCACAGCAGGTGCCCTTCAGTCACTGCCTATGCTGTGGGTGTCTTCAACACCAACTAGATTCCAGCTCAAGCTTTGGGGCATAAAGACCTTCACCTGTTGCACTGGTCTTGCTTGTTTTTAAATCTTCATCAGAATACGTCTGGAGGTTCCTGTTATCCCCAAGAACGCCTGATGTCCTGTAGCTCATGCAAGTTTTGGCCTTATTGAGAACTCACAGCAATGAGTCTCACCAGCTAATAGTGTGGAAAACTACAACCCTGGCTTTGTTTTCCTGAACTTCCTCCCACCCTTCTTCAGTGACAGACCTATTTTCTACTCCATGATAAAAGTGTGTAGACACCTACAATTTGATTTCACAACACTGCTCATTACTTCTTATCTTTATCAGGTCTCCCATTTAATGACTTCCTCTAAAAATAAATCCAAGCCATCTGGTCTGCAGACCCTGGGGATTCTCTCCAAGCATTTAGTCATTTTCAAAACTCATCTCCAAATCCAGCTATTCCATCTATGTCCTTTTTGAGACACAGTGACCTGAACCGAACACATTATTTTAGGTGAGTGTGTAACACTGATTTATTTGACAGCTTTCCAACCCTTCCAGTGTTATTTTATCCTGTTCCCTCTGCATTCTAATGATTCTTGCTCCTTAGAAAGCAGCTACATGTTGAGTCTTTGAGCTTTCCCAGTGATGCAAAGACCTTTTTTTCTGGGTTGTTGCAGTTAATTTAGAACTTAGCCAGCGGTATAAATTGTTCTCATTAATTCCCCTGTGCAAATTACTTTGCATATGTCAAAACTGAATTTTGCTTGTTATCTTATCCATTCACTCCACCATATTTTTGTACCCTTTGAAGATCATCACAGGCACCTCTGGTCTTGGTTACCTAAATAATTTTAATGCAATTTGCATTTCTTGCCTCTCCACTATTAATATTCTTTGGCAAAATATGTGTGTGTATGTTTATGTGTATGTAAATTAAGGACCTGCATCCCCTTTAGGGATTTAGAGACAACACTCCCCAGCCTTTCTGCAGTGGCATCTGTTTCCCTGTCCATTTCAAGATGAAGAGTGGTTTAGGAACCAGTGCTGAGCTGGAAGGGAGGATTTAAAATCCACTTTGCCTCCTTTATTGAGAGGTATTCTGACTTTGCTTTTTGTGGCCATACCTGTGCCCAGACCACTGTTTTCAGAGAAAGGCATGATATCCTGCATCTGGGCAGGGCTCAGAAATGCCCCACCACCCTAGTGCCCATCACCAGCTGGGACCTGCCCAAGGTACAGCTCCAGACATGCACACAGTGCCTGGGGCTGAGGGAGCTGAGCTCTGCCAGCCCCCAGCTGTGGGAGGTGACACCGTTCCAACATCAGGACTGTGCTCAGCATCCCCCTGTGTGCAGCTGTGCCAGAGCACAAAGTGCTCCGGGACCCATGTGCTGAGCAGGGCTGGGGGTGACAGGGCAGCCACCACAGGGACTGTGCTCACTGTTGTAGACCCATGAAGTATTGTTGGCAGCACTTAACTGGAATCAGTAATGGCCACAGGAACAATTCACCCTCTCTCACTTGTAAAGTTTAATTCCCACTGACTCGCAGGGGTTCAGAGCAAGAAACTGAGATTCTGTTATGCTGCACAAAGCAGCAGAGCACACACAGAATTTTGGCCTTAAAGACAGAAACATCCATATACCGAGTGGAAGGACTGGGACACCCCAACCACCATTTCATCTGCAAAGTGCTCAGGTCACTCTTTATGCAAACTGGTCTAATAGACAAAAAAACATAAGTTTTTACTCAGAAATTTCCTTTTACCTTTTCCGGTAGCTGATTCTTCTTAAAATCCTACTCAAATTGCAAATTCTGAAACTCAATTTTTGTCTTATCTCTGGAGAGGTCTTGGGTTACCACAGTAAGGACTGCTTTTAGTTGTGTAATTAACCCTTGCCTTAGGTGAAACAGTCATCTAGTTTACTGAATGTCACACATGACATAAATTCATGTAAATTAGAACACAACTCTTTTGCTGTCCACACGCAGACAATTTTCACAAGTTACTTTAACACACTTGCTGTGATGTTAAGATGCAGAGGCCATCCAAATTTTGGTAAGAAGCTAAACCAGCTTCCAAAGTGGTATGGCCAACATCAGTTCCCCAACGGGAAGGACAGAGCCTGGTAGATGGTAGAGGCAAGGGGCCAGGTCCTGCTGCTGTGAGTAACACACACACCTCAATACCCCAGAGCACTAAATGAGGTTATCCCAAACTGCATTATCTCCTGGAATTCATATTCCTCAGATAGAAGTGCTGATGAAGTCAGCTGCTTGGTGGAGCTTAATGTTATTTATCTGCACTTGTCTTTCCCAAGGCCACTGACAGAAAGACAGATAGAAAAACATTTATTCTTTCTGTGGCCTGTATCATTTTCATGGAATGCCATCTGATCCCCCAGCTGTTTGTCACTGAGTATTGAGATTGATGGGAGCTGCTGAAAGAGGGGAATAAAGCTGACAAAAATAGGAAACTTTGCAGTAATCTGTGTTTGCTTGTTCTCAAACCTCACTGACGCTATTCTCTTTCACTCAGTAATGCTGTTCCCTGAAACCCGGATTATCCTGCATTGCCCATTCCATGCTATTCAGGCCTGGGTCTTCCCAGCATCCATACACATAAATAAACATACCGACCATAGCAAAACACTGAGTTTCACTCAAAGGGTAGATGCTCTTTCATCAGTCCTAGTTTAGGTCCAATGATGATGTGGCTAAAATTCATCAATAAAACTTATGGAAGGGGACGGCTCAGCAGCACACAGGAGAATCCACCTCCTCCAGGGCGCGCTGAGGCAGTGGGGGGTTCCAAGAGGGCACACTGGGCTGAGCAGACTCTTCAGGCAAGTATCTCTTGAATGTTGGAGAACAATGAGAAATATTTAAAAAAAGGCTCTAGAAGACATCTATACACATCCAGGTTCGTAGGATGTTAGCCAAAACATCAATATTTGTACAAGAGCTCCACACCTCTGACTAACTGCTTTGCTAACTAATCTTTCTTCAGGGTAAAAAAGAAAAATCATCCTACATTTCCTGGCATCAAAGCAACTGATTAAAAATATTTTCCACATTAAAGCTGACATTGATTAGCTTAGCTCTGGTGAGATTTCACTGCTTGAAAGAGAAATCCCTCAAAAGGCTGGAAAAAGCCTCTTTATTAATGCTATTCTGTGATTACATAATATATATCTGTAACCATTCTATGCTACTTGAGAAGAAATTATATTATGTTAAAATGACACTTGTTGAGATGGCAGTAAAACTGTCATGTAAAGTGCCAGTATAACTGCTCCAATAAGTTATATTTAGCTTTTAAAAAACTGTCCAGCCTTATCTATATTTTATTAAAACAGGAAGACAGAGTGCCAGCTGTGAAGGCTGTAATTGTGTGAGAATCCTCTGGAGTAATAATCATACAGAGCTCCAAAGCACAGAATGGGAGCAGAGGGTGGAGTTGTTTCCCGCAGTGCTCAGCCTGTGGGTTTGATCCCAACACCAGCACTGGAGAGTCCCCATGGCCAGGGATCCGCCACGTCTGCACTGGGACACAGGAGGGTCCAAGGGGCCAGGGACCCCCAGCACTGGTGTCAATGGGGCTGTGCTGGATTGTCAGGGAGATGCTGCAGCTCAAGGATCAGCTGGAGAGAAAAGGGCACTGCTGTTCCCTTCGGGGTGACCAGTAACTCTTCCAGATGTTCTGTAGTAATTTCAGTACCTCTCAAAGGACCTCTGAAAAAAACCTGTGGAATCTTTCCAGGTAGTTCTTGCATTTCCCCACTAATTGCACTAATTTATTCTCCACAGCTGAGGACAGATAGACTTTTTTCTATTGCATCTCACAAGTTTACTTTTTATTTTTCTTCTGCAGCTCTTTTGCTTCTGACTGTATGTCTGTCTTACCTAATATCGGAGATGGACATGGGAAGCCATTAGAATGAGTTTAAAATGCATCCTGTGGAGGTTCTCAGCCTGCATTTGTAAAGTTTTATCTCTATCCATATTCTGTCTGTTTGTATTATGTCATATAGTAAATTACAGTCAATTTTAATTATTTTCATGAAAAATGTTAGAAGTTTTCCGAGAAAAAAAAAAAAAGAAAAGGAAAGGGTTATACCCTTTTTACAGTCTCTATTTTCCTAATTTATTGCACAATTGGAAATCTTTAAAGTTGTTTTCCAGGTCCACTGAATTCCCCTTCCACCATTAAATTTAACAGACTGCTGAATGATTTCCATATATCAATATTATCTGTGACTGTGGGGTAGAGAATGTTAAGGAATTAATAGCATATGAAATTTTGTCACTTGTGATGCTGCAAATGTTAAGCTCTGCCACTGAAATTGCACTTTAAGGAGTTTGAGATTAATGCCATTTGTCATAAATGTCCTGTTTTTTAAACGTTATGTAAAATGTGTTTCCAGGCATACAAAGAAAGGAGGCTGGGAATAAAAGCTGATTTACTAGGCTGTTGTTACTAGACTGTGCAGTGGGATTGTCCTTATCTTTCCTTTACAGTTAAAACACCTCTGACTGTACAAGATTTCTGTAGATGATTGCAAAAATAGGCACACGTATATTGTACACGGAGTATGTATTTTATATGTCTGTAAATAAAATAACATAATATTACATCAATATGTAATATATACATATAATGTTCGTTGTACATGCATGAAAATAGAATTGTCAGTATTCATTAATATATTCATTTCCTAGAGAAAGGAAAAGCTCTTCCAAAAAAACCCTGGAGTTAATGAGCACTTACCAGTGTCATGATCCCAAGCCTGTGAACTTCCCGAGCTGGGCTGTGTGGGATCCGCCTTGGGGTGGAGCGGCCGCTGCCAGGGGGAGAGGAACCAGCCAGGGAACCGCTGGCATAGGAAGGAGGGATGGAGCTCATGGAGCGGAACCGGCCGTGGGCATCCAGGCTGCCACTGCCCACCCTGCTTTCAATCTCCTCCGCTCGCTGCTCCGTGTTCTCCTTCTCTTCTTGGATAAGCCTAAGGGATAAAAGAGTTTTAAAGGAATGTGTCGTTCAAATAAGGGCCATACGAACAGAAGGAGTGGGGCATTAGGAAGGATCAGTGCAAAATGACCATTTTCCAAGTGATTTTTATCACAGCCCTCAGACAGGCCATACCTTATCTCTTTGTTGATGGCATCCAACTGTTCCTGAAGCATTATGGCCAAAGTCTGAGCATCAGCCTGACCACTTGGTGACAGCAGATCAGCTGAGCTGAATATCGTCTCTCTGTCATCCTCCACATCAGACACATCAACATCACTCTCAAATGCTTGTGCCACATTTGCCAGCACGCTTGCTTGCTGGGCTCGCTCCCAATCCTGCTCATTCAGAGTTTGAACCTAAAAGAATCCATGAAAAAAAAAATTAAATCCAAACTTAATGGATAAAAACATGATGTTTCTGTTGATTTTCAGGTTGTTGAAAATAAGTTTTTTAAGTCCACTTACATTCTGAATACATTTATCAAGACAGCAGTTTTTAGAGAAATGTAAAGAAAAAAAGCTATAATACAAGAAACTTTTAAATTTCGCTTCACTGGAAGATGCAAAATGCACAGGCTTATTTGATAAATTCAAACGTCACATATCTTGGCTATACACACTTTGAATTACCGTAGAATTTGGCTATCAATTCCTTGCAAATTTTGGAATCATTCCTGAAAGGGACTTGAAATTGCTTGCGTAACAGGTAATACATTAGAATAGTCTATAGACACAGAAGCAGGACTGTTTTAAATTATATTTTATAGGCTCAGCAAAACTAAAAAAAAAAAAATTGAGTTCAAAACCATAATCTTGCAATTATTTGCTAACAAAGACCAGTAGCTGTGCATTAGTTAGTGAAAGAGGATCTACAAAATCTACTTTATTGCTAGGTACTACAGTTCTAAAAACTCCTTGCAATGATTAGCCCTATGCAATCTATTTTTTTGTCACGGTTTTATTTGTGTTTTCATTTCAGAGTTCTGTTACCTTTGAAGGTTCATCTCTGAGAGCTGCCAAACGTCCCTTCTGGGGACGCCTCAGCACAGAGGAGGTGCCAAAGGAGTCTGTGTGAGTGTCACCCACAGAGGAAGATGTCACAGGGAATCTGAAATCCGGTCTGCTGGAACACACGAACAAACATTTTAGCTTTACAAAGGGAGGGAAAAGAGGGAAAGAAACCAAAAAATTCACTGTGTAAAAACTGTCGTATGTGCTCTATAAAAAATAGGTTTTATAGCTATATAACAGACAAAATTACATTTTGCATAGTGACTTTAAAGAAATCAGAAAAAATTGAAATACTTCTGGTACCTATGATGGAGTGATGTGGCTCTGAGTCTCACTTGGTCATTTTCAGCCCTTAAAGCATCAACACTGATTGCAAGTTGATCCTGCAAAAACAGATAAATCAAATACATAACAATATGCCTTAAGAAAAAAACATCAGTGTCAAGTAGGGATTTATAAACTAACATTTAAGATTTTGGCCTCATTTCTACAAAACTCAGAAATAACAGATTTTAAAGCACACCCATCAACAATATTAAATGTAAAAACTGGTTTTGCTGTGCACAATACAGCACTGCCACTCAAGGCCATCCCAGAGTAATTCTGCAGCCTCTCTGTGCTGACTCTAGCAGTGACAACATACATTTCAAAAACAGCAGTGAAATAAAACCCACATGCTACTAACTTTATTATAATAAAATGATAATAAGAAGAAACAATAAGATTTTTCCAGCTCTCTGCACAAAAGGTTCTGAAAGTATTCACTTTGAACTTGGACATTTTGACACACTCTAGTAACTCTGAATTTAACAACAGAGAAATCCAACGAACGAGAAAACAATGGAAGACCAATAAAAAGTGGCTGATGATGAACATCTGTGCCTTGTGAGAAAACAGCTGGCCTACACATACAAGAATTCCACATTTTGCAAAAGATTCTTTAACATTCTTCATTTTATTACAGAAGCACAGCCTCCAAATCCTGGCCTAGAGACTTACCGGAGTGACGTGGGGAGGTGCAGCACACCTGTGATTTAACAAGCTATAACAAGTATTATTTCAGAACTGATACTGTGACCACAAAATCAACTGCCACTGCTTAAGGGCGTGAAGATACGGAAGGCCTGGCCACTTATTCAGCGACAGAAAACTTGTCATTTCCAGGGCAAGCACAACACCAAACAGATGCTATTAAAAAGCAGCAGCCAAGTCTAAGAAATTAAAGGAAATTTTTTGCAGTTGCAAATGCATTTCATATCCCAAACTTTAAGAAAATCTTATGGGAAAATATCCAACATTAAAAGTATTTCTCTTTTCTTTTTGCTGTTCAAGGTCATATGCGCGAAAATATAAAAATTCTACACAATCCCCAAACTTGGGCAAATTGCCAACATATCCAGGCACTTTACATATTCCCAAGTTTTTGAGTAAAAGCTTATGTGTCACCTATAAAAGCCTCACAAAACCGAGGCACACAATACCATAAAATGAACATCAGCTCCCTTACAGAGCAGGTAATGTTAAGTTCTGTGGGGAATTAAAACCTGATCCTGCTATGTAGCAAGGCAGCAATGATGCTCCAACAGAATATTTCAGAGAAGCAGAGTGTACCTTTTCATGCTGAAGCTCCTCTATTTGTTTTTTTGCATTTTCGATTTCTCGAAGAAGTGAATTCTAAAATAAAAGGTATCACACATTAAGTCACTTATAAAAAGCTTTACACTTTTAAACCATAACCATGAGGAGTATCAAAAATAATTCAGTCAACATTATACATCTTAAGTTAAAGATACTTTATTGCTTCCATTCTGTCACTTTGATTATAGCTGAAGGTTTATCCTTCCAGGTGTACAGCCCTGTAAATAACGGATTTAGTAATAGTACTGGTTCCATAAATTTTTAATAGCAATAGCAACCTTTTAAAACTGCATTTGAAAACATCTGACTAGTAAAAATTAATTAAAAAAAGGAATAATTAGGCAGCTAAAATAATTTAAAGTAATTCACTGAGTGGTTATTGAGAGGAATTAGCAGCCATTATCCTTAAGTTTTCATTCTATTTGCACTTGTTTGACCTAAAAAAATTCCTACACAGTAATTTCTTGGATGTACTGTACTTTCAGAACTGCAACCCTCACTGAATTAAGGGCTTTCCTTAACATCAGAGCTGTTTTAAATTAGAGATTCCCCCTGCTGATAGGAAACTTGTAACTGGCTATCTTTCCTGTCCTTTTCTACCACAACCAAAAAGTTCTGATTAACAATTTCTTGAGGTTGTTAATACCTTTATTACATGTTTAAGATGAACTACAATCTCATATGTGGAAAAATAAATCACTCTGGGAAAAAGACCAAGTTATCGGAACAAAGTCTCAAAATGTTACCTGCACATTTCTTTCTAAGTTATCATAAAAGAATGAGCTGGAAGCCTCCACAAGAATACTTCTCTAAAAGCTGTTACTTAGAGTAAAGAACAAGTAGATTTTCCTCATTACTCGTGAAAGAAGTTATGGAAGACAGGAGGGAGTTTGGGCCAGCCCTAAGACAACCCCCAGTATGCAAGCATTTCAAAAAAACAATGCAGTCATCTGTTTCTTCGAAATTGAATTCAAAAAGACTGTTACGACTGTTGATATCATAACATGCCCCATAACTAGAATTTCTGAAGCAGTTGGTAATGTTGAAAATAGTGATGTTAACTAAGAAACACAAGGCAAATTTGCAGCCTTAGATGCCAGATAAGCACCTTTATCATCAACTCAAACGACAAAAGTAGGACCTACGTTCCTTCTGCACCACTCAATTCCTCCCAGCTCTGAGAGTATAAAAGGAGGGCAAGAAATGAACTAAATGCCTGTAATGATCTGAGAGGAGCAGAGTCCTGGAATGATGCAAAGATGTGTCATCTGACACCCGACTGCTGGTTTAGGGATGAGAATTGAGTTGAAATAAATGCAAGAGGAAGCAAACACTTAGTAAAAGTCTGAAAACATCATTCTACACATTGAAGCGTTTTATTGACTTTAAAAGAAAAATTCACACAGTTTTTACTGAAACATTTTCCCCAGATGGTCATTTCACTCTCTAACAAAGGAAACCAAATATTTTTTTAATCCAAGACAAAGCAATCCTAAATCAGCACCAAGCAAAGTGCCACTTTTGAAGACCTTGCTTTGTTGGACGTAGAGTAAGGGAATTTAACTTAAAGGCAGGCATGGAAGAAAAATCCATAAGGAACTACATCCAAAAGCAGAAAGGAAAGAAAAACCGTAAAAAGTTGAATGCTGGGGAAAGTTCCAAGAGGTGTATTAACAATGCACAGAACAGCCCAGTTACATTCACATAATGAGTCCCAAAATTATCCACCTGGGAAGAAAACACAAGGTTGTTTTAACTTGCAAGAATCCCACAAGGACTCAGGGGAACTGGTACAGCCAAGAGCAGTGGGAAACAAAAGAAACTGAACTGAAAAGGCCAAAGTTCTAGTCCTAATTCTTCAGGCTTCCTGTATTACACTGGATGAGCCTACTTAGGCAATCCACACCAATCAACTAGAAAAGCATAAAGCTATTGAAAACTAAAAAATGCCTTCTCAGCACTGCAGTGCAATGCCCAAGGACAGCCTCAAAAAAACTGAATTTTTGGTACATATTTTCAAAATCCATATTAAAAAACAGCCTTAAGAGAAACTATTTATTAATAAGGATTTCATATTTATTTACTAAAGTTACAGATGTGTGCAAACTGCACAAATCACAGAATTCTGACCATTCTAATTAATGTATGTGCTGGAAGGTGACTTGTTACCTTATCTTCCAGGGCAGCCATCCTTTCCTTGAGATGAAGCTGGAGCCTTTCATTGGATTCAGACAGCAGCTTATCAACAGTTTCTGATAAACGTTTATTATGCTCTTCATTCATCTTCTCTCTCTGTCTAGCCTAAGACACAGAAAAGCTACTGAAATAACTTCAAATTTTCAATGTCTATAACAATTTTCAGGTTATAAAGGCAGTAAGCTTTCTTTAACAGCAATATTTTTTCCAGAGAGGAATACTGCATGCACCTCCAGGACTCTGTGATGGAGTATAAGGGACACTGCAGAGTGTAATAACTGATCCAAAATCAGAAGTTTGAAAATCTGAGTCTACATTAAAAAAACAAACAAACCGGATTCAGAACGAATTCCATTATTTATAACCCAGGAACCAATTTTTCTATAGTCATTTAATTCAGCACATTTTTGATCTGTCTCTTCATCAGAAAGTATGAATAGTAATAGCAAATTTTATTATTATTTATTAATTATTTTTATATAATAAAATTTTTATTTATAAAAATATTTATAAATATTTATATTTATTAAATATTAAATATTTATAAATAAATAATTTATATAATATATAATTATAGTTATTTATTATTATTTATTAAATATTAGTAGCAAATTTAATATATTTTATTATGAATATATACTGAGTATAAGAATAGTAATAATAATCAGATATTTTCTATTTTCAAACTTTCATTGCAGACTTTCAGCTTTCCCTTGAGATTTAAGGTGAGGCATAGTACAGTGACTCAAATCTCCCAAATATCAGCCAGCCCAAGCTCAGCCTTTCTTTTAAAGAGAGAAACAAAAACAGCTTTGCTGAATGGTTACAGCCATGAAGGGGATTGGATTCTTTCTTTCAGCTTTATATCCTTGTCAAAATTATGTACGATACCCTTTGCAGCTCTTGATTCTTCTCCTCTAGCTGTGCTTCCATCTGCCTCAGTCGTTCCTCAGTGTTGCCATGTCTCTCCTCAGCCTGTCAATTTGAAAGCAAAATTAGAATTTGGGTGGATTTTTAGGTTTCAAAAGCACAGAAACATTGAAGCACAGTAACATTTCTAACATGCTTCACACAACTTCCATTTATGGTAACACAAAATGCAGAACAGATGCTTTTCTGTCACCAAAAACCTCGCAAGGGTTCATATGTGAGTAGCAAAATGAGGTAACCTCTCACCATGAATCCACTGCTCTTTGTAAATGAGCTTGCAACAGCAGAAGTTCATTCATATCCCGAAGAATTAAAAAAAAAAAAAAAAAAAGACAAAGACAAACTAAGTGCATTTTCAGCTTTTCCTCACTAGCTTGGAGGATGTGACTCTGTGTTACTACCCATGACAAAGCAGAAAGCAGCAAGCAGAAACAAGGACTAAGATACAAATTCTACCTTCCTAAGCTTGGTGGTAAGTTCCAACACTTTTGCATCTTTAGCAGCAGAGCTCCCAGGAGACAAAAGGTCAGACTACAGAGCCAGTTAGGGACAGGAAAGATAACAGGGAAAGAAATGAAACTAAGACTTTCAAAGAGAGCATACACACACACTTGAAAAGGCTCACTTGTAGTTATTAAACATAATTCTTCACACTTCATTAGCTCACTTGCAGCCCTCTAAAAGCCTTGGTATTTATTAGTATCATTACTTCTCTTGCTCCTCACACTCTTCACTTGGTTATAAGTGGAAGGATTTGGGGTTTCCCCTTCAGAAATAGTTCATGCTTAGAAAGACTTTATGCCTAATACTGAATTGATTTTAATAAAGAACACCAAAGTAATACTTCAGAGAGACGTTGTCATAATGTAACATAATTAACAGAAAACCCGCTCAAGTTCCAAAGAGAAAAAATTAAAAAAAAAAAAAATTAAAATAAAAATCAAAAAGGGCATCTTCAGAGAGATGAACAGAAAAAGTAGAGAGAACAAGGATAAATATTTTCTGAATTGTCTGTGGGAAAACCAGACTGTAACAAAGCCACCACTACGACCAGATTTTGTGCAGTGGGACACCAATGGAGAGCAGAGTCTGGAGGACACTGTCCAGGGGCCTCACCTTTGTAAGTGCTGCAACTCTCTGGGCCAGCTCAGCTTCCACCTCTGGCAAAGTCTCAGCTTTTCTCAGGGTCTGCTGCAGCTTTTGCTCAGCCAGTTCCAGTCGTTCCTGCAATTGCCTGTTCTTATCTTCACTCTGCACAGGATCACAATCAAAAATGCTTAGGGTTAAAAATGGTAAGTAATTTGTAAAGCGGCAAAGAACAAGCTGTGAATTTTCTTAATCAAGGTTGTGCTAAGACAACGGACAAATTCCTACATATTTTAAATAACACTGTGCATATTATTGCAAAATTCAATTCTTTTTGAAGTGTGTACACTTGGTTTATAAAGTTGGACTTTCCTGGCAAGCACATGTCAAATTTCCACTCCCAGTAAAGCAACATTCACTTCTATTATAGCCTGTAAAAATCACTACACATTATGCAAGTTTTAAAAGGTTTCAGCTTAGAATGGGTAATTCTCACACGTGAACTTAAAGATGCTTGGATACACATATAACAACTTAAAAATCCACAACTAATAGGGACAAAAGCCATGAAGAAGTGCACTGAAATTCTCTAAATCATTTCCCCTTCCCAGTAAAACTGCCTCATCTTCATTCCCAGGGTAAAACTCTGCAATGTACAACTCCATTTACTGAAAGACAGTCAATACCAACAGCCCATTACAGATGCTGTGTATCTTCCTAAAAGCAAAGTGCTTCAGCAGAGTATGACCATGAATTATTTCCATCAGTTTTATGCCGCGCAAAATGCACTTTATCTTATTTCCAATCCCAACCTGTCTGTGCATGGAGTCTTTAGTGGCAATTTAATTTTCAAGTTTCTCATTGAGGTCATGCACAGATGTAGCTTCACGTTGTGCAGCGAGGTAGCGTTTCTCAAGAGTTGTAATTCTCTCTTCCATGTCTTCCTTTTGGGCCGTAACCTGTGCAAGACACAAAGCAGAATTTAGAATACGAGAGAGAATTATTTATTTTGTGATCAAACTGGGGAGCAAACCTCAGAAATAACAGAAATTAAAAAATCCGACATTTCTGTTATTTTTCTTGGTATAAAACAAAGTAGAAAGATGAGCCTCACTTAGGCTTACAAGTTCAATGACTTTTTTAAAACACTGAATGATTAAAAAAAGACTCATCTTTATTATCTTACACCACAGATCTGCTACTTACCTTTTCAATGGTACAAACACAGCAAATCTTGACGTGCTGGGGATGGTCAGAGAACGTTCTTGGACTTAACTAAGCACCCTATTTAACTTCTATTTAATTACAGTACGCTGCAAGAAATGGGACCTTGGAGATCAGTGATTGATCAGGAACTGTCAACGACAGCACTGAAATTAAAGTGATTCTTCCTCCATGTACATCTTTAAAAAATTTAAACTTTACGAATAAGCTTAGCTTTTATGGCAAGATAAAGCATCTTTTCAAGAACATGGTAAAGTTCGCAATGCTAAATCTCCCATATATATTAATGAAATATCTAAGTCACAGATTTAGAGTGAAGACAAATTTTCTTTAGCAACTCGTCTGTTATATTAAAAAAAGAGATCATGCCCTGAACTATTTTCTTCTCATCTGTCAATACAAAGACACTCAAAAGCATAAAGGCTCAACTGAGCACCAAGAAGACTAAAATTTAATAAAGCAGTTGCATTTGAGAGTCCCCAAATTTTGCCAGCTCCCTCCTCACCTCTCGAACGTCTCTCTGTAACTTTGTATTCATTTCTTCAGATTTTATCAAGTCTTTTCTGGCTGTGTCAAGATCTTCTTCCAGCTCTGTCACTCTGCTGGCCAGAGCAGTGAGACGTTCTTTCATTTGTGTCTGCTCCTTGTTTTGCTTATCTGTGATGTCTTGGAGTTCAATCACTTTAGCAAGGTTTTCATTGTGGCATAAAGAACCATCAGAGGATCTCTATTTAACAAGAAAAAAAGAAGTGTATTTGCATGTTGTAAATAAGACTGAAAAACAAACTGTTACTCATCTGTAAACACTCCTCCACAAAGATAATTTTGTTACTGGATAGACTGCAAACATTGAAATTGTGGTAGCTAAGGCTTTTTAGTTAGATGATCACGCAAAAATATCTTATTATAGTTTCAAATTCAAATGTTACAGATAATAATTAAAAAATCAGATGTCAACTAAATAAAGTGAATAGCTGTACCTTCCCATTTGTAGTCAGTATATTTTCTTGTTCATGATTTATATCCAGCATCCCATCTGGAAGTGTTTTCTTCTGATTATTTTGCTCTTTCAGTATCATTAACTAAAAGAAAAGTTTACATACACGTTTCGATTCCTTTCTCGCTAATAATATAATGAACAGCTGCAAAAGCAATTACTGACTCTACTGCAAGGTATTTATTAATGAAACAGCACAGGCACCCAGTTCAGGCCACTGCAACCCAAAAATTCTTATTTTAAAGCCGTATGAACTGTTTTCTTTCTTTTCTTTTGTTTTGTTTAGGGGTTTTTTGGGGTTTGTTGGGGTTTTTTGCGGGCAGGAGGTGTCAGAGGGTTGAGGTTTATTTTTTTTCCCTCCTGCGCTTTCAAAGTAACTGAGTTAAAAATTAATTTTGTTCCATTTGGCAAAAAACCAAGAGCAAGAAGTGAAAGTGAAACTTAGTAAATTACTATGTACAAATACTGACTAAACTGCCCACAATGCACACACGAAGATGTAACTTTTAAGACAGAAACCTACCTCTTTATGTGTAGGACCTAGTTCTTCTTCCAAGAAGCTACACCTTTCAAGTGCTACTCGTAACCTCTCCCTTACCTAAAAAAGGTAATTTCAAATTATATGAAATCACTCAAATAAAAAAGAAATCAATTTCATTTATTGCCATGCCCTTTCAGATAATAAATTCCATTACACCTGCGTAATCTGGAGTCAGTACTAACTACAACACAAAAAAAATAGCCAAATAATGTGTATCTTAAAAAATCTAGTTTTCCCTTTCTGGTATAAGCAAACTGTATTTTAAGATACCTGTAAATTTAGGCAAGAATTAAATGTACACCGAATTTGCTTGTTCTTTTGCAAGGTACAGAGTTAATTCTGTATTTCTGTTTAAAAAGAAGAATTCTGCTTAAAGTAATTTGCCAGATTTTATATCCAAGTGTCACAAAAGTCAGGTAAACTGAGTTGGCAACAAAACTCACAGTCAATTTTAGGACTTGCATATCCTGCTGCCAATATCAGGCAAAGCTGAAGGGAGGGGTTCCTTTAATTCAGCTTCATATCACAGTGTAAGCAGATTCCTCTCTTCCTTGTATTGCATAATCAAAAGGCTAAACCCTGATACTGTAGAGGTAAGAAACTGTACGCAATCCTACAGCAAATATATTGCCCCTGAACCACGCTGAGTTTACATTAACAGAGCTAATGAAATACTAGAAACAACCACAGCACCTTGATTTATTTCCACATTAATTTAGGAGAGCGGGTACTGGATGTAGTTACAGTTCAGAGGTTTCTACAGCTTTAGCACAAAATGGCCCCCACAAAAGAGGGGACAGGATGAGGCACAATATTTCATTACCTTTTCATCAAGGGCTTTATGGTGCTCAAATAAAGATTTTAGTGCTTTGAGAACTTCTACTTCACTAGAAACTCCTGCAGGAGACTGAGCTTGCCTTTTCACCACAGTCATTCTCAGAGATCGCTCATGCCTGGAGACAAGATGCTCCAGATGTTCCAGTAACAGTTAAAGCAAGAAAAAGGAACAATGTTTATTCCTGCGCTGAAAAGCTGCAGAAAACTCTGCCTCCTAGAACATTAAGTTTTGAGCTCTAAACTTCAAATCTCAGAGACAAAGAACGTTGTATCAAGAGTAAGGACCTGCTTTTAACATTTGAGCTGCGTTAGCAGCGTCAGCTGCTCAAACAGATCCCTACAACCCACCCGCTCTGCTCCTCTGATCCCAGGAGCTGTGTGATTACAAAACCTCAACTAGAAAGCTGAATGACAGAAACACTGCAGTCTTACAAGCTTTTCCTGATTCAGCACAGCAGCATTTGGAGCTGTGCATAAGCTTCCAAACTTTCTTAATCAACAGACATTTGCACTTCCACGGGGAGTCACGTGCAACTATTGGGGAAAAAAACACTTTTAGTTTTTCAAATTCAACATTCAGTGTTTTCCTCCATTCTTTAACAGTGGTAAGCTTGGAGAAGACAGGGAACTAACCCTGGTATTATTTCTTTCTGCTTTCAGTTCAGCGATTTCTTCCCTTTCCAGCAGCTGCTCCCTGCATACATTGAGCTCTTTTGTAAGTGCTGCAAATTCCTGGAATAAACCAGACAGAAATGTCAGGATACAGTGAGAGTGGATTCGTATGAACACGTGACAACTTCCTGAAGCGTTCAGATGACTAAAGCCAATACAATTTACAGTCATGCTTAAGTTCAAACTTAAAACTTACGTTACCAACTGTAAAGACAAAAAAACACTTGTGAAAACAGAAGATGTTTGACCAGTACTTTTGAAAACTCATTTGTCTCTCAAGGCAATTATCTGAGTTGGGGTTTCCCTGGTAAACAAAGGGAAAAACATCTTTGTAATGCATTTTTTTACGGTTTCAAAGAGCTGTTTCTTTTGTGTGTTTGCTTTGTTTGTTGTGGGGTTTTTTAACAACTGCTGAGGGAGACGCAATGAAACAGAGCTCAGTAAAGACATCAGAAAACATGACAAACTTCAAGTCAGGATGTAAATGTGAGAGACAGTGCATAACCCTGCCATCTACCAGAATACAGCTACATACTGGAATTTCATTTACGCCTTCTTTCAAATCTCACAAAACAGTACTGAAGCAGTTCCAGCATTTCCCTGCAGTCCTGCTGGAAATCTCAGAGGATTAGAATCAGAATTGTCTCAAAGCCGAGCCCTTGGACTCAAAGCCCTCACAAGGCTCACCCTTCAAATTCAGTGATGATCTCACTACACAAAGCTCAACCACAGTGAAATAGTATAGAGTGAAGTGTCATCAGGGAACAGGAACCGAGGTACCTCAATCAGTTACTGCACGTTTATTACTACAGTGAACACAGAGTAGTCAATATTAAAGAGTATCTTTCTCCATTTTTGGGTTTCTGTCAGGAAATGATTGTAGCAGTATCTGAAAGAGCCAATACTTCCCACACCACTTCTGCTCTCTATCAACAGCCTCACTAAAAATATTCAACATAAAAGGCATTTAAATGTTTTATCAACTCACAGAGTGCACTCTGAATAGGATAAAAGGTACAACTATACACCACAATTAGAAGCAAATACAGAGCATAACATTACCTATCTACCTACTCTGGCATAATTTAAATTGTAACCTGAACCACCTTGGCAATTAGAATTAGTGCAAAAAGTAAAGGTGTGAATGTGAACAAGTCCATGTTGCAGAAAAAAGCTTGTAGGAAATGGGAAAAAACCCTCACGTGTTACCAACACAACTTAGGATGTGAAAATAGATACGCATCTGTCACTCCAATGGCCAGTGAACACTTAAGAAGCACTTTGATAAGAAAACATTGACATATTAGTAAATAATAGTCCTTTTTGTTGTCTAAAATAAGGAAAACACTAATAAGCAAGAGACTTGTTCAATAAGAAATGGATTGGTACAGCTGAACTGGTGATGATCAAGATGAGGTGAACACCACAAATGGCCACCGAAGCAGAAACACACCACGTGCACAAGGACTGCTTCTCTATTTTTTTCCAACTCTGCAAAATATACTGTTTAACAGACAGTAGCTGCTTGTCAAGTGAAAGCTTCAGACGGAGCTGTTCAGCAAAATTCAAAGTGACGGGAGGCACCCGCTTAACAACAAAAGGCCACATCGACCAATTACACTGCACTCTGCAAATTCTAACTTGCAGCTAAAGCAGCCAGACACAGTCCTAGGAGATTGCCATTTCCAACATTCACTGGGAAAACTTTATTCTAAAATACAGATGTGACTGAAGAGACAAAACCTGTTGCACAATACATACTTACAGAGAACTCCTTTGGAATTACTCATGTGTGAGACTTTTAAAAAGGGTAAAGACACTAATCCCACCGTCACAGATGTAGAATCCATGCCTATAATCCCTCTTCCTAAATAAAACTCTGCTTATTGGAAGAAAGTTTCAGTGTAGTCCTCTGGTTAATCAGCAAACAACTGCAAAAATTCTTAATTTATTTTCCTTTTTCAACTGCTAAAAAAATGAATTGATTTCTCTACCACATTTCACAATTACACACATAAATATTTCACTGCAGTATTTTATTTGCATTCTTAAAAAAAAAAAAAAAAAGAGGCCTAATTATTTCAAAATGGTCTGGAAATACAGTTAGGAGAAAAAATAAAACGTAAGTCCAGCTACTGGAACTTTTACACACAAAAAGTAACTACAAAAGAGTCCTGGGTGCAAGTAAATCAAGAAAAATCTACTTCAGGCTTCACTGGAGCTGACAGGAAAATTGCCTCTACTATGTGTTGGAAGTAGTTTTTATGATTGTAATGAACATAATTATGGTGGTTAAACCAGCCTGTATTAGAAGTGATTTTTAGGTGTGATATTGTCGTCGAGCTGCAGCTTCAGTTGTCATCATGTTGCAAGTGGTTGCCATGGACACGGTGCTCAAAAGCTAGTGTCAGCTGCCATTGGACAGTTCGTGGAGCCACAGCAGCTCGACCAATACCTGACTTACCCTGTTGCTATCCTACTCCTGCATACATATGTATGTTCTCTCTATGTATTTCCCTATACTCAATCCGAGTTGGAGGATTAGCATGCTCCTCTTATTCTCCTCCCATGTTCCTGAACCTTCCTCCCCAATCCATATAAAAACCCTCCATTTTTTAATAAAGTTGATTCAGCTCTGTTGCCCCAACACTGAGCTAGCTGGTCCTGCATTTCCACTTAATTCCAACAACTATGAGCTGTTCCTTGATATCCAAACTTTTCCTATACCTTCAACATCCCACCTGTGAGAGTTTCCAGGGTTGTGTGTGAGTTTCACCAGCCGTGTACTTGAAAGGACGTCTATTTACTCTTCAAATGGTTGTAGCACAGAGGGTTCTATCCCACTGCATACTTATGTGCAAATATAAACTGTAGCACAAATATATCAATTCTGACACCAACCATCACCCTTGTCAGATGACCCAAAACAACCAGCCACCCAGGAATTTAT
The DNA here is from genome assembly GCF_022539395.1 of Myiozetetes cayanensis. NCBI lineage: Eukaryota > Metazoa > Chordata > Aves > Passeriformes > Tyrannidae > Myiozetetes > Myiozetetes cayanensis. The sequence continues at coordinate 61,964,155 of NW_026087853.1, read as the reverse complement.
ATTACTGCTGCGTTAACACACTGGCATGAATTTCTGGCATTGCACAATAACCTCCGCTGCTGTTTGTTTTGATAAAATATAGTTGCTTTGAGTCCCGTGAGCTGCCTAATAAAGAACATTTGAACATCCTTAGTTTCAGCTGACACTGCCAAAAGACATGTCCTATCTAGTTTTAATACTTACCTCCACTGGTAGACAATTTGTGATTTCCCCAAGCAGCTCAGGAGAGAAACTATCTGCCACCTCATAATCTCCAAAAATTCTAAGTTGTCTCATCATTTCTTCTTTGGCATTAGACGAATGTAATAATAATAAAATAATAAATAATGGCCAGTCTTCGCGAGCGAAGATCCGGGGAAGGTCTTTACACCTTCCAGCCTGCGCATTGGATTTTTTAGGTGAGACACAGTGTGCGCGGAACTGAGCCCACCCTTTAATCCTAAGGTTCATCTGCCAGGGCCAAGCGAGCTTGGACGGTGGCAGCGAGGTCCTTAGGACGTAGGTGGGTTGCCTTTAAGGGCTAACGAGCCCCACCTGCCCGGGAGTGGCCCTGACCGGGAATCGAACCCGGGTCTCCGCGGTGATAGCGCGGCGTCTTTACCTCTAGACCACCAGGGGCTCTTAGACGAATGTACAGAAAGAATTAAAGGAAAAACTTTCCTTCTTATCCTAAAAGCTGATTATTTTTCAGTAATTAAGAAGATTGAGATCATCCGTTCTGCTCAAAATAAAAAATACACAACTCAGGGTTGACTAGAATGGTACAAGCCCTTTCAGAGCACTTACAGAAAAGAGAGTGCTGAATTTTCCAGGGAAATATTCCCTGTTGATCAGAACATTCTGGCAAACACCCATATGCTACACTAAACTGTTTACTGGAGAAAGTCACTTTCTGACCCAACTGCATCATTCCAAAAACATCTCTCTTGCTGCCAGAAGTAAAAACTCTCAACAAAAAGCTACATTGAGTGAGTAAGTTTGTTCTTGTTCAGCAATCTACAGAGGTTTTGGTTGGTTTTGGTTTTTTTTTCACAAACTCCATGAAGCAAGAACACTTCTTTTCCACCAACCTTCAGAATTGACCTCCAATCTTTAGTATTTTTGAGATCACAGCATAAACAGCTTTCCAAAAGTTGGATCAACTGGTGCCATTTCCAAAAGTTGGATCAACTGGTGCCGGGCTGTCAAGCCTGCACATTTCTGATGTCTGAGCTGACAGACACTTGGGTACTTCCAAGATCCCAGTCCAGAAACACTAACAACTTTCAGGGAATAGGTTCTCTTCATGGTTATTACCAACATAATTTATAAGTTCTGCAGATAGTACATGACAAACCAATACATGCTAGATGTCAGGAATACAGTATTTAACCTAGGGGGAAAAACTTGAAAGGAACACAGGTAATCCCTGGAAGTCTGCTAATATAAGATGTGTACTAGGGATGCTCTACAGACAACGAACTGTAAATTTTCTGGGAATTTGATCAAGAAAAAAACCCTTATTCCACAAGAAATGCAACACCTGTGAGAACATAAGGAAACACGGATTACAGGCAACAACATGGCACAAAACATACAAAGGATGGAAAGATTTGTAAAGAAAGCCCCAAACATTTTAAATTCACCAAAGGACCTACTACTATTACAGTACTGTGAAATACTACTATTAAAATGCTACTGTTAAAGTAGTAACTTCAGGCAACAGAAAGAGGAAGTTGCAACTGTTGCATCTTGGAACATCTCTGAGCGAAATATATGAGTGGAATTTCTCTCTTTAATCTCCACATAATATTTTGTTTTACTGTCGTTCTGGTCTGTAGCCTGAATATCAAACAACTCACTCACAAAGCTGAGCAGCTGAAAGAAGCACAAGAAGAACAAGAGGGAAAGTGCAGGAAAGTGCAGGACATCAGGGATGGAAACCAGTGCGATCTGAGATAAGTTTCCAGCATGATGTTTACACCACATATAAGCCACAATTATTCCAAAGGATGCATGCATGGAAATGACAAATATACACTCTTAAGCAAAACAATCAAAGAAAACTTGAATATTTAAGTTTAACAGGGTATTTCACAGTCACTTCACTTTAAGGAATTTAGGGAGCACACAGGGACCAAGATCCCCAATATATCTGAAAGTTCCCACCAAGCATATTTAGGTTCAACCAATTTTGTTTTGGGTTTTTTTAGGCTAAGAATTCTGAAATACTTCAAGGGTAGCGTATTGAGAGTTAAAATTGAAAAGAACTGATTTGTTTTCATCATTAAATCCAGCCCTCGAGGAAAACAGTTACACACACTTTAAAAGCAAGAAACCTGCCGAGGAAAGCGCAGATCCAGTAAAAAGTAGCAGCAGCAGCAGCAGCTTCAGCCAGCTCGCCAAGTCCCCGGAACAGAAGCACGTGAAAATAAACGGCCTCAGCTTCCCATCCCTCTATTACTGGCCCACAGGTCCTGCAACAGCTGGCACGGAGGAATCATGTGCTGAGGAAATAAAAAAAAATGTAGTCCGATGCAGCGGTGCAAGAAGCTTCAATTAGTTCGTCGTTCATAAATTCCACTCAGGTCACAATCGCATTATCAAACAGCGTGCGGACAGCACGGGAAAAAAAACAGCACGGGCTTTCTTGCGGAGGATTTGGAAAAGCCTCCCTTGTTTTCTCTCCTGTTAATTCCAACGGGAGGCTCTCCTTCCAGTTCCCCGGGTCTTAGTTCCAACATTTATAATCCCAACAGCGAGGCGCCGGTGCCACTTTGGAAAAAAAGGCGAGGAGAGAGGGGGGGAAGACCTGTTGTTTCCTAGTCCCGCACTGCGGGTCGGTCCCGCAGGCGATGCTCCAGCACCGAGGTATCCAGCGGAGGGGAAAGAAAGGAACCGGGAGAGAGCTCGGACTGCGGCAGAGGAGTGGGACGAGCGTCGGAGGACCCGGCGAACAAAGCTGCGGGCGGCGGGGCTCTGCTGCTCCCCCTCCCGCGACGGGCAGCGCCGGCCGCGCCTCCCTCCTCCTCTCTCCCTCTCTCCCTCCTCCCTCGCTCCCCGCCGGAGGCCCCAGCACAGCCCGCAGCGAGCCCGGCGCGGAGGTCCCGGCGAGCGCTCCCTCCCCCCCGTCCCTACCGAGCGGCGGGGGAGCGTCCCCTCGGCCTGGGCCCGGCTCGGCCCGCCGCGCCCGTGGCGGCCGGCGAGGGGCTCTCCCGCACCGGGCGGTACCCTGACGGGACGGCACAAGCCCGCGGAGCCCCTACGGTCGCGGTGGCGGTACCGGTGCCACCCCGAGCGCCGCCTCCGCCTCCGCCTCCCCCTCCGCCCGCCGCTCCCGGCGCACCCGCTCCTCCCCCGCTCCTCCTCCCCTCGCGGCGCTCCAGAAGCCGTGTTCGAGACCAGCGCTGCCCGCTCCCGCTGTACACGGGACCCGTCCGGGGACGGAGGCGGGCTTGCTGAGGGATGGGAAGAGGGCAGGGCTGGAGGACTCAGCGCGGCGTGTGCCAGAGTCGCCCCGCAGTCGCAGCCCGTGGCGGAGACCTGCGTGTCGCGGCAGGGCCCGGGCAGACGGACCTCCCGCCGCAGCTCCGCGATCAGAGGCGTTATAAGTCAATTGAAACTGAGTTGAAATATAGTAATAAAAATTTATTGAAGATTTATAGAAAAGGCAAATAAGCAAAACCAAAACAGCATGCCGGGCGGCCGGGGAGACTCCTGCTCCACTCGCGGCGCGCAAGCGCAGTAGGCAAAACCAGTAACTTTTATTCCCTTATCAATTCCCCTCCCATTGTTACTTTTGTCCCCCTATTGGATCCGAGCTTGCAGGTCTGGTTCTCGTTGGCTTTTCTGCGGGCTCGTCTCAGTTGCCAGGTGCTTTCTCCTCCATAGTTCCAATCAGACCCTAGACCTGTACAGGCATCTCCAGCTGTCCGTCTTGGATACTCTGTATCGTTTCAGTTCCTGACCCTTCCATCCTTGTCTTTCCTTTTGTTACTTTATGCGTGTTGGGAGACAATAAGCTTTTTAGAAAAATAAGATACAAAAACATTTACTTAACAAGGTACAATAGTTTGTCTTTCTAGCTTAAAAACTGCAAGCTGCATGCTTATCAGTTTACAATGCTGATAGATGAATGAACTATTCTACAACTTAGAGTCTCCTAACCGTAACAGAACAGTGATTATAATAACATATATATATAAGAATATAACATGCACTACAATTTAATGAGTAAACTACTATTACTAATTTGATGAGTAAATTTAACTACTACTACTTATTACAGAGGGGAAGCCGGGGATGGGTCCCATTGTCCTAACCCGCTCCCGTTGCCTCACTGTGCCCTCTCGGCCTTGGCCTGTGCGCTCTGCCCTGCTCAGAATCACAGAATCAACTGGTTGGAAAAGACCTCTGGGGTCATCAAGTCCAACCTATGACCCAACACTACCTTGTCAACCAGACCATGGCACCAAGTGCCACATCCAGTCTTTCCTTAAACACCTACAGGGGTGGTGACTCCACCACCTCCCTGGGCAGCCCGTTCCAATGCCCAGTCATTCCTGTGAAGAAATTCTTCCTAATGTCCAGCCTAAACCTCCTCCAGTGAAACTTGTGTCCTTTTGTGCTACTGCTGGTTGAGTAGTGGAAGACACCGACCCTTACCTGGCTCCAACCTCCTTTCAGAGAGTTGCAGAGAGTGATGAGTCTCCCCTGAGCCTCCTCTTCTCCAGGCTAAACCACCCCAGCTCCCTCAGCCACTCCTCGTAGGACTTGTGCTCCAGATCCTTCACCAGCCTCGTTGCCCTTCTCTGGACTCACTCCAGCACCTCAACATCCTTCCTAAATTGAGAGGCCCAGAACTGGACACAGCACTTAAGTTGCAGCCTCACCAGTGCTGAGTACAGGGGAAGAATCACTTCCCTGCTCCTGCTGGCCACACTATTCCTGATACAGGCCAGGTGCCATTGGCCTTTTTGGCCACCTGGGCACACTGCTGGCTCATGTTCAGCCTGCTGTCAATCAGTCCACTCCCGCATGTTCAAGTCACTCCCATCACTTCAGTGAGTCCTGTGTCCAGTTCTGGGCCCCTCAATTCAGGAAGGACATTGAGGGGCTGGAGCGAGTCCAGAGAAGGGAATGAAGCTGGGGAAAGGTCTGGAGCACCAGGAGTGGTTGAGGGAGCTGGAGAGGCTCAACCTGGAGAAAAGGAGGCTCAAAGGGGACTCTCTGCAACTCCCTGAATGGAAGTTGTAGGCAGGTGGGGGTTTGTCTCCCAGGGAACAAGTGACAGGACAAGAGGACATGGTCTTTAGCTGCACCAGGAGAGGTTTAGGTTGGACATCAGGAAGAATTTCTTCACGGGAAGGGTCATTAAACATTGGAACGGGCTGCCCAGGGAGGTGGTGGAGTCACCATCCCTGGAGGTGTTTAACTAAAGACTGGATCTGGCACTCAATGCCATAGTCTGGTTGACGAGGTGGGGACAGATTGGACTTGATCTCAGAGGTAATTTCCAACCTAAATGATTCTGTGATTCTGTGAAGCAGAGCCACCAGGTCCCCAACACATCTCAGTAAGGGGTGTCTTCACTGACGTAGCCTATTCTCCACAGGAAGCTGGGTTTGGTTACATTGGCAAAAGCACTGTTATTTTTTCCCATGCAGACTATTTCCAAAACAGCATAAAAATGTTTTCCCACTTGCATTTATGAAGCTTTTACTCTGTTACTGGAGCCTGTACCATGCACGTGCATGAAGCTGAAGTTTGTTGGCAAAGCTTTCTTCTATTTGTGTCACCACCATGAATTTGCATTTTGGACCCTGTTGTTGCTTTAATAGTGGAAAGCTCTGAAATCAAGGACCACTTACGCAGAGAAAGGCGTGTTATGCCAAAAAACCGCAGTTCCTGCAGATTTATGACTGGATGACATGGATTAATTTGTAAACACAACATATTGACACCTAGCACTGGACAGAAAGGATCATTAATGAGTCATTCTTCCTTCTCTCAAACATGGCATTCTTTACAATTACAAATTTACTACATTGTGCTGTTTCCCTTTGGTATCTGAGGCTTTTGAGTGAATTCAGGTCACATTTTTTTAAGCTTTCCCTCTACAGCCATGAAGTCTAGATTTTTTTTTTTTCCTCCTGAAGTTTCTGATGTAATCGCATGACTCTGGAAGATGGAACTTTATGGAAAAAGCCAATTGTGGTGAGGTACATTAAAAACATGAGTTCTGCCAAATACTGGTTAGCACAGATTAAATGCTGGGTAAATCACCATTTAGGTATAATTTTATAAATACTGTGATCTGACTTTTCAGTATAGAGTGGCAAATATATTCCAAAATTGTATGAATTGTCATGAACTAATCTGCATTGTCTAATAATATAGCTAAATGCTTTTGTCTATAAGCTTTGATAGATATATACAAATATATAGTTATATTCAGAAACCTAAGCTTCAACTTTAAAATAAACTACTTAAAATGATCATGAGAGGGGAGGAAGAAAGGTCCTCTACTTCAACCTGCTCCTTAAGATTTAACTCACACTGAGGATTTCTTTCACAAAATTGGTATTAATGCACAACTATAAGCAGATTCCAGGCTTATGAAGCACAGCAACATATTTCTGGGGTCAATAAAAATTTATGCTTAAAATGAGGACATGAAGATTACCTTGAATGTAATCAGCTCTTTATTTTTAAGTGCATTTCTACAAATAGATGCTTTTGTTTCACTGGCCCAAATGCTGTCTTTACCTGTATCAAAAAATTGCCTCCCATAACCCAACATGCAATTCATCAATGACTGTATTCTTTATACAGGAAACGAGGAGGAAAAACATATTTTACAGACAAGCTGGTAAAAGTGTATGAAGAAATGCTAATTTTTGATCATTCTCCAAATGGAGACCCGGAGATGAACTGTTGTGCCTGATCTATTGAGTGATGACATGTTAAATAAAATGTGCAGGCCTAACCATTAAAGTATGCTAAAATAAGCTACCATCCAAAGATTACAATTAGGTGTTTCTTAGGCTTTTTTGTTGTGAGAAAAGCAAAATTTTTCCACTGATAGAACCACAGGACTTTATCTCAGCCAATGTTTCCACACTGCAGTTGCTTCAGTGAATTCAGAATCTGGCCTGATTTGATTTGTGTTTAACATGAGTCAAATGGAGAATTTGGGAATAAAAGGGCAAGAGGTTAAACACTGTAACAGGCGCAGAATTTATAATCTCTATCAAATTGGACACTGCATTATATTCATTCAGATTTACTGAAAATAAATTAGTGATCAGTATTCACCTAGATCCTGAAAGATGTCATTACATTTTCTCTCAGTTTGGGATGACTTGGAATGTGGTTGTTTTTCTTCTGAAACTAAGTTTTGGATTGTCCTTAAATGTTAAAAGCAAAAATGAAGATTTGTACCATGCTATAATCATACTTCATTATGAAAGCATGAAAGAACCTATCACACAATTCTGAAATGGAGAATTCATATGAATGAACTCCATTTATTAATTTTCACTTCAACCAGCATGTTAACAAGGCATAGACACTCACATTCAGCTTGCTCAGCTGTTGTTGGATTTCCCATCTAAGAAGTTTTAGCTGTAGACCCTTTTTAGCCTCAAGGAGTTGTCACCTTTGTCAGCTTTAAATCATGTATTGCTTGGTACACAAGTTTCAGAGGAGGGACGGAAATGCCCATGGTCAGGCACTTTCTTGAGAACTGGGTTTCAGCCTCAGGTGGGAGCAGAGTTCCCATGCATATAACTGTCTCCTATATGGAAAGGAGGCACTGTCTCCTCATGTGTAAAGAGCTAAGTATTCATTCATGCCCAAAAGGATGGCTTAGGCCAGGAGGCAACTTTAATCCAGAATATCCTAGTTAAGGAATATGCCTCCCACATGACATAGTGCAAATACTTTCCTTAGGCACCTTGATCTGTGAATGCTATACACAAAGCCCAGACCATGGGTACAACAGAACTTCTGAGGCACCCCAAAAATATCTGAAAGATCTGATTTTTGAAGCCATATTTCTATCCTTTGTGCACTGTGTACAGTCCACAATAACTGAGAGTGAATCAGTGTAGGGCCAGGACTTGGAATGCCATGAAACTGAACAATCAGATCTTTGCATAATGCTCTGTACTTAATACACATGAAATAATGAAGGTAAGAGAACTCCCAGGTTGTGCAAGTACAAAAATATTTCTCAGCATTCCTATTTACTGTGTAGGACAAGGAAAAGAGTGTCCTTTTTTTATCTTCCTCCTGGCCACGTAATATGGGATATACCATATGACATGAAGAGCACCAGCAGCTCAGATCTTTTTAATTAAATGAGTGTGATGTCTCTTTTGTAAGTTCAGCAAGAGGTCTGGCTCCCTGTCCATGTCATTTAGTGAGATGTAACACTTGGAGTTGTGTCTAGAAAGAGCCATACGTACATCAGCTGGCAGCAGAATAATCAGTTCAGAGACCCAGGTTAAATATCTCCCCACTCCTCGCACCTCAAAACCACCTGATGAAATTCAAACAAAGGCTGTTAAAAATGGGATGGGGGGCAAGGGGAAAGGTTTTGCTTCCCTGTCACATGATAAATTAGATCCTAATGCTTATGTAAGCTCAGCAAAACAGCAACCTCTTCCTGCCAGCGAGAGCTGCAGAGTGAGATGTCAGGGTCCGGCAGCTCTGAGGATAAACACCTGCTGCCACCAGCAAGGAAGAGCTGCCCCCCAAAATGTGAAGGAGCAAAGCACTTCTCTGTTTGCTTCCCCCACTGCTTTCTCTACCCACTGAGTTCTTTATGCTTCATTTGTGTTGAGGTTTCCTTTGTGAGCCTCAAAGCCACCCTGCTCGAGCACAAAACCTCCACTGAAAATAGTCCAAGAGTGCCTACGCATTTTTTTTTTCCCCTCTGAGTTGAGCAGATGGTACCTTATTTACTCCTTGTCCTTTACAGATGACTTAATGACCTAGTAGCAAAATGCATTTTGAACACATTTCATACCAAAATGAATAGATGAAAGAACAGGGCTTTTGCCAACAGCACTGATTATCCTTTTGTCAGTAGATAAATGTGACCTGGACCATTCTGTTACTGTAACGATCGTCTCCAGAGGTTGCTAGACAGAGGAGATACTTTGCCTGAGGGGGAAGGAATGAAAGGGGAAGAGGCTGGAAGGTGGCCTATAGAGAAGAGGGCAGAGGTAATTAATGGTGATGCCCATGTATAAAGATAAGTGCACTGGTAAATGTGTCAGCCCTTTGGCAGTAGAAGCCGTGACTTCTAGAAACAGGGCCTTGACACAGTTCTTAAGACTGACATTTTATTTATATAATATGGCTCTACATGGATGTGTGTTGGATTTAGGCAGGTGTAAATCAAATCAGAATTGGCTGCTCTGAAATTTAAGAGGGTTTTTGAGTTGGATTTACTCCCTCTGATTGGAAGAAAAATCTCCACAAAGCACACACAAAACTGGAGTTGACCAGATGAACTTACACAATTTATTTTAATGGGAATCCTACCTATCTTGAGACCATAAGTATTTTTTAAATTCAGCTGCTATTCCTGCAACCAAAACCACGTATACCCACTCAAGTCCAAATCTACTGAACTCGAAAAGATTTTCAGCTTAGTTTCAGGTTCAGTTGTGCAATTTGCAGTTCAGAATTATTGCAGCTCTTGACTTTTTTTTTGTATGGATTTACAGCAGCAGAAATCCCCTTGAGCTAGAAAGGATTTCTAAAGCCAAGTATCATTTATTTCAATGTGAAGTGAAATATACCCATGATATCTAATACAAATGTAGTACATTCACTTAGTGTAGACTGATTTTAGCACATCTTCAAATAGTTTATAACTATCATGAAAGATACTGACCTAAGAGTGCTTTCAGTTGTAAATTCAGGGCAATAGAGTTGCATATTGAAAAAAAAGAAAAACTTTTAGGCAAGGCCACATTCATGTGATGTAGTTGTGAATAATGGCCAGTCTTCGCGAGCGAAGATCCGGGGAAGGTCTTTACACCTTCCAGCCTGCGCATTGGATTTTTTAGGTGAGACACAGTGTGCGCGGAACTGAGCCCACCCTTTAATCCTAAGGTTCATCTGCCGGGGCCAAGCAAGCTTGGACGGTGGCAGCGAGGTCCTTAGGACGTAGATGGATTGCCTATTTAAGGGCTAACGAGCTCCACCTGCCCGGGAGTGGCCCTGACCGGGAATCGAACCCGCGCCTCGGCGGTGACAGCGCCGCGCCTTTACCACTAGACCACCAGGGGCTCTCTAGAGTTGTGAATAATATTGGAAGAAGAAACTGAAGTCAAGGATTCAGAAACAGCTGTGATAATGCTGCTCCTACCCAACTAGAACTGGTTTGGATACATTCCACCTGGCTGAGCACCTACATCATGAACCCCTTTATCCTTAGTTTCCTCTGTAATCAGTGGAGTGAGGGAGTCATTCCATGGGAGTGATGCAGATCTTTGGTGTGGTCCATGAATCACCTGCTCAAGATGCTTGTCTCTTCTCATTGACTCCAGAGGGAGCCCAGGGCAGCTGGACTCTCTTGCCTTGGGAGCCGAGGTTGGATGCCTAACCCAGTGTGAGATGAATTTGGTTGCTGAGTACATGTGAGATCAGCACAGCTTGTTTGTAGGAAAAATGGATGTGAGTGTCCATAGGATTAAGCATGGCTGTTACTGCTGGAGATTTAGCAGCCCACGGTTTGTCTGCTGTGTTAATTTTCACTAGTCTGCAATTAAATTACTCCATTTTCAAGGCTTGAGCCTCAGAGCTCCAGAGCCATGGCAATATCTCAGGATAGACAATCCCAGAAGCATAGAATGGTTGGGGTTGAAAGGGATTTTAAAGATCACTCATTCCGTGGGCAGGGACACTTTCCACTTGACCAGGTTGCTCAGAGCCCCATTCCAGCCAGGCCTTAAATGTGTCCAGGGATGGGGGAGCCCACAACCTCTCTGAGCAACCTATTCCACCCTTAAAGAGTTTATTTCTTATGTCTAATCTAAACCCACCCTCCTTCAACTTAAGGCCATTTCCGTCATCCTATCAACCCATGCCTTTGTGAAAAGTCCCTCACCAGCTCTCTTGGAGCCCTCTAGACATTGGAAGGGGCTCTAAGGTCTCCCTGGAGCCTTCTCTTCTCCAGGATGAACACCCCCAGCTCTCTCAGCCTGTCTTCATACCAAGAAAAAAGAATGATGTTATATTTTATTCAAAAAATATATTCTTCCTTTCCTCACACACACTGATCCCAGAGTGAGCTCTACAGACATTGAGCCTTTTACCTGTTTACTTCACGAGACTCCAAGAGAGAACAGGAATTGGTTTCTAGGTGGATCACGTCAAAATTGAGGCTTCATCTTTCAGAGTGTTTTGAGACCTGGTAAGAGAAATATAAAATTGAGAGATTGTATTATTTTAATAATGTATGTAGTAAACTTTATAAATAGTCTGACTACAGTAAAAATTATTTGCATGTGTAGTAATACTTCTGTTTCTGTAAATCAGAGTTTGAAGGAAAAAAACAGGTTTTTTTTTTCCTCTTTATCTGCTATGCAAAGGCTTCTACTGTTTCAAGTAGACACTAAGCAAAGTGGCCTGTGATTTCTATATACTCAGGATCCTCTATTATTAGTCCTTCATCCTGTAATAAAATACATAAAAGCATTTAAAAAATAAAGAGATCTCTGTTGTGGTTTTGCTCTGGGTCAATTTTTCTCACCCCTCCACACAATTACTATAAATTGAGAGAATGTTTATGCAGACAAAAGAGACCTGATTTGGGAGAATAATATTAGGGAGCAAGACAAAAACTAAAGAACTAAATCTACAATAATTCTAATTAGGTAAAAGTACTATATATTTACAGAAATACTCCTCCCGCCCTTTGTATCAGTTCAAGGAGGAGAAGCAGTCTCTCCATTTTTGGAGCTCCAGTGTTTTCAGTAACTCTGCAGCACTCTAAAGCTCTTCTTCTGTTATTCTCCAGGATGACAACTCCTTTTCGTTGCAGCTGGAACTCTATCTCTCTCTCTTGTATGTCGGCCTCAGGGCTGGGCCTACCCCCTCCTGGGCTGAGACTGGAGGCTAGGGGCTATCCAGGCCCTGAAGGTCTTCTCTTCCATGGACTGCAAGGGGACACTTGACTACCATGGATCTTCACCACAGGGTCACAGGGGATAATGGGTTTTTGAGTCCACCCCTGTTTCCTATGGGATCCCTTCCCACGGGAGAACAATCCTTGATAGACCTCTCCGACATGGACCCCTCACTTGGATCCAAACATCCTACCTGAGCCATTCTTGCTCCAGTGTAGGTCTCGTCTCTCTCAGGGTCACAAATCTCCAGCACCAGCATGGATCCCTCACTCGGATCCCAACATCTTACCCGAGCCGTTCTGCTCCGGCGTAAGTCTCTGTCCATGGCCTACAAGCCTCCAGCAGGACTCTGTTTCACCTCAGGTCTCCCATAAAGTCTCAGCCTTCTCGTGTATCAACTTACTCCAGTGTAGGCTCCTCCACAAGCAGCATGGGGGTCTCCTCACCCCAACAAACTTCCACAAGTGGCAGGGTTTTATTTTTCAGTCTTTTCCCTGCTGAAGGGAGAGAGAGCGAGCGAGAGAGGGGGGAAAAGCAACCCTCCCCTTCGAACTTCTCTCTCCTGCAGCTGCCAGCTTTGGCCTTGAATACTTCATTATCTCTGCCTGGAATTCTTCTGCAGCATTTTACATCCGAGCACTCAGTCCTTCTCTAAAGTTTTTCTTCTCTACTTTATTACAGGAGAGAAGGGGGGCTTCAGTGCCTGTCCCCGGCCCAGGGCCAGGGGAGGAGGGGGCCCTGGCCCTCCTTGGGGCCTGCCACCACTCCTACATGGCTACTGCTCCTAATTTCAACTGCACCACAGGATTCTCTTCCATTTTTTAAAAAATGTCATTGGCAGAGGTGTTACTAAACTTTTGATTGACTGTTTTTCTCCAGAAATCCACCTGGACAAAACCATCCTCAGCCCCAAGGGTTGGCTGGTGGGCAAAACCACGACAATCTCAAATAGCACTTAAGCCTATTTTTAATTCTTAACTGATCAGATTTCAAGTGATAACATATCTTTCATTACTTGCACAAAATTGTATGCAGCAATCAGTGCCTTTATTATTCAGTGGCACATTGTATTGTGTAACATTAGGAAGGTATTAGTCCCAAATCCTAAGTGTGCAAACAAGGCAACATGATTTTTCTGTGCAACCAACTTCACCTTATAGGCAAATGAAAATGTAAATAACACTTTCAGTGAATCACCAGTTTATGTATGAGTTAAATGTTTATTTTCACCATTTTAGAACTCCTCACTGTCTTCACGGTATTCACTGAAAATATTAATTTGATGAAATGAATTGGCTGAGACGGTGACTGAAAACCAACATGGTCTCAAAATGAAGTCATAAAACAAATTGCAGCAAATAAAAATTTTTAAAACTATGAACACTTGCAATGGCAACAATGTGTTTCACACAAAACAGTTTCAAAGTAAACCTAAGGCTCAGGTGAAATAGTCTGCCAATAGATACAGTGCTTTAAATTGCTATCAAAGTTCATTTCCCGGTAATATTTCCTGTTCTGATTAATAGCAATTCTGCCTAGGCAACCAAGCCATTTAAAACTAAATTTCACCTTTGGCATTTGGAGAAGAAGGTTACTAGGTCACAATGTAACATGGAAAATAAGTAGAGGTATAAGCCATATGATAGTAAACATTCAGCTGAGACCACCTATCAGGAGCCTTAAGCAGCAGAGTGACATTTAAAAGCAGTCAGAGTCAGAAGAAAACCTTCAGGGAAAACAGAAAATGCTTTAGAAAAAGCGGCCCTGCGTTTGCCAGAGGGAAAACCCAAAACTTTTGGGAACAGTGCTCAAGTCAACTTGAAATAAATATTAAGAAAAATAATGGAAATACAGTAAGTGGGGCTTCTTTTAAAATAAATTCCTTCCCCACGCTTGCTTCTGTATTGATGTGTCCTTACCCTTCAGCATTGTAGCTGCACCACAAAGTTTGCTCTGCTCTGATGTGCCACTAGCAAATATAATTATACAACTGAAAGCTCCCTCATGCCTGTCAACATGTAAAAGCTGCCAGTGGTCTCATCCTTGGCTTTTGAAGAAACACCATGACTTAGAGAAAAATTCCTTGCAAATGTATAAACCCAGAGCATGCAGCACACAACCCAGGTGAGATGTGAGTTAAGGGGAAATCCAGGAGTGCCTCACGGAGAGGGCAGGGTGCCAGTAGCACCCTCTCCAAAGTCAACAGGAATGGGAGCTGCCTTTGCGTTGTGTATGGGTTATCCCTACTGTTGGACTCAAATTGCCCTTAAAGTGAGGCAGTTTCAGGGTTCCTGTCTGAAATTATAATTTTAGTGCTTCTAAGATATCCTGGTTTTGAGATTAATGTGTTTCGGGTGCCTAAGTTCTTATCGAAGATTCTTTTTTAACAATGAATAAAAACACAATGAGGCCTCATGTCCTTTCTTGGCTTGCCATGGGCAGAATGTCTGTTACAAATCTGGCCAAATTTACCTTCCCTTTACACAGAAATCGTCTCTGTAAAACTTATGGTCAGAGAGCACATGAAATATTTAAAAACAGATAAATGCCCATGGAATTAAAAGTTTAGGGTATCCAGTGCAATCAACATGCACAGCATACCTTTGCTGAAAAGGCAGTATACTTTAGTAAAGTCTCCTCCATCAATGTTACTAATCAACATGTACAATGCTTACATCTTCCAGAGGGAATACCTAATGCTCCTGAACTTCAATAGCAATTGGTCAGTTATACAACCGAAGTGGTCAATCTCTGCATCCCCTTTCAGAAAACAAATAGCAAGAGCTGTCCAGATTCACGTATCTACTACTGAGCAGGACTTACATTGGAAACTGAAGCTAAGCACAAACACCCCAGCTCATACTGCGAATTCTAACTGGAATCAGACTTCATATGTCTGTTCATATGCAGGTTGTGCTGCTTGACCCCATCCCTGTGGGTCACTCCAAGTTCAGGCATCCTACAGGAATGTCTTTATCTCCACCTGAGGTTTGGAGCTCAGCTGCCATTAAGGTCTCCATGTGTAGTCTTTTGACTCAGCTACCAACAAAAAGGTTTGCCCCTGTGCTGTGCCAGATAATACTCTTAGTCACTCAAGTGTTCTTTTCCCCTTTTCCCAAGGCCTGAATGCCTTTTTCCTTTGTACGGAGGTCTTTACACAGCCTTTGTCAAACTACAATTCATTAAGGCTGGCAGTTACTAAATAAAAAATAATTTATAATCTAGCTGCTGAAAGTAAGATTACATGGCACATATCTCTGAAAAAAAAAAAGAAAAAACCCCAAACCAACCAACCAACCAAACACCCCAAACCAGGAGAAAAAGGTATGAAAGATGGTCCTCTCCCTGTTCTTGGTTAAGAAATCCTTATTTCTAGGAAGGTGGACAACAGCTGAAAAAAACCTTGTCATGGTCTAAAGTTAATCCTTAAATGAAGTGACAGTAACACGTGTAAGATATAAAAGGGAATAACTCATAACATAAAAAAAACCAGCAGACCTGATATTGTTCATCAGTGCCATAAAAAACAAGGCAAATGATTTATTTCAAAGCTAAATTCCCCGTTCTCCTGAGCACAGTTCATATTGAAGTCCCTTTGACTAGGTCATGTTTGCATTGTAATTCACACTGAAAAGAGTCAACATAAATATTGACTCAGGAACGGGTTCTAGCTCAGACCTGGGAGCTGAGTTCCCACAACACACTTACACTTTTGAGCAAAGAGCCACAGGAACATCTGTCACTGTTTCCTTTCTTGCCACACTCAATCATTCAGTGCTCCAAACACAGGTCACATCCCCTCACAAATCCAAATAAACTTACACCTTCCCTTTGTCTCTTGACCAACTTTAAATAACAATGCCTAAGACTTCCAGGAATCATTAACATTTCTTCATGCCCAAAGGTGAAATATTCAGTCTGGCCAAAGTGAGAGTAATTTGGCAGTTTCAGTCTAGTGAACTGATGCCCTTGCCACAAAAGCCATCCAGAAACTTGGCATTAATTCCTTCTTTGTACTTTTTACCCGTGAAGCCAAAGACTGAAGTGGCAGGGACTCACCTGCCTTCTGCTGTAATCATTTAAATGTCCCATAAAAGCACCTGCAGAACGAAAAAGGATTATTCCATTCCCTTTTTCAGGTATATAATTTCTAAGCTGCACAGTTAAATAATTTCCTTTGTGTCTACAGTTGCTGCGGGCAAAAGCAGAAGTAACATGGAAGAGAACAGAAGGTTAATTTCAGCATCACAGGTTGCTGAAAATTACAGGAACTGCTCTAATGTAAACCAGGAATTAAGCCAATTCTTGCATTTAAATCTATATGAATAAAACAATGGCTTAAAATCACTTCTGCTCTGGCTGATCTTGGAGATTCAGCAGCTGGCTCTGAATTAGTTTTGAGCCAGAAATACCACCTTTGTTTCTAACAAAACTAGGAGATTGCCACAGTGATATATTTCATTACATAGGTAGTATTCAGCAGGTGAGTGATATGCTTAAGTTTGAGAAGAAATATTGAGAAATAGCCCTGTCAGGAAAGTCTTGTTTTCCAGATTATATCAAGGTGTGTGTGTATGTAAGCATATGGATGCACTCACTGTACACACACACAGGTATGTATATATACACATACACAAGCATATCAGGATTTGGGAGGCACATAATTTTCATGTCCAATACTTTCTTTCTCTCCTGTAATTAAATGTACAGTTTACTTTCACCAAAATAACAAGGCACCAGTTTGATTTTAATATATCTTGAAGCTATATACAACAGTAATGTTTCCTTGCATAAAGATTCAGCATTTATGCTACACAGCTGTGGATATTCAGTTAATAAGGGGAATATTCAGTATGAGTCATACAATGAAAAGTTCTGCAGTGCCAGAATTTTGCTGCAAACAGAATCATCAAATTTTATGCCAGCCAAAATCTACAGTGCCCATTTAAATTTTTAGGTACAAAATTCAGCAATGTTCTGCAGAAAGGTGAGGATGTCCACTAGGAGCAATGAGGATGGTTCTTGATTCCCAATTTTCAGTGCTTATGGAAACGGCATCTCATACCTGTCTCAGCCTGCAGCCAAAGTGCTGCAGAAAACCTCCCATACAGAGACACCAGTTAGCTCTTAACTGGGTTTCCAAGTGCACAAAGGAAGGGTTTTTCAGCTCCTAGGGTTCAGTTTGGTCTGCCTTTAATAATGCCACCTTTGTAGTACCAAAATAACGAGAGAAGCTGGCAGCAGTCTTTGGCCAGCAGCTCCCTGTTACTTCTCTTCACATGGAAAAAAACCCCAACAAACCAGGAAGCTGCTACTGCTGCTGTAACATCTGACATGATAATGTTTCAAAAAACAGGATACTCCCCGACCTGCTGACAGGCACCATGGCAATTCCATCCATGCCCGGTTTTTCCATGGCTGAGGTTGTTGTATCCTATTTGAATGCATTAAAACCCACTGGAACAGGCTGTCTGGATAACTAGGGATGATTCAAGAGCTCTCAAAGTCCTCTTCAAACCATCAAGAAAATGAGAGTTTGTCTTCCCTCAGGCTTGTGTGTTATAATTACTCAGCATTTAATAGTGAGTCGGGCGATTAGTTTGTGGGAAGGAGATAAGGGATGAAAGTAACATTTTAAAGGAGAAAATGGGACAAGCCTATGGGGCACTTCAGGTACCGTTTCAGTACAAGAAACTGAGATCTAATTTCTCCATAATTCCCTCTATAATTCCTCTGAATTAGCCTGTGGGAACTTCTCAGCCCTCACAAAACAAACTGAGCTGCCCACAACTCAGACCTGAGCAATAGACATCAGACTTGCTGCTGAGGCCTCTCCTGGCAGAAGACATGGCTCAAGCCTGTTGGAATCATCCATTATTAAAGCAATCACCTCTAAAAAAATCAGTTCAACCTAAATTCAAGTATCCTTAATAATAATATCCTATAAAACAGTAAAAATGCTAACCTAGCAAATGCATAAACAAGGGCATTACATTATGTGTGAAAGTAGGCTCTGGATTTTCAGAGGTGTTGAATGACATTAAATTTGGTTAAGTATATCAGCTCTCTGTGTGATGGCATCTTCCCTGAGACTTGGTCTGGACACTTCAGCAAAACTTAATTCACAGAAGTGGAATCTGCCTTTGGCTTTCAAGCTGCGAAATGATCTGGTCCTTTCATACTGCTCAGTATCTTATCTAGTGGAAATGAATACTGAAGAATGAGGAAATTCTAGACCTGAGGATTTACCTCTCTGATGAGAATTCCCACATCCTTTCCCACTTTAAGCCAAATGAGGCTAAAGGAGGAGATACTCCTAGGGAGAGAATCTACCTAATGCCATGCTCCAGATGCTTTTAATAACCCACAGTGGTTGTAGGGAGCACAAGCCAAGGAGCTCAAAGATTATTTGGGACCTTGGGCAAGCACCTTGGGCAACTTTGTACCCCAGCATTTGATTTGTGTACTGAATGTAGAGTGGAAAATGAGGATCCCAACCACAGAATTACTTTTACAATCAAAGCCATGATAAGTGGGTGCCTCTTGCTCAGGTCTAAGTTCTTTCTCATTTAGTTGCACAAATAAAAACTCAGAGTGAGTCCGGGCTGTAGTGCTGCTAACTATGAAGTTCTAGGAATTAAGGGGAAAATATACTTCATGGAGTGAAGTGCCTTATAAATACAGTCCTCTAAGATACAGCCCAATATTTAATATCCCTTAAAATTCACAGGCCCAGATGTGGAATTTGATCTTTTGATTTAAAGATTCACACACACTGTATGGAGACATTAGTTCTTCAGCATGAAACTGGTATTTAATTTTTTCTTTTGTAAAAAGGAGAACATGGTTTATAGAAAATTATATGAGCAGGTCCACAATGAATAACTTACTTAGCTGCAAGTAGCCCTTGCTAGAAATGTACACTTTGTTGGTTTTAGCTCTAATTAATTTTAATTCATCCACATATATATTAGCTCCTTCATGCACAAACATGCAGTAACACACTTGAATTTTACCATTCAAGCTGGATACAGAAATGGAAGCACCATATGCTAAACTGGTGGTTAGAAGAAACAAAAAGTAAATTTCTCAGTGTCCAGCCCTGCTCTCTTACACACCTTATTCCAGTGGGCAATAGAACTGAAAGGAGAGAATTCCTCAAGAAATTTCATTTTACATCCCTGGACTCGGATCTTGGATTCCTGACATGGTCACTGACCGGAGACTGAGGCAAATCTCACAATTAGTGACAGCTTCCAAACATTATTTGGCTGCTGTGCACTCTGGTTGCCACGGGAATAATGGCTTTGGGGGGAATTCAGGCTCTCCAGGCTTTCCCATGTTAGGGACTTGACAGCCAAGAAGTTATGACTAAATTCTGCTTACACTGAGCAGAACATAAATTAAACAATATAGGATGTGGATCCCAGACCTGCCAGGTGCTGCACCCTTTAAATTCATGTTTTCTCTGCAATTTTTTCCTTTCAAAATTTGGCAGTATGCCTGGAAATGACAAGAAGCACCTCTCAGGGAGACCACTGGTAGGGAGACAAAGATAAGATTTAGCTCCATTGTTCACATATTGGCATGATTGGAAAATTTTATAGTTAAATTTTTATGCTAAACCTTTCTCACAGCTTATAAAAGCTGGTACCAGGTTTGCATACAAAAATCACCAGTTTTTGTAGATAAATTCAATCTTTATATATCCTTTGGACAAATCTTTACCACAGACAGTGTGTACACTTGCAGAATAGCTGTTACAACCCTTTTAAGACCCCAGTAAGAAGTGCTCACTGATTAAATTTTGCAAATCATTTTCTGAAGTTAAAACTCCTGGTGGGATCAATAGGAATAACAGAATTAAGAAATGGAAAATTTTGCATTAAAAAGATCATGAGCATTTTTAATGGCAAGATTATTGCTTTATGTAGAAGTTCTATAAAGCCAGGCTCATCTGTAAATAAAACACCTGCCACAGAAAATCCCAGGTGGATGTTTTTTACATCCTTAATGACAACAGTCCAATTTTATCCCTGTGTAACTTCCCACAGCAAAAGAACCTGCTCTGAAATAAATAAAATCCCAATTTGACAACTTTTTGAAGCATTAGACAGAGATTAAGCTGCTTTCCTTAGCAATTACATTTACTACATTGTTCCAGAGATGTAAGACTCAAGACATCTTTGTTATTTTTTATATACAAATCTCTTCAGAGTCTTAGAAAGTGCATAGATAAACTTTCAGTTTGCTACAAGAGCTGCCTGCTTTGAAAGCTGCTGTAAATACTGTGACCAGCCCAAAACACAGCACAACCCTTTTCTTCCAAAAATTAAAAGAAAGGGAATCTAAGTTGCTATCCAGACAAGAACATTTGGAAAAAAATGAAAAAGTTTTCAATTTCCGAAACTGTCAGATCACAGGAATTACTGAATTTAACTCCATCAGGATGACCAACTTCAGGTGTTTCAAATATTTATGTTTCATCATATTTTACAAGAGCAAACCTACTGGTTTAACTTTAGCCTGCTTTAAGAAAGGCATGTGTAATGCTCTTAGGAATGAATCAGTAGCATAAATAGTTTTGTGGATGAGACTATTTAATGATTAAGAGTTCTTCCAAGTTTACTCCATGCAGATTCCCATGCAGAAGCCTGAATTCCTCTGGCTTTCCCGGCAGATGAGTCAGACTGGGCTTCCTAGTCTCCAAACCTACAATTCCCACTACCCATTGCAACACACCCTCTTCACACGAAGCAACCCTCAGCTACAAGTTTTACGAAAACAAAGATTCTTCAAAAGTTCTTGAATCTTTACTCACAACTCCTCCCCCTACCCCTCAGCTCACCCCCATAATTCCTGGTTTTATAGTATATAGTGAACTACTTTCTATAAATCTACCAGAGCACCCCTCCAATCAAAACACTGGCAGAGAAAAGAAGCAATAAATCAAAGAGGGAAAGCAACTTAGAAAAATATTTGTGCTGGAAGACATTTTAAGGACATAGGTGATTCATGCAGGGAATGAGAAAGGCACAAGACAGTGATTAGAATTAAGTTTGGATTGAAACATATGCAACCAAAAAGCCTGAATTAAACATGTTGAGAGAGCTTGGGGACAGTGTGACTAAGCTTTTTGCATAGACAATTAAACTCTCCACATGTTTTGATGTTGTTTTCTCAAGGCTGTAAGGAAACAAGACCCCTCAAGAAACCAAAAGGGAAAAGTTTTAGTAATTCCTCACAGGTACCTGCAACAGGTACTGTTGCAGAGCATCCTAAAGGATTGGATAAAGTGGGTAATTAAGTTATTTGTTGTAGTCATTCACATCTCTAAGTGCAGGCTGACACTTCAGTGCCAGGATAAAATCCACAGAACACCAAAGACTCTATTAATTTAACAGTTGAACACATCCCCTAAAATCCTAGACCAACAGAATAAACCAGAATCTATGCTTTTAATGAATTATAAAACAAATACACCACCCTTACCAGCATTTCCCATGCACACATTGCATTGCCATTCAATTTTAGGCTCCCAAGGGCTGGCAGAGAATCTTTTTCTTCTTACACTACTCTGAGTGATAGCATTTAAATGCTATTGCTCTGAGGAAAACTGCAGCCTGTTCAGCACTTACGAGAAATTCAGTGACAAAGCATTTTGCTTTTTCTTCTTTAATATCCCGAGATGACATGGGTAACATAATGCCTGTTTAGCACTGCTCCTTGTTTGTAAGTGTCCTTAACATTTATCTCCTCCCAATTAGGTATCTCATCACAGACAGCAATCCCATAAAATAACAAAACAGTTCCATTTGTTTTTTTTAAGGAAGTATTGTTAATGAAATGTACACAAAATTATACAATATAAAGCTTCAATTCAAGCTATAAAAACTATGTATGAATTCAAGGTGCTTAATTTGAAAATAAGATTGGTAACTGGATCAGAAAACATTTCCTTACAAATTGCACCCGTTTTCCTCATCCCTCCTCCCAGTAAAAAAGGTTTTGTTCCCTTTTTTCATTTGACTCTGTTCTCATATAAACATTTTAATCTCTAATAAAACCAGTTTTAATTTGCCCTGAGGTACTGCACAGATTAATGCAGTCTAGGTCATTGCTTTCATATGCAGTAAAACATTAATGAAGTACAAATCCTTACCAAAACAATAAGTTTTTATCTTCTGAGGCAGAATATTTCTTGTTGCTGATGAGTGTTTGGCTACAACTAACAAATTAATCTGATCGATTCCTAAAATATCTTGTTCTATGCAGTAGTCAGTATACTTTTCATATTCCAGATCAGTCTCTCTTCTATGAATCAGAAGACTTATTAAAAATGGGTAAGAAAAACATGTTACCAGAGAGATTGAAGTTGGAACTGTTGCAGAGCTGTTTCACCACACACACCACTCATCTTGTTCACTTTATTTCTCCGCTCTGCTCACAATGAGTGCTCAGAGAAGGAAAAAAGTCTGAAGCAATCATTTCCTGTAGTACTGCAGAATGAATGCTGTGTCTATTAAGCCAAAAAACCCCAAAACATCTGAGTTGGTCATTCAGATGAAGCACAGCACTGTATCTCCTCCTGGGAGTCTAGAATTGGCAACAGATACAAGTATTAGAATCAGTACTTGGAGAACTGAGGCCCAAAATGCAGACAGGTGGAAACTCCTAGACTACCCTATGCTTGGATACAATCACCGATACTTAATATACCACAGCTAGGAAGATACTGAGAATCACCACAGAATCATGGAATGGTTTGTGTTGCAAGGGAACTTCAAGGTCATCCCATTCGACCCCCTGCCATGGGCAGGGACACCTTCCTCTAGACCAGGTTGCTCCAAGTTCCATCCCACCCGGCCTTCAACACTTGCAGGAATGGGGGAAAAAATCATTTAAGGAAAAAACACAATGAAAACGTTTGATGAAAACAAAATGAAAATGTCAACACAATGAAATGTTTTTCTGTCATGTGAACTCACAGTAGTTTTCCTTAACTACAATTAAGTATTCAAGAGTCACTGCTTAAGCAAGAGGCACCAACTGTAACAAAAACTTGAAAATTATCATTGTCACAACATTTCTGCAGAGCAGTGACCTGTCACATGCTGACACCTGGTCTTCACAGTCATTGCACCACGTGAAAAGAACTAGAAAGGAGCTAAAAGTCACACAGGTACAGTAGCAGAAAAGAAGCCTCTTCAAATATCTATTCAGGCAGTTTGGAGGATGTTTGCAGTAGCAAACAATCCTACAATCATTCAAGCAATAACAATTTCAGACGACTCTCCCTCCTGGCACAGGAGATGGTCCCCAGAGGCCTCTTTAGCTCTGCATGTCTTGAAGCTTGTACAAATTTTCCAGCCTTACGTCAGGTGTGAAGGCTATTTAGTGAAGTCTGTCCCAGATTAAACCTGAGAACTGAATTTGGTCTTGTTCATAAATCCTCTTCCCCCTGTGAGTTGCTTACAATGACTTTAAGAAAATGTCAAGCAATGAAAACGAACTAAAAAAATGGCAGAGGACTTGGAAGAGCTATGCGATCTGGCCAAAGACAGTTGATCTTCACAGGATATTGCCAGAAAAAAGTCTGTGATATAGAATTATTCACACCCCTCCAAACAGTTTGTTTTCTAGGTATTTGACACAGTACACCAAGAGCTGAGCTGCACCTTCCAGCAACCATGAGCAGCCTCTGTGACAGAGGTTAGGAAAGAAATCCTAGCAAAGGATGTTAAAGTAGGCACGGTTTTCAAAATAGGCTGCTGTAAACATCTGAGAGACACAGAACTTTGGTAGTTTCAGGAGAACATTTCCTTCAGGATGATGAAGACACTTAGTACTGATTTCAACCAGTTCATTTTCAAACCTGGGCATATTTTTACCAAGAAAAAGCCACCACAACATTTAATATCCCTCTTGCACTGCAGTCTTGGGGTCTGAGGTTACAGTCATCTTAGTGTCCTTTGATAGAGAGCAAATGCATTTGGCAAATTATATTATGCTTCTCAGAAGGAAAGCCCAGTACACAGCTAAGACACTCTTTCTCCCTTTCACATTACGTTTATAATAAGAAAAAAAAAAATCCAACCTCCCCATGAAATTTTAAATCGCAATTGCATCAGAAGTGTCCCATGGATGTACTTCCAGACAAGATGTATCAAAAAGCACCTGCAGTAAAGCAAATATTTTCAGGTGGGTGGCAGAATAAAAGTGTGAGAATTTCTACAAAATGGTGCTCAGGTCTTCTAAAAGCTAAAAGATCTTAAAGCTAAAACATCATGCTACAATGTGTCACCTGAAAAGAATCTGTTTTCATGTTAATTTTCCTGTGACCAGAAATGAATTTACTAAGGCACCTAAACTAATGGCATAATAAGCAACCAGTGATAAGTATTTTGGTCCAGAAGAGAAGGTGGCACTTTTGCTTTTTTCATCTGTATCTGAGGGGCATGGAAGTGTTTTGATATTGATTTCATCTGGCTCCAGTGTTCAGCTGTGAGATCTTCTCTTCAACTAAGTCTGCCACCAAATTCAGGTGACAGCCCCGAAGAGCTTTTATTAAGTCAGCCACCTTTGCATCTTTTCCCTTCCATCTCTGCCACTCCCGAAGTCCCTGGACAAGCTGCTCATACAATTTAAATTGATAGTCTGCCTCTATTCTGTCCAGTTTCACTTCTGGCATGCCAAGTTCTCGCAGTAGCTTTTTCCAGTCCCTCCCAACGTTCTCACATATGACATCATTAGCTACCTTGAGAAGACCTGAAACAGCAGAAATACATCAAGTTAGCCATGGATTTACTAATAAATACAAGAAAATGTTTAAAATTTGGCGTTTGGGTTTGGTTTTTTTTTTTTTTTTTTAGCAAAATGCTACTCCTGTTGGTGCAGTGCACGTACTGAGAGTCACAGCACGTTCTGAAATACTTGGATGTACTTAGCTATACATGAAATACTGGATATACTTTCCACCCCGGAAAGCCGTTTGCATTCACATTTACTGGGGTTGATATAATTATACATATATAAAAATATTATCTAGATAAAATATTAGATATAGGTATAATATTTTATACATATATATTATAATCCACCTACGTTTTTCCTGCTCATCTGGTTGATCACCAGGAGCACCAAGCCCTCCTTCCTCCTCGAACTGCTCCAGCTGTGACACCAAATCGCCCCTGCGGATGTTCTCGAGCAGCTTCTTAAGGAAGTCCAGGTTGTCGCTGGCAATGTGCTGCTGCTCCACCAGGATCTCGAAGAGCTCCCTGCCGCTCCGCACAGACTCGCGCCTCCTCTTCGTGATCTTGTCGTGGCAGAGGAACTTCATGGAGTCGAGCTCGGCCTCGGACAGCCCCGCGGAGATGGAGAGCAGGAGGCTGAGGAACGGGCTCACAGTGGGCCCCGCGCCAAGCGCGGGGTGGCTGGAGGCGTCCTGGCCCCATGCTCTGCGGGCGAACGCCATTCCTGCTTTGGCACAGCGCCTTCCCGGGAAGCCGGAGAAGGAAGGGAAACAAACCCAGCCCGCTCCAGCCCAGCCCGCGCCCTGCCCGGAACTCACGTGACCGCGGCTTTGCCGCCCGCCCTAACGTGGGCGGTGCCGCCCGTGAAGGAGGAGCTGTCCGCCCTCGGCGCCGCGCAGCCTGGGGTTGGGAGCCCGGCGCTTCAAACGCGTCCCCCCCCCTCCCCCCCGAGCCGAACGGGCTTGTTTTGTGATGGAGGATGTGTGTTGTGTTATCGGTTACCAGCAATGCCTCAAAGAAATTGAAGGAGCCAATTTACAATAGTAAGCAAATTTATTAGTAAGCGGTAGATAAACAATCGGCGCGCCGGGAGGGGGGGTGCTGTTTAGAACAAAAGAAAGTTCTCTCACAGCTCGCCGCCGCCGCCCCCCCTCAGGCTCTCAAACTTCCCCTTTTGAACCCCCCGGTTCGCCGTCCAGACATGCTCAGTACATAGGTTCTTATCCATACATGGTCCGGGGCATGTGCTTTTTGCACATGCTCAGTTGCAAAGTTTTCCCCATGCATGTTCCTGGGCTGTGTTACCGGCGTCCGTGGTCTGGGGGTTTCTTTGTGGGCCGGGGTCTCTGTGATGAAGATTTTTAGTCTTCCTCGATGTCCGCAAGATGAACCCGGCTTGGAGCATGCGCCTTTAATAGGTATTTTTCCTCCCCTTCCAGTCTTGTCGTCTATATAAATCACTTTGACTCCTTGTTTAGAGGAAGCTTCTCGGTGTCTCCAGCTTGTGTAGTTAATTACATTGCCAGACTTCCCTCCCCCCTTCCTTATCAGCCTCGGAAACAAACGGCAGCTTGTTAGAAGCAGTTAACAGCTATGTGGGAAATACACACGGAAATCACATATCAATGTCCTGAAGTTTTACTAAGCTTAACAAAAAAAAATCCCCTTTAAAATATAGTTTATTACAGATATGGAAGTGCTCGAGGTGTTTAGGGAATGCTGATAGTTTTTCCCCCACCTCTGGCCATCGGGGCGTTAGAAAGACTAATTCACCTCTTCCCACAGGGAAAAAGGCTGGAGCAAGAGGTTCCAAAAAGAATGGGGGTTTCTGCACGACGAAACCTGCAAGTGTCCGGCTTAAAATGCCCGCGGACTGTTACCGGAGCGCTCCCCCCGGCCGGGAGTGCCCGATCCTACCTGGAATGCGGGGCGGGTGAACGGGCGGTGGGCGCCGCCATGAAAGGAGCCTAGGGGCAGGGACTTGTCCGTACAAGGAGTGTCGGGGCGTGCCCATGGCCATAAAAGGTAAATGAAGGGTGGGGATATGCCCGAAAAAGGCGCATGTGGGGCGGGGCTATGCCCGTAAATAGAGGGTGCGGGGCGGGGCTACGCCCATAAAAGAAGGATGTGGGGCGGGGCTACACCCATAAAAGGATGGTGTGGGGCGGGGCTGTGCCCATAAAAGGAGGGTGTGGGCCGGAAAGGGTGTGGCTGGAAGGGCAGCTTTGGGGGCTTAAAGTGGAGTTTGATTCTCTCCAGGCAGTGAATGCAAATATTGAGGTGAGCAGGGGTGGACAGGAATAGAAAATTTAGGGTATTAAGCTTCGGGATGATCTGGTGGGTAGAGACTGAGTCTTTGGAGGTAGATTGAGGTTGTCAGCAGTGGAGAGGAGGGGATCATTTTGGGGTCTCCCTTGGGTTGCTGCTTTGTCCCGTGGCTGCAGCGAGGCTGAGCCCTGTCCCTGCTGTTTCAGGAGCGTCCCGGGGCGGGGGCTGTGCGGCAGAGAGGGCAGGGGGGGCTGTGGAGCTGCCCCGGGGGGCGCGGGGGGTCCTTTGCAGGCGGCGGCGCTGTCGGGGCTGCAGTACCGGCCGTGTCCGCCAGGCGGAGACTGCGGGGCAGGCACTGCGGGACACGGCCCGGGGTGGGGAGGGGGCGCCGCGGGTGGGACCCCCTGTGGGGGGGGAAATGGTGCCCCTGAAATGGGGGCCTCTGCTGGGCTATTGCACTGCCACCCCTCGTGTTTGGGGATAAACCCTCTGGGGAGCCATGGGAACAGCAGGGTGAGAGCCAGGAGCCTTTGACTTCCACAGAGCACTGAATTTCCCTCTGCTCTCTTTCAGGACAGGACAAAGCATTGAACTGGGAGCAGTTCTGCCAAATCTTTGGGGTGTGAGCAGCCACAGGCAAGAGGCTCCAGCCCTGATGCCCCAGAGAGCATCACAGCATTAATGGCCTGGCCTGTGCCCACTGCCAATTGTTGACCCAACAAAATTCCAAAGCAAGTGTTGCTTCCGTTTTAAGAACTGAAAATAACTTTAAAGCCAAATAAATCACCATTTCCTTGTTCTTGTTTCCTTTTAGATGGTGGAATTGCCAGTCTGTCCGTGAGCTGAGCTGTGGCTGCAGGGGACTGTCAGGCATTATTGGCTGTGAGTTCCTGTTCTTCTCCCTGGGAAACTGGAAATCATTCTCAGTTAGGTTGCAGAAATGTTTTCTGAAGCCTTTCCTCTGCCTTTGGCTGATAGATTTCCTCTTTCTGCCTTGGGATTTGCAACTTCCGCCTGGAGAGGATCAGAAAGGCCCTGAGATCAAAGGGCCCCCCCTGTGTCCCCAGTTATGGGTTAACAAAGCTAAAATCGGAAATTTAGAGGAAGGAAAATTGTGGGGGTAAAACTGAATGTTATTTGTAGGGGAGAGAATGACCAGTGAGAGGTAAACTGAGGCCATCAGCACTGGGCAGGTAAGGAAAGCTTTGGGGGTAAAACTTGAGAAAATCTCAAGGATAGAAAATGAACCTTTGGAGGTAAAAATGAGTTAATCAGAGGTGTGCAGGAAGAGAAAAGTTTAGGGGTTAAATCTGAGGTGATCTCTGGGAGAGAGAATGAAGATCTTGTCTTAAAAAAAGTGGTGATCAGTTGTGGCTGGAAGGGCAGGTCTTGGGGCTTAAAAAGGAGTTTGATTCTCTGCAGGTCAGTGAATGCAAATGTTGAGGTGATCAGCAGTGGAGAGGAGGGGATCATTTTGGGGTCAGACCTTGGGCAGGAACTGAACTCAGGAGCTCAGCTGCTCCTGCCCCAGAGAGCATCACTGAAATCAGCATTATTGCCCTGATCTGCTCGCT